>NC_143575.1:116591040-118041840 GCF_048544385.1 Mastigoproctus giganteus | reverse complement strand
AGCCGACTGGGGCCTGAAGCACAAAGCTCTGACCCTCATATACAAAGCAGTATATGTCCCGATTGTCTGCTATGGTGCCTCCACCTGGTATAGACAAGCTACACTATCAAAAAACAAACAGAAGCTGGATACAATTCAAAGGTTCATGCTGCTATCAATTAGTAGGGCGTGCCGCACTGTTAGCACCCCTGCCTTGCAAGTTCTAACAGGTTGTCAGCCACTCTACCTAGAAGTAGTCAGGCGAGGCCTATATTACCACCTTAGGAAAGGAACACCAGCTGAAATAGTAAATCTCCAGCTGGATCTTGCAAATGACCCCAAGATAGAGAAGAGGAGAATCACCCAACACCTACAAGCGATATGGCAACAGAGCTGGGAAACCACACAGAAAGGAGACATCACGAGGCGATTCCTCCCAACTATAAACCATACTCACCCAGAGCCCCCTCCATGGTTCTCACCTGGTCTGCACATGACGTTTATCATCACTGGACACGGCCCCTTCCGTCAGAAACTCACAGCTATGGGGATTGAAAGAGACCCGCGGTGCCATTGTGGAGAAGAAGAGTCCTGGGGGCATCTCATGTATGAGTGCCCTGCCTATGACAACAGTAGAATCAAGTTTGCTACCGCAATTCAAAGGAATCCACGAAACCAAGAGTCCTCGCTGCTGCTCGATGAAAACACATACAGGGCACTAACTGTGTATGCGCAGGAAATCTTCGCACTGAGGCTAGCCAAGATTGCTGAAATGAGAACAACATTGGATCATGCTGCCCAAGGCCTGAATCAGACTGGCGTGGGTTAGCTCCTCCTCCGCTAGAGGACACTGCCTTGACAACTTGCAAATCCTTTAAGGGTAGGAACACTGCTGGTACCATTCTGGTGCGGGACTGCTGGCACTCATCGAGTGCGGGATACTGCTGCAAACCCCTTATAGGGTAGGATCAGCCGGCACCGTTCTGGTGCGGGATTGGTGGCACTCTGGAGAACTCCTGAGTGCGGGATACAGAGTCCATTGGCCTCTGGTGATCATGCAGGGGCACCTGTCCCCTGCTACTTTAACTCCCACCCCCAGATCCCTATTTTCACCTCACAAAGAGCGGACTGCTCCTTAGCTTCAGTCCGTCCTCCTTTCCCTCTTTCTGTTCCTTCTAACTCGTACTCCTGCTCTGTTTTCCTCCCCCCCCACTTTTTTATTTTTTATTATTATTATTTTTTTATTTATTTTTTTTTTAATTTTTTATTATTATTTTTATTTATTTATTATTTTTTATTTTTATTTTTTATTTATTTATTATTTTATTATTTATTTATTTTTTTTTTTTATTTTATTATTATTATTTTTATTTTATTTTATTTATTTTTTTTTTTTTTTTATTATTTTTTTTTTTTTCACTTGACCTTTGTCAGGAAGCTTAGGCAACCCTGGCAAAGGCCAGCCAGAGTATAATGGGCAGCCTGGCTCACCTCCCAGTGGTGGTGGCGGGCAACGTGGGGTCCCACTAGGGGCTCTGCGGCCAAGCAGCCAGAGACACAACAACAAAACATAACACTACTCTGACAGAAACCAGACATTACACTTTTTCTGGCTTTTACAGAGATTCTGTATTTCTTCACAAAGTACCATGGTGCAGATGTGGGAAACCACAGGTGGCGCCTTTCACAAAACACTATGCCACTATGCATTCTTTCATTTTCAATATGGAGGTGCAGCACCACTGACTCCATCTTGCTAAATACGGCAATGACATCAGCCTTTGTGGCTGCAGTGATCCGATTTGACTTCTTAGTCATAAACTTTTCAAGGGAACATCGTATAGTTTGAATTTTTTCGATGGGATTCCCCGACAAAGGGGGATCCTGACTTTTGGCATCCTCACATTCAGAATCACTAGAGGATTCATTGGCTTCTTTGAGGGCAGAGAAGTCAGTACCCGACCAATGTCTCCTTCTTTCCTTACATTTCATATTGTAATTCTTTACTGACAGTATCCACATGTTTTAAGTATGGCTCCGGAAAATTGGCTAAGTCCGCGCTGACTCAGGAGCCAATGTTAAATCCGAAGGTATAGATGGTTCAGTTGTGTTATGTTCCTCTTCCGTCCTACTACTCTGTGATTGGTTAGGTTCTTCGCTTGGACACTGAGCGTCAGACTGTCCTGCTGTCCTAGAGGATTCTTTATGTTCCTTGTCAGGACAATTTTTGTTTGAGTTCTTGGTCATGATGATGTCAGTTCTCAGTGTAAAACGCAATGTAATGTCTTCAGCAAAGCAGAACTGTATTTATTTTTTTTATGTTCTTGAGTCAGGGTGGCACCTAGGCTAATGCCCATCTCCACCTTGAACACTTGCGACAGCACAAAACCTCTGTGAAACGGCCTGAAAAAAGTGTGTCAGGCCACTTCGAACTAGCGAGCAACCAACACCTGGGCAGCTGCGCCTAATGCCCGTCCCAAGTTCGAGGAGCCAGGTTCGGGTTCATTATTCACTGTCAGTGCTCAGCGCACTAAAATCCCGTACCCGCCGGATGTAGTGCAATACCGGCAGGTACCAACAGTCCCGTTCCCAGATTGTCCATACCTGGGAGCCAGCAAAAAAAAAAAAAAAAAAAGTAAAATAAAATAAAAAAATAAATAATCATAAAAATAATAATAACAAAAAACAAAATAAAATAAACATAATTTTTTTTTATTTTTTAAAATTAACATATTTATTTTTTATTTATTAAAAAAATAATAAATAAAAAATAATGATAAAAAAAATAAATAAAAAACCAACTAGTGGCAAAATCACCACAAAAGCTCATTATTTCTGAGAAAATAGTATAGTTAAGTTAATTATAGCTAATTTTAGTTAAAAACCAAACTATTCTCAGCATATTTGAGACAAAAAATTAATAAGTACATAAGAAGCAACAACAAAACATAACAAAAGGTGCTTTTGTACTAAACTCATCTTGACAGTTTGTCAGTTTAACTGTTGACAATTTGTCTTGCCCTTCGAATAGATCCTCTCACAGCAGCAGCCACAATGAGACCACTTCCCATTGAAGCCTAAATAGTCCGACAGTCATTTTCTGGAAGTCTTCAGAATCTTCATTATCATCAAATAACTGTTCATTCAAGCTATACTCGTTCTGTCTGATCGCTAGTTGCTTCCAATTGTTAACCACTGGAACTTGACCATGGAAGTTTTCCAATGGCCAAAGTCACACTTTGTGTAGAACACACTTAAGATCCGATTTATCATACACTAATCACATTTTCAAAGTCAATAGATCTTCTGGAGCATAAAATGCCATATAAAATTCAAGATTGAAATTTTCATCATCAGGGTTAGTTTCATCCTCAGGGTTAGTTAAATGTTATGTCCATTTTCCTTATCCATGATATTCCAGAGTACACTTTCCATGCAATGCCATGAAATTGAACTTTAAATATTCATCCACAATGGAAAGAGGAACTGTATTGTACATAATCTATTAAAATTTTCTACCAGATAACAATCACAACTTGGTCAAGTTATTCTAGGAAAAACAAATTTTCCCAAGACAATTACTCTCAAAAATGTTAATATTTGAAAATCCATAACTCTGGAACTAATTGCCAGAGGGAGGCAGAAAAACCCAGAAAAATAAATGTTTCCCTTATATACAGCCGGTCAAAAGTTTGAGATCACAGAAGCTGTGGAAGTGGAGTTACTGACTGTTAACTGCAGACCCAAAAGTGGCCCAATTCTTAAAATTTCATACTAATTACATAAACATATGTGTATATTTTTATCATGAAAAGCTATAAGAGGTATGATTTCCACTGTACTGGCTGTAGCAATGAGGTACCTATACTGGTTCACTTCAACAGTCCAGACAAACAAGTAAACTACTTCTGAAAAAGTTAATTTTCAGATTTCCAGGTCCTCAGAATCAACCAGCAGGAGACTAGATGATTCAGAAAATGAACGTTTATTCATTTTATATATAATGAATTTATTATATATTCAATTTATATATAAATTCATCCAAGAGCAGAAGACCACAGATCCTAAGGTAAAGGAATATCAATTACCAAATTAATGCCCTAAATTGACACAATTACAGATTTCTTCTATCTATACTGACTTGTGCTGAGCATATGATTAAGGCAGCAATAACCACCATTTTGCTACCAGCACTGTGAATATTGTATATTAATTTTCTAACATATTAAATAGATTATATATACATAAAACTTACCCGTTTCTTAACAAAGCTACTCTAAGTTCCCTCCTTTTCGTAAACACCAAGAAGGAGTTCTGGAGAACCGCACACAGCTTTCGGGATCATCAACCAAAAGGTGTACATTGGTTTTATCTAGATTGGGTATGTTGTATAGCAAGGTAGCTCTAATATTGTCATATTGTGTGCTATGTAACAGCACATGCAACCATCTTCCGTCCTATCCGCAAATGCCCAACGGGTCTGGCTCCAGCCCTCTTTCATATAACTTGTTTCTAAGGGAACCATGCCCTGATAACAAGAATGAAGTAAACATTGTAGGGTAAAACTAATGAAACACTGTCCCTTTAGCTGCAAATTCAACCCGCGGAATGAATTTTTTAGTAACTTCCCAAAATACACTTGCATTCCATCTTCTCTGCCATTCCTCCATAAATAAATTCCAAATCATGTTTTTTCCTGTTTAAAGTTGTTAGCCGGATCAGAGACAATATCCAGACAACACACTGAAATCTCCTTTTTTAATTTGTAAGCCATACCTCGGTATTGTATATAAGAGGTCCTGCCAACACTTGCAGGGCGTTATTTGAAATTGTTCTTGGAGCATTTAAGATGGTCAATAACATAAATATCTGCAGTGACATTAATTTTGATTTGATCTTAACCCATAGACACAGCCTGAAACCACACTCCACATACGTAAGCAATAACGGGAAGGAAAATTGTCTTCTAATATAAACCGAACACTTTTTTACTCCACTTTACGGGAAAGCCGAATAATTGCCGCAGTAAATTTCTTAATTTTTTCCTTAAATTTATTTACGTGGTCCTGGAAATCCAGCCTATCATCCAAAACAATACCCCAATACTTAGTGTTGGAGACATAGGGTAATTGTGTTCCTTCCAATAATACTTTAGGCGGTCGGTAATAATCAAAATGTGATTTAAAAACCATAAAGTTGGTTTTATTTATAGATATTTTCTACTTATTTAGTTTTGCCCAGTTTTGTAAATCATGCAACACTGTTGAATTTTTTTCCTCAAGGACCCTTCTGGACCGACTTCATACTCTGACCACCAGGTGATCGGCATAAGCCACTTTCATGTAACTATCATTTTCCTTCTGCAGCCACTGGTCCAGAACCGCGTTCCAGAGGAGAAGCCCCAGAACAGAACCCTGAGGGCATCCTCTGGACGCGGAAGTACTGTATGAAATATGTGGCTTGAACCTTTATTGCTCTTTCCATGAAATATGATTGCAGTACTTGATAAATACCAGTAGCAGGAAGTGATAACGGAGTTCCACGGTGGATGATGAAGAGAGAGGTAGCAGTAGTAAAAGGCAAAGGAATGGGTTTTAATATCAGAAAAGGAAATTACGATGCCTTAAGGTACAACCTGGCCTCTATTAACTGGGTAGATATTGCACAGAGAATGAATACAGTTGAACTGCGGTATGCTTTTAAAACATTAATCACAGATGCCTTGAATGCGTATTTACCATTAAAAAAAAATACTCCACGAAGAGGGTTCCAAGTTGTATGAATAGTGAAGTTTCCACATTACTTGAGCAGAAAAAGGTGGCATGGAAAGGTTACAGAGCAATAAAAAGTACTGAAGCCTATAACAGCTACAAGGTGATCTGTAATAGAGCCACAGCAAAGGTTCGACAGGCAAAGGCAATTTATGAGAAATCACTAGCAAACAGAGCAAAGAGGGGGGATAAGGAATTCTTCACGTATATAAATGCCAAGAAGAGCAGGACAAACCAGATCGGACCTTTACGTAAGGGAAAAGGGATAGTATTAAATACACCAGCTGCCGTTGCAGATGAACTCAACAGTTATTTTGCATCGATATTTACAAATGAAAAACCTTTTGTGGCAATGGGAAATTGTGGGAGCGAAGTTAAAAATATGTAATTAATGATATTGAAATTTCGCAAGATTTTTAATGAAAAACCTTTCGAGCCTACAAGCCAGTAAGGCTCCAGGGATTGATGGCATATACCCCATAATCTTAAGGGAGGCGGCAAGTGAGTGCATTGAACCATTGAGGCTAATTATGTGAGCATTACTAGACTCTGGGGAGATTCCGTTGGATTGGAAAAGTGCCAGTGTTGCATGACTTACATAAGGGAGTACTGACAGGTCGATAATTTCCCATTTCACTCTGAGAGTGAAATGGGAAATTATCGACCTGTCAGTCTGACTTCAGTGGTAGGGAAAATCATGCAGGCAATGATCAAGGGTGGAATTCAGGATCATTTGGATAGGATTGAAATTCTCAAGGATACTCAACATTGTTTTGTAAAGTGAAAATCATGTTTAACAAATCTGGTTCGCTATTTTGGAAGGGTCACTCATGAGCTGGATTTAGGGAATAATTTCGACATTGTTTATTTAGATTTCAGCAGAGATTTTGACTCAGTCCCACATGTGCGGTTGCTTTATAAGCTGGTACAGAATGGAATCACTGGGAAAATCCTTAGATGGATAGCAGGATGGATTCAGGGCAGGAGGCAGAGGGTTGTGATAAATGGCTATTCCTCAGATTGGGTTGATGTAAGAAGTGGGGTTCCCCAAGGATCAGTATTAGGACCACTGTTGTTTTTAATTTTCATAAACGACATCGATGAAGGGGATAGAGAGCGTGATGTCTAAATTTGCAGATGATGTTAAAATTGGTAGAGTAGTTAACGATCACTGTTAAGGTGAGCGTCTTCAGAGAGACCTAGATAGACTTCAGGAATGGTCAGAAAAATGGCAGCTATGCTTTAATCCAACAAAATGTAAGGTATTACACTTCGGAAACAGTAATCCCAAAATAACTTATTCACTTGGTGAAGTTCAACTAAACCCAGTACTGGAGGAAAGGGACTTGAGTGTTACGATACGGTCACACATGAAATTCTCTGAGCATTGTAAACAGGTTGCAAGGAAGGTCCATGGTGTCCTATCGATGATCTATCGAACTTTTGCAAGTAGAGATAGGGACGTGATAAATCCATTATATAAGGCTTTTGTTAGACCACACTTGGAATACTGTGTTCAAGTATGGAGACCGCACCTAAAGAAAGACATCGAGCTTCTTGAAATGGTGCAAAGGCGGGTAACTCGCCTGGTGAGATCGGCAAAAGGACGTCCTTATGAAGAAAGACTTCGAATATGTTTGTTGCAGAGTTTGGAACTAGGCATCAGTAAAATGAATGAGGACGAAATTTTCAAGATTATGAATGATGCTAGAACTAGTGGACATAAATTCAAGTTATGGGGGCAAATGTTTAGATTGGACTGCAGGAAATTTTATTTTAGCCAGCGAGTTATGAATTACTGAAATAAGTTGCCTACATGGGTGGTAGAGGCTGACAGTTTGAGGAAATTCAAAGGTCATCTGGATAGTACCTTCGAGTGAGGGAAGCGCATAGGATGATAGGTTTAATTTCCTTTTCTTTTATTAATTATTATTATTCTTTATTTATTAATTTTTTATTATTGTTTTATTCGGTTTTTTTTTTTTTTTTTTTTGGCTGGTGCAGCATAAGCCATAGGCTTTCTTGTACCATGCGGCCATTACCAATACTAATACTAATACATACACTGAGTGATCATTGAATTATAATCACCCCTCTGAAAACTGAATACGACCCGTTGACCACGTGAGGTACGAGAGTGCGCAGTTAGCCGACCCATGTAGCACAGATAAGGTGTCAGTGGTTCAGCAGGTAGTAAAATTCGGAGCGTGATGGGTAAAAGGAAGGATTTAATCTGACTTCGATAAAGGACAGATTGTGGGTGCTCGACGAGCTGGTGCCTCGATTTCCCAAACGACTGAACTGGTAGGGTGTTCGAGATCCGCCGTTGTTAAAATGTACCAGGACTGGCGTCAAAATGGTCAAACAACGACCCGACGGCAAAACTGCAAAGGTCAGCGAAAGGTTGATGTTAGAGGTGAGCGCCGGGTCCGACGTCTTGTAGAATGGCAATGGTGTCTTCCAAGATGACAATGCGGCGAGCCATCGTGCACTTGATGTGCAGGAATCGTTTGAGGAACACAGTTCTGACTTTCAGCATATCGATTGACCTCCGAACTCCGCCGATATCAATCCCATAGAGCACTTGTGTGTAATTGGTGTATCCAGACATATCAGGCGTCTGGTTACACCAATTACCTCCATACCTGCATTGCTAGCCGAATTACACACAGATTGGTTGGCCATACCTCCCGAACGCTACCGACACCTTGTTGAATCAATGCCACGTCGAATAGCTGCTGTACAGAGAGCAAAAGGAGGATCTACAAAGTATTAGGAAGGTGGTTATAATTCAGTGATCACTCGGTGTATATATTTTCTTTAATTTGACCGCTACTACCAGCAGCTGCGGTACAGAGTCAATGAAACCTTTAGAATATGCGTAAGCACTTATTGTCTTCACCATGTCCGTCTGCATATAACAGGGAGACTACCAGTTGATGGATTTTCGTGATATTTTATATCCAGTTCATATAGAAAGATGTCCAGCCATCCCAAATTTCATTGAAATTGGACAAAAAGAAATCCGACAGACTTTTTTTCTTTCTTTTTTTTGAAAAAAAAAGAAAAAAGAAAATGTAATAATGTTCTCGAAACTTTTAATTACAAGTATGATATTAATGTCTCTGCTCCGTAATTAAATTGTACTCCTTTTCTTTTGTCTGTTTTCACAAGTGGCACCGCTTTCTCGAGTTTTACAGAACAAACACGCGAAATGTGCACGGACGGTCTAAAGATAACAACACTGTGCATTGAAACTACATTTAAATCTATGAAATCGAGGGCAAAATTTTCAACCTATGTTGAAATTTTACCCTCGATTTCTCTTTGGGAAAATTTCAGGTCCAGTTACGATTTCACAGTTCTTGTTCCCACTCCCCATGCAAAAATCGGCATAAAGGAAAGTATGTTTTCGCATTAATCGACAAGAAAAATCCGGATTGCTACCAAATTTTCAACATATATTGGATGTTTCTGATTTCAATTCCGATTTCATATCAGTTTCCTCCTACAGAAATGTTACGGTAAATTTGGAACAATGAGCCGATAATCCATTTTAAAATTCAATGCTTATTTAGAATATTTTAACAATATTTGTAACACATTTTTATGTCGATGGGTTCACGTATTTGTTATAAACCATGAATTATTACTATTTGCTACCTGAAATGCAAATAATTTATTAATTTTTCTTAGGCAGGAGGATATATAGGAATGGTTTTGCTGCTCGCTTGCATTGCATTGGAAGCCACAGTATTTCCAAATATGTTTATTGGAATACCTGGAAGATTATATGTTTTAATTTTGAGTCTACCCATCATTGGACTAACCTTGGGATTCTGCTTAGCATTGGTATTCAAGCAAAACTGGCCTGTCAGAAAGACTATAGCGATTGAATGTGGAGTGCAAAATGTTCCTACAGCACTTACCATCATATCACTTTCATTTCCAATAGAGGTAAGCTCATTCTTTTCTTATAACAACAAGCTTTAATCTGGTTGTCAGCAGAAACCAAGAGTTACAGCTCGAAAATATTGGTTGAGCATTAATTATTGGTTCAAGATAAATGAATGAAACTTTTACTACCTTCCTAAATATAGACAAAGTTTCACGTGAATAATTTTGGAAGTGAATAGTTATTGTTTGCCTTGGATTATATGTTGAAAGAACCTTCCAGGTCCAGCGAATATTTCAGTTGCCATTTTTGGATTCTACCTTAACATCTTAATTTTAGTTTCAGCATAACATAAACAATTCTTCAAATAGACTTCGGGAGTTGGGAAAATAACGACTTATAATAAATTCAATGAATACACCAACCCGTATATTTGACAAAAGACTTCAATACAATTAAATTAAATTAAACATACGATAAAATTGTATATTTAAAATAAAAATATAAAAATAAAATACACTGATAAAACTATGGAGTTAAAAGTGAAAAAAAAAAAAAACAATAAATGGATAAAGTTAAAAATATTTGAATAATGTGGCATTTTAGGGCAAAAACCTCAAGTTCCATAGTGAGTTAACATGCTAACAGGTTAGTGCAAATGCATCAGATCTGTTCGCAGCTAACTACTAAATAGTTATAAGGTTGGCATCTGTTACCTTCACAACGAATTGCCATGATATTGCACTACCTCGAATAAGTAGCTCTTTACCATCTCCTTCTTCCAGTCACATAGCTCCCTGAGGAGCTGTTGTGGTCACCAACAAATTCCTCCAACTGCATCGATCATGTGCTATATGAGCAGCATCGCAAAGTGTCATGCCCAGAAGTTCACTGATCCCATTCTTTCACCTAGTTGCAGGTCTTCCTCTGGACCTCTTCCCCTCGCTTTTTCCTGCCATTATATTCTTCAACAGAAAGTTCTCTCTTCTTACTATATGACCCAAAAAACTTGAGTTTTCTTTTGTTAATGCTATGAAGAAGAATTTTAGGCCTGCCAATTTTATTCAATACCCACTCATTTGTTCTTCGATCCAACTAAGAAATGCGCAGTATTCTCCTGTAACACCACATTTCAAATGCCTCAATTTTCTTCCTGTCAACTCTTTTCAGATTCCATCATTCACATCCATGAGTGGCAACTAGAAAAATTAACGAATTAATGATTCTCAATTTCGTCTTTAGGGGCAGATCATGATCTCTCCATAATTTTATCAGATCAGTGATCAACGTTTTAGAAATTACCTGTCGTCTCTTTACATCATTTGAGCAGTCACTATTTTTATTTATTTTTGACCCTAAGTAATCAAATTCATCAATTTCTTCGATATCTTGCCCATTAACCTTCATTTTATTGGAATCGAGGTTATTATCAATCACCATAATTTTAGTTTTTACATAAATTCAGAAACAAACCTTTTTTCTTACTTGCTTCACGTACTCTCCTCAGAGTTTCTTTAAGATGATCTTTAGAATTACAAATTTGCCAGGTGGAATTGTTCATCCCGTCCAAGGATCATGGTCTCGAAGAGGGGATAAATACGGACTTCTCTATCATCTGCATAACGAAGGTTGTTTCACCATAGGAGAAGAATATTGTTACTTATTCTCAGGGATGCTACCACCCAGATGGCATCGTTTCGGTGAAGAGGAGCCAAATATTTGAATATTACGGAGTTGAAAGCGATTAAAAAAACAACACCTATGCTTTCAAAGGCGACCACCTCCACCAACAGTGGAACCTTACAGCGATGCTACATAGTTAAATAATACCAGCAGGATCACGATTGTTGGTATATGTTGCTGGAGGAGCATGGCAATTATCCTCTACATGTGCATGGAGACTGGAAATGGCCTGGGAGCGTGCCAGGTGGAACTGCTCGTCCCGTCCAAGGATCATGGTCTCGAAGAGGGGATGAATACGGACTTCTCTATTAATGGTGTTATGTTCTGAAGAACAAATTAGTAAGCTCTCGAACCATTTACGGTCCCAATACCTACCCGAACGATCGAAAATAATTGCCTGAAGAAATTTGATGATCTTCCTCCCAGAAGTGTCAGTCACAGAGGATTTCCCATAGTGAGCAGACTCTACAGGTTTTATATGCTCCCCGATACGATCTTTGAACCTATGCTCCGACTCGCCTATATAATTTTTCTATCAGAAAAATAATTCCTGAAAACTGAAAACAAATTATCTGGACAACTAGTTAACCTTATTCTTGCCAGGATGCCCTCGCACCAAATGTCTGTTATATGTCTATCAAAAGCTCCTTTAAAATGAACAAATAATCGAAGAACATATTGCCCATCAAACTACTGAACACTGAATAAACTTATAAATAGTGCAAAAGCAAACGTTAGGAAGATATTTCCAATTCAATGCGTAATATTGATACAACTCAGAATAGCATGTAGGAATGAGACCTTTCAGGTATAACAGGTTGGCTGCCACTGGATCTAGTCTTAGTATTAAAGTCAATGTGCTTCTATTTGTGGCATAGAAGCCATTAAAGCAGATAAAAATTGAGATTCGTTGTGATGATTGTTATGATGAGGGGAGGAAACGATTGTGGACTCTTCTTGTTGATTTCAAGACTTCGGGAACAACTGCCTCAACTGCCTTGTATTAACAATTAGTATTAACAATGGTGATAGGAAGCCTATGGCTTATTTTGCACCACCCAAAAAAAAAAAAAGAAGAAAATTGGTTGACAACTGTTAAGGCGATGACCTCAAATCTCTTTCCGTGTGACATTCCTCATGAAGATACTTAGGAGCAGGCGGCGATTCGTAGAGAAAATATAGCAGATGTTGGATCAACTGATGCAGTGTTGTTCAACTCAGTGGATTGACTGCAGAGATCTAAAAATTTAGTGTTCAAAATACCCAGGAATGGACTTTATTGAAAATCAGGTCCTTATAAAATACTTTGATTTCTTCCCTCAGGTTTTGTTGGACTTATTTAATAAATGTTTTCTGGAGAGAGATTTACCTAGACTCTGGAAGCCGGCATTGTTGAAGATCTTGCACAAACCAGGGAAGGTGTATGAAACGATGCTTGCACCCAGAATTTCTAATTTGTTGGAAAGTAGTCTTTTTTGTTCGAGTGCCAATATGGATTTAAAAAGGGTCGTTCGACTGAGGATGCAATAACATAATTATGTTTCTGAGGCTACAAGTTCATATGTTCTCATGGTCTTTATCGACTTTAAAGGAGCTTTTGTTTCCCTATGGTGGGGGAATGCTATTAATTCATTAGTGTCTGCCCAATGTGACTATTAGAAGTTTCAAGTTATGAGATTATATTTCCAGGATAAGATGATTAAGGTTTGTGCTAAACATTTATCGTATAGTAAATCAGTTTCTGGAGGATGCCCGCAGGGATCGGTTTTCTGTCCTCTGCTGTGGAACGCCGTGTTGGATCAATGGTTGATTAGGAATCATGAGGGACATGTTAAAATAGCTTACGCGGATGATTTGGTTATCGAAATGCCTGGACGTTCCAGGGCTAATTTGGAAAATAAAGTGCAGCTTATATTGGAGGACTTGTTGTTGTGTACAAGAATGAATAAGTTAAAAATTTCACCTAGCAAAACATGTTTCCTGGTGTTTACAAAGCATTTTGATTATCGTCGGCCACTGGAATGGGGTCCAGGTTCCCTACGTTTCCCAAACGAAATACATGGGACTGATAATTGATGATATATTGTCATTTTTGCCGCATGTTCCTAAAATGAATGAGAAGGTAAGGAATTTTACAGCTTCAATTGCTCGGATTTCCAGAAAAGAGTGGGGATTGAGTAAAAATATTTTATCCCTTTATTTCAAGACAATATTTCTGCTGGCAGTATCTTATGCAGATGGATGTGAGGTCTTTAGGGTAAATATACAGTATACTTAAGATTGGGGCTTAGAGGGGAACAGGTATCCTGTGTGTTATCAGACACTCAGCCTAAAACACTGATGGATCCAATATCTCTCTATTACAGAAGATTTAGGAGAAGTCCGGTTGGCCTGCCTCCCTAAAATCCACTCATGGACACCTTCTCGATGGTAAGCCCTGTTACGTCACTTAGGTGGCAACGAACGTGTAGAATGGTTCTCTTCAAGACGCCTGGTCAGCGTGAAGAGGAAAAGACTAAACCCTCCAGCAATGAGAGCACAACAATACAAATGGCCCTCAGCCCCCAGCAGCTTTCACTCTCCCGCTTACGGCAGCGAGAGGATCAGAGTGGAAGCAGAGGGTGCTAAGAATCTCTGGGTACGACCAGGCTGCCATGCACGGAAATTGAACTTGGCCTGTTATAACGTACGATCACTCATCGGTGAAGACAGGATATTAGAGCTGGAAAAGGAATCAGAAAATGTGAATTGGAATATCATCGGTTTGGCTGAAACAAGAAGAAGAAATGAATCACTTATAAGTTTATCAAGTGGAAATCTGCTGTACACCAATGGAAACAGTGAAAGGAGTGAAGGTGGAGTTGGGTTTCTGGTCCATAAAGATTTTAAAAACAACATTTTGGAATTCAAAAGTACATCACCAAGGGTGTCAAGACTAATACTCAAGATTTCTAAGAGGTACAAGCTAAAGATTATAATGATTTATGCACCAACATCGAGCCATGATGATGAAGAGGTTGAAGAAATGTACACTGAAATTGAGAATCTTCTAGATGAGCAGAAAACCCACTACACTATTATTATGGGGGACTTCAATGCTAAGGTTGGAAAAAGGCAAAACAGCGCAGAAACTATAGAAAATTTTGGAATTGGTGAAAGAAATAAAAGAGGTGAAAGACTTGTGGAATTTACAGAATCTCAAGGAATGTCAGTAATGAACACTTTTTTCAAGAAAAGGGTGAACAGAAAGTGGACATGGAAGAGTCCAAATGGATTAACAACTAATGACATCGACTTCATCCTCACTAACAGAAGATATATTGTGAATGATGTTACCGTCCTGAATAAGGTAAATGTTGGAAGTGATCACAGAATGGTAAGATGTACACTTGATATAGATGTAGGAAAGGAAAGGAAAAAACTGACTCGAGTAAATAACATAAAGGTCTTTGAAATAACATAGGAGGAGAAAAAGCAGTATGTACTGGAACTTAAGAACACGTTTGAGCTTATGCAGACTGTTCAGGACCAAGATATCGACTAGGAATATTACAACTTTCTGAAAGTGATAAAGCCCAAGAAACCTATAGGGAAACAGAAATCCAAAGAAGAAAAAATTAGTCAAGAAACACTTGTCATGATGAACCAAAGACGACAAATAAAGAGCAAGAAAAACACTGACAGGGAGAAAATTGAGTATACTGAGTTATGCAAAGCCATTAGAAAGTGAGTCAGAGAGGACATAAGAAGATTTAACACAAGAAAAGTAGAACAAGCATTAAGGGAAAACAAAGGATTTAAATCAGCAGCCATGAGCAGTAATACAGAAAGACAAATGATACTGAAACTGAAGAATAGCGATGGTGTACTTATAAACAGCAGA
Organism: Mastigoproctus giganteus; assembly: GCF_048544385.1. NCBI lineage: Eukaryota > Metazoa > Arthropoda > Arachnida > Uropygi > Thelyphonidae > Mastigoproctus > Mastigoproctus giganteus. The sequence goes on along the minus strand of NC_143575.1, from coordinate 118,026,629 downwards.
GAAGGCATAATTCAAATAGCAGAAGACTACTATAGATAATTATACAAGGAGCGAGGGAATGATACCAGCAGTGGGGAAGATGGATTGCAAAGTAGCAACACATACGACATACCCGATATTATTCCTGATGAGGTAGAACATGCATTGAAGAAAATGAAGAATCGGAAAGCCCCGGGGGAAGATGAAGTTACTGCAGAGTTGTTAAAATTGGGAGGAAGAGACATAACACAAAAACTTGCAAGGCTCTTCACAAAGTGCATTAGAAAAGGTGTGATGCCTAAGCAGTGGAATAATGCAATCATAGTTTTGCTGCATAAGAAAGGAGATAAATCAGAAATTGGAAATTATAGACCAATTAGCTTGTTATCCCATATCTACAAGTTGTTCACAAGGGTCATTACTAACAGATTAGAAAGAATACTTGATGAGAATCAACCGAAAGAGCAAGCTGGCTTTAGGACAGGATTCTCAACTATGGATCACCTTCACGTAATATCACAGCTAATGGAGAAAGCAAATGAATATAATACACCATTATGCCTGGCATTTGTGGATTATGAAAAGGCATTTGACTCCATACAGCATACGGCAATGTTTCTGGCACTGGAAAGACAAGGCATAGATACTCCATATATTATGATTTTGAAGAAAATATATGAGAGTGCTATATCCTTTATTAGACTAGACAAAGACAGCAGAAAATTTAAAATCGAGAAAGGAGTTCGACAAGGAGACACACAATATCTCCGTAGCTGTTTACTGCTGCCCTTGAGGAAGCTTTCAGAAGATTAGACTGGTCGCAGAAAGGAGTCAATGTGAACGGAGAGTACCTAAACCATTTACGATTTGCAGATGACATTGTGGTCATAAGCCACGATCCCAAAGAATTAGAGGAAAATCTTAATCAGTTATACACAGTTAGTAAGGATTTTGGACAAAAGATGAATATGGCTAAAACAAACGTAGTGATGAACAAATATGCCACGGAAAGGGAAATAATGATTGAAGGAGCAGTAATTGAAAAGGTGGAGTCATATACTTATCTGGGACACGTTATTAGCTGTAATAATGATAAATGGCTGGAAGCCAAGAGAAGAATAAATTTTGGATGGATAGCATTCAGGAAATATAGTCACATACTGAAGAGCAATATCCCAGTTTGTCTGAAACGTAAAATAATGAATCAATGTATACTCCCCACCATGACTTATGGAAGTGAAACTTGGGCACTCACCAAAAGAATGGAAGAGAAGCTAAGAACTACACAGCGAAGAATGCAACGAATTATATTGGGAATCAGACTATTAGATAAGAAGAGAAACACATGGATTAGGCAGCAAACTCAGGTAAAGGACATTCTTATCAAAACTAAAGAACTAAAATGGTCTTGGGCAGGACACATAGCTCGAAGACATGATGACAGATGGACTAAGAAAATAACAGAATGGTACCCAAGAGGAGCTAGAAGAAAACCTGGAAGACAAAGGTGGAGATGGATAGATGAAATCACATGAGTTTGTGGATAGTAAATGGATGGCCAGTGCTCAAAACAGAAGGAACTGGAAAGTTGCTGGAGAGGCCTTCATCCTGCAGCGGATTGAAAATGGCTGATGATGATGATGATGATAGTTAAGATTGCATCGAAGCTCTTATCATTACAGCGTACAATTCTATTGACAATAACTTCTGTACCTAGAACAGTATCAAATAATGCCTCACAGGTCCTTGCAGGTTTTTTACCACTGGACCCAAAATATTGCTTTACGACCAAGACTTGCTGTATAAACTAAGAAAGGGCATCTGTGTGAATATGTTAGATATTACCGCGGATCTTGATAATAATATCAAAGAACAGAAGTCACGTATTTGGAATCACTAAATGGGAATTCGCCAATGTAGATGGGACACTAGTGAACCTGGTCATGTTACGAAAAGATTTATTAAAGCAGTGGAATATGTGTCGCAGCGATCTTGGTTTTCTCCTTTAATGGCTACGTCCTTTTTGTTAACAGGTCACGGATCTCTTCGAGCTAAATTATTTGAGAGAGGATTGAAGCCAGACCCCTTCTGCTCTTGTGGGGCTCAAGAACCATGGACATATGTAATGTTCTCTTGTGTATAGTATACAGCGGAGGGTCGACTTCTCTTGACCTGCATTCCAAATTTAAATGAAGATAATGTGTCTGTCCGTTCTGTTATTTTGGAAAACATTGCCTTCAACTATTGGATTCTAACTCTGGCTTGCGGCTGGAATACTGGACCTGATTCATGGTGTTGGGTCTGGTGCTCTGATTAGTTGTCTTTTGTGCTACAATCAGAAACACTTCTGGATTCTGGGATGCTAGACCTGATTCAATGCGTCGGGTCTGATGCTCTAATGGTTCTATTTTCAATGGCTGACTGTTGAACAATTTCTGGACATTGTTCAATTTATTGGATTTATTGGAACAATTTATTGGATTTATTGGAACAATTTATTGGATTTTGGGATTCTGGTGCTTGTGGAACAGCAAATGAAGAGATATTCAGTTAAATTGTGATTTTTGAAGTTTGTATTTGTGCCATCGATGTATCGATTATTAGTTTTTTTATTATTATTTTGCCGGTTTCCCATTCCAGGAATGGGCAACCGGGGAGCCGAGTTGGTGGTGCCCACTGGTATTGCACTACCCCCGGTGGTTGCAGCATTTCATGCGCGAATTGCGCTACAGTATAACCAAACCCAGGTAAATCAAGATATAAAAAAAAAAATCCCCTCCTTCCTTCCTTCGTCCCAGGAGTGACAGAACCCACCAGCACAGCTCAGCTGCTGCCATTGGGCCTCCCTGGCCACGCTCCCTTGCGTGGTCCTTTGCCTCCAAATTGCTTGAACCCTACACCCAAAAACTTAACAATATCAAATCGCCTAACAAGTACTTCCTTTGTTTTGGCTGACCCCTATCTATAGCTTTTTTTTTTTTTTTTTTTTTGTGGGGCAACGTTGGGTCCCATTAGGGGCCCAGCGACTAAATGACCAGATGAACAACGGTACACGACACTACACAAATACAAAATCCATATACTCTTAAACCTCTGGGCATTGACAGTGAGTGTTCTGTTTCACACCCACAATGTATAGCACGCGGAGATGGGGGGAACACCTGGTGCCGTTTGACACTAAACACACACACTACACTCTACACATACACTCCTAGGCCCGCTTTGTAGAGACTCCACACATTCACAAGTTTTCAAAGTGGAGTTGAGCCTGGTAACCCTGATTAAAGAAAACACACACACACACACACACACACACACACACACACACACACACACACACACACACACACACACACACACGACGAGTGTTTAATGATATGTACAGAGCATCTAAATATATGTAAATATATACTGTATATAAATATGTATATACATTTATGTATATAATCTTGAGACTGTATGTTGTGTGTAATTAATAAATGAATGAAGTTCCAGGACTTTTCAATTGCAGTCTTCAAAAGACGAACTGTAGTGCGATCTGCTATGCATTGAACCCAGCTCACTGTGCTGGGCTTGGTTTGGATGTTCTTCGAACTTCGATTGTGATCACTGATTTTTGAACTTCATCCTCAACTTTGAACCTGGAACCTCTGTTTCCTTGGTTCTTGGTGATCTTCTGTCAACTGGATTTTGGCAGGCTAGACTTGAATTCTGTTGTCATGTCTGTCCTCTCAGTTTATTTACCACTTTTTTTTCTCAGGTTTGGGCGATCTGAGAGCGATATTGTAGGCACCCACAGGTATTGCACTTCTTCTGGTGGGTGGGGTATTTGTGCTATATGCATTTACAGTGCATATTAGACCAGGTTCCAGCTCTCACTTTTATTCTAAATAATCTTCAGGATAAAAGTGAGAGCTGGAACCAAGGTGAACATGGGCTTATGCCTGTGGGACACCCCGATACAAGAAAAACACACACACACACACACACACACACACACACACACACACACACACACACACACACACACACACACACGCATAAATGAATTAAGATACATACAGAGAGCTTATAAATGTATGTAAATAAATCTTGTATATACACTGTACTGCCACTTTATTTGGTACACCTACCGAATAGCGTGTTGAGCCTCCTTTAGCCTTCAAAACAGCCTGAATTCGTCTAGGCATGGATTGAAAAAGATGCTGAAAACGTTGTGCAGGAATGGAGTACCATGTAGACATGAGTGTGTCACGCAATTCTTTGAGAGTCGACAGATCCCAAAGATGTTCAATAAGATTGAGATCCAGGGACTGAGCGGATCACTGCAGAAAAGAAAAGTCATTGTCGTGTTCCTGGAACCATTCCATAGTGATTCGGGCTTTTTGTGCACCGGCGCATTATCCTTCTGGAAGCAACCATCTGACTGAGGATAAATTGTCAACATGAACGGATGCACTTGGTCAGCAACGATGTTTAGATATGACCCATAGATTTTATGCCAAGATCAGCTACCAGACTGCAAAAATGTGACCTGAAGAGTCTGTTCTCCTGGACCCCGCGAAGACTGAAGAGGTTTCAAGTTAAACTCTTCTTTTGTCAGTGCCATCACTTTTAGTTATTAAATTTGCTCTTCGCATGTATTTCTGATTTCAATTAACATGGATGATAAACAACCTACTGCAGCTGATATCTTTTCTCCGTTGCCATCTCTTGGTGAGATCTCAACACCTCTGACCCCTCAAGTGCCATTGACTCAATCACTGGAACCGACTATTGCCTCTCAGGAAAGCTCATCTTCAAAAGTTGCTACTGATTCTCTTTCACAATCAACTATTGACAAAGAACGTCAGACGGAGCTCCCTTCGAGTAATAAACTTGGAACTGCAGGTGCAGAGGAGAAAAATAATTTAACAAATGCTCAGGCAAGCGATCCGGGACAGAATGTTCTTATTTTATACGACAGAATTGCAAAAATGAGACGGGATCTCTCCAGCTTCCTTTCTTATGAAGGCAACAAGATTACCAAGCAATCAGGTAGGTAACACTATAATGGATAAATGGCTCAATTTGGAGACTGTTGCGACTTATCTCCTTGTAGAGAACGAAAAGCTAAAGGCCCTAAACATAGAAATAAATACACGTACCAATCTTTTGGAAAGAGTTATAAATACATTTTCCGGTATGACAACAACAAATAAGGCTTGTTTGGCCAAACAATCTGTTAGTGACAGTTCCTCTACAGACAAACCTACATTAAGACATGATGCGTCCCCTTCCCCGATTGTCACGGATGATTCAACTTTGCAGGTAGACACTGCTACTGACACTTCTATTGTCAGGACCTTTGCTGATGCTGTCAGTTACGCTGCAAATGTTCCTAAAGTGAAACCTGACAATGTCTTAATTCTTAGAGCTTCTGAAAACAGTGATTGTAAGTCAAGTGCTGACGTTAAGACATTGGTGGCTAAAACTCTTAAATCAGATTTAAAAAATGTTAAGATCAAGTCTCTTAGGCTAGTGAGGAAAAAAGGAGTCTTGCTGGAAACGGCCTCTAAAGCAGATCTGGAGTGTTTGTCCTCCTCGGAGTCTTTTACATCTGCAGGTATCAGCTCAGGTGTTCCTCGAAAGGGAAACCCCACTGTACTGATTTATGATGTCCCAAAGGAATTGACACGTGACGAGATACTTGAAAATTTATATAACAAAAATCTTGGCGATTCGGATTTTACATTTGAGGAGGTTAAGAACGGAACTTTCTTTCGTTTCTCAACTAAAGCAAGGTCAAATTTATCTGTAAACTGGGCTGTTAGTTTTTCTCCCAAGATTTACAAACATATAATTACTCTGGAGCGCATATTTCTTGCCTGGAGTTCCCATAGACACAGACCTTATACTGTTGTGACGAAATGCTTTCACTGCTTGGGATACGGTCACACCGCTCAGTACTGCACGCGCGAGTCCCCGTCTTGCAGTCACTGTGCGCAGGGTGGTCATGTGTTTAACGAGTGTCCTAATAAAAACGAAGAGCCATCGTGTATCAATTGTAAGAGAGGAAAACGTGACTTTCACCATTCGGTGAGAGATAGCAACTGTCCTGTCTACAAAAAGGCCTTGGAAACAGCACGACTGAGGATTGCCGATGAGTAACACACCCAACTCCAGTGTATATAGTGTAAATAATTCCCCTGCTGGTGATGTTAATAGTACGAACTTGCCTAGTGTTCAGTCTGTTAATCTGAAATTTATGCAGATCAACGGGCATCATTCTAGAGTTGTTTCCGACGAGATTAGATTAACAGCAGAACAAAACTCAATCGACATCATCACTATTCAAGAGCCATATTTTGCTAAAGGGCGAATGGGAGATTGTTCAAAGATCACAGGTTATTCTCTTTCCACCCGAGTAATTCACCAGCAACCGAAGACTTGTATTGTTGTATTAAACGACAAAATTGATGTAACTGTCATTAACGGTCTCTGTCACCAAACTGCAACTTGTATCCTTGTCACATATTCTACCATGACCTTTTATATCATCTCAATATACTGCCCTCCGTCTGAAGACTTAAATAACTCATTAAATTATTTAGAATCCACATTGAATTTTCTGGGTCCTCATAATGTCCTTATTTCAGCGGATGTAAACGCCAAGTCTAAGTTTTGGTTTAGTGCACGCTCTGATGCTCGAGGGCAATTACTGGAAGAATTTATTATTAATAATAATATGAAGATTTTTAACAGACCTCAACAGTTCACTACGTTCTCCAGCTTCTCCGGAGAATCAAATATTGATATCACCTTCTCAAATTCCTTCTGTAATCTAGCTATCAACGATTGGACTGTACAACCTAACTGGACAACAAGTGACCATCGATCAATTTCTTTCTCGGTCTCCATACCTTCTCCTCCCTCAGATTCGAGTATCTGTGTGCCTGAGTACGTTCGCTTCTCAATTAATAACATTAATTGGGACATATTTGAACATTCTGTAAATGCTGATTTCTCCAAACTGACTAACTCTCATTTTGACGCCATGTCTGTGTCTGAAGCTGCGACACAGATTCAAAAAATTTTGATTAATGCATCATATAAATCATCAAGGAAAAAACGCGTCAATTCCAGAACTTGTTCCTGGTGGTCGTCAGAATTATCTTTGCTTCGGAAACAGGTCCACCACGCTCGACGCACCTATCAGCGCAATCGTCATTTATCTCAGGCTGATGTTCGCATCTTTTATAATAATTACGTTGATCTCAAGAAACGTTATGTGAAGGCAATTGCTACCAGGAAGAAGCAAACTTTGACAGAATTTGTGCACAACTCTGGTAATGCGGACCCGTGGGGGCTACTTTATAAAATTGTAAGAAATAAATTATTTACACAAGAAGTGTATGGATCGATCATATACAATGGTCTGGAGACCACTAACTGGACGGATTCTGTAAATATTATTCTAGATAATCTTTTTCTTCAGGACAATGTGAGCTCCGACTCTGATTTTCACACTAATATTCGTTCTGCCAACTCTCTGTACGTTTCTTCAATTAAGACTGAGGCTTTTAGTGCCATCGAGTTGGACACAGCTGTCAAACAAGTGAAAGTTAAGAAATGCCCAGGGATGGACATGCTGGAGAGTACCTTTATAGTACGGCTCGCCAAGATTAAGCCCAGTATACTTCTACAACTTTTCAACAAATGTTTAGATGCTGGGACTTTCCCAGATCTGTGGAAGACAGCCCTTATCAAGCTGATTAGGAAACCTGACAAGCCCCCCCAGGAACCGAGGTCTTATCGGCCTATAGCTTTATTGGCCAACCTTGGTAAGCTATTAGAACGTTTAATTGCCCTGCGATTAAACAACTTGTTATTGGAACGGGGATTAATTGCGCCTAATCAATACGGATTCACTCCTGGAAGGTCCTGCGAGGACGCCCTTGTAGACTTCATTTCTTCTGTTGAACACTCCAGTTTCAAGTATACTCTTGCTATCTTTATTGACTTCGAGGGTGCTTTTGATTCCCTTTGGTGGGACAGTGCCCTCGAACGTTTACGTCATGCCGAATGTTCCCAGCAACTTTATCTTCTAATTAAGAGCTATTTCTCTAACAGATTTATCACCGCCAGATCTAAGTACAGACAAATTTTGCGTCAGGTCTATCGAGGGTGTCCTCAAGGCTCCATTTTGGGACTACTTTTCTGGAACTTTGTCCTGCAAGGTTGGATTACCCGAACTTTTGACAACGTGAAGATCATGGCATATGCGGATGATTTGACAGTCCTTGTTGGTGGAAATTCAAGGTCTTCTATTGAAATATCCGCTGAGAAAGTTCTATCTGATCTTCAACAATGGACAGTTGAAAATAAGTTAAAAATTAGTTCTACCAAGACAAAAATTATGATACTTGGCTCTAAACTGGATGTTCGTCGACCACCAAGAGTTAAAATAAACGATAGACAAATACCTCTAATAACGGAAATTAAACTTTTGGGAATAACTATTGACAGCAAGTTAAACTTTCTCCCTCATTTATCCAATCTGCGAATTAAGATCAGAAATTTCACCGGCGCTCTTGTCAGAGTTTCTAGAACTGAGTGGGGTCTTTCTAGAAGATGTTTAAGAATCTACTATAACTCTGTGTTTCTCCCTATGGTTACCTATGCTGCTGGCGCTTGGTTCCATAGGGTGCGGACTGTACAATTTCAATCAAAATTGATGACAATCCAGCGTACAATGTTACTTTGTATTTTGAAGATTTGTCGAACAGTTTCAACACCTGCTTTACAGGTTTTAGCCGGGACGTTGCCACTCGATCTCTACGTAATTTTCAGAGGCCTATGTTATCGCCTGAAACGTCAGATTCCCACTGAGATCCTTGGTATTTCTATTAACACTCAAGTCGATGTTAAAGCCGAACGACAAAGAATTTGGCAAGAGTTGATCAACTTGTGGCAGGGTAGGTGGGATGACACAACACTGGGCAGTGTAACGCATAAGTTTTTTCAAAGGCGCCTCCATAGCCAGGTGGGAAGGAGCAGCAGTGCGTAGCACACGCTTCTTGATTAGACCGGGGTTCGAGCCCGTCACCACCAAATACGGAGGATGCGGAAAGGTCAGGGAATGACCACCGCATATCCCCGGAGCAATATGGCCTTAGTTGCTAATGCTCCTAAAAAAACCAAACAACATAAGTTTTTTCCTGAAGTTGACTCTCTTACGGATAAAAAATCTACAGTCTGGTTTAGCCTTGACTTATTTACCTCCTATTTGATATCAGGCCACGGATCATTAAATAAGAAATTGTTTAAATTTCGCTTGTCTCCTACGGAACTCTGCCATTGTGGCGGTGTGGAAGATTGGCAGCACGTGTTGTACTCTTGTCCCTCATACAATGAATTTCGAGTAATTCTGCAAAATGCAATTCCCAACTTTTCATCAGGATTGGAACCTAATTTTGTATCAAATGCCACGAGTTACCGCGCTCTTCAGGATTTTGCTAAGGCAACCTTCAATAAAAGGCTCGCAATTCTTTCTGCAATGACTACACATGCGAATGTTTCAAATTCAGCTCAAGACTCTTCACCTTCACTGCAATGACGTCCATTTTCTCAATAAGATCTACCGCTCTGGACTTGTGCTCTGTGTGTGTGTGTTGTGTTTTTTTTTTTTTTTTTTTTGAAACTCTACAAGTGTCCTACAACTGAAACTCAATTTGATTCCTGTGAAAATTCCTGTGCTCCTTTGTTCGGATGGCTGTTAACTGACTGTGACTTTGTTATTGGTGATTAACTGTGACTTTGCTACTAATGACTGCAGGACTTACTGGATTTAACCTCAACTGTTTTTAAGGTTTGTTTAAGACTTCTGGGCTTGTGCAAAGTTTTGTCGGTTGAATGGGTACTGTTATCCTTAATTATTTTCTTTGAACTTGTTTTTTTTTTTTTTATGTTAATATGCATAAGATTACTTTCATTGTTTACTTTGAAATTATCTGTGTTTACCTCAATCTGTTGAGGTTTTCTTTTGTACAGTATTTAATCTTTGTATATTTGTATAAGTTAACGAGGCGGAGATGAACTAACGTTCCAGGTGCCGCCCAAGACAAATAAATACATACAAAAAAAAAATACATGACCCATAGATTGCCCCGCGAGCAATAAGACTGCCACGGGTGCACAGTGAGTTAAACAAGTGTTCTAGAAAGTGTTCTACCAAGTGATAGGTTGCTATCAACTTTTGGAATTTTGTTTGTGTAACTGTTGCACTGGTCTATTGCCTGGGCTCTCACATCCACGTTGTGCGGGGTGGGCGCCCGGGCGTTGCCTGGACGGCTGAGAAGAGTCCAACTACCCAGTGGGTAGTGAAAGAAGTGTGGGTAGGTTCAGAGAAATAGGATTCTGAGTATTTCCGTGCCCTCACGGAGTTGAGAACTTGATTTGATCAAGCCATAGAACTTGATTTAATCAAGCCATAGAACTTGTTGCCGTGTAGCGACAAGCTTTTCTGGTGTTATCTTTTGGATACATCAAGTCTGTATTTATTTAATTGTTGAAAGATATAAGAATTTTATATAGTGTTGTCTCTAGACTAGTGCTCTAATGGCTGCGCAACCGGAGGATGAGCAGCCAAGTGGCTCTGGAGGTGTGGCAGGTGGAGCGCATGATGGGGTTTCTTCTCCCCCACGTTTGCGCCAGTTAGCAGTAAGGGTTAAGAGGATGGATCCTGAAGAAGAACCTGAGACCTCTATGGAGGAAAGTAGTGATTTAGAAACGCAGATGGCGATAGACAGCTCACAGAGAATCGGTGTCAAGCGCTCGAGAGTAGATAGTGAAGATGAGTTGGAAAGTGAAGGTGATATGACCTTTGAAGACATAAAAAGGACGAGGAAACAATTGCATGATTTCCTCTTCAAGGATTCCAATAAGGTTAACCGGGCGGCGATGAATTCCATTTTAGAAATGTGGGACATTCTTGAATCAAAGGCACTTCTTGTCCACCAAGCAAATAAAGTACTAAGAGCAAAGTTAAAGGAAAGAGACGTAGTGGGACAAGTGAAAGAAACGTTTGCAGCTGTGGTCAAGAAGAGTGAAGTTGCAGTGCCATTAAAGGAAAAAGATCGTTTTGTGGTATTCATCAAATCAGATAGTGAAAAGTTGAAAAGAAGTGAAGATGTAAAGCAAGAAGTGTTGAAAACAGTGCGACCGGAACTCAAGGATATGAAAGTGAGAAGCTTTAGAACTATCCGAGACAAGGGTGTAGTGCTGGAATTGGATTCTGGAGAGGATCTCAAGAGGGTTGTGGCCTGTGGAAAAGTAAAGAGTGGAGGAATGAAAGTGGAAGTTCCTCGTAAGCAAGGACGAAGGATCATTGTATATGATGTAGAAGGAGCAGTGGAAGAAAAAGAGTTTCTCGAGCAACTTTACATCAAAAATATCCAAGAAATGAAAATTAGTCAGGAAGCTTTTTTAAAGGATATAGCTGTCAGATCTGTAGCTAAAGTATATGACCGTGAAGCGAAGAATTGGATCCTAGAGGTCTCAGAAGATATTAGAGAGTTTTTGGTGAGAAGAGATAGAGTATTTATTCATTGGAGTTCCCATAGAGTTAGGGACATTGCGTTCCTAACTAAATGCTTTAGATGTCTGGCATTTGGTCACACCTCCAGAAGTTGCAAAGCTAAGTTGACTTGTGGGCATTGTACGGGAGATGATCATCTCTTTAAGGACTGTCCCAAGAAACATGAAGCGCCTAAGTGTGCGAATTGTAAAAGGAAGAACGCGAGTGCTGACCATTCTATTAGGAGCAGAGATTGTCACGAATATAAATGGTATGTAGAATCTCTTAAGAAAAAAACCGTTAATGGATAATACACCAAAAAACATGGTGAATGCAAAAATTAAAATTATTCAGATTAATGGTCAGCGCTCGTACCAAGTAGCTTTACAATTGGTAAAAAGGACACGAGAGGAGAACTGTGATCTTCTCCTTGTACAGGAGCCCTATACTATAGACGGTAGAGTTAAGGGTTATCCCCTAGAATACCGGAACTGCAGCTTTGCAGCATGAGGGCTGTAAAGCTGCAGTTATTGTTTGTAATCCCGACCTAGTAATTACTCAGATACAGAGCTTGCCTTCAGGCACGGAGTGTGTGCTGAGATAATCGGACCCATTGGGCGATTGTATATAGGAAGTTTGTACTGTCAGTACGGCGAGGCCCTTGATCAGTATCTGCGATATATAGATGTAGTAGTGGATGAGCTAAGAGGTAAGCCACTACTAATTGGTGTGGATTCGAATTCTAACTCAAAGCTATGGTATAGTGCTGAGACTGACGCAAGAGGCACTCAGCTAGAAGAATGTTTTGCTGGGGGTGGCTTGGAGGTTGCGAATCGTCTGCACAACCTGAGCACCTTCTCCACCGTCAATGGAGAGTCCAACATTGATATTACTGTATACAACTCGCTTACCATAGAGATGGTACAGGAGTGGTGTGTGAGGGAAGGGTGGACGACTAGCGACCACCGAACAATAACTTTTAGTATTGCGGAAAGGTCTCAGCCGATAACTGATGAAGCACCCAGCAGACTGGTGAGAGGGTCGGTGGACTGGCAGAAACTACAAGCCTGTATCCACAAACGATTTCAGGAAGGGAAAGAAATACTATTAACTGGAAATGCCAATGAAAAGGCTGAATGGTTAACAACGGTTCTAAAAGGAGCTTCGTGTAGGTCAATGTCCCGAAGACAAAGGACTGGTCGCCTGGTGCCCTGGTGGAATGAGCAGCTTACTCGAATGAGAAGGGAGACGAATGTGGCCAGGCGTCGGTGGAGCAGGGCAAAAGGGTATGGTTATGAGGATGCACCGATATATGAGAGGGCGTATAAGGATATTAAGAACAGATATGTAGGGAAGATCAGGGAACTTAAGAAGAAATCTTGGGAAGATTTTATACAAGAAAAAGGAAACCAGGATCCCTGGGGTCTTCCTTACAAGATAATAATGGATCGAATTAAAGTAGATTCGGTGGCGTTCTCTATACGCATTGCAAATGTGATGATCAGTACATGGGAACAATCGGTGTGTGCTATACTTGATGCCCTGTTTCTACTGGATGATAGGCTTAATGATACATTTGACCAGGCCCGGATTCGGGAAGAAAATAATAATTATGTAGGTCAAATGAACGAGCAGTTGTTCTCCATATAAGAATTAAAGATGGCTATAAAGGAAACTAGAAATAAGAAGGCACCTGGAGAGGATGAGATATTTACGGAAGTTATTAAGAGGGTGGTGGAGCACCATGAGCAGATCTTATTGATTGTCTATAATTCATGCTTGGAGGAGGGAGTTTTCCCAGAGTGTTGGAAGCGGGCACTTGTCAGGATCTTACTAAAGCATAAGGACAAAGATGTCTCAGACCCAAGGTCCTATAGACCAATAGCACTCTTGTCGGTGCTAGGAAAAATCTTGGAAAGATTAATAGTATCTAGAATTCGGGTTAAGTATATGGCCTTGGGCCTGGCTTCGCCAGGACAATATGGTTTCATAAAAAGGAGATCTACAGAGGACGCCATCTCTAAAGCCTTGGATACAGCACGACAAAGTGATTACAAGTATGTCCTGGGTGTGTTTGTAGATTTCAGAGGCGCCTTTGACTCTTTATAGTGGGAGAGTATATTCGCAAGATTAAGGAAGATGGGCTGTTCGAATAATCTCTACAAGCTGATGCAAAGTTACTTTACCAACAGAAAGGTAATTGTCAAGACTAAGTATACCTGCGTTGAGCGGAATGTGTATAGAGGAGCGCCTCAGGATTCCATTTTTGGCCCTGTGGTGTGGAACATGGTGCTTGACGAGATCATTAATGATGATTGGGAGGATATGGTTATAGTAGCTTATGCAGATGATGTGCTCATATTGGTACCAGGAAATTCTAGGTTAGAACTGGAAAATAAAGCAGAACGAGCAGTAGAGAAACTAGGCTTGTGGGCGGACACCAATAAACTGACTATTTCTAGGGAGAAAACTGTCTTAATGTTACTAAATGGTAAACTGAGCGCGAATAGAAATCCTACTGTAAGATTTAGGGGGTCTGCCCTGAAGTATCAGACACAGGTTAAATACTTAGGAGTCGTGCTGGATGAGAGACTAAGTTTTGTACCGCATGCCAAGTATGTTAGAGAGAAAGTTAAGAAGGTCTTTGGACGAGTGCGGAGAGTAGTACGTCACGAGTGGGGCCTGAGAGGTAAAGCTCTCAGGTTATTATACCACTGCGTGTTTGAGACTGTCTTAACTTATGGCTGCGGTGCATGGGGAGAGGCTGTGATGCATTGCTTTGTGCGAAGGCACCTAAATGCAGCACAGATATTGGCGATCCTGGCCCTGACCCATGCATGTAGAACAGTTTCCAGCGAAGCCCTGCAGGTGTTATCTGGGAAAGTTACCATAGATCTGGTTGTTGCAAAGAGATACCTGTTATATAGGACAAAAAAGAACCAAACAGCTAATGTGTTTGGCTTAAGATCATGCCCAGACACAACAAAAGTATATAGCAAAGTTGATGTTAAGGCAGAAGGGCGAAGGATAGATAGGGAAATCAGCCAGATCTGGCAGGCTCGCTGGACAACTTCTGAGGCTGGGCGTGTTACTCATGGCTTCATACCATGTGTTGATACTAGGAAAAAGCAAGAGCTCTGGCCAATGTTAGGATTGCATCAGACAATGGTGGTCACGGGTCATGGCCTTAAGTCCCGGTTGAAGCAGTTTGGATTATGTGAAGATGACAAGTGCAGTTGTGGGGCTCCCGAAGATTCCGACCATGTAATGTTTGGATGCCCTCTCTATGATGGTCCTAGGAGTGAACTCCTACAAATAATGGGTGGAACGATTGACCTGCACGAGGTTTTTGGGAACTTGACCTATTATAGAACGTTTTTAAAATTTGTTGGAAAAGCCTTTGAAATAAGGAACAGTTGATAGTTGACTTTTATTCTTGTTAGATACAAAGTATATTGTATTATAGGTACAAATTTGTATATAATGTATTCATATTGTGAAAAGTTTTAATGGAGAGTTGTAATTACGGCAGTTTTAGTAAAGGAATTAATCACTTTATGGTTTTTAAATGTCAAGAGCTTGAGATCTAGATAGTAGTGGACCCACCTCCACGCGGTAGGGGCGGAAACCCCTATCACAATAGCTAACTGCGTTAGCTGGTGGAGGGGGCCAAGTGGTCCAAGCAGATGTATAGTTTTTAGATAATTATGTTGATGAGCTTTGCTCATAAAACATTTTAGTTTATAATGATGATGATGATGATGATGACCCATAGATTAACGTCTGGCATTCATTTCCTACACCATAACACCCCCCACCCCTCCCCGCCATCTTGTACAGTAGTCGTCAGATATGACGGGTACGTGGATTCATATTGTTTTCACCAAATTCTGAGCCTTCCATTAACATGATGCACCAGGAACTTCGACTCGTCAGGCCAAGCAACTGTTTTCCAATCCTCGATAGTCCAATGCTAGTGTTGCTGTGCCCACAGGAGGCGTGCTGTCTTGTTCTTCACGGATAACAAAGGTACGCGATGTGGCCGTCGGCTGTTGTAGCCCATTCGCGACAAAGTGCGACTAGTGGTCCGTTGCGATATTTTTTCTGCGCACTAAGGTTGTATTCTGACGTGATGTGCGACATTGTAGCCCGTCTGTTTGCTCGCACAATTCTAGCCATCCTCCTCTGACCTCTCTGATCAACAAGCGATTTTCTTCCACAGGAGTGCCGTTGAGAGAATGTTTTCTGTTCGTTGCACCATTCTCGATAGACCCTTGAAACTGTGGTGCGTGAAAAGTTCAGGAGAGCTGCCGTTTCAGAGATGCTTTGTCCAGCACGTCTTGCACCTACTACCATGCCACGTTCGAAGTCCGTTAAATCACTCTTTTTCCCCATTCCTTCTACTGTTTATACGCTTAACTAATACTACAAAGGTTATTCTGCTGCATTTATATCCACAACTGTGGTCATGTGACTTGCAACGTTGTGGGACAAATCATTTGTGTGCACAGCATGAGTGTATCTAATTAATCGGCAGCACGGTGTAAATTGATGTATTTGGTGTAAATTGGTGTAAATTGATGACCTAGAGATTGTATAAATTGTGCGTTTAATAAATGAATGAAAGAATAAATGAATGGGACTTGCCACAAGATTCTATTGGTTCTATAATTCGGTATCGTGTGGATCCATGCTCTCAAAATCTCCAAGGGACTTCTTTCACTCTTCTTCTGTTCTGGACATCGCCATTTGGTGTCCGTTGGTCCATTTCTGATGTGCTATTCGCTGTTTGGTAAACTGAACTGAGTCGGGTACCATTCCAATCACTTAGTGTAGTCACACCCTGTACTTTGTCATGTTTGTTTCTAGCTTCGTTACTTCAGAGTCATGCTCGAATGATGAACGTATTCATTTCAATGCTCCACTTCATGCGTTTCCTTTTTCTTCCTTCCTGAGTGGTCACTAGTTAAGCTGCACAGAAAGAACTTCCAGTCGGTTGAGCTAGGTCGTCTTGCCATTCCCTTGTGATAGTCTGTATGGACAGCACAGTGTCTTTCCCCACACCGGGTGGAAAAGGTCCGGGTTCAAATCCCGCCGATGACGCAAGGAAGTTTTATGGGCTTTTTTCACTCCCTGGCTGAGTTAGTCGGTCTCGGGCGTAGATAGGAAGGTTTCTGTCCCAGAAAAACTGAGGTTTTTCGTCCAGCAAAACAGACAACTCGACCAGAGAACACATTCAACTTACAGACAAAATACGCATGAATAGTTGAAGTGACTTAATAGATGACTTTCTAATATGCAGTTTAATAGTTTTTTACCCTTGTAGCCATACGGGTGACTTCACCACTTGCTCCATTGAAGTTCGCAGGGGACTCTCTCGAACAACTTTTCAAGCCGAACCCTCTGCCCAAGGCCTGGGGGACTTTATCCTATGCCACAGTGGACGCAGTATGTTCCATATTTCTACATGTTGTCTTCATCCAGTTATGGAGATGGACCTGTTTAAGTTTTTGACTTTTGAATGCAGTAGTAGGTGCTATTTGAAACAACGCCAGATAGTGCAACTATCTACTTCAACCATCACTTTAGCCTTGGGAGAGGTAGGTCAGATGAAGCGATAATGCGATTTTTATTTATTTTTTCCCTTGCGTTTTTTTTTTTTTTTTTCCTTCCGCGCCTGAATTGAAACTCTGGTCTGTGATATTGCCAGCCTGGCATTGTAACCACCGGACTAATCATGTCCTTATATTATTATTATTATTATTATTATTATTATTATTATTATTATTATTATTATTATTATTGTTGTTGTTGTTGTTGTTGCTCTTATATTATTTCTCCCTGATTGGGGGCTTCCACTCCGTGACGGGTACTACTACGAAGTACACAGGGTGGTTGTAATGTCTGGTGTTACTGTCGATCGAGGAAATCTCTGACTATCATACAGGTGTTCAGAATTGCGACTTTCTGGAGTTCCTTGTAGATGTTCTCTGGAAGACCTATTGCTGCTAGGCTGCTATGTAGAGTCTTTGTACCGAACCGTGGTTGACACGATGATTAGGATAATTAATACTTCTTCCATATGCCACATCTCCTTGATCTCATGTCTCAGGTTCGTGTACTTCCTAATTTTTTCCTCGTGGGTTTTCTGGACATTGCTAGTGTTGGGCACCGCTATGTCAATCAGGTAGGTAGCCCTTTCCATCTTGCTCACAAGGGTTATGACCGGTCTGTTGTGGGGGGGATGGTCTTATTCGTTATTATGGCGTGGTTCCAGTACAGCTTGCGGGTTCGGGTCTCTAGTACTGCCTGGGGTTCGTACTTGTAGTATGGTACACTTTCTTTGGTTAACTGGTATTTCCTCGATAGCTTCTGATGTATTATCCTGGCTACCTGGTCGTGTCTATGAGTGTACTCAGTCTGGGTGATCACCTTGTACCCCGCGGTGATGTGTTGGATCGTTTCTGAGGCCAGGTGGTATCGTCGACATGTGTCATCTGATATACCGGGTTCCTTTGCGATGTATTTTCTATAGTTTCTGGTGTTGATTACCTGGTCTTGGGTGGCCAGCATTAATCCTTCAGTCTAGGGGAAGAGCATCCCGCTTGTGAGCGATGCATTGGAAGCAATGTTATCGACACTACAATGACCTAACCTTTTTTAGGTCATTGTAGTGTCTGCCATGGAATGTCTTTTTTGCCCACCTTTCTAACTTCGTTTCTTGTACCGTCTGCGCGGGAGGGGTTTCCTTGCTTAGGTTGAATGGGGTATACCACTTATCTATCTTTCTTATGGCTTGGTGGAGTGGTGCTGTGTTGTTCTCTAAGTAATCCTTCAGGTTAACTATCGCTGTTTTCTGTTTTTCTATCAGGTCTATCAGCCCCTTCCTCCCTCTTTCCGAGGTTTTGTTATTCTCTCGACTGCTGACTTCGGGAGGTGTTGGCGACTCTTGGTCATCATTATCCTTGTCTTTCGCATGATATATTCTAGCTCGGTGTTAGTCCAATCTATGACCTCGAATGTGTATGTTAGTACTGCAGCTGCATAGGTGTTTATGGCTTTAACTGTGTTCCCTCCGTTCAATTTTGCTTTCAGCAGGCTTCTTAATCTCTGATGATATTTTTCGGTCAGGCACTTCTTGATTTCCTTGTGTTCTAACTGCTCAGCCTGCATCATCCCTAGGTATTTGAAGGTCTCTCCTTCTGTCATAGCTTCGATCTCTTTTCACCAATCAGCAGCTGAAAATTTCAGCCTAATAATTTTCCCTGGCGATGTCCTTGCTGAATTCTTCGGTGATCCGGAGTAGTTGCTAGATTTGCTTCTCGGTTACCGCGTAGAGCTTAATGTCATCCATGTAGATCAGGTGGGTGATGGTATACTGGTTCTTTCTTCCTTCTTTGAGGTTATATCCATACTTGCTGCCGTGGAGCATGGTGGATAGCGGGTTGTGTGCTAGACAGAACCATAGTGGGCTCAGAGCGTCTCCCTGAAAGATTCCTCTTCTGATGGGAATTGGCCTGGTTCTGATGTTCTCGACCTTAATGGTGGTACTCCATTTCGCGACTGTTGCTCCTAGGAAGCTTGCCACTATTGGATTGACCTTGTAGATCTTCAGGGTCTCTATTAGCGAGCTATGAAGTATGGAGTCGAAGGCCTTGTGGTAATCGATGTAGGTCGTGTATAGGTTACGGTGCTTCTTGAAGGCTTGCTCCATAACTGCGGGATCTATGGTTAATTGCTCCTTGCATCCTTTGCTCCTCCGCTTGCATTCTTTCTGCTGTTCGGCCATTATGTTCTGACTCTCTAAGTCAGGGGTGGACAACAGCCGGCCACATCCGGCCCGCGACGATGTTGAATCCGGCTCCCTCGGTAAATGCATAAATATAGAAAATCCATACCTGACTACACTCACCGTAAACGTTCGGCTTAATTCGGTTCAATCGGGAATCGCGGCCAGTACAACAGTAACCAAGTGATTCTACGCAGCGTCAAAGAGTTATTTCCTAATTATTATTGTAGCATCGATCGAACGAAGTTCCTTTGGGTTTGACTTCTTATTGAAAAAAATAATATTGGTGCGAGATATTTTATGTTTTATGCCTTTTCTAATTATTACAATTTTTAATTTAATATAATTTATAGCCCATAAAATGAGCCAAATAAAAAAAAAATAAAAATTGATGCCGAATGCCGCATTTTCAATGATAATTGGACATTCAGATATTTTTTTTTCAAAATACATTAATAATTTGGTAATTCAAGTAATATAACATTTTTTAGGTTCTGATTTTTTTTTATTAAATCGTTCAATCTATTCCGGCCCGCATCATGATGCGAAAATTTCATTCGGCCCGCATCATGATACGAAAATTTCATTCGGCCCGCATCATGATACGAAAATTTCATTCGGCCCGCATCATGATACGAAAATTTCATTCGGCCCGCTGACGAAAAAAGTTGCCCACCCCTGCTCTAAGTGCTCTGATATCTTCTTAGTTATGCAGCTGGTCAAGATCTCGTACATCGTTGGGAGGCATGTGATTGGCATGTATTTGGCCGGGTTTCTTGTATCTTCGTCTTTAGAGTTCAGATATGTGACTCCTTCAGTGAAAAACTTCGGGATTGTCTCCGGGTGCCTTATCATTCGAGTGAACTGCTCTGCTAGGTGTGTGTGTGTGTGTGTGTGTGTGTGTGTGTGTGTGTGTGTGTGTGTGTGTGTGTGTGTGTGCAGGTGAGCTTCTTGTACCAGTAGTTATGGATGTTATCAATTCCCGGGGTTCGCCAGTTGTGGGTGTTCCTGATCGACTGTTTTACTTCTTCTCGAATCTCCCATCTCTTGTGTGTCCTTCGTTTTCTTCATTTATACTTCTATCCAGGGTGCTCTGCTGTTATGTCTTACTTCACTGCTCCAGATATTTCCCCAAAATTCTTCGATCGTCTTTTTCTCTGGTGGTCCGTTTCCCGGTTTCTCATCTTCACTCAGTTTCCTGTAGAAGGCTCTTTGATCCTCATCGAAGATTCGGTTGTTTATTTGACTCTGGGAGTTCTCTTTGTATCAGTGTAGTCTCTTGCTGAGTGTGAGGAGGTTCTGCTTCAGTGTGTCTAAATATTCTCCTAATCTCTGATTTCTGGTCTCATGCTTGCTGTGGGCGCTGTCTCTCTTGAGGATGCTCTTCACCTTCCAATCAATTTCTTACTTTTATTACCCTGTTGGTACTGGGTCAACTGACCTATCTTGACTCTTGATTCTTCTATCTTCTGCTGAAGTCTTCTTTCCATATAAATTAATCCAATCTGATGAGGACATTCCCTGGGCCGCGGTCCTGGTCCGAAACCCGGACATCACGGCAACGAAGATCGCACAGCTGTGCACACCCTGGGCAGCCTGCGCCCATGTCATCACACCAATAGGAGCCTTCTATGCCATATCCCTCTACTCTAGACCGGGACAGGATATTACAACTGCCAAAAATTACTTGCAACAGCTACTTGACATCCTATCAAACCAGCGGATCATTATGCGGGCAGACGTGAACTGTCGGTCGCTTGCATGGCACAGCAAAACGGAGAGCAGAAGAGCAACGCACAATGGTCAGCTACTTGAAGACTTCCTAGCCACCTCGCCGTTCGGGATCCTTAACCAGCCAAACCATCTGCCCACCTTCTGCAACCTGCTTTGGGAAGCAGACATAGACATTACAATAGCCACAGCCAATATGGCCGCGCACATCTACGGATCGATAGTCGAAAATTCCTGGACAACATCCGATCACCAGGTGATCACGTACCGAATCTCAAGAACGCTAACCAGAACCCCAATCACCAGATATCTCACCAACAGATTTTCAATCCACAAAGCGGACTAGAATCAGTTTGCGGATCACCTAGCCACAGCTATCAAAGCTAGACATCAGCAAATAGAGAAGGAAACTGATCCAGACATCCTGCAAAGAACAGTGACTAACATAATCAGAGTCCAGCAGTGCAACCATAAAGAAGAAGAGACCCTCCCCAGGAATGGTCCCATGGTGGACTCGGGAGCTGAAGACCCTTAGGAAGGAGGTCGCAAATAGAAAGAAACAATTCCAAAGAGTCCACAGGTCTTGGCCGCAGGCTGAGGTGGAAGCCTTAAGACAATGCTATAGGGAGGCAAGAAATCTATACACAGACAAAATCCAAAAGAGTAAAAGAAAATCCTGGGAGTTGCTTGTTTCCACAGCTGGAAACGCGGGTCCCTGGGGGGTTATATACAAAGTAACTACGAACCAACTCCCCAGGAGAGAAGTCCTCACGACGACTCGAACTCCACAAGGCACTCTAACAACAACGTGGGAGGAATCAGTCAACAACTTCCTAAACGCAATCTGAAGGAATCAACACAGCAATCCAGTGAACAACAACTCAAGCTGTGCAAAGAAAATGAAGAATACCTCACGGAACAGAGGGAACAACCATTTACAATGGAGGAACTCCAAGAAGCGGCTGCCCGGATTAGGCCCATAAGATGCCTTGGAAGAGATATGCTTGAACCTGAAATCATAAAGAAGGTTGCTGACCTAGAACCCCAACTTCTCTTAAGGTTGTACAATTGCTGCCTGGAGGCTGGCTAATTCCCTATGGAGTGGAGAACAGCAAATGTGAAATTAATTCTCAAAGTCCAAAGCAAAAATCCGGCACTCCCGGAATCATATCGACCCATAGCGCTCCTAACAGTTTTAAGTAAGCTATATGAACGGCTCCTTCATAGACGGATACAACACTACTACTCCACTGCCAACCTTGAGGCAAAAAAACCAATTCGGATTCAAGCCAGGTCACTCAACTGTCGATGCGATGAGAAACCTACTGATATCAGTGAATGAGTGCCAACAGAAGTACTTTCTCGGTATTGCAGTGGATTTTGCCGGGGCGTTCGATTCACTTTGGTGGCCGAGAATCATTGGCCGGCTCAGAATGTCACAGGTCCCAAGCAACCTTTATAATAATATCAAAACCTACCTCTCACACCGAAAAATAGAAGTGAAAGTACCATACCAACAGATCAGCAGGAACATCCACAGGGGATGCCCCCAGGGTTCCGTGCTCGGACCACTGCTGTGGAATATAGTATTTGATGATTTTCTGAACACCGGCCTTGGGGAGGTGGTAACCTAAGCATTTGCAGATGATTTAATTCTCACTGTGACGGCAGATAATAAGACACAATTTGAGACTAGAGCAAATCAAGCTCTGTATACTCTACAGCGGTGGGCTACGGAGAACTTTCTACAGATCTCGCCTGCCAAAACGACTTCCATCTTGCTTAAGGGAACATTGGACATAAGGAGGCCACCGCAAATTACAATAAATCGCGCTACAATCAAATTCTCCCAACAAATGAAATAACTCGGGATCATTTTTGACAGCAAGCTCACATTCCAACTGCATCTCAGGCAACTCAGGACCAAGATTAGGAACTACTCGGGTCTGATTGCGCGAGTCTCACGCAGGAACTCGGGGCTGAGTAAACAAACCATGCTGCTATACTACAAGACTACTTTTCTCCCGGCGATCACATACGGTGCACCAATATGGTACAATAGAACCAGACTGACCACCAACAAAAGAATACTGGACTCGACACAACGAACAATATTGCTCAAGGCCACCCGAGCCTGCAATACTGTGAGCACGAAGGCGCTCCAGGTTCTTACTGGATCCTTACTACTGGATCTCGAAGTGGCCAGATGCGGACTAGCATACTACGTATCAAAAGAAATCTCTGTGACCTACTAGGGCTTTACGATTGAACCCACAAACAATATAAAAATGGAAAAGGCTCGGCTCTTGGCACACTTAAAACAGCAATGGCAAAACAGGTGGACAGACTCAACTAAAGGGGAGGTGACACTATGCTTCATACCTGATGTAGACAGGGTTTTCCCGAAACTACCTGTATGGTTTCACTCAGGCCTATATACCACCTACTTATTGATAGGTCACGGTCCCTTCAACGAGAAACTAACATCCCTGGGCCTCCTCCAAGATCCCAACTGTTCATGTGGCGAACCAGAAAGCTGGACCCACCTCATGCACGAATGTACAAACTACGAGGACCTACGTGGAAATCTAATAATAAGATTGCCCTACGTGCCGCGAGGTCAGGAGCATCATCTCTTGGACACAAGTGAAGAATATAAGAACCTCACCTGATTTGCACAAGAACTCTTTGCCAGAAGAAGAACCTGTTCTGCGATCAGGAACTAAGGGCACAGTATACCTTGTAGCAGACATTAAACTTCGACAACACCGGACTATGAGCAAATACACCAGTACTGAAACCAAAATTGTCTGACCCTACCAACCTACTTGAATAGGACGCACACCACAGAAACGATGGACTCAGTGGATGGAAAAGGCACTGGACCGCCCTCCCTGATGATGGAAACAGGATCAACAGACCAGACCCATCCGCGATGCAAAAGAGACACTCCACGGGACACTACCCTGGTCGGGTATATAACCCATAAACGTGACTGACCTCAACCTATCTGGATGGACACAGCCCATGAATGACATCGGGGCACTGGTTCCGACTGCTTTGTTGGAACCATATCTTTTTCCCCACCTTGAACAGCAGATTTGCTGCCAGTGCGCCAATTGGCAACCGAGCTGGGCACTCTTTCCTGGCTTTCTTTCCACTCCACTTCCCTGGCAGGGGGGGAGGTGCCTGTCCTCTTGTCTCCTCCCTTCCTTGCCACCCCATTTTTCTTCTAGTGGGGCATGGGCATTCCCCACTGACACCTATTGGGGTCGCCTTCCTTTTGACTCCATATTTCTGTCTCTCCCCTCAGACTTTAGTCTCCCTCCCCTACTCTATCTGTACACAAGCAATTGCCCTACACGTCCAAATTACTGTTTGCCAATAGTTTCGGCCTTTCAAATCATAGCGCTCTTACCCCCCCCCACGCGAAAGATAAAAAAATAATAATATATATATATATATTTTTTTTTTTTTTCTTTAAGGTCCTAGCCACTGAAATCTCAGGAAATTAGGTGGCAGGACCGGCCAGAGTAAATAATTATAATGGTGGTATACCTAGCCTGCCTCCACGGGGCTGAGTGTGGCCAACGTGGGGCCTCAAAGGGGTCCAGCGGCTAAATGGCCAGAAGAACAGCGGTACATAACACTATACGTATACAATATCCACACACTTTTAAATCTCTGGCCTTTCCAGTGAACTGGCACACCTACAATGAAAGCAACGCGGAGATGGGGGAAACCCCTGGTGCCGCTTGACACTAAATACACTTTACACTGTATAGCGCCACTAGTCAGCTCTACTGTACTGTATAAAAGCAAAGCAGTCTCTGCAAAACCATACAGTAGATGTTTGCCTGCACTGCAGTAGCAATGTCAATACCGTTGCAGGAAAAGACGCTATTAGTGAAGCTGTACTATCAGAACAGCAACAATGCAGCTGCTGCTATCAGAGAATTCCGGCGTCAGAAGGCGTGGACCTATGACTGTTTGTGCTCTCCGAGAAATGTTTCGAAATTTGAAGCGAAAGGCCGCTGTAGTCGAGTGGTCAAGCACGCGGGTGCATGAGTATAAGTGCCTTGACTTACTTGGGTTCAAGCCCATGGCTGCTGAATACAGTGCTGTATCTTGTATTCTGTCTACCTTGTGAACTCCTCTGACCGCGTTGTCGTCCCGGAGTATAAACAGAAAATTTATTTATTTATTACGTGGTAGCGCAAGTGTGCCAGCTGTTTCTCGTGAAGTGGAAATGCCGTATTCCACTGTAAGGCTTGTAATGCGTTAGGTGTTGTGGTAATATCCTTACAAGATGGACATGCTACAGCAGCTAAAGCGTGGTGATGCAGATATTCGTTTCACATACGCACTTCAGTTTCTGGCGCGAATGACAGTGGATATCACTTGGCCATGGAACATCCTTTGGAGTGATGAAGCGCACTTCTGCTTAAATAGACAAGTGAATATGCACAACTGTCGCATTTGGGCAACAGAAAACCCTCGAGTTATCCAAGAGGTCCCGTTGCATTCTCCAAAAAGTGACAGTGTGGCGTGGATTTACGGCCACATTCATAATTGGGCCATATTTTTCGAACACGTAACACCGACTGGACCTGGCACCTGTTCCGTCACTGGACAGCAATATTATGAAATGTTGGGAAATTTCGCCATACCAGAGCTGCAACAACGTCGGTGCCTTCAGGATACCATATTCATGTAAGATTGCGCCACCCCACATCCACCGTCGTGTTCAAAGATTGCTAAGGCAACACTTTACAGACGAACGCGTCATCAGCAGTTGTTTCCAGACATCTTGGCCACCCCGATCACCAAACCTCATCCCATGCGACTTCTGGTTGTGGTGTTTTTTGAAAAACCGGGCGTTTTTAAAAAATCGGGAAGGATATCAAACTTTGGCAGATCTGAAGGACACATAGACGTCATGTGCTGGCTATTCCAGTTGACATGTTACAGTCTGCTGTAGAAAATGCTGGCTTCGAATGGAAACTGTTTTTGACCAAAATGGAGGACACATTGAACAATTGTAGCGCTGTTCAAGTGATTTGTATTTATATAGTGACAAAATTTGTAACTAATTTTTTTCCAATAAATGACGAACACATTCTTTATTGTACCTGTTGTCCAAATTTCTCTTCAGTATAAGCCTTAGAACTCGCTCCAGAGCCCTCTACATATAGATACTTTAATTTTAACAACCCTGTACTTCAAACTTTTCAAACTGGAATGAGAAACTCTGCTTGTTTACAGATCAATAAATAAAATAAAACAAGGTCAATGGACCTGCATGATCTCTTTTCATTTATCTGTTATACTGTAGATTAGCTGCTATGATGGGGATAATTCCAGACACGGTTGAAGCTCACATTATTTGTCCTCTGCTCTCTTTCATTCCGTATACCTTGCGTCCATATATTCGGGCGCCGACTGCTTAGATAAGCAGTACATTTCTTAGATCACCAGTTTATGAGAAGTGATGAATTATAGCGAGAACACTTCAAGTAATAGCTAGTGTATAAAACTGATGCGCCTGTAAAATTTCTCTCTATTATATATGATAATTGTATTAATTACTTAATAGCTCCTTGTCGGTATTTCTTACCAAACTTATAACGCTTTCATTGCTGTTTTCTCTTTAGCAACAAGAGGATATTATTTTATTGCCATGGTTATATGGCTTTTCCATGGTCAGTGGATGTTCCATTATTTGTATTGCATATCAGGTCAGGAAACGATGCCAGAAAACAAGATTGCAGAGACAAGGCCATGTTCCAGTCGCTACAAAAGGAGGTAACTAAATAAGTACAAAACTATTCTGTGAAATAAAGTTTTCACAAGAGACTACTAAATTTTACAAAAACATAAATAAATAAATAAATACGGTCTGGATACAGTTATTATTTTTATGTTTGCTTCTTTATTGTTTTGCTTACTTTATTCAGTTTTCATGTTCAAAAAAATTTAAAGCCAAAAGCATTAATTCTTATCACTTATTCAATTATGTGCTGAACAAAAGTGAAGTTATAAATAATAAAAGTATGTAAATAGCTTGCAGAGTAACTGAACGAAATTTGGAAAGAAATATTTGTATACAATGTTCTCATACTTTACTATTTTATTTGTACAATATCACAATTTATGGACAAAGGAAAACATTTCTAAAATATACACTAATGAGCCAAAACATTATGACCACCTACCTAATATAATGTTGGTCCTCCACGTGCATCCAAAACAGCTCGTACCCCGCGAGGTGTGGACCCTACAAGATTTCTAAATGGCTCTTGTGGTGCCTGGTACCAACACGTAACCAGTAGATCCTTTAACTCCTGTAAGGTCTATGGTTGAGACGCCGCAGATCAGAGTTGCTGTTCCAACACAAACCACAGATGCTCGATGGGATTGATGTCTGGGGAAAGTTTGAGGCCAGGAATACCACCAATACCTGAAAGTCTTCCTCATGTTCCGCAAACCAGTCTCAAACAATCCGGGCGGTGTGACATTGCGCATTATCCTGCTGAAAGACGGCACCGCCAGAGGGGAAGACCGTTATCATGAAAGGGTGTACCTGGTCAGCAATGATGTTTAGGTAAGTGCAAAGTGCAAAGTGTGTTAAAGGTCTAACGGCACCAGGGGTTCCCCCCATCTCCACGTTGCTTTCATTGTGAGTGTATCAGTTAACTGGGAAGGCCAGATTTAAAACTGTGTGGATCACGTTAGTGTGTAATGTTATGTATTGTTGTTCCTCTGGCCATTTAGCCGCTGTACCCCCTGCTGAAGCCCAATGTTGCTCGCACTTCGCCACGTGGAGGCAGATCATATAATCAGCAGTTTAAATTTGCACTCTGGCAGGCTGGCAGGTTCTGCCACCTAGTTTCCTGAGATTTCAGTGGCTAGGACCTAAAAAAAAAAAAAAAAAATTTTGGGATTATTGCGCTAGAATTAGAAAAGCCAAAATGGTAGGCGAACAGTGTAATTTGGATGCAGTTTTTTTACGTGTGGGGCATTCGCTTGCGTACAGATAGAGTGGTGTGGGCAGAATGAAGATTGGAGAGATAGAGACTGAAGAATGAGGGCAATAGGGAAGACGACCCCAGGTGTAATCAGTGGGGCATACCCATGCCCCACCAGAGGGAAGAGTGGGATCTACGAGGAGAGTAGGAGACAGCGAAACCGTCACCTTCTACCTCCGAGGTGAGGGAGAAGAAAGGGCCGGACAATTAGCCGGCTCAGATCGCCAACACGGCGTGTATGCAGCAAAGTTGCGGCTTCGTCAGGTCCGCGATAGCGTCCCGTCCAATAGCTGGTCAGTGTTGGGATAGGATTCCGTCCACTGCTGGTCCAATAATCAGGATGTCAGTGTGGGATGGTATCACTCATGGGACCTAGGTCCCATCCAGTAAAGTCATAGTCATGGTTGTCAGTTTCAGTTGTCAGAGTTCCAATGTTGAGTGTAGGGAACTTGTGGTAATGCCTGTAGTCTAGTGAACAGTTCGTGCGCAAATTGTGAGAGCGCTTTGTAGTTCTCCTCCTCCCACAGCACAAGGTGTGCCCGATCCTTCGAGTTTAGACATATTTTTGTTATAAAGTGGCATCTTATATCCTCAGAGAGGAGGCATTCATGCATCAGATGGACATTCATTATTCATGCATCTGGTTTTCAACGCAGTGGCATAGTTGTGATTCTGTTATTCCGAAGGTCGCAGGTTTAGCATTATAGGAACCGTGCACCGTTAGAAGGAAGGTGGTGTAGAGCCCCTGTGAGAACCAGGCCGTCTGTTGGGGGTAGACTTGGGTAACATCCGAGATGAATTTTCGGGTTATGGCGCCTTTAGTTGATTCTGACCATCGGGACTGCCAGGTTTCCGGGAGATGGTTCATAAGACATTTTTTCTCTATGTTGCTTGTTGGTTGGATCAGTAGTGAAGCCGATGCAGATTACACTTTTTCCCCTTGATAGTTGAAAGAGCATGCTGCAACGGACAATTTCCAAGTCCAGGGGGTGTGATCCCGCCAGGGCCTGTAGCGCGTGCGAGCTGACAGTGCAACACGCTCTTGTGATGGTGAGCAAGATGCTACGCTGTATTGATTCTAATTTCCTTTTGTTAACAGCCATGGTTGCTTTATTGTACCAAATTCCTGCAGCGTATGAAACGGCCGGGATGAAAAAAGCCTTGTAAAAGAGAGACAGGGTCCGTTTCCGTAGTCCCCAATCTTTTCGTGTGACTCTTGCTATGAGGGCTGAGTAGTTCCTGATCTTTCTCTGGAGATAGATGAGATGTGGGATAAAGGATAAGTTTTTATCCAATACGATTCCGAGGTATTTTAATTCTGTAGTTAGTTTAATCGTGGTTCCTTCTTTTTTGATTTCTGGTGGCCTTCTGGTGTAGAGAGAGCCCTTGGGGAGTATTGAGAATGTCTTTGTTGGTGATATCGTTAGGTGATTCTGTTTTGCCCACGTTTGCAGGGAGTCAATTGCCCAGTTTGCAGTGGCTTCCAGTTGTGCCCGGGTGTCCGCCTCCAGCATCAGGATGAGGTAGTCTGCAAAAGCTTGTGCATCTACCCCAATGAGATTCTGATTGAGGAAACCGTCCAGCCATCACTAGGTTCAAAAAGAGTGAACCTAGGACTGAACCCTGTGGGCACTCCTAAAAAAAACAGGCCGAGTAAGTTGAGAGTAGGGAGCACATACTGAGATCCTTCTGTCAGATAGGTAGGTTTTGATACAGTGGTAGAGGTTGTTATATTTGCCTCCTGGAGTATGCCAAGGACACTTGGCCACCAAAGTGAGTCAAATGCCCGGCAAAATCGACAGAGATCATTATTTTTTTTTTTCCATTTTCCATTTATTTATAAACACAATTATTACATATATATATATATATATAATATTTACAGAGATCATTAAGGGACAAGGGACAAGGGACAAGGTATTCTTGTATTGATTGCGGCCTCCAGGGTTACCCCTATATACCGCTGTAGCATCTGTAGGTTATTTATAGCCGTCAAGTGTGTGTAAGTGTGTGTGTGTAAGTATATATGTGTGTTGTGATGGTTGTTGTTTGGCGGCCCTGGAGTCTTAGCAGCTGGGAGGCAGGGAGCAAGCTACCTGCGTCCCGACTCCCATCCCTATCCACGTGGAGGCGCTGCAGGAACTATCTAAATTACACGAAGTGGGATTCCAACAAGTGGAATCCCAGTTATAATAAATAAGGAATAGGGAGGATAAAGCAGGAGAAAAGAAAGTAGAAGAAGAAAAGTGAGCAAAACACTCTCTCAGGAAAAAGAAGAAATAGGAAAGAGGAAAACACTAGTTGGAAAATCTAACAAGCGAGAGAGCTTGAAGAGGTAAAATTTTGAAGCCTTGTAATTTTGAAATTTGTAATTTTGAAGGCTTGTAATTTTGAAAGAAAGATTCTCCTAGCCGGGAAGGAAGCCCAACCTGCACCAACAAGGGGAAAAAGAAAAGTCTCAAGGAAAGAACATAGGTAATGTACAAGTGGCTATTAGATAGCCACTTAAAAGAATAAATTAAGTTAAATAATAAATACTTATGTCACCGATATGAAACATAGCAGTAAACATATTAACAAATTACACTGCATAAGCAGAGAGTAAAATATACAATATTTACAAAATAAGTAATTAAAATGTTAGCTGAAAACTAGTCAACCAAGAAGTTAACAGAAATAGTCAATCAGAAGAAATGCAGAAACATATATACAAAACACAAAGAGACAAACAGAACTCGCCAAAGGCAAAACCAATAAATACTGTACAAATAAATTAGTTAACCGAATCAAAAGCAATTCTAAATTTAAATCTAAGTATAACAGATCAAAATCAAAATAATAAGTTAAGTATTAAACAATAATTAATGAATATGCAGAGAAAATGTCTCCGCACAAGTAATCTAATCTATAAACATATGTACATAACCAGTAAGTGCAAAGCTGCTACCACAAGCTGCGAAAAACAAAACTTGTTTCAAATAACAATACACGTAGAATTAACAATAATGCATAGGTAAGCATTAAAAAAAAAAAAAAAAAAAAAAAAACCTCAACCTGCAGGGCTGAACAAAAGCTAAAACTATACATTTCCACTGCAACTGGCAGTAGAAAAGAAAATAATGGCAAGACTGGAGGAGGAGAACGACGCCTCCAACCAGTCAGCCAACAAAGCAATTGGATCTGAGAGGGCGGGGAGAGGTCCATCCCACCCCTCAGAACCAAAACCCATTTACAACTAAAAATGCTAGACCAAGAACTATATGGTACTAGCAAAAACCCAACTGACTGCAGCTGCAATCAGGCAGGAAAAAGAAAAATACAACAAATAATCAGCCCCGCAGGAAAACAAAATTAAATCAAAACACAAGCAGCAAGAGAAGCAGCCAGCAGCCCCAGCAGTAAAACAGCCTAGAGAGGAAAATCATCTCACTCAACCAGAACAGCCAACTGAAGGTTGGATCTGAGCGAGCAGGGAGAGGTCCATCCCACTCCTCAGAGCCAAACAGACAACGCAAAAGAGAAAAACTGCCTCTTCAACATAATAATGAGCTAACTACACAAGTAATGTACAATATAAACATTTAAGATTAACAACTGCTGATTCAAAAACACAATAAAATCAGTTACTCTCAATTCTGAGAGCAAACAGCAAATCAAACAAAAGCACCATGATATTAACAAGATAATTACAGTATTTACAAAATACATACAATTTAACACAGAAAATCATTTCAGGCAACCCGGACAGAGTTCGAAGTGGGAGAGGGGAGGTCCATCTCTCCCACTCGGTCAGGCGAAACCTGAAACAAGTCTCCAGAAAAAGACGCAAAAACTCTGCGTCCAAAAACACAAGGCAATTTAGGCAAGGAAAAAACTTCTCTCAAAAAAAAAAAAAAAAATGCATACAGTAATATATATAAATATTAAGAACAAATAGGTATAGGTATATTGAGGGTCTGACGGTTCCGGGGATTTCTCCCATCTCCGCGTATGTTCTTTGTATCGAGTGACAGTACCCTGTCTATGCCAGAGGTTTAAAAATAATGTATGGGCCATGTGGTATGTAGTTTGTTGTGCCCATTGTTCATCCGGCCTGTTGGCCGCCGGGCCCCCAGTGGGACCCGGCGTTACCATACGTAGCGACGGGGACCCCGGCCGGGTGTACCAAGAGACTAATTATACTCTGGCAGGTCCTGCCACTTACTTTCCTGGGATTTCGGTGACTGGGACCTAAAATAAAGGTTGGAGTTATCGCTGTTGATTTAAGTAAAATTGCATTTAGAAAGCGCTGCGTGGGGTTTTACGCTGAAAGGACTATTTCTAGAGAGCCTAAAGGGTCGGGCAAAATTTGATGTGATTTAAATTTGGACATGTGGGGCAGTCGCTGTACAAGAGAAAGTAATGGGAGGGGGAGTGTAGACGGGGGGATGAAATAGGAAGAAGTGGGGGTCGGATAGGAAGGTGGTTCCCCATTTTCAGTGGGGCATGCCCATGCCCCACGACATGGGAGGTGAGGAGAGGAGAGAAAAAAAATAATAAATAATAATAAAAAATAATAATAAAAAATAATAATAATAAATAAAATAATAAATAAATAAATAAATAAAATAAAATAAAAAAAAAAGAAAAATATGGGGAGGAGAGGAGAAGAGCAAATACCCCCTCCCCCCCTCCCCGAAGAAAAAAAAAATGTTGGATAAAGAAATTTAGTTTTTTATCCCCACAACTTAGCCATTCCACCTTATTTGAATTTATATTTTCATACACAAGGGAGTGCAGTTTTGGGTCAACAGTAGGCCATCCAAATCATCCTAAAGTCTTGTCTTTCTGTGGTATGCTGAGTTTTTTTTTTTTTTTTTTACTTGTTTGACCTCCTGCATTCTTTCTAGTCGGGTTGTCTTTGGTGTATTTCTATCATTGTTTTCCTTCTAGAAAATAGATCCTGGGCATATTGACTGAGTGCCTTGTAATCCTCTTTGAGTGTCTAACAGTCTGGGTTCTCGGTTGTCTGGGATATATTGGATTGCCGTTATTAGACGTAGTCGTAGGTCATCATACAAATCGCACTCAAACATTAAGTGTCTCCAGGACTCCGGGTTGCCACAGGGACAGTCCGCGTTATTTATGATGCCAAGTTGGTGAGGTTTAGCTTTAAATGGGCCGTGCCCTGTAAGGAGGAAGGTGGTATTTCTACAGGGTGAAACCTCGCTGGCGCCTTAGGGTACAGCTTGGTGACAGTGGGGAGGAATCTTCTGGTCACTGCGCCTTTTTCTGTATTGCTCCATCTCCTCTGCCAAATCTGGATAAGGTGGTCGGTAATTCTTCTCTTCTCATAGTTGCGGTCATTAGTGATGTCAGTGGTGAAGTCATACATTGTAGCCGATGTGTTTCTGGCAAGATGGTAGAGCAGACCACAGCGGGTAGCTTCGAGATCCAGGGGCAGAACTCCTACCAGGACTTGGAGGGCAGCCGTGCTAGTCGTTCTAGTTGTTCTCGACATAGTAAGGAGGATGGTCCTCTGAATGGTTTCGAGGATCCGTTTATTCACTTCTAGTGCCACCCTCGCGTACCAGACAGGGGAGCCATATGTGATGGCAGGGATGAAGAGAGCTTTGTAGTACAGAGACAGGATAGCACGTCTGAGTCCCCAGTACCTGCGAGTGACTCTAGCGACGAGTGCCGCATATCTTCTTATCTTTTGTTTAATATATTCTAGGTGTGGCTTGAAATTTAATTTTCTGTCTAGGATTATTCCTAGGTATTTAATCTGTTCGCACAGCTTAACTGTTTTGTTCTCAATCTTAATTTGTGGTGGTCTACTTAAGTCTAGCGTACCTTTTAGCAGCACCGATTTTGTCTTGTCGGGTGCTAGTTTGAGTAAGTGTAGCTTCGTCCAATCTAGCAGCTTTTGCAGGGCATCATTTGCTTGCGTTTCTAAGGAGGATCTGCTGTCAGCCTCGATAGTCAAGACCAAGTCATCTGCATAGGCCTGACCCTCAACACCATCCAGATCCATGGCGAGGAATTCGTCTAAGACAAAGTTCCACAGGAGCGGCCCCAGGACAGAACTGGGGGCAGTCCCTGCGGACTGGGCGACTGAGGCATTTATATGGCGTGGTAACTTGCACTGCTCTATCAGCCAGGTCTATCCTTCATGCAATAATAAAGATTCAATGGAAGGTTGGCAGCTCTGAGTCTCGCCAAGACGCTCGGCCACCAGAGGGTGACGAACGCCCCAGCGAAATCCACTGCGATGACGAGGAAGTATTTCCTTTGACAATGGGTGGCTCTAGAGAGGAGGTTCTGTATTGCTTCGCTAGTGGATTTGCCAGGAGTAAATCCGTATTGCTTTGTCATGTTAGGAATTACTTCATTATAAATATGAGGTATGAGGTATATTCGGGGTCTAGCGGCTCCTGGGATTTCTCCCATCTCCGCGAATGTTCTATGTATCGGTGACAGTACCCTGTCAAAGCCAGAGATTTAGAAGTGTGTGGGTCATGAGTAGTGTTATATGTTGTGCCCATTGTTTATCCGGCTTATTGGCCGCCAGGCCCCTAATGGGACACGACGTTGCCCATTCTTCGCCACGTGGAGGCTAGCTGGGTGTTACCATTGAGTCAATTGTACTCTGGCAGGTCCTGCCACTTACTTTCCTGGGATTTTAGTGGCTAGGACCAAAAATAAAATTGGAACGACCGCGGTTGATTTTAGTTCACTTACATTAAAGCGCTAATTTGGGGTTTGACGCTGAAGGCCTGTTTCTGAAGTGCCTAAAAGGTTGGGCGAAATTTTTTTTGGTGTATTTTAAATTTGGACGTGTAGGGCTATACAATGTGCAAGAGAAAGTGCTGGGAGGGGAGAGTGAAGGCTGGGGGGGGTAAAATAGGAAGAAGAGGGTCGATAGGGTAGGTGACCCCCAATTATTCAGTGAGGCATGCCCATGCCCCACCAGAGGGAAGGAATGGTGTGGCATGGAAGAGAGGAGACAGCAAGCCGTCGCCTCCCTCCCCTGCCGGGTGTGGGAGTAAAAGAATTGCACTGCACAAAAGAGTGCAGAGCCTTGAGCCAATATGGCTCCGTCAAGGCAGCAACTTGGAGTGTCTCTATCTTCGTCGGTCTTCTCTGTCATCGGTAGCCTTTAGTATCCAGATTTGTCCTCAGCTATGAACATTGGTCAGGTCCGTTGTTAGTCTGTTATCAATGGCTGTGGTTCTCTTCATCATGGGAAGATCCGCATCTCCATGAGGTTATTCTTGCGATCGCTGGTTTTAGATGATTAGTAGTGTGCAGGTTCCTGAGGGAGGTTCTCCTTGAGTCCTCTCCATGCGTGTTCTGTGTCTCTTTTTATTTATTTATTTATTTTATTTTATTACTTTTTATTTTTATCTTCTTCTTCTGTAGATGGCTATCAGCGTTTTACGCCTACCAAATAGTTTTTGGGCATATTCCTTTAGCTCCCTGTATTCCTCCAGTGAGTCCAATAGATGTGATTCCAAGTTCTTGGGGAGGTAGTGTATTGCAGTGATCAGTCTGCACCTGAGGTCCTCATAATGGGTGCAATCGTACATAATGTGCTCCCAGCACTCAAGCTCCCCACAGGCACAGCTCGGATCCACCTCAATCCCCAGCGCTGCCAGCTTGGCTTTAAAGGCCCCGTGACCAGTCAGTAAATAGGTGGTGTATAAGCCAGGTTGAAACCAAGTTGGGGGACTGGGGTACATCCTGTCGATGTTCGGAATGAATTTCCTAGTGATATTTCCCTTATTTGAGTTGGCCCAGCGCTCCTGCCAAACTTGCTTCAGGTCTTGTCTTTTCATTTTTTTGTGGTGCATTGATGTCCACAGTATAGCCATGGTATCTACAAGGTATTCCTTTCTCTATGTGGTAGTTCATTCCCCTGCGCGTGATCTCTTAGTCAAGGGGGAGAGCCCCGGCCAAGACCTGCAGTGCGTGGGTACCGGTTGTTCTACAAGCACGTGTAACTGTCAGTAGGATGGTTCTTTGCGTTGCATCAATGATGCGTCGGTTTACTACAGTTGCTGTTTTGGGAAACTATATTGCTGAGGCGTAAGTAATGATCGGTAGAAAGGTTGTTTTATAAAACAATGACAGGGTGCGTTGGTTTAACCCCAGTCTCGCCTGGCGATCCTAGCCATCAATCCAGAGTATCTTTTAATTTTGGCTCTGATATAAGTTAGATGGTGTT
Organism: Mastigoproctus giganteus; assembly: GCF_048544385.1. Taxonomy (NCBI): domain Eukaryota; kingdom Metazoa; phylum Arthropoda; class Arachnida; order Uropygi; family Thelyphonidae; genus Mastigoproctus; species Mastigoproctus giganteus. The sequence continues at coordinate 117,990,336 of NC_143575.1, read as the reverse complement.
TAAAGGTAAGATTACCATCCAGTATAACCCCTAAATATTTTAACTGGGTCACTAATTTTATTGTGGTAGGTCCCACCTTTATTTGTGGCGGTCTACGTATATCACGCTTGCCTTTTAGCAGGATGGAGGACGTCTTTGTTGTTGATATCGTCAGGCAGTGGATTCTGGTCCAGTTTTGCAATATCAGCATTGCCTGATTGGCCTTTTCCTCTAGCTGGGCACTGATATCTGCAGCAATGGTGAGGACCAAATCATCAGCAAAGGCCTGGAGCGCACATCACCGAGGTGCAAAGCCAAGAACCCGTCCAGAACCATGTTCCGCAGGAGTGGCCCCAGAACAGAACCCTGGGGACAGCCCCTGCGGACATCACGATTCACTCTACCATAAAGTGCTTCCACGATCTCTCGGAGATATATGACCTAATTATGGAGTATAATTGATCGACACTTGTGCCTGCCTTAGTCTTGCCAGTACGCTCGGCCACTAAATGGTGTCGAACGCCCCAGCGAAGTCAACGGAGATGACTAGAAGATATTTATTATTGCAGTTTGCTGCTGATTCCGATAGGCTACGCAAGGCTTCCACTGTAGACGAACCCTGCTTGAATCCGTATTGCGATGTCTCTGTGAGTTTCGCTGTCTGGTAATGCTGATTTATCCTTCTGCAGAGTAGTCTTTCTAGCAGTTTGCTTGCAACCGGCAGTAGGGCTATTGTCCAATAGGAGTTTGGCAGATGGGGTAGTTTGTTCGAATTTTTGGGGATTAATTTTACCTTTGCTGTCTTCCATTTTTTGGGGAATATGCCCTTAGCCAAGCAGCTGTTATATAGGTGTAAGAGGAGGTCTGGAACGATCTCCACAGTCTTCTTAATAATTTCGGGTTCTAAGTAGTCCAGGCCTGGACATTTATTGTTTCTTATCTGGGTTGCCATTTGTTGTAGTTCATCCCGTGTGAAGGGTGGCTCCTGAGTGTCTGTTGAGTAAGCTTCATTATCTTGACAGATGATAAGTTGCTCTGGCAGTGTTGGCTCTATTGGTTCCGGGAAGATGGCATCCAATATATTGCTTATAGATTGTTGCCACGTGGTGGTATAATAACCTTGTGGTGTCTGAGTGGTTGAAATGACTTCCCCCCGGGAAGTTTATTCGTCACTATCTTGTGTACCACTCCCCAGGGTTCGGTGTTCCCTGTTGTGCTAACAAAAGTCTCCCAGGCCTTGCGTTTGCTCTTAACGATCGCATTTGTGTAGCTGTTTCTGGCTTCTCTATATCTTTCCCTTAAAGCTTCAACCTCATGGGCCGGCCATGTGCGCCTTGCCCATTGGAATTGTTTTCTACTTTTAATTGTTTCCCGTCTGAGCTGTTGAATTTCCAGGGTCCACCAGGGGACAGCCCCCCGGATCGGGCTTCTTCTTTTTATTGCTGCATTGCTGGCTTCTGTTATTATCTTGGTTACTATAGTTTTGGTTTTATTGGGTTCCTCGAGCTGATTATAAATAGTGTAAGTGTTTTCAGTTGGTCATGGGCACAAGGGGTTTCCCCCCATCTCCGCGTTGCTTTTATTGTGGGTGTACCAGTTCACTGGGAAGGTCAGAGATTTAAAAGTGTATGGATTATGGAAGTGTAGTGTTTTGTACCGTTGTTCCTCTGGCCATTTAGCCGCTGGACCTCTTCTGAGGTCCAACGTTGCCCCACTTACGCCCCGTGGAGGCAAACCAGGTACCCGATAGTCTTTAGTTCACTCTGGCAGGTCCTGCCACCTAATTTCCTGAGATTTCAGTGGCTAGGACCTTAAAAAAAAAAAAATTTTTTTTTACACATATATGTATAGATATATGTGTGATATCTCTCGATTGTGTAGGGTGATGTCGCTTGAATAAGGATAGACCGAAATATGGGCGTAAGTTAATTTGGTTTCATTGAATTTATGTGTGTGGGGGAATTCGCTTGTGTAAAGATAGAGAGGGGGAGAGAATGAAGACTGGGGGGTTAAAGGAGGAAGGATAAGGCCAATAGAGTAGGAGGCCTCGATTTGGTGTCAGCAGGGCATGCCCATGCCCTGCCAGAAGGAAGAATGGGGGTAGCGTGGAGGGGAGGAAACAGTATGATCGTCTCCACCCCCCTGCCGGGGTGGGATAGAAAGCACCGGACAAGGGAGCCAGCACAGGTCGCCAATAGGGCGTGTTTGCAGCCTGGCTGCAGAGTGGTGGCTAGGCCAGCAGGTTCAGGACAGCATCACAAAACTGGCCCCACCAGGAGGTACATCCAGGAACAAGGTCTCTACTGACTTGTTCACAGATCGGTTGAATGCCGGCGTTGGTCATGGGATCAAGGTCTCATCCAGTTTGGTCGTGGTCATGGTCCTGCATCAGACCTGGGGAGGTTGGGTCATTGCCCTTAGCCGGGTAAACAGCTCATGTGCAAAGCACGAGAGGGCCTTGTAGTGCTCCTCCTCATGTAATATAAGGTACTCCCGTTCCTTCGGATTAAAGCGTATCTTTGTGATGAAATGACATGATGTCCTCAAAGAGGGTACAATCGTGCATTAGGTGTGACCATGTTTGGTTTTCTCCGCAGTGGCATAATGGGGAATCCCTGATGCCGAAAGTTGACAGCTTGGCATTAAAAGAGCCCTGCCCTGTTAGAAGAAGGTGGTGTAGAGCCCCGGTGAGAACCAGTTTGGCTGTTCGGGATACACTTGGGTAATGTCCGGGATGAACTTCCGGGTTATCTCACCTTTAGTTCAGTCTGCCCATCGGGACTGCCAGGTTTGTTGAAGATATTTGATTAGTCGTTTCTTTTCTGCGTTGCTGTTGTTGGTCGGGTCTGTGGTGAAGCCAATGCAAGTTACACTGTTCCCTCTTGATAGTTGATATAGCATGCCACAGCGGACAATCTCTAGGTTCAGGGGTAGGAGCCCCACAAGGGCCTGCAGTGCATGTGAGCTGACCGTGCAGCATGCTCTGGAGACAGTGAGTAAGATACTGCGCTGTATCGTTTCTAGCTTTCTTTTATTGACTGCGGTGGTTGCTTTTTTAAACCAGATCCCTGCTGCATAGCTGGTGGCTGGAATGAAGAAAGCCTTGTAAAAGAGGATCAGGGTTCTTTTCCTTAAGCCCAATCCTTTCGCGAGACTCTTGCTATGAGGGCTGAGTAGTTTTTGATCTTTTTTTGTAGATATACGAGGTGTGGGGTGAATGAAAGATTTTTGTCAAGGATAATTCCTAGGTATTTTAATTCCGTGGTCAGTTTTATGGTTTTTCCTTCTATTTTTATCTGAGGTGGCCTCCTGATATCAAGGGAGCCTTTTAAAAGTATTCAGGATGTCTTATAAGGTGATATTCTTAAGTGATGATTTTTTGACCATTCTTGGAGGGTATCTATGGCCCTGTTTGCAATAGCCTCAAGTTGTGCACGATTGTCCGCCTCCAGCATCAGGATCAGGTCATCTGCGAAGGCTTGAGCATCTGCTCCGTTCAGATCCTGGTTGAGGAAGCCGTCCAACACCAAGTTCCAGAAGAGAGGCCCCAGGACTGATCCCTGTGGGCATCCCCGGAACACCGGCCGGGTGAGTTGGCTATAGGGTGTAGATACTGAGATCCTTCTGTCCGAAAGATAGGTTTTGATGCATTGGTATAAGTTGCTGGGAATGTTTGCCTCCCGGAGTCTGCCGAGGACACTTGGCTACCAAAGTAAGTCAAATGCCCCGGCAAAGTCGATGGAGATGATAAGGAAGTACTTACTATTGCTGTGTGTAGCTGCATTTATTATACGTTCCAGGGCGTCCACGGTGGAACATCCTCGTCGAAAGCCAAATTGCTTGGGAGAGGGGAGGCCTGCTTCTTGGCAGTGAGCTTGTATCCTGCTGTGTAGTAGGTGTTCATACAATTTACTTAGTGCTGGCAGTAGGGTTATGGGTCTGTATCACTCCGGGAGTTCCTGTGGTTTCTTCGGGTTCTTCAGTATTAGTCTAATTCGTGCTGCTCTCCAATCATGGGGAAAATATCCTGCAGATAGGCAGTGGTTATATAAGTTTAATATAGTTGTTGGGATATATTCCACGGTCTTTTTTACAATTTCTGGCTCCAGGTAGTCTTCGCCGGGTGTTCGCTTATTTCTTATTTTTGCTGTTGCCAGATGGAGGTCTTCAAGTGTGAACGGGTTCTCCCGATGTGCTGGGTAGTAGTTAGTATTTTCCTCACAGAGTAGAAGTTGCTCAGGAGTGTGGTCTGAGGGCAGTTTCTGGAAGGTGGTATTCAGAATATTGTCTATAGATTGGTGGCAGGATGTGGTATAGTGGCCATCGGGTGTCTTTGTTGAAGATATTACTTCTCCTTTTGGTAATTTATTAGTTGCCACTTTGTATACAACCCCCCAGGGGGTCCTTATTTCCTGTTGTTGAGACTAGTGTCTCCCATGAACATTTTTTCCGGGTTCTTATTAGGGCTGTGTATTTGTTTCTGACCTCACGGTATTGTTTGTCTGAGGACTTCTACCTCTGCCGCTGTCCAGGATCTTCTCGCTCTCTGGAAGCTTTTACGGCGTGTATTTACTTCATTCCGCAGTCTCTGAAGCTCAGGGCACCATGGGACTGAACCTGCAGATGGTTTCTTTCTTTTTATAGCTATGTTTGAAGCCTCTGTGATTAGACTTACTATAGCACGCTGGTGCTGGTCTGGGGTGAGGTTTGTGCTGTCGAATGCTTCAACAGAGTATGTCAGTGCCTCCCGAATTGTTCCCAGTTTGCCTTGGCTATAGCAAATCTGTTGAGGATTGTTCTGGGTGTGGGTGGTCTATTGAGGGCACGGTGCATCTGGAAAGTTATTACTCTATGGTCAGAGGTTGTCCAGTCCTCTCTGACCTTCCATGAGGATATGTATCCTGCTGTGGAGCGAGTGGCTAGGCTTATGTCTATTGTTGCCTCCCAAAGAGTACTTGAGAAGGTCGGTAGATTATTTGGCTGATTCAATACTGTGAAGCTGCTGTTGGTCAGGAATTCTTCCAGGCGCTGTCCATTGGCAGTTCCTCGTCGATCAGGAGTTGTACTGTGCCAGGCTGGTGACCTGCAGTTTGCATCTGCACAGACGATTATTTTAGTATTACGGAGCTAATACTAAGGTGGAGGACATTTTGCAGGTATTGGGTTGCAGGGAGAATATCTTCGCCGGGTCGGCAGTATAACGATATGGCATAAAATTCTCCCAATGGAGGGATGATCTGGGCACAGGCAGCCCATTCGTTGCAAAAGTGGGTTATTTTAGTAACCGTGAGGTCAGGGTTGCAGACGACCAGGGCAGCCCAGGGGATATTGCCGTCATGTTGTACAATTTTGTACGTGAGTGGGTATCCTCTCACCTCTTTCTTGTGTGTCTAGGGTTCCTGGAGGAAGAGGATGTTAAGGTTGTACTCGTCTACCTTTTTCTTTAGTTGCGCAGTGACTGCAATTGCCCGTTGTGCATTATGCTGTGCAAATTTCACTGTGTTAGAATCTTTATATTTACAAAGAGTTCCCATAATCTGTTCCTTGTTGTTGAGTGCTTTTGTCTTTTAAGTACACGGGACAGTTACTGTCTCTGACAGAGTGGTCTGCTGGCAACTTTAGGGCTTTGCAGTTTGCCCACACTGGTGGAGCGGTTTTGTTTGGGGAGGAATTGTAATTGTGGCCTACTTCTGCGCCGTGCCCACAGGTTGAAGAAGTTTGCGGTTGGGTACACGTGTGTGTGGTGCGGCCAAATCGGCAGCATCGAAAACACTTTGGAACAGCCACGTGCTCTCTGAAGCGATGACTGCCCCAATCGATGTAGATTCTTGCCTGCTGCCTTGAGTTATTATTTCTGGGTTTTGTCTGATATCTGGGTGTTATCAGATTCGATGGGTCCGTATCCGGGAATGCCTGCTGCAGGTTTTTGCGATATATCTCACCTTGCAATTGTGTTGGGGATAGGTCATTTCCTGTATTAAAGATTACAATGCTTGGTCCTTTTTTCTTGGGAGTTTCTGCTTGTAGGCCCAGGGACAGCACTTTCGGATTTGCTATAATTTTGTTCGTCTCCTCCTGTGTTTCTGTCTCGATGATGACGCCGACGTTGCGGGTCTTCCTTATCGATTTTATTCTGGTGTGTTTGAATTCATCGCTAAGGTTAGTAATTACAGTCTTCTTTACTTCTTCACTTGTGTGAAGAGTCTCGGTGTTTGTTGCCTTCAGTATGACCAGGTTGGGTCTTGGTAGAAGTGGTACTTTCTTTTTGCTGGGAGCAGCGAGGGTTGGTGGTCGCTCCGTTGTCATTGTGGTCCTCAGCGCTTGGGCATATGTGGGCGCGCGCTGTTGCATTTGGTTTGCCCCACATTCCATGTATGTCTGGAGCTTAGCATTGGCTCTCTCACTCTCGAGGTAAGTTTCCGTCAAGAGAGTGTCCAGCTTGTTCCACAGGTTCACGATTTGTGTCCTTAGCCCTGTGGTTACCCTGTTAGATTGCTCCTTAAATAATGTTTCCAAGGCACCCTTCAGGAACAGAGACTTCTCGTGAACTGTACCCCCTGGCAAGGAGGGATCCAGGGGAGCCTCCGGTGGCTTCTCCTCGCTGGTGTCCTTTTGGTTTTCTGTTATGTCTTTTGAGCGCATCTCCCGCTCCGGATTAGGTGTTGGCTTTCTATACTTGCGTTTTCCTGTTAGCGGGGCCCCCGAATGGGGTTCTGACGTCTCCTGTTGTTGGTCTATGACGACGGGATCGTCATTTTGGCTCTGATGCGCGGCATCTGTGTGTTTTTTCAATTTCCCATCTATCTTTGCGAATTTCGGATTATCGAACTTTTACTGATATTCGGAGTTCATGAGGTCCCGCGTGAAAGAGCTCGTGGAGGTGAGCAAGAGGCCACCTTCGTCCCGTCTCTGTTTGAATTTAGAGCTGAATAGTCCTTCAGCGAAGATTTTGGGCTATCCACCTCTGTCACTTGGGGTGGGGGGAAACAGCCAGATGTGGAAATGCCCCTAGAAGAACGGAGTTAATTTCCCATTGGGTAGTTTATATCGGCGAAGACGTTGGTAGTGTTATTTTGTTGAAGAGATCGTCGGAACAGAAGTAGCTTCTCTCCATGGTCAGTTTATGGTAGAGGAAGGGGGCAGAAACAAAAATCGTTTCCAGTTGGAATTTCACTAAGTTGATAGGAGTTGAACTGTAGTGGTAGTGAGCTTCTTCCGTTCGATGACTAGAAGAGAAAGTATGCAGCAGTGGGTGGGAGTGGGGGAGAAACAATCACTAACCCTGTTGCCAGTTGACCTTGCCTGGAGCTTAAGTGACGTGTTGCCTTAAGCAGAATATCACTGGGTTCGGCTGCGTTGAATGAACATTAAGCCCGCTGTTGGTTTCGACTCTTAATTAACTGGAATATGAATGCTAAAAATTAAAATGTGTTGGAGCTCTCTTTCAGCCCGATAAAAACACTGTTGGGGCACCCTCCCCAGTCAAGTGCACAGTACCAACGTGGCCTCCGCTTTATAATCGGTGCCTCTCTATGGCCCTGCTGCCAACCAGATGGTGACCATTGTAGTCTGGTAAACAAAGGACACAGATAAAAACGCTGGTAATTTGCTAAATTCCCAAAAGTTTGCAAAAGTGTATCACCTAGGGAATCCTCAGATGAATGTCTTTCGACGGGAACACTTCTTGGCAAACTAAACACTTAAAACTCATATTTTAACACAAAAATCAGGAGCTCGTAAAAACGTGTCTACTCGTAACGGCAGTGGCCGCCAGTCCTGATTATAAATATTAGGTATTAGGTATTAGGTATGTTCGGTGTCTGACGGCACCTGGGATTTCTCCCATCTCCGCGTATGTTCTCTGTATCGGACAAGCCAGAGATTTAAAAGTGTGTGGGATATGTACTGTGTAGTTTGTTGTGCCCATTCTTCATCCGGCCTGTTAGCCGCCGGGCCCCTAGTGAGACCCCACGTTACCAATACCCGCCACAGGGAGGCCGGCCGGGTGTTACCAATATTTGTACTCTGGCTGGTCTTGCCACTTACTTTCCTGGGATTGCAATGGCTAGGACCAAAAAAAAAATAAATAAATAAAAATAAATAAAAAATAAATAAATAATAATAATTATAATAAATAAATAAATCGAGGTTGATATTAGTGATACTTAGCAAGTTAGTATTAATAGTACGCGACGTGGGGCTGTGCGGTGAAAGTGAGTTTTAAAAACCAAATAGGTTCGGGCAAGAATTTTGATGTTCTCTTTTGATTTTGAAATGTAGGGCTAAACGCTGTGCAAGACAAAAGTTTGGGGGAAGGATGAAGACTGGGGGGAAGAAATTGGAAGTAAGGGGCCCACAGAGTAGATAGCCCCTGCAGGTAGTCAGGCATGCCCGTGCCCCACCAGAGTGAGAAAATTGGGGAGGCAAGGAGAGGCAAGCCTCTCCTCCCCAGGAGTTTGGAAAGAAAGATCCGCTCAAGAGGGTGCGGATTTGGGTCGCCAATAGGCTGTTCCGGCGGGAGAGTGCCACCGTATGTCGTCTCCATCAGTTTGCAGGCCCTAAAAAGCTGGCCGTTGAGTCTCATCTAGGTGGGACACTAATAGGGGGTTCAATCTGGGATTCATCCTTCCAGACTGCATGTGGTCTGGGTCCTATTTTCTGGTCATTATCTTGGGGTCATAATCAAGTCTACTGGCTGTCATTATGGGGTTTTATCCCTTCCGTGATGTTTGATAGTCCTCACGCTACCTTTTGTCATTATATAGTGGGTCTATGCTGCAAGGTCTGGGGGCAGTGTCCCTTTGTTCTGATGTCACAACTATTTAAAGATGGGTTTTTTTTTTTTTTTTTCGCTTGCATTGGCGGTAATACTCTTGACTCTTGTGGTTAGACAATATGTTGTCACTTGTCTTTTCCCAGTTCATTTTGTACTCAGCCCAAGGTCTGTATAGTCGGCTCCTCTGTGTCATCTCGCTGCTATTTGCAGGTTTGTTTTGTGTCATTCCTTGAAGGTCTTCTGTATATGGCGGTTAGTGTTTGGCGCCTGGTAAATAATTCCTGGGCAAAATCAGTTAAGGCTAAATATTCCTCTTGTTTATCTAGTAGATGTGACTCAAGATCCTTCGGTAGATAGTGAACTCTAGTTATTAGTCTGCATCTAAGGTCTTCGTATTGGGCACACTCAAACATAATGTGCACCCAGCTTTCTTGTTCCCCACAAGTACAACGCGGATCCTCCACTATTCCCAATGCTGTAAGCTTTCCATTGAAAGCCGCGTGACCCGTAAGGAGGTAGGTCGTGTAAAGTCCGGGTTGCAACCAGGTTGGAAGAATGGGGTAAACTCTGTCTACGTCCTGGATGGACCTTTTGGTGATATTCCCTTTTGTTGTGTTTGTCCAGCGGTATTGCCAGGTTTCTTTTAAGTATTTCTGCAGCCTGTTCTTTTCAGCCTTGTGGGTTGCATTGTTATCCACCGCTCTTCTCCGGAAGACACTATTAGCAAAAGAAGAGACGGCAGAAAGAGAGTCCGCCGACCCAACCAGGCGCCAAAAATCATCTAAATTATATACATTTGTACAGATAGACAATTGTTGTCTTAAATCCACATATAAATTACGATGTAGGACAATATGTTCAACCGTCTCCTCAGAGCCACAAGAGCAGAGAGGAGAGGGGACTAGTCCAAATCTATACCAACGAGAATTAATTCCATGTCCCGTGATTAAGAAAGTGGGAAATGACCCAAGTTGAAGCCAGTTAAAATTTTTATCTTTAATAAAAACACGAGGAAAGAAAGAGTATGTGACTCTGCCGAGAGAGGAATCATCCCAAGAGTGTTGCCACTCTTCCAAAGCGAGATTGGAAAGCCTGGCCAGATCAACATTTGTAGAGTTCTCATAATTATTAGCAAAATCTCCCACCGAGGCAGGAGAGAGAGATTTCCTATGGTAAGACAAGAAATGCAATATAATTTCCAGGTAGATAGGGACACGACCATTAATAACAAGCAGGGCATCAGTAGAAACAGTTCTACATGCCCTGCAAGTATACAGAAGGAAGGAAGGACTGCTGTGCCTGCAGAAGGTATTTTTGGACCAGTGAATTAAGAATTCTGAAGCCCCAAGCGCCGGCACCATAGCAGTCGATGCACATGTAGTAAAGACCAAAAGAAGACGACTTAAGATTCCAGAGGGAACGGGCAAGACGCAACAGCCAGCCGGTAAGAGAACGGATTTTCTGCCGAAGGTACTTACAATTGGGAATGAAAGATAAACGATCATCAATCACCACCTCAAGGTATTTATATTCACTTTCCAATTTAACAGCCTGGTCAAGAATTTTAACCACAGGGGGACGATTACGATTCAGTAGGCCTTTCAGAAGAACCTGTTTAGTTTTAGGGACTGAAATGGAGAGATTATGGAGGGAACACCACATGTGAAGATCATCCAAGATGCGGTTTGCTTTAATTTCCAATTCAAGACGAGAATTCCCAGGTACAAGCAAGGCAAGATCTTCGGCGTAGGCAATGTTGACAATATCATCATGAGGGGCATTTAGCCATCCATCAAGGACCACGTTCCAGCAAACAGAGCCAAGACCGGATCCCTGAGGACAACCCCGTAGAAACCGGCCTCGTAACCGAGCAAAAACCGGAGGAGACCACAAGGCTTCTATTATCGAAATAACTAGAAATTAGTTTGTAGATAGGACAGGAGACCTCGGCCTCCCGAAACCTCGCCAGGACACTCTGCCACCATAAGGTGTCAAAGGCCCCTTTGAAGTCTACAAAGAGACCGAGAATGTATTTAGAAGGAGATGCTCGAACAGTGCCCAGGAGAAGATTAATTGCATCTGTAGTTGATTTACCTTGCGTGAAACCAAACTGGGAAGAAGAACAAAGACTTTTTGAGTTATAGTAACCCTTGAAACGTGAAACCAGAAGTTTTTCCAACAACTTGCCGAGAAAATGAAGAAGGAGAATTGGACGATAAGAAGGAGCGTCAACTGGATTGCCAGGACTCTTGAGAAGGATTTTTAAGTTGGCAATTTTCCAGCGATCAGGGAAAACACCAAACCTAAGGCAAGAATTCATAAGGATAGAAATAAGGATAGGTTTGATTTTCCAGATTCTTTTAATCACAGAAACCTCCATGAGGTCCAGACCTGGACTTTTGCCAATAGTAAGGGTAATATGGCAGAATCAATTTCTATATTAGTGAAGGGATCCTCAGAAGAAGAGCCCTCAAACACAAGATGCTGTAATCTAAAAAGAGTTTGTTCATTGCTCTCAGGAACCGAGATGTCCCAGAGAAGCAATTCATCCAAGATGGCATCAACAGATGCCGACCAAGTTAAAGTTTCAGTGGAATTTGGAACATGGATCGAGGTCTGAGGAATATGTGGGTGGAGTTTAGAGGCAATGACTTTATAGGGTAAACCCCAAGGATCTGATTTAATAGTTCTTTCCACGAGACGAGCCCAAGCCTGAGCCTTCTCCTCTCTAATACTGTTAAAATATCTGTTGCGAGCTGCCTTATACAAGTCAGCAAGCCTGTTTACTTCAATTGGTGGCCTGTTATTCCTTTTAGCTCTATTAAGGTTTCGCCTGGTGGTCCTAAGATCTCTTCTAAGAGAGGAAAGACCATCAGACCACCAAGGAACAGAATTGATTCGACGAGATTTTTTAAGAAAACTAAGGTCACAGACCTCAGTAATAATTCCAGTTATCTTTTCTTCCAGGGAATTTGGATCCAATTCAGAAAGATTAGAGATGAAATCCTCATTAACCAAACTCAAAATATTAGAGTCGAAAATGCTCCAGTCAGAACCCTTAGTTTTATAGCGAGAGAAATCATGATTAACTCGAGAGGAAGAAGGCCTATCGGTGGTGACCAGGTCAAAAGTGATAGGGTGATGGTCACTGCTCGACCAAGAAGTACGAACCGACCAATTATTTATACCGAAAGAAAAAGCACGATTTGAAAGTGTGATGTCAATGTAAGATTGACCCTGCGAACTGGAAAAAGTTGGGGGATGACCCCGGACATTATGGACAATTAAGTTTTTTGCAACGATGAAATCCTCAAGGAGATCACCCTTGGGGCTAGAAGTAGGGCTTCCCCAAAGGGGAGAAGAAGCATTAGAATCCGTCATAATGATTAACGGTAGTCCAGAAAGTCTGGTTAACAAGAGTTCCAGGTAATTTAAGAACGGCTCAATAGGCTGTGCATACTGCGAACATCGCATGTACAAAGAGACGGCATAAATTCGGTAGGATTTATGCCGTCTATTTGTATATGAGATGTCCGCAGTATGCACAGCCTATTGAGCCGTTCTTAAATTACCTGGAACTCTTGTTAACCAGACTATTGATCTTAGTAACCGTGATCAGAGGGTCCACGATGACCAGAGCAGCCCAAACCCTAGTCACCGCATTGCCTCCAACCCCAGAAGTATGAGGGATAGATTGAACTAACTGAGATTGAGAGGGCAAGCCCTTATTCATACCTTTATAGGAATATGGCTCCTGGAAAGCCAAAACAGAAAATTTGAGGTTACAGTTGGTAGCTGCAGTTATTATACGTTCCCGTTATTATACATTACAGTGGAGCAGCCTCTACGAAAGCCGAATTGTTTGGGGGATCGTAGACCTGCTTCTAGGTAGTGGGTTTCTATCCTGTTGTGGAGTAAACGTTCAAATAGTTTGCTCAGTACTGATAATAGTGCTATAGGTCTGGACGACTCGCTGGGGCCTTTGATCGACTATGGTGGCCCAGGTTCTTCAGAGGCTTCGGCAATAAAATGTTTCCAACAACCTATACAACAGTTTAAGGTCATATCTAACTGGTAGAAAAGTCAAAGTTGCCAACCGATTCCAGACAGTGACTAGGTACATCCATCGAGGCTGTCCGCAGGGCTCTATGCTTGGCCGGTTCCTCTGGTCTATTGTCCTGGACGAGTTCCTGGGCATGGACCTGCGGGGAAGTTGAGCCCTTGGCCTTCGCGGATGATCTTGTCCTTTTGGTATGTGCTAATACCAGGGCGATCCTGGAGACAATGGCAAATGGAACACTGGTGAAACTCCAGAACCGGGCAGCCCTGAACAACCTTACCATTTCAGGAGAGAAAACAAAATCCATACTCCTTAAAAGCCAGCTACAAATCACAAGACCGCCTACAATAAAATTAAACTTTATACCCATACGACTGCACACTGAAGTCAAGCTCCTAGGTATCTTCTTAGACTCGGGACTTACCTTCCACCACCACCTAAAGTATCCAGCTAACAAAATTCAAAGTTACGGTGATATGATAAGGTGGGTCAGCAGGTCAGACTGGGGGCTGAAACACAAAGCTCTTACTGTCAAATACCAAGCAGTATACGTGCCAGTTGCGTGTTATGGTGCTTCCATCTGGTACCAAAAAGCCATCCAAGCAAGAAACAAACGTCAGCTGGATTAAATCCAGAGGTTCATGCTCCTTTCAATTTCCAGAGCGTGCCGCACCGTCAAAACCCCTTTGATCCAGTTAATACCTGCTCTGCAGGTATTAACTGGATGCCAGTCACTATACTTAGAAGTAGTTAAAAGAGGACTTTTTTATCATTTAAGGAAGGTAGTTCCAACCCAACTGCTTAATTTTCAACTTGACACCACAAACGGCCCCTGGCAGGAAAGACTACGGATAACCCAACATCTACAAGAGATATGGCAACATGACTGGGAAACCACAACAAACGGGGCCATCACAAAACGATTCCTTACTTCTATAAGTTCAACTCACCCAGAACCTCCACCGTGGTTATCGCTTGGTATCCATGTGACCTTTATCATCACCGGGCATGGATCCTTCCGACAAATACTGACGGCCATGGGAATCGAGAAAGATTCTTGTTGCCACTGCGGCGAAAAGGAGGCCTATGGGCACCTCATGTTAGAGGGGCCCCAGCTATGACAACATTAGGCTTAAATTCCTCACCACAATACAGAGGAACCCTTGCAATCAAGAATTCACTCTGCTACTCGAGGAAGATACCTATAAGGCATTAACCACCTATACACAGGAAACATTTGCACTTAGGCGAGCTAAGATTGCAGAACTCAGAGCCCAAGAACTAAACCAGACTGGCGTGTGAAAACTCTCCACCCCCAGAAAAACAGAGACATGACCATGCTAACCCGAAAAGGGTAGGATTTATTGCAGGCACCATCCAAGTGCGGGATGCTGGCATTCCTCCGAATGCAGAATTTAAAAGTCATTGCAAACCCGAAATGGGTAGGATATATACTGCTGGCACCGATATAAGTGCGGTATTGTTGGCACTCACCACAGTGCGCGATCTACAGGCACTATGCCATTGGCAATTACATAGGGGCGCCTGTCCCCTGTGACTTTTAAACCCACACCCTTTCCTCCTCTCATCATCATCATCATCATCAGCCATTTTCAATCCACTGCAGCAACTTTCCAGTTCCTTCTGTTTTGAGCACTGGCCATCCATTTTCTACTCAAAAACTCATGAATTTCATCTATCCATCTCCGCCTTTCTCTTCCAGGTTTTCTTCTAGCTCCTCTTGGGTACCATTCTGTTATTTTCTTAGTCCATCTGTCATCATGTCTTCGAGCTATGTGTCCTGCCCAAGACCATTTTAGTTCTTTAGTTTTGATAAGAATGTCCTTTACTTGAGTTTGCTGCCTAACCTAACCATGTGTTTCTCTTCTTATCTAACATTCTAATTCCCAATATAATTCGTTCCATTCTTCGCTGTGTAGTTCTTAGCTTCTCTTCCATTCTTTTGGTGAGTGCCCAAGTTTCACTTCCATAAGTCATGGTGGGGAGTATACATTGATTCATTATTTTACGTTTCAGACAAACTGGGATATTGCTCTTCAGTATGTGACTATATTTCCTGAATGCTATCCATCCAAAATTTATTCTTCTCTTGACTTCCAGCCATTTATCATTATTACAGCTAATAACTTGTCCCAGATAAGTATATGACTCCACCTTTTCAATTACTGCTGCTTCAATCATTATTTCCCTTTCCGTGGCATACTTGTTCATTATTACTTTTGTTTTAGCCATATTCATCTTTAGTCCAAAATCCTTATTAACTGTGTATAATTGATTAAGATTTTCCTCTAATTCTTTGGGATCGTGGCTTATGACCACAATGTCATCTGCAAATCGTAAATGGTTTAGGTACTCTCCGTTCACATTGACTCCTTTCTGCGACCAGTCTAATCTTCTGAAAGCTTCCTCAAGAGCAGCAGAAAACAGATTCGGAGATATTGTGTCTCCTTGTCGAACTCCTTTCTCGATTTTAAATTTTCTACTGTCTTTGTCTAGTCTAATAAAGGATGTAGCACTCTCATGTATTTCCTTCAAAATCATAATATATGGGGTATCTCTGCCTTGTCTTTCCAGTGGCCGAAACATTGCCTTATGCTGTATGGAGTCAAATGCCTTTTCATAATCCACAAATGCCAGGCATAATGGTGTTTTATATTCATTTGCTTTCTCCATTAGCTGTGATATTACGTGAAGGTGATCCATAGTTGAGAATCCTGTCCTAAAGCCAGCTTGCTCTTTCGGTTGATTCTCATCAAGTGTTCTTTCTAATCTGTTAGTAATGACCCTTGTGAACAACTTGTAAATATGGGATAACAAGCTAATTGGTCTATAATTTCCAATTTCTGATTTATCTCCTCTCTTATGCAGCAAAACTATGATTGCATTATTCCACTGCTTAGGCATCACACCTTTTCTAATGCACTTTGTGAAGAGCCTTGCCAGTTTTTGTGTTATGTCTCTTCCTCCCAATTTAACAACTCTACAGTAACTTCATCTTCGCCCGGAGCTTTCCGATTCTTCATTTTCTTCAATGCATGTTCTACCTCATCAGGAAGAATATCGGGTATGTCGTATGTGTTGCTACTTTGCAATCCATCTTCCCCACTGCTGGTATCATTCCCTCGCTCCTTGTATAATTATCTATAGTAGTCTTCTGCTATTTGAATTATGCCTTCTCTGCTGTTTATAAGTACACCATCGCTATTCTTCAGTTTCAGTATCATTTGTCTTTCTGTATTACTGCTCATGGCTGCTGATTTAAATCCTTTGTTTTCCCTTAATGCTTGTTCTACTTTTCTTGTGTTAAATCTTCTTATGTCCTCTCTGAGTCTCTTTCTAATGGCTTTGCATAACTCAATACACTCAATTTTCTCCCTGTCAGTGTTTTTCTTGCTCGTCATTTGTCGTCTTTGGTTCATCATGAAAAGTGTTTCTTGACTAATTTTTTTTTGTTTGGATTTCTGTTTCCCTATAGGTTTCTTGGGCTTTATCACTTTCAGAAAGTTGTAATATTCCTCGTCGATATCTTGGTCCTGAGCAGTCTGCAGAAGCTCAAACTTGTTCTTAAGTTCCAGTACATACTGCTTTTTTCTCCTCCTCTGTTATCTCAAAGACATTTGTATTATTTACTCGAGTCAGTTTTTTTCTTTCCTCCTCTACTTCGCCTAAACTAGGGTGGATTAATTCTCCCCTGTCAATCCACCCAAATTCATTCCTCCTTCAATCCTCTCTTCTGGCTCTCTATTTTTGTTTTATTTTTTTTATATTTTTTTATTTTTATTTATTTTTATTTATTTATTTATTTATTTTTATTTATTTGTTTATTTTTATTTATTTAATTTTTTTCTATTTATTTATTATTTTTGTTTATTTATTATTTTTATTTATTTACTTGGTCTCCGTCAGGAATCTCAGGCAACCCTAGCAGAGGCCAGTATTATAGGCAGCCTGGGCTCACCACCCAATATCTGTGGAAAGCAACGTGGGGTCCCCTAGGAACCCTGAGGCCAAGCAGCCAGAGACGGAACAACAGAACATAGCACTACTCTGTCACAAACTAGACATTACATTTTTTCTGGCTTTTACAGAGATTCTGTAATTCTTCACAAAGTATCATGGCACAGATGTGGGAAACCAACGTTGGTGCTGTTTGTTGTTTGTTATTTGGTTTTTAGGAGCATTAGCAACTAAGGCCATATTGCTCCGGGGATATGCGGTGGTCATTCCCTGACCTTTCGGCATCCTCCGTATTTGGTGGTGACGGGCTCGAACCCCGGTCTAAATCAAGAAGCGTGTGATACGCACTGCTGCTCCTTCCCACCTGGCTACGAAGGCGCCATCAACGTTGGTGCCTTCCACAAAACACTATGCCACTGTGCTCCAGAGAGCTGTGGAGAGTTACCGGAAGATGGTATTGAAGATATTGTCTATTGATTGGTGCCATGATTTTGTATAGAAGCCAGCAGGTGTTTTAGTCGAGGGAATTTCCTCTCACTTGGTTAGCTTGTTCGTTGTAACTTTAGATACAACCCCCCCCCCCTAGGGTTAGTCGTTCCCGGTAGTTGAAACTAGCATTTCCCAGGATCGTTTCTTCTGGGTTCTGATCAAGACAGTGTATTCATTCCTGACCTTGCGGTATTCCTGTCTGGGGACCTCCACCTCTGCCGCAGACCAGGATCTTCTTGCTCGTCGTTGAAAATTTTTCTGAGTGTATTTACCTCGTGTTGGAGTCTCTGAAGCTCCGCGCACCACCAGGGGACTGCGCCTGGGGATGGTTTCTTCCTTTTGATGGTTGCATTTGCAGCTTCAGTGATTATGTTTACCATGGCGCGTTGGTGTTGGCCCCCGGGTTAAGGGTTGCGTAGTAAAAAGTTTGGACAGAGCCAGTCAGTGCTGCTTGAAATTGTTCACAGTTGGCCTTGTCAACGGCGAATCTGTTGACGGTTATTCTAGGTGTGGGTTTTCTGTTAAGAGCACTGTGCATCTGGAATGTAATAACTCTGTGGTCAGAGGTCGTCGAATCCTCTTACCTTCCATGAAGGTCAGAGAGGATTCGACAATATATGTCCAGCGATGGAGCGGGTGGCAAAGTTTACATCTATTGTTGCCTCCCATAATGTGCTTGAGAAGGTTGGCGGATTGTTCGGCTGGTTTAGTATTGCCAAGCTATTGTTGGTAAGGAATTCTTCGAGGCACTCGCTGCGCTGGCTGTTAGCAGTAGCATATCGGTCAGGGGTTGCACTGTGCCAAGCCGGCGACCTGCAATTAACATTAGCGTTGGGGAGCTCATGGAGGACGTTTTGTAGGTAATGAATTGCAGGGAGAATGTCTTCGCCAAGTGGATAGTATAATGATATTGCATAGAATTCTCCTACTGGGGATATGATTTGGGCACAGGCGGCCCATTCATTCCAGAGTGATGTGTGTGTGTGTGTGTGTGTGTGTGTGTGTGTGTGTGTGTGTGTGTGTGTGTGTGTGTGTGTGTGTGTGTGTGTGTGTGTGTGTGTTGCCTGAGCGGAGCCAGAAGTTTGCCACATTAGCCGCTTCATTTCTTTTTGTAATATGGCATCTCTCTCTCTCTCTTCCGGCCATTGTTCTGTTGTGTGTGTAATAGCCGGATCGGCTACCTAGCAGATGAGGGGAAGAGACACTGAGTCGCCGCCCCCATCGCCAAACCCTGCCACGTGAAGGCGTGCCGGGTTCTACTATCGTCATGCTGAGCACTCCTAAAGAACTTTAGGGGTGCTCAAGGAGAAGGAAGGAGAAGGAGGGAGATAGAAAGGGGGCAGGTCTAAGGGACGATCGGCCCTAGTTAGAAGGAATGTGTTAAACAAGTAGAAAGATTCCGCCACTCAGAATGGTGGGGGAGTAGGAGAAGGTGAGTTTTGATGTTGTCCTCACTTAATTATTGTGCATGAGTTGGCGATTGTCAGGTCCAGTTCTGGCGTCCTCTCTTCTAATAGCCTCTCTTCTTTTGAAGGTCTTGGTGGCAAACGTGTTAAAGGCCTTGAAGTTACTTTCTGTTGCAGTCAGGTTTTCTTTATTCATTGGTGGTATGGCATCCACCAAGGAGGAGAGCTCCTGTCTGAGGTCTTGATAGTAACAGCATTCATCGAGGATGTGGTCAGCTGTTTGTATTTCACCGCAACGGCAGTGTAGTGCTTGAGCCAGTCCTAGTTGGAGCAGTTTGGCATTTATGTAACTGTGTCCCGTCATAAGGAATGTTGTGTGTAGGCCTGGTGCTATCGATAGCTTTTCTTTCTTGTTCAATTCTCTTGCTTCCGGGATGTAGCGCCTAGTCATATCCCCCACTTCAGCCGTGGACCAGATTTCCTGCCATCTCTCCTTCAGGTTTATTTCTTATCGTTGTTAGTTCCTCTTTCTTTTCTGCTTGTACATTGATGGTGATGTCATCCAAGGTGGTGGGTATAATCTTTCTTAGCCTGTATTTAAGATACCGATATTGTATTTCCAGATGAGCTATCTTCCCAAGCAGTGCCTGTAGGGCCATAGTAGAAGTTATCCAGCAGGCTCTGGACATGGTTAGTAGAGCTAGCATTTATGCTACCGGCAATCGTAGCATTTATGGTGTAGCATTTATGCTACCCCAAGCCCCGGCATCGTAGGAGAGAGAGTTGTGAGAAAAATGCAGTTGTAATAGAGCTTTTAGTGTGTGAGCTTTAAGGGGCTCAATATCGAACCCTGTGGGTAGTCCCTTGTGACTTTCTTCCTGATTTCATGAACTCCACTTCTCATCATAACATCGTGGTATTTAAAGTAGTCAGACAGCAGAGAGTAGAGGGGCACAGAGATCTCGGCTTTCCTGAACCTTGCGAGGACGCTTTGCCACCATAGTGTGTCAAAGGCCCCCGTGAAGTTCACAAAGAGAGCACGGAGGTATTTGCTGTCGGTGTTCTCTCTCTGGTTGCTATTAATCGGTGATTGCATCCTCAGTGCTGGGGTGAAGCCATATTGTTTCGGCGAGTTTGTTTCGGCCTTTTGATTTGTATGCTTCCATCAATCTGGTCGCGATGACTTTCTCTAGAATTTACCCGAAACCGGAAAGTGGGCGATCGGCCGGTGGAACGTGGGATCCTGTTCTGGCTTGTTTGGCCCTTTCAAAATAATTTTCAGATTGGCTAGTTTCCAAGTTCTTGGGAAGGTGCCAGAAAAGAGACAGGAGTAAGGGCCCCATGAATGGCTTGGGGGGACCAACTGTCACACCCACTTTAGGAACTTCAATGGCATCATGGCCCGGGCATTTCCCGCACCTCATGGTGGCGATAGCGTGACCAAAATCCTCGTTTGTGAAGGGCAGTTCCGTCGGGGACCCTATTTATGACCTGTTTTTTTGCCTTACTTCCTTTTGGTATGAAGTCTCACTCTGGTCTATATCCTGATTCGTGATTGCATCCAATATTGCATTTATTGTTTCCGCACAATTACTAGTAGGGATGTTCCCTTGCACTTATATTGTGGCATAGATTTCTGGAGAGGAGATCTTGCTGTTTATCATTTTATATACCAGAACCCATGGGTCTGAATTACCTTTGGTTTCGATCAGTTTTTCCCTCTTCTGCAGCTGAATGTTATGTTCTTCTTGCTTGTCTATATCGCTCTTGTAGGCTCTGTACTTCTTGTTGGGGGCTGGTTGGTTCTCGCCAGGCTCTTTGATATTCCCTTCTAGTTAGTCTGGTTTGCTGCTTCAAGTCGGTGAGAGTTGCTATCCAAGGGATATGGGATTTTGTTTTCTTCTTCGGGGCTTCATGGATGCAATGCATGCTTTTATTATTTTTCCTTGTAGGCTCTCTATATGCTCTTCTGCTGTCAGATTTTGTATGGTCAGTATGGCCTCGTCTGTCAATTCCTCTTTTATGGCAGTTTCAAATTCATCCCAGTTTGCCGATTTCGTTTGAAATCTGAAGTGGTCGGTGTTGTCATTCCTGGTGGATCTTGTTGCTTGTGTGACAGTGAATGTTATCGCATTATGGTCACTTAGTCGTGATGGTTTGTTGGACTTCCCAGTTTTGGACTCTTTGCCAAACATTGGGGATTGCTAGGGAGACATCTATATATGACATGCCCAATGGGGTGACGCACGTTGGGGGATGGCCTTGTGAGTTCAGCACTTTTAGTCTATGCGTTATAATAACTTCCTCCATGATTTGCCCTTTGTCGTTTGTCTGTGGGCTGTTCTATAGAGATGAGTTTGCGTTCATGTCTGTTAGTATCAGAACGCTTTTGTTTTTCAGGGTGTTCAGTGCGAGTTCCAGTTGTCTGCGAATGGTTGGATCGGATCTGCAGATTGCGAGTACTGGCAGTACAAGGACACTACATACATCTGGCCGAAGTCGCCCTGAAGGCAAGCACAGGCTGCATGCGTTGTACACAGTGGGGTGACCTTGATCACCGTGATGGTTGGACCCGTTATAACAATGGCAGCCCAGATCATTCTTCTTGCATTTCTGCCTTACCCCACTGTGATTGGGTTTGATTGAATGATTCGGTGAGTCAATGGGATTGCTTTAACTGTTCCCTTATACGAGTAGGATTTCTGTAGTGCCGTTACTTGTATGGATTGGTCTATTAGAGTTTTGGTCAGGTCATTTGTGATAGCAATGGATTTTTGGGAGTTTAGTTGTAGTAATTTAAGGTTGCTTGAATTTCTTCTTCTTGCTATGGTTCTGTTGTATTGTGTATTACTCATAATCAGTTTTTTGTCTTGTAAATTCGACTGCTTTTATGTACTCCGGACATTTGGGATCTTTGAATGAGTGATTATTGTTTCTTTTCTTTTGTGTACAGGTGGGGCAGTTTGGTGGCTTTTCTGTATCTCGACAATCTTGAGTGCTGTGTCCTTCCACGGCGCAGTGCCCACAGGTTCCGGACTTTTGGGTGCAATGCGCCGCCTGGTGCCCATATCCCAGGCAGATGAAGCAGCGTGGCACCACTGTATAATCTTTGACTGTATGAGCCGTCCAGCCTATGTAGACTTTCTTCATATTGGCCAGTAATTTTCTTCTTATATTCCCAGTTAACGGGAGTATCGACGGGAGTAAAAACCTAAAAGACTATGCGTGTACGCATAGTCTTTTAGGTTTTTATACTATAGGTCTGATATAATTTGTTCATATGTAATGTCCTTTGGAACGTCATATATGGCGACTGTGGGGCCTAACTTTCTAGGAAATTCAGCTTGGAGTCCTGCCTGTTGTAACTGGGTACAGTTACAACAGTCATTAGAAGCCACTCTGCCAGTGGCTTCTAACAGTAGCCACTGGCAGAGGTGAAAGCGATTCTTGCACTGCTTCTATTGGAATGAGCCTCAGCCTGGAAAATAAGATGCAAGATATTTCAGAGACTGCTGGGAATCATTGGGGTACAAATAAACACATATGTTGTGTTAGAGTAGCAAAGAAAAAGAACAGGTGCATGAATACTTGCGTGTACACCAATGCTAGGAGTTGAGTAAATAAATTTGATGAATTTGAGGTATTGCTCAAAACATCAAAGGCAGATATTGTGCGGATTTCAGAGACCTGGTGTCACACAAATATAAGGAATGCAGAACTGGAATTTGGGGAGTACAATGTCTACAGAAAGGATAGACAGGATAGGAAGGGAGGAGGGGTTATGCTATTAGTTAAGAAATACATAAAATCCAAGGAAGTGAAGCCAGTCGACATTGCTGGACAGTGCATTGTCGAGTCAGTTTGGTGTTACATAAGCATTAGGAGATCGAAATTGAGAGTAGGAGTGTGCTATAGGCCTAATGACTCTGATGAGTATAATAAGAAACTGTACGGGGAAATAAAGTGCGCCAGTAAATCAGAGAGTCTTATAATGGGGGATTTTAATTTCCCAGATATTGACTGGAATTTGGGGGCTGGTTACTCACACACTAGCAAGGCTTTTGTGGATTTATTGGATGATTGTTTTCTACATCAGCATGTTCGGGAGGTAATTAGAGGGAGTAATACTCTTGATTTGATTATCAGTAGCGATTCTTCATGCATTAAGAATCTGCGGGTAAATGAACCACTAGGTGGCAGTGATCACAGTGTGCTGAAGTGGGATTTACTCAAAGAGGTAACTACCATTAGGGGTAAAGGGAAGGGTTATTGCTTTCGTAAAGGCGACTACGATGGACTGAGACAGTATTTAAATTCTATACAGTGGGACCAACTGATGATGTTACCAACAGCAAATTCAAAATGGGAAGCATTCAAAGAACTTATCTTGGAAGCTACTAGGCTTTACATACCAACTAAGAAATATTGTTCGAGGTTTAGGCCTAAGTGGATGTCAGATGAACTAAAGAGACATATGGCAGAGAAGAAAAATGCATGGCATACATACATATGAACACGTGACACAGAAGCCTATGATAGATACAAGTTGATCTGTAACCAAGTTACAAAGGAGGTTAGGCAGGCGAAAGCAGATTACGAGAAATCTTTGGCAAGGGATGCAAAGAAAAACAGCAAAGAGTTCTTTACTCATGTAAACTATAGAAGGAAGGGGATGAATCAGATTGGTCCACTTGATATCGATGGGTCAACAGTTGATGATCCTACTCAGGTAGCTAACAAACTGAATGAATATTTTGCATCGACATTCACACATGAGGAGTTATTCAGCGAGTGGAATGCAAGAGGTGTATTCAACTCTGGCAGTAAGCTAGAGAATTTTGTAATAACTGAGAGTAAAGTGAAGGAGAAATTGTTGAAGATAAATACGTACAAGAAAGGCACCTGGGGTGGATGGAATCTATCCAGTTATATTAAAGGAGGTAGCAAAGGAAGTAAGCAAACCCTTAGCCATAATTATGAGAGCTTCCTTGGACTCAGGGGAAGTACCCATGGACTGGAGATGTGCAAATGTGGCCACAATTCACAAAGGAGGATCAAAGGGCGACACAAGTAATTATAGACCTATTAGTTTAACTTCTGTTGCTGGAAAATTAATGGAGGCACTGGTTAAAGAAGCACTGCAGGATCATCTAGACAAGACTTCAGTTATAGCTCAGACACAGCATGGTTTTGTTAAGGGGGAAGTCTTGCCTGACCAATTTGATTGGATACTATGATGCAGTCACAAAAGAACTGGATGCAGGGAATAACTTTGATATTATATATTTGGATCTCAGAAAGGCATTTGATACTGTTGAACATGGAAGACTGCTGGACAAATTGGAGCAGTGTGGCATTGGAGGCAAATTGCTGCTATGGATAAAGGGGTGGTTGAGGGGGAGAAGACAGAGAGTGGTAATCAATGGACACTGCTCATCGTGGACTAATGTTATTAGTGGAGTCCCTCAGGGTTCAGTATTGGGTACATTATTGTTTTCTGCGTTTATAAATGATACTGATGATGGTATGTCCAGCTTAATGTCCAAGTTTGCAGACGATACGAAGGTTGGCAGGGTTGTCATGGACACTACTGACATTATGCTACTGGAACAGGATTGAAAAGGTTGAGCAGATGGGCTGAGAGGTGGCAAATGAAGTTTAACATTGACAAATGTAAAGTACTATATATGGGAAACAGCAACCCCAGAGCAACGTATCAACTCTGTGATACTACACTGACAGTGGTAGAGAATGAAAGAGACCTGGGGGTGGTTGTGCAGGCAGATATGAAGTTTTCTGAGCAGTGCAGATGGGCTGCAAGGGTAGGAAATGGTGTATTGTCGATGATATATAGGAATATTTCTAGCAGGGATAAGGAGGTGATTATTCCCTTGTATAAGGCAATGGTCAGGCCACACCTAGAGTACTGTATACAGGTCTGGAGGCCTCATTTCAAGAAGGTTGTAGAGATGCTCGAACGAGTACAGAGAAGGGCAACAAGATTAGTGAATGGAACAAAGGGGTGCTCTTACGAAGAAAGGCTTAAGTTTTGCAAATTACAGTGTCTGGGGACTAGACACCAGCGAGGTGATCTGATAGAGGTGTATAAAGCTTTGAATGGTTTGAGCATGCTCAATGCTGATGGGACTCTTCCTCTTGCTGGGAATAATCACCTGAGACGGCATAAATTCAAATTGAGAAAAGGCAGATGTAGGATAGACGTGCGGAAATTTGCCTTTAGCCAGCGGGTGGTTGGTTGGTGGAATAGACTTTCATCCCTTGTCGTGGAAGTTGATAGCCTAAATAAGTTTAAGGCTCAGCTGGACACGTATTTCGAACGAACAGAGGGTCACCCCTCTGTTCGTTTATTTATTTATTATTATTATTTTATTATTTTTTTGGCTGATGCTGAATAAGCTTGCTTTCTTGCATCAAATACCTCTACTAATGCTAATGCTAATGCTAATGATTATGCCATTGGCTCTAATTTTCATAATACTGGATATTTTTAAGTCATTTAATATTGGGGCTAGTTTGGATTTTCATTTTTCTTTTATTTCATCACTCGTGACATTATGACCATCGTAAGCTTTAATTATGATGGCATGTTATTTGCTGGCATTAGGTAGATTGGGTCTTGCTCTTTGCATTGTTGGTCCAATTTTGGGCGTGTCTATATTGGCAATTCGGAGGCTGTAAACCCCTGGCTTTATGGCCGTGAAGGGCAATAAAGATTATCCCCAATTTGGGCAAACGATGTTTGGCTTTGTGTCCGGTTCTTCTGTTTAGCTTGGGCCATTGGGGTCATAAGTCTTCATTGGAGTTTCCGGTACGGATTCCTTTTCTGCTTCGATTTCTCCTTGCACACTTGGCAAGTTGATTTTCGCCATGATATTCACCCTTGCCTGAAGTTTTGTTACTCTCAATCTCCATCTTTCATTGTCCACCAGGAGTGCAGTATTAAGAGTCTCCTGCTCAGCCCACAATGAGAGCACATGGTTTGTTGTATCTCTTGAGATCTGGTTGTCTGTTGTGAGGTATCTTAACAGCGCACTTTTAATGCTTTTGGTTCCACTATGGATCTTGTTTCCATGTATGGATTCATTTATATTTATGGTGTCCAGTATTACAACATCTTGTGGGTCTATAGTTTCTTTCCTGCTCTCTTTCTGTTTCAAGTTTTCTCTCTGCAGTTTGGTCGAGGGTTGTTCCTCTTCAGGTTCTATTATAGGGTCATCACATCTGTTTAGTACTACCCTTGGTCGGCTGTTTGTTTTGTGCAGTGGAACCTTGGCTCCTGGGTCAGTGTCCATTGCTTTCAGCTCAGGGTCAGGGTCAGGGTCAGGATGTGTGGCAACTGAATCTTTCCCCTCATTTGAGATTGGTTTTCAGCCCAGTAGCGTCCTTGTCTGTGATGCCTCCACATCCTTTGGGGTGTTGTGGTGGGGGGAATAGTGTTGAATACGGTTGTGTTTTCACTCTCTTCTGTTTTTCCTTAATTACTCTCTGGAGTTTCCTGATGGTAATATTCCTTTTTAAAAGGCTGCTCTTGATTTTCTCCTTTGGTAATGTGACTTCATAGATCAGTTTTTCCATTTGGGCCCCATGTTCTTTGGGCTGCATTGAAGATCCTTACAGTTATAAAGGTGCCAATTTTAAGGGTTCCCAACCAGGTGGACCGCAATCATTGGATCACATCAATTACACTTTTAAAACATTAATCACAGATGCCTTGAATGCGTATATACCATTAAAAAATACTCCACAAGAAGGGTTCCAAGTTGGATGAATAGTGAAGTTGCCGCATTACTTGAGCAGAAAAAGGTGGCATGGAAAGGTTACAGAGCAATAAAAAGTACTGAGGCCTATAACAGCTACAAGGTGATGTGTAATAGAGCCACAGAAAAGGTTCGACAGGCAAAGGCAGTTTATGAGAAATCACTAGCAAACAGAGCAAAGAGGGGGGATAAAGAATTCTTCACATATATAAATGCCAAGAAGAGCAGGATAAATCAGATCGGACCTTTACGTAAGGGAAAGGGGGTAGTAATAAATACACCAGCTGCCCCATTGCAGATGAACTCAACAGTTATTTTGCATCGATATTTACAAATGAAAAGCCTTTTGTGGCAATGGGAAATTGTGGGAGCGAAGTTAAAAAATATGTAATTAATGATATTGAAATTTCGCAAGATTATTTAATGAAAAAACTTTCGAGCCTACAGACCAGTAAGGCTCTTGGAGTTGATGGAATATAACCTATAATCTTAAGAGAGGCGGCAAGCGAGTGCATTGAACCATTGAGGCTAATTATGCGAGCATCACTAGACTCTGGGGAGATTCCCTTGGATTGGAAAAGTGCAAATGTATCTCCCATACATAAGGGTGGCTCTAAAAGTGAAGTTGGAAATTATCAACCTGTCAATCTGACTTCAGTAGTAGAGAAAATCATGGAGGCAATGATCAAGGGTGGAATTCAGGATCATTTGGATCGAATTGAAATTCTCAAGGATACTCAGCATGGTTTTGTAAAGGGAAAATCATGTTTAACAAATCTGGTTCACTATTTCGAAAGGGTCACTCACGAGCTGGATTTAGGGAATAATTTCGACATTGTTTATTTAAATTTCAGCTAAGCTTTTGACTCAGTCCCACATGAGCGGTTGTTTTATAAGCTGGAACAGGTTGGAATCACTGGGAAAATCCTTAGATGGATAGAAGGATGGCTTCAGGGCAGGAGGCAGAGGGTTGTGATAAATGGCTATTTCTCAGATTGGGTTGATGTAAGAAGTGGGGTTTCCCAAGGATCAGTATTAGGACCACTGTTGTTTTTAATTTTCATAAACGACATTGATGAAGGGATAGAGGGCGTGATGTCTAAATTTGCAGATGATGTTAAAATTGGTAGAGTAGTTAATGATCATTGTCAAGCTGAGCTTCTTCAGAGAGACCTAGATAGACTTCAGGAAAGGTCAGAAAAACGGCAGCTGTGCTTTAATCCAACAAAGTGTAAGGTATTACACCTAGGAAACAGTAATCCCAAAAAAACTTATCCACTTGGTGGAGTTCAACTAAACCCAGTACTGGAGGAAAGGGACTTGGGTGTTACGATACCGTCACACATGAAATGTTTTGAGCATTGTAAACAGGTTGCAAGGAAGGCCCATGGTGTCCTATCGATGATATATCGAACTTTTGCAAGTAGAGATAGGGACGTGATAATCCCATTATATAAGGCTTATGTTAGACCACACTTGGAATACTGTGTTCAAGTATGGAGGCCGCGCCTAAAGAAAGACATCGAGCTTCTTGAAAGGGTGCAAAGAAGGGTAACTCGCCTGGTGAGATCGGCAAAAGGGCGTCCTTATGAAGAAAGACTTCGAATATGTGGATTGCAGAGTTTGGAAACTAGACACCTTAGAGGAGATTTGATTGAGGTGTTTAAGGCTCTGAGAGGCATCAGTAAAATGAATGAGGACAAAATTTTCAAGATTATAAATGATGCTAGAACTAGAACATAAATTCAAGTTACGGGGGGGGAAATGTTTAGATTGGACTGCAGGAAGTTTTATTTTAGCCAGCGAGATATAAATTACAGGAATAAGCTGCCTTCATGGGTGGTATAAGCCGACAGTTTGGCGAAATTCAAAGGTCACGTGGATAGTACTTTCGGGTTAGGGAAGCGCATAGGAAGATAGGTTTAATTTCCTTTTTATTTATTTTATTTTTTTTATTTATTAATTATTATTATTTAGTTATTTATTTTATTTATTTATTTATTTTTTGTTTTTATGATTGTTTTGTTCGGATTTTTTTTTTTTTTTTTTTTGGCTGGTGCAGCATAAGCCATAGGCTTTCTTGCCTCTCTTGCTTGCTTACTTAGGCTTCCCCGTTTGTCCGCACTCTTTTCGCCTTCGCGAGCTCTAGGGTGTGGCCGCAATGGTATAGGCGTAACTCATATTTTTGTTCTTAGTGTGGTTAGGACTTTTTGCTTTAGGATATCTTATTCTACCATGACATATTCGCCTATTGGTATCGTCTGGTACCAACTTTTGTTCTGCTATATCTGCTATCATCGTCTAGTGGTCTTTATAGGACAAAGTCTCGTATATCCTCAGAATAAAGAGGGAGAAGTTTACTTCCCCTCTCCATCCCGCAGTTTGGACTTTCGCGTTGTGTTGATCATCGAGTAATTATGTGGATAATTAACTCGACGCCACAGTTAACTTCTAATCAAACTTTAACAATTAGCTCTACTATTTTAGTGTTTGAATGTGAGGTTTTGGCACGGAAAAAGAAACTTGTATAATACAAAACATAACAGGGTTTAATACAAGAAAGAACTTACAAGAGAGAACTTACATACTCCCCTCTTTCCATTAATATAGGTATATTATGAATATTATGATATTTCATGTTTATCAAAATAGTCCAGCGATTATAAGATCAAGCTTTAAGGTTTTACATTTAAGATACACAAGTTTAATGAAACTAGAAAGAAACCATCTTTTGACATCATGCTTACCAACGTTTCATACTATACCATTTGACTCCAGCTTATGATGTTGCCTGGGGTTGGTTAGCTGACGGACCTTGATTTTCCATTACTTCGGAGGCTCTGGGCGGTGCCTTAACAGACACTGATGGCTTCTTCTTTGGCTCTCGGTAGCTGATTTTTCTACCAACGATCTCAATGGCTCGATGCTTCTCAATGATCGGATCTTCAAGGATTAGCTCGGCGCTCTCGCTCTCTCTCTGCTTACGAGACCCGCTCTTATATCCCAAGCCGTTGCATGTTGTTTAAGCAAAACTGCTCTCCCATTGGAGAACTCCAAGTTTTAAGATGCTCGGACTGTACATCATGGAAAAAAGCTTAGTTAAAGGGGTGACTCTAGTCCCCTCATCATGCTAGGTAATGAATGTTCCAATAACACATGTAGCCACTCTTCCATCTCCTTATTAGGTCATTGTGGAGCTGTAGCTCTTGAGTTTATGATGAATTTACATGGGCTGGGAGGAATCTTGGATATCCGTTCACCCCAGTATCTCTGTTTCATACTCCCCCTTTTGACCTAATTTACATAGAGAAGTGAATGAATCCATTCGGTGTTTACAGAAATCTTCCACTTTACACTTGTGAGTGGCTAACAGATATAGCTGTTTCTGGCTAATAGCCGTAATCCTTTTAACACATATCTATTACACAGTTATAGCGACAAATTTCGTCATTTTCTTTAGAGATAACTATGCTTTTGCTTAATCATGTTTGCTTTACTTTATACCTTTTATTTGGTACTCAATATTACTATTAAATCGAAGTTTTGAAAGAGATTTAGGTAGTAGGGTTATCAAAAATTAAGTAGCTAACTTTTATCATAAGTTTAAAATAAAGAAAAAGGGCGGAATTGGCGCTATAACACGCTTAAGAATTTTAATTTACTATATTTACTTCAAGAGTAAATTAAAATAAATAAATAAATAAACAGCTGAGTAGTGAATGTTCTCTCCCCGATCTAGTTTTTCAAGTTTCTTTAAATAGTTCGTTCAGTAATTCCTTAACACTTGATATTTTTTTCGTTTTACAGATGAAAATGAGAAGAGGCAGTCAGAAAATGAAGAATTCATTAGCCATGCATAGAAAGGCTTAAAAAATGTAGACTATCATATTTTGCTTTACCTATGTATATCACATCATTTTAGTATTAGTATTAATGAGTTAGTGTTAGTAAGCAGAGAAAAGAAATTTTTATACATCAATAAAAAATAAATAAATAAAATAATAATGAAATTTCAAATAAAACAGAATATTCATACCATTTCAATTCCCATAAGATAATCATCCAGTTCTGTTTTGAAATTAGTCTACCTATATTTGACAACTCGTTACCCCTGCCCCTAGCTGAACCCACTTGATTTAATCTGTTATTCCCTTAGATTTTATAGTTGTTTGAAAGAACTTTTTCACGTCGCCCTCCTCCAGAAGTTCTGCCTTTTTTAGGCGGCGTCTCCAGACCTGATTATTCTTCCGAAGATGATCGAATCATCTCCTTATAAAGAGAGATAATAACATCCTCTCCCTACCAGAAAAACACATTTAAATACTATGTGCCTTCCTAGCAGTCTGTATACATTGCATGGAAAATTTTAAGTCAGATTGAATCATAACACGGACGGGCCCGTACTGTTTTCTCTTCGTTCATTAAGAATCTGCAGATAAATGAACCACTAGGTGGAAGTGATCACAGTGTGCTGAAGTGGGATTTACTCAAAGAGGTAACTACCATTAGGGGTAAAGGGAAGGGTTGTTGCTTTCGTAAAGGCGACTACGATGGACTGAGACAGTATATAAATAACTGTGGGAACAACTGATGATGTTACCAACAGCAAATTCAAAATGGGAAGCATTCAAA
Source organism: Mastigoproctus giganteus (assembly GCF_048544385.1). Taxonomy (NCBI): domain Eukaryota; kingdom Metazoa; phylum Arthropoda; class Arachnida; order Uropygi; family Thelyphonidae; genus Mastigoproctus; species Mastigoproctus giganteus. The sequence continues at coordinate 117,959,238 of NC_143575.1, read as the reverse complement.
GAACTTATCTCGGAAGCGACTAGGCTTTACATACCAACTAAGAAATATTGTTCAAGGTTTAGGCCTAAATGGATGTCTGTGGGTATCTCCCCTGAGTCCAAGGAAGCTCTCATGATTATGGCTAAGGGTTTGCTTAATTCCTTTATGATATAACTGGATAGATCCCATCCACCCCAGGTGACTTTCTTGTGTTTATCTTCAACAATTTCACTCCATTTTACTCTCAGATATTACAAGATTATCTAGCTTACTGCCAGATTTGAATACACCTCTGGCATTCCCCTCGCTGAATAACTCATGTGTGAATGTCGATGCAAAATATTCATTTAGTTTGTTAGCTACCTGAGCAGGATCATCAACAGTTCAACCATCGATATCAAGTGGACCAATCTGATTCATCCCCTTCCTTCTAGAGTTTACATAAGTAAAGAACGCTTTGCTGTTTTTCTTTGCATCCTTTGCCAAAGATTTCTCATAATCTGCCTTTGCCTGCCTAACCTCCTTTGTCATTTGGTTACAGATAGGCTTATATCTATCATAGGCTTCTGTGTCATGTATTAATTTATATGCATCCCTTGCATTTTTCTTCTCTACCATGTGTCTCATTAGTTCATCTGACATCCATTTAGGCCTAAACCTTGAACAATATTTCTTAGTTGGTATGTAAAGCGTAGTAGCTTCCAAGACAAGTTCCCTGAATGCTTCCCATTTTGAATTTGCTGTTGGTAACATTATCAGTTGGTTCCACTGTATAGAATTTAAATACTGTCTTAGACTATCGTAGTCGCCTTTACGAAAGCAATAACCCTTCCCTTTACCCCTGATGGTAGTTACCTCTTTGAGTAAATCCCACTTCAGCACACTGTGATCGCTGCTACCTAATGGTTCCTTTATCTGCAAATTTTTAAAGCATGAAGAATCACTATTGATAATCAAATCAAGAATATTGCTCCCTCTAGTTGCCTCCCGAACATGCTGATGTAGAAAACAATCATCCAATAAATCCACAAAAGCCTTGCTAGTGTGTGAGTGACCAACCCGAAAATTCTAGTCAATATCTGGGAAATAAAAATTCCCCATTATAAGACTGATTTACTGGCCCACTCTATTTCCCTGTACATTTTCTTATTATACTCATCAGAGTCATTAGGCCTATTGCAGACTCCTACTCTCAATTTTGATCTCCCAATCCTTATGTCACACCAAAGTGACTGGACACTGTACTGTCCAGCGATGTCGACTGGCTTCACTTCCTTTGATTTTATGTGTTTCTTAACTAATAGCATAACCTCTCCTCCCTTCCTATCCTATCTATCCTTTCTGAGATGTTGTATTCCCCAAATTCCAGTTCTGCATTCCTTATATTTGTGTGACACCACGTCTCTGATATCCCAACAATATACGCCTTTGATGCTTTGAGAAATACCACACAGTCATCAAATTTATTTACCAAACTCCTAGCATTGGTGTACACGCAAGTATATATGCACATGTTCCTATTCTTAGCTACCCTAACACAACCCATGTGTTTATTTGTACCGCAATGACTCCCAGTAGTCTCTGAAACATCCTGCATCTTGTTTTCCAGGCTTCTGCTCATTCCAACAGAAGCAGTGCAAGAATCACTTTCACCTCTGCCAGTGGCTACTGTTAATCTATTAGTCCTTAAACCCCCCCAAGCTAGCAGTTTTCCGACCCACCTAACACTGCCTCAATAGCATCAGCAAATATTCTTGCACCCTTTCTATTTAAGTGTATCCCATCCCTGTAGAAGCAATCTCTCCTGCTAACAAGTACAGAACAGGCTGAAAAAAATTCTACCCCTTGAGCCTTGCACAATCTTTCCAGGGCCGAATTGATCGACAAGTTCTCATCATATACTCCCTCCTATCGTGTCTGGGCAGAATTGCAGACACTTTCAAATTCAACCCTAATTCACGGCTTTTTTTCAACAGTGACCTGTACTTGTTAAGTATTTCTGCCGGTCTCCTACTCTTTTCTAGTGTTTTCTCATAATCAGCTTTCGCCGGTATAACTTCACTATCAGTACCTTTCTTACATGTTCTCTTGTAATGCTCATAGAAATTGGAATCACATGATTGTCTGTTATTAGTATTTATATAAGTCAAATAGTGCATAGTGTAAGGAAGTCAGAGGATTTCGATGCACCACCAGGAAAAAAAAAAAAAAAACACAAGAAACAACAAATTATCCACTTCCCTCCTCGGGAAGGTAATTACCCAGCTGACCTCTGAATTTCTTCAAACTGTCATCCTCAACTACCTGTGGAGGAAAACTTGTTCCTGTAACAAACGACTCACTTAGTCTAAACCTCTTCTCCTGTAATTTAAATTTATGGCCCTTAGTTCTGGAATTCTTTATAACAGTGAAAATTCCGCTTTCGATCATTCTGTTAACCTCTACGAGCCTCATAAACCTCAATCAGGTCACCTCTGAGGTATCTAGTTGCCAAGCTCTATAACCCACACATAGAGTCTTCCCTGTTACAATCGCCTTTTTGTAGGCCTGTCTCCATGCGAGTTGCCCGCCTTTGGGCCATTTAAAGAAGCTAAACAGCCTCTTCATAATTGGACACAGTGTTGATATTTCCCAAGTGATATTTCCTAAGACCTTGCATTTTGCTGCATTAAAACTTAGCTGTCACTTAGCTGCCATTCCTGAAGTCAACAGTCATTCTGAAGGAGCACTGCTGGCACTCATCATTATCGGCTCTACGAATCTTTACTTCGTCTGCAACTTTTCATATCACGCCTTCTATCCCTTTGCGGACGTCGTTAATGAATATCAGCAACAACAGTGGTCCAAGAATCGATCCTTGGGGCCCTGCTTCTGACGTTACACCAATCTGAAGAATCGTCATTAATCACAACCTTCTGCATTCTTCCCTGGAGCCATCCAGTAATACATTTTAGAATCTTTCCAGTAATCCGCCTTTGTTCAAACGTATACATTAACCTTTTATGACGGACTGAGTCAAATGCTTTGCTAAAATCCAAATAAACTAAGTCGAAATTGTTCCCTACATCCAGCTCATGAGTAACTTGGTCCAAATTATTAGGAGAGTTAAACATTGCTTTCACATACATGAAAAATTCCTTGTCCCCATTATTTTCTCTTTTAGCCAGTGCTTTCTCATGTGCAGCGTTGGACTCTCCAACCTTGTATGTGTTATTATTACAGATCAACTTCCAGCTGTTGTAGGTTTCAGTAATTTTCCTCGCTCTGTAAATATCCCATTCTACCTTTTTCTGCTCTATATTCAGTTTTGCATTCATCCATTTTGGCATCCGCCTTACTACATAGTCTTCATGGTAATTATGGTTCATGGCTTCTGTAACTTTTGCTTTAATGGTATTCGATAAAGCAAATGTGTTCGCCCTCACTCAGCAGTCCCCCCAATTAAGACACCATAAAGGGCGTTAACTTTCATCAACCGGTGAAATACCACCACTTTGCTTATTAGAGGCTTGAAGTGGTGAAACCCATGTTTAGTCTCTAGAGCAAAGTTTCCGGCATCTCCCTCCCCTCTCGCCATACTTCTCCTTCAACCCATGCACGGTACTAAGTACTATAGGTTTTGATACCTTTCGTGTTTGGGGTTCTCATAAAAAAACCGTCATAGTCCCCTCTTCTAAAATTAAAACCCGTACCCTTAACTACTGCAATATCTTTCTTCATTTTCCAAATAACTACTGCATGATCACTACTGCAAACCCTATGATGTCTTCTGTTTCGTGGGTAAAGGTGAGGTTTAGAATATTCTTACGTCTAATATTTTCTCTAATCTGCTCGTACAAATAATCATCTGATTCATTTAAAAATTTAGTTCCTCATGGTAAATTTACCTGCGCTTATTCCAATCAATTAGGGGCAGATTGAAATTGCCCTTTCACCATTTCTTGCACATTCCATCTGTAAGTAGAGACCCAACATATTCTTTACAATCCTTTGCATAGTGAAGCACGTCATCTCCAATTTCCAGCTGTCACCACGATTCTATTAGTCATGTAATGTCAGCATTAGTTGTACTTACCAGGAATTCGGCTCTCGTGGGTACCTCATTTGGTAGATTCCAGTCCTCCACATACTGGGTGGAAAAGCCCCCGCGTTACTTCAAAAATTTGAAGAAACGCGGACGACATGAGGGAATTTTATGGACCTTTTTTCACAAAGTGGCTGAGTTAGTCAGTCTCAGGAAAGGATATCACGGTTTTCACTCTTGGACACACGGTTTTTCGTCCAGTAAACGGAAAATCGAGCACAGAAGAGATATAGACTGAGACAGAACAGACTGAGAAATATGACCTTTGTCGTTGATATTCCTAAAATCATACTACTACAAGTTGTTCGAATTCAGCCATTTTATTTAGACAGTTAAGACAAAATATTTTTTTCCGTAGTTTTCTACCCTGAAACATCCCTTGAAGTTATTTATGTTTGATATACCCTAGTAATTGCAAATGTGGTTGGATTTTAGTAGCATCGGCAACTAAGGCCATATTACTCCGTGTATATTGTCTGTAAATTGCGTGTGATCCGAAATCGAGTTTCTGTATTCTGGACGAAAAACACGAGTTTTCGGGGGGGGGGGGCAGTTTCCACGCTATCCTCGCCTGAGACCAATTAACTATGAGTAAAAAACTTGCTTCTTGCCCTAATGGTATTCTGCTCTCTTGCCAAAGATATTGGCCGCAACTTCTGCCCATCTCTGCTCCAACCTCTGTCAAAACCACATGGTTCTGTTGTCACTTCAGCCAAGGATAAAGCTTACCTGCTAACATCCCATTTTTCTTCCAACTCATGTATTAATGACCTTGTAAAACACCTCCCACCATTCCCTATACGCTCCATTCAATGCCTCCTGTGGTCTTGTCAAAAGGATGTCAGAAGGATTTTGACGAGTATTCATGCTGAGAAAGCTCCAGTCCTTATGGTATTTTTCCACTTGTTCTCAAAACTTGTGCTCCTGGACTTACTCCTGTTCTTTGCTGCCTTTTTTCACTTTCTTATTCCAAAGGTGTTTTTACCTCTGCTTGAAAATTTGCTAATATCCAGACAGTTCCTAAAAGGGTCACAAATCCCTCGCAATCATCGTCCCATTCAAATTACTTCTATTCTTTCTTAAAGTAATGGAGAAATCAATTAACCGCCAACTCTTAAACTACATAGAAACCTTCCATCTGATCAACGATCGCAAGTATGGATTCCGTCAGTGTCGATCCACAGGTGATATTCTGGCTTATGTTACCCATTTATGGACAAATTCAGTGCAAAAGTTCGGTGAAACACAAGCAGTTGCTCTTAACATCTCAAAGGATTTCGATCCAGTTTGGCATAAAGGTCTTCTAAACAAGCTTTCATCTTATGGTTTGCCAACTGTTTTTTGTAATTGTTTATCCAGTTTTCTCTCTGATCACTCACTGAGGGTGGTGGTAGATGGCTCTCTGTCTTCTAACTTCTCCACTAATGCTGGTGTCCCCCAGGGTTTAGTTCTTTTCCCTCACTCTTTTCCTCTTAATGTTTGACCTATATTCTTAATCTATATTAATGACATTTTTCTATTGACTGGAAATCCTATCCATTGTTTTGCCGATGACAGCACATTGCATTCCACTTTCCAGTTCGAGAAACCTTGCCCTGCTCAATCAGCTTCAATTTCTCGAATATCTGCTACCAATTTAAATGCTGATCTCCAGGTAATTCTCCAGTGGGGCAAAGACAGCTTAGTTGAATTCAATCCTCCTAAAATTCAGGCTTTTCTTATCTCGCAAAAAGGATTCTCCTGTTCCTATGCTTATCTTTGGTGACAGTCCGATTTCTAGGCAACATGATATATTTGTTTTGGGGATAATCCTAACTTCAAATCTTTCTTGGCACAAGCACGTTACAAATATTGCTTCCTCTGCATCTAAAAAACTTGGTTTTCTCTTTCGCTTTCAGTGTTACTCTTCTTACAAAAAGCTGTTCACTCTGCACAAATCGCAAATCCACCCTACCATGGAATATTGTTCCCACAACTGGGGCGGTGCCCCCAAACCCTCTCTCAGGCTTCTAGATTCCATTCAGAAGAGGTCAGTTAGGTTAATTAATGACTCATCTCTAATGGTCTCTCCACTCGCTGCTCATAGATGTACTGTTTCTGCTGCATGCCTTTTCTACATATATTTCCATGGGCACTGTTCTTCTGAATTGGCTTCTATAGTTCCTGCTTTCTCTTTCAAAACAGTCTGAATACATTCCGCCACCAACCAACATCCATTTACTGTCCAACTTCAAACTAACTGAGCCAACTTTTCATCTTCCTCGTTTATTCATTCAACTGGCGTTTTCTGGAACAACCTTGCTTCATACGTATTTCCTGAAAATAACAGTCTACAGAAGTTCAAGTCTAATGTCAACAATTATTTTCTTTTGTCTTCTCAACCGCCTATAAGTACTATAACTTTTAATACCTCTCGTGCTTGGGGTTTTCATCAAAAAAAAAAAAAACTAAGAAACGCTGTGAAAAAATCCCATAAAAATTCCTACTGTCTTCGACAAGTTTTGAACTCAGTTCTTTTTAGCAGGTCTCGGGAAAGACAGCGATCCTACTGTGCTACCCACGAGAGATTTTTATGCTAGCTTTATCTTTCTGCTCATTTAAAACGCTGCTACCCTCAGAACATCATGCCAATATGGGATTGTCGGATAATGATTTATGTTTTTGTGGTGTTCAGGAAAGTTGGGACCATATACATTATGAATTATGAATGAGCAATTTATAAGAACTTAAGGATTCAGATTCGAGGAATAATGGAAGATCCGATACCAGGCCAGGTATTATATTTAGATGATCAAAAGAATTTTGGTAATTTTCAAGAATTTTCAAAAGCAGTGTTCAGACAAGATCTTTAATACCAATTTTACACACTTAGTGTTTCGATTCATTATAGTGGAATCTTGATAAATACAGACCATGTGGGACTAGGCGGGGTTATGCTATTAGTTAAGAAACACATAAAATCCAAGGAACTGAAGCTAGTCGACATCGCTGGACAGTGCAGTGTCGAGTCAGTTTGGTGTGACATAAGCATTGGGAAATCAAAATTGAGAGGACTGTGCTATAGGTCTGACTCTGATGAGTATAATAAGAAACTGTACAGGAAAATAGAGTGGGCCAGTAAATCAGAGTCTTATAATGGGGGATTTTAATTTCCCAGATATTGACTGGAATTTGGGTGCTGGTCAGTCAAACATTAGCAAGGCTTTTGTGGATTTATTGGATGATTGTTTTCTACATCAACATGTTCGGGAGGCAACTAGAGGGAGCAATATTCTTGATTTGATTATCAATAGTGATTCTTCATGCATTAAGAATCTCCAGATAAATGAACCACTAGGTGGCAGTGATCACAGTGTGCTGAAGTGGGATTTACTCAAAGAGGTAACTACCATTAGGGGTAAAGCGAAGGGTTACTGCTTTCGTCAAGGCGACTACGATAGTCTGAGACAGTATTTAAATTCAATACTGTGGGACGAACTGATGATGTTACCAACAGCAAATTCAAAATGGGAAGCATTCAAAGAACTTATCATGGAAGCTACTAGGCTTTACATACCAACTAAAAAATACTGTTCAAGGTTTAGGCCTAAATAATTGTCAGATGAACTAATGAGACATATGGCAGAGAAGAAAAATGCATGTGATACATACAAACGAACACGTGACACAGAAGCCTATGATAGATACAAGTTGATCTATAACCAAGTTACAAAGCAGGTTAGGCAGATTACGACAAATCTTTGGCAAGGGATGCAGATGCAAACAAAAACAGCAAACAGTTCATTACTTGTGTAAACTCTAGAAGGAAGGGTATGAATCAGATTGGTCCACTTGATATCGGTGGGTCAACTGTTGATGATCCTGCTCAGGTAGCTAACAAACTAAATGAATATGCATCGACATTCACACATGAGGAGTTATTCAGCGAGGGAAATGCCAGAGGTGTATTTAACCTGGCAGTAAGCTAGATAATCTTGTAATAACTGAGAGTAAAGTGGAGGAGAAATTGTTGAATATAAACACAAGAATGGCACCTGGAGTGGATGGGATCTGTCCAGTTATATTAAAGGAGGCAGCAAAGGACGTAAGCAAATGCTTAGCCATAATTATGAGAGCTTCCTTGGATTCAGGGGAGGTACCCACAGACTGGAGATGTGCAAATGTGACCCCAATTCACAAAGGAGGATCAAAGGCTGACACAAGTAATTATAGACCTGTGAGTTTAACTGCTGTTCCAGAAAAATTAATCGAGGCACTGGTTGAAGCACTGTAGGATCATCTAGACAAGACTTCAGTTATAGCTCGGACACAGCATGGTTTTGTTAAGGGGAAGTCTTGCCTGACCAATTTGAGTGGATACTATGATGCTGCCACAAAAGAACTGGAGAGAAGGGCAACAAGATTAGTGAATGGAACAAACTGTTGCTCTTACGAAGAAAGGCAACAGTTTGGCAAGGTGTCAGATGCTTTGCAAATTACAGTGTCTGGAGACTAGGCACCAGCGAGGTGATCTGATAAGAGTTGTATAAAGCCTTGAATGGTTTGAGCATGTTCAATGCTGATGGGATTCTTCCTGTTGCTCAGAAAAATCACCTGAGAGGGCATAAATTCAAATTGAGGAAAGACAGATGTAGGATAGACATGCGGAAATTTGCCTTTAGGCAGCGGGTGGTTGCTTGGTGGAACAGACTTCCATCCCTTGTCATGGAAGATGATAGCCTAAATAAGTTTAAGGCTCAGCTGGACAGGTATTTCGAATGAACAGAGGGGTGAAGTGGAAGTGGGTTTTTTTTTTTTTTTTGGCTGATGCTGCATAAGCTTTCTTGCATCAAATGCCTCTATTAATGTTAATAAACTTTTCCACTGTTAGGATCCCCAAGCCTTATACTATTTTGCATATTTAAACTTTTTAGTCTTATTTCCTTTCCGTAAGTGGTTTCCTGACTGCAGCTCTACCATTAAGGCCGTCTGTTCAGTGCTGTTATTACAGTAGATAGATGTACTTGGGTGTCTGATGCTTGAGCAAGTTCTGCAGCAAGAAGTGTACTTGACTTTCTTCTATCTTTAAGAGATGTTATTCATCATTTCTGGCCAATTTTTTTGGTCTCCCACTCCGTGGGAGACCAAAAAAATTGGCCAGAAATGATGAATTTAATCTTGTTTTTTAATTTAATTTAATTTAATCTTGCACCTTTTGTATTTCAAAAGATATTGCATCCAGAAACTCGTTTGATGGGAAATTTCATTCTGAAAAATTTCTTGCTTGTGCAAAATAACTAGCTTATATTACATTATACCTTGCAGCCACTGTTAGTACAAGCAAGTATAAAAAGCAAGAAATGGGATAACTTACTGAAACTTAATTTATTATGTTCACTTTAGCTATTGATTTATAATTTGCATTATGTATACAGTAAGTTATCCCATTTCTTGCTTTTTATTCTTTACTTCCAGCCTGTCGGGTCAGCCATGAAATATACGCACACCACATGATTAAAATTAAAACCTTTTTAACTAACCTTACCTACTTTTCATGTACACCACATGTGGCGTGTATTTCATGTCAGACACCAAGGCTTTATCCACTTATTGCCGTTTCCTCCTTTGATTTCGGCGGCTAGCCCTAGAAAAACACCACTAAGTTATTCTTAATCCTTCTCCTTTATCTGAGCACCCTTCTTTGTTCACCATGATAGTGAATTCTGTTCCGTTCGCCCTTTGTTCCCCGTGCTTAGCGTTACTAGTACCGTAATGTTAGCACATTGCCTTTCACGACTACTAACTTATATAGCAATTATGGTCGTTGAGTACTTTCTGCATATAGCAGTCTCCCAGCTCATAAACCATTATTATTATTTTTATTATTAATATCTTAAACTGTTGCTTCCTTTAAAATATATATATATAACATATATATACACACACACAACATACTCTGGAGTGGGACCACAAAGTGATTATTTTGTCTCATAATCCGAGACCTTAAGAGTGTCCCATCTACTGGACCATGGTCCACCTTCCCATGGTGCGGACGAATACCCAGAAACAGCTTTAGGGGCAACTGCTGCTTCTGCATAGCCAAGAAGGCAGCACAAACATGACGTAGTAGTAGAAGCATGCGATGTAGAAAAAAATTTTATACATCCATTCCCTCTAAAATTAACATTTATTTATGAATTTCTTTAAGCTATTTAATTTTAATCTAAAATTAAAATTTATTTATGAATTTCTCTAAGCTATCAACTTGCACGACAGATGGCAGTTTGTTCCAACAATCAACTGCCCGATGGGCTAAAGGCAAATTTTCGCGCATCTATTCTACAATTGGCTTTCCTCAATCTAAATTTATGCCCCCTCTGGGCATAAATTTAACATAATCTGACCAAGAGGAAGAATTCCATTAGAATTAAGCCTGTTCAACTCAATAAGATCACTTCAAAGGTGCATAGTGTCCAATGCTGCAATTTGCAGAACTTAAGCCTTTCTTGGTAAGAGTACTCCGTCCCCCTCACTAATCTTGTTACTTTTCTCTGTACTCATTCATGCACCTCTACATCCTTCCTAAAATGAGGCCTCCAGACCTGAACACAGTACTCAATTCAGTCTTATACAAGGGGAAAATCACCTCCTTTTCACTAGCAAAATTCCTGTATATCATTGACAATACCCCCATAACACCCTCTGGCAGTCTGTCTGCACTGCTCAGAAAACTTCACATCTGACTGCACAATTACTTCCAAGTCTTTTTCATTTTCTACATCCTAAGTGTAGTACACACACACAGTTAGTAGATTTCTCTTGGATTACTTCTACCAATATGCAGTACTTTGCATTTGTCAATGTTAAACTTCAGTTGCCATTTCTCAGCCCATGTGACAAACTTTTCTAGATCCTGTTGTAGTATCACACTGCCATTAATGTAATTAACAACCATGCCAACATTTGTATCATCTGCAAACCTTTACATTGAGCCTGATATATCTTCATCAATATCACTGATACACGATACAAAACAGTGGGCCCAACACCGAACCCTGGGGGACACCACTAATAATAATAGTCCACGAAGAGCAGCATCCAATGTCTGGCCTATTTTACAGTCTGTGAAATTAATATGGACACAAGGCGGATTTCAACGGATGTTCTAGGTGCCGCTTGGCATATCCCCTGATGAAATCAACTGTAGTGAGGTGGGTGAAGTAGTACAGCATACGAGCAGGTGTTTCAGTCATAGATCAATGGTGTTTTGCACTTCAATCATTTTATGATGTCTTATGTACTCTTCATATAAAAATAAAGTGGGCATCGTATTGATTTATATTACAATTCTGTTTACCCCAAATTAAAATATCACGGATCGTTTGAGAGGAATGTTTTAAAAAAGTAGCAAGCAATTCACGTTTCTAGTGACAAGACCAGTAAAGCAGATACTGACAAAAATACAGATCATACTTGTGTAGCAAATGAATCGAGGAAAAGGGAAGTGTTGTTTGTCAGTACTAAAACATCGCTAAGTCACAGTAGCGTACCTATCCCTTTTCGAGCCCGGAGGCAAAAAACATGTTCGGGGCCCCTACTTAATTAATGAAAATTGAAAAAAGAGCAGACAGCCAAAGACGCCGGGACCGGAGGCAATTGCCTTGCCTGCCTACATGGTAGTACAGCAGTAGCTACGCCACTGCTGTTATAAAAAACGTAAATACAGATAAAGTTATTTATTACTCAGATTCATGATCACAGGAAATCTCGAGCCCCCTGATGTGTTATGTGTATTATGCAATAAGATCTTATCAAATAGTTCGTTAGCACCAGCTAACTTGCACAGACATTTTGAAACAAACCATTCAGAATATAAAAATAAAGAAGTCAAATTTTTTTAAAGAAAACTTGACATTTGTAAACTAAACATTTCATGTCAAAAATGTTGTCGGATAACGAAAGGGCAGCAATGGCTTCCTACAGTCAGCTACTATAGTGTTCTGAAACTGATAAAACCATGCATCAAAATTGTTCAGTGTATGTTCGATGAGAAATCGCGTCAAAAAATTGATAAAATTTCTTTCTCAAACAGATGTTTCACGCAGAATTCATGACTGAGGATATTGAGCAGGAACTTTTTTTTAAGACTTGTCATGTGATGAGTATTCTTTACAATTGGATGAGAAAATGGACGTTGCAAACCTATCAATTTCATGTTTTCATTCGTTATCACTACAATAATTCTATTGAAGAAGACACGTTACTGTGAAAATTTACAAACCAATACAACAGGAGAAACACTAATTGTATCAACGATTTCATGAAGACTCGGGGAATAAGTTGGGAGAAATGTGTTGCTGTATCTAGTGGTGTGTCAAGTTGGTGTGAAGTCGATGATAGGACCTGTGAAAGCGGCAGAACACAAATTAAAAACTTCGCTAAAACGTGTACGAGTAGTCAGTGTTCCTCATAAACATTCACTAGTTGCTTGATATATCCCTTCATCTTTAAAATGTATTTTAGATCAAGCAGTGGAAATTATTAACTTTGTGAAAATACGACTGTTAAAAACAAGATAATTCCATATTATATGTGAAGATATGGGCAGCCAACGTACATCTTTGCTGGTACATACTGAAATTAAATGGCAGTCACGTGGCAGAGTTCTTGTCAAATTGTTTGAATTACGAGAAGAGCTCGCCATATTCCTACACAATGACAAATTTCTATTAACAGATCACTTTAGAACCGTTTTGTATTTGAGTCAAATTGCTTATCTGGCAGATATATTTACAAAATTTAATATTTCTCTCTCTCTCTCTCTCTCTTCAAGGAAAAAATTTAAATATTTTCAACACAAAAGATAAATTACGATCATTATTACGAAAATCACAATACTGGACCATGGCTGTTGAAAAAAAATAATATGGATCCATTTCCAACGGAATCGAACTGTGGAATTGACGAGGAAATTCAAAAAGAAATTATTTCTCATCTAAAATGAATAACTGTGGCATTAAATGAATACTTTCCTCTACTAAAAGATGACAATAACTATTGGGTTTTCAATCCTTTCAATATTAAAGAAAAACAAGAGGAATACACTACTTCAGAATATGAAAATCTCATCGACCTGACATAAATAAAAGTTAAATTTAATGAAGTTTCATTAAATGAGTTTTGGTGTGATTTAAAAGAATATCTAAATTTATTTAAAAGGCAAAATTCATTGTTTGTTGCCATTTAGTACATGTTTGTGTGAAAGCAGATTTTCACCCCACACTGCAACAAAACCAAAATACAGAAGTAAATTGGATGCCATTCCTGATATTAGAATTCAGCTGTTCACAATTAAACCAAATTTTGAAAGAATATTGAAAGAAAAGAAGACGTTTAGTCCTTCACATTAAATACCAGTTTGAATTAATATTTGCTTTTCCATTATTAATCTGGGTTTTTTTTGTATTTTCAATAAATTATTTTTGATTTGTTTTATTTATAATCAGTAAAAATTGTCAGGGTTCCAAAATTTTTTTTTATCGAGGTGAAAAGGGTTCCCTGATTAAAATAAGTTGAGAACCGCTGCTTTATTGCCTCCTCTGCCACTAATAATCATCGGATGCCTATTTTGAAGGCAACTAAAAAGGATTGTTTGCTGGAGGGTTTTGGAAACACAACTAGTTGTGCCCTGGTTAAAGTCAATCGTCAAAAAGTGTCATATTAGGTAACCTGAAAACAAATACTTCTTCCCATGCATAAGTCTATAAATTGAGTGTGTTCTCTGGTCGAGATCTGCCTATTGTTCTGGACGAAAACTTGAGTTTCCAGAAGTGGAGGAGCTTGCAACCCACAACTGTGACTGACTCAATCAGCCAGTCAGAATAAGCCCATCATTTATCACATCATTGATGGTTCGAACCAGTCTTTTCCACACAATGTGAGGAGTGTTTATAATTACTCTGCAACCTGCACAGACTAAAGTCCATGGTAAAAAAACAGTCATATTAGTGAGTTTGGCCACCAAAACGTATTAGACTAAATTTATAAACCTATGCCTGTATTGCTGTATGCAGAACCAGTGTTTCCGTGGAAAAAATCCACTACTGAGACAGACTAAGTTAGCCAAGGGATGAAAAATGTCCATTAAAGTACCTCGTGGTTGGAACCTGGACTTTTCCACCTGGAAAAGGACAGTAATTATAATTATTGTGCTAGCTACCATGCTCACCAAAGTTGATGGTTAGCCATTTCACCATCTACTGGCTTGCATACAGTTGACAGGCTACGTCCAACACAACTATTGATGAGGCATGGCTGCCCGTCATTGGCCCGACAACTGCTGCCCTCTCCCACTACGCGCCCACCCTTGACACATCTAAACTAGTGTACTCTGCAAGCAGCCCACAATATTCAATTTCCTTGAGTGTCATCCCTTCAATTAATGCCCAACAATCATCCCTTTTTGAAGTCCGTAAGATTATGTCCCATGCTAATGTTGATCAAGAACTTTATGGACCGCATGCCACGAAACTGCAATACCATTCACATATACAAATTTCTGCAGATGGATACAACAGCAGAAATTTATGTGGTATAAGAATACTATTTAATTTAGTCATCATTTGTTGTTCATATCATGCATATTTGAAACAGAGTTTTATTATTTCTTAGTTGTTATTGTAGGGTTTAGTTGCATCAGCAACATAGCATATCATATATAACATGGCAAATTATTCTCTGGCTGATTTGCTGTTTGCTAGATGAAAAACCAAGTGTCCGAGAGAAAAAAAGCTAACAACCCTTGTTTGAAACCACCGTACTCATTACATTGTGACAAAAAAAAAAGGCTTATAAAAATTTGTGTCTTTGATGGGGTTCACACTCTGGTCTTTTCCACCATGTTTATACTAACTGTGCAACCTACGAGGGAAGCATTTGTTCCTCTATGCAGGATATTACGTTGTTAGCTTTTCAAGCAATGTGACTTTATAATTTTGATTGCAACTGTTTTACATGTAAAAGTTGGGAGTAAAACTTTAACCAATGGCATAAGTATACATTCAGTTTTCAACTTGTTCTTCTATGCAGGATTTTGCCACAAGCCATTGTTAAAAAATATTCAAGCGATACGTGAATTTCTAATTTGCAGAGAAACTCTTTTTTATGTTTGAAATATCACATTTGAAATTTGTGTATATGTGCAATCTGGGCTTACTAACAGCATAAGAGGATACGCAGCCATTTTGAAGTAACACGTGGGTTGAATAAATTTTTATTGCAATTGTATGGCAGAACATGCCATGCAATTACACATCACACCCTGACTGGCCAGGGGTAAAATTTATGCTGCATGCCTGTGAACATGCAAATTACCGACACTGCATTTATTTGTTGTTTCCTTGTTTTCCTTGTATAGTGCAAGTCTTCAAATGGTTTTGCAAACAGTCCTGCTTGGCAGCTGATTTAGTGGTCACCAGCAACCATTTTGCAGTGTAACATTATTACTTTATCGTCAGTTAACAAAGACTGACCAGAAATGGCAGAGCCGAAGTTTTGTTGTGTTCATAGTAAGAGAAATCAACAAGAACATGGTTAACAGTTAGATGTATGGAACAATATGGACATAGAAGTGGATCGTTTCCTGTGAATAGAGGGAGATAAGTCAGATAGGTTTTATTTTCTATTCTTGCTTGGAAAAGGACTACTTCTTTATATAAGTTTATATGACATTGGAATGCCAAATTTTCATATCTGATTTAAATTTAAAAAGTTATTAGTGTCACAGTGATTTCCATTGTGCACTTTCCATTTCATGAAGCACTGTTACAAGAATTTCCAGTATGCTTTTCAAAACTTATGGGGATCAAATAATAATTAAAACCAAAGTGAAGATTAGGTACTTCTACACTGATGACTTGCTTTTCGTTTGAAGGCTCATGTAAAAATATAGTGGAAATGAATGGACTTTGGATTCTGTTACTGATTATGTAGGCAACAAAACATTATATGTCAATAAAATTTTAATTTGCAACACTCAACAAAATGTAATTCTTATAGTAACTACTCTATTTGAGTAATTACCGTGAACATAATTTACAAAAATTACAGTTGGTCATGTTTATATCATAAATTGTCTGCCTAATCTTGTGATAAACAGTGTGTACTCAGTTATAATTGTTAACAGTATTTATGGTAAAATTAGGCAGATTTATATTTTTATGATATAATTAAAACCCCATAAAGCATTTTTACAAATTTCAAGAAATAAATTCAACACGTATCCCTTTATATAAGTTTATATGATATTTATACTGATTTAGTGTACAGAGTCAGGCAAACAAAATTAGCTATTTTGAAAGTGGTACCATTTTACAGCAGTTACAGTAGGAGTGCTCCAATTTATATCCTTGAGCATCCAGCAAAAATAGAGTAGTGGTTGAATGAACATTTTTTTTAAATCAGTTAACTCTGTCATGAGTATTCAATGTGAATTTAAACCCCACTTAAACATCAAAAAAGCAGTGTTCCAAATCAAAATACTGTACTTATAAATTTATAACTTCCAGGTCAGATGTATCCAGTGAATATTTCAGAAAACACCGAAAGAACCCAGAGAAACATTACAGTGCAGTCCTTGAAGTCATTAGTTATCAATGATTGCAATAAGGATTGCACCTATCAGAACAAACTATACGAGATATCAATTTAAAGCTCAATTTGTACAAAAAATGCAAATGGTTCAACAATTACTTGTTCGTGTTTTACATACATGTTTAAATTTCTGCAATCTATTTCTACAGAAGGTGAACAATGATCCAGACCAAACCAATCACTTAATTATAAGTGACAAGGCCCACTCTCATTTGAACAGGTATGTAAACAAACAAAATTTTAGATATTGGACAGCTGAAAATCCATGCAGCTTTCATGAACCACTTAACAGCCAAAATGTTACCATTTGGTGTGAGGTTTCTGCTTTTGCTCCATACTTCAATTCGGTAACATTGGCCCTATATGTAAACATGCAGCAAGAATTTGTAAGATATGATCTTCAGAAACAAGGAGTCAACTTAAGAAATGTGTGGTTTCAACAGGATGGTGCCTTCAGAACATACCACAAGGCATGGACACTTTAAAGAAATATTTTCAAATCACATTATGTCTCGTTTTTGTAACAAATTAGCCACCATAATCACCAGACTTATCTGTTTCGATTTCTCTTATGGAGTTTCGTAAAATCCAAAGCCTACGAACACCAACCACAAATACTAGCACAAATGAACAAAACATTCATGATGAAACTGAAGGAATACTGCCAGAAACATTACAGAGAGCAATGGATAATGTAAGAATACAAGTAGTGGACTGTGTTCAGAATGGTGGTGAACATTTAAGGGATAACATTTTCAAACACTAAAGATTAACATAAATGCTTTGATATATGTTATTAAACTGGATTAATAACAATAAATGTCTTTTCCAATGTGCACAGCAATCATTTCATATTTAAAATGAGTGGTTGTTTCTGTCTAATCCCATATATGATTTTTTTTTTTTTTGTTGTTGTTGTTGACGCATTGGCCTCTGTGGCCATAATGCACCCGCCCATATATGATAACTTTCTTTAAAGTAACTCATTTTCTTCTGAACTTTCTTCTGAGAGTTGTTTTGAATAATTTTTATGTGCTGTTTTCTGCTGTATACTATTATCTGAACATTTTATTACTTGTCCGGGTTTCGTAATTTTTCTCCGTTTTCTGTTTGGAGGCTTTTCCTTTACAGGTAATTCATTCTTCGTTCTTGTTTTCTTGTTTTTGTTCCTATTCCTAGAAGAAGTTGGGCACTCGGTAGTTTTACATTTTTCTGTTTCACTTTTGCTTTTATCTGATGGCATCATTTTCTTGACTGCGTTTTGGATTCTTTTGCTCGGAAACAAATTCTGTTCTTTCCTTAAGTTAATAAAAAATGATTCCAGATGTTTTTGATTCTGAAATTATAAAATCCAGGTTATAAATTAACACAAAAAACATGCTAATAGTTAAATTTAATTACCATAAATTTTATGGTATAAGTGACTTAAAAGGTGACAATATGACTTATTAGTTATATTGTCACACATTATTAATTAATTCAGAATGCCATAATTTGAATTTAAAAAAAAAAAAAAAAACCTGTTCAATATTATAAGTGATAACATGACAGCTCAGTTTATTTTTGAGCTTATCATGTCAAACTTTTGCTGAAAAAGTGAGTAAATTGTCTGAACGCAAGTGTTAACAATTTGAACTAATTTTCTTATATTTGTGGAAGTTATGTAGTTCTCAAGCAAAAACAAGATATTATTATTATTAGCAATATGGTGAAAAGAAGCCTGAGGCTTATGCTGCACCAGCCAAAAAAAAATTCCAGAGTTACCCTGAGAGAGAGAGAGAGGGAGAGTCAAAAGTAGAAGGGAATCACCAAGAAAGAGAAGAATGATGATATCCAGCTATCAGGGAATTTGTAAAAAATATGTACTGTGCTTATTTTGGAGAGAAACTTGATAACCAAGATAAACAATGCACTCCATATACATTCTGCTGAATCAGTGCTGAAGCATTGATACTGTGGGAAAAATGGTAAAAAAGAAGGTTATTCCATTTTCAAATTGCAATCCCCATAATTTGACAGGAGCCTACAACAAATTACTGTGATGACTTACTTTTGCTCAGTTATATGAAGGGATACAATGCAAAGAGTAAACATTAACGTTGGTAGAGGCATGTGATTCAAGAAAGCAAGCTAACACAGCATCAGCCAGAAAAAAAATAGTAATAAATCAGTCAACTACCGAGTGCTGAGCACTCAGGATGAAGGGTCCATAGTCACGAATGATCGTTAGTGTAGTATGTCAAATAGAGAGCTTTATGGTAACTGAAAAAAAGTTTGTAGTATCCTGGCTTGGCCTAAAACTGAAGAACTAACAAAAACGTTGTCTGAGTCTTTCCAGTTGTTGTGAATGACAAGGATGGGAGAAGCGATTAAAGTCTTGGGGAAGAAGTGATTGGCAGGTGAGGGCCGTGCAAGACTGCGCAGGCACCTTCCCACCACTGCCACCTCAACATTCGCTCTGAGTACCTCCTTGCCAGGACAACTCCAGCTTTGAAAATTGTTGAAAAATACTTCTCGTTGCAAAATTTATAAATGTCCTTTATAGAATTATTAACTAACTATTTAGCCACCCTTTCATCACCAAAAGGAGAGTTACATAGTAAAAAGAAGCGCACTTCGAAGTGCAATAAAAATTGTTTTTTTTTAATTTTAACACAAAAAGTAAATGATAGATTTCAATCGGAATAGTTTTCCCTTGATAAGCATTGAATAACACATTGCTAATGTGATTTTTAAATTTTAGCTCCATTAGCGACAGAAATAGAGGGGAGGTCACAAAAATTACTCACATTTTCCTGTCTGGATAAACATTTTTAATTTAAAAAATATTTTAAACCTACACGTTGAGCTCTTTCCAATGGTGTATAATAAGCTATAAGTTGTCGACATCATTTCTGTCCCCCCACATTTTACTGCCAATTTCTCAGACAAATTTTTGTCAATAATTAGCATCAGCATTAGTAGAGGCATATGATGCAAGAAAGCAAGCTTATTCAGCATCAGCCAAAAAAAAAAAAAAAAAAAAAAAACACAACCACTACTCCCATTTCACCCCTCCATTCGTACGAAATACCTGTCCAGCTGAGCCTTAAACTTATTTAGGCTATCAACTTCCACAACAAGGGAGGGAATTTTGTTCCACCAACCAACCACCCGCTGGCTAAAGGCAAATTTCCGCACGTCTATCCTACATCTGTCTTTCCTCAATTTGAATTTATGCCCTCTCAGGTGATTATTCTGAGCAAGAGGAAGAATCCCATCAGCATTGAGCATGCTCAAACCATTCAAGGCTTTATACACCTCTATCAGATCACCTCGCTGGTGCCTAGTCTCCAGACACTATAATTTGCAAAACTTAAGCCTTTCTTCGTAAGAGCACCCCTTTGTTCCATTCACTAATCTTGTTGCCCTTCTCTGTACTCGTTCCAGCAGCTCTACATCCTTCTTGAAATGAGGCCTCCAGACCTGTGTACAGTACTCAAGGTGTGGCCTGACCAATGCCTTATACAAGGGAATAATCACATCCCTATCCCTGCTAGAAAAATTCCTGTATATCATTGACAAGACACCATGAGCTACTCTTGCAGCTCGTCTGCACTGTTCAGAGAACTTCATATCTGCCTGCACAATTACCCCCAGGTCCTTTTCATTCTCTACCACTGTCAGCGTAGTACCACAGAGTTGATACGTTGATCTGGGGTTACTGTTTCAAATATGTAGTACTTTACATTTGTCAATGTTAAACTTCATTTGCCACCTCTCAGCCCATTTGCTCAACCTTTCCAGATCCTGTTGCAGCAGCAGCATAGCATCAGTAGTGTCCTTAACAATCCTGCCAACCTTTGTATTGTCTGCAAACTTGGACATTAAGCTTGATATACCATCATCAATATCATTTATAAATACAGAAAACAACAATGGACCCAACACCGAACCCTGAGGAACTCCACTAATAACATTAGTCCACGTTGAGCAGTGTCCATTGATTACCACTCTCTATCTTCTGCCACTCAACCATCCCTTTATACATAGCAACAATTTGCCTCCAATGCCACACTGCTCCAATTTTTGCAGCAGTCTTCCATGCGCAACAGTATCAAAAGCCTTTCTAAGATCCAAATATATAATATCAAAGTTATTCCCTGCATCCAGTTCTTTTGTGACTACATCATAGTATCCAATCAAATTGGTCAGACAAGACCTGACCTTAACAAAACCATGCTGTGTCTGAGCTATAACTGAATTCTTGTCTAGATGATCCTGCAGTGCTTCTTTAACCAGTGCCTCCATTAATTTTCCTGGAACCGAAGTTAAACTAACAGGTCTATAATTACTTGTGTCAGCCTTTGATCCTCCTTTGTGAATTGGGGTTACATTTGCACATCTCCAGTCTATGGGTACCTCCCCTGAGTCCAAAGAAGCTCTCATAATTATGGCTAGGGGTTTGCTTACTTCTTTTGCTGCCTCCTTTAATATAACTGGATAGATCCCATCCACCCCGGGTGCCTTTTTTATGTTTATCCTCAACAATTTCTCCTCCACTTTCCTCTCAGTTATTAGAAAATCATCTAGCTCACTGCCAATGTTTACTTCACCTACGACATTCCCCTTCCTGAATAACTCCTCATGTGTGAATGTAGATGCAAAATACTTCTTTAGATTGTTAGCCACCTGAGCAGGATCCTCAACTGTTGAACCATCAACATCCAGTGGACCAATCTGATTCATCCCTTTCCTTCTTGAGTTTAAATAGGTAAAGAACTCTTTTCTGTTTTTCTTTCCATCCTTTGCCAAGGATTTCTCATAATCTGCCTTTTCCTGCCTAATCTCCTTTGTGACTTGGTTACAGACCAAATTATATCAATCATAGGCTTCCATGTCACCCATTAATTTGTATGTATCCCATGCATTTTTTTCTCTGCCATATGTCTCATTAGTTCATCTGACAACCATTTAGGCCTGAACCTTGAACAATATTTCTTGGTTGGTATGTAAAGCTTGGTAGCTTCCAAGATTAGTTCCTTGAATGCTTCCCATTTTGAATTTGCTGTTGGTAACATCATCAGTTGGTCCCACTGTATAGAATTTAAATACTGTCTCAGACCATCATAGTCGCCTTTACGAAAGCAAAAACCCTTCCCTTTACCTCTGATGGTAGTTACCTCCTTGAGTAAATCCCACTTTAGCACACTGCGATCACTGCCACCTAGTGGTTCCTTTATCTGCAGATTCTTAATGCATGAAGAATAACTACTGATAATCAGATCAAGAGTATTACTCCCTCTAGTTGCCTCCCGAACATGCTGGTGTAGAAAACAATCATCCAATAAATCCACAAAAGCCTTGCTAGTGTGTGAGTGACCAACCCACAAATTCCAGTCAATATCTGAGAAATTAAAATCCCCCATTATAAGACTTTCTGATTTACTGGCCCATTCTATTTCCCTATACAGTATCTTATTATACTCATCAGAGTCATTAGGCCTATAGCACACTCCTACTCTCAATTTTGATTTATGCTTATGTCACACCAAACTGACTCGACACTGCCCTGTCCATCGATGTCGACTGGTTTCACTTCCTTGGATTTTATGTGTTTCTTAACTAATAGCATAACCCCCCTCCTCCCTTCCTATCTTTTCTATCCTTTCTGTAGACATTGTACTCCCCAAATTCCAGTTCTGCATTCCTTATATCTCTCTGATATCCCAACAATATCTGCCTTTGATGTTTTGAGCAATACCTCAAAAATAATAATCAATATGGTCAATATGGTAATGATCAATATGGTCAATGCTCCTAATGATCAATATGGCATTATGTTGGTCCACATGATGTACAAATCCATGCAAAATTTCAATAGGTTGAGTGGTTCCAGATATACAATGCTGTGACAGATGAATGGACGGACAGACAGACAACCGAGTGACATTATAAGGGTCCTTTGTTAGACTACGGACCTTAAAAACACCCCATTTCACATATCCATTCCATCCAATGATTTGTCTAGTTCTTCCAGTTCTTCCTTGAATTTATTATTTAAGCTATCAACTTCCACAACAACAGAGGGAAGCTTATTCCAGCTGTTGTTGTTATTATTATTTTTGGTGCAAGGGCTGCGTAGGCATATAGGAAATATTGCCCCTATTAGATAATACCTCACAATTCTTGGTAACTTTTCTGTTATGTTTGCAGATCGAAAATCTGTAGGTCTCACTAAGCTGTTCTTTAATATTTACGCTTCCTAAAAGCAATAGTGAAATTGCATTACCAATACGTTTCTTTGAACTCTCATGTTTTATAGTTTTTTCATTCATTCTGTTTATGTTTGTAAAGCCACTTTTTGTCCATGTTAAGTCACCTCTGAACAGTAAACATGGAAAACAAAACAATGCATTTTTAACTTCACAGCCACAAAGCCAACTTTTAATTTGGTACCATTCAGTTTTAAAACTGCAAATATATTTCTTATTATTACTTATTCCCCACTGAGAAATTTGAATCTTTGGTGTGGGGTGGCCTTCTTTTTAAATTACATTTTTTTCTTGGAGAGATAACTGTGAAAAACTAAGTTGCTGAAGTTTATTCACTGTAATGCAGTATAATTCATGGGGAAGCATGGAGGTCATGATTGAATAAAATTTCACAAAATCGTGTGTCGCAGAAATAGTTTTACTTACAAACCTCATAATATAACTTCAACTTACCAAGTTCAAGCTCAATTCGCAATTAAGCTGTAAACACATAATTACACTGTTGAACGTTGAGTATTGACTTAACACTGATATTATTTAGTTATATAATGGAAATTCAGGCAAATAACAAAAAGACACCGACACTGTTACTCACCCATCATGGTCAACAATGAAATCTGCACTGCACACTATATAGTGACATTGATTCGCTTCACCTATAAAAAATGTATATTGGCAAGTTGCCAGTGGCAATCAACTACGAGATATTCACTGGAATGCAAAATGTGTCACTGCCTGGTGCGCAGTGAGACCTACGATTAATTAAACTTCAAAGTTGGAAACTTTGTGTTTTTATTTGTTTATTATTAAAATTATTACTGGAAACAGAGGATGCGCATATTATATGCGGGTCCTGTTAATAAAAATATTCATTGCATTGCATTGTTCTTCACAAAATTTCATATATATCCGTTCATTGTATATCTAGATTTAATAGCTGGGGGTGCCGCAGTGCTTATGGACGATCCGACCCTGGAAACAACAGGTGCATATACACCAATGCTACAACTATAGTAAACAAATTTGATGAATTTGAAGTGCTGGTTAAGCCATCCAAGGCAGATATTGTTGGGATATAATAGACTTGGTGCCACTCAGATATAAGGGATGCAAAATTGGAATTTGAGGAGAACAATGTGTACAGAAAGGATAGAGAGGATAGGAAGGGAGGGGTTATGCTGTTCGTTAAGAAACACAAAATCTGGGAAGTGCATCCAGTTGACATAGACAGACAGTGCAACGTTGATTCAATTTGGTCTGACATAAGCACTGGGAAAGCAGAAATGGGGGTAGGAGTTTATAGGCCTAATTACTCTGATGAGTACAATGAACAATTATACAGAGAAATAGAGTGGGCCAGTAAATCCCAGTGTTTTATAATGGGGGACTTTAACTTCTACTGGAACTGGTGGGTTGGTCACTCATACACTAGCAAGGCTTTTGTGGATTTATTGGATGATTGTTTTCTACAGTGGCATGTTATAGAGGGAACAAGAGGGAATAACACTCTTGATCTGATTATCAGCAGTGATTATTCATGCATTAAGAATTTACAGATAAAGGAACTGCTGGGTAGCAGTGATCACAGTATACTGATGTGGGATTTACTTAAAGATGTAACTACCATCAGGGGTAAAGGGAAGGGTTTTTGCTTTCGTAAAGATGACTACAGTGGTCTCAGAGGTTTTTTAGGTTCTATACAGTGGGACCAACTGATGATGTTACCAACAGCAAATTCTAAATGGGAAGCATTTAAGGAAGTAATCTTGGAAGCTACTAGGCTTTTTGTTCGAACTAAGAAATACTGCTCTAGGTTCAGGGCCCAAATGGATGTCAGATGAACTAATGAGACTCGTAGACTCATGGCAGAGAAGAAAAATGCATGGGATGCACATTAATTGTCAGGTGATAGAGAAGCCTATCGTAGATACAAGCTAGTCTAAGCAAGTCACAAAGGAGGTTAGGCAAGCAAAGGCTGCAAAGAAAAACAGCAAATACTTCTTTACTTATATAAACTCTAAAAGCAAGGGGATGAATCAGATTGGTCCGCTTGATATCAATAGTTTGACTGTAGATGATCATTCTCAGATAGCTGCCAAATTAAATGAGTATTTTGCATCTACATTCACACATGAGGAGTTATTCAAAGAGGAGAGAGCCAGATGTTTATCAAACGAACAGGGAGTTAAATGATTTTGTAATAATTGAGAGCAAAGTGGAGGAGAAATTGTTGAAGTTAAACATAAGAAAGGCACCTGTGGTGGATGAGATCTATCCAGCTATATTGAAGGAGTCAGCAAAGGAAATAAGGAAACTGTTAGCCATAACTATGAGAGCATCCTTGGATGCTCTCATAATTATGTGGAAGTTCCCATGGCCTGGAGATGTGAAGTGTATCTCCAATTCAGAAATGGGGATCAAAGGGTGACACAAGTACACCTAATTCTGTTTTTACACGATAGATACGTTCCTGAAAAATACGTGTAAAAAAAATTCGTGTAAAAAAAGACATTGTATTTATGGAAGGAAAGACGATTCGTTCCGGATCTAAAAAATCCATAAAAATAATTAAAAAAAAAACACATAAAAATATTCGTTTTAAGCTTATTATTTTATTTCAACAAAATACACATGTAATAATATGTAATGAAAATGTATTAAAGTAAATTTGTATGCATATGAAATGAAAAAAATTCTTCATGAACAAAAAAAATCTGTTTTACACATAACAAGATTTTATTCATTTTCACTTTCTGATAATAAACGGCGCATACGTTTGCGTACGACTGGAATATCACTAGAAATGTTGTGGACATGGTCTTCTTCCTCTATTATGAAATTCTATCTGTGATCTCTTGAGAAAAATCAGCACGAGTCTCCTCTGGTGCTGATGTTTCACCGGTTTTTACGAACGAATTCAGTTATTAATCGTTGTGTTCGTGTTTTGGTTAGGCCGTTATATAATTCTCTGTAAGAGGCTGTCAACAACTTCAGTTCACGTTGAAACTTCCCAGCGCATTCTTCATTAGGGTCATGTTTGACAAAATGATTACCTAATTTTCTGGCCAGTTCCAGACCTTCTTTTATTAAATCTGCATTTAGAACAGAATCATTTTCTTCATTATCACTACGTTCTGTGGGATAAGGAGTCCCAAGGACAACCTCTAATATTTCATCTTCGCTTAGGGCTTTGTCGGTTAACAATTCATCAATATCTTCAAACGATAGATCATCGAATCCTTCTCCACCAATTTTGTGTGCCATTGTAATGATATAGGGAAATTCGGTCGTATTAGGGATGATGGGATCTTTGCTTTTTACACATTGTGGCCAAACCGCTTTCCAACACGCATTTAAAGTTGCTGGTTTTAATTCAGTTAACGCTAATCCAACTTAATTAATACAATCCATAATTGAGAATTTCTTCCACACATTAATGACTGTTAGTGTTTCATCATTCAGTTTGTCCAAAACGTGTTAGAATGTTCGTTTTACGTAGTATGTTTTAATTGTCGCAATTATACCTTAGTCTAGCAGTTGTATCAAAGATGTAGTATTAGGTGGCAGAAATAAAATTTGTATGTTTGGGTGTTCCAAGACAGGATGGCCGGGTGCATTGTCAAGAAATCAGAAGAACTTTAAATTCGAGACCTTTCAAATTCATATAACATCTGACTTCTGGGGCGAAACATTTGTTGAACCATTCTGTAAAGATAGCAGTTGTCACCCAGGCCTGCTTGTTTGACATCCAGTGAACAGGCAGTTTATTGATATCTACACCTTTCATTGAACGTGGGTTTAGGGCTCGATTTACCAGCAGTGGTTTCAACATACGATCTCCTGAAGCGTTGGAGGAAAATAACAAGGTCACACGATCCTTAGCTACCTTAAAACCACCAGCAGTTTTCTGCGATTTGGCTACATACGTTCTGTTCGGCATTCGTTTCCAGAAGAAACCAGTTTCATCTGCATTCCACACTTGATCAGGAGTGTATCCTCCGTCTTCAATAATTTTTGCAAGTTCCTGCGGGAATACTTTAGTGGCCGGTTCATCTGCAGATGCAGTTTCACCTTTAATTTTTATATTAGGAAGAGCATTCCTTTTAAGAAACCCTATCATCCAACCTGTACTCGCAGAAAATTCATACTTTCTGTTTAACTTTCTGTTTTTTGTTTGAGATGAAGTGGTTGGCTTCTTTTCTTTAATCTGTCTGTAAATTCTTAGTGCTGTTTGCTTGATGGCATTTCCATCTACTGGTACTCTTTTTTGTGACTGATCTTCTATCCATATTACCAGAGCCTTTTCCATTTTTCTCTTGACAATATCTCTTGTATATGATGATGAATTAACACTTACTTTTGTTCCAGAACATACCGACTTCCTAATTGCAGCGTCATTTTTCTTAATAGTTCTTACGGTAACTTCATGTACACCAAAATGCTTTCCTACAGACGTAGCCCCTTGTCCAGTTGCAAGACGATCTAAAATTTGAATTTTAAGTTCCAAAGAACTCGCTTTCCTTTTCATTTTGGTAATAGGCGAATTATTCAACATTATATAAGGGCTACCGAAAAATATCTCAGTTATAGTTAATAAAAAAGTATGAAAAATTTGTAAACTTACAATTTATTGACTATAGGCAAAATTAATAAATTTATATGTGCACAAATTTCACTAAAGATTCTTTCACTTTGAAATAGAGCTTACTACTAAATGTCTTTCGAAGATACAATGCACGAATACCGTAGATGTGCACCAAATTCAATAAAAACGTTGATGATTCATAGATACCTAGACGTACACATTGGTAAACAAAAGCACGCATTTCAAAACGCACACACTAGCTAATCTATCACACTAATAAATAGCTGATAATCACACTAATCGATTGGTGCGTATAATATAGAAATGATACTAATATGCCACAAATAAAAAAAAATCTTAGAATTTAGGCAAAAAAAATTCATAGAAATCGTGTTAAATCAAAATGACTCGCGTAAAAAGAGATTGAAATATTTATTTTGAATTCGTGTTAAATCAAATTCGTGTAAAAAAAGTTTGTGCAAAAACAGAATTAGGTATAATTACAAACTTGTTAGTTTGACTTCTGTTCCAGGGGAAATAATGGAGTCACTGGTTAAAGAAGCATTGCAGAATCATTTAGACAAGACTGAAGCAATAATTCAGATACAGCATGGGTTTGTCAAGCTGAAGTATTGTCTGACCAATTTGATTACATAATATGATGTGGTCACAAAGCAAATGGATGCAAAAATTAATTTTGATATCATACACAGATTTCAGGAAAGCTTTTGATATGGTTGCACATGGAAGACTACTGTACAAATTGGGGCAGTATGGCATTAAGGGCAAGTTACTACAATGGACAGAGAGTGGTGGTCAATGGGTACTGCTCTACGTGGACTAATGTTATTAGTGGTGTTCCTCAGGAGTCGGTGTTGGGCCCACTGTTGTTTTGTATATTTATCAATGATATTGATGAAGGTAAATGAAGCTTAATGTAAAAGTTTGCAGATGATACAAAGGTTGGCAGGGTTGTTAATAACAGTAATGACAGTATGCTGCTGCAACAGGATCTGGAAAAGTTGGGTAGATGGGCTGAGAAGTGGCAACTGAAGTTTAACATTGACAAACACAAAGTACTGCGTATGGGTAACAGTAACCCCAGAGAAATGTACCAACTATGTGGTGTTACACTCAGGGTAATGGAGAATGAAAGAGACCTTGGGGTAATTCTGCATTCAGATATGAAGTTTTCTGAGCAGTGCAGACAGGCTGCCAGAGTAGGTCATTAGGTCTCGTCAATGATATACAGGAACTTTGTGAGCAGGGATAAGGAGGTGATTATCCCCAAGTACATGGTTATTACAATTAAAGTATCCCTATGGTAGAGGGCTCTGGAGCAAGTTCTAAGGCTCGCACACTGAAGAGAAATTTGACGATTATGCAAATAACAAGTTATTTGCATAATCATAAGTTATTGCCACAGCACCACTACTCAGCTCTACTGTATTGTATAAAAGCAAAATAATCTCTTCAAAATCATATTGTAGATGTTTGCCTGCACTACAGCAGCAATGCCAACAATGTTGCAAGAAAAGGCGTTATTAGTGAAGCTGTACTATCAGAACAGCAACAATGCACCTATGACTGTCTGTGCTGTCCGCAAAATGATTGCGAAATTTGAAGTGACAGGACATCTTGGTGTTCAACCAGTTAGAGGTCAAAAACAAGTGGACTCCTCTCGTGTTGAAGATGTGGCTATGGCTGTCAGGAATTTATCAAGTCAATCTCCATGTGGTAGCACGTGTGCCAGCTGTTTCTTGTGAAGTGGACATGCCGTATTCCAGTGTAAGGCTAGTAATAAGTCAGGTGTTGCGGTACTATCCTTACAAGATGCACCCGCTACTGCAGCTAAAGCATGGTGATGCTTGATATTCGTTTCACGTAAGCACTTCAGTTTCTGGCCCAAATGACAGTGGATATCACATGGCCATGGAACATCCTTTGGAGTGATGAAGCCCACTTCTGCTTAAATGGACTGTCACATTTGGGTAACAGAAAACCCTCGAGTTATCTAAGAGGTCTCGTTACATTCTCCAAAAGTAACAGTGTGGTGTGGATTTATGGCCACATTCATGATTGGGCCATATTTTTTTGAACAGGTAACACCGACTGGATCCCGCACCTGTTCCATCATTGGACAGCGATATTGTGAAATGTTGGCAAATTTTGCAATACCAGAGCTGCAACAACGTGGGTGCCTTCAGGATACCGTATTCATGCAACATGGTGCACCATCCCACATCCACCATTGTGTCCAAAGATTGCTAAGGCAACACGTTACAGATGAACAGGCCATCAGCTGGTTTTCCTGACATCTTGGCCATCCCGTTCACCGGACCTCACCCCATGCGACTTCTGATTGTGGGGTTTTTTTGAAGAACCAGGTGTATCGGTAAGGATATCAAACTCTGGCAGATCTGAAGCACAGTATTAGACGTCATGTGCTGGCTATTCCAGTTGACATGTTACATTCTGCTGTATAAAATGCTTTTCTTCAAATGGAAACTGTTGTTGACCAAAATGGAGGACACATTGAACAATTGTACCTCTGTTCAAGTGATTTGTATTGCCACAGTGCCATATATATGACGAATTTTGTAACTAATTTTTTTTTCCAATAAATGGCGAGGGCATTCTTTATTGTATTTGTTGTCCAAATTTATCTTCAGTACGAGCCTTAGAACTCACTCAAGAGCCCTCTACATAGGGATACTTAAATTTTAATAACTCTGTATAAGGCAATGGTCAGGCCACACCTTGAGTACTGCATACAGGTGTGGAAGCCTCATTTTAGAAAGGATGTAGTGTTGCTAGAATAAGTACAGAGAAGGGCAGCAAGACTGGAAGGGAACAAAGGGGTCCTCTTATGAAGAAAGGCTTAAGTTCTGCAAATTACAGCTTCTGGAGACAAGGCACCTGTGAGGCAATCTGATTGAGGTGTATAAGGCCTTGAATGGATTGAACAGGTTTAATGCTGATGGGCTTCTTCCTCTTGCTCAGATTACAAACCTGATGGGGCATAGATTCAAACTGAGGAAAGACAGTTGTAGAATAGATGTGGAGCAGTTTGCCTTTAGCCAGCAGGTAGTTAATTGCTTAAATAGATTCAAGGCGGAACTAGACAAACATTTGGAATGAATCGATTAGTGAAATGGGAAGGTTTTTTTTTTTTTTTGGCTGATGCAGTATAAGATTTCTTTCTTGCATCGTGTGCCTCTAATGCTAATGCTAAAGTTGGAAAGAGTTTGCCATCTTTTTTCATCATAATTTGTTTTGCCCGTGTGACTCTGTGATCCTGCAGGTCCTGAACAATTTCTTCTTCTGAGACATTCATTAGGTCCCATTCAGAAATAATGCCTTTGGATGAATTAAGTGTGGCATGTGGGGATACCTTAACTGGAACTCCACCAAATGAAGTGAGTCTGAGTAGAGACTCAGAGTGTTTGGAGTTGGTAGTTTCAACAAGCAGGTCACCAGATTTCAGTCGTCGTGGCATTTTCGGAGAGACAGCTACTCTCTCAAGGCATTTTTGAATGAGAAAGCTTGGGTATTCCATTCAGGGAGCATCCATCCTCCGTCTCTTTGGATTGAATGAGTCATTATCGGGTATATGCAACTCCACAGTATTTGGATTGGCAGTCCTAACTGATGGAAAATTGTCATTGTCCATGTTTTGCTCCTTTTGACCCTGGGGGTTGGTTTTACCACCCAGGTTTCCGGCCCCGCATGGGGAGGCAGGATCAGTGCCACAAGGTGACAAAACAGCAATAGTTAGTTAGTACTATTACAAATAGAAACAAATAGGTAAGTTCCTTTCTGATGCCTTTTCTACTTCTTGTAGTGTGAAAGAGCTACACTAATTAATAAATAAAGAAAACAGTTGTTGAAATAAATATAACCTATCACTTGAAGGCTCTTTGGAGATAACACTTTGAGGAATGCACAGAAATCGCTTGGTCACATTACGCTTGGCACCTGAAGCCCTTATTCCAGCAATCAACCACTTGCTGGCTAAATGTAACCTTCCACAAATCTATTCTACAACTGTTCTTCAATTTGAATTTATGCACCTCATGTGTCTGTAGTCTCAGCAACTGGAATACCATTAACATTCAGCTTGCTCAATCCAATCAAGGCTTTAAACACCTCAAACTGATATCTCTGCACGTGCCTAGTCTTGAGATACTGCAACTTGCAGAAATGAACCCTCTCTAGGTAAGAGTACCCTTTTTTTTTTCCCTACACTAATCTGATTGTCCTTCTCTGCACCTGTTTCAGCATTTCTACATTCTTCCTAAAGTGAGACATCCAGACCTGTATACAGTACTCAAGATGGATCCTTACCATTGCCTCATGCAATTTGATAATCAGCTCCTTATCCCTGCTAGCAAGATTCCTGTATATCATTGACAAAACCACATGAGCTGTCCCAACAGCTTGTCTGTACTGCTAAGAGAACTTTATATCTGACTGCACAATTACCCCCAGGGCTTTTTAATTCTCCACTATCCTGAGTGTAGTGCTACACAGTTGATAAGTTACTCTGGGGTTACTGATATGCACATGCAGTGCTTTCCATTTGTCAATGTTAAATTTCAGTTGCCATTTCTCAGTCAATATGCCTAACGTTTCTAGATTTGGGTGGCAGCAATCACAGTGTGCTAATGTGGAATTTTTAATTAAACAAAACTACTGTCAAGTGTAAAGCAAAGAAAGCTTCTGTAAGGGTTACTACGGCGGTCTTAGACATTTTTAAAATCAATGCAGTGGGACTAACTGATGATGTTACCAACAGCAAATTCTAAATGGGAAGTAATCAAAGAAGCTACTAGGCTTTTCACCCTAAAAAAGAAATACTGTTCAAGGATTATAGCTAAATGGATGAACTATTGAGAAAGCGGCAAAGAAGCAGAGTTCATGCGCGTTCAGCATTTGTGACTCAAGCAACACTGCATGACTGTAGGTTCAAACTATTACAGCATCTGCTCTACTCACCGAACTTGACTCCATTAGACTATTTTCTATTTCTAAATCTCATAAATGGACTTTAAAGGACAGAAATGTGACAGTGACAAAGCTGTGATGGAGGCAGTCAACTGGTTTGAGTCAACATATTCTGAATTTTATTTGAGCAGGTTATGGAATAGGGGGATTTCAATATAGTCCCCCCCCTTTGGGGGGGTGCATACCATATTGAAAAATAAACGGGTTTTCACAACTTTCCAGCATTTCTTCTGAGTGGTTCGAAACTTGTAAACCTGCCCTTGTAAAATATAAAAAAGGGTTACTACTGCTTGTAAACATTATTAATCAAGATCAGCATGTCACAGTACTGTTTCAAAATTATTTGTACATATGCAGACAATTTGTTTAGACTGCACTGAAACAACTTTCAAAATATATATTTATATGTGTATATAAATGGAAGGATTACTTTAGGATTACTCATGGAAGGATTACTTTAACTGATTACAAATTTAATACAACACTGAAACAACTTTCAAAATATATATTTTTATGTGTATATACTCATGGAAGAATTACTTTAACTGACTACAAATTTAATACAACAGAATTGCAGGGGTATTTCAATACAGTAGTTGAAATCAAATCAAAATTGATGTTTTACCTATATTTGATTTAAATCATGGAGAAACTGTTCTCACTGAAGACAAAATATCAAGTTCTGACAGTGCTAAGGACTGGCTTACTGGCTTCTAATCAGATGGCAAGTAATAGTAGCAAATGGCACTGAACTGTGAATACCATACACTCATGAGCCAAAACATTATGACCACCTACCTAACAGTATATGTTGGGCTGCCTTTTAGCATTAGCATTAGCATTAGTTGACGCATATGATGCAAGAAGGAAAGCTTATACAGCATCAGTCAAAAGCTTAAATAGATTCAAGGCAGAACTTAACAAACATGTGGAGTGAGGGTATGGGTGATATAAGGGTTTTTTTTTTTTTTTGGCTGATGCTACATAAGCTTGCTTTCTTGCATCATGTGCCCTTGCTAATGCTAATCCTAAAAAAAAACAAAAAAAAAACACCAATTTCATCCATTCGGTCACTCCAAATGTCTGTCTACTTCGGTCTTAAATTTATTTAAGACCGAAGTAGATCAACTTCCACAACAACAGATGGAAATCTGCTCAGGCAACCAACTACCCACTGGCTAAAGGCAAACTTCTGCACATCTATTCTACAACTAACTTTCCTCAATTTGAATCTATGCCCCCTCAGTTCTTATTCAGATCACCTTGCAGGTGCCTAGTCTTCAAATGCTGCAACTTGCAGAACTTAGGACTTTCTTCGTAAGTGCACCCCTTTGCTCCTCTAACCAATCTTGTTGCCCTTCTCTGTACTTGTTCTAGCAAATGCCAAGAAGAGCAGGACAAACCAGATCGGACCTTTACGTAAGGGAAAGGGGATAGTAATAAATACACCAGTTGCCATTGCAGATGAACTCAACAGTTATTTTGCATCGATATTTACAATTGAAAAACCTTTTGTGGCAATGGGAAATTGTGGGAGCGAAGTTAAAAAATATGTAATTAATGATATTGAAATTTTGCAAGATTATTTAATTAAAAAACTTTCGAGCCTACAGACCAGTAAAGCTCCTGGAGTTGATGGAATATAACCTATAATCTTAAGAGAGGCGGCAAGCGAGTGCATTGAACCATTGAGGCTAATTATGCGAGCATCACTAGACTCTGGGGAGATTCCCTTGGATTGAAAAAGTGCAAATGTATCTCCCATACATAAGGGTGGCTCTAAAAGTGAAGTTGGAAATTATCGACCTGTCAGTCTGACTTCAGTAGTAGGGAAAATCATGGAGGCAATTATCAAGGGTGGAATTCAGGATCATTTGGATCAAATTGAAATTCTCAGGATACTCAGCATGGTTTTGTAAAGGGAAAATCACGTTTAACAAATCTGGTTCGCTATTTCAAAAGGATCACTCACGAGCTGGATTTAAGGAATAATTTCGATATTGTTTATTTAGATTTCAGCAAAGCTTTTGACTCACTCCCACATGAGCGGTTGCTTTATAAGCTGGAACAGGTTGGAATCACTGGGAAAATCCTTAGATGGATAGAAGGATGGCTTCAGGGCAGGAGGCAGAGGGTTGTGATAAATGGCTATTCCTCAGATTGGGTTGATGTAAGAAGTGGGGTTTCCCAAGGATCAGTATTAGGACCACTGTTGTTTTTAATTTTCATAAACGACAATGAAGGGATAGAGGGCGTCATGTCTAAATTTGCAGATGATGTTAAAATTGGTAGAGTAGTTAGTGATCACTGTCAAGCTGAGCTTCTTCAGAGAGACCTAGATAGACTTCAGGAATGGTCAGAAAAATGGCAGCTCTGCTTTAATCCGACAAAGTGTAAGGTATTACACCTGGGAAACAGTAATCCCAAAAAAACTTATTCACTTGGTGGAGTTCAACTAAACCCAGTACTGGAGGAAAGGGACTTGGGTGTTATGATACGGTCACACATGAAATTCTCTGAGCATTGTAAACAGGTTGCAAGGAAGGTCCATGGTGTCCTATCGATGATCTATCGAACTTTTGCAAGTAGAGATAGGGACATGATAATCCCATTATATAAGGCTTATGTTCGACCACACTTGAAATACTGTGTTCAAGTATGGAGACCGCACCTAAAGAAAGGCATCGAGCTTCTTGAAAGGGTGCAAAGAAGGGTAACTCGCCTGGTGAGATCGGCAAAAGGGTGTCCTTATGAAGGAAGACTTCAAATATGTGGGTTGCAGAGTTTGGAAACTAGACACCTTAGAGGAGATTTGATTGAGGTGTTTAATGCTTTGAAAGGCATCAGTTAAATGAGTGAGGACGATTACAGGAGGAAATGTTTAGATTGGACTGCAGGAAGTTTTACTTTAGCCAGCGAGTTATAAATTACTGGAATAAGTTGCCTTCATGGGTGGTAGAGGCCGACAGTTTGGGGAAATTCAAAGGTCATCTGGATAGTACTTTCGGGTAAGGGAAGCGCATAGGACGATAGGTTTAATTTCCTTTTTTCTCTTTTTTTTATTAATTATTATTATTTAGTTATTTATTTTATTTATTTATTTTATTTATTTATTTTTTGTTTTTATCATTGTTTTGTTCGGATTTTATTTTTTATTATTTTTTTTTTATTTATTTATTTTTTTGGCTGGTGCAGCATAAGCCATATGCTTTCTTGCACCATGCGGCTGTTACTAATACTAATTCTACATCCTTCCTAAAATGAGGCCTCCAGACCTGTACAGTACTCAAGGTGTGGCCTGACCATTGCCTTTATACACTGGTGTGCAAAACTTAAGGACCAACACTATTTCCAAAAGTTAGAATCACAAAATCAAACGAAACAGTCTGTGGCGATTTGCATAACTGTGGTCATTCAATAGAAAGCTGGTGCACATGCAAAAATTTGAATTGTGATGAGACGGTCCAGCAGCTATGTGCAAATTACCGAATGGTGAGCACCATTGTTACAGACGTTTGATTGGTTTCATACAGTGCTACCGACAATGAAATGGCCAATAGACAACATCTGGATGACTTGACCCGGGGTCGAATAATTGGGAAGCTCAAGGAACGTCGAAGTGCGAAGAGTGTGGCTACAGAGTTCAGTATCACTCACAGCATCATCTCATGTGCATGTACAGCCTTCAGAACGACAGGTACAGCTGTTCGAAGGACTAGTTGTGGTCGTCCACGAAAAACAATGCCCAATGATGACCGCTATATACTCCTACAGGCCAAGAGGGACTGATACCAGACAGTGGGATCCACTGGAAACCAACTGTACAGGAACCAGGATATCGCGGTTTACTTTGGCCAGGACTGTTTACCCGATGGTCTGAGACAGTATTTAAATTCTATACAGTGGGACCAACTGATGATGTTACCAACAGCAAATTCAAAATGGGAAGCATTCAAAGAACTTATCTTGGAAGCTACTAGGCTTTACATACCAACTAAGAAATATTGTTCAAGGTTTAGGCCTAAACGGATGTCAGATGAACTAATGAAACATATGGCAGAGAAGAAAAATGCATGGGATACATATAAATTAAGATGTGGCACAGAAGCCTATGATAGATATAAGTTGATCTGTAACCAAGTTACAAAGGAGGTTAGGCAAGAGAAGGGCAGATTACGAGAAATCTTTGGCTAAGGATTCAAAGAAAAACAGCAAAGAGTTCTTTATTTATGTAAACTCTAAAAGGAAGGGGATGAATCAGATTGATCCACTTGATATCGATGGTTCAACTGTTGATGATCCTGGTCAGGTAGCTAACAAACTAAATGAATATTTTGCATCGACATTCACACATGAGGAGTTATTCAGTGAGGGGAATGCCAGAGGTGTATTCAACTCTGGCAGTAAGCTAGATAATCTTGTAATAACTGAGAGTAAGTTGGAGGAGAAATGGTTGAATATAAACACAAGAAAGGCACCTGGGGTGGATGGGATCTATACAGTTATATTAAAGGAGGCAGCAAAGGAAGTAAGCAAACCCTTACCATAATTATGAGAGCTTCCTTGGACTCAGGGGAGGTACCCACAGACTGGAGATGTGCAAATGTGACCCCAATTCACAAAGGAGGATCAAAGGCTGACACAAGTAATTATAGACCTATGAGTTTAACTTCTGTTCCAGGAAAATTAATGGAGGCACTGGTTAAAGAAGCACTGCAGGATCATCCAGACAAGACTTCAGTTACAGCTCGGACACAGCATGGTTTTGTTAAGGGGAAGTCTTGCCTGACCAACTTGATTGGATAGTATGATGCAGTTACAAAAGAACTGGATGCAGGGAATAACTTTGATATTATATACTTGGATCTTAGAAAGGCTTTTGATACTGTTGCACATGGAAGACTGCTGCATAAATTGGAGCAGTGTGGCACTGGAGGCAAATTTCTGCTATTGATAAAGGGGTGGTTGAGGGGGAGAAGGCAGAGAGAGTGGTAATCAATGGACACTGCTCATCATGGACTAATGTTATTAGTGGAGTCTCTCAGGGTTCAGTGTTGGGTCCATTATTGTTTTCTGTATTTATAAATAATATTGATGATGGTATATCAAGCTTAATATTAATATCAAGCTTAATGCAGACGATACAAAGGTTAGGGCTGTTAAGGACACTACTGATGCTATGCTGCTGCACCAGGATCTGGAAAGGTTGAGCAGATGGGCTGAGAGGTGACAGATGAAGGTTAACATTGACAAATGTAAAGTACTACATATGGGGGAAACAGCAACCCCAGAGCAGCTACCAACTCTGTACCACTTGGCAATCTGGACCAGGCACCTACCTTGCCTGGCCACTTTCATTCCCTCTCCCAGGCGGGGTGGAGGAGGGGACGGGGAATCTTTTCCATCTTCTCTCCTACTCTCTAACCCCCTTTTCCCTCCTGGTAGGGCATGGGCCTGCCCCACTGACTTCCTTGGGGGGGAGGTGCCTTCTCTATTGCCCCCATATTTCTGTCTTTTCCCTCCAGTGTTCAGCCTTCTCCCCCCCCCATCTTAATGCAAGCAAATGCCCCACACAACAAAATTTAAATGCGTTCAAATTAACTTTCGCCCATATTCTAGGCCTTTCCTATTCAAGTGGCATTACCCTTTGCAATTGAAATAAAACTAATTAAATGAATTTAATTTTTTTTTTTATTAGGTTCTAGTCACTGAAATCTCAGGAAATTA
Organism: Mastigoproctus giganteus; assembly: GCF_048544385.1. Classification (NCBI taxonomy): domain Eukaryota; kingdom Metazoa; phylum Arthropoda; class Arachnida; order Uropygi; family Thelyphonidae; genus Mastigoproctus; species Mastigoproctus giganteus. The sequence goes on along the minus strand of NC_143575.1, from coordinate 117,920,972 downwards.
AGTGGCATGACCTGCCAGAGTAAATAATTATATTACTGATGTACCCGGTCTGCCTCCATGGGGCAAAAGTGGGTCAACGTTGAGCCTCAGCAGAGGTCCAGCGGCTAAATGACCAGATGAACAACGGTACACAACACTGCACATGTACAATATCCATACACTTTTAAATCTCTGGCATTTCCAGCAAACTGGCACACCCATCCCAAAGCAGCAATGCAGAGATGGGGGGGGAGGAACCCCTTGTGCTGCTTGACACCAAACACACTTTACTTTACTTTACACACCTTCATTAGGTGCCTCCGTAGCCAGGTGGGCAGGAGCAGCAGTGCGTAGCACACGCTCCTTGATTAGACCGGGGTTCGAGCCCGTGACCACCAAATACGGAGGATGCGGAAAGGTCAGGGAATGACCTCCGCATATCCCTGGAGCAATATGGCCTTAGTTGCTAATGCTCCTAAAAACCAAGTAACAAACTAACACACCTTCATTACAGTAGCTCTCAAACAGCTGACAATCCTGCAGTTGTTGAGATGCTGGCCCTGCCTTCCTAGTACTACAAATGATTCCTTGTCCAATCTCCATCGGGTCCTTCCCTTTCCCCCATTGCCCAGGCACTATCTGTGGGACAATTACATTACTACCAGGTGATGTGTCCACCATGGAGACAAGTTTGGTCTAATGTTCTGGCTCATAAGTTTATTTTTTCTAAGTGAGCAGCCCAGTGGAGCAAGAAAGTAAAAATCCATTTAAAAAACATAACTGCTGTTTACCTTTAATCTAGGACCGCTACACATTTATCGGTAGATTTTTTTTTGCTGATAGGCTATACAGGTGACCCCCGCTTAACGCTGATAATTTGTTCTGGAAAAACAGAGTGCTAAGTGAATCCGCGCTAAGCGAGCACCGCATTCCCATAAGGTAACATATCTATTTGTGAGTTGCGGTCGGTGCCATAGGATATTTCCTAATCAATAATAAATGGTAGTGAAAAGATGCACAAATATCGGTCAAAATATTTAATGTTCAAATATTTGTACATATAAAAATAAAATATTCTGCATTACATAGGTATATAATTATGTGGTAACTACTTACGTATCAAAATTAAACTTAAAATTCCAATTAAAATCATTAATTTAATTGATCTAAATTGATTTTAATTGATTAATTTAATCATAAAAAATGTGTTTATTTTGGGTTGTACTTTGGCCCTCTTCCTGGTAAACTAAAAGGGGTTTTAATTTTAAATCCTCCGCAGTGTTACCACCCAACAATAAAGTCAACCGATCCTTCGCCACTTTGAAACCTGGCATGTTTTTTTCTTCTTTCAACATGAAACTTCTTTTATGCATTCTTTTCCAAAAAGTCCTGCTTCATCTATGTTAAAAACTTGTTGAGAAGTATAACACATAATACCCCTCTTCAATAATTTTAACAAGTTCTTTTTTGAAAGTTTCGGCTCCTTGATCTGCACTTGCGGTTTCTCCCTGGATTTCAAATCTATTCAACCACCCTTACGAGTTTTAAATGGTCCAACATTTTTTTTTTTTTTTTTTTAGGTGAGTTTTCTTCAGATCATCATATAGGCTAATCTCTCTCTCTCTCTCTCTCTCTCTCTCTTTTTTATAATATTTAACTTAACTGAATTCTGCATTGGATATTAACTTCAATAAAATTAGTTAAAGTCCCTCCATTGCAATCCTGATAGCCGGCCTAGCCCTAGTTGCTTGCAGTGGAACAACTGTCTTTCCCGCTGCTAAAATTAATTCTTTATTTTTTTATAATTGTTCTTACAGTTAAACTTACCAGTCCTAAATTATGGCACACATCTGCTTGTCGTTGACCGGAATCGATTCGCTTCAAAAAAGTCTAAGTTAATTTTCAAATTCAGTCTTTTTCTTACATTTGTAGTCTTCGTACGGTGTTCAGACGTTGTTGCTTTTTCATTCTTGGCTGCCATTATTAACTCTTTGAAAATATAACTGCGTTGGTTGCATTAATTATGATACAATGTTCGAGTAAACTGTCCATTATTGTTGTTATTATTTGGTTTTTAGGAGCATTAGCAACTAAGGCCATATTGCTCCGGAGATATGCAGTGGTCATTCCCTGACCTTTCCGCATCCTCCGTACTTGGTGGTCACGGGCTCGAACCCCAGTCTAATCAAGAAGCATGTGCTATGCACTGCTGCTCCTGCCCACCTGGCTACGGAGGCACCCTGTCCGTTACGCACAATGTCTAATACTGTACTGAGTGATGACTAGACTTCGGATAAATGCATATAATGCAAATATTACAAGCAATATACTTGATCATTTTTTAAAATGTTGATCTTGGAACTACGTAACAAGTCACTGTACTGCAATTAAATTAGTGTGCGAGAAATTTTCACTGAGCATGGGAAAATTTCTCAAGTAGGCATGGGAAACGTTTTAATGCTGTTTTGCTATTCATTTTCAAGCTATCGACTCCACCAAATGAAACGATTTCGTTAAATATGTCAAAAATGCAATCTGTAAAGAGCATTATAGTGATTTGTGACAGTGTTATAGTCAGATATGGGTTATAATATAAGAACGGCATTATAGCAAATCAGTGTAAAGCGAACCGTGTTATAAAGAGGGCCTGCTGTACAAGCTTGCTTCTTTTAATCATTTGCTGCTACTAATACTCAGTACAATACCATAAGAATGCAGAGGCATTTCAACATAGTATCTAAAACAGAATTGTACTGGGTATTGCAAATGCAGCCCAATTCTAGGATTTAAAGGTTCATTTAAAAACAGTCACAATTTTATACAGGAGTTTTATTTCCATATAAAATCGTGACACTTGGCTGTTCACTTGCCAGTGAGCACTGAAATTGCTGCCCTGAGAGTGTCTCAGAGTTTTAAATGTATAGGGCAATTCATCTATTCTGATGATGCTACACAATTAAAAAAAAATATTAGCAACTTAGGAAAACCCGAAGTTATACACTTTATAGTATTTGTTTCTAAACTGAACAAATGCTCAAGCCTTAGTGTCAAAGACTTTATGCTTGGTGTTCAGTGAAGACTCTGCCTTCACTGAAGAGCATGATAGACATCAAATGTAAGAAAAACATACAAATTCCAATTTGATTACAAATTTAATATTCAGATAATTTAGATTATAACAGTTATGTTCTAGAAAAAAAAAATATATACATATATAATTTACCATTCTTTCATTCACATGTTTTATTACTGGCAGGAGAATTTTGTCCACTTTATCTCTAGTCCAACCTAATTTTTCCCAGGCAAAGGTAGCACATTATGGAAAATACAGTAACTAAATATAAACATATTTGATTTTTTTTTATAGCAAATGTAAAGGCATATCAAAATAAAAGTAATGGCATAAAGAAGTTTGTCAGTCATACAGGTTTATTAGTTATTATTATTATTACTTTTTTTTTAAGGTTTAAAAAAAAAAAAAGAGAGATCAGATGAAACTTTCAAAATCAGAATTAAAAAAAAAAAGAAAACACAACAGGAATCAGCCAGAATGCTGTTCTGGAATAGTTTCGATAATAATAATAATCAGGAAGTATATGAATCTAAGACAGGAGATCAAACAGATGTGGCACATGCAACAAGTAACAACCATCCCGATCATCGTGTCAACCACCGGTATAGTGACAAAGACCCTATATAACAGCCTAGCAGCAACAGGTCTCCCAGCGAACACCTACAAGGAACTCCAGAAAGTCACAATCCTGAACACCTGTAGAGAGTTCAGAGAGTTCCTCGACTAACAGTAACACAAGACATAACAACCACCCTGTGTATTTGGTAGCGATACCCGTCATGAGGTGAAAACCCCAATTAGGGAGAAATAATATAAAAGAACAATAATAATAACAATAATTCGGAACTGATAAATGTTTATGTGATGATGATGATAAGTCAGGACAATTGCACATCATTGTGATAGATCATATATTTTTCAAAATATAAAATATATTTCTTATGGAATGTAGAAAAAGTAGTTAAAAAAAAAATCATAATACAGGTAGCCTTCGATTTACGCAGAGTTTAGCCTTTATATCATGGAGTCAATGGGAAATCACAGGGTTAGGTACTGGCCACCAAAAATTGTACCTACACTTTTCGATACTGGTATATTTAAAGCAAAGAAATAAACTTTTTTTTAATTAAAAAGTGTTTTATTTTATTTACGTACATGTAAATAAAAAAGAAATTAATACATACATAAAACATTTTGACAGTGACATAATTCCGAAGTTTTAGTTGGCTCTTGAAGGTCCTAGTTGAGGAGCTTCTGTTGATGGCCATGGTTGATGATGTTCTTCAAGAGCTCAGGGTTGATGATGTTCTTCAAGAGCTCAGGGTTGATGATGTTCTTCAAGAGCTCAGGGTTGATATGACACCCCTTTTAACTGTGGCACTCCTCTCCCAGTTGTGATCAATGTCACAGAGCTCATTAGTGAGGGCCTCTACACTTGCAAGGATCTGTTGTATATCACTGGTCTTAATAATTTTTAGAGGAGAGTCTTCTTTCTCTTTCTCCTGCTATTGGCTAAGTTCTGCAGCTAATTCTTCAAGGTCTTCATTTGAAAGCATAACTTTTCAATAGCTCAGTTACATCTTCAACTGGAGGATAGCCCAAAACAGAGAATATCTACCCAAAACAGAGAATATGTTGATTTTCAGGAATTTACTTCAAAAAAAAAAAAAGGGTGGAGGGGGGAAACATTTGGTGCATGTGGGACAGAGCACTTCAGTGGGAACTCCTGATACTGGCAAGAACAAGACAGAAGGGGTTAGGGAAAAGAAGCAAAGAGAAAATTGGAGTTTAAACAGAAGGAAGATTTTGATAATAATGGTTCAGTGGAAAAAGACAGCATTCAATCAGACAACAAATCTGAGCCCAGTGCTGACAGTGAAATGCAAGTAATAGATAAAGATTGGGTGGAAGTAGCCTCTGGGACTGTCCTGGACGACAGTCCAACTTTTCAAGATAAAGCCAGTGATGATAGCTTAGACTGACAGAGATTGACTACTAAGAAGGGAAATAAACTAGCGAATGTGGAGCAGGACAGTTTGGTGGGAACTCCTGATATCAGTGAAAATAGGTTACATGGGATAAAGAAGAATACATGAAGCATGATTAGAAAAAGGAGGCTGGGTCACTTGAAGAGTGAAACAAAATATTTCTTTAGATCTTTCTTTAATGGATGATGAATGGCATTTAATCCACAATATTAATTTAGAGGACGTAAGCGGTGTGAAGATTCTTGCATTCTCGAGCCAGATGTCCCCTCAAATTGAGGATCAAAACAAAAATTTCAGCCCAGACTTGAGTCTGAAGAGACTAGACAGGGATTGGAGTGTGAAGGAAGGGAAGAAACTCTGCTAGAGAAAACTGATCAAGTATACTTATGTCCAGTCACGAAATTCACTAGTTTGCTTAGAAGTAATCTGCAAAAATTCTTCTTAAATTCTTCTTCAATGGACAGACATTCTGTTGAAATGGGGTACATTAGAAAATGCGGCCATAGAGCTGGGTGTCCAAAATGAAATTTTGAAGGAGAGGGTGTCTTGTCTGCAAAGGATGGCAAAATACCATTTTGTAAAGCAATGCGGAGTGAGAATTTGCAGGCAGGTAAAAGTCTGAACAGCGATGTGGTTCGAGGAGAAGGGAAGCATATATATTGAAAAGGAAATGAAAAATGTGCAGGTGGAGGTCACATGCTTGTCATTAAAGCAAAAGAAGACTTGAGGCTAAAAAGCAGTAAGGATGTTCAACTGGCTGTTGGTAGGGCAATGTCAGGAATGTTGAAAACTCTAAGGGTATGGAAGATATGACAAACAGTGGAAAGAAGTATTATACTGGGGTTGGAGACCAAAAAGGATATTGATGAGATAAAAAGAAAAATGAACAGATTCAGCGCTTGGGTGTTTCATTTTCGAAGCCTAAAAAAACCAAGTCCAAAAATAATTATTTATTTATTTTTTTTTATTTGGTAGTTGTTGGCGCATCGGCTTCTGTGGCCATATTGCACCTCCCAAGGTTTTTTGCAGTACTTTGATTCAAGCCCGAGGCGGGAATCGAACCCGCAACCTTTGGGTTGCCGGGCAGGTACTTTACCCACTCGGCTAGCCCAGTCGGCCAAAAATAATTATCCATGATGTTGATGAAGGAAAAAGAAGAGCTTTTGAATGATATACACTGAGTGATAATTGAATTATGGCCACCTCCCTAATACTTCGTAGGTCCTCCATTTGCCCTCAGTACAGCAGCTATTTGGCATTGATTCAACAAGATGGCGGAAGTGTTCGGGAGGTATGGCCAACCAAGCTGTGTGTAATGCAGCCAGCAATGCAGGTATGGAGGTGACTGGTGTATCCAGACGCCTGATATGCCTTTCCATAGTGTCCCACAAGTGCTCTATGGGACTGATATCGGAGGAGTTCAGAGGTCAATTGATATGCTGGAAGTACAGAACTGTGTTCCTTAAACCATTCCTGCACAACAAGTGCCCGATGGCTCGGCGCATTGTCATCTTGGAAGACACCATTGCCATTTGGGAAAAAGTGTAACATAGTCAGAAAGCAGTTGACGATAGCGGAGACCACTGATACATTGTTCCACATGCACCAGGGATCCAAGTTCCTGCCAGTGAAACATGCCCCAAACCATACAACTGCCTCCACCAGCCTGCACTTTTGATACTATGCATAGTGGATCAAGAGCCTCATGTTGTTGACGCCAATTGCGTCAACCATCCACGGTGTGGAGCAAATAACGTGACTCATCCAACCAGCACACCTTCTTCCAGTCTTCTAATGTCCAACTTGCATGCTCTGTGCACCAGACAAGTCTTTTATGCCGATGAACCTTGTTTAGAAGAGGATGCCGTAGGGGTTGCCTGTTGGTACAGCCCATACATGCAAGCATGCCAGATATTGTTCTGGGTTGGCTCATGTTGTATTGGGTAGTCAACTCTTCAACAGTGCTGTGCCTGTTCATGGCATCAGACCCGGCACTCACCTCTAACTTCAACCTTTAGCTGACCTTTGCAGTCAGGTCATTGTTTGACTATTTTGACATCAGTCCTGGTACACTTTAACTACAGCGCCTCTCGAACACCCCACCAGTTCAGCCGTTTGGGAAATCGAGGCACCAGCTCATGGAGCTCCCACAATCTGTCCTTTATCAAAGTCCGATAAATCCTTCCTTTTACCCATCATGCTCGGAATTTTACTACCTATGAACCACTGACACCTTATCTATGCTATGTAGGTTGACTAACTGCACACTCACATACCTCACGTAGTCAATGGGTCGCATTCACTTTTCATAAAGGTGGTCATAATTCAGTGCATATGAGAGAAACTTGAGCTATATGAATGTAGACAGGCCAGAGCCAGAACTTTTGGTTCATTTTGGAAATATAAACAAAACCAAATGTGGTAGAAGCTGGATAATTGAGGTGTCCAGTTGCATATTAAGGCTGCCATAGCCTAGTGGTCAGGCACATGGGTGCATACGTACACGTGCCTTGAATGACCGGGGTTCAAGCCTGTGACTGCTGAATACGGTGCTGTTTCTTGTATTCTGTGTATCTTGTAAACTCCTCTGACCGTTTGGTCGTCCCGGAGTATAAACAGAAAATTTATTTATTTATATATAAATATTTGATAAATCAGGAAAGAGTTTATATAGGAATGATGTCCTATCGGCTAAATTCATTTCATTTGATCACCAGATGTTACAACCGCCAGTCATTTGGGCACACTACAAAAACTTGCAAGCAGCAAGAGCCTGCTTGCAGCCACTGTGCAAAGAGTGGACATACATATCGCACTTGTCCGGATATTCATAAACAAGTTACATGTGTGAACTGTTTAAATCGAAGAAATAAAGCAGATTATTCAGTTAGGGACAGGAGATGTCCGGAATTTGAAAGAGCCCAGAAATTAATAATTGAAAGAATGGCCGTATCTGATATTCTGAATGGAACAAAACGGTAGCCAAAGAAGTTCAGATCAGAATTACTGTAAATATAAGAACAGTATAAGCAGGAAACATAACAAACAGATTAATGGTAAAAGTAATATAAAAATAATCCAGTTGAATGTACAATGGTCAAAAGCTCTAGCGGCTGAGCTGACAGATAGCATGCAATTGTGAACAGGTTGATCTGCCATGCATTCAAGAACCTTACGAAAGTGATGGAAAACTCATGGGGGTTCTCTCTGTCTACAAAAATTGTGTCATGCAATGACCATAATCTGCGGGCTGCGATCCTTATCTTCAATCATAACTTAGAGGGGACAAGACCGCATTCGTTTTGTAATTCTCATGCTGTATGTGTCTGTGTTGAAAGTGAGAACGTAAAATTTTACTTATCGTCAATATACAGGATGTCCCAAAAAGGCGTAACCAATTTTAAATGTTTGTAACAAATGTAATTTTAATGATAGAAACACAAAACCTACTCTAAATGTGAGAAAAACAATTGAAGTTTTTACTTCAATAATCCATTCTAATAATCTGTTCTTTTCTTTTGCAGATTGTGACGGTTGTGCTGAAGTTTAAGTAGAGAGGTAAAAAATGGATCCCGTGAGAAAAAAGAATAGGTAGTGGAGTGGTTTATTGAAACCCGGTCTGAAACTCAGGTTCAGCATAATTTCAGGAGTAAATACGGGATAAAGCCGCCAACCCGTAACAGCATTAGAAAGTGGTATCAGCTATTCTAGGAAACAGGTAGTGTCCATCCTAAGAAAAGCCCTGGTCGACTAGCACTGATGCAGGAAAGAGTGGAAGTTGTGAGAGACGCATTCATTCGTAGCCCTCGAAAATCTGTTAGAACAGCAGCACAGCAACTGGCCATCCCCAAGACTTCAGTGCATAGAGTGTTGCAAAGAAAATTGAAAATGCACTCTTATAAACTGCAGATTCTCCAGCCCATAACCCAGGATGACCGTGTGAAATGTAAACAATTCACAGAAGACATGTTGGAGAAAATGGAACGAGATGAACGTGTAATGACACGGATTTGTTTCATGGATGAGTGCACATTTCATGTTTCAGGAAAGGTGAATAAGCAAAATGTCAGAATTTAGGGGACTGAAAACCCACACTGTGCGCAGGAGTATCAGCAAGATAGCCCAAAGGTGAATGTGTGGTGTGGCATCATGGTTGATCGTGTTATTGGACTCTTTTTTTCTTTCAAGAAGCGACTGTGAAAGCAGATAATTACCAGGACATGCTTGAGCTTTATGTGTATCCTCAATTGGATGAACTGCCAAATGGGGTTATTTTCCAACAGGATGGAGCACCGCCACATTGGGCTTTGAGTGTGAGGAGGTCTCTTGATGACAAGTTTCCTGGCCGTTGGATTGGACGTGATGGTCCCATTGCATGGCCACCACATTCATCAGATTTATCCCCTTGTGATTTCTTCTTGTGGGGATTCATCAAAGACAGTCTATAAGACCCCTGTTGCAGACATCGCAGACTTAAAATGCAGGATTACAAATGCAATTGGACACCTCCGTAGCCAGGTGGGCAGGAGCAGCAGGGCATAGCACACGCTTCTTGATTAGACCGGGGTTCGAGCCCATGACCACCGAATACGGAGGATGCGGAAAGGTCAGAGAATGACCACCGCATATCCCCGGAGCAATATGGCCTTAGTTGCTAATGCTCCTAAAAACCAAATAACAAAAAAAAAAAAAAAAACAACAAATGCAATTACCATGATTATGAGTGACATCCTTGAAAAAACATGGGATGAACTTTATTACTGATTAGATATTGTTTGTGTGACAAGTGGTGCACATGTTGAATGTCAGTAAAAACTTAACTATTTTTCTCACATTTAGCACAGATTTTGTTTCTATCATTAAAATTACATTTGTTACAAACATTTAAAATTGGTTACACCTTTTTGGGAGACCCTGTACTTCCAGCATGATGCAGATATTGAATCACACTTAGATTACATGGAAAGCCTGTTAGAATATCTGAAAGGGCAAACAGTAATTTTGGGCTTGGACTTCAACTCCAAAAATACTTCATGGTATAGCAGGTATACTGAAAACAGAGGATGTTTATTGGAGGAAACAATCAATGGAAATAATCTCATAATCTATAATCGGAGGTCAGAGCATAGCACATTTTGGACATTTAATGGGGAAATCGAATAGCGATATCACACTCTCAACAATAAGAGTGTCCAAGCACATAACGGGAGCTGGAACGTTGAGCCAGACTGGGTCTCCAGGGATCATAGTGATCAGGTTTGAGATAACGGAAAAGGTCACTTGTCGAAATGCATATATGCAGGGTCAACTGCAATGATTCTCTGTACGTACTGTTAACTGGAATATGTTTGATGAAGAATTATGTAAACAGAAGGCTGCAGTGTCAGCACATGTGTTAAAAAAATTTGGGTAGCCCTGAAGCAGTTCAGCTGATGCAAGATTGATTATATAATGCCTCTGCAGTTGCAATGAGGTGTTGTTAAACTAAATGTATGCCTGTTAAGTGGTGGACTACACAGTTAACAACGCTACACAAAGAAACCAATAAAGCTAGGAAGATATACCAAAGAAGTAAAAGCCATGATGAAGAAGATCAAATGTATTTCAGGAATGAGTATCAATGACCGAGAAGATACACGCATCTAATTGCAAAAGAAAAATTTAATGCATGGAAGGAACTTGTAAGGATATGTTGGAGATATCACATGTTCAATTCAGGCAAGTGATGGTACTTTTTGAATGTGGTAAGAAAGTGTAGGTATGATTGTAGATACTTTGGTGAGTGACATGAAGGCAAATGGGGAGCCTGATGACAGTGAAAACTAATACTTGGAAATAAAATTGCTTAATGAAAGTTACAGAAGTAGTGGAGAAGACTACAGCTTCCAGATGAATGAGTTAGAAATTGCAGTAGAAAGAATCAAGAACAATAAATGTCCAGGAATGGACCTCATTGAGGGAGAGGTCATAAAATGGAGGAGTCTGAAATTGATACCAGAGCACCTGCTAAGCACTTTTAACACACATCTTAAGAGATGGAGTATTTCCACCACCATGGAAGGAATCACTTTTAAAACTTCTGCAGAAATTGCCATTGAAACCGAAAGAAAGGGAAGCTTCGTATCGTCCAATTGCATTATTGAACGGGCTCGAAAAAGTTTATGAAAGATTGCTAGCAGGTAGAATTATGGAGTGTGTTAAAGAAAACTGAGTGGTCTGAAAACCAATATGGGTTTACAGGAGGGAAAGGGACTGATGATGCATTGGAAAAGTTGGTGGAATCTGTACACCAATGCAGATCAAAATATTGTCTAGGTATCTCTGTAGATTTCGCTGGGGCATTTGATAGCATAGACTGGCACAGTGTTCTTATGGTATTACGTCAAGCAAAATGCACACCACAGATCTACTCTGTTATAAGAGATTACTTCTGCGACAGAACAGTTACAGTTAAATCAGCATGTGGGAGTATTACCAGACAAGTTGTAAGAGGCTGCCCACAAGGGTCAGTCCTTGGCCCATTAATGTGGAATTTAGTCCTAAATTATTGGTGAAAACTGGACTATAACAACTTTGTTATGATCGCATATGCCGCTGACTCCGACAAAATGAACAATCACACTTCATTTTATCGGAGCTGAGTACCTGATGTAAATTGCAGACTTGTGATTTCAACAGAAAAGAGCAAAACCATGAAGAGTTATTACATAGCACAGAACGAAACGAAAGACTGAATAAATAAATGACAAATTTAATATTAAATTGTAAAACACATATACTAAATATATACAGTACAAATAGCTTTCAGTTATTATGGTAACCGTCAGTCAAACTGACAGTTTAGGAACGTAGAACATAAGGGCATGTAGTGCCAGTCATGTATAGTGAACTGCGTGATTAGTAATAAACTGTTTGATATTGAAGCCTGTGGTTGTGATGTATGTGAACGTTGCCAATGTTTGTCATTCATAAGAATGGTTTCTTCAATAATAGGGTAGACATGACATCCACTGCTTCTGTTGACTGAAGTATTAGAGCACGTGATGTTCAGCAACTCCAACCAGGCACGCCGCCTGTAATGGAGGGACCGATCGACAACCACGACATTGCAGTGCAAGTCAATGTCGTGTCGAGTTGACCAGAAGTGCTCGGCAATGGCCAAGTGTTCCATGTCCGCTAAGTGGATGACTCTTTCGTGTTCTGAAAGACGTTTGCCGGTCTCCCAGTTTCCCCGATGTAGCAGCTAGTGCAGTCGTGGCAAGAAATGCGGTAGACTAGTCCACTTTGTAGTAAGGTGGGAACCGGTGTTTTCACTCTATCTGCCTTGACCTTAGCAATTTCGGTGCGCCTCTCATCCACAGAACTAGAGTGGGTCCAGGCACGGTTAACAAGGTCCGTGCAATGCCAAGAAGATGGCTGTGCACATGTTCTGACTGGTAGTTGGTAAATTGGCCAGCACACACTGGTTTGCGGTAAACAGTTGTCTTCAAGCACATGCCCTCAAGTCAGACAAGAGTGTCTAAGTATGGTAGGGTACTGTCCGATTCTAGCTCGATGGTGAATTTTATGAAAGGCAATGGAGAGTGGTTGAGGTGATCTAAGAGCCAGTTGCCCGAATCTCTGAGGAAAACTACAAACACATCATCCACATAGCGACACCAAAAGGCAATAGGATCTGGTACATTTGTGAATGCACAACCCTCCAATTCTTCCATTACGATGTTTACCATGACTGAACTAACTGGGGAACCCATGGCTGTGCCATGCACCTGTTGGTAAATGGAGTGGTTGAATATAATTGCATCACCAGTTAAGTGCAGTCTGAGGGTGGTGAAGATATCATCTGGTGTTAGTTTGGTCATGCTGCCAAGGGTCTGATCGCTATCCAAGAGTTTCTTGGCATATGCGATGGCAAGTTTGACTGGGATGGAGGTGAAAAGGGACACTACATCAAATGATGCCATGATTTGATCTTCTGAGATGGATCGTGTTCGGATCCGTTCTATAAATTCACCACTGTTGGAAATGGTGTTGGCAGTCTTGCCTACTAGGGTAGAAAGGAACTCAGAGACAAACTTCTCCAACTCATAACTCGGTGAGTCACAACTAGATACAATGGGTCTTAACAGTATACCTTCTTTGTGGACTTTCGACAGCCCATAGAATTGTGGAATCTGGCAACCGGAGGCAACTACGTGTGGATTCTGTTATTTTCTCTTGCTTAAACCAATTGTTAACGAGGATGTTTACTTTTGACTCCCATCGTTCCAAGACTTTGATGGGAGGAACAGTTAAGGGCTGGTTGACAGAAGTGTCCTGTAGGAGCAATAGGGCTTTCAACAAGTTTACAAGCTTCGTAAACTTGTTACTCGACGCAAATCGTGTTAGTTGCAATTTCTGCATTCCGTTAAAAAATGCTTATGCATGCTATTGAAATTTATAAAGAAAAGAGAACATTACCTTGGAAATAAACGCCTCAAAGCATTTCTGAAGAAGACTCCTTGTGCAACAAACCAACGAGTGGCGAGTCAATAATGAGTGAATAACTAGTGTACATTTAGTTGATAATGATGATAAAGAATAAACATTCTTTAACATTTGTAAGTCATAAATAATTTCTCTATTATTATAATTTGCTTGATTTTACAGGCTATGTTTTCATTTCTTTGGATAAATCAACAATTGTTTAAACAAACTAATTACATTGTTGATAACGTAACCTCTATTTTTAACATTGTTTACAGGAAATAAATTCCCGCTTTACGAGCGCACGCTAGGAACAAATTAACTCATAAAGTAGAGAACTACCTGTATATATACAGGGTGTTTCAAAAATGATGGTTAATAATTTAAAGGTGAAAAGTAGAAACTAAAATAAGCAAAAAAGTCCCAGTAAATAACAGGGAGATAATATGCATTTTCTGTTAAGACCCACCACTGTCTATGGGAGCACTAGTTTAGCAAAAAACTGTGAATCCTTTACTAAGGGTGGTTTTATTAAACATAAGATAATACATTTTTAATTTTTGGTTTTAACACCACAGGATTTTACAGATGTTATAGGATGTTACAAAAGGTGTTCAAAATGCTGTCCTTGCAGTCGTACACAGCTTTCTAGTCTTCTATGGATTGAGTTGCGAATCCTTTCTGGCATTCCTGGATCATTTCTGATTTGCTGAAAAGGCTCCTTCAACCCAACACTGCAATTTCTCAACTGTGTTAATGTCAGAAGTGTACAGCAAGCTTTTTACATGATCTCAGATACAAAAATCCATAGGATTTAAGTCTGGTGATCTGGGAGGGCACATTACAGGCCCACCTCTACCTATCCACCATTGACCATACCTTCTAGTTAGATACTGAGTCACAACTCGAGAAAAATGTGCCGATGCACCATCATGCATAAACCACATGTTCTGGCGTTGCTGAAGTTGCCGATGGAACATTATCATCATCAAGGAGATCTGGAAAGACATTCTGCAGGAATTGAAGTTACAGCTCTTGTTAGCCTGTTTGGCAGAAAGTGTGGTCCAATTAGATGGTCTCCTAGTAGTCCTGCCCAGACGTTCAACGAGAAATGTTGCTGATGTCATGACTCGTGAACTGTATCAGGATTTTTGTCGGATCAAACATGACAGTTATGAAAATTAAAAATACCATCACGAGTCAACCCAGCTTCATCAGTGAACAAAATGTTGTTTAAAAATTGGGGGTTCAGAACACACTGTTGTTGCATCCACTGGCAGAAGTTCACTCTGGGAGTGAACTTCTCTCTGTATTGCTGAGACCCTGTACACGCTGGATATGGTAGGGGTACAGGAACTGGCGATGTAAAATTCGGGCGATGTAAAATTCGCCACGCACAGCTGTAACTCGGTACACATTCTTGCAGAGCGCAACCCACCTTGTCGAAATTCCTGGATTTTGTTCTATTCTTTCTAACACCCTTTCTTCAAATCAGGTGTTATGCTTCTGGACCTACCTCCATGTGCGAAGTGCCCATGTTCCCTAAGGCGCTGATGTACCCTGATGAATGTGCGCCTGTTGGGCTGCCTTCGGTGGGGAAATTCTTCTTGGTATAAACGTGCAGCCTCAAGTGCACTGCCATTGGCTGTAGCATACATGAAATGCATGTCCGAATACTCTTCGTTGCTGTAACCTCTTTCCATGTTGACTATCCGTTGACAAGTACTAGTATGCCTGCTGCATCTCGGAGCATTGAGAGAGGGGAAATGGAGAGAATGAGCATAACCTAACCTAAACAAACAAGTCAGTGGTGGATCCCAACCAGAAATGTGTAATATCTCGAAAACGATTCACTTAAGGACCCATGTTTACTAGGCTTTTTTTGCATATTGTAGTCTGTACAGTTCACCTTTAAATTATTGACCATCACTTTTGAAACACCCTGTATATATATATATAATAATTTTATTCTTTATATAGAGGTACTAAATAAACATCAATTACAGATCACCATAAAATGAAAAAGACACCATACACCTTTTTAGAATGAAATAAATATATAAATTAAAAAAAAAAAGTTTACGTAACTTAAACCCAAATTAAGTGGCAGCACCCCTGGAATGTTGTTCTGCCACCCTGGCTGAAAAACCACTGGTCTAGAAGAACTGATTTGAATCACCATAAAAGATTTGGTGGATGATTTATCATCCACCAAATCTTTTATGGTATCCATTCAAATATATTCACATATATTTGAATGGATACCATATAATAAATAATAAATTCGTATCCATTCAAATATATTCACATAAGTTTACATCTTAAAAGGATATTCTCTTAGTTTATCCAAATCAGGTACACCCCAAGAGAAGCTTTCAGTCGAAGTATTAACTGCAGGGTGAAGATAAGCATCAAACACGGATGAACTCGGGAAGCCATGGGGCAAAAGAAGCTTCTGAAGTTTGGCTCTTAATTTATTCCTGGGTGGTGTAGCATGTGCTTGGGCATTCTCCCACCACAACCTACATAAAAATACAAAATGCATTTTAGAAGAAATGTAGAAAATAGTTGGGTATACTACCATTTTTGGAGTGGAGTCGATAAGAGTGAAAGAGCAAGAGCAGGAGTTTCTACTGCTGTTAAAAAGAAATTGAGACATAACATCAAAAACTAGCAATTTATTAATGAAAGAATGATCTCATTGGATTTGACAATGTATGGGAGAGAAATATGCATTTTGTTTTGGGAATATATGCCCCGACTAAATGACACTACTGATACTTTGAAGGATGAATTTTGGGAGGATAATAGAAAAATTCCTAAGAACAAAGAGATATTTTTAATGGGAGATTTCAATGCAAGGGTAGGGACTGAGCAAAATAGCAAAGTTATTGGAAGATTTGGAGAGAAAGAGAGGAACGACAACGGAGATAGACTATTCAATCTTTGCGAACAGTTCAACTTGAGAATAAACAACACATTTTTTCCAACACACAAGAATATCCATAAATATACTTGGTAGCAGAAGACAAGACAAATTAGATCAGTTATAGATTAAATTATTTCAGAACATTCAGGGACATATGTATTGAAAGATGTCAGAGTTTATAGAGAAGCCGAATGTGGATCTGGCCATTTTTTTTTAAAACAACACTGAGGTGGAAGTGGATTAAGAAAATAAGAGTGGACAACCAACTAGGCAGGGAAGGAGAAATGCTACAAGTGGATCAATTTAACGTTGAACTACTTCAGGACAACTTCACCCAGAGATTGCATGCTGCAATTAACATTGAGATAGAAGGTAATACTGAAGAAATTAATAAATATTTTAAAAAGTATTACAAAAAAATATAGCTCATGAAATCCTAGGTAAAAAGAAGAGCCAAGAACCAAAAAAAAAAAAAAAAAAAAAAAAAGACCTGGATTACAGAAAAATAAGCGCTGCTATAGAGGAAAAGAAACTTGAATATCAGAAATGGCTGGGCGAAAGGAATGATACATATAAACATTTATGTTGAAAAGAAGAAAATAGTCAATCGGTTGGTAGTGGAAACAAAAAATGAAGAATGTGAAAGGAAGTGCATGACTATTAATAGCAAATTGGGCTTCAAGCGATCAGCGGAATCATGGAAGGTCCTTAAAGACTTGAGAAAACAGAATAAACACAATGCCGGTTTGCAATCAATACCTTGGAAAGATTGGATGAAGTACTATGAAGGACTTTTAAAAGAAGTCCGTGAAGAGTTCAGGATGGGAGAGGATTTTGGTGTGGAAGACTCAGGCTTAAAAGTTTCTGTTAGGGAAGTGGAACTCTTACTCAAGGAGGGAAGGAATCGCAAATCACCTGGACCTGGAGGAGTTGATATGGAATACAGGAATACTTTTGAAATACAGGGGAAGAGGAGTGGCTGTTTTGATACAAAAACTGTTAAACGGTGTACTGAAAGGAGAAGAAATAGCGAAAGAAATGACAACAGGATATATTACATCAATTTATAAGAAGGGCGATTAGATTTTTCTAGCAGGGATAAGGAGGTGATTATTCCCTTGTATGAGGCAATGGTCTGACCACACCTAGAGTACTGTATACAGGTCAGGAGGCCTCATTTCAAGAAGGATGTAAAGATGCTGGAACTAGAAATGTGTAATATCTCGAAAACGATTCACTTAAGGACCCATGTTTACTAGGCTTTTTTTGCATATTGTAGTCTGTACAGT
Organism: Mastigoproctus giganteus; assembly: GCF_048544385.1. Lineage (NCBI taxonomy): Eukaryota > Metazoa > Arthropoda > Arachnida > Uropygi > Thelyphonidae > Mastigoproctus > Mastigoproctus giganteus. The sequence goes on along the minus strand of NC_143575.1, from coordinate 117,903,248 downwards.
TCACCTTTAAATTATTGACCATCACTTTTGAAACACCCTGTATATATATATGTGTGTGTATATATATATATATATATATATATATATAATAATTTTATTCTTTACATAGAGGTACTAAATAAACATCAATTACAGATCAGAGAAGGGCAACAAGATTAGTGAATGGAACAAAGGGGTGCTCTTATGAAGAAAGGCTTAAGTTTTGCAAATTACAGTGTCTGGAGACTAGGCACCGGCGAGGTGATCGGATAGGGGTGTATAAAGCCTTGAATGGCTTGAGCATGCTCAGTGCTGATGGGATTCTTCCTCTTGCTCAGAATAATCACCTGAGAGGGCATAAATTCAAATTGAGAAAGGACAGATGTAGGATAGATGTGAGGAAATTTGCCTTTAGCCAGCGGGTGGTTGGTTGGTGGAATAGACTTCCATTCCTTGTCGTGGAAGTTGATAGCCTAAATAAGTTTAAGGCTCAGCTGGACAGGTATTTCGAACGAACAGAGGGGTGAAGTGGAAGTGGTTATTTTTTATTTATTTATTATTATTTTTTTTATTTATTTATTTATTTATTATTTTTTTTTTTGGCTGATGCTGCATAAGCTTGCTTTCTTGCATCAAATGCCTCTACTAATGCTAATGCTAAAAAGCTATTCAAACTACAGAGGAATATGCATCCTGAACCCACTGTTAAAAATTATTGGAAAATAGATCAGGAACCATTTAGATCAAATCTAAATGGTTCCTGATCGTGGACTAATGTTATTAGTGGAGTTCCTCAAGGTTCAGTGTTGGGTCCGTTGTTGTTTTCGGTGTTTATGAATGATATTGATGATGGGATATCAAGTTTAATGTCCAAGTTTGCAGATGATACAAAGGTTGGCAGGGTCGTTAAGGACACTACTGAGCTATGCTGCTGCAACAGGATCTGGAAAGGTTGAACAGATGGGCTGAGAGGTGGCAAATGTAGTTTAACATTGACAAATGTAAAGTACTACATATGGGATACAGTAACCCCAGAGCAACGTATCAACTCTGCGGTACTACACTGACAGTGGTGGAGAATGAAAAGGACCTGGGGGTAATTGTGCAGGCAGATATGAAGTTCTCTGAGCAGTGCAGACGAGCTGCAAGAGTAGCTCATGGTGTCTTGTCAATGATATACAGGAATTTTTCTAGCAGGGATAAGGAGGTGATTATTCCCTTGTATAAGGCAATGGTTAGGCCACATCTTGAGTACTGTATACAGGTCTGGAGGCCTCATTTCAAGAAGGATGTAGAGCTGCTGGAACGGGTACAGAGAAGGGCAACAAGATTAGTAAATGGAACAAAGGGTTGCTCTTACGAAGAAAGGCTTAAGTTTTGCAAATTACAGAGTCTGGAGACTAGGCACCGGCGAGGTGATCTGATAGAGGTGTATAAGGCTTTGAATGGTTTGAGCATGCTCAATGCCAATGGGATTCTTCATCTTGCTCAGAATAATCACCTCAGAGGGCATAAATTCAAATTGAGGAAGGACGGATGTCGGATAGATGTGCGGAAATTTGCCTTTGGCCAGCGGGTGGTTGGTTGGTGGAACCGACTTCCATCACTTGTTGTTGAAGTTGATAGCCTAAACAAATTTAAAGCTCAACTGGACAGGTATTTCGAACGAACGGAGGGGTGAAATGGGAGTGGGTTTTTTTTTTTTTTTTTTTTTTGGCTGATGCTGAATAAGCTTGCTTTCTTGCATCATATGTCTCTACTAATGCTAATAATGCTAATGCTAATGCTAAATTGAGGTATCAGAAGAACAAAGTGGTTTTTCAGCCAGGAAGATGAAATATAGACCATATCTCAACAGTATGACATATCCTTGAAAAATGTCAATTGAAAGAAAAAGAAATATTTATGATTTTCATTGATCTTGAAAAGGCATATGACAGTGTTCCAAGAAAACTCTTATGGGAAGCACTGAAAGAGGCAAATATTGGTGGACAATTGATTAACATTATTGGGACAATTCACAGGAATAATAGATGCAGAATTAAAGTGGGATCAGCTTTGTCACCTGAATTCCACACTTCAAAAGGTTTATTACATGGCTGTTGCATGTCACCAACACTTTTTCAAATTTATATCGACATCTGCTTAAGATCCTGGTCAAAAAAAATGCAATAAAATGGGACTGCCGATCAGTAAGAACATCTACATTCACAATTTAATTTTGCAGATGATCAGGTGGTAATAGTAGAAGATGCAGACTACACATGTCGTAAATTGTCTGAGGAATATAAATGATGTGGTCTAAAAATCAATTTTAGAAAGACTAAAATGTTGTCTTCAGGATCAGAACACATTCCAAATATTGATGGTTTTAAAATCAAAAAAATCGATAAATTAAAATATTTGGGATCAATCTTACAAAGTGATGGATCATCCCAAACAGCAGAGCGGGCCGCAAATTTTGCAGGACCCTGTGCAAGGTGAGACAAAAGTCTAGGAAGTTTGGACTAAAAAGGGGGGGGGGGGGAATTAACTAATGTTTCAAATTTTCATACTTATTACATATTTATTTCATGAAGAATTAGGTAGTATGAACCAGAGCTGGGATGTAGGAAGAATATAAGAAAATAACATGATATTATGATCAATATTTAATATACTGATAAATAATAAACAATTGACTAGAAATATCACGTGCATTTCCATTACAAATTATAGAAACAAAAATAAAGAAAGAAAAACAATCAGTAATGATCCAAACAAACAGTTATCCAAAAATATCAATAAATTAGTTTTTTCTACGCCCAAGATAAACAGTATCTTATATTCATATGAGTGTTTAAAATAGTGGCTTTTCTAACAGTTAAAAAAAAAGTATGGAAGAGTGTGATAAAAGTCCATTACATGTCATTACTTCACTCTTACGCACTGCTTACCATGGTTGCGAGTTATTTTTAACCAATTATCTTCAACTTTGGGAATAGTAATTTCAAATGGTAGAATTCAAATTATACAGTTTTCGTTAGCTTATGCCATGCCATTACAAATGTCAAATATTTCTTTCAAACTGTTTTAAAACGGGCGTAGAAAAAATATTATATGCAACTCAAGTAAAAAGTGTTTTATTAACTCATACGAATTTGTGAAATAATATACCACTTTTTACTCTTGTTGCATAAATAACTACAGGGTTATCAAACATTACTGAAGCATGCTGCTTCATAGAAATATGACACATGCCGCAAACTTGATAAAAAACCAATTATTAATTCAGAATTATAGTCATAAAAATGACTGATAATCATTACAGAAAATAAATAAAAGAACCCTTCTAAATATCCTCAGTAACCAAAATTGTAAACAATGTAATGTAAGGTGCCTCCATAGCCGGGTGGGCAGGAACAGCAGTGCGTAGCACGCGCTTCTTGATTAGACCAGGGTTCGAGCCTGTGATACACCAAATACAGAGGATGCAGAAAGGACAGGGAATGACCACCGCCATATTCCCAGAGCAATATGACCTTAGTTGCTGATGCTCCAAAAAACCAAATAACAAACAAATGTAATGTACGGCCAAAGTTGAATGATAAAATTAATTTTTGACATTACTTTGATATATGATGTCATTTTCGGAAAGTAGTCTGATCAACTTTAGGACAGAATATAGTTTTAATAACATTGTGGATAATTTGTTGTCACGTGACTATCATTCATTTAGGATCACCCCTGTATTTATTTATCACATATTACTGCACAAAAAAAAAGGAAATAAATAAAATCACATTACATTTTCCTGGCCCTTTTTGCTGCAAAATTTCAACTCATATAGACCCATAACAACTCAGCGTTGTTATGGGCCTATATGAGAGCTTGAAGGACAGGGTGGATGTCCTCGAAGGAACTAAATTGAGGGGCCCATCAAGCTCTCAGCTGCCCACATCAATGCCAGAGCTTGCACTTTGCATCACGCAAAACAGCAGCAACCCCCAAGGCAGAATGCACTGGTCCCACAGGAATTAGTAGTTGTTGGTGACTCTATTGACAGGGAAACAGGGAATATGCTTTGTAAAAAGGATAGGTGGAACAGGACCAGGGTATGTCTGCCAGGGGCAAAGGTTGATGACGTTGTGCGGATATCATCTTTTAAGGGCACAAAAAGTGATATAGTTGTACACGTTGGCACTAATCATATCAAGAGTAGGAGACCGGCAGAATTACTTAACAAGTACAGGTCACTATTGAAAAAAAGCCGTGTATTAGGGTTAAATTTGAAAGTGTCTGCAATTCTGCCCAGACACGATAGGAGGGAATATATGATGAGAGCCTTGTCAATCAATTCGGCCCTGGAAAGATTGTACAAGGCTCAAGGGGTAGAATTTTTTTCAGCCTGAACTGTACTTGTTAACAGGAGAGACTGCTTCTACAGAGATGGGATACATTTAAATAGAAAGGGTGCAAAAATATTTGCTGATGCTATCGAGGCAGTGTTTGGGTCGGAAAACTGCTAGCTTGGAGGGAGACAAAGACATAGATTAACAGTAGCCACTGGCAGAGGTGAAAGAGATTCTTGCATTGCTTCTATTGGAATGAACAGAAGCCTGAAAAACAAGATGCAGATATTACAGAGACTGCTGGGAGTCATTGCGGTACAAGTAAACATATGGGTTGTGTTAGGGTAGCTAAGAATAGAAAGAGGTGCATGTATACTTGCGTGTACACCAATGCTAGGAGTTTAGTAAATAAATTTGATGAATTTGAGGTATTGCTCAAAACATCAAAGGCAGATATTGTTGGGATATCAGAGACGTGGTGTCACACAGATATAAGGAATGCAGAACTGGAATTTGGGGAGTACAAAGTCTACAGAAAGGATAGACAGGATAGGAAGGGAGGAGGGGTTATGTTATTAGTTAAGAAACACAAAATCCAAGGAAGTGAAGCCAGTCGACATCGCTGGACAGTGCAGTGTCGAGTCAGTTTGGTGTGACATATAATCATTGGAAGATCAAAATTTAGGGTAGGAGTGTGCTATAGGCCTAATGACTCTGATGAGTATAATAAGACCCTTTACAGGGAAACAGAGTGGACCAATAAATCAGTCTTATAATGGAGGATTTTAATTTCCCAGATATTGACTGGAATTTGGGGGCTGGTCACTCACACACTAGCAAGGCTTTTGTGGATTTATTGGATGATTGTTTTCTACATCAGCATGTTCGGGAGGCAACTAGAGGGAGTAATACTCTTGATTTGATTATCAGTAGTGATTCTTCATGCATTAAGAATCTGCAGATAAATGAACCACTAGGTGGAAGTGATCACAGTTTACTGAAGTGGGATTTACTCAAAGAGGTAACTACCATTAGGGGTAAAGGGAAGGGTTATTGCTTTTGTAAAGACGACTACGATGGTCTGAGACAGTATTTAAATTCTATACAGTGGGACCGTCTGATGATGTTACCAACAGCAAATTCAAAGAACTTATCTTGGAAGCTACTAGGCTTTACATACCAACTAAGAAATATTGTTCAAGGTTTAGGCCTAAATGGATGTCAGATGAACTAATTAGACATATGGCAGAGAAGAAAAATGCATGGGACACATACAAATTAACATGTGACACAGAAGCCTATGGTAGATAAAAGTTGATCTGTAACCAAGTTACAAAGGAGGTTAGGCAGGCGAAGGCAGATTAAGAGAAATCTTAGGCAAGGGATACAAAGAAAAACAGCAAAGAGTTCTTTACTTATGTAAACTCCAGAAGGAAGGGGATGAATCAGATTGGTCCACTTGATATCGATGGGTCAACTGTTGATGATCCTGCTCAGGTAGCTAACACACTAAATGAATATTTGGCATCGAAATTCACACATGAGGAGTTATTCAGCGAGGGGAATGCCAGAGGTGTATTCAACTCTGGCAGTAAGCTAGAGAATCTTGTAATAACTGAGAGTAAAGTGGAGGAGAAATTGTTGAAGATAAAGACAAGAAAAGCACCTGGGGTGGATGGGATCTATCCAGTTATATTAAAGGAGGCAGTAAAGGAAGTAAGCAAACCCTTAGCCATAATAATGAGAGTTTCCTTGGACTCAGGGGAGGTACCCACAGACTGGAGATGTGCAAATGTGATCCAAATTCCCAAAGGAGGATCAAAGGCTGGCACAAGTAATTATAGAACTGTGAGTTTAACTTCTGTTCCAGGAAAGTTAATGGAGGCAATGGTTAAAGAAGCGCTGTAGGATCACCTAGACATGACTTCAGTTATAGCTCGGACACAGCATGATTTTGTTAAGGGGAAGTCTTGCCTGACCAACTTGATTGGATAGTACGATGCAGTCACAAAAGAACTGGATGCAGACTTTGATATTATATACTTGGATCTTAGAAAGGCTTTTGATACTGTTGCACATGGAAGACTGCTGCATAAATTGGAGCAGTGTGGCATTGGAGGCAAATTGCTGCTATGGATAAAGGGGTGGTCGAGGGGGAGAAGACAGAGAGTGGTAATCAATGGACACTGCTCATCGTTGACTAATGTTATTAGTGGAGTCCCTCAGGGTTCAGTGTTGGGTCCATTATTGTTTTCTGTATTTATAAATGATATTGATGATGGTATATCAAGATTAATGTCCAAGTTTGCAGACGATACGAAGGTTGGCAGGGTTGTCAAGGACACTACTGACACTATGCTGCTGCAACAGGATCTGGAAAGGTTGAGCAGATGGGCTGAGAGGTGGCAAATGAAGTTTAACATTGACAAATGTAAAGTACTACATATGGGAAACAGCAACCCCAGAGCAACGTATCAACTCTGTGGTACTACACTGATAGTGGTAGAAAATGAAAGGGACCTGGGGGTGGTTGTGCAGGCAGATATGAAGTTTTCTGAGCAGTGCAGACAGGCTGCAAGAGTAGCTCATGGTGTATTGTCAATGATATATAAGAATTTTTCTAGCAGGGATAAGGAGGTGATTATTCCCTTGTATAAGGCAATGGTCAGGCCGCACGTAGAGTACTGTATACAGGTCTGGAGGCCTCATTTCAAGAAGGATGTAGAGCTGCTGGAACAAGTACAGAGAAGGGCAACGAGATTAGTGAATGGAACAAAGGGGTGCTCTTATGAAGAAAGGCTTAAGTTGTGCAAATTACAGTGTCTGGAGACTAGGCACCAGCGGAGTGATCTGATAGAGGTGTATAAAGCCTTGAATGGTTTGAGCATGCTCAATGCTGATGGGATTCTTCCTCTTGCTCAGAATAATCACCTGAGATGGCATAAATTCAAATTGAGGAAAGACAGATGTAGGATAGACGTGCGGAAATTTGCCTTTAGCCAGCAGATGGTTGGTTGGTGGAACAGACTTCCATCCCTTGTCGTGGAAGTTGATAGCCTAAATAAGTTTAAGGCTCAGCTGGACAGGTATTTCGTCCACTGCAACAGAGGGGTGAAGTGGAAGTGGTTTTTTTTTTTTTTTTTTTTTTTTGGCTGATGCTGCATAAGCTTGCTTTCTTGTATCAAATGCCTCTACTAATGCTAAAATCACTCACTATATCACCATAATTTATTTTATCTGCCAATCATGCTCAATTGATATTATTGATAATGAAATAAGCCTTTCTTGAGAGACTGACAATCTCAGGTGGTTCTTTTATTAGTTTTAATTTTGAAAACGAGCTTTCAATTGAAGCTACTGTCACGGAACTTGTTAATATTATCCTTAATGCTATTGTAATATTAGGGTGCAACTCCATTAAATTCTTGGAGTATTGTACTGCAGTACTTCAAGACATGTGAAATTGATGGGTATAATTGGATTTAGGTGAGACCTAAACATTTTAATTTCCTCATAAAAATCAATTTTGTCGACATCTTTAAGAAATATTGAACAAAAATTTTCTAGTTGTTGTTTTAGTTCAGCTTCAGGCATGACTCGCAATTTACTGCGATCATACAAAAAACCAAAAAAGATAGCTTCTTGTTCTTACTGCAGCATCAACAATTAATGAAAAGAAATTGATTTTGTAAATTTCTTCTGGGTTCAATATGGGATCATTTCTACCTTCATAATCAAAAAATCTTTTTTAACCAACATGCCACTCCTTGCAGGAGATATCAATGTTTAGTTCCTCATTTAACCGTTTAGCTGTTGCTAAAAAGAGACTTATCCATTTCCCCTATACGGTCAGCCCTCTTATAGCACAATAGAACACAAGTTGTGTTCCTAGAAACCAAAATCGTGCAATATAAATAACAGTCCCTATGGAAAATATAGGGTTAGGTGCCAACCACCCAAGATCAAACACACATTTGTAACCAAAACATTACCAAACACAATAAATAATCATAATAAAATTAGTTACGTATTTTATTACAAATACAACTAATGCTTTTGCTTCTATCGTAAGCAAACTTGTTCTTTGTTTGATCTTCCATCCAAACAGATGACAACCGTTCCATCTCTTCCAATTCTTTGTGTCTTAATCTAATGGATTTTATTACATTTTGAGTTGTTCCATTTTGAGTAATTCTCGGCGTTGCCTCATTTAGGCCTGTAGCACAGGCAATATCACATATTCTTTCATTTTGCTCAAAGCATTTCAGGATTTCGTATTTTTTTCTCTATGGACAGAGGCGGACTGGCCATAAGCCTTACTGGGGAAACGCCGGTAGGCCGGAGGCCAGAAGACAATGGAGACCAGTGTGATTTTGGCCATAAATGCTAGTATGAGGCCACTACAAATTTTCCCCTGTAAGAATTTTTGCCCCATTGCTTTTATTTTTCTCTCTGAATCTTCACCAGGACTCTTCCTTTTCACACCTTTTAAAGGAATAAAAAGGTGTGAAAAGGAAGAGTAAAAATTACAAAATTTTTATGTGTATCAATACATAATACACATAAACAAAGCTAGTGCACGTAGCAACTGAATAAACAACACCATAAAGGCAGAGACACACTATTAACACCTCACTAGCTCACATTTCTGGAGATCACTACCATAAAACAATAAAACCAATTTCCAGTTGCATTTCTGCTGGTGGAATCTATTATAAACTCGTAGTAAAGTCGATCTAATTGCATTTGCGATAATACTGATAGTTGGAACTGTGCCAGTTTTTACATCATTATGGTGAAATGTGTTTCCCCTTCACTGATATAAAAAAACAAAAATACATTTTCAGAATCTTCTTTTCGTTCCTATCGTGTTGCATTCAGTTGGGGATGATTCCCCATTGGACTGCCATTTCTTGTAAACACAAAGGTGAATCGTGCATAAGCAAATTCAGTTCATGTTATATACGATATCATTCCCCTATTTATAAACCATGTATGATCAAATTCGTGTAGTGTAAATTCGTGTTATACGAGGACTGACTATACTTTTGAAAGAAATTAACTCTTCCAAATGCCTCGCTTCTTTTCTATATGCATTGTTGAACTTTGCAACAATTTACTAATGAAATTAACTTTTGTGAGTAATTCATACCAAATTACAAGACTTAAAATAAATTCAAATTCGTGCATATGTTTCTCAATGCTCCTGATTTCTACTTTTAGATCATCATTAGAAACTTTTTCTTGAATTTATTCAATGCTGATAAAAATTCTACCAGTTGAAGCCGTATAGCTTTAATGCTATTCACACGACACTCACATCTAGTGTCTGACAAAGGTTTTAGTGTATACTGCATTATGTGTTTTTTAAATAGATCCCAACAAGATGTCGATGATGAAAATAAAATATATATTTGTTTTATTGTCTTTAAAAATTTTACTCCAAGTTCAGAAGATTTGGCAATATCACCCAAAACATTGTGACATGCACAAGGAGTGCATATCACAAATTTAGTTCCCTTTAGATTAAACTATTCATACATTTGCGATGAACTGGTGACCGTTCATGTTCTGGAATTCTTGGATTTAGGCAAGATCAATCATTATACAGGTAGTTCTTGACTTTACGAGTTAATTCGTTCCTAGCGCGTGCTCGTAAAGCGAAAACTGATAAAGCGGGAATTTATTTCCCATAGACAAGGTTAAAAATAGGAGTTCGTTCTCAACAATGAAATTAGTTAGCTAATTAGTTTATGTTTAAACAATGGTTGATTTATCGAAAGAAATGAAGATGTAGCCAGTAAAATCAAGCAAATTATAATAATAGAGAAATTATTTATGACTTACAAACGTTAAAAAATGTTTATTCTTCACATTATCGACTAAATGCACAATCGTTGATCACTCATTACTGGCTTGGCACTTGCTGGTTTATTATTATTATTAGCCATATGGCGAAAGGAAGCCTGAGACTTATGCTGCACCAGCAAAAAAATTCCCGAGTTACCCTGTGTGAGAGAGAGAGAGAGAGAGAGAGAGAGAGAGAGAGAGAGAGAGAGAGAAGGGAATCACCAAGAAAGAGAAGAATGATGATATCCAACTCAGGACCCTGAGTGTGCCAAGCCCATATCCACCTGATGTGAGCCCATGATATTGTTGCGCAGGGAGTCGTCTTCTTCAGAAATGTTTCAAGAGGCATTTGTTTCCAAGATAATCTTATCTTTTTATAAATTTCACGATTGCATGCATAAGCATTTTTTAACGGCACACACAAATTGCAACTAACACGATTCGTGAGGAGTAACAAGTTTACGAAGCTTAAAAAAAAAAAAAAAAAGGAATCAAGAGAAGATTCTGAAAATTTATTTATGTTTTTTATACGATTGAAGATTTCAGTAAAGGGGAAACACATTTCACCATAATAATGTAAAAAAAAAACCACACAATTCCTTTTACAGGTAAAAAACACCATATGCTGTCCAAACTTAACGAGTATATTAACCACTCACTGTTGAGTTTCACCATTTGGTAACTGCTTTGTATAATAGTACTTGGAAAAGCATCTTCCATTGCTATTTTGTGGAAAATTATCAGATTTTATTTAAATTGGTCCCTTTTTAATTATTAATGTTCTCATTTGGTTGGATATTATATATTTTGGCCAAGTTGCTGGATCTTCAATAGAAAAATTTTCATCGACACCAACACCGGAATGGGCTTCAGAAGCTTCATTTTTGCCTTGTGCTTCATTGTGTTCTTTTATTTCTTGATCTCCTATTTATTTCTTCTTCTTCCATGTGTTCTTTTATTTCTTGATCTCCTATTTCTTCTTCTCTCATGTGTTCTTTTATTTCTTGACCTCCTATTTCTTTTTCTCTTGTGTGTTCTTTTATTTCTTGGCCTCCTATTTCTTCTTCACTAGTAACTGCTACCATTGGTGTCATTGGCATAGTCTTGACACTGAGCTTTTCGTCATTGCTCGGTGTTTCCAAATTTGATACAGTAACAAATTTCAATATTGCATTTTGCAATTTAGATGCTGCTTCTTGTTTCTTTGCCAATTTTTTTTCTTTTTTCAGATCCACTAGGACATTTATGATTCTGGTCTCTATCTCGCTCGAGTAAAATCTCCCATTTTACTGTAAATGCAAAAAACTTTTTCTCAATTTTCATATAACATATGCAATAATATTATCTCACTTGCCCATTTTACTGTAAATGCAAAAAGTTTTCTTCATATAACATATATTAAATCTCATGGAAACGCATTTTCGATCTTCACACTCATGGTATAGTCGTTTGCAGATTAAATAATTTATTAAACATAAACATAAAATAACACTTTAACTTACCAAATTATGACAATCTATATATGGAATATAGGTGGAACGAGGCAACCGTCATAAGAGGAGCCACACTGGTACAAGAGAAAATTTAAATAAGCAATATGAATAAATAACGAAAGACACTCAAAAGTATCTTTTCAAGATCCAGATACTTCACCTTCCATGTTCAAATTCTACTCAGTGCAGTAGATTTCTCCAAACTTTCAATCTTTTTCTGATCTTTCAGAATAGTGAACAGAGTACTCTAAGGAATGCCTAACTGTTTTGCAATGTCAGTCTTAGAATGTACGATCCAACACCATTATCTACAATTGCAAAATCCTAATTTTATCTGCGATTGGCAAGACTATCCACTTTCTTGGAGCCATACCAATAATACACTCTAACTAATGAAATTAACTTCTAACTGATGTTCATTTCATTACTGCACTGTGAAAAAAGGCATAGGACATGTTAACAAATGATTTCTTATGGTCAGGCTGCAAGCTCATCAATTACTTCAATCCTGAAGCATTCTGTCATTTTCAAATGCAATTATTGTAATAAAAAAGAAAATTCAGATTAAGAGGTAGAAATTTATGGTAATTATAGAGACATACTTTTGTTTCCAATGTCGTTATACTGAATGTAAAATAGCATTGGGTTAATGAGAAATTGGCAGAAAACAACCACACAAGAAATTATAACGTGTTGGGATGCTAAAAAAGAGGAGCCTATAAAGAGCTTCGATTGTAGTAGCATATTATGCAAGAAAGCAAACTTATCAAGCAGCAGCAAAAAATAAATAAATAAAATAAAAAACAATAAAAATAAAAAACTCCTCACCACCTGTCCATCCCCTCCAATAATCTATCTAGTTCTTCCTTGAATTTATTCAAACTACTATCGTCCACTACCACAACAAAAACAGAAGCATGTTGCTGATTTGTCTGCGATGTCAGCCAAATCAGCAATTTGGGAGATAGGCTCTGGAAGGATAGCTTGATGATAAATAGGGTCCAGCCATTGAAGTACTCTGCTTCTCGTTTATGCATATACTTGGTGCATATCCAAACTAGACCTGTAGTCTAGTTTGGATCGTACTAGTGCACAGTAAATGTGTAATAGGGTGCATCTGTCCACATCAAAGTGTAGAGGAGAGACAGCAGAGAATATTTAGGCCTCTTGTGCACTTAGTACAGAGTTGACAGATGTGTTTCAGGAAGGTAAACTTTTTATCAAATACGAGTCCCAAGAATTTTGTGTCTTGATCTACTGGAATAGCATTTTGTCTGAGCATCAATTCAAGTTCAGGGTGTAATCTTCATCCTGAACGACAAAAGTGTAGGCAAATGGTCTTCTGCAGCAAGAACCTGAATTCAGGAATTAAGTGCCCAGATATTAAGGCGATTAATGGCTCATTGCAGTTGTCTTTCAATAACCCTCATGTTGCATGACTGACAAAATATGCTAAAGGAGTTGGAGGAAGTTGGTCTGTGATAGCATTTACTTTGATGGCGAAAAGGGTGACACTTGATACTGATCCTCACGGTACCCCCTCCTCTTGGCAAAAAAGAGTGAGAGAATGAGGATCACACACAAACCTGGAAAGAACGACTGGCTAAAAATTTTTAATAAAAATGGGCAGTTGCCCTCTGAGACCACTGAGGTTATGCAAATCTTTTAAGATGCCAAATCTCCAAGTTATGTCATACGCTTTCTCCATATCAAAGAATGAAGATACAAGATGTTCACATTTTAGGAAAGCGTCCTGGATGGATGTTTCCAGTCTAATAAGATGGTCCAGAGTGGATGGTTCCTTCGGAAGCCGCATTGGATATTAGAGAGAAGGTCATTTGATTCTAAATATCATATTAAACAAAAATTAACCATTCTCTCTTCGATTTTGCACAAACAGCTGGTCAGAGTAATAGAACAATAATTATTAGAGATTTTAAGACCTTTTCCTGGCTTGACAAAGGCAAGAACAGTTGCCTTGGTCCAGGCATCCGGAAACTGCTCTTCACTAAAGATTTTATGATATGGAAGGGGCAGGTGATCCACAGATTTTGGTGAAAGATGTTGTTGTTATTTGGTTTTTAGGAGCATTAGCAACTAAGGCCATATTACTTTGGGGATATGCGGTGGTCATTCCCTGACCTTTCTGCATCCTCCGTATTTGGTGGTCACAGGCTCGAACCCCAGTCTAATCAAGAAGCGTGTGCTATGCACTGCCGCTCCTGCCCACCTGGCTACAGAGGCGCCCGGTGAAAGATGCTTAATCATTTTATAATGGATACATCTGGTCCAACAGTACTTGCCGTGGAAAGGATGAGAGTCCTTTTCAGTTCCTGCATAGTGTATGGCCCATTGTAGGGATAAAGGCCCTTTGATGTGAAATTAAGTGCCTGTTTTTTGATTTTGTTTCAGGACCAGGAACTCTGGGGAATACGAAGATGTCACAGAGATGCTAGAGAATGTTTCCCCATGAGAATTGGCTATTGCAGTTGGACCTGCATCCATTATAACCTAGAATTGAGGAAGCGTGGGATATATATTTTTCCTTCATTTTCTGGATTTTATCCCAGGTCAATTTAGTACTAGTGGACTAAGTAACTGATGACAAAAAACTGGATCCAAGATTCCTTTTGACTCTGATGTTGGATGTAGCATGCTTTAGCTCGTGCACATTTAAAGGCTATATGGTTGGCCGTGATAGGATATCATCGGAATATCCCCCAGGCTTTGTTTTGAGCTTTTTTTTTGCTGCTGTGCATTGTGAATTCCACCATAGTTTGGGAAAAGGTGGAAACCGGGCAGATATTTTAGGAATGTACGTGACTGTATCATTGATAGGCTCCTGATTGACTGCAGTGATGTCAATCTCTGCCAGATGTTAGTAAGCATTCCAGTCAGCCTGATCAATCTTCCACCATGGTAACCTATAAGGAAGACACGGTCTTCCACTGTGTAAGGAGGTTATCACAGGGAAGTGATCACTTCCATATGGGTTCTCCTTCACTTCCCAAGTGAGTGAAGGGAGTAGAGAAGGGAGAAGCATGTGGAAGAAGATGTTTGTTCCCACATTTAGAAGGGAAAGGTCACTGTCATTGAGCATATGTGCTATGACTCATACCCTTCCATTAATACTAGTGCTATCCCACAGGGTGTTATGCCCATTAAATCCCCAAGAAGTAATAAATGGGGAGGCAACTGCATTACAAGATCACCAAGGTCTTCCTGGGAGATGTCAGTCCCAGGTGGCAAATAAATGGAGCAAATGTTTAACAAAACAACCCCGGGGGCTCACATCTGGTGAGTATGGGCTTGGCACACCCAGAGTCCTGAGCAGTATATCATCATTCTTCTCTTTCTTGGTGATTCCCTTCTACTAACTCAGGAATTTTTTTTTTTTTTTTTTTTAGCTGGTGCAGCATAAGCCTCGGGCTTCCTTGCACCATATAGCTAATAATAATAAAAATCCACTGTAAGGTGAATTGCAACTGCCTCTATGCTGATTGTAAGTAGCAAAAGCTGAACTGGACTGTAGTTGCCCACAAGAATAGCCACTCCTCCAATGAGTAGGACCACAATTCTATCCTTATGAAAAATTGAGATGTTACTCATAGTGGTGGTCATCATTTGACTTTAGGTACGTCTCCTGCAAGCAAAATCAGATTGGCTTATGTTTCTGCAGGAGGACCTTGATATCATCAGTATTTTGCCAGAATCCATGACAATTCTATTGTAGAAATTTAGCCATTATTTTGGCTTGGTGGGTCCATCAAGCAGCTTCCAAGGTGCTGAGGGCTTACTTTTGTCAGTCTTGGATTTATCTTTTTTAGGGAAGAATGGATGCTGTCCCATGTCCATTTCCTCCTCCGCAAAGAGAGACTGAATCATCATGTACCTCCTTGGTTTTGACATCCATTTTTTCTTGCCTTGACGTGGGTGGTTCAGTTTTTTGTAATGTTAATTTAGTGCTCACTTTTGGTAATTCTGGAGCACTGGGAGGTACAGATATTGGAGTGACAGCTGACTGCGATTTTTGGGTAGACTTTTGTGAACTCAATAAATAGCGAGCAATAGGAGTGAATGAGTCCCTTGAGGGAACAGTCATATCAGTTTGGGTCCCGATGGTACTCTTACCAGAAACTTTCTGGGCATATGTGGGCTTGCCGCTATTTATAGGTTGGATGCTTTTTCTGGACTCCTGGTAGGAAATATTCAGCTCTGTTTTTAGTTTTTGAAACTCTTTTTCGTCCTTCCACAGCTGGCATGCTCGAGAGTATGCAAGGTGCTCTCCTTGGCAGTTAGTACAATTTGGCTTAGGAGCTAGACATTCCATGCTCTTGTGATCTTTGCAACCTCATCGAGCACAGACAGGGTTACCGTGACAAGCAGTTTGTGAGTGGCCATATATTTTACATCAAAACACCTCAGTGGGTTTGGTACGTACATTCTCACTAGGCAGTTTAGATAGCCTGCCTTGATGGCACTTGGAGACCGTGGAGTGTTGAATGTAAGGATGAGAACTCAGGTAGGGATGAGATTCCCATCCTTTTGCATGGATATTTGATAGCTGTCACTCCTTGTTCTTTCAATTCAGAGCAGATCTATTCAGAAACGTGAAGATCCCACTTTGATATGACACTGTGTGATGAGTTCAGAGTTTTTTGAAAAGTTACAATGAAAGCCACCTATTGATGTGGCTTTCAAGATTTTTTTCAGCATGCTTTGTATTTGATGCTACAACTAAAATATCTCCAGAAAGCAGCTATTTTACAGATTTCGGTGATTCTGCCATCCCTTCTAATCCTTTCTGGATAAAGAAGGGTGACATTTTCCTGATTGACTGCGCTCTGGTGGAATGAAGAATGAGGAAAAGCAGTGTCACAGATGGTGTTTTCACCATCTCTGACAATTCCGGCTCTTTTAACAGAGCCGACCGGGCTAGCCGAGTGGGTAAAGTACCTGCCCGGCAACCCAAAGGTCGCGGGTTCGATTCCCGCCTCGGGCTTGGATCAAAGTACTGCAAAAACCTTGGGAGGTGCAATATGGCCACAGAAGCCGATGCGCCAACAACTACCAAATCAAAAAAAAAAAAAAAAATACCAATCTCTTTTAACAGAATTTGTGTCATTCTTGTCTAATCAATTAGGTATGGGCCTTGTTGGGGCACCAATAGAGGGATTTAAATTAATCATATGAGTAAGATAAAAATTTCAGTTGCCCTAAGTACCTCACCCACCATGGAGCCCTACGAGGGGACACCCACTCATGAACTAGCAGGTACTGCATACATGAATGGGAAGCCAAGTTCACTTAGGAGCACCATACCCACGTTTCCAATAAGCCTTGATCCCATCCAAGGACCAAAGGGAGGGAGACCTATTAGAATGCAGTTGACCCAGGCAGTAAGAACCACCTGCTGATTGATCCCAGTCAGGCCAGTCTGGAGCCTTCCATCTTGTCGAAGCAGAGGCCAAAGTGGTGTATTAAGGCCTCTCAATCACCAGGATCCCCCTTTCCAAGTTTCCACAGGTTGCAACACACGGCTGGACATGCCAGATTCCAATGATGTAACCCTAGAACCAAGGTATGGACTTTGGATCTCAGTGATGCTAATCTGGAAGGCAGCAGCATCACTGGGAGATCCCCTCACCATGTACAGGTGAGGGGATCTCATCAAGGGGGCAAGAGGAAGAATACCATCAATAAGCTCATTAAGCCTTGATTCAAAGTCTTAAACAACTCAATCAGATCACTTCGCAGGTGCCTAGTCTCCAGATGCTGCAATTCTCACCACTGAAACTTTTTTTTTTTTTTTTTTTTCAGTAGGAGCACCCTTTTGTTCACTTCACCAATCTCGTTGCCTTTCTCTACACGCATTGAAGCAGAAATTCAATTGCTATTTCTCAGCTCATCTGCCAAATTTTTTTTAGATCTTGTTTACCCTGATTACTGTCATTAATCACACTGCAAACCTTTGTGTCATCTATAAATTTAAACATCGAGCCCAATAAACCTTTATCAATGTTATTAATAATTCGAGGGCTTAGTGTCAGACAACTTTAACTACTAAATTGCATTTTTGTTATGAGAAACTTTAGTTTAACTTTATACAAATAACAATGTATATCATGTCATAGAAATGTATTTGTCTAGTAGTTTACATTTTAGCTTGAGCTATAAGCACATTTCCGGTAAACCAAGAAAATGTCAAATGACTTTTTCTTGGTTAATTACAAAAACGTTTACTGCAAAATGATTTTGTAGTTAACATTGTCTGACACTAAACCCTTGATTAGATTAATTAGACAAAACAATTGGTCCAGGATTGAAAACTGCAGGACTCCACTAATAACATTAGTCTACAAAGACCTGCATGGGTGTCGGCAGGATATTTTGACAGCTGGTGCAAAAAAAAAACAAACAAAAACACTACAGTAGAACATCAATTATCCAAACCACCACCACCCCTCCCCAAAAATTACAGTATCTACTTTTAGTGCACTGGTTTTTATGCTGAAATATTACTTCTGCCACCTGATGTATTCGTTTCCGATTATTTATTTGAAGATATATGCAGCATAACATGGAAATAGTCTTAATTTGTCATTACAGGAGGAGTTAAAAATCAAGTATTGGCTTTAACTACTGTGTGGACCAAGGATAGTCTCCCCTGACCTTGTTGAGTCATTGTCTGTTGTGAGTGTCAAAGTATGGGGGGGGGGGGGAATTGGCTTTCACTCAGTCTGCAGCGAGCATTGCAGTGTGAGTTTATTTCAGGCGTTCTGTTTCTAATCACTCAATATTCAAGTTTTTGTTCATGGCTATTTCAAAGTGAAGTACTGTTTCATTTTGCTTGTTAATTTTAATACTACTGCCCCTTTGTATTAATAATGGAGTCTATAGGCAAAAGAAACTGCAATGTGTTGTCAACGGAAGACAAGATAACAATTAACATTAGTTGCGGCATATGATGGAAGAAAGCAAGCTTATATAGCATCAGCCAAAAAAAAAAAAAAAAAAAAAAACCCTTCCCATTTCACCCATCCAATTCACTCCAAATGTTTGTCTAGTTCAGCCTTAAATTTATTTAAGCTATCACACTTCCACAACAACAGATGGAAGTCTGTTCCAGCAGTCAACTACCCACTGGCTAAAGGCAAACTTTTGCACATCTATTCTACAACTGTCTTTCCTCAATTTGAATCTTTGCCCCCTCAGGCTCTTAATCTGAGCAAGCAAAAGTATCCCGTTAGCATTGAGCCAGCTTAACCCATTCAAGGCCTTATATACCTTAATCAGATCACCTCGCAGATGACTAGCCTCCAGATGCTGCAACTTGCAGAACTTAAGCCTCTCTCTTGGTAAGAGCACCCCTTTGTTCCTCTCACTAATCTTGTTGCCCTTCTCTGTACTCATTCTAGCAACTCTACATCCTTCCTAAAATGAGGCCTCCAGACCTGTACACAGTACTCAAGGTGCGGCCTGACCACTGCCTTATACAAGGGGATAATCACCTCATTGTCTCTGCTAGCAAAATTCCTACATGTCATTGACAAAACTCCATGACCTGCTCTGTCAGCCCATCTGCACTGCTCAGAGGACTTCATATCTGACTGCACAATTACTCCCAGTTCTTTTTCATTCTCCACCTCCCTGAGTGTAGTACCACACAGTTGGTATGTTTCCCTTGGGTTACTGCTACCCATATCCAGTACTTTGCATTTGTCAATGTTAAACTTTAGTTGCCACTTCTCAGCCCATTTGCCTACCTTTTCTAGATCCTATTGTAAATAGTCTGGTAAAGGCTGAAACCAGTGTATCTCTTGCTAAGATTTTTAATGTTGGTAAAGCAACCATATCTGACATAAAGAGCAGAAAAAATGAAAATTTGAAGTTTACTTCAAAGTTAGACAATGAACATGGCTCTAAAAAAAACAGGAAAACTATGAAAAAAGCTAGTGATGTTTATTTATGGTTTCTACAAAAGAGAAGTCAAGGCTTCCTATTTCGGGCCTCTGTTATTAGCATTTGATGCAAGAAAGCAAGCTTATGCAGCATCAGCCAAAAAAAAAAAAAAAACCACTTCCATTTCACCCCTCTGTTCATTCAAAATACCTGTCCAGCTGAGCCTTAAACTTATTTAGGCTATCAACTTCCACGACAAGGGATGGAAGTCTGTTCCACCAACCAACCAACCACCCACCAGCTGGCTAAAGGCAAATTTCTGCACGTCTATCCTACATCTGTCTTTCCTCAATTTGAATTTATGCCCTCTCAGGTGATTATTCTGAGCGAGAGGAAGAATCCCATCAGCATTGAGCATGTTCAAACCATTCAAGGCTTTATACACCTCTATCAGATCACCTCGCTGGTGCCTAGTCTCCAGACACTGTAATTTGCAAAACTTAAGCCTTTCTTCGTAAGAGCACCCCTTTGTTCCATTCACTAATCTTGCTGCCCTTCTCTGTACTCGTTCCAGCAGCTCTACATCCTTCTTGAAATGAGGCCTCCAGACCTGTATACAGTACTCTAGGTGTGGTTTGGTTTGGTTTGATTTGGTTTTTTATGGCGCATTGGCAGCTAGGGCCATAATGCGCCAAGTCAAATTTTAAAACGCTACTAAACAACTTTGGTAGCCAAAGCTACCACGTCAAACAATTAATTATTATGTTTAAAGAGGTATAAAAGTAAAAGCATAAAACTTAGATCTTTGTATAAACATTAGTAAATTGTAAAAATTGTCTCTGTCACCTATAATCTGACTGAGTGTAAATGGCTCAGTCACATTATTAAAAGCGGTAAAATACAAGCGTCGCGCTTCTATAAAATCAGGACATTCTATTAAAATATGACTAACGGTTAAAATAACATTACATATCTCGCACATAGGTGGGTCATCCGCCCTCAGCAAGTAGGAATGGGTTAGATGACTATGACCTATGCGGAGCCGAGCAAGAACAACTTCCTCTCTTCGGTCCCTGTGTAGACTGGACTGCCATTGCGCAATTACAGGCTTAATGCGATGTAATTTATTTGTGGCCTGTCCGTGCCAAGAATCTTGCCAATGGGAGAGTAATTTAGAACGTATTATTTGCCTGTAGTCTGTATAGGGGACTGACAGGCAATGATTATACAGGGAAATGGCTGATTTGGCAGCGGTATCAGCTAATTCATTTCCCCGGATCCCAATGTGGCTTGGGATCCAGCAAAAGCGAATATCAAATTCTAATTCCACAAGAGAAAAAAGAATCTTCCGGATCCTGGACAGGATCGGATGAGGGTTATACCTCACCGATACCAGAGCCTGTAATACGCTCAATGAATCACAATAAATCACATACCTCTGGTAGTTGCGATTTTTAATGTGATCTAGGGCTGATTGTATTGCATGCAACTCTGCAGTATAAATGCTAGTTTCTTGTGGGATCTTATAGGATAATGTTTTGTGAGGGAACACAACAGCAGATCCCACATGACATTCTAACTTTGAGCCATCTGTATAGATTGGCAGAAAGTCAGAATACTGCTGTCGATGTAATGCAAAGAGTTGCTGGTAGACAGATGGCGGTGTAGTAGCCTTCTCGCAGATCTTAAGGGAGAAGTCGCAATTTAGTGCATACCCTCAGGTGTGGCCTGACCATTGCCTTATACAAGGGAATAATCACCTCCTTATCCCTGCTAGAAAAATTCCTATATATCATTGACAATACACCATGAGCTACTCTTGCAGCCCATCTGCACTGCTCAGAGAACTTCATATCTGCCTGCACAACCACCCCCAGGTCCCTTTCATTCTCTACCACTGTCAGTGTAGTACCACAGAGTTGATACGTTGCTCTGGGGTTGCTGTTTCCCATGTGTAGTACTTTACATTTGTCAATGTTAAACTTCATTTGCCACCTCTCGGCCCATCTGCTCAACCTTTCCAGATCCTGTTGCAGCAGCATAGTGTCAGTAGTGTCCTTGACAACCCTGCCTACCTTTGTATCGTCTGCAAACTTCGACATTAATCTTGATATACCATCATCAATATCATTTATAAATACAGAAAACAATAATGGACCCAACACTGAGCCCTGAGGGACTCCACTAATAACATTAGTCCACGACGAGCAGTGTCCATTGATTACCACTCTCTGTCTTCTCCCCCTCAGCCACCCCTTACTGCAAGTAAAACAAAGACAATTAAAAAACACTGTATTAAAAGAAAATCTGATGATAACTTCTGTGAGTCGCTAGAAAAATAAATTGGCCAAGAGGCCAATTTATTTTTCTAGTACAAGATTGGTACTGAAGACATCTGGCACTGATAGCGGTTGAATGGCAATTGAAGTCTAACATTGACAATTACAAAGTACTGCATATGGATAGTTATCCCAAATAACAAATCAAATGGGTAATACTATACTCAAGGTGGTGAAGAACAAATCAAACAAGTGGTACCACACTTTGGGTAGTAGAGAATGAAAAAGAATGGAGGTAATTGTACAATGAGATGTGATCTCTGGGCAGTGCAGAAAGGCCACCAGGACACTTTATGGGATTTTTGTTAATGATATACAGGAATTTTGTTAGCAGGGATAAGGAGGTTATTATTGTATTGTATAAAGCAATGGTTAGACTGCATCTTTAGGACTGCATATAAGGCCTCATTTTAAGAAGGATGTGGATCTACTGGAATGGGTGCAGAGAAAAACAACGAGGGACTAGTCTCCAGATGCTCTGCAGCATCTGGAGACTAGGAATTTGCAGTGAAATGCAGCTGAAGTATTAAGGCTTTGAATGGAATCTGCAAGCTCAATTCTGATGCCATTCTTTCTCTTGCTCAAAAGAGCAAGAGAAAAGGATGGCAATTGAGGAAGGATAGTTGCAGGAGAGATGCACGAAATTTACCTTCGGCCAGCTGATTGTTGGAATAAACCACCATCTCATGTTGTAGTTGTGTGAAGTTTGAATAAATTCAAAGAAGAAAGAACTAGGCAAACTATGAGAGGGGATAGATGGGTAATATGGGGGAAGTTTCTTTTTTTTTTTTACACTCTATAAGCTTGCCTTTTTGCATCATTTGCTATTACTAAATACTAATAAACTCATGTCCATCCACACCCCCCCCCCCAACAACTAGCAATTTCTCTTGGTCCCCGAAAGACTCCTCAATGATACTGAAAAAATCTCATGTATCACTTCTGTTGAAAATGTATTCCATCACTATGTAATAGATTCCTTCTACCTACTAGGATGGGCTATACTGATAAACCATTCCCCCAAAGCCTTGCACAGTACCTCAAGTTTGAACACACTGAGAGGGCTTTCAGCATCTTAAGCCTGAGAACAATATCATCATTCTTCTCTTTCTTGGTGATTCCGTTCTACTTTTGACTCTCTCTCTCTCTCTCACTGAAAAATATTTTTTCCAGTCGAATTTTTTTTTTTTTTTTTCGGGTGGTGCAGCAAAAGCCTCAAGCTTCCCTGCACTATATAGCTAATGATAATAATTGCACATTAACACATGTTCCTACCTGACTTGCAGCATTTTTTCAGCATGGTCCTACATCCATCCATCAAACTGTCGGGTCATGTGTGCTTAATATCATTAGTTCCCCACATGAATAATAATGCTCTCATTATGCCCCGAATACTAATAATCTGTTAATAATTTCAGTAATTGTTGCTTCTAGCAGTATACTCTGGTTCTAGTCCAACTGTTCTTAATGCAAAAAATGTTATCCATTTCCCTGACAATGAAATCCGAGCCAATAAAACTAAATCCTCTTGAACTAGAGCAGTGTGTACTTGATTATGCTGTTATTTATCCCCAGATTAACTGGGTATGCATCACCTGGCAGACCAACCACTAGGCTTCCAGCAGTAATGTGGCACACATCCCAATAGTAAATTAACCCTGTGCCAAACACGCTACAGCACAGCTGGTGTAACCAATTGCAACAGTGATCATTATCTTCAAATCATTCACATCAGTTGGCAAGAGAGTTGGACCTGCATTTCCTACTCATTGATTTGAAAAGGAGTTCCAGGAAGCCTCGAGTATCCTTATGAAAGTAAGAGGGGCTGCATCATAGAAGCATGTTGTTGCCAGGATCATCCTGAGATATTTGTAGGATAAGATAATTCTCCAGCAAGTTTCAATACATAGCACTTGGGATTATTCTTTCTGCGAAGAGGAATGAGTTGTACATTTTTTTTTGCAACTTTCAGCAGGTAACATCTTAACTTGAGGACTCTCAGGCATGTTTCAAGTCTGAGAGTCCTCAAGAAGTCTATGAACATGCACTCATCGTTAAACAAAATACAAGGTTGTTAAAATTAGAGTATCCCTATGTAGAGGGCACTGGAGCGAGCTCTAAGGCTCGTACTGATGAGAAATTTAGAAAACATGTACAATAAAGAATGCGCTCGCCATTTATTGTAAAAAAAAAAATTAGTTATAAAATTTGTCACTGTATGGCATGTAACTATCTTAGTTACGATTATGAATATCTGAATAATCGTAAGTTATTACCACAGCACCACTACACAGCTCTACTGTACTGTATAAAAGCAAAGCAGTCTCTTCAAAATCATACAGATCTCTACAGCAGAGATACAAATCTATGCACTAAAGCAGCAATGCCAACAACATTGCAGGAAAAGGCATTATTAGTGAAGCTGTACTATCAGAACAGCAACAATGCAGCTGCAGCTATCAGAGAATTCCGGCGTCAGAAGCGCATAAGGCATGGGCCTATGACTGTTTGTGCTGTCAGCAAAATGATTGCAAAATCTGAAGCGACAGGACATCTTGGTGTTCAACCAGGTAGAGGTCGAAAACGAGTGGACTTCTCTCATGTTGAAGATGTGGCTATGGCTGTCGTGGATTTATCAAGTCAATCTCTATGTGGTAGCACAAGTGTGCCAGCTGTTTCTCGTGAAGTGGACATGCCATATTCCACTGTAAGGCTAGTAATGCATCAGGTGTTGTGGTACTATCCTTACAAGATGCACATGCTACAGCAGCTAAAGCATGGTGATGCAGATATTCGTTTCACATATGCACTTCAGTTTCTGGCGCGAATGACAGTGGATATCACCTGGCCATGGAACATCCTTTGGAGTGATGAAGCCCACTTCTGCTTAAATGGACAAGTGAATATGTATAACTGTCGCATTTGGGCAACAGAAAACCCTCAAGTTATCCAAGAGGTCCCGTTGCATTCTCCAAAAAGTGACAGTGTGGTGTGGATTTATGGCCACATTCATGATTGGGCCATATTTTTTTGAACAGGTAACACCAACTGGACCCCGCACCTGTTCCTTCACGGGACAGTGATATGAAATTTTGGCAAATTTCGCAATACCAGAGCTGCAACAACGTGAGTGCCTTCAGGATACCATATTCATGCAAAATGATGTGCCACCCCACATCCACCATTCTGTCCAAAGACTGCTAAGGCAACACTTTACAGACAAACTGGTCATCAGCCGTTGTTTCCAGACATCTTAGCCAACCTGATCACCAGACCTCACCCCATGTGACTTCTAGTTTTGGGTTTTATTGAAGAACCAGGTGTATCAGGAAGGATGTCAAACTCTGGTAGATCTGAAGGACAGCATTAGACGTCATGTGCTGGCCATTTCAGTTGACATGCTACATTCTGCTGCAGAAAATAATGTTCTTCGAATGGAAACTGTTGTTGACGAAAATGGAGGACATGTATGACATTTCAACTTAACTTGCATTGTACACTTTTTCCCTTCCATCACAAAATGCACTGTTTTTTCTACATCAGGGTATGCAGCCATTTCTGTTTACGTTTCAGTAGTATTGCATCAATAACAAACAAATATGAAAACTCAGACTTTATTTTTGTCACTGTAAGCATATTTTGACTGTAGTGAACACACTTTTATGAACTACTTTTAGCTCTTGTGGTTGTATTCCTGATTGTGTGTATGTATATACATAAGTGTTTACAGCAAAGACGTTTGAGAGTCTGCTGACGAGGCTACTAGCGACGGTCGTTTTCAAAGCCGCTAAGTGGATTTTTGTTAATTATTGATTTGAAATTATTGTTTTTCTAAAACTTTTGATTTAAATTTAGTAGTATAACATTATTTTGTGATTTTCTGATTAATTTGGTGTATTTATTCTTTACTGGGCCTTGTAATTGCATAAAAGTATCGGTAAAGGTTTCCACGTGTTTCAACTCCGCTAACCGTTCGTAATTTTCCCGCCTTTGTGATACGATATACCGTACTAGATAGCGTTAGTTGAACTTCGTTAGCAGTTAAATTGTACGTTTAAATAAATACATATAACGACTTAGATTACAAACGTAATATAATTAATTTTATTTAACATAATTAATTATACATATAACCACTTAGGTTACGTAACATAAATAATTAGTAAAAACAAATAATTAATACATAACTTGATACGAAAGTTATATAAAGGGATTTCGCAGATAACACTCGTTACTGAAACGTAAATATTTCGTAGATAACACTCGTTACTGAAACGTAAATATTCCGTAGATAACACTCGTTACTGAAACATAAATATAGCGTTATAACTGTGTTTGGATACAAGTTTAGGATTTAATTTTGTACAGAAATTGAAATTTTATTGAAAGTAAATCTAAATCATGACTCAAACCAGAGCAGCAAAGCAAAGGGCTCAAGCTAATGGGAATGCTGTGGCCCAGGGGAGAACTGAGGGGGGCAGTTGTCCTCTGAATCACAGCCTTGTAAGATGCACTATTTGCTTGATGTTTGCGGAGCAGTCAAGTATGGGACATGATACTGCCATGGGGGATGTCTTTGTGTGTGTGCGATGCAAGGAGTGTAAGGAGATAAGGCGACAACTCAGCGTTGTTATGGGCCTATATGAGAGCTTGAAGGATAGGGTGGATGCCCTCGAAGGATTACAAGTGAGGGGCCCATCAAGCTCTCAGCTGCCCACACCAATGCCAGAGCTTGCACTTGGTCATCGCGGAACACAGCGGCAACCCCCAAGGCAGAATGCGCTGGTCCCAAAGGAACTAGTAGTTGTTGGTGACTCTATTGTCAGGGAAACGGGAAACATGCTTTGTAAAAAGGATAGGTGGAATAGGACCAGGGTATGTCTGCCAGGGGCAAAAGTTGATGACGTTGTAGAGCGGATATCATCTTTTAAGGGCACAAAAGGTGATATAGTTGTACACGTTGGCACTAATGACATTAAGAGTAGGAGACCGGCGGAATTACTTGACAAGTACAGGTCACTGATGAAAAAAAGCAGTGAATTAGGGTTGAAATTGAAAGTGTCTGCAATTCTGCCCAGACACGATAGGAGGGAGTATATGATGAGAGCCCTGTCAATCAATTCGGCCCTGGAAAGATTGTGCAGGGCTCAAGGGGTAGAATTTTTTTCAGCCTGGTCTGTACTTGTTAACAGGAGAGACTGCTTCTACAGGGATGGGATACACTTAAATAGAAAGGGTGCAAGAATGTTTGCTGATGCTATCGAGGCAATGTTAGGTGGGTCGGAAAACTGCTAGATTGGGGGGATACAAGGACTAATAGATTAACAGTAGCCACTGGCAGAGGTGAAAGTGATTCTTGCACTGCTTCTATTGGAATGAGCCGCAGCCTGGAAAATAAGATGCAGGATATTTCAGAGACTGCTGGGAATCATTGGGGTACAAGTAAACACATGGGTTGTGTTAGGGTAGCTAAGAAAAAGAACAGGTGCATGTATACTTGTGTGTACACCAATGCTAGGAGTTTAGTAAATAAATTTGATGAATTTGAGGTATTGCTCAAAACATCAAAGGCAGATATTGTGGGGATTTCAGAGACGTGGTGTCACACAGATATAAGAAATGCAGAACTGGAATTTGGGGAGTACAATGTGTACAGAAAGGATAGACAGGATAGGAAGGGAGGAGGGGTTATGCTATTAATTAAGAAACACATAAAATCCAAGGAAGTGAAGCCAGTCGACATCGATGGACAGTGCAGTGTCGAGTCAGTTTGGTGTGACATAAGCATTGGGAGATCAAAATTGGGAGTAGGAGTGTGCTATAGGCCTAATGACTCTGATGAGTATAATAAGAAACTGTTCGGAGAAATAGAGTGGGCCAGTAAATCAGAGAGTCTTATAATGGGGGATTTTAATTTCCCAGATATTGACTGGAATTTGGGGGCTGGTCACTCACACAGTAGCAAGGCTTTTGTGGATTTATTGGATGATTGTTTTCTACATCAGCATGTTCGGGAGGCAACTAGAGGGAGTAATACTCTTGATTTGATTATCAGTAGTGATTCTTCATGCATTCAGAATCTGCAGATAAATGAACCACTTGGTGGCAGTGATCACAGTGTGCTGAAGTGGGAGTTACTCAAAGAGGTAACTACCATTAGGGGTAAAGGGAAGGGGTATTGCTTTCGTAAAGGCGACTACAATGGACTGAGACAGTATTTAAATTCTATACAGTGGGATCAACTGATGATATTGCCAACAGCAAATTCAAAATGGGAAGCATTCAAAGAACTTATCGTGGAAGCTACTAGGCTTTACATACCAACTAAGAAATATTGTTCAGGGTTTAGGCCTAAATGGTTGTCAGATGAACTAATGAGGCATATGGCAGAGAAGAAAAATGCATGGGATACATACAAATTAACACGTGACACGGATGCCTATGATAGATACAAGTTGATCTGTAACCAAGTTACAAAGGAGGTTAGGCAGGCGAAGGCAGATTACGAGAGATCCTTGGCAAGGGATGCGAAGAAAAACAGCAAAGAGTTCTTTACTTATGTAAACTCTAGAAGGAAGGGGATGAATCAGATTGGTCCACTTGAGATCGATGGGTCAACTGTTGATGACCCTGCTCGGGTAGCTAACAAACTAAATGAATATTTTGCATCGACATTCACACATGAGGAGTTATTCAGCGAGGGGAATGCCAGAGGTGTATTCAACTCTAGCAGTAAGCTAGAGAATCTTGTAATAACTGAGAGCAAAGTGGAGGAGAAATTGTTGAAGATAAACACAAGAAAGGCACCTGGGGTGGATGGGATCTATCCAGTTATATTAAAGGAGGCAGCAAAGGAGGTAAGCAAACCCTTAGCCATAATTATGAGAGCTTCCTTGGACTCAGGGGAGGTACCCATTGACTGGAGATGTGCAAATGTGACCCCAATTCACAAAGGGGGATCAAAGGCTGACACAAGTAATTATAGACCTGTGAGTTTAACTTCTGTTCCCGGAAAATTAATGGAGGCACTGGTGAAAGAAGCACTGCAGGATCATCTAGACAAGACTTCAGTTATAGCTAGGACACAGCATGGTTTTGTTAAAGGGAAGTCTTGCCTGACCAATTTGATTGGATACTATGATGCAGTCACAAAAGAACTGGATGCAGGGAATAACTTTGATATTATATACTTGGATCTTAGAAAGGCTTTTGATACTGTTGCACATGGAAGACTGCTGCACAAATTGGAGCAGTGTGGCATTGGAGGCAAGTTGCTGCTATGGATAAAGGGGTGGTTGAGGGGGAGAAGACAGAGAGTGGTAATCAATGGACACTGCTCATCGTGGACTAATGTTATTAGTGGAGTCCCTCAGGGTTCAGTATTGGGGCCTTTATTGTTTTCTGTATTTATAAATGATATTGATGATGGTATATCAGGCTTAATGTCCAAGTTTGCAGACGATACAAAGGTTGGCAGGGTTGTCAAGGACACTACTGACACTATGCTGCTGCAACAGGATTTGGAAAGGTTGAGCAGATGGGCTTCGAGGTGGCAAATGAAGTTTAACATTGACAAATGTAAAGTACTACATATGGGAAACAGCAACCCCAGAGCAACGTATCAACTCTGTGGTACTACACTGACAGTGGTAGAGAATGAAAGGGACCTGGGGGTGGTGGTGCAGGCAGATATGAAGTTCTCTGAGCAGTGCAGACGAGCTGCAAGAGTAGCTCATGGTGTATTGTCAATGATATATAGAAATTTTTCTAGCAGGGATAAGGAGGTGATTATTCCCTTGTATAAGGCAATGGTCAGGCCACACCTAGAGTACTGTATACAGGCCTGGAGGCCTCATTTCAGGAAGGATGTAGAGCTGCTGGAACGAGTACAGAGAAGGGCAACTAGATTGGTGAATGGGACAAAGGGGTTCTCTTACGAAGAAAGGCTTAAGTTTTGCAAATTACAGTGTCTGGAAACTAGGCACCAGCGGGGTGATCTGATAGAGGTGTACAAAGCCTTGAATGGTTTGAGCATGCTCAATGCTGATGGGATTCTTCCTCTAGCTCAGAAAAATCACCTGAGAGGGCATAAATTCAAATTGAGGAAAGACAGATGTAGGATAGATGTGCGGAAATTTGCCTTTAGCCAGCGGGTGGTTGGTGGGTGGAACAGACTTCCATCCCTTGTCGTGGAAGTTGATATCCTAAATAAGTTTAAGGCTCAGCTGGACAGGTATTTCGAACGAACAGAGGGGTGAAGTGGAAGTGGTTATTTTTATTTATTTATGTTACTTTTTTTTTTTTTTTTTTTTTTTTTTTGGCTGATGCTGCATAAGCTTGCTTTCTTGCATCAAATGCCTCTACTAATGCTAATGCTAATGCTAAAGACAATCAACATGGGACCTGACAGGTGCCAAACTTTTTTATTTCTGAAAAAAACATTTTTTTTTTAAATTCTGCCTGGAGAACACTAATGCTTGATCTTTTACCAATAGACAACAATACTTATTCAATAATTTTTTTTAATGAAAGTTTGTTTAAAATTTAAAAAAAAAAGTGTTTTCAGATTCTAATTGCCACAAAACAAAACTTTTATTAAAAGGTTTAGCATTAATTAATTTAGTTAGTTATAATCAGCAGTAATTTCTGCTACTATTAAATTGGGAAAGAAGTAACCAGAAAGAAGTAAGAGGGAAAGAAGTAACCAGAATGAAACACAGAGAAAAATAAGAAATATTCAAATTGAACATTAAACAAATTACAAGTTCAAATTTTCCATATTTACTCATACCACTATGAATAATCATACCACCTAGTAGGTCTATTAGTAAGATCAATTATTAAGGTACACAGTGCAAATGATATCACTTTCTGACATTTATCAACAGGTTCATAAACTTATATAAGTTCTCTAGTTCCACAAGGTTAGATCCAATACATTTGATCCAATAGTTTTTTACTCTGTCTAAAAGAATTTTCTTACAGCTCTCTTACCTGAACCCTATGCTTCTTCTTGATTGTAATAATACCTAACTATGGCAAAATTGCTACCCACAGTAAGAATATTCACCTGAACTTTTTGAGTGAGTCAAAATCACCTGGCTGAAATTCACTTAAAATTTCCATCGCTGTTACTGGTCCTACATCTTCAATACCTTGTGTGTAATCAGAGCCGGTCAGCATAGCAAAGCTGATTAATTTCTCACGATTTAGACCTATAACGAAACCATAAAAGCAGTAAATACCTTTTCCCTTTACTTTGAAAGGAATCTGAATTTAGTCACAATTTCCATTTATATACAGTGGTGAGCTATACTGAGCTTGCAAAAGCCCCCCCCCCTTTTTTTTTTTTTGAAAATTTGCAAGCTCATTGTTGAAATGATCATTTCTTTGACAAATTAAATCCTGAATTCAATTATTGAGTATCCAGAACTGGAACTATGGTGGGGCGAGAAAGGGCCCAGCCCAAGCACTGGGTTTTAAGGGGGAACTTGACCAGTTATGTATTTTAAATTTGCTTCTTTTTTGATTTAATTACAGTGGGACCTCTGTTTAATGAACTTCTTTATAGCAAATTTTTTGAAATCCCTCTTAGTAATTACATTTAAAATAGTTTCAGTAGAACAAAGAAAATTTACATATAATGAACAGATTACGAGAGACAACTTTGTAAATGTTGCTCCCACCTCTGGCCTTTAGGCAATTAGAAGCGCGAATTAAGGATTGAAGGAATTACCGTACCCCAATGTTAGCGGTGCCCATAAAATCCATGCAGTCACCTATCCCACAAAGTCACGCTAGTGACAGTAGCAACATCGGGAGGTGGGGGGAAAATGAGGACAACTAAAATATTAAATAAACTTCCTGAAGATGAAATGTCATCAGATTTTGAAAATTTGCATTGTGGCCTTCACTATGAAGACAATGTTCCAAAATATATTGGCATACAGGCAATAATTAAAAAAAAAACTATGCATTATATCACTATTCTCCAAAAAACCAGCACGATTTAAGGATGATTGCTAAAAAACTTGATGTGGAAATTATAAAGATTGGTCGTGTGTTCGGACCACGATGGGCAGCTTGTAGTTTGCGGCCAGCAATTGTGGTGTGGAGGAATTATGCTGCTTTGTGCAAACATTTGAATCAGAAGTTAAATATTCGGGATTATTAAACCAACTTTTAAGTTTGGAATTTCTTAACGATTTAGTAATAATGTTCAACATATTGGTTTTATATTCTAGAATGTTTTGTGATAGTGTTTTTTATGTTATTTTTGATATGGGAAATATTTCATGTTATTTTTTATTCCCAATATTAAAATTTTATAATGAAAAGAATGTATCCATTATATTTCCCTAGTTGTATGTAAAAAAGAGAAGAAAAAAAAATTGGCAAACCTGCGAGCCTACTGTTAATATATTCACAGCTCACCACTGTTTATATATACAGTAAAGTGTCAGCTATCCGGAATAACTGATGTCAGACCTCTTCCAGATAGCCAGATAATCAAACATAAGGTAAGATTAAATAAACTTAATATTACTTACGATTAAATAAAATAATCAAGATTAATTAAATTTAAAAAAATTATAAAACAATCTTGGAAAACTGAAACATCCATTGAGGCATTTTTATGATTTTTATACAAAACAGGAAAATTAGAAAGACTTAAATGCACTTAGGTTTTTTCAACTTACCAATTAATGAACACAGACAAAATGTGCATCCTAGTAGCATTTGCACACATAGCAATTGTAAGTCGCTCTTTTAGTGGTTAGGGTTTTTCTTTGTAATGCTTTCCATAACAAGCCCATCTCATCAACATTATAAATGCTTTCTTTCTCGTAATTTGCTATAACTGAAGCAAACTTACTTTTAAAGGACACTGCTGCCGATTCATGTACAGAAAGTTTCTGGCCTTGAATATTCACCGTGTCTCAGTTTAAAGTTTTTCAGCCAACCTGTGCTTGCCTTAAAATCTTCATTACCTCTTAATGTTCAATTAAAATCCAATGCTTTTTTCCACAACATTGGGCCAGACACTGGTTCACCTAAACTTCACTTCTGAAGAAACCACAAATAAAGTGCAATCTCGAAAGCGGCATTTCAGATTTTGACATCGTCTTTCGTGCTACATCGTCCTTCACTATCCATAATCGACACAAATTCTATTACAGCACTGGAATTTTTCTTGATGTCGTAAATTGTTGAAGTCCAAAAATTAAACCTTTTAGAGAAATTGCCTAAAATTTCACCTTTTCTAATTCTATTAATTTCTGGTTTTTGTTGCAATGTTAAAACTGCACGTTTTCTTTCGTTCACATTTTACTGTAAAAAATTGAGAAAAATAATAAATCGCACAGTTCTGGGATGATAATATTCTTACTGAATTTGGAGCTAAACTAATTTGAAATTCGAAAAAACCCAGTGTCTCAATATTTTT
The DNA here is from genome assembly GCF_048544385.1 of Mastigoproctus giganteus. Lineage (NCBI taxonomy): Eukaryota > Metazoa > Arthropoda > Arachnida > Uropygi > Thelyphonidae > Mastigoproctus > Mastigoproctus giganteus. The sequence goes on along the minus strand of NC_143575.1, from coordinate 117,869,908 downwards.
CTAAAACACATTTCTGAAAGTCATAGAATTCTAGAGGTCACAACTATAAAACAATAAAAACAATTTGCAGTTTTTGGTTTATTGGTCTTTTTGTTTGTACAATCTGTTATAAATGTAGTAAACTCGATCTTTCGCTTATTAGAATCAAAATTCAATTTGCAAATGTGATCACTATAACCAGCACTTACTGTATTAATAAAAAAAAAGAAAGATCAGCATTTCAAATTCATTCCGGAGAACTGACTTCCAGATAACCGGCAATCTACTGTATATCAAAAAAAGGCCAAATTTAATTTATTTTGAATATGTTTGCTAAAAGGCATGGTTATATAAGTTACAATAATCAAGAAACAGACACTTCATTGTATAAAAAGTAATGCCAACTGGAGGGTCACACAGATAACATTAACTAAAGTTTAAGAGGAAACCAATAACAATGACAACTTCAATATATTCTATGTATCAGAACACAAAAGTAGCAAGTACAGGTACTGTGAGCGCATTATAGCCTTAGTTGCTGATGCGCCAATAAAACTAAACCAAACAGGTACTGTCCACCAGCCATATTGTTCACTGGTTCTCTTACATCCAGGGATTGGTTAATAGACAATGACTAGAAGGCAGCTTGCATCTGCCAGGCTTTTCGGTGTTAGAGTGATTGGCATCAATGGAATTTTTCTTACTCGCTGCATGCATTTTTTTTTTTTTTTTACCCCAAATACAAGAGGTATTAGAACCTATAGTACTTAGTACTGTGATTGAATTGGACGTCGAGAAGACGAAAGAAGATATTTGTTGACATTAGACGAACTTCTATAGACTATAATTTTCAGGAAATACATACGAAGGAAGGCTATTCCACAAAACTGCAGTTGAATGAATAAACGAGGAAAATGAAAAGTTGGTTCTCTGAGTTGTAAGTTGGACAGTAAACGGATGTTGGCTGGTGGCGGCATGTGCTCGGACTGTTTTGAAAGAGAGAGCAGGAATTATTTTTAGCATTAGTAGAGGCATTTGATGCAAGAAAGCAAGCTTATGCAGCATCAGCCAAAAAAAAAAGAAACCATTTCCACTTCACCCCTCTGTTCGTTCAAAATACCTGTCCAGCTGAGCCTTAAACTTATTTAGGCTATCAACTTCCACGACAAGGGAGGGAATTTTGTTCCACCAACCAACCACCTGCTGGCTAAAGGCAAATTTCCGCACGTCTATCCTACATCTGTCTTTCCTCAATTTGAATTTATGCCCTCTCAGGTGATTATTCTGAGCGAGAGGAAGAATCCCATCAGCATTGAGCATGCTCAAACCATTCAAGGCTTTATACACCTCTATCAGATCACCTCGCTGGTGCCTAGTCTCCAGACACTGTAATTTGCAAAACTTAAGCCTTTCTTCGTAAGAGCACCCCTTTGTCCCATTCACCAATCTAGTTGCCCTTCTCTGTACTCGTTCCAGCAGCTCTACATCCTTCTTGAAATGAGGCCTCCAGGCCTGTATACAGTACTCTAGGTGTGGCCTGACCATTGCCTTATACAAGGGAATAATCACCTCCTTATCCCTGCTAGAAAAATTCCTATATATCATTGACAATACACCATGAGCTACTCTTGCAGCCCGTCTGCACTACTCAGAGAACTTAATTCTGCCTGCACAACCACCCCCAGGTCCCTTTCATTCTCTACCACTGTCAGTGTAGTACCACAGAGCTGATACGTTGCTCTGGGGTTGCTGTTTCACATGTGTAGTATTTTACATTTGTCAATGTTAAACTTCATTTGCCACCTCTCAGCCCATCTGCTCAACCTTTCCAGATTCTGTTGTAGCAGCATAGTGTCAGTAGTGTCCTTGACAACCCTGCCTACCTTTGTATCGTCTGCAAACTTTGACATTAAGCTTGATATACCATCATCAATATCATTTATGAATACAGAAAACAATAATGGACCCAACACTGAGCCCTGAGGGACTCCACTAATAACATTAGTCCATGACGAGCAGTGTCCATTGATTACCACACTCTGTCTTCTCCCCCTCGGCCACCCCTTTATCCACAGCAGCAATTTTCCTCCAATGTCACACTGCTCCAATTTGTGCAGCAGTCTTCCATGGAAATACATATGAAGGAAGGCAACAGTATCAAAAGCCTTTCTAAGATCCAAGTATATAATATCAAAGTTATTCCCTGCATCCAGTTCCTTTGTGACTGCATCATAGTATCCAATCAAATTGGTCAGGCAAGACTTCCCCTTAACAAAACCATGCTGTGTCCGAGCTATAACTGAAGTCTTGTCTATATGATCCTGCAGTGCTTCTTTAACTAGTGCCTCCATTAATTATCCTGGAACAGAAGTTAAACTAACTGGTTTATAATTACTCGTGTCACCCTTCGATCCCCCTTTGTGAATTGGGGTCACATTTGCACATCTCCAGTCTGTGGGTACCTGCTCTGAGTCCAAGGAAGCTCTCATAATTATGGCTAAGGGTTTGCTTATTTCCTCTGCTGCCTCCTTTAATATAACTGGATAGATCCCATCCACCCCAGGTGCCTTTCTTGTGTTTATCTTCAACAATTTCTCCTCCACTTTACTCTCAGTTATTACAAGGTTCTCTAGCTTACTGCTAGAGTTGAATACACCTCTGGCTTTCCCCTCACTAAATAACTCCTCATGTGTGAATGTCGATGCAAAATATTCATTTAGTTTGTTAGCTACCTGAGCAGGATCATCAACAGTTGAACCATCGATATCAAGTGTATCAAGTGGACCAATCTGATTCATCCCCTTCTTTCTAGAGTTTACATAAGTAAAGAAGTCTTTACTGTTTTCCTTTGCATCATTTACCAAAGATTTCTCGTAATCTGCCTTTGCCTGCCTAACCTCCTTTGTAACTTCGTTACAGATCAACTTATATCTATCATAGGCTTCTGTGTCATGTGTTAATTTGTATGTATCCCATGCATGTTTCTTCTCTGCCATATGCCTCATCAGTTCATCTGACATCCATTTAGGCCTAAACCTTGAACAATATTTCTTAGTTGGTATGCAAAGTCTAGTAGCTTCCAAGATAAGTTCTTTGAATGCTTCCCATTTTGCATTTGCTGTTGGTAACATCATCAGTTGGTCCCACTGTATAGAATTTAAATACTGTGTCAGTCCATCGTAGTCGCCTTTACGAAAGCAATAACCCTTCCCTTTACCCCTGATGGTAGTTGCCTCTTTGAGTAAATCCCACTTCAGCACACTGTGATCACTGCCGCCTAGTGGTTCATTTATCTGCAGATTCTTAATGCATGAAGAATCACTGCTGATAATCAAATCAAGAGTATTACTCCCTCTAGTTGCCTCCCGAACATGCTGATGTAGAAAACAATCATCCAATAAATCCAGAAAAGCCTTGCTAGTGTGTGAGTGACCAGTCCCCAAATTCCAGTCAATATCTGGGAAATTAAAATCTCCCATTATAAGACTCTCTGATTTACTGGCCCACTCTATTTCCCTGTACAGTTTCTTATTATACTCATCAGAGTCATTAGGCCTATAGCACACTCCTACTCTCAATTTTGATCTCCCAATGCTTATGTCACACCAAACTGACTTGACACTGCACTGTCCAGTGATGTCGACTGGTTTCACTTCCTTGTATTTAATGTGTTTCTTAACTAATAGCATAACCCCTCCTCCCTTCCTATCCTGTCTATCCTTTCTAGACGTTGTACTCCCCAAATTCCAGTTCTTATATCTCTGTGACACCATGTCTCTGATATACCAACAATATCCGCCTTTGATGCTTTGAGCAATACCTCAAATTCATCAAATTTATTTACCAAACTCCTACCATTGGTGTACATGCAAGTATACATGCACCTGTTCTTTTTCTTAGCTTCCCTAACACAACCCATGTGTTTACTTGTACCGCAATGACTCCCAGCAGTCTCTGAAATATCCTGCATCTTGTTTTTCAGGCTTCTGCTCATTCCAATAGAAGCAGTGAAAGAATCTCTTTCGCCTCTGCCAGTGGCTACTGTTAATATATTCGTCTTTGTCTCCCCCCAAGCTAGCAGTTTTCCGACCCACCTAACACTGCCTCAATAGCATCAGCAAATATTATAAAAGCAAATTAAGAAGAACAGTGCCCATGGAAGTATCTGTAAAAAAGGCATTCAGCAGAAATAGTACGTCTATGAGACAGCAAGTGGAGAGACTTTGTTAGAGAGGAGTCATTAATTATCCTCACTGCCCTCTTCTGAATGGAATCAAGAAGCCTGAGAGAGGTTTTGGGGCACTGCCCCAGATCTGGGAACAATATTCTATGGTAGGGCAGATTTCTGATTTATAGAGAGTGAACAGCTGTTTGGAAGAAAAAAAACACAGAGAGCAAAAGAGAAAACCAAAAACCAAGTTTTTTAGATGCAGCGGAAGCAATATTTGTAATGTGCTAGTGCCAAAAGAGATTAGAAGTCAGGGTAATCCCCAAAATGAATATATCATTTTGCCTAGAAATCGGAGTGTCACAAAAGATAAGCTCAGGAGCAGAAGAATCCTTTTTCCGAGATATAAGACAAGACTAAGTTTTAAAACGACTGAAATTACCTAAGTTGTCTTTGCCCACTGGAGCATTAACTGCAGATCGGCATTTAAGAAATTGGTAGAAAATATTCAAGGAGTTGAAGCTGATTGGGCAGGCCAAGGTTTCTGAAAATGGAAAGTGGAATGCAATGTACTATCTTCAGCAAAACTATGGATAGGATTTCCAGCAATGGAAGAAGGTCATTAATATACAAGAGGAAAAGAACTGAACTTTGGGGGACACCAGCATTAGTGGAGAAGTTAGAAGACAGAGAGCCATCTACCATCACCCTCAGTGAGCGATCAGAGAGAAAAATGGATAACCAATTACAAAATATTATTGGCAAACCATAAGATGGAAGCTTATTTAGAAGATCTTTAATGCTAAACACAATCGAAAGCCTTTGAGATGTCAAGAGCAACTGCTTGTGTTTCACCGAACTTTTCCATTGAATTTGTCCATAAATGGGTAAAATCAGCCAGAATATCACCAGTGGATCGATACTGACAGAACCATACGATCGTTGATCTGATGGAAGGTTTCTAGGTAGTTTAAGAGTTGCCGGTTAATTGATTTTTCCATTACTTCAGAAAGAGTAGAAGTAACTGCAATGAGAGGGGTTTTCACCCTTTTTAAGAACTGGCTGGATATGAGCAAATTTCCAAGCAGAAGAAAAAACACCTTTGGAATAAGAAAGTGAAAAAAGGTGGCAAAGTACAGGAGTAAGTTCAGGAGAACAGGTTTTGAGAACAAGTGAAGAAATACCATCGTGACCTGGAGCTTTCTTAGCATCAAGATTTGTCAAAATATTTCTGACATCCATTTAACGGCAGACCACAAGAGGCATTGAAAAGTTGCGGCCAATAGTTTTGGCAAGAGACCAGAATGCTCAGCTACCATTAGGGCAAGAAGCAAGTTTTCTAGTCTTAGCCTGTTCAAAATCTAGTTTGGAGTGATTAATAATTGCTTTACAATTGTTGCCAGCTTTGGTGTAGGCAGAAAATGAAACTGAAGAATTAGAAACAAGCCAATTACGATTTGCAACATTCTTCTCTTGATCAGCCTTAGCATATTTATTGGAAAACCAAGGTTTAGATAAAGGACGAGATTTTAAAGTGGAGTGTGGGATAAAGGATTCCATTCCTACAAGAATAATTTCCCTGACACAATCTGAGCAATCCTTGACATCAGAAGTTTTGAAAGAGTAATCTGACCAAGGAAAAGCATTCTCGCAGGTTATCCCATTTTGTATTCTTGTAATGCCAAACAATACGAGGTTGGGAATAGCCATGAGATAAAGGCCCCATTCGAGAAGAGACAATCACCAAGTTGTGATCTGAGGTGCCTAAAGTACCACTCACTTCGAATGTGTACTTAGAAGGGTTGTTTGTAAGAAAAAGATCAAGTGATTTGGCTGTATGGTTAGGATTGTCCAGTATTCTTGTAGGTAAATCAACAATCTGTTCAAGGTCATTAGTAATTGTAAAAGCCTCAGCATCTCGACAAGCTGGGTCAGTGTGACTAGAAAACAGAAGCCAGCTAGAGTTAGCATTAGTAGAGGCATACATGCAAGAAAGCCAGCTTGTGCAGCTTAACCAAAAAAAAAAAAAAAACCCTCCCATTTCATCCCTCCATTCATTTCAAATACCTGTCCAGCTCAGCCTTAAATTTATTTAGGCTATTAGCTTCCACAACAAAAGATGGAAGCCTGTTCCTCCAATCAACTACCCACTGGCTAAAGGCAACTTTCTGCACATCTATTCTACAACTATCTTTCCTCAATTTGAAACTGTGCCCCCTCAGGTTCTTAGTCTTAGCAAGACAAAGATTCCCATCAGCATTCAGCTTGCTCAATGCATTCAAGGCCTTATACACCTCAATCAGATCACCTCGCAGGTGCCTACTCTCCAGGTGCTGCAATTTGCAGAACTTAAGCCTTTCTTGGTAATAGCACCCCTTTGTTCCTCTCACCAGTCTTGTTGCCCTTCTTTGTACTCGTTCTAGCAACTCTACATATTTTCTAAAATGAGGCCTCCAGACCTGTACACAGTACTCTAGATGTGGCCTGACCATTGCCTTGTATAACGGGATTATCACCTCCCTGTCCCTGCTGGCAAAATTCCTATATATCATTGACAAGATTCCATGACATGCCCTGGCTGCCCATCTGCACTGCTCATCAAACTTCATTTTTGCCTGCACAATTACTCCCAGGTCTTTTTCACTCTCCACTTCCCACAGAGAAACATACCAACGGTACTAAACAGTTGGTATGTTTTTCTTTGGTTATTGCTACCCATATGCAGTACTTTGCATTTGTCAATGTTATGCTCCAGAGCCCTCTACAGAGGTATACTTTAATTTTAACAACCCTGTATTTTGTTTAGCGATGAATGCATGTTCATAGGCTTCTCAAGTACTCTCAGACTTGAAATATGTCTGAGAATCCTCAAGTTAAGATGTTTCCTGTTGAAAGTTGCAAAAAAGATGTACATAAATAACTCAAATTAAAATAACCATGCCTTCAATTTTCATATCATGTCAAAGGAATCGGAAAGAATTACGGAAAGACGGCGGCTACCAACATCACATGCCACCATGAGAATTGAAAAACAATTGTCGCAAAAATCTAAAAAAATATGAAACAAATAAATATCCACATAATTAAACTTCAAAACCATTTTTTAACTTCTTTTAAGAGACCACCTTATTCGGTTTGTTACCGTGTTTACAAGAAGTACAAAAGTGATTCACAAATTATATCCTCCCCTGTTTTATATAAAATTAACGACACCTGACACGAGATTATTTATATAGACCAATGTATGAATTACTATTCATGCATGCGTATAAGGGTCCACGAGTCCAAAATATTATAAGGTCTGCATATATTAATAGAGTAAACATTTAATCTCATTTTTAATGTTTCGCCAATTAATAATTTAAAATATTTCCACTGTTTATGAAGAACTTTCGATTCATTAAAAATAAACGCATGTCCATTAGTGATTGCAGAAACGCAAGCTCAGAGGCACCCGCCCTACCTGCCCTAACTGATACCACATGTTGCTGTAACCTGACCGAAAGTAAATTTTGGGTCGAGCCAATAAAAGTAGAATTGCACCCACCACAAGAAATATTGTAAACAATATTGTGAGCTTCCATGGTTGGAACTACATACGCCCTATGTTTCAAGACGGCATGGAGCTTACTCGTGGGTTGTGGAACAATCTTAAATTCAGTGTTCTTAAATATGCTAATAAATTGTCTATACCAATGCTGTATTTACGGAACTTTAATAAAATGTTTGTGATCTGCCCTGTCATATGTTGTACTCGTCTCCAATTTATATTTCGCCTGATGACTAATCTGCATAATGGTACCTAATGAAACCCCGTGGGCTCACATCTGGTGAGTATGGGCTTGGCACACCCAGGGTCCTGAGCTGGATATCATCATTCTTCTCTTTCTTGGTGATTCCCTTCTACTTTTCTCTCTCTCTCTCTCTCTCTCTCTCTCTCTCTCTCTGGCGCCTCCGTACCCAGGTGGGTAGGAGCAGCAGTGCATAGCACACGCTTCTTGATCAGACCGGGGTTCGAGCCCATGACCACCAAATATGGAGGATGCGGAAAGGTCAGGAAATGACCACCGCATATCCCCGGGGCAATATGGCCTTAGCTGCTAATGCTCCTAAAAACCAAATAACAACAACAACTACTACTACTCTCTCGCTCTCAGGGTAACTCGGAATTTTTTTTTTTTTTTTTGGCTGGTGCAGCATAAACCTCAGGCTTCCTTGCACCATATAGCTAATAATAATAATAACCACTATTTAAAAATCTTTTTGTCAGTTAAAAATCTTATCATCCAATAAGAATTCTTCAGTAGAACTGTATCTATATGCATTATGAAACTGATTAAAAATAATGCTCGGGTAAAATTTTCTAAATTTTCCTTTTAACTAGGGTTAATGAAAACATTTTTTTTTTAATTTTCCAGTATTCGTTGTCTTCCTAGAAATTTTAAAAAAATATGTTTTCATTAACCCTGGTTAAAGTAAAATTTAGAAAATTTATGGATTTGTGAAGTCAACTACATCATTTATGTAATAAGATAAAGGGTTATTTATTACACATTAATGATTAGGCTTATCTAAAATCAATTATCGAAATAAGGAAATAGGTGCAAGCAAGTGAAATAAACATGAGACTAATAAACTACAATGTTTACTTCGTATGAGGAATAATACACTGCAGTAGGGGTTTGGCATATAGGAAATAATACAAGACAAGGGTGAAGGGGGTGTGGGTCTACAGCATACAGGAAAGACAGATGTAGGATAGATGTGTGCAGAAGTTTGCCTTTAGCCAGCGGGTAGTTGGTTGGTGTAACAGACTTCCATTCTTTGTTGTGGAAGTTGATAGCCTAAATAAATTTAAGGCTGAGCTGGACAGGTATTTGGATCGAACAGAGGGGTGAAATGGCAGCTTTTTTTTTTTTTTTTTGGCTGATGCTGCATAAGCTTGCTTTCTTGCATCATATGCCTCTACTAATGCTAATGCTGGAGAGGGTGACACAACATAACACGACGGAATCTTGTGTAACATATACAGAAGAGAATATTACCAACCATGGTGTGGTCAATTTATCTTCTTATGAATTGTCCATTCCACAAATTAATCTATTAAGTAAGGGGCTCTTTGAGTAAGCTTTTAAGTAAGGGGGTAAATTATAATTTACCTTCCAGTTGTCTTCCTAAAAACCAAACAGTTATTGAATTCAAATTTGGCTTAAGGAATGCTAAAATAGGGAAGGGTTTATACAGCAGATCAATGGAATTATCAATCAGAATAGGGACCCGTATATATACCTAGGTTATCAAAAGAAGAGAGCATTGGTCTCCAAAAATTACAACGGAACAACAATATTATTGTACAGAAAGCGGACAAGGGTGATACAGTTGTGGTCTTAAATAAAATTGATTATACAGGCTTTGGTTTTGGTTTTGTTTTTAATGGCGCATTGGCAGCTAAGGCCATAATGCGCCAAGACAAATTTAAAATGTTATTAAACATTTTGGTAGCAAAAGCTACCACATCAAACAAATAATTATTACGTTAACAATGTATAAAAGTAAAACCATAAAACTTATATCTTTGTATAAACATTAATAGATTGTAAGAAGTTAAAAACGTCAGACATATTGTCTCTGTCACCTATAATCTGACTGAGTGTAAATGGCTCAGTCAAATTATTAAAATCAGTAAAACACAAGCGTCGTGCTTCAATAATAACAGGACATTCTACAAAAAGATGACTGACAGTTAAAATAACATTACAATTCTCGCACATAGGTGGGTCATCCGCCCTCAGCAAATAGGAATGTGTTAGATGACTATGACCTATGCGGAGTCGAGCAAGAACAACTTCCTCTCTTCGGACCCTGCGTAGACTGGACTGCCATTGCATAATTACAGGCTTAATGCGATGTAATTTATTTGTGGCCTGTCCATGCCAAGAATCTTGCCATTGGGAAAGTAGTTTAGAACGTATTATTTGCCTGTAGTCTGTATAGGGGACTGACAGGCAATGATTATCCAGGGAAATGGCTGATTTGGCAGCGGTATCAGCTGATTCATTTCCCCGGATCCCAATGTGGCTTGGGATCCAGCAAAAACGAATATCGAATTCTAATTTCTTGAGGGAAAAAAGAATCTGCCGGATCTTGGACAGGATCGGATGAGGATTAAAACTCACCGATACCAGAGCCTGTAACACGCTCGATGAATCACAATAAATCATATACCTCTGGTAGTCGCGATTTTTAATGTGATCTAGGGCTGTTTGAATTGCATGCAACTCTGCAGTATAAATGCTAGTTTCTTGTGGGATCTTATAGGACAATGTTTTGTGAGGGAATACAACAGCAGATCCCACATGACATTCTAACTTTGAGCCATCTGTGTAGACTGGCAGAAAGTCAGAATACTGCTGTCTATGTGATGCAAAGAGTTGCTGGTAGACAGATGGCGGTGTAGTAGCCTTCTCCCAGATCTTAAGGGAGAAGTCGCAAGTTGGAAAATAAGCATGCCAGGGTGGAAAGAATTGCCTTGGTGACTGGGCAACGTTGTCTACCGTCAAGTTTAACTCATTCAGCAGCCCTTGAATGCGAATACCAAAGGGTTTGTTGGCAGTCCGACGGGTGTTGTGGAGGTTTTCCCAGCGCGGCTCAAAAACGGATGGCCACGTGGGATGATCGGGCAGGGATTTTAATTTAAAGGCATACTGTAAGGATAACTGCTTACGTCGAAGAGACAGAGATGGTTCATTTGCTTCAACGTAAAGGCTTTGGACAGGAGATGTGTGAAATGCTCCAGTGGCTGTCCGGATGGCTTGATGGTGGATTGGATCTAACCACCGAAGTGCACTATCTCTAGCAGAACCATAAACCTGAGACCCATAGTCGAGTTTGGTGCGGACAAGTGCTCGGTACAGACGAAGAAGGGTAGAACGATCTGCGCCCCATGAAGTTGACGAAAGGGCACGAAGGATGTTAAGCCCTTTGATACACCTTGTCCTCGGCTGACGAATGTGTTGTAAAAAAGTCAGCTTTTTGTCGAAAATAAGTCCAAGGAATTTGAATTCTGCTAAAACTGGGATGTTACTTTGCCCAAGCCTTAATTCTGGGTCAGGATGAAGATTACGTTTGCAACAGAAGTGTACACAAACAGTCTTCTGTGATGAAAATCTGAACCCATTAGCCAAAGACCAAGCTGTAAGATGGTCAATGGTTTTCTGCAGTTGCCTTTCAATGACCCTCATATTGCATGAGTGGATTATACAGGCAAACTTAGTAATATTATATCTGACAGTTCTACGTACCAGGTTGTAGAGAAAGCAGTGTTTGACAACTTAATTAAACATTTTAATAGAAAGTTAGCTGAGTGCAGAAAAAAAAAAAAAATGACTATTTCAATGGCCATTTTAAAATCCCTTAAAGCTAGGACTAATGGGGTACCAACTCTTTTCGGACAGGTTAAACTTCATAAAATAGGATATCCTATAAGACCTATTGTTTCTTACAAAAACACAGCTTTTGCATCGCTCGTGGTATACCTTTACAACATTATTAAACCTTTGCATTTAACATTAAAGTTTAGTTTAAAGATTTCGGAGATGTTATTCAACCAATTAAAAGAAAAAACGCTAAATGGAGATGATGAATTATTCTCTTTAGATGTTATTTCCTTGTACAGCAATGTACATGTAGAATATGCTCTTGGCGCAATATGGGACCTTATCAATGATCAGACAATTTGTTTAAACGTGTCAAATTTACCTATAAATGAAATATTTTATTTGATTAAATTTCTTGTACAAACCAATCATATTAATCTCCAAAATAAGATATACAAGCAGATATTTGGGTTACCGATGGGGGCTTAGCTTGAGTCAATTGGTTGCTGAAATTTATTGAAATAAGATCGAGCAGGTATACTTAACGCCACATCTCCCAAATATAATGTTCTACGGTAGATATCTTGATGATATCTTAATAATTACTAATAAATATATAGTACAGAAGGTCTGGGATACTTATTAACATTCATACTCAACTTCAGTTCACTCTAGAAATCGAAATCCCGCATCACAAATCCATAAATTTTCTAAATTTTACTTTAACCAGGGTTAATGAAAACATATTTTTTTAAAATTTATAGGAAGCCAATGAATACTGGGAAATTTTTGCACCATTCGAGCTACCATCCTTTTACATATAAAAGGAGAATTATTTTTAATCAGTTTCATAATGCATATAGATACAGCTCTACTCAAGAATTCTTAGCATTAGCATTAGTAGAGGCATTTGATGCAAGAAAGCAAGCTTATGCAGCATCAGCCAAAAAAAAAAAAAAACAAAAAAAAACCACTTCCACTTCACCCCTCTGTTCATTCAAAATACCTGTCCAGCTGAGCCTTAAACTTATTTAGGCTATCAACCTCCACTACAAGGGATGAAAGTCTGTTCCACCAACCAACCACCCGCTGGCTAAAGGCAAATTTCCGCAAATCTATCCTACATCTGTCTTTCCTCAATTTGAATTTATGCCCTCTCAGGTGATTATTTTGAGCTAGAGGAAGAATCCCATCAGCATTGAGCATGCTCAAACCATTCAAGGCTTTATACACCTCTATCAGATCACCTCGCTGGTGCCTAATCTCCAGACACTGTAATTTGCAAAACTTAAGCCTTTCTTCGTAAGAGCACCCCTTTGTTCCATTCACTAATCTTGTTGCCCTTCTCTGTACTCGTTCCAGCAGCTCTACATCCTTCTTGAAATGAGGCCTCCAGACCTGTATACAGTACTCTAGGTGTGGCCTGACCACTGCCTTATACAAGGGAATAATCACCTCCTTATCCCTGCTGGAAAAATTCTTGTATATAATTGACAATACTCCATGAGCTACTCTTGCAGCCCGTCTGCACTGGTCAGAGAACTTCATATCTGCCTGTACAACCACCCCCAAGTCCCTTTCATTCTCTACCACTGTCAGTGTAGTACCACAGAGTTGATACGTTGCTCTGGGGTTGCTGTTTCCCATGTGTAGTACTTTACATTTGTCAATGTTAAACTTCATTTGCCACCTCTCAGCCCATCTGCTCAACCTTTCCAGATCCTGTTGCAGCAGCATAGTTTCAGTAGTGTCCTTGACAACCCTGCCAACCTTTGTATCGTCTGCAAATTTGGACATTAAGCTTGATATACCATCATCAATAGCATTTATAAATACAGAAAACAATAATGGACCCAACACTGAGCCCTGAGGGACTCCACTAATAACATTAGTCCACGATGAGCAGTGTCCATTGATTACCACTCTCTGTCTTCTCCCCCTCAATCACCCCTTTATCCATAGCAGCAATTTGCCTCCAATGTCACACTGCTCCAATTTGTGTAGCAGTCTTCCATGTGCAACAGTATCAAAAGCCTTTCTAAGATTCAAGTATATAATATCAAAGCTATTCCCTGCATCCAGTTCTTTTGTGACTGCATCATAGTATCCAATCAAATTGGTCAGGCAAGACTTCCCCTTAACAAAACCATGCTGTGTCCGAGCTATAACTGAAGTATTGTCTAGATGATCCTGGAGTGCTTCTTTAACCAGTGCCTCCATTAATTTTCCTGGAACAGAAGTTAAGCTCACAGGTCTGTAATTACTTGTGTCAGCCTTTGATCCTCCTTTGTGAATTGGGGTCACATTTGCACATTTCCAGTCTATGGGTACCTCCCCTGAGTCCAAGGAAGCTCTCATAATTATGGCAAAGGGTTTGCTTACTTCCTTTGCTGCCTCCTTTAATATAACTGGATAGATCCCATCCACCACGGGTGCCTTTCTTGTGTTTATCTTCAACAGTTTCTCCTCCACTTTACTCCCAGTTATTTCAAGATTCTGTAGCTTAATGCTAGAGTTGAATACACCTCTGGCATTCCCCTCGCTGAATAACTCCTCATGTGTGAATGTCGATGCAAAATATTCATTTAGTTTGTTAGCTACCTGAGCAGGATCATCAACAGTTGACCCATCAATATCAAGTGGACCAATCTGATTCATCACCTTCCTTCTAGAGTTTACATAAGTAAAGAAGTCTTTGCTGTTTTCCTTTGCATCCCTTGCCAAGGATTTCTCGTAATGTGCCTTCGCCTGCCTAACCTCCTTTGTAACTTGGTTGCATATCAACTTGTATCTATCATAGGCTTCTCTGTCATGTGTTAATTTATATGTATCCCATGCATTTTTCTTCTCTGCCATATGTCTCATTAGTTCATCTGACATCCATTTTGGCCAAAACCTTGAAAAAATTTCTTAGTTGGTATGTAAAGCCTAGTAGCTTCCAAGATAAGTTCTTTGAATGCTTCCTATTTTGAATTTGCTGTTGGTAACATCATCAGTTGGTCCCACTGTATAGAATTTAAATACTGTCTCAGTCCATCGTAGTCACCTTTACGGAAGCAATAACCCTTCCCTTTACCCCTAATGGCAGTTACCTTCTTTGAGTAAATCCCACTTCAGCACACTGTGATCACTGCCACCTAGTGGTGGTTCATTTATCTGCAGATTCTTAATGCATGAAGACTCACTGCTGATAATCAAATCAAGAGTATTACTCCCTCTAGTTGCCTCCCGAACATGCTGATGTAGAAAACAATCATCCAATAAATCCACAAAACCCTGCTAGTGTGTGAGTGACCAGACCCCAAATTCCAGTCAATATCTGGGAAATTAAAATCTCCCATTATAAGACTCTCTGATTTACTGGCCCACTCTATTTCCCTGTACAGTTTCTTATTATACTCATCAGAGTCATTAGGCCTATAGCGCACTCATACTCTCAATTTTGATCTCCCAATGCTTATGTCACACCAAACTGACTTGACACTGCACTGTCCAGCGATGTCGACTGGTTTCACTTCCTTGTATTTAATGTGTTTCTTAACTAATAGCATAACCCCTCCTCCCTTCCTATCCTGTCTATCCTTTCTGTAGACGTTGTACTCCCCAAATTCCAGTTCTGCATTCCTTATATCTCTGTGACACCATGTCTCTGATATACCAACAATATCCGCCTTTGATGCTTTGAGCAATACCTCAAATTCATCAAATTTATTTACCAAACTCCTACCATTGGTGTACATGCAAGTATACATGCACCTGTTCTTTTTCTTAGCTTCCCTAACACAACCCATGTGTTTACTTGTACCGCAATGACTCCCAGCAGTCTCTGAAATATCCTGCATCTTGTTTTTCAGGCTTCTGCTCATTCCAATAGAAGCAGTGCAAGAATCTCTTTCACCTCTGCCAGTGGCTACTGTTAATATATTCGTCTTT
This sequence comes from Mastigoproctus giganteus, assembly GCF_048544385.1. Lineage (NCBI taxonomy): Eukaryota > Metazoa > Arthropoda > Arachnida > Uropygi > Thelyphonidae > Mastigoproctus > Mastigoproctus giganteus. The sequence continues at coordinate 117,854,452 of NC_143575.1, read as the reverse complement.
GTCTCCCCCCAAGCTAGCAGTTTTCCGACCCACCTAACACTGCCTCGATAGCATCAGCAAATATTCTTGCACCCTTTCTATTTAAGTGTATCCCATCCCTGTAGAAGCAATCTCTCCTGTTAACAAGTACAGTCCAGGCTGAAAAAAATTCTACCCCTTGAGCCTTGCACAATCTTTCCAGGGCTGAATTGATCGTCAAGGCTCTCATCATATGCTCCCTCCTATCGTGTCTGGGCAGAATTGCAGACACTTTCAAATTCAACCCTAATTCTCGGCTTTTGTTCAACAGTGACCTGTACTTGTTAAGTAATTCTTCCGGTCTCCTACTCTTAATATCATTAGTGCCAACGAGTACAACAATATCACCTTTTGTGCTCTTAAAAGATGATATTCACTCTACAACATCTGGCAACATCAACCTTTGCATCTGGCAGACATACCCTGGTCCTGTTCCACCTATCCTTTTTACATACCATGTTCCCCATTTCCCTGACAATATTCACCAACAACTCCTAGTGCCTGTGGGACCAATGCATTCTGTCTTGGAGGTTGCCTCTGTGTTGTGTGATGATCAAGTGCAAGCTCTGGTGGTGATGTGAGCACTGAGAGCTTGATGGGCCCTCAATTTAGATCCTTCAAGGGCATCCGCCCTGTCCTTCAAGCTCTCATATAGGCCCATAACAATGTTGAGTTGTCGCCTGATTTCCTCACATTCCTTACATCGCGCACACACACAAAGATCCTTGGCAATATCATGTCCTGTACCTGAATGTGCCACAAACATCAAGCAAGCAGTGCATTTTAAAAGGCTGTAATTCAGAGGGAAACTGCCCTCCTCAGTTCTTCCCTGAGCCACATCACTCCCATTAGCTTGAATCTTTTGCTTTGCTGCTCTGGTCTGAGTCATGATTTCGATTCAATTTCAATAAAATGTCAATTTCAGTACAAATTTATAACTCTAAACTTGAATCCCAACGCAGTTATTATATATTTTATAACACTATATATATATTTTTTCAGTATCGAGTATTATCTCCGAGTTTCGTTATATAACTACCGTATCAAGTTACGTATTAATTAATAATGTTACGTTTGTAAAACATAAGTCGTTATATGTATTTAATTAAAAAGTACAATTTAGTTGAGAATGAAGTTTAACAAGATTAATAAATTTTACTGATTAATTGATAATATTATATACAATACTATACTGAGCTAATGCTATCTAATTTTGGATATAACGTTGTATCATATAACAATGGCAGCAAGTAACGAACGGTAAATCAACGGACACTTAAGTATTAATTAACTTCCAAAATCTCGCTGTCTCAATTCAGAATAAACAAAGGATCTTGACTAGGTCTATATAAAATAATTTAATATAACAATTAGTCAATAAAGCGGTTAAATATAGCTAAAAAACTTCCCGTGTGCCAGAGCTGCAAAACTTGTAAAATACATGGATTGGATTCCCCTTACCAATACCAATGCATTTCAGAATTGTATCCAATGTCTTTACAACTTCTTATGATGACTGGAAACACTTTCCTCGCAGCTGCTTCTTTCACTATGGAAATAAAAATTTTAACAAATCACGGGGTGTAAGGTCAGGATTGTAGGACAATCAAGGAACACATCCGACATTAATGCTCGTTAAGTACTCAATGACAATATGAACAATGTGAAGTTTCCCATTTGGTCCTTGAGCTTGTCACAGACATTCTCTCAGATATGACAGACAAGCTGTACTTGCTACCTGGGAGTCTAAAACACTGATGGAACTGATATTCGGGTGACACTCAAGTCAAGTGGACCCAATTTCGGCGAAGTCCAGACGGTCTGTGACATCCAAATCCTCTGCTTGCACCTTCATGATGGTGGGACTGTTAGTAATCCTAGGTATAACCTCCATGAAGAAGTACACGGTGGGTGATCACCCAGGTGTGAACCAACGTAAGCAGAGGTAGAGGTGTGGTGCCCACACCACATGGAGGAATGCTGCCCCTCCATGTTACCAGGCAGTACTAGGTGGTAGATGGCTCTCATCAACTGGTGCAATACCACCACTTTGCTTATTGCAGGCTTGAAGTGGTGGAACCCATGTTTAGTCTCTAGAGCGTAGTTCCGGTTAACCCTTCCCTATCTCTTCCATCGTGCAGTATGATTGATGATTTTTGAGGTTATGATGAACATCGTGGCGAGATCCAATATTCCTTACATTTCGAGGATACAGCTCTAAAACGGTGTTCACAGGCCGGCCGCTAGTTAGTACACCGGACCGAACCTATTGGTAACTCTCTAGGAGGCTTCCAGATCAGCTAGTGTATAATCTTGCTACCTCTACTCTGCCAGAGAGTGACTGGAGAGAGTCAGAGTAGTGTGTATAAGGGGAGCATTGTTGAGGCCACTTTATGTCAATGATCTGGGTATATTCTTACCATGAGTACGCCATATCCAAAATTTCATTACTTCATACAGCATGTCCCACTCACTTTTTCTTACTAATGAATACACCATGAATTATCAAACTAATTGAGCATCTGCCAAAAGATCTAAACCTCCCAAACACTTCTAATTCATTTCACAAATATATGTGGTCTCAATTCTAATCTCAACGATGTCCATTTCCACTTGCAGTCTGCCAAACCCCATGTACTTTTTCTGACAGAATCTCAGTTATCGGTTGATTCAACTATTGCTCATCTCAGATACCCAAATTATTCGCTGTATGATTCCTTTCGCCTCAAAGGTGGTACTTGTGCATTTGTCCGTTCTGGTATTCTCAGTCAGAGACTTGGCAATTTGGAATCTCCTTTCTTTGATCTTCTCCGTCTTAAAATCTCTCTACCTCATTGTGTTAAATTCATCTGTTGTCACTACCGTTCTCCTAACTCCACTAATCACTTGGAGCTCTTTGACTTCCTCTCTTTGCAACTTGACTTTCTCCAGTCCAACTTTCCTAACAGTGAGGTAATTTTCCTTGGTGATTTTAATGTTCACAACTCCAGCTGGCTTCCGTTTTCTAGTCACACTGACAGGGCTGGTCAAGATGCTGAGGCTTTTGCAATTACTAATAACCTTGCACAGATTGTTCATTTACCTACAAGAATACTGGACAATCCTAATCAGACAGCCAACACGCTTGAAATGTTTCTCACAAACAACCCTTCTAAGTACACAGTCGAAGTGACAGGTCCTTTAGGCACTTCAGATCACAACTTGGTGATTGTCTCTTCTCCAATGGAGCCTTTATCTCATGGCTATTCCCAACCTCGTGTTGTTTTTCATTACAAGAATGCAAAATGGGATTACCTGCAAGATTTCTTTTCTTCTTTTCCTTGGTCGGATTATTGTTTAAAAACTTCAGATGTCAATGTTTGCTCAGATTGTGACAGTGAAATTATTCTTGAAGGAATGGAATCCTTTATCCCACACTCCACTTTAAAATGTTGTACTTTATCTAAACCTTGGTTTTCTAATAAATGTGCTAAGGCTGTTCAAGAGAAGAAAGTTGCATATCGTAATTGGCTTGTTTCTAATTCTTCAGTTTCATTTTCTGCCTACACCAAAACTCACAACAACTGTAAAGCAGTTATTAATCAGTCCAAACTAGATTTTGAACAGGCTAAGACTAGAAAACTTGCTTCTTGCCCTAATGGTAGCCGAGCATTCTGGTCTCTTGCCAAAACTATTGGCCGCAACATTTGCCCATCTCTGCTCCCCCCCCCCCCCCCATCAAAACCAGATGGTTCTGTTGTCACTTGAACCAAGGATAAAGCTGACCTGCTAGCATCCATTTTTCTTCCAAATCATGTATTAATGATCTTGGTAAAACATCTCCCACCATTCCCATCACACTCCATTCAATGCCTCCTGTGGTCTGCCATCAAATGGATGTCAGAAATATTTTGACAAATCTTGATGCTAAGAAAGCTCCAGGTCACGATAGTATTTCTCCATTTGTTCTCAAAACCTGTGCTCCTGAACTTACTCCTATTCTTTGCCGCCTTTTTTCACTTTCTTATTCCAGGTGTATTTCCTTCTGCTTGGAAATTTGCTCATATCCAGCCAGTTCCTAAAACTGGTGACAAATCCCTCCCATCCAATTATCGTCCAATTGCAATTACTTCTACTCTTTCTAAAGTAATGGAAAAATCAATTAACTGCCAACTTTTAAACTACCTAGAAACCTTCCATCTGATCACTGATCGCCAGTATGGATTCTGTCAGTGTTGATCCACTGGTGATATACTGGCTTATGTTACCCATTTATGGACTAATTCGATGGAAAGGTTCGGTGAAACACAAGTAGTTGCTCTTGACGTCTCAAAGGCTTTCGATCGTGTTTGGCATAAAGGTCTTCTAAACAAGACAAAATGACCACAACTACTGCATCACAATGTTGTGATGCAGCAGTTGTGGTCATTTGCAATGAATGTGTTCCCACAAATTATGCAATACAGTTCTTTAGTAAGGTCCCATAACAGTTGTATGATGTAACAGTTGTCCTGAAACAGTTGTAGGGGTAGAATTTTTTTCAGCCTGGTCTGTACTTGCTAACAGAAGGGACTGCTTCTACAGGGATGGGATACACTTAAATAGAAAGGGTGCAAGAATATTTCCTGATGCTATCGAGGCAGTGTTAGGTGGGTCAGAAAACTACTAGCTTGGGGGGATACAATGACTAATAGATTAACAGTAGCCACTGGCAGAGGTGCAAAAGATTCTTGCAATTCTTCTGTTGGAATGAGCAGAAGCCTGGAAAACAAGATGCAGGATATTTCAGAGACTGCTGGGAGTCATTGCGGTACATGTAAACACATGGGTTGTGTTAGGGTAGCTAAGAAAAAGAACAGGTGCATGTATACTGGCGTGTACACCAATGCTAAGAGTTTGGTAAATAAATTTGATGAATTTGAAGTATTGCTCAAAGTATCAAAGGCAGATATTGTTGTGATCACAGAGATTGTGGTGTGACAGAGATATAAGGAATGCAGAACTGGAATTTGGGGAGTACAACATCTACAGAAAGGATAGACAGGATAGGAAGGAAGGAGGGGTTATGCTATTAGTTAAGGAACACATTAAATACAAGGAAGTGAAACCAGTCGACATCGCTGGACAGTGCAGTGTCAAGTCAGTTTGGTGTGACATAAGCATTGGGAGATCAAAATTGAGAGTAGGGGTGTGTTATAGGCCTAATGACTCTCAGGAGTATAATAAGAAACTGTACAGGGAAATAGAGTGGGCTAGTAAATTAGAGAGTCTTATAATGGGGGATTTTAATTTCCCAGATATTGACTAGAATTTGTGGGTTGGTCACTCACACACTAGCCAGTCTTTTGTGGATTTATTGGATGATTGTTTTCTACATCAGCATGTTCGGGAGGCAATTAGAGGAAGTAATACTCTTGATTTGATTACCAATAGTGATTCTTCATGCATTAAGAATCTGCAGATAGAGGAACCACTGGGTGGCAGTGATCATAGTGTGCTGAAGTGGGATTTACTCAAAGAGGTAACTACCATCAGGGGATAAAGGAAAGGGTTATTGCTTTCATAAAGGTGACTACGATGGTCTGAGACAGTATTTAAATTCTATACAGTGGGACCAACTGATGATGTTACCAACAGTAAATTCAAAATGGGAAGCATTCAAAGAACTTATCTTGGAAGCTACTAGGATGTACATACCAACTAAGAAATATTGTTCAAGATTTAGGCCTAAATGGATGTCAGATGAACTAATGAGACATATGGCAGAGAAGAAAAATGCATGGGATACATATAAATTAACACATGACACAGAAGCCTATGATAGATATAAGGTGATCTGTAACCAAGTTACAAAGGAGGTTAGGCAGGCAAAGGCAGATTACAATAAATCTTTGGCAAATGATGCAAAGGAAAACAGCAAAGACTTCTTTACTTATGTAAACTCTAGAAGGAAGGGGATGAAACAGATTGGTCCACTTGATATCGATGGTTCAACTGTTGATGATCCTGCTCAGGTAGCTAACAAACTAAATGAATATTTTGCATCGACATTCACACACGAGGAATTATTCAGCGAGGGAAATGCCAGAGGTGTATTCAACTCTGGCAGTAAGCTAGATAATCTTGTAATAACTGAGAGTAAAGTGGAGGAGAAATTGTTGAAGGTAAAGACAAGAAAGGCACCTGGGGTGGATGGGATCTATCCAGTTATATTAAAGGAGGCAGTAAACGAAGTAAGCAAACCCTTAGCCTTATGAAAGCTTTCTTGGACTCAGGAGAAGTACCCATAGACTGGAGATGTGCAAATGTGACCCCAATCCACAAAAGAGAATCAAAAGCTGACACAAGTAATTATAGACATGTGAGTTTAACTTCTGTTCCAGGAAAATTAATGGAGGCACTGGTTAAAGAAGCACTCCAGGATCATCTAGACAATACTTCTGTTATAGCTCAGACACAGCATGGTTTTGTTAAGGTGAAGTCTTGGCTGACCAATTTGAATGGATAATATGATGCAGTCACAAAAGAACTGGATGCAGGGAATAGCTTTGATATTATATACTTGGATCTTAGAAAGGCTTTTGATACTGTTGCACATGGAAGACTGCTGCACAAATTAGAGCAGTGTGGCATTGGAGGAGACAAATTGCTGTTATGGATAAAGCGGTGGTTGTGGGGGCAGAAGGTAGAGAGTGGTAATCAATGGACACTGCTCATCGTGGGCTCATGTTATTAGTGGAGTCCCTCAGGGTTCAGTGTTGGGTCCATTATTGTTTTCTGTATCTGATAGAGGTGTATAAAGCCTTGAATGGTTTGAGCATGCTCAATGCTGATGGGATTCTGCCTCTTCTCAAAATGATCACCTGAGAGGGCATAAATTCAAATTGAGGAAAGACAGATGTAGGATAGATGTGCGGAAATTTGCCTTTAGCCAGCGGATAGTTGGTTGGTGGAACAGACCTCCATTCCTTGTTGTGGAAATTGATAGCCCAATTAAATTTAAGGTTCAACTGGACAGGTATTTCAAAAGAACGGAGTGGTGAAGTGGCCGTTTTTTTTTTTTTTTTTTTTGGCTGATGCTGCATAAGCTTGCTTTCTTACATCATATGGCTCCACTAATTCTAATGTAACACAACATGCTGGTAAACCATTCCTTGAATATTAAAACAACAAGAGATGACCAAAACCTTTCCATAATCTTTTGCTTTTTTCAGCATTGGTGATGACATCCAAAGATAGTTTTGTTGCCTACACTTTGGGTCAAAATGATGAAGGCATGGCTAATTTGCCATTATCATATTGGGCAGAACCTCAACACTAGCATTAGTAGAGGCAATATGATACAAGAAAGCAAACTTATGCAGAATCAACCAAGAGGAAAAAAAAAAAAAAAAAACCCCATCCCATTTCACCCATCCATTTGCTCCAAATTGTTTATCTAGTTCTGTCTTGAATTTATTTAAGCTGTCAACTTATATGACAGATGAAGAAGTTTGTTCCAGTAATCAACCACATGCTGGCTAAAGCCAAATTTCCGCACATCTATTCTACAATTGTTTTTCCTCAGCTTGAATTTATGTCCCCTCAGGCGATTAATCTGGGCAAGAGGAAGAATCCCATAAACATTGAGCTTGCACAAACCACTCACACCTCAATCAGATTACCTCACAGATGCCTAGTCACCATACACTGTAATTTGCAAATCTAAAGCCTTTCTTTGTAAGAGCAACCCTTTGTTTCATTCATTAATCTTGTTGCCATTCTTTGTACTCATTCCAGCAGCTCTACATCTTTCCTAAAATGAGTTCTCCAGACCTGTATACAGTACTGATGAATGCCTTATATCAAGGGGATCCTACATCTGTCTTTCCTCAATTTGAATTTATGCCCTCACAGGTGATTATTCTGAGCAAAGAGGAAGAATCCCATTGGCATTGAACATGCTCAAACTATTCAAGGACCTCTATCAGATCACCTCGCCAGTGCCTAGTCGCCATGCACTGTAATTTGCAATACTTAAGCCTTTCTTCCTAACAGCAACCCTTTGTTCCATTCACTAATCTTGTTGCCCTTCTCTGTACTCGTTCCAGCAGCTCTACATCCTTTTTGAAATAAGGCCTCCAGATCTTTATGCAGTATTCAAGGTGTAGCCTGACCATTACCTTATACAAGGGAATAATCACCTCCTTATCCCTGCTAGAAAAATTCCTATATCATTCACAAGACACCATGAGCTACTCTTGCAGCCCATCTGCACTGCTCAGAGAACTTCATATCTGCCTGAACAATTACCCCCAGGTCCTTTTCATTCTCTTCCACTGTCAGTGTAGTACCACAGAGTTGATACGTTGCTCTGGGGTTGCTGTTTCCCATATGTAGTACTTTACATTTGTCAATGTTAAACTTCATTTGCCAAGACAAGACAAGACATCTTCATTTGACAAGATGACAAGACATCACAAACTACTCTTGCAGACTGTCTGCACTGCATTGCTCAGAAAATTTCATATCTGACTGCACAATTACACCCAGGGCCTTTTCATTATTTACTATCTTGAGTGTACTACCACACAGTTGATACGTTCATCATCATCATCATCATCAGCCATTTTCAATCCACTGCAGGATGAAGGCCTCTCCAGCAACTTTCCAGTTCCTTCTGTTTTGAGCACTGGACATCCATTTACTACCCACAAACTCATGAATTTCATCTATCCATCTCCGCCTTTGTCTTCCAGGTTTTCTTCTAGCTCCTCTTGGATACCATTCTGTTATTTTCTTAGTCCATCTGTCATCATGTCTTCGAGCTATGTGTCCTGCCCAAGACCATTTTAGTTCTTTAGTTTTGATAAGAATGTCCTTTACTTGAGTTTGTTGCCTAATCCATGTGTTTCTCTTCTTATCTAACAGTCTTATTCCCAATATGATTCGTTCCATTCTTCGCTGTGTAGTTCTCAGCTTCTCTTCCATTCTTTTGGTGAGTGCCCAAGTTTCACTTCCATAAGTCATGATGGGGAGTATACATTGGTCCATTATTTTACGTTTCAGACAAACTGGGATATTGCTCTTCAGTATGTGACTATATTTCCTGAATGCTATCCATCCAAAATTTATTCTTCTCTTGACTTCCAGCCATTTATCATTATTACAGCTAATAACTTGTCCCAGATAAGTATATGACTCCACCTTTTCGATTACTGCTCCTTCAATCATTATTTCCCTTTCTGTGGCATACTTGTTCATCATTACTTTTGTTTTAGCCATATTCATCTTTAGTCCAAAATCCTTACTAGCTGTGCATAACTGATTAAGATTTTCCTCTAATTCTTTGGGATCATGGCTTATGACCACAATGTCATCTGCAAATCGTAAATGGTTTAGGTACTCTCCATTCACATTGACTCCTTTCTGCGACCAGTCTAATCTTCTGAAAGCTTCCTCAAGGGCAGCAGTAAACAGCTTCGGAGATATTGTGTCTCCTTGTCGAACTCCTTTCTCAATTTTAAATTTCCTACTGTCTTTGTCTAGTCTAATAAAGGAGGTAGCACTCTCGTATATTTTCTTCAAAATCATAATATATGGGGTATCAATGCCTTGTCTTTCCAGTGCCCAAAACATTGCCTTATGCTGTATGGAGTCAAATGCCTTTTCATAATCCACAAATGCCAGGCATAATGGTATTTTATATTCATTTGCTTTCTCCATTAGCTGTGATATTACATGAAGGTGATCCATAGTTGAGAATCCTGTCCTAAAGCCAGCTTGCTCTTTCGGTTGATTCTCATCCAGTATTCTTTCTAATCTGTTAGTAATGACCCTTGTGAACAACTTGTAGATGTGGGATAGCAAGCTAATTGGTCTATAATTTCCAATTTCTGATTTATCTCCTTTCTTATGCAGCAAAACTATGATTGCATTATTCCACTGCTTAGGCGTCACACCTTTTCTAATGCACTTTGTGAAGAGCCTTGCCAGTTTTTGTGTTATGTCTCTTCCTCCCAATTTTAACAACTCTACAGTAACTTCATCTTCCCCCGGGGCTTTCTGATTCTTCATTTTCTTCAATGCATGCTCTACCTCATCAGGAAGAATATTGGGTATGTCGTATGTGTTGCTACTTTGCAATCCATCTTCCCCACTGCTGGCATCATTCCCCTGCTCCTTGTATAATTCTCTATAGTAGTCTTCTGCTATTTGAATTATGCCTTCTCTGCTGTTTATAAGTACACCATCGCTATTCTTCAGTTTCAGTATCATTTGTCTTTCTGTATTACTGCTCATGGCTGCTGATTTAAATCCTTTGTTTTCCCTTAATGCTTGTTCTACTTTTCTTGTGTTAAATCTTCTTATGTCCTCTCTGAGTCTCTTTCTAATGGCTTTGCATAACTCAGTATACTCGATTTTCTCCCTGTCAGTGTTTTTCTTGCTTTTCATTTGTCGTCTTCGGTTCATCATGACAAGTGTTTCTTGACTAATTTTTTCTTCTTTGGATTTCTTTTTCCCTATAGGTTTCTTGGGCTTTATCACTTTCAAAAAGTTGTAATATTCCTCGTCGATATCTTGGTCCTCAGCAGTCTGCAGAAGCTCAAACTTGTTCTTAAGTTCCAGTACGTACTGCTTTTTCTCCTCCTCTGTTATTTCAAAGACCTTTGTATTATTTACTCGAGTCAGTTTTTTCCTTTCCTTTCCTACATCTATATGAAGTGTACATCTTACCATTCTGTGATCACTTCCAACATTTACCTTATTCAGGACGGTAACATCATTCACAATATATCTTCTGTTAGTGAGGATGAAGTCGATTTCATTAGTAGTTAATCCATTTGGACTCTTCCATGTCCACTTTCTGTTCACCCGTTTCTTGAAAAAAGTGTTCATTACTGACAGTCCTTGAGATTCTGCAAATTCCACAAGTCTTTCACCTCTTTCATTTCTTTCACCAATTCCAAAATTTCCTATAGTTCCCCTTTCTGTGCTGTTCTGTCTTTTTCCAACCTTAGCATTGAAGTCTCCCATAATAATAGTGTAGTGGGTTTTCTGCTCATCTAGAAGAGTCTCAATTTCAGTGTACATTTCTTCAACCTCTTCATCATCATGGCTCGATGTTGGTGCATAAATCATTATAATCTTTAGCTTGTATCTCTTAGAAATCTTGAGTATTAGTCTTGACACTCTTGGTGATGTACTTTTGAATTCCAAAATGTTGTTTTTAAAATCTTTATGGACCAGAAACCCAATTCCACCTTCACTCCTTTCACTGTTTCCATTGGTGTACAGCAGATTTCCACTTGATAAACTTATAAGTGATTCATTTCTTCTTCTTGTTTCAGCCAAACCGATGATATTCCAATTCACATTTTCTAATTCCTTTTCCAGCTCTAATATCCTGTCTTCACCGATGAGTGTTCTTACGTTATAACAGGCCAAGTTCAGTTTCCGTGCATGGCAGCCTGGTCGTACCCAGAGATTCTTAGCACCCTCTGCTTCCACCCTAATCCTCTCGCTGCCGTAAGAGGGAGAGTGAAAGCTGCTGGGGACTGAGGGCCATTTGTTTCTTCGTGCTTTCATATTGCTTTCATGTTGATACGTTACTCTGGGGTTACTGCTGGCCATATGCAGTGCTTTACATTGTTGTTGATGAATGAGCTGATTTACTTCAAGAAAACCCATGAGTCTGCTTTTAAGAATTGTTTTGAATAACTCTGCAAAAACTAAGAGTAGTGCTATTGGGCAAAAGTTGTTGAACAGTTACAACAATTTCCTTTTGGAACAGGGACAATTATTGCTTTCGTGTTTCGAGCCCGTGCCCACCAAATATGGGGGATGTGGAAAGGTCAGGGAATGACCACCGCATATCCCAGGAGCAATATGGCCTTAATTGCTAATGCTCCTAAAAACCAAATAACAAACAAACAAACATTGCTTTCGTGAATTGAGAAGGAATACCAAACTGAAAACAGAGATTGAATATATTCTTCAATGGTGTCAAATTGTGACTTGAGTAATTGCAGACCTGTTAGTTTAACTTCTGTTCCAGGAAAAATAATGGTGGCTCTGGTTAAAGAAGCAATGCAGGATCATCTAGACAAGACTACAGTTATAGTTCAGATGTAGCATGGGTCTGTTAGGGAGAAGTCTTGTCTAACCAATTTGATTGGTTAGACAAGACTTCTACTATAATGTGGTCACAAAGGAATTGGATGCAGGGAATAACTTTGATATCATATTTGGATCTTAGAAAGGCTTTTGATACTGTTGCACATGGAATACTGCTGAACAAAATGGAGCAGTGTGGCATTGGAGACAAATTGCTGCTATGGATAAAGGGATGGTTGAGTGTGAGAAGACAGAGAGTGGTAATCAATGGACACTGCTCATCATGGACTAATGTTATTAGTGGAGTCCCTCAGGGTACAGTGTTGGGTCCATTTTTGTTTTCTGTATTTATAAATGATATTGATGATGGTATATCAAGCTTAAAGACCAAGTTTGCAGATGATATGAAGGTTGGCAGGGTTGTTAAGGATACTAATGACAGTATGCTGATGCAACAGGATCTAGCAAAGTTGAGCAGATGGGCTGAGAGGTGGCAAATGAAGTTTAACATTTACAAATGTAAAGTACTACAAATGGGAAGCAGTAACCCACGAGTAACGTATCAACTGTGTGGTACTACACTGACAGTGGTAGAAAATGAAAAGGACTGTGGGTAATTTTGCAGGCAGATATGAAGTTTTCTGAGCAGTGCAGATGTTCTGCAAGAGTAGCTCATGGTGTCGCTCTTACGAAGAAAGGCTTAAGTTTTGCAAATTACAGTGTCTGGAGACTAGGCACCTGCAAGGTGATCTGATTGAGGTGTATAAAGCCTTGAATGATTTGAGCATGCTCAATGCTGATGGGATTCTTCCTCTTGCTCAGAATAATCACCTGAGAGAGCATAAATTCAAATTGATGAAAGACAGATGTAGGATAGATGTGCGGAAGTTTGCCTTTAGCCAGCGGGTAGTTGGTTGGTTGAACAGACTTTCATCCTTTGTGGTGGAAGTTGATAGCCTAAATAAATTTAAGGCTGAGCTGGACAGATAGGTGGAACGAACGGAGGGGTGAAATGGGAGCATTTATTTTATTTTTATTTTTTGGCTGATGCTGCATAAGCTTGCTTTCTTGCATCATATGCCTCTACTAATGCTAAAATACTAATGTTTTGGCTCGTTGGTGTATATCCCAATATCTTGATGGGAAATGTATAAAATGGAATGTAGCTCTGCATCATAAAGCCCTTGTCAGTAGACCATGAGTAGTAAATACATAATGAAACCAGTGTACAATGAAGATTATATATATAAATTTGGTAAACTGTTAACTTAGTTTGGCTGCCAGCAGTATTTATATCATGAGATCAGAAAACTATAGCACGTTTATTTATTACAGTTGAAATTAAGTTGTCTGCAAAACAGAATTCCTAAAATGCAAGCTACCAAACTGAGTTATATCCCAAATCTGGATTTGAGAAGTTGTACCTACATTGGCTATTTGAAAAGACGACATCCAACATTGGCCTATAAGTATTATCAGTAAATTTAGTAGAGTAAGCACTGAAAAAAATATATAATAACATATATTTGCATATCTCTAAAAAATAACACAAACTTGACTGAAAATCTGAAGAAAACTAAACTTATCAAATAACCTGAAAACAATCAATTATCAAAAAATTTCCAACTAAATTGGAGGAGTTGGAAAGCAGAAACATTTTCATTCCATTTTTGATTGTGACAACAAACCAAAATGGTGAGGTGCACTTTGGTTTCTTCAGAATGTTTTTAATCTGGTCATTTTTCTCATCTTAATATTTGTATTATGTACTAAAGTAATATTACTTTACATGGTTTTACCAGATAAGCATGTCATTAAAAGATAAGTTTTGTGCCATATTTTAGATATTATATAATTCTTACCAAAATGAGAGAGAATTTCTGAATCTTTGAAAAATTCCACATATTTCTTGTGTGCAAAGAAGTTCTTATAGACTTTGCGACCACCAAATAGCCAGACATCACTGTCATCTGTGATTGTTCCTTCTGTTAAATTCATGAGATCCAGATATGCACACTGGGCTTCTGCTTCCATTGGACTTACAATATATGGAATACCAAACAGTTTCAGCAGCTCCTAATAAAGAGACATTAAGATTTCAAAATTTAATACTAAAATAGATTTACTTAATCTATTCATTTTGCAAACCTTATTTTATTTCTAAATCTGTAATCTGCTAAGTTGAATTTATTAGTACACCAGAATAATGTACTCTTGTTTCTGTCTCATTTGCATTTGTAAATTGCTGTTTGCAGTGCTTTCCACTCAATGCCATATTTTAAGTAAACTTTTTAAGCTTGTAATTTTCTAACACTGCAATGATGATATGCAACAATAATTTGTTTGGTTCTTTGTTGAATTTATTTAAACCATCCACTTCCACAACAACAGATGGAAGTTTGTTCCAACAGTCAACCACTCACTGGCTGGAAGCCCACACGTCTACAGCAACCATCCTGTCTCAACTTGAATTTGTGCCCTTTCATGTGTATAGATCTGGGCAAGATAACGAATGCCATCAGCATTAAGCTTGCTCAATCCATTCAAAGCCTTAAACACTTCAATCTGATCACCTCACAAGTGCTTCATCTCCAGACACCACAATTTTCAGAAGTAAAAGCTTTTCTTGGTAAGACGACCCCTTTCATACCCCTCACCAATCTCATTGCCCTTCTCTGCACCTGTTCCAGCAGATCTACACAGTTCCTAAAATGAGGCCTCCAGACCTGTATGCAGTACTCAAGATGTGGCCAAACCATTTGATTGTACAATGGGATAATCATCTCATTTTCCCAGCTAGCAATGCTCCTGAATATCATTGACTAAACTCCCATGAGCAGTCCTAGCAGTATGTTTGCACTGGTAAGACAACTTCATATGTTACTGCACATTTACCCCCCAGATCTTTTTCATTATCTACTAACAAGAGCGTGGTACCACACACACACTTGGCAAATTAATCTGGGATTACTGCTTCCCATATGCAGTAATTTGCACTTGTCAATGTAAACTTCAACTTCTATTTCACAGTTGATCTGACTTGTTTCAGATTTTGTTGATTCTGTCTGGCCTAGATTACCATGATTACTGTCATCAAACATGGTTTTTGCCATGTTTTATAAGTTGATGAAAACCATGTTTCATAAAGAAAGTTGATGAAAAACCATGTTTGATAACATGGTTTTCACCACTTTAAGCATCCATTAAATCAATGTTGGTATCACAACATCTCGTAAATCATTTACCACATACGACTAGTGCTATCTCATTACAAAAGGTTGGCTATTCCTCTGTGAGGTATGGATGCCACAAATCAATCTTGGAGAGCCTATGTTTCCAAACATAAAATGCAACTTATGGGCAGATCCCTCAAATAGCAGAAATACATTTATGGACTTTTCCCCCCTCTTCCAGATCTTAGTAACATTTGTAAAGAGAAGTATTGGAAACATAAATACTAAAAATTTCAAATTTGAAGATATTTGATTTGAAATTTTTTGTATTTATCTTACATTGGCATTACATTAATGCCAGTAGTGAAATCTGTACTACTTCAGCATTTATGAGAATATAATTTTTCGTTGCGAACTTGTGAATCAGGTAGTCTAGTCATAAGCATCGATAAAGTACTGCATCAGTGAACAATCAAAATTAATTGTCACCCTTTGTTTTAAACTCTTCAAGACCTTGGCAGTAAAACTGCCTTTGACCAAGTCAGTATCCTAATCCCAACTCACTCTGATATGGTAATCGATATCCAAAATGGTACTGAAAGACTTAGCAACTGCTGGTCTAACGATTTATACATTACATTCTTTAACATAACAAGAAGTGATTACCTCAGTAAATGAAAGCTTAACATGTTAAGCTTAACATGAAAGCTTAAAAAATACTTGCTGGAACGAGTACAGAGAAGGGCAACAAGATTAGTGAATGGAACAAAGGGATGCTCTTACGAAGAAAGGCTTAAGTTTTGCAAATTACAGTGTCTGGAGACTAGGCACCAGCGAGGTGATCTGATAGAGGTGTATAAAGCTTTGAATGGTTTGAGCATGCTCAATGCTGATGGGATTCTTCCTCTAGCTCAGAATAATCACCTGAGAGGGCATAAATTCAAATTGAGGAAAGACAGATGTAGGATAGACGTGCGGAAATTTGCCTTTAGCCAGCGGGTGGTTGGTTGGTGGAACAGACTTCCATCCCTTGTAGTGGAGGTTGATAGCCTAAATAAGTTTAAGGCTCAGCTGGACAGGTATTTTGAACGAACAGAGGGGTGAAGTGGAAGTGGGTTTTTTTTTTTTTTTTTTGGCTGATGCTGCATAAGCTTGCTTTCTTGCATCAAATGCCTCTACTAATGCTAATGCTAATGCTAATGTTTGAATGAATAACTATTTTTGGATTTTCAGTGGGATGACACTTAAAAAACAAAAAAGCAATTTGCTTTTTTCAAGATAGCAGAAAGGAACGTAACTAGCTTTTCACCACATGTCATTTTAGGATAACCTGTCTAAAATTATCAGTTTGTTCTGGATTGCATGTATGAGAAGTCTGTGATTTGAAAGTCCTTTTCCTTGAGGAGTACACTGAGTGGACAGAAATCATTGGATACCTACCTAGTAAATGGGTAGGCCCACCTTTCATCCATATAAGGGCAGTCACACAGTGAGGCATTAAGTCCACTAGTTCACAAGCGTTCCACTGGCATTTCCATCCATGCCTGCTGCACCGCTGTCCATAATTCCACCGCATTCCTGGATGGAGGATCCAAAGCTCGAACAGACCTTTCTACAGCATCCCAAAGATGCCACACAGGATTCATGTTTGGTGAATAGGGAGGCCATTCCATGGTGGTAAAATCTACGGAATGCTCTTCGAACCATGTTCTAGTCACCACGGCTCTGTTGGTAGGCGTATTGTCATGTTGGAAGAGTCCATTGCCCTGTGGGTGCATGATGACCGTGAAGGGATGCAAATGGTCAGCAAGGACCATTCAGAGATGAGTCTAGACTTACCAGAGGTACCAACGTGTGCCAGGTGAACACATCTCAGACTATTACCGACCGTCCACCTGCCTGCCTGCCTGAGCAGTTCCTTGTTAAAAAGACAGGTACATAGCTTTGTGCAGTTTCTGCCAGATATGCATACTTCTGTCTGCTTTAAATAACTGGAAACAGGACTCATCAGACCAGAAGACGTGTCTCCAATCATCCAAGGTCCAGTGCCAATGTTCTTTCACCCAGTTGAGCCATAGAGTCCTGTGTTGTGGTGTTAGCGATGGGACTCTGGTGAGTCAGCAGCTCCGATAACCTACTGTGGCTAATGATTACCTGATGGTCTTGGTGGAGGCATTTCTGGCATCTTCCTCGTTGAAGTCGGTGGTGATTTGTGCCACTGTCACTCTATGGTTGGCTGAAACAATGTGAGACAGACGTTGATGGCCACAATCATCCACCACCTTTCTCAGCCCACGACAAGATGTTATTCCGGAAATGGCGCAATCCTGATACACTCTTGATACCGTCAAACAGGGATAGTGCAATTTCTGTACCACCTCCGCAATAGAGTGACCCATGCATTAGGCACCCACCACCATCCCTCTTTCAAAGCCAGTTAACTCACGATGTTTATCCATACTGACATTGAATTACCGTCTATGTGAATGAAGTGATGCAGTGTACCTATACCTGCCAAGCAGTGGGTTCGTCCACTAGCGAGAGGGGTGACAGCACTGTGTTGCCCAGGAACAAGGTACCCCACAATTCTGTCCTTTCAGTGTACATTAAGTTTCTTTGGATCCTGAACTGAATTTCAAAACGAGTCAGTGCTGAACGCTAGTGAATAATTGCATTATTCCTTTGAGTGTGGTACCACACAGTGGGCATGTTATTCTGGTAGTACTGCTACCCACAGCACCTTGCATTTTAATTACCACTTTTCAGCCAATATGCCTAATTTTGATACAACTTGCTGTAATAGTATGCAATGATGACTGTTTAACCATCCTACCAACCTTCATTTCATGTGCAAACTTAGATAATAAGCCTGAGCTGCCTTTGTGAGTATCATTAATAAATACCAAAAACGACAGATAACCCAGCACTGAAGCCTAAGTGGATTGCACTAGTCCAAGAAGAGCAATACCCATTTACAAAAACTATATCTTCTTCCACTCAACTACCCCTTTATCCATAGCATAACCGTAGCGCAACACTGCTCCTAATCTGTAACCAGTCATTAAAATGAAACGGTATGAAAATATTTTCAGAAATGAAGTAAATGCCAGAAATATATTTTCTATTTTGCATCCATTTCCTTTATAATTACATCATAGTAGCCAATCAAATCCATGCTGTGATTGCTATATAACTGCATTCCTGTCTAGATGGGTCTGTTACTTCTTTATCCACCGACTAATTTTTTCTTGGAATGGAAGTCAGATTTACAATTACTCACTTCACCCTTTCATTCCCCTTTTGTGAAATGGGGAGAAATTTCACAAAACAGAGACCTCTGAAATCCAAGGATGCTCTCATAATTATCAAAAAAGAGGTATGGTTACTTTTTTCGCTACTTCTTTTAATATAACTGGATAGATTCTATCAGCTCCTGGTGTCTTATTAACTTTTAGCTTCAACAATTTCTCTTCTACTTTCTTCTCGGTTATCACAAAATTATTTAGTTCCCAGTTATAATTTAGTGTATGCCTGATATTCACATTCTTAATAATTTCTACTTATCCACCACCTAGAAGGTACTAAATGACTCTTCAACCGGTGCAGTTCCACCACCTTGATTATTTGAGGCTTGAAGTGCTGAAAATCATGTTTAGTCTCCTGAGCAAAACTGTGGCAACCCCAATCTCTTCCATTGTGCAATATGGTTGATGTCTTTTGAGGTTACAATGGGCATCATGGCAGGAAACAATATTTCTCACATTTCAAGGAATCAACTCTAGGTCATTTGCATCTTGGCCAATAGATAGTCCGCCAGACTGAACCAATTGGTAACTCTCTAAGAGGCATACAGATCAAATAGTATATAATCTCACTGCCTCTACTCTGAGAGATAGTGACCAGAGGGAGTGTGGGTAGCTTGTATGTGCTGACATTGTCGAAGCCATGTTATATCAACCAGCTGGGTATGTATGCATTCCATATCAAAAATTTCATTACTTCATACAGCATGGCCCTTTTATTTTACTACTGAATACATCATGAATAGTCAAACTAATAGAACAAAACTTAACTGTGAAAAGAACTAAACCTACCAAAATCTTCCTCATTCATGTCACAATTATATGTGGTCTCAGTACCAATCTCAACAATGTCCATTTCCACCTGCAGTCTGCAAAGACCTACTTACTATTTCTGACAGAATCCCAATTATTGGTTGTCTCAACCAATAATTAGGACAACTCATCTCAGTTGTCCTAATTATTTGTTCTGTAACACCTTTCGCTTCAAAGATGGTACCTGTGCATACATCCACTGTGACATTATCTGTCAGAGACTTAGTAATTTGGAATCTCCTCTTTCTGATTTTCTCTGGCTAAAACTCTCTATGCCCCATTTTGTTAATTTCATCTGCTGTCTCTATCATTCTCCAGCTTAACTGAACACTTGAAACTCTGACTCCCTTTCCCTAAAAGTCGACTTTCTCCAGTCCAACTTTACTAACAGTAAGGTAATTTTCATTGGCTACTTTAGCATTCACAATTCCAGCTGGCAACAGTTGACTAGTTACACAAACCCAGCTGGTGCCTCCATAGCCAGGTGGGCAGGAGCAGCAGTGCGTAGCACACACTTCTTGATTAGACTGGGGTTCGAGCCCGTGACCACCAAATACGGAGAATGCGGAAATGTCAGGGAATGACCACCGCATATCCACGGAGCAATATGGCCTTAGCAATATTGCTAATGCTCCTAAAAACCAAATAACAAATAACAATAACACAGACTTAGATAGATGAGATTAGCATTAGTAGAGGCATATGATGCAAGAAGGCAAGCTTATGCAGCATCAACCAAAAAAAAAAAAAAAACCACTCCCATTTCACCCCTCCATTCGTTCGAAATACCTGTCCAGCAGAGCCTTAAATTTATTTAGGCTATCAACTTCCACAACAAGGGATGGAAGTCAGTTCCACCAACCAACTACCCATTGGCTAAAGGCAAATTTCCGCACATCTATCCCACATCTGTCTTTCCCCAATTTGAATTTATGCCCTCACAGGTGATTATTCTGAGCAAGAGGAAGAATCCCATCGGCACTGAGCATGCTCAAACCATTCAAGGCTTTATACACCTCTATTGGATCACCTCGCCGGTGCCTAGTCTCCAGACACTGTAATTTGCAAAACTTAAGCCTTTCTTCGTAAGAGCAACAATTTGTTCCATTCACTAATCTTGTTGCCCTTCTCAGTACTCGTTCTAGCAGCTCTACATCCTTCTTGAAATGAGGCCTCCAGACCTGTACTCAAGGTGTGTCCTGACCATTGCCTTATACAAGGGAATAATCACCTCCTTATCCCTGGTAGAAAAATTCCTGTATATCATTGACAAGACACCATGAGCTACTCTTGCAGCCCATCTGAACTGCTCAGAGAACTTCATATCTGCCTGCACAATTATCGCCAGGTCCTTTTCATTCTCTCCCACTGTCAGTGTAGTACCACAGAGTTGATACGTTGCTTTGGGGTTGCTGTTTCCCATATGTAGTACTTTACATTCGTCAATGTTAAACTTCATTTGCCACCTCTCAGCTCATCTGCTCAAACTTTCCAGATCCTGTTGCAGCAGCATAGCGTCAGTAGTGTCCTTAAAAACTCTGCGAACCTTTGTATCATCTGCAAACTTGGACATTAAGCTTGATATACCATCATCAATATCATTTATAAATACAGAAAACAAAAATGGACCCAACACTGAACCCTGAGGAACTCCACTAATAACATTAGTCCACGATGAGCAGTGTCCATTGATTACCACTCTCTGTCTTCTCCCCCTCAACCATCCTTTTATCCCTAGCAGCAATTTGCCTCCAATACCACACTGCTCCAATTTGTGCAGCAGTCTTCTATGTGTAACAGTATTAAAAGCCTTTCTAAGATCCAAATACATAATATCAAAGTTATTCCCTGCATCCAGTTCTTTTGTGACTTCATCACAGTATCCAATCAAATTGGCCAGGCAAGACTTTCC
This sequence comes from Mastigoproctus giganteus, assembly GCF_048544385.1. Classification (NCBI taxonomy): domain Eukaryota; kingdom Metazoa; phylum Arthropoda; class Arachnida; order Uropygi; family Thelyphonidae; genus Mastigoproctus; species Mastigoproctus giganteus. The sequence goes on along the minus strand of NC_143575.1, from coordinate 117,833,159 downwards.
CTTAACAAAACCATGCTGTGTCCGAGCTATAACTGAAGCCTTGTCTAGATGATCCTGCAGTGCTTCTTTAACCAGTGCCTCCATTAATTTTCCTGGAACACAAGTTAAACTCACAGGTCTATAATTACTTATGTCAGCCTTTGATCCTCCTTTGTGAATTGGGGTCACATTTGCACATCTCCAGTCTATGGGTACCTCCCCTGAGTCCAAAGAAGCTCTCATAATTATAGCGAAGGGTTTGCTTATATTCCTTTGCTGCCTCCTTAAATATAACTGGATAGATCCCATCCACCCCAGGTGCCTTTTTTATGTTTATCCTCAACAATTTCTCCTCCACTTTACTCTCAGTTATTGCAAAATCATCTAGCTCACTACCAGAGTTTACTTCAACTCTGGCATTCCCCTTCCCGAATAACTCCTCATGTGTCAATGTAGACGCAAATTACTCGTTTAGTTTGTTAACCACCCGAGCAAGATCCTCAACAGTTGAACCATCCATATCCAGTGGACCAATCTGATTCATACCTTTTCTTCTATAGGTAAAGAACTCTTTTCTGTTTTTCTTTGCATCCTTTGGCAAGGATTTCTCATAATCTGCCTTTGCCTGCCTAATCCCCTTTGTGGTTTGGTTACAGACCAGCTTATATCAATCATAGGCTTCCATGTCACCCATTAATTTATATGTATCCCATCCATTTTTCTTCTCTGCCATATGTCTCATTAGTTCATCTGACATCCATTTAGGCCTAAACCTTGAACAATATTTCTTAGTTGGTATGTAAAGCCTAGTAGCTTCCAAGATAAGTTTTGAATGCTTCCCATTTTGAATTTGCTGTTGGTAACATCATCAGTTGGTCCCACTGTATAGAATTTAAATACTGTCTCAGACCATCGTAGTCGCCTTTACGAAAGCAAAAACCCTTCCCTTTACCCCTGATGGTAGTTGCCTCTTTGAGTAAATCTCACTTCAGCACACTGTGATCACTGCCACCTAGTGGTTCCTTTATCTGCAGATTCTTCATGCATGAAGAATCACTACTGATAATCAGATCAAGAGTATTACTCCCTCTAGTTGCCTCCCGAACATGCTGATGTAGAAAACAATCATTCAATAAATCCACAAAAGCCTTGCTAGTGTATCAGTGACCAACCTACAAATTCCAGTCAATATCTGGGAAATTAAAATCCCTCATTATAAGACTCTCTGATTTACTGGCCCACTGTATTTCCCTGTACAGTTTCTTATTATACTCATCAGAGTCATTAGGCCTATAGCACACTCCTACTCTCAATTTTGATCTCCCAATGCTTATGTCACACCAAACTGACTCGACACTGCACTGTCCAGCGATGCCGACTGGCTTCACTTCCTTGGATTTTGTGTGTTTCTTAACTAATAGCATAACCTTTCCTCCCTTCCTATTCTGTCTATCCTTTCTGTACACATTGTACTCCCCAAATTCCAGTTCTGTATTCCTTATGTGTTTGTGACACCACGTCTCTGATATCCCAACAATATCTGCCTTTGATGTTTTGAGCAATACCTCAAATTCATCAAATTTATTTACCAAACTCCTAGCATTGGTGTACATGCAAGTATACATGCACCGGTTCCTATTCTTAGCTACCCTAACACAACCCATGTGTTTACTTGTACCGCAATGATGCCCAGCAGTCTCTAAAATATCCTGTATCTTGTTTTCCAGGCTGCTGCTCATTCCAATAGAAGCAGTGCAAGAATCACTTTCACTTCTGCTAGTGGTTACTGTTAATCTATCAGTCCTTGTATCTCCCCAAGCTAGCAGTTTTCCGACCCATCTAACACTGCCTCGATAGCATCAGCATATGCTGAGCCTTTTTCAATTACTAATGATCTCACACAGATTGTCCAATTAAATAGCAGACAATCCTAATCATATACCCAACACTCGAACTTTTTGTCATGAACAATCCTTCATAGTACGTGGTGGGATGAGCAGTCCTTCAGGCACCTCAGATCATATCTTCATGTTGGTCTCTTCTCCAATGTAGCCTTTCCCTTAAGCTCATTCTGAGCCTCGTGTTTTTTGCATTACAAGAATGCAAAATGGGATGATCACAAAGATTTTTATTCTTCTTTTACTTGGTTAGATGACTATTTTCAGTCTTGTCATAACAATGTTTGCTCAGATCGTGTCACTGAAATTATTTTTGTTGGATAAAATCCTTTATTCTGCACTCCATCTTGAAATCTTCAGTTTCCAATAAATGTGCTAAGGCTTCTCAGGATAAGAATGTTGCATATCGCAACTGGCTCACATCCAAAACTCCAGGTTCATTTTCTGCCTACACTAAAGCTCACAATAATTGTAAAGTAGTTATTTAACAATCTAAAACAGATTGTGAATAGTCTAAGGGCATTTCTTAAAAAGGGTGCCATCACCCCCATCCAATTTTAGTTCTTCTAGAGTAAAAGAGAAATCCATCAACTGCCAATTCCTAAACTATTTCAAAACCTTCCATCTGTTCAATGATCAGATGGAAGGTTTGACACTGATGCATTTCACATTGATACATTTCATCCGTGTCGATTCATTGGTGATATAGTGGCTTATTTTACTCATATATAGACAAATTCAATGGGAAAGTTTGGTATAACTCTAGCAATTACTCTTAGCATTTCTAATGCTTTTAATCCTGTTTGGACTAAGTCATCTAAACAAGCTCTCATCTTGTTGATTGTTAATTTGCAATTGAACATCCAGTTTTCTATGTCTTTCAACTTTTCCACTAATGATGGAGTTCCCAAAGGTTCAGTTCTTTCTCTCGCTCTTTACCTCTTGTATATTAATGACCTTTCTCTGACTAGAAATACTATACAAGGTACTCCTTGGTTTACAACAGGATTCCATTCCTGAAGGACCTGTTGCAAAAAAAAAAAAAAAAAAAAAGTGTAAAATGAACCTAATTATATAATGTAAGTCAATGAGTTATGCATCAGGCCTCTCTCTCAAAATTGACATAAGTAATATAATATTATTATATTAAAACCTCTGAAATGAATTCTATGAATGTAAAAAACAGTATTTTTATGAATATAAATCAATTAAATGTAATACATTAAATATTTAATACAATTAAACATTGGAGGCTTGAAGTGGCGATACCCATGTTTAGTCTCTAGAGCTAAGTTCCGGTCAACCCTTCCCTATCTCTTCCATCATGAAGTATGATTGATGACTTTTGAGGTTATGATGAACATTGTGGCAAGATCCAATATTCCTTACATTTTGAGGATAAAGCTCTAAAACGGTGTTCGCAGGCCAGCCACTAGTTAGTACACTGGACCAAACTTATTGGTAACTCTCTAGGAGGCTTCCGGATCAGCTAGTGTATAATCTTGCTACCTCTACTCTGCCAGATAGTGACTGGAGGGAGTCTGAGTAGTGTGTATGCGGGAGGCAATGTCAAGGCCACGTTATGTCAAAGATCTGGGTATATTCTTACCATGTGTACACCATATCCAAATATCCAAAAATTTCATTACTTCATACAGCATGTCCCACCCACTTTTTCTTACTATTGAATACACCATGAATTGTCACACTAATAGAGCAAGCTTATCTGCGAAAAGATCTAAACCTCCCAAGCAATTCCTAATTCATTTCACAAATATACGTGGTCGTTGTAACCCTTCTGGTCTCCGCTGTAATGGGCATTTTGTTATTAGTCAAAGGTTATGTAATTCTCTGGCACAACAAATACAAAAATCTTTCTTTCTTTATTTAACTGGGATCATCTTATGATAAATTTCCATAAGGGAGGATCCAGCCATCACACGTGCACACGTGTGTGTGTGTGTGCGCGCGCGCGCGCACGAGGGTTTGATAACAGCACAGGAAAACAAAGATCCAATCGTGACATGGGTGATAAAGAAAGTTGTTGTTTACAGGTAATGCAGAAGCATAACATGCAAGTACATGATTTTTTAAAAATAATCTATTAAGAAGGAAATTACTCCCTCCAGGATCTATCCTTGAACATGTAACATGATTTAAAAGTCTACATGCTGAATTCTTAATCTGTACATCAACATCGTTGTCAACAGTTTCATTTTTTGCTAACAGTTTCAGTTTTAACCCAACAGTCCACCTTCCCACAAACACAAAAACAAACTATTTAGAATTAATATAAGAAACAATAAAAACAGCACTTGATCCATATGTTTGAAATTGATGAGTACTGATGTAACTTTAGAATGTATGACTGTTCATGTCTATGACAACAACCAGCAAATTAAGGAATTCATGGCCTGTTTTCTTATAAAATGATTCCTATTTCCTTCCGTAAATATTTTAATAACTTAGAATAAAACTAAATGCCACCTAGTATTACTGTGTATTTGGTTTGGTTTGCAATGTAAATACTGGTTCTAAGTGTGGGAAAATGGATGCTACATTAAAAAATGTGGCGTCCATCTTGTTTCAAGTTTGCAGATCACAAAAAAACACCCACCTTTCTAAATAACACTCCAATAAATGTACTGTCAATGTGTTATTTCAACTTCTCCCATTATAAGTCAAACAAACCATACTGAAGTGTCATTTCCTTGAACAGCTGTAACTCTTTTGAGCAAACCATTTCATCCAGCTCTTGTCTACCATGACCACATGCAAAATACATTTAATTTTTGTCTGTCCTGCACACTATACCTGAAACACAATGTGTCCTTGACAGTGAACATTTTTAGCACAGGCAGAGGGCTAAAATTACTGGGGTCATTTTGATCCCATGCATGCACCTCCTGATGATTCAATAATATCTTAGCATTAACAAGGATTGGAATAAATGGGTTTTCAGGGCCTACCCAACTCACAGGCTATATTTTGCCAACCTCTATTCTGGAGGCATTATTATTATCAATGTTGCCACATTTTCTTTAGACATTATATTAAATATAAAATATCTGAATTTTATTTAAAATTAAGTAACTGTAAATTTTTAAATTAGTTTTTTAATAAATTTTCTGCAATATATTAAAATATGCTTTTAAATATTTTCCAATATAAGTAATGTATCACCTGAATTTCTGAATACATTTGATTATTCAGAGCAATTGCTTGTCTTTCAAGTCTGGCCGATTCAGCATGAAGTACCAAATTTTCCAACTCTAACTTTTCATTTATCTTCTTATTACATCTGTCCTTTAAATATTATTAACACAATATGTCAAAAAATAATTACCTTAAAACATTTATAAGTTTTAAAATGTTTAAAAAAATAAACATTTTGTTTATTTCATTGTAACAATGCATATTTCAATTTCTATTAATCTAGATTTTAAAAGATATTTACTTTAAAATGTTACCCAACCTTTTGTACCTTGTAAGTTGAGAGGAGCAAGATGGGGGAGGGGAGTACTTGTTCCAGATTTTATATGTTAAATAGTTTTGCTATAGAAACAGAATGACAGATAAACAAAAATGCTTATTTCTACAAATAAAATTAGAAACATCATTCTGGCTTATATATTTATATTTTAATTTTGTTAGCTTAGGTACAATAGTAGAAGTACGTAAGTAACTAATTTATTAATTTCTCATAAACAATATATGGATTCTATTTACCTTATAATTAAGTCCTGAAGAGATAAAGACCAGTTGGTAATTTTTTTAAAAAATTGCTATTCCTATTTAAGAATCAATGCAATAAATAAAACAGACATATCCAGACATTGTTAGCGAAAAAAGAACATTAGCTGGCGGCATACAATATTTGAGATACGAAAACACTTTTGCTAATGTTAGTTGTCTACACGATCATTCATATTAGTTGCCAATGACATTCATATTAGTTATAATTCTATGATTATTTTTATTCAAAGGTAACTGCGCATATGTCTGCTCTGATATTACTTGTCAGAGACTTCCCAATCTGGAATCTACTTTTTTGAACTCCTCTAACTGAAAATCTCTTAGCATTAACAGAGGCATATGATGCAAGAAAGTAAGCTTATACATCAAGAGACAAGAAAAAAAAAAAAAAAAAAAAAAAAAAGAAGGAAAAAACCTTTCCATTTCACCCATCCATTCATTGCAAAAGTTCGTACAGTTCTTTCTTGAATTATTTTAATATAACAACTTCCACAATGACAGATGGAAGTTGTTCCAACAATCAATCACCTGCAAGCAAAAGGCAAATTTACACCAACTATTCTGCAAATGTCTTTCATCAATTTGAATTTATGCCTCCTCGAGTGCATAATCTGAGCAAAAGGAAGAATCCCATCAGCACTGCTCAAACGAATCAAAGCCTTATACACCTCAATCAGATCACCTCACAGGTACCTAGTCTCCAGACACTGCATTTTGCAGAATTTAAGCCTTTCTTGGTAAGAGCAACCATTTCTTCCCCTCACCAATCTCGTTGCCCTTCTCTATATTCACTCCAGCAGCTCTACATATTTCTTAAAACGAGGCCTCCAGACCTGTACGCAGTACTCAAGGTGTAGCCTGATCATCTCCTTATCCTTGTAAAAAAAATTCCTGTATATCATTGATAAGACACCAAGAGCAGCTCTGGCAGCCTGTCTGCACTGCTCAGAAAACTTCATATCTGACTGGCAATTACGCCCAGGCCTTTTTCATTCTCCACTACCATGAGTGTAGCACTGCAAAGTTGGTGCTGTAGTACTCTGGGCTTACTGCTACCCAGGTATATTACTCTGGGGTTACTGCTATCCAGGTATATTACTCCGGGGTTACTGCTATCCAGGTATATTACTCCGGGGTTACTACTACCCAGGTACATTACTCTTGGGTTATTGCTACCATATGCAGTACTTTGCATGTTTTAGTGTTAAACTTCAGTTGATAACTTCAGTCACCTCTCACCCCATCTGCCCAACTTTTCTAGATCCTGCTGCAGTAAGGACATTAAGCCTGATATACTTTCATCAATATCATTGATATATATATATATATATATATATATATATATAGGCCTCATAGAGAACCTGGGGGGGGAACGACTAATAACATTAGTCCACAAAGAGCAGTGTCCACTGATTACCACTCTGTCTTCTCCCACTCAACCTTCTCTTTATCCATAACAGCTTTTTGTCCTTAATGCCATACTGCTCCAATTTGTAAAGCAGTCTGTTATATACAACAGTATTAAAAGCTTTCTTGAAATCCAAGTATATGATATCAAAATTAATTTTTGCATCCAGTTCCTTTGTGATGACAACATAATATTCAATCAAATTGGTCAGACAAGACTTCCCATTAAGAAACCCATGCTATGAATAAACTATAACTGCAGTCTTGTCTAGATGAACCTGCAGTGCTTGTTTAACCAGTGCCTCCATTAAGTTCCTTGGAGCAGAAGTTAAACTAACAAGTCTGTAAGTATTCGTGTCAACCTTTAGACCCCTTTTGTGAATTGGAGATACATTTGCACATTTCCAGTCCATGGGGACCTCCCCTAAGCCAGGGATGCTCTCATAATTAAGGCTAAGGGTTTGCTTACTTCTTTGCTGCCTCCTTTAATATAAACAGATAGGTCCAATCTACTCGAGGAGCCTTTCTTAGGATTAACTTCAAAAATTATGCAGTCAGATATGAAGTTTTCTGACAGTGCAGACGGTCTGCAAGAGTAGCTCATGGTGTCTTCTCAAAGATATATATGAATTTTTCTAGCAGGGTTAAGGAAGTGATTATCCTTTATATACGTCGAAGGTCATCCCACACCTTGAGTACTGTATACAGGTCTGGAGGCCTCATTTTAGGAAAGATGTAGAGCTGCAGAAACGGATACAGCAAAGGGCAACAAGATTAGTGAATAGAACAGAGGGCTGCTCTTATGAAGAAAGGCTTAAGTTCTGATAATTACAGTGTCTGGAAACCAGGCACCTGCGAGGTGATCTGATTGAGGTGTATAAGGCAATGAATGGCTTGAGCTAGCTCAATGCTGATGGTATTCTTCCTCTTGCATAGATTAATTGCCTGAGGGGACATAAATTCCAATTGAGAAAAGACAGTTGTAGAATAGATGTGCAGAAATTGCTTTTAGCCAACAAGTGGTTGACTGCTGGAACAAACTTCCATCTGTTGTTGTAGAAGTTAACAGCTTAAATAAATTCAAGGCAGAACTAGGCAAACATCTGGGGCGAATGGATGAGTGAAAGGGAAGGGTTTCTTTTTTTTCTTTTTTTTTTTGGCTGATGCTGTATAAGCTTGCTTTCTTGCATTGTATGCCTCTACTAATGTAATGCTAATTTCTCCTCTGCTTTGCTTTAGGTTATCACAAAATAATTTAGCTCCCTGTTAGAGTTTGCTGTTGTTATTTGGTTTTTAGGAGCATTAGCAACTAAGGCCATATTGATCCGGGGATATGCGGTGGTCATTCCCTGACCTTTCCGCATCCTCCATAATTGGTGGCTCACGGGCTCGAACACCGGTCTAATCAAGAAGCGTGTGCTATGCACTGCTGCTCCTGCCCACCTGGCTACGGAGGCGCCGTTAGAGTTTGATGTACTTCTGAGATTCCCTCCTTAAATAACTCCTGTGTGATGATATAGATGCAAAATACTTATTCAGTTTGTCAGCTACCTCAGCAGGATCATCAACAGTCGGACCATAAATATCAAGTGGACTAATCTGATTCCTCCCCATCCTTCTAGAGTTTAAATATGTAAAGAAGTCTTTGATGTTTCTCTTTGCATGCTTTGCCAAAGATTTCTCTTAATCTGCCTTCGCTTTTCCAACCCCTTTTTAATATGATTACAGACTAGCTTATATCTACCATACGTTTCTGTCTCGCCTGATAATTGATATGCAACCCACGCATTTTTCTTCTCTGCCACAGATCTCATTAGTTTGTGTGACATCCATTTAGGCCTAAACTTTGAACCGTATTTCTTAGTAGGTACGAAAAGCCTAGAAGCTTCCAAGATTACTTCCTTGAATGATTTCCATTTAGAATTTGCTGTTGATAACATCTCTGTATCCCAGTGTGTCAAATTCATTTGCTGCTTCTGCAATTTTCCAAAACCAATAAATTACGCAAACCTTTTAAATGCCTTTCTTTGAACTTCAACTTTCTTAAATTTAACTTTCCCAAATAGCAAAGTACTTTTAACTGATGATTCTAATTTTAATTACACCTGGTAGACATGTTGAGGCTTAACTAACAGAATAGCAGACACTCCTAACCAGAGACCAAACACTTTTATCTTTCCCTCGCCAAGAATCCATGAAAGTACACAGTTAATATTGTATTCTCCAATGGAACCCCCTCTTTCTCTCCTGGTCATCCTCAGCCTTTGTCATATTGTATTAATAAGAATGTGAAATGGGGTGATCTGTATTACTCATTTCCTTGTTTGGATCATTGCATTATATCTTCTGATCCTAATGCTTGATTTCTTATTTCAAGTCAGTGAAATTATACTTGTACAGATGAAATCCTTTATTTACCTCATTCCATCCTATCTTATAGAAAAACCTTATAGATAAAAGCAAGCTTTTCCAAAAAAAAGATGTTCTGCAGCTGTGCAAGAAAAGAATGCAGCATATCACAACCGGCTTGTAGTCAAATCTCCAGCTTTATTTTCTGCATTAAACAGTTGTAAAAAAAAAATTTCATCAATCCAAACAGGATTCTGAACAGATTAAGAGTAGAAACTTCTTATTCAAATGGTAGCTGGACCTTCTAGTCTCCAACTGAAGAAACTGGATACAGCTCCTGTCCATACATACTTCTACCTCTATCATAAGCTACAGCTCCTGTCCATACATACTTCTACCTCTATCATAATCTGATGGTTCTGTTGCATCCTCAACTAAAGATAATACTGGCTTTCAGCGTCCACCTTTTCCTCTAACTCTTGTTTCACCTGCTGCCATAATATGTATATTTGACTGAATACAATCCATTATGGACATTAGAAGAATTCTAAACAATCATAATGATAAGAAATTTTTAGGTGCCGATAACATTTCTCCACTTGTTATTATTATTATTATTATTTGGTTTTTAGGAGCATTAGCAACTAAGGCCATATTGCTCCGGAGATATGCGGTGGTCATTCCCTGATCTTTCCGCATCCTCCGTATTTGGTGGTCACGGGCTCGAACCCAGGTCTAATCAAGAAGCATGTGCTACGCACTGCTGCTCCTGCCCACCTGGCTACGGAGGTGCCTTCTCCTCTTGTGCTTCAAAGAAAAATCCTGTTCTGTGTTGCCCTTTTCACACTTTCTTTTTCCATTGGTGTTTTCCTTCCTTCGTGGAAATGGAGGAAAAATATCGCATATGTACCGTGTATGCACGAAAGATGTTTTACGTGTAAATATCTTTGACGAAATTCAGAACCGTTTTAAAATCGAATAGCTAGAATCGAAATCATGAACGATGTAGCGTTTTATGCTCATGCCCACTACTTACTCTACTGAATTAATGTTTAGTATCAGTATTAGTAATGGCCACATGGTGCAAGGAAGACTATGGCATATGCTGCACCAGCCAAAAAAAAAAAATAATAATAATAATAAAATAAAATACATAAAATAAAATAATAATAATAAAAACAAATTAATAATAAGAAGAAGAAAATTTAAAAAATAATAATAATAATAAAAATTAATAAGAGAAAAGGAAATGGATAACCTATGCATTTCTCTGCTCCCTTAGGTAATCCAGCTGACCTTTGAATTTTCCCAGACTGTCAGCCTCTACCACCCACGTAAGTAACTTATTCCAGTAATTTATAATTCGCTGGCTAAAATAAAACTTCCTGAAATCTAGTCTAAACAACTCCCCCTGTAACTTGAAATTATGGACCCTAGTTCTAGAATCATTTATAACTGTGAAAATTTTGTCCTTATTCATTTTTCTTATTCCTATCAGAGCCTTAAACACATCAATCAAGTCTCCTCAAAGGTGCTTAGTTTCCAAGGTCTGCAACCCACATATTCAAAGTCTTTCCTCATATGGATGCTCTTTTGCCGATCTCACCAAACGAGTTACCCATCTTTGAATCCTTTCAAGAAGCACAATCTTTCTTTAGCTGCGGTCTTGGAATACTTGAACACAGTATTCCAAGTGTGGTCTAATAATAGCCTTATATAACACGATTATGAAGTCCTTATCTCTACTAGCGATTGTTCGATAAATCATCAATAGCACACCATGGGCCATCCATGCAACCAGTCTACAATGCTTGGAGAACTTCATATCTGACCGTATCATAATACCCAAGTCCCTTTCCTCCACTACAGGCTTTAGTTCAACTCTGCCAAGTGTATAAGTTATTTTGGGGTTACTCTTCCCCAGGTGCAATACCTTACACTTTGCTGGATTAAAGCATAGCTGCCATTTTTCTGACCATCTCTGAAGTCTATCTAGGTCATTCTGAAGATGCTCTTGCTTGGCGGCAATCATTAACTACTCTACCAACCTTTACATCATCTGGAAATTTAGACATCACGCCCTGTATCTCTTAATCGGTGCCTTTTATGAAAATCAAAAACAACAGTGGTCCTAATACTGACCCTTGGGGAACCCCACTTCTTACATCAACCCAATCTGAGGAATAATCATTTATCACAACCCTCTGCCTCCTGACCTGAAGCCACCCTGCTATCCATCTAAGGATTTTCTCTGTGATTCCAACCTGTTTCAGCTTATAAAGTAATCGTTCATGTGGGACTGAGTCAAATGCTTTGCTGAAATCCAGCAAAGCTGGATTTGTGCTATTGATGATTTATCGAACAATCGCTAGTAGAGATAAGGACTTCATAATCGCGTTATATACGGCTATTATTAGACCACACTTGGAATACTGTGTTCAAGTATTCCAAGACCACAGCTAAAGAAAGAAAATTTGCTGAAATCCAGAAAATTATTCCCTAAGTCCAGCTCTTGAGTGACCCTGTCAAAATAGCTAACCAGATTAGTTAAACATGCTTTTCCTTTTACAAAACCATGCTGAGTATCCTTCAGAATTCCATTTCTATCTAAGTGATCCTGAAGTGATTCACCCTTGACCATAATCTCCATGATTTTCCCTACTACTGAAGTTAGACTAACCGGCTGGTAATTTCCCACTTCACTCTTAGAACCACCCTTATGTATTGGAGATACATTGGCACTTTTCCAATCCAATGGGATCACTCCCAAATCCAGTGATGCTCGCATAATTAGCCTCAATGGTTCGATGTACTCACTTGCCACCTCCCTTAAGATTATAGGGTAATTGCTATAGGGCATGCAGGCTCAAAAGTTTTTCATTAAATAAATGTGTGAAATTTCAACATCATTAATTACATTTTATTCAACTTCACTTCCAGAATTTCTCATTGATATGAATTTTTCTTCTGTAAATATTGATCCAATGTAACTGTTGAGTTCATCTGCAACTGCAGTATCTAATACTATCCCATGTCCATTACATAAGGGTCCGATCTGGTTTGTCCTTCTCTTCTTTGCATTTATATATGTGAAGAATTCCTTATTCCCCCCCCCCCCCCTCTTTGCTATCTTTGCCAGCCTAACCTTTTCAGTGGCATAATTACAGATTAATCTGTAGCTAATGTTAGTGGCATTAGCGTAATACTTCAGTCCGAAATATTTAGTATGAACGATTTAATGTTTTATGCACACGCCCACTGCTTACTCAACCAAATCAACATTTGGAAGAGGTTAGGCCAATAGCCTAATTACTCATTTGATTGTAGCCATTTGGTGAATAGTATGATTGCAACAATACAAGTATTTGTATTGTTACAATCAACATTTTCATTACATTCCATTGCTAGGTGCCTAGATGTTTTCACATCAATAATTTTCTGAGTAGTGAAAGGGACTGAATCCCACACTGCTTTAACCTTTGTGTTCAATGATGCCAAAATGAAGTACAGAGCATTGTTGAGAGTATCAAGCAAGCGCCAACCTAAGAAAATAAAGATGGAGGTGGCAATGAGTGTATAGGTATAGTTCTATCTGAGTCTAACGGCTCCTGGGATTTCTCCCATCTCCACGTATGTACACTGTATCAGACAAGCCAGGGATTTAAAAGTATATGGCGTCATGTGGTATGTAGCATGTTGTGCCCTTGTTCATCCATTACCCTACCTTGCCACGGGAAAGCCGGTTGGGTGTTACCTGTAATATATAGTACTCTGGTGGGTCCTGCCACCTACTTTCCTGGGATTTCAATGGCTAGGATCTAATAAAAAAAATACATAAAAGTGCTCGTGGTTTGTCATTAGCATTTGTTAGAATAATTTAGAAGAAGTTTGCGAGGGGCATATGCTGAAATGATATTTTCTATATGCCTAAATGGGTTGGGCAAGAAATTTTAATATAGTTAAATATGGACGCATAAGGTTCAAAATGGTGTGAAAGATGCTTAGGTAAGATGTTAATCAGATTAGGAGTCCAAAAGAGTGATGCACAGCTAAGCAGTTTAATTTTGAATTTAAATTTTGGTTGTGTGGGGCATAGCATTAGCATAGGCATATGATGCAAAGAAGCAAGCTTATGCAGCATCAGCCAAAAAAAAAAAAAAAACCTCCCATTTCACCCCTTCGTCCGTTCCAAATACCTGTCCAGCTCAGCTTTAAATTTATTTAGACTTTTTAAATTAATTTAACTTCCACAACTAAAGATGGAAGTCTGTTCCATCAATCAACTAACCACTGGCTAAAGGCAAACTTCCACACATCTATCCTACAACTGACTTTCCTCAGTTTGAATTTATGCCCTCTCAGGTGATTATTCTGAGCAAGAGGAAGAATCCCATCAGCACTGAGCATGCTCAAACCATTCAAGGCTTTATACACCTCAATCAGATCACCCCGCAGGTGCCTAGTCTCCGAATACTGTAATCTGCAAAACATCAGCCTTTCTTCATAAGAGGCTTAAGTTTTGCAGATTACATATGCTTTAGTGTGTGCGAGAATGACAAAGGTTATCGAAACTGCATAAAAGACAAACAGCAAATCAAGCATCGGATTTAGCAGTGCCTTCAACCAGCATCATCATCAGCCATATTCAATCCACTATAGGATGAAGGCCTCTCCAGCAACTTTCCAGTTCGTTCTGTTTTGTGCAATGGCCATCCATTTACTACCCACAAACTCATGAATTTCATCTATCAATCTCCGCCGTTGTCTTCCACGTTTTCTTCTAGCTCCTCTTGGGTACCATTCTGTTATTTTCTTAGTCCATCTGTCATCATGTCTTTGAGCTATGTGTCCAGCCCAGACCATTTTAGTTCTTTAGTTTTGATAAGAATGTCCTTGTCCTTTACTTGAGTTTGCTGCCTAATCCGTGTGTTTCTCTTCTCATCTAACAGTCTGATTCCCAATATAATTTGTTCCATTCTTTGTGGTGTAGTTTTCAGCTTCTCTTCCATTCTTTTAGTGAGTGCCCAAATTTTCACTTTCATAAGTCATGTTGGGGAGTATACATTGGTTCATTATTTTATGAATCAGACAAACTGGAATATCGCTCTTCAGTATGTGACTATATTTCCTGAATGCTATCCATCCAAAATGTATTCTTCTCTTGACTTCCAGCCATTTATCATTATTACAGCTAATAACTTGTCCCAGATAAGTACATGACTCCATCTTTTCAATTACTGCTCCTTCAATCATTATGTCCCTTTCTGTGGCATACTTGTTCATCATTTCTTTTGTTTTAGCCATATTCATCTTTAGTCCAAAATCCTTACTAACTGTGCATAACTGATTAAGATTTTCCTCTAATTCTTTGGGATCATGGCTTATATGGTTTTGGTTTTTTTTTTTTTTTTTTTTTAGGAGCATTAGCAACTAAGGCCATATTGCTCCGGGATATGCGGTGGTCATTCCCTGACCTTTCCGCATCCTCCGTATTTGGTGGTGACGGGCTCGAACCCCAGTTTAATCAAGAAGCGTGTGCTATGCACTGCTGCTCCTTCCCACTTAGCTATGGAGGCGCCTCGGGATCATGGCTTATGACCATAATGTCATCTGCAAATCATAAATGGTTTAGGTACTCTCCATTCACATTGACTCCTTTCTGCGATCAGTCTAATCTTCTGAAAACTTCCTCAAGGACAGCAGTAAACAGCTTCAGATATATTGTGTCTCTTGTCGAACTCCTTTCTCAACTTTAAATTTGCTACTGTCTTTGTCTAGTCTAATAAAGGAGGTAGCATTCTCATATATTTTTTTCAAAATCATAATATATGGGGTATCATGCCTTGTCTTTCCAGTGCCCAAAACATTGCCTTATGCTGTATGGAGTCAAATGCCTTTTCATAATCCACAAATGCCAGGCATAATGGTGTTTTATATTCATTTGCTTTCTCCATTAGCTGTGATATTACGTGAAGGTAATCCATAGTTGAGGATCCTGTCCTAAAGCCAGCTTGCTCTTTTGGTTGATTCGCATCAAGTATTCTTTCTAATCTGTTAGTAATGACCCTTGTGAACAACTTGTAGATGTGGAATAACAAGCTAACTGGTCTATAATTTCCAATTTCTGATTTAGCTCCTTTCTTATGCAGTAAAACTATGATTGCATTATTCCACTGCATAGGTGTCACACCTTTTCTAATGCATTTTGTGAAGAGCCTTGACAGCTTTTGTGTTATGTCTCTTCCTCCCAATTTTAACAACTCTACAGTAACTTCATCTTCCCCTGGGGATTTCTGATTCTTCATTTTCTTCAACGCATGTTCCACCTCATCAGGAAGAATATTGGGTATGTTGTATGTGTTGCTAATTTTCGATCCATCTTCCCCACTGCTGGCATCATTCCCTTGCTCCTTGTATAATTCTCTATAGTAGTCTTCTGCTATTTGAATTATGCCTTCTCTGCTATTTTTAGTGCACCATCACTATTCTTCAGTTTCAGTATAATTTGTCTTTCTGTATTACTGCTCATGGCTGCTGATTTAAGTCCTTTGTTTTCCCTTAATGCTTGTTCTACTTTTCTTGTGTTAAATCTTCTTATGTCCTCTCTGAGTGTCTTTCTAATGGCTTTGCATAACTCAGTACACTCAGTTTTCTCCTTGTCAATGTTTATCTTGCTTTTCATTTGTCGCCTTCGGTTCATCATAACAAGTTATTCTTGACTAATTTTTTCTTCTTTGGATTTCTTTTTCCAGGCAACATGATTAGTGAACAGAACAAAGGGTTGCTCTTATGAAGAAAGGCTTAAGTTTTGCAAATTACAGTATCTGGAGACTAAGCACCTGCAAGGTAATCTAAATGAGGTGTATAAAGTGTTGAATGGTTTGAGCATGCTCAATGCTGATGGGATTCTTCCTCTTGCTCAGAATAATCGTCTGAGAGGGCATAAATTCAAATTAATGAAAGATGGTTGTAGGATAGATGTGCAGATGTTTGCCTTTAGCCAGCGGGTGGTTGATTGCTGGAACAAACTTCCATCTGTCGTTGTAGAAGTTGATAGCTTAAACACAAAGGGTACTAGGAAAGTTTTGCAATACAGCTTTGTTTATTTAATTTTTTCAAAGTAATTTCCTCTACATTCAATACACCTCTCCATCCTCCGAAACCAATCTTTAAACCAGTTCTGCCAAGTTTCACTAGGGAGTAAAGCACACTCGTTGTCCCAAGCCCGTAGAAGGTCCTCATCACTGGAAAACCGCCTCCCTTTTAGCTTCATTTTCACATGCGGGAACAGTGCAAAGTCGCAGGGAGCAAGGTCTGGACTGTAGGGAGGGTGCTCGAGAAGTTTCAGTCCTGTCGTGGTCAAATATTTGGTGCAGGCTTTGGTGCGGTGAGCTGGAGCATTTTCGTGATGGAGGTACCAGGTGTCCATTCTTGACTTTGGCCGCAGGTTCTTCATAGATCCAATGACTTTAGGCAGGCATTGTTCAGTATACCACTTAGCTGTGACTGTCTTCTGCGTGTCCAAAACGACACGTTCCACAATTCCACTCGATTTGAAAAATACAGCTATCATTTTCTTCTTTACAGATCGGGATTTTCTGACAATTACGGGTGTGTCGTCATCATCAAAGACCCAAACTTTGTTTTGAGCCTTGGTCGGCAGATCGTAATAGTACAGCCAAGTCTCGTCACCTGTCACGATGTTGTTCACATACCGAGATTGTCCCTTATCAAACTTTTTTAACATTTCCCGGCACCAAGTCACACGTCGTGTCATCTGCTCTTCAGTCAGTTGATGCGGCACCCAGAGAGAACAAAGTTTCTTCACGTGCAAATGATCTTGCAGAATCGAACGAATTGCTGGTGCATTTAGGCCCAAAGTATCCTCTATCTGTTGGTAGGTCACTCGCCTGTTTTCGTCAAGCATTTTACTCACAGCAGTAACGTTTTCCTCTGTGACTGACATTCGTGGCCTTCCCGGCCTCTCAGAATCCTCCAGAGTGAAATTTCCCCTTTGGAATTCTCTATACCACCTGAATATCGTTGTACGATGTGGACAATCATCATCTAGTGCAAGAGTCATTTCTTCTAAGCACTGGTCTATGGTTAAACCACGCACGAAATTATAGCGCAAAACTGTCCTTATCTCATTTCGTGACCATGATGCCATTGCAAACACTTTACACTCTCACTACTAATGAATAACTGAGCCCATCGACTTGGTGCGGCGGCTACTATGCAAGTATGAACATGTCTCAACATGCAGCAACAAGCAGCTTCCTGTGATTCATTGTTGCGTCATATTGCAAAACTTTCCTAGTACCCTTTGTAGATTCAAGGCAGAATTTGACAAACATTTGGAGCGAAGGGATGGGTGAAATAAGGGGTGGGTTTGGTTTTTTTTTGGCTGATGCTATATAATGCTGATGCTTTTTTTAGGCTGATGCTGATGCTTTTTTCAGCCTGGTCTGTACTTGTTAACAGGAGAGACTGCTTCTACAGGGATGGGATACACTTAAATAGAAAGGGTGCAAGAATGTTTGCTGATGCTATCGAGGCAGTGTTAGGTGGGTCGGAAAACTGCTAGATTGGGGGGATACAAGGACTAATAGATTAACAGTAGCCATTCTTGATTCTTGCACTGCTTCTATTGGAATGAGCCGCAGGATATTTCAGAGACTGCTGGGAATCATTGGGGTACAAGTAAACACATGGGTTGTGTTAGGGTAGCTAAGAAAAAGAACAGGTGCATGTATACTTGTGTGTACACCAATGCTAGGAGTTTAGTAAATAAATTTGATGAATTTGAGGTATTGCTCAAAACATCAAAGGCAGATATTGTGGGAATTTCAGAGACGTGGTGTCACACACATATAAGGAATGCAGAACTGGAATTTAGGGAGTACAATGTCTACAGAAAGGATAGACAGGATAGGAAGGGAGGAGGGGTTATGCTATTAGTTAAAAAACACATAAAATCCAAGGAAGTGAAGCCAGTCGAAATCGCTGGACAGTGCAGTGTCGAGTCAGTTTGGTGTGACATAAGCATTGGGAGATCAAAATTGAGAGTAGGAGTGTGCTGTAGGCCTAATGACTCTGATGAGTATAATAAAAAACTGTTCGGAGAAATAGAGTGGGGCAGTAAATCAGAGAGTCTTATAATGGGGGATTTTAATTTCCCAGATATTGACTGGAATTTGGGGGCTGGTCACTCACACAGTAGCAAAGCTTTTGTGGATTTATTGGATGATTGTTTTCTACATCAGCATGTTCGGGAGGCAACTAGAGGGAGTAATACTCTTGATTTGATTATCAGTAGTGATTCTTCATTCATTAAGAATCTGCAGATAAATGAACCACTTGTGGCACAGTGTGCTGAAGTGGGAGTTACTCAAAGAGGTAACTACCATTAGGGGTAAAGGGAAGGGGTATTGCTTTTGTAAAGGCGACTACAATGGACTGAGACAGTATTTAAATTCTATACAGTGGGATCAACTGATGATATTGCCAACAGCAAATTCAAAATGGGAAGCATTCAAAGAACTTATCTTGGAAGCTACTAGGCTTTACATACCAACTAAGAAATATTGTTCAAGGTTTCGGCCTAAATGTATGTCAGATGAACTGATGAGGCATATGGCAGAAAAGAAAAATGCATGGGATACATACAAATTAACACATGACACAGACGCCTATGATAGATACAAGTTGATCTGTAACCAAGTTACAAAGGAGGTTAGGCAGGCGAAGGCAGATTACGAGAGATCCTTGGCAAGGGATGCGAAGAAAAACAGCAAACAGTTCTTTACTTATGTAAACTCTAGAAGGAAGGGGATGAATCAGATTGGTCCACTTGAGATCGATGGGTCAACTGTTGATGACCCTGCTCAGGTAGCTAACAAACTAAATGAATATTTTGCATCAACATTCACACATGAGGAGTTATTCAGCGAGGGGAATGCCAGAGGTGTATTCAACTCTAGCAGTAAGCTAGAGAATCTTATAATAACTGAGAGCAAAGTGGAGGAGAAATTGTTGAAGATAAACACAAGAAAGGCACCTGGGGTGGATGGGATCTATCCTGTTATATTAAAGGAGGCAGCAAAGGAAGTAAGCAAACCCTTAGCCATAATTATGAGAGCTTCCTTGGACTCAGGGGAGGTACCCATGGACTGGAGATGTGCAAATGTGACCCCAATTCACAAAGGGGGATCAAAGGCTGACACAAGTAATTATAGACCTGTGAGTTTAACTTCTGTTCCTGGAAAATTAATGGAGGCACTGGTTAAAGAAGCACTGCGGGATCATCTAGACAAGACTTCAGTTATAGCTAGGACACAGCATGGTTTTGTTAAGGGTAAGTCTTGCCTGACCAATTTGATTGGATACTATGATGCAGTCACAAAAGAACTGGATGCAGGGAATAACTTTGATATTATATACTTGGATCTTAGAAAGGCTTTTGATACTGTTGCACATGGAAGACTGCTGCACAAATTGGAGCAGTGTGGCATTGGAGGCAAATTGCTGCTATGGATAAAGGGGTGGTTGAGGGGGAGAAGACAGAGAGTGGTAATCAATGGACACTGCTCATCGTGGACTAATGTTATTAGTGGAGTCCCTCAGGGTTCAGTTTTGGGTCCTTTATTGTTTTCTGTATTTATAAATGATATTGATGATGGTATATCAGGCTTAATGTCCAAGTTTGCAGACGATACGAAGGTTGGCAGGGTTGTCAAGGACACTACTGACCCTATGCTGCTGCAACAGGATTTGGAAAGGTTGAGCAGATGGGCTTCGAGGTGGCAAATGAAGTTTAACATTGACAAATGTAAAGTACTACATATGGGAAACAGCAACCCCAGAGCAACGTATCAACTCTGTGGTACTACACTGACAGTGGTAGAGAATGAAAGGGACCTGGGGGTGGTTGTGCAGGCAGATATGAAGTTCTCTGAGCAGTGCAGACGGGCTGCAAAAGTAGCTCATGGTGTATTGTCAATGATATATAGGAATTTTTCTAGCAGGGATACGGAGGTGATTATTCCCTTGTATAAGGCAATGGTCAGGCCACACCTAGAGTACTGTATACAGGCCTGGAGGCCTCATTTCAAGAAGGATGTAGAGCTGCTGGAACGAGTACAGAGAAGGGCAACTAGATTGGTGAATGGGACAAAGGGGTGCTCTTACGAAGAAAGGCTTAAGTTTTGCGAATTACAGTGTCTGGAAAATAGGCACCAGCGAGGTGATCTGATAGAGGTGTACAAAGCCTTGAATGGTTTGAGCATGCTCAATGCTGATGGGATTCTTCCTCTTGCTCAGAATAATCACCTGAGAGGGCATAAATTCAAATTGAGGAAAGACAGATGTAGGATAGATGTGCGGAAATTTGCCTTTAGCCAGCGGGTGGTTGGTAGGTGGAACAGACTTCCATCCCCTGTCGTGGAAGTTGATAGCCTAAATAAGTTTAAGGCTCAGCTGGACAGGTATTTCGAACGAACAGAGGGGTGAAGTGGAAGTGGTTATTTTTATTTATTTATGTTACTTTTTTTTTTTTTTGGCTGATGCTGCATAAGCTTGCTTTCTTGCATCAAATGCCTCTACTAATGCTAATGCTAATAAGCTTGCTTTCTTGCATCATGTGCCCTTGCTAATTCTATAGGTTTCTTGGGCTTTATCACTTTCAGAAAGTTGTAATATTCCTCATCGATATCTTGGTCCTGAGCAGTCTGCAGAAGCTCAAACCTGTTCTTAAGTTCCAGTACATACTGCTTTTTCTCCTCTTCTGTTATCTCAAAGACCTTCGTATTATTTATTCGAGTCAGTTTTTTCCTTTCCTTTCCTACATCTATATCAAGTGTACCTCTTACCATTCTGTGATCACTTCCAACATTTACTTTATTCAGGACGGTAACATCATTCACAATATATCTTCTGTTAGTGAGGATGAAGTCGATTTTATTAGTTGTTAATCCATTTGGACTCTTCCATGTCCACTTTCTGTTCACTCTTTTCTTGAAAAAAGTGTTCATTACTGACAATCCTTGTGATTCTGCAAATTGCACAAGTCTTTCACCTCTTTCACCAATTCCAAAATTTCCTATAGTTCCCCTTTCTGCACTGTTTTGTCTTTGTCCAACCTTAGCATTGAAGTCCCCCGTAATAATAGTGTAGTGGGTTTTCTGCTCATCTAGGAGACTCTCAATTTCGGTGTACATTTCTTCAAACTCTTCATCATCATGGCTTGATGTTGGTGCATAAATCATTATAACCTTTAGCTTGTACCTCTTAGAAATCTTGAGTATTAGTTTTGCACCCTTGGTGATGTATCTTTGAATTCCAAAATATTATTTTTTATGGATCAGAAACCCAATTCCACCTTCGCTCCTTTCACTGTTTCCATTGGTGAACAGCAGATTTCCACTTGATAAACTTATAAGTGATTCAACCAGCAATGCCACTCCAACTAACAACAATGTACCAACAACAAGTGAGTATTAATTATGTATGGCAGAACAGTACTGCAATTGCAGGGCAGATTAGTTTAAATGATCACGCTCCCTTTCTTTACACAGACTGCTGTTTACACCAGAACACCCATTGAGAGTTTGAAAGGATATTTATGAGAAATGACTTCTGTTCTGTATGCTGCTACATTTGAGATTGTCTTGGTTCGAAAACAACACAAAGAAACCAGCTGGTAAAGATGTACCATTGATATGCATTGCATTTCCCGATGTTGACATCAATGGGATTGTTGTGTGTAATAGTGGTAGAGGATCATTTAAGAACAACACCATTCCAGTGCTACGTAAGTCGAACAGCTTTGTCTACCCAGAAATTCCAGTGCATTTACCAAAGTTGAATTTAGTGACAAAGAGGCTTATTTCTTCCCACTTACCTTACGCTCACGCAAATAAAGCACCTAAGACATGCATACGGACAATACAGCATTCTGGGCCAAGTGACCAATGTGCCTGTTTCAGTCAACACTATGATCCTTCGCTTGCCAAGGGAGATTGACAACTATTATTGTATAAATTTGCCTATAAAATGCAATAAAATGCACAAGTCCAGATATTTGATTGGGTTAGTAAGAAAGCGACTGGTTTAAGAGGCATATGATGCAAGAAAGCAAGCTTATACAGCATCAGTCAAAAAAAAAAAAAAAAAAAAAACCCCTCCCATCTCACCCACCTGGTCACTCCAAATGTTTGTCTAGTTCAGCCTTAATTTATTTAAGCTATCAACTTCCACAACAACAGATGCAAGTCTTCCAGCAATCAACTACCCGCTTGCTAAAGGCAAACTTCTGCACATCTATTCTACAACTGTCTTTACTCAATTTGAGTTTATGCCCCCTCAGGTTCTTAATCTGAGCAAGCGGAAGTATCCCATCAGCACTGAGCCTGCTAAAACCAATCAAGGCCTTATACACCTCAATCAGATCACTTTGCAGGTGCCTAGGAATGCTGGTAAGAACAGTCAGTGGATTTTTGGCTGCTGTAAAGGGTTAAGTATTTTTAAATTTTACCATATTCTTCGTTAATTAACATACTAATTATGTTTTACAGAGATATTAAATAGGTTTAGTAGCCTTTGTTAGCTTCTTATTTTGAATTTAACTAGCGATTTTTGCAAGTTACGACTCCCGGTGTTGGCGCCGATATATTGTAGCCGATAAGAGATAGCATAACTTATATATATCGCAAACTGATATCGTAAGGTATAAAGTAAAACTAGATAGCGTAATACGAAGCATTAAATTAGGAATCTGTTAGCTTATTATAGTATTATCAAGTAATCAAAAATATTATTAATCTTCTTAAATTTCATTGTATTTAAATGGATCTCATGACCCAGAGTTGCAAAGCAAAGATCGCAGACTAGCGAGAGTGCTGTAACCCGTGGGAGAAACAAAGTGGGTGATTCTCCAATGCATCACAGTCTCAAAAAATGTGTGAAATGTGAAATGTTTGCCGACCTTTCTAAAACAGGACATGATCTAGCCAAGGAGACTGCCTTAGGTGTGTAGTGTCAAGAAATTAGACACCAGTTCAGCGTTCGGATGGACATCTATGAGAGCTTGATGTTTACGGTAAATGCCCTGGAAGAAATTAATATGAGGGGCCTATCAAGCTCTCAGCTGCCAAGCTCAATGGCAGAGCTCACTCCTGTGCATCAGAAAACACAGAGGCAATCTCCAATGCAGAATGAGCTGGTCCCAAAGGAACTAGTTATTGTTGGTTACTCTATTGTCAGGGAGATGGAGAATATACTATGCAAGAAGGATAGGTGGAAGAGGACCAGGGTATGTCGGCCAGGGGCAAAAGTTGATGACGTAGAGCAGATATCACCTTTTGTACACACCAATATCACACAATATCACATTGGAACTAATGACATTAAAAGTAAGAGATCTGCAGATTTACTCAAGTACAGGTCAATGTTGAAAAAAAGTCACGAGTTAGGGTTGAATGTGAAAGTGTCTGCAATTCTGCCCAGACAAGATAGGAACAAGTATATGATGAGAGCCTTGTCGATCAATTCAGCCCTGGAGAGATTGTGCAAGGCTCAAGGGGTAGAATTTTTTTCAGCCTGGTCTGTGCTTGTTGAAAGGAGAGACTGTTTCTACAGGGATGGGGTACACTTAAATAGAAAGGGTGCAAGAATATTTGCTGATGCTATCGAGGCAGCATTAGGTGTGTCAGAAAACTGCTAGCTTGGGGGGGTACACAGACTAAAAGGTTATGTTAACCTTTTAACAGAGGAAAAAGTGATTCTTGCACTGCTTCTATTAGAATGAGCAGCAGCCTGGAAAGCAAGGCAATGGACATTTCCAGGAATGCTGGGAGTCATAGTGGAACAAATAAATACATGGGCTGTGTTAAGGTAACTAAGAGTAGAAACAGGTGCACATATACTTGCATGTATACCAATGCTAGGAGTATAGTTAATAAATTTGATGAGCTTGAAGTGCTAGTCAAGACATCAAAGGCAGATATTGTTGGGATATCACACACATGATGTCACACAGACATAAGCAGTTCAGAATTGGAATTTGGGGAGATCAATGTGTACAGAAAGGATAGACAAGACAAGAAGGGAGCAGGGGTTATGCTGTTAGTTAAGAAACACATAAAATCTAAGGAAGTGCTCCCAATTAATGTTGGTGGTTAATGCAATGTTGAGCCAGCTTGGTGTGACATAAGCACTGGGAAAGGAAAAATGAGAGTAGGAGTGTGTTGTAGGCCTAATGAATCTGATGAGTATAATGAGAAATTGTGCAGAGAAATACAGTGAGCCAGTTTAGTTTTGGTTTTTTTTTAGGAGCATTAGCAACTAAGGCCATATTGCTCCGAGGATATGCTGTGGTCATTCCCTGACCTTTCCACATCCTCCATATTTGGTGGTCACGGGCTCAAACCCTGGTCTAATCAAGAAGCGTGTACTATGCACTGCCACTCCTGCCCATCTGGCTATGGAGGTGCCTCAGTGGGCCAGTTTTTTTTTTTTTTTTTTTGGTAGTTGTTGGCGCATCGGCTTCTGTGGCCATAATGCACCTCCCAAGGTTTTTGCAGTACTTTGATCCAAGCCCAAGGTGGGATTCGAACCTGCGACCTTTGGATTGCCAGGCAGGCACTTTACCCACCCAGCTAGCCTGGTGGGCCAGTAAATCAGAATGTCTTATAATGAGGGATTTTAACTTTCCAGTTATCGACTGAAACTTGTGGGTTGGTCACTTGCACACTAGCAAAACTTTAGTGATTTATTGGATGACTGTTTTCTACAGCAACATGTTTGAGAGGCAACCATTCAATGTAATTTGGGCGGTGATTCGATGTATTTTGGGGTCAGGCTTGGGGTCTGCGGATCTCCGATTCCGGGGTGCATTGGATCGCTGATCTTGTCTACAAGGGAGAGGAATACATGTAATCTATTTGCATAATTATTCAATTACGGAGAGTATCAGCACTGAAGTGTTCTACAAGACATCATAGAGGTAAATCTTCCATTTCTAAACTAGAATACTTATTGAAACACTAACTGAGATGATGGACAAGGTTTTAAGGTGGATTGTGCAATAAAGAATTTGAACCAAGAATAATCTCATTGACAGAATCGGAGCAAACATTGCCATTCCAAGATTAAAAACAGTAATTCAACGAAAGAAATGATGAGTTATCTCACAAACCATCACAAGAATGCAAAATGGGATGGTCTGAGATTTCTCTTCTTCGTTTTCTTGGATGGATTACTGTTTTCAGTTTTGGAAAGTCAATATTTGCTCAGATTTTTGCATTCTTGTAATGAGAAACAACATGAGGCTGAGAATGGCCATGAGAGAAAGGCTCCATCGAAGAAGAGACCATCACCAAGTTGTTATCTGAGGTGCCTAAATGATCTGAGGTGCCTAAATGGACACTCAACTTTACCGTGTATATATATATATTTTTTGAATGGCTGTTTGTGAGAAAAAGATCAAGATTGTTGGCTATGTGTTACGATAGTCAGGATAGTAACTGTGACGAACTCAGCATCTCAACCAGTTGGAATTATGAACATTAAAATTGCCAACGTAAATTACCTCACTGTTAGGAAAGTTAAACTGGAAAAAGAGTTTCTGGGAGAACAATAGAAAGAGCAGATGAATTTGAAAGAATGGGGTAGAGAGATTTTAAGTCAGAGAAAATCAAAAAGAGGGGTGGGGGGGAGTGTGATTTGTATTCCAAATTGCTAAATCTATAACATACAGAATATCAGAGTGTATGCAGGCAAAAGTACCGTCTATGAAGTGAAATGCATCACAGAGCAAATAATTAGGACAACTGAGATGAGTGTTTTTTCTTACAAATCCAGATAATTGGGATTTATCAGAGTGTTTGTCACAGAGAGAGAATCTCTATGAAAAACACTACAGAAAAGTGCACTGTCCTCTATGGGATCTCAGTTTAATAAGTTTTTAGTGCTCACGACTCTTTCCAATTTAATCACATTCTAATCAAAGGAGGCAAGTGCCATTAAATAAGGTATTTGAATTCATCTGATCAATCCATACCCAGAACTTAAGTTTACCCACAAAATAATTATATGCTATTGTTGCTAACTTGGCCAGGGAAGAATATAATGTGAATATAGATATGAAATAAATATTCTTTCATTGGTGCACAGGTGCTGAATTTTCAGATCTATAAACATTCCTTTTATATTTCAACTTTCATCTTTAAAATAACTCTATGCTAAATCCTAAATATTTACTTCAATTTACATAAAGAACAGATAATTAAATTAAGAAATAGTTAATTTCATAATTATATTAGGAAAGAAATCCTTACAAATGATGCAGGATCCATGTCTTTTACAGTTTCTGATCTCCGATGACTGTTTCCCAAAGCATCTGGAGTCACACATTCTCTAAAAAAATTAGAGGAATGCACAGGTGCTGAATTTTCATGTATTCTATCTAAAGAAAAATAATGCATGAAAATAAAATTTTAACAATGAAATAAAAAGAATTTTCACAATGAATTAGTTTTCTAGTCTTAAAGTGTTTTTAATCTATGAAAAAGCTTTACAAATAGTGGCACACCTATTTTAAGGCTTAGTTTTATCAAAACTAAATTTCAATTAGATTGTTTAATCGATACATACTGTTTTTTTTAAAGTATATAGCTTTTAATTTGGATAAACAATTAAACCACAGTTGGTCACACTGGGCATAAACGTATAGCAGGATATTTGTTAAGAATTATTTAATAATATTAATTGGAATTTAGAAAAATTAGATAATATAAAAAAAAAAAAGTTGTGAAAAAGGTTTTAAAAAAATCCTTACTATAAGAATAATGCCATTCAGTGAGAATTCTGCCTCCCCAAAGATGTGACTTCTATAGCTTTAAACATTTATTTCAGTAAAAACACTGAAATTTCTCTCCAAACTTTATATGTTATAATAGTAATTCATTTCATTTACCATTCTGATTGATTAGATTAGCAATGGCTGGCCATCCAAATTTTAGAGGGATGGTGAGAGAGACACCTTATCATAAAGTTTTTGAGAAGTTTTTTTTTTTGAAAACCCCAAACACAAGAGGTATTAGAACCTATAGTACTTGGTACCGTGCTTGGGTTGGAGGTTGAGAAGATGAAATAAGATATTTGTTGACATTAGACTTGAACTTCGGTAGACTGTAATTTTCAGGAAATATGTATGAAGAATGATTCTTCCAGAAAATGGCAGTCAAAGAATAAACGAGGAAGATGAAAATTTAGTTCTGTGAGTTTGAAGTTGGACGGTAATTGTATGTTGGCTGGTGGCGACGTATTCGGACTGTTTGGAAAAAGAGAGCAGGAATTATAGAAGCCAATTCAGAAGAACAGTGCCAATGGAAATATCTGTACAAGAGGCATGCAGCAAAAACAGTATATCTATGAGACAGCGAGTGGAGAGACTCTGTTAGAGAGGAGTCATTAATTAACCTAACTGCCTTCTTCTGAATGGAATCTAGCAGCCTGAGAGAGGTTTTGGGGACACCACCCCAGATGTAGAAACAATATTCCAGGGTAGGAAGCATATGCAATGAATAGCTGTTTAGAAGAAAAGTAACGCTTAGAGCGAATGAGAAAACTAAGTTTTTTAGAAGTAGAGGAAGCAATATTTGTAATGTGCTTGTGCCAAGAGAGATTAGAAGTCAGGGTAATCCCCAAAATAGATATATCATCTTGCCTAGAAATCGGAGTGTTGCCAAAAATAAGCATAGGAGCAGAAGAATCCTTTTTGCGAGATATAAGACAAGACTGAGTTATAGAAGGATTGAAATCACCTAAGTTGTCTTTGCCCCATTGGAGAATTATCTGGAGATTGGCATTTAAGGAACTGTTAGCGGATATTCGAGAAATTGAGGCTTATAGAGCAGGGCAAGGTTTCTCAAACTGGAAAGTGGAATGCAATGTGCTATCATCGGCAAAACTATGGATAAGATTTCGGGTCAATGGAAAAAGGTCATTGATATACAAAAGGAAAAGAGTGGGGGAAAGAACTGAATCTTGGGTGACACCAGCATTAGTGGAGAAGTTAGAAGACAGAGAGCCATCTACCATCACATCAGTGAGCGGTCAGAGAGAAAACTGGATAACCAATTACAAATAATAGTTGGCAAACCATAAGATGGAAGCTTGTCTAGAAGATCTTTATGCCAAACATGAAAGCATTTGAGATGTCAAGAGCAACTGCTTGTGTTTCACCAAACTTTTCCATTGCATTTGTCCATATATGGGTAACAGAAGTCACAATATCATCAGTGGATCGACACTGACGGAATTCATACTGGCGATTATTGATCAGATGGAAGGTTTCTAGGTAGTTTAAGAGTTGGCAGTTAATTGATTTCTCCATTACTTTAGAAAGAGTAGAAGTAATTGCAATTGGATGATAATTGGATGGGAGGGACTTGTCACCCTTTTAGGAACTGGCTGGATATGAGCAAATTTCCAAGCAGAAGGAAAAAGCTTTGGACCTGCTAGCATTCCATTTTTCTTCCAACTCATGTATTAATGATCTTGGTAAAACACCTCCCAATATTCCCAACACGCTCCATTCAATGCCTCCTGTGGTCTTCCGTCAAAAGGATATCAGAAGGATTTTGATGAATCTTGATGCTCAGAAAGCTGCAGGTCTCAATGGTATTTCTCCACTTGTTCTCAAAACCTGTGCTCCTGAACTTACTCCTGTTCTTTTTTCACTTTCATATTCCAGAGGTGTTTTTCCTTCTGCTTGGAAATTTGCTCATATCCAGCCAGTTCCTAAAAGGGTGACAAGTCCCTCCCATCCAATTATCATCCAATTGCAATTACTTCTACTCTTTCTAAAGTAATGGAGAAATCAATTAACTGCCAACTCTTAAACTACCTAGAAACCTTCCATCTGATCAATAATCGCCAGTATGAATTCCATCAGTGTCGATCCACTGATGATATTGTGACTTCTGTTACCCATATATGGACAAATGCAATGGAAAAGTTTGGTGAAACACAAGCAGTTGCTCTTGACATCTCAAATGCTTTCATGTTTGGCATAAAGATCTTCTAGACAAGCTTCCATCTTATGGTTTGCCAACTATTATTTGTAATTGGTTATCCAGTTTTCTCTCTGACCGCTCACTGATGTGATGGTAGATGGCTCTCTGTCTTCTAACTTCTCCACTAATGCTGGTGTCACCCAAGATTCAGTTCTTTCCCCCACTCTTTTCCTTTTGTATATCAATGACCTTCTTCCATTGACCTGAAATCTTATCCATAGTTTTGCCGATGATAGCAGATTGATTACATTCCACTTTCCAGTTTGAAAAACCTTGCCCTGCTCTATCAGCCTCAATTTCTCGAATATCCGCTACCAGTTCCTTAAATGCCAATCTCCAGATAATTCTCCAATGGGGCAAATATTTCTCCAAAGACAACTTAGGTGATTTCAATCCTTCTATAACTCAGTCTTGTCTTATATCTCGCAAAAAGGATTCTTCTGCTCCTATGCTTATTTTTGGCGACACTCCGATTTCTAGGCAAGATGATATACAGTGAAACTTCTGCTAACGGACACCTCTCGTTAACGGACATCTCTCTACAACGGACATTTTCAAATTCCCCAACTCACCTCCATTGGTTTTAGCGTGTTTGCAGCTTCTGTCTAGCGGACATTCTCTGTAACGGACACGGACAGGCAATCTGCACTGTTTTGTTTAGATTAGCACTTAATTTGATCTCCCCATAACGGACTGCGGGAGAGCTCACGGCCCTTTTTCTAGGAACGTTTCTTCCACATATTGCCTCAATTTATTTCCGATTCTCTGAATTTTATCAAGGTTTACGTCGCGGTTGTAAACCCTTTTTCAAGAATTTTTAAGGCACGTGTAAAACTTCTGATGAATTCGGTGTGTGCAGGGGGCGGGGTGAATTTGGTCGGCCTTTCGTCTTTTGAGTTTCAGTTTTCAGTTTTGTTCAGTGTCGTGTGAAGTGCACAATGTCTTCTCGTAAACATTTAACTTTAAAAGATAAAGTCGAACTCATTAATGCGTATGATCGGCAAAAAAATAGTGTTCGCAATCTCGCTGCAAAATTCAAAATCGGGAAGACGCAGGTAAGCGGCATCCTAAAGAAAAAAAAAAAGAACTGCTCAAACAATTTTGGCAACACGGAAATGATCACGTTCAAAAATCATTCCCGTAAACTGTTGGACTTCAAATTGACAATGTTACATACGAGTGGTTTTGTCGCGCACGTGCTAAAAAAATTCCCATTAATGGGCCTATTATTAGGGAAAAGGCTTTGGAGGTTGCGAAATCTATGGGAGTAAATGAGTTCAAAGCTTCTGTGGGATGGCTAGACAAGTTCAAAACTCGGCATAAAATTTCTTGGAAAACCGTAAGTGGTTAAGGTGGATCTGTTGATACTGGAGTTGTAACAGAGTGGACCGTCAAATTGGAAGAGTTATGTCGTGATTTTGAAGCTAAGGATATTTACAACTGTGACAAAACGGTTGTTTATTAAAGCTCTTTCTGAAAAAACAATGAATCTAAAAAACGAAAAGTGCCAGGGCGGAAAAATTTCTAAGGAACGCTTGACTGTACTATTGTGTACAAATGTGCTGGGAGACTTTGAACAACCTCTTGTTATAGGAAAACCACAAAATCCTCGTTATTTCAAGGGCATAAAGTTGAATCTTTTGAATGTTGACTGGAAGTCTAATAAAAAAGCGTGGATGACACGAGATATCATGAGCGAATGGATAAGTCACTTTAACCAAATCATGATTCGTCAAAACAGAAAAATTATTCTTTTCATGGATAATGCTGCATCTCACCCGCACATTGAATTGTCCAACATTCAAATCGTTTTTCTTCCACCAAACACATCTGCAGAGTGTCATCCCTTGGATCAAGGGATAATAAAAAATTTTAAACTTCACTACAGAAAACGTGTTTTAAGACATCTCATTGCAAACATGAACGATGTAACATTTGCGAGTGACCTTGCAAAGAAAATCAGCATCCTAGATGCGATTCAGTGGATTTCCTCTTCAGTAAACGCAATTAGAAAACAAACTGTCGTGAACTGTTTTGTAAAGTCTGGCTTCTCAAACGCAAAAATTGAAGTTGTGAACAGCAATGTGGAGCACCAAGAAGAACAAGAACTTCAACATCTATTGATAATGTACGATACTTCAGCTACAAGTGACCCTGGCTACAAAGATATAGACTCGAACCTCACTACAGAAGATGGTGCTCTAGATATCAACGACATTATCATCGATATTTTTCAAGAAGTTCCTCATGAGGATGAAGAAATGGAAGGAGGTCATTCTGTCGAAGAACATATTAATGACGAACTGCCGATGAAAATAGAAGAAGCGCTCATACAAATCAATCGTTTAAAAATGTTTTTCGCCGCTGAAGAAGATACTGAAGGCCTGTCAATGGTTTCTTCACTCCAAACAAATGTTGAAAACAAAATTATCAGCCGGAAGAAGGTGCAGAAGAAAATAAGTGATTACTGTATGCATTTTTCTTAAGATAAAGTCATAATATGCATAGCACAATTGTATGTATATTATTTACAAAAATATTGTTCAAAATCTGTATATATTTTAATTTAATTTTACATTAAACGTTTAACGATTTTTCTTTCTTTCTTTTTTTTTTTCTCCCTCAGACTTCTTGTTAGCGGACACTTCTCTCTAACGGACACATTTTCGTTCCCCATGGCTGTCCGTTAAAGGGAAGTTTCACTGTATCTATTTTGGGGATTACCCTGACTTCTAATCTCTCCTGGCACAAGCACATTACAAATATTGCTTCCTCTACTTCTAAAAAACTTAGTTTTCTCTTTCGCTCTCAGCGTTACTTTTCTTCCAAACAGCTGTTCATTGCATATCCTCCCTACCATGGAATATTGTTTCTATATCTAGGGTGGTGTCCCCAAAACCTTAATTAGTAAAGGTATATACAGCCATTGTTATATATATATAAAAAAAA
This sequence comes from Mastigoproctus giganteus, assembly GCF_048544385.1. NCBI lineage: Eukaryota > Metazoa > Arthropoda > Arachnida > Uropygi > Thelyphonidae > Mastigoproctus > Mastigoproctus giganteus. The sequence continues at coordinate 117,800,743 of NC_143575.1, read as the reverse complement.
GGTTTGTCAAATGGAGTCAGAGTCACACAAGGGTGGTCTCACAAGTGATGAAATTTGTGGTGTGGAACCAGAGGATGTTGCAGATTTTATGGATTAAAAAAAAATAAATAAATAAAAAAAAAAGTCTAATATTAGTAGGGAGACCACTAGGTCAGCAAATTTCACACATAAATTGAGGAAGAATTGGAATTCTACACGTAAGCTGGAATTTCAGGATCAAAATACACTGAATGATGACTGAATTATGACCACCCCTATGAAAACTGAATGCGACCCATTGACCGTGAGGTACGAGAGTGCAGAGTTAGTCGACCTACGTAGCATAGATAAGGTGTCAGTGGTTCAGTAGATGGTAAAATTCCAAGCGTAATGGGTAAAAGGAAGGATTTATCGGACTTTGATAAAGGACAGATTGTGGGTGCTCGACGGGCTGGTGCCTCAATTTCCCAAAGGGCTGAACTGCTGGAGTGTTCAAGAGCCACTGTAGTTAAAGTGTACCAGGACTGGCATCAAAATGGTTAAACAATGACCCGACGGCAAAAGGTTGATGTTAGAGGTGAGTGCTGGGTCTGAAAACTCATACCTCGAGGTTGTCCCAGACATTCTCTCAGATATGCCAGACAAGCTGTACTTGCTACCTGGGAGTCTAAAACGCTGATGGAACTGATATTCGGGTGACACTCAAGTCAAGTGGACCCAATTTCGGCGAAGTCTGGACGGTCTGTGACAGCCAAATCCTCTGCTTGCACCTTCACGATGGTGGGACTGTTAATAATCCTGGGTATAACCTCCATGCACAAGTACATGGTGGGTGACCACCCAGGTGTGAACCAACGTAAGCAGGGGTCGAGGTGTGGCGCCCACACCACATGGAGGAACGCTGCCCCTCTATGTTACCAGGCAGTACTAGGTGGTAGAGGACTCTCATCAACCGGTGAAATACCACCACTTTGCTTATTGGAGGCTTGAAGTGGTTGAACCCATGTTTAGTCTCTAGAGCTAAGTTCCGGTCAACCCTTCCCTATCTCTTCCATCAATATGCAGTACGATTGATGACTTTTGAGGTTATGATAAACGTCGTGGCGAGATCCAATATTCCTTACATTTCGAGGGTACAGCTCTAAAACGGTGTTCGCAGGCCAGCCACTAGTTAGTACACCAGACTGAACCTATTGGTAACTCTCTAGGAAGCTTCCGGATCAGCTAGTGTATAATTTTGCTACCTCTACTCTGCCAGATAGTGACTGGAGGGAGTCCGAGTAGTGTGTATGCGGGGAGCATTGTCGAGGCCACGTTATGTCAAGGATCTGGGTATATTCTTGCCATGTGTACGACATATCCAAAAATTTCATTACTTCATACAGCATGTCCCACCTACTTTTTCTTACTATTGAATACACCATGAATTTTCAAATTAATTGAGCAAGCTTATCTGCGAAAAGATCTAAACCTCCCAAGGACTTCCTAATTCATTTCACAAATATACGTGGTCTCAATTCTAATCTCAACGATGTCCATTTCCACTTGCAGTCTGCAAAACCCCATGTACTTTTTCTGGCAGAATCTCAGTTATCGGTTGATTCATCTACTGCTCATCTCAGATGCCCAAATTATTCGCTGTATGATTCCTTTCGCCTCAAAGGTGGTACTTGTGCTTATGTCCATTCTGATATTCCCTGTCAGACACTTGGCAATTTGGAATCTCCTCTCTTTGATCTTCTCTGGCTTAAAATCTCTGTACCTCATTGTGTTAAATTCATCTGTTGTCTCTACCATTCTCCCAATTCCACTAATCACTTGGAGCTCTTTGACTTCCTCTCTTTGCAACTTGACTTTCTCCAGTCCAACTTTCCTAACAGTGAAGTAATTTTCCTTGGTGATTTTAATGTTCACAACTCCAGCTGGCTTCCGTTTTCTAGTCACACCGACCCAGCAGGTCGAGATGCTGAGGCTTTTGCAATTACTAATGACCTAGCACAGATTGTTCATTTACCTACAAGAATACTGGACAATCCTAATCATGCAGCCAATACGCTTGATCTTTTTCTCACACAAACTTTTGGCTTGTTTCAACGTCTACAGAAAGGATAGACAGGATAGGAAGGGGGGAGGGGTTATGCTATTAGTTAAGAAACACATAAAAACCAAGGAAGTGAAGCCAGTCGACATCGCTGGACAGTGCAGCGTTGAGTCAGTTTGGTGTGCCATAAGCATTGGGAGATCAAAAGAAAAAAAAAAAAAAAAAAACACTTCCATTTCACCCCTTCGTTCGTTCGAAATACCTGTCCAGCTCAGCCTTAAATTTATTTAGGTTATCAACTTCCACAACAAGGGATGGAAGTCTTTTCCACAACCAACTACCCACTGGCTAAAGGCAAATTTCCGCACATCTATCCTATATCTGCCTTTCCTCAATCTGAATTAAGCCCTCTCAGGTGATTATTCTGAGCAAGAGAGAGAGAATCCCATCGGCATTGAGCATGCTCAAACCATTCAAGGCTTTATACACCTCTATCAGATCACCTCGCTGGTGCCTAGTCTCCAGACACTGTAATTTGCAAAACTTAAGCCTTTCTTCGTAAGAGCAACCCTTTGTTCCATTCACTAATCTTGTTGCCCTTTTCTGTACTCGTTCTAGCAGCTCTACATCCTTCTTAAAATGAGGCCTCCAGACCTGTATACAGTACTCAAGGTGTGGCCTGACCATTGCCTTATACAAGGGAATAATCACCTCCTTATCCCTGCTAGAAAAATTCCTGTATATCATTGACAGGACACCAGGAGCTACTCTTGTAGCCCGTCTGCACAGCTCAGAGAACTTCATATCTGCCTGCACAACCACCCCCAGGTCCCTTTCATTCTCTGCCACTGTCAGTGTAGTACCACAGAGTTGATATGTTGCTCTGGGGTTGCTGTTTCCCATATGTAGTACTTTACATTTGTCAATGTTAAACTTCATTTGCCACCTCTCAGCCCATCTGCTAAGCCTCTAATGCTATTAAAATGTATTGCAATGCTAATGCCTTTCCAGATCCTGTTGCAGCAGCAGCATAGCATCAGTAGTGTCCTTAACAACCCTGCCAACATTTGTATCGTCTGCAAACTTGGACATAAGCTTGATATACCATCATCAATATCATTTATAAATACAGAAAACAATAATGGACCCAACACTGAATCCTGAGGGAATCCACTAACCTAAAGGACTGTAGACTCAGCAATAATGATAATTTATTCTCACTGGATGTTACTTCGTTATATATAAATGCAAATGTTAAATACACATTAGATAATCTTTGGAATATGTTAAATAATAACTCTATACCGATTAATTATTCGAAGCTTCCCATTAAAGAAATTTTACACTTGATTAAGATCTTAGTTGAAGCTAACCATATCACCATTTCAGACAAGGTATATAAACAAATTTTTGGTTTGCGAATGGGATTGAATCTAAGTGGATTAATATTGGAGGTCTAGCTCTCAATGATTGAGCGTATACATTTAATGCCTTTTCTACCTTGGTATTACATATTATGGGAGGTATTTAGACTACATTCTTGTTATTACCCGTAGTTACACTATTCAAGGCATTTTACATTCGTTTAATAATATTCATCCTAGACTGAATTTTACATCGGAAAGGGAAAATATTGAAACAATGTTATTAAATTTTCTAAATTTCATGCTTACTCGGGATGCAAATAAAGTTCAATTTAACATATACCGAAAACTGACAAACACCAATATGCTGCTGCATTATAACAAGTATCACTCGTTCACCTACAAAAGGTTTATTATTTTTAATCAAGTTCCCAATGCCCATAAATATTCAACAATGGAATCTGCTTTAGAAAATACAGATTACCAGCAAATTCTTAAACAGAGGTTATCCCCTTCTACAATAACCCAAATTAGGGTGTAAGCTAAGGACAGGATACACAAATCTATGCCAACCAACAATAGTAACATCAAAAAATACTTTATTTCTGTCCCATATTTTGAACAGTAGCACAAACAGCTTAAGATTCCTTCAAGAGAGCAAATTTAAAATTGTGCCCAGACCAATATAGAAATTACACGTTATACAAAACCACTCAGTCCTTTCCTCTTTCACTACACAAGAAAATGGCCTGGTGTACAACATTTCTTGGAGTGATTGCAACTCGTCTTACCAGGGTTCGACTTGATACACTCCAGATTTGAGAGTAAAGCGGCATACATGCTCAGTCCATGCTTCTCATTCAGAAGTGTCACAATTGGTATTTTTTTAACGACCTTTCATGCCATTAACGAAAACATTTTTATTCAAAAAAGACCAAAATACTTAGTGTCTACTGTAATTATATGAGACTATAAATTGCAGAAACCATCGAAATTAAATCACACGAGAATTCTATTAATGTTTGTTGTTCATATCTAATTTCTGATTCATGATCTTTTACACACATTCGTGAAGACAAATATTATTATTAGCTATATTGTGCAAGGAAGCCTGAGGCTTATGCTGCAACAGCCAAAAAAAAAAAAAAAAAAATTCCCTAGCTATCCTGAGAGAGAGAGAGAGAGAGAGAGAGAGAGAAAAGTAGAAGGGAATCACCAAGAAAAAGAATGATGATATCCAGGTCAGGACTGAGTGTGCCAAGCCCATACTCACCAGATGTGAGCCTACGGGGTTAATTTGTGGTCTTTTATGCGCATGCATGAAGACAAATAATCTCTTTATTTAAGATTCCAGCTCACATATACTCTGTAATTTCCATTCCTGGTCAAAAAGCCCAGTCACCTCCAGAAAGGAGTCTTTTTTTTTAAATTTACATTAAACTTGTTTTAATTTTTTTAAATTGTTTTTTTAATTGTTTAATTAATTGTATTAGTGTAATCATTTTGAGTTAATTTTATATTCGTTTTAATTGCTGGAGAGTGTCATTAGGAATTGTTCTATGTATCATATTGAGGTAAATTTCTCTTATTCTTCTACAAATATTGAAATACACGTATTAGGCATCATAGCTGTTTCATACTAATCAAAGTTACCCATTCGGTACTCTTATGAACATGAAATATAAATTATGGGATACTATTTCCACATGTTGGCCAATTTCTGCTAGACAGATGCCTTCCACTGTAAGAAACTGATTAATAATGTTGTTATCATTGTTTCTCTGTGTCACTCTTGGCATATACAGGCCAGCAACTTTGCTCTAGCGATCAGTTCTATTATTCATACTGATCCCAAGATTTACACCAATGGCTGCACAGAATTTAAATTCAGATAACAATGTAGAAAACCAAAATCTCATTATCATTTCAAACTGTCTTATATTCACAACTCAGAAATAAATAATAATTGATAAAACACTAAACTAAAATGGTAAATTAATTTATTAAAAAAAAAACAAAATACTTTTGGGAAAAGAAATTTAATGCCACAGAAACGTAGCAAGCTGACATTTAAAAAGAATTTTTAAATTAGCATCCACAAATCATTAATTTATGGATTCCCATAAAAACCAAAAATTCAAGCACTCCCATCCCCTGAAAGTTATGAGGTTTATTCACAAGACAAACTGATCCCTACCAACTCCCCTACCAATATAATTATACCTATTTGCAACAAAATTTCTTTAAAACTGAAAAACCCCAAATAAAATTACTACTGTAAGCAACTATATGGATTCTGTTAAAGTCATAAAAACACTCATGTGTTTGCATACATAATGGAGAGGTCTACAAGCAGAAGGTCCTTTATTAGCTGCCTTTTTTCTCTCATTCTATATACCTTTTGGTCACAATTCATGGTACCTACTGTTAATGAAGGCAGGGTGTTTCTTAGACCAAAGTTTGGTTGATGAGAAACACCCTACTTATATAAGCAGCGAGTATCATGAATATGTTGATCATAATACAGTGGATTCCGGTTATTTGGACCAGCAGTTAATCGGGGCAGCCGTTTATTTGGGACAAATCTTAAAGAACAGAACCCCAATCGAGAAAATAGCAAGGGTTTACTTTGCTTAATTGGGACAACATGCCATTTAATCGGGGCATGAGGGCGCCTCCGTAGCCAGGTGGGAAGGAGCAGCAGTGCGTAGTACACGCTTCTTGATTAGACCGGGGTTCGAGCCCATCACCACCAAATATGGAGGATGCGGAAAGGTCAGGGAATGACCACCGCATATCCCGGAGCAATATGGCCTTAGTTGCTAATGCTCCTAAAAACCAAATAACAAACAAACAAACAACAAACGGGGCATGAGACCGCAGCACTCGAGATTACCATACGATTGTCACCGCCCATACCACATTCTCCAGTCCTATTTCTGGAGGTCACAACCGTTAAACAATTAGCAGTTTCTGATGTTAGTGCAATCTATTATAAACGGAGAGTAAACTTGATCTTATTGATTTTGTGATAATACCGACACGGGGAATTCTGTGGGTGTTTACACTTCCATGAAATCTTCAATCATATAAAAAATAAATTTTCAGAATCTTCTCTTCATTCCTAATTTTTAAGCTTTGCAACTTGTTAACTCCATTCTCACTTGAGTATCGTGTTACTTGCGATTTGTGTGTGCCGTGTTCTTTGTTATTGATTGCTTATCTTTTAACTGTTTTAAATTTTAATCCCCACCCACAAATGTTAGTAAACAGAAATATCACCTAGTTAGTATGTATATATTACAGTACATATTAATTAAGCTATGCACGAAATGGTAAATTTATTTTCATTTTGCTAACCTGCGGAAAATATTCTTCCGATTTTCACATATCATTTAATTTTTTAATTGGTAAGGTAGTAGTAGTAGTAGTAGTAGTGGCATGTGATGCAAGAAAGAAAATGTATGAGCTTATGCAGCATCAGCCAAAAAAAAAATAAAAAATCACACCATTCCCTCCAAATGCCTGTCCAGTTCCTCCTTAAATTTATTCAACCTATCAACTTCCACAACGAGAGATGGAAGTTTGTTCCAGCAATTAACCACCCGCTGGCTAAAGGCAAATTTCCGTACATCTATTCTACATGTCTTTTCTTAATTTGAATTTATGCCCCCTTAGGTTCGTAATCTGAACAAGTGGAAGGATCAAATCAGAATTCAGCGTGCTGAACCCATTCAAGGCCTTATACACCTCAATCAGATCACCGCGCAGGTGCCTAGTCTCCAGCCACTGCAATTTGCAGAACTTAAGCCTCTCTTGATAAGAGGATCCCTTCATTCCCCTCACCAATCTTGTTGCCCTTCTCTGTACACGCTCTGTAAGGTAATAAAGTGTAAATCTGTACTTAATATATCTTTACTTTTATAGCCTGTGGATAATATTCCTGTTATTTTCGCTAATTAGAATTGCTGTTTAATAGAATTAAAATTCAATTCACAAACGTGATCACAATGACTGGCACTTACTACATATCGTACAGTGAACGGTATTTTACTCTGGTGAGTCTATCGTAACATGATTTGATTGTACAGAAAATCAATCGTATAGCTGTATTTTTAACTATTTATGTGAAACTTCGCATAATTGGGGCAGCTACTTAATCAGGCCAAAATGCACTAGTCCCGACATGTCCCAAACAACCGGATTCGACTATATTAGCATTAGTAGAGGCATATGATGCAAGAAAGCAAGCTTATAAAAAAAAAAAAAACCCTCCCAATTCACCAATAAATTCACTGCAAATGTTTGTCTAGTTATGCCTTGAATTTATTTAAGCTGTCAACTTCTACAACGACAGATAAAAGTTTCTTCTAGCAATCAACCAACCACTGGCTAAAGGCAAATTTACACCCATCTACTCTATTTTCAAATTTGAATTTATATACGCTTCGGGGCCTAATCTGGGCAAGAAGAAGTATCCCATGAACATTCAGCTTGCTCAAACCATTCAAGGCCTTAATACACCTCAATCAGGTCACCTCGCAGGTGACTACTCTCCAGACACTGCAATCTGCAGAACTTAAGCCCTTCTTTGTAAGAGCAACACAGTTCCACGTTGCTCTTCTCTGTACTTGTTCCAGCAGCTCTACATCCTTCCTAAAATAAGGCCTCCAGACCTGTATACAGTACTCAAGGTGTGGTCTGACCATTGCCTTATACAAGGGAACAATCACCTCCTTATCCCTGCTAGCAAAATTCCTGTATATCATTGACAAGACACCATGAGCTTCTCTTGCAATTTGTCTGCACTGCTCAGAAAACTTCATATCTGACTGCACAATTACCCCCGTACTTTTTTCATTCTCAACCACCCTGAGTATAGTACCACACAGTTCATACTTTACTCTGGGGTTACTGTTACCCATATGCAGCACTTAACATTTGTCAATGTTAAACTTCATTTACCGCCTCTCAGCCTATCTGCTAAACTTTTCTAGATCCTGTTCCAGTAGTGTACTGTCATTAGTGTCATTAAAAACCCTGCCAACCTTCGTATCGTCTGCAAACTTGGACATTAAGCTTGATATATCTCATCAATATAATTAATAAATATGGAAAACAACAATGGATCCAACACCGGAACCATGAGGGACTCCACTAATAAAATTAGTCCACGAAGAGCAGTGTCCATTGATAACCATTCTATGACTTCTCCCACTCAACCATCCAAATTGGAGCAGTACGACATTAAGGGCAGCCATTAACAACCCTGCCAAAGGTTGGCAGGGTTGTTAATGACAGTAATGGCAGTGTGCTACTGCAACAGGATCTAGAAAATTTGGGCAGATGGGCTAAGAAGTGGCAACTGAAGTTTAACCTTGACAATTGCAAAGTACTGCATATGGGTAGAAGTAACTCCAGCGAAACGTACAAACTGTGTGGTGCTACACTTCAGGTGGTAGAAAATTAAAAAGACCTGGGAGTAATTGTGGAGTAGGATATGAAGTTTTCTGAACAATGCAGACAGGCTGCCAGGGCAGGTCATGGGGTTTTGTCAATGATATATAGGAATTTTGCTAGCAGGGAAAAGGAGGTGATTGTCCCTCGTATAAGGTCTTGAGTACTGCGTACAGGTCTGGAGGCCTCATTTTAGGAAGGATGTAGATTTGCTTGAGCGTGTACAGAGAAGGGCAACAAGATTGGTGAGGGGAATGAAGGGATCCTCTTACCAAGAGAGGCTTAAGTTCTGCAAATTGCAGTGGCTGGAGACTACGCACTTGTGCAGTGATCTGATTGAGGTGTATAAGGCCTTGAATGGGTTGAGCACACTGAAGTCTGATGAGATCCTTCCACTTGTTCAGATTACGAACCTAAGGGGGCATAAATTCAAATTAAGAAAAGACATGTAGAATAGCTGTGCGGAAATTTGCCTTTAGCCAGTGGGTGGTTAATTGCTGGAACAAACTTCCATCTCTCATTGTGGAAGTTGATAGGTTAAATAAATTTAAGGAGGAACTGGACAGGCACTTGGAGGGAATGGTGTGATTTTTTTTTTTTTTGGCTGATGCTGCATAAGCTCATACACTTGCTTTCTTGCATCACATGCCACTACTACTACTACTATTTGCACTTAATGCCATACTGCTCTAATTTGTACAGTAGTCTCCCAGGTGCAACAGTAACAAAAGCTTTCCTAAAATCCAAGTATATGATATCAAAATTCTTTTTTGCATCCAATCAAACTGGTCCGACAATACTTCCACTTAACAAACCCATGCCGTGTCTGAACTACAGTCTTATCTAGATGAACCTGCAGTGCGTCTTTAACCAATGCCACTATTAATTTTCATGGAACAGAAGTTAAACTAATAGGTGTGTAATTACTTGTGTCACCCCTTGATCCTTCTTTGGGGTCACATTTACACATCTCTAGTCCATGGGGACCTCCCCTTCGTCCAAGGAAGCTCTAATAATTATGGCTAAGGATTTGCTTACTTCCTTTGCTGCCTCCTTTAATATAACTGAATAGATTCCATCCACCCCAGGTGTTTACCTTCAACAATTTCTGTTTCACTTTGTTCTCAGTTATTGCAAAATCATCTAGCTCACTGCTAGAGTTTAATTCACCTCTGGCATTCCCCTTCCTGAATAACTCGTGTGTAAATGTGGATGCAAAATACTCATTCAGTTTGTCAGCTACCTGAGCAGGATTGTCAACAGTCAAACCATCAATAGCAAGAGGACCAATCTGATTAATCCCCTTAATTCTAGAGTTTATACATGTAAAGCACTATTTGCTGTTTTTCATTGTATCCTTTGCCAGGGGTTTCTGGTAATCTGCCTTCACCTGCCTAAACTCCTTTGTGACTTGATTACAGACCAGCTTATATCTACCATAGGCTTCTGTGTCATTGATAATTTATATGCGTCCCATGCATTTTTCTTTTCTGCCATGCATCTCGTTGGTTCATCTGACATCCATTTAGGCCTAAACCTTGAACAGTATTGCTTAGTTGGCATGAAAAGCCTAGTAGCTTTCAAGATTAATTCTTTGAATGCTTCCCATTTAGAGTTTGCTGTTGGTAACATAACATTGCTGTTGGTAATAATATCAGTTGGTCCCACTGTACATAATTTAAAAACTGACTCAGACCTCCACTGTCACCTTTACGGAAGCAAAAAACGTTCACTTTACCTCAGGCTGTAGTTACATCTTTGAATAAATCCCACATCAGTGCACTGTGGGTAGGAGCAGCAGTACATAGCACACGCTTCTTGATTAGACCGGGGTTCGAGCCTGTGACCACCAAATACGGAGGATGTGGAAAGGTCAGGGAATGACCACCGCATATCCCGGAGCAATATGGCCTTAGTTGCTAATGCTCCTAAAAACCAAATAACTAACTAACTAACTAACTTTACACTAATAACATTAGTCCTCGAAGAGCAGTGTTCATTTAAACCTTCATCCAGTTAAACCTTCATCTAGACTCTTTTCTACCCAAGCTTTATAATCTGATTCTTTTCGATTAGAGGAAGAGGTTTGGGAGAGTGGTCCCCCAGATAACAAGAAGGAAGAGCTCTATGATGCCATTGCTGCATCCTTAGCACAGTTGCCAGAATCCACGTTTAGTCATTGGATGAGCAAGAGTTCTTTGGCAGAGGCCCTCGATGATAAATTGGATTTTGAGGAGTTGGATCGGTATATTAATACTATTTTGATGGGCATGGATGTAACTATTAGGAGGGCCAGGAGGGCTCCCCTAGTTACTCAGGATGTTACTGCACATCCAGTTATTTCTAAAAGGATGAGAAGAAAAATGGAGTATGCTGCTACCCAAAAATTACTTGTGCCACCCGACATTTTTTCAATTGATGACTTCTTTAAGTTCTGCTCAGACTTATTTTGTGAAGGCATGCCTAGTTTCCAGTATCCTGCTAGGTCATCTATCAAGCTGATGATGAGCTTTGTAGTTATACAAACGAACGGATCATCTCAGATGAATTAAAGGCTGCTTTTCCTGGAGTTCATTCATCACCAGAACCAGATGGTGTGTCATCTCTATTTCTACGTAATATTCCAATTCAGATCGTCATCGATTTGTTGCATGTGTTCTTATGGGCAGATAAACTTCCAAAATCTTTATACCGGGCACACACGGAGTTTATTCCAAAGAAGAATGCTTCTAGCCCCTCTGAGTATAGACCAATTTCAGTTTCTTGTTATAACTAGAACATATCATAAGGTGTCCCATCTGTCTACAATTATCAAGTTGGATCCTCGAAATGAGCTTTTGTTCCAATTGATGGGACCGCAGAGAACATTGCAGTGTTGTGAGCTCTTCTATATACATCTAGGTTGTTGTTATTTGGTTTTTAGGAGCATTAGCAACTAAGGCCATATTGCTCCGGAATATGCGGTGGTCATTCCCTGACCTTTCCGCATCCTCTGTATTTGGTGGTGATGGGCTCGAACCCCAGTCTAATCAAGAAGCGTGTGCTACGCACTGCTGCTCCTTCCCACCTGGCTACAGAGGTGCTATACATCTAGGAAGAATTTTCGCCATCTGTATGTTGCAACTCTTAATATAAAAAATGCTTTCGACTCTGTGGCCCATCCAGATATTATAGAAGCTCTTCAGAGGTATCACGTACCTGTGTAATTTCTAAATTATGTTTGTTATTTGGTTTTTAGGAGCATTAGCAACTAAGGCCATATTGCTCTGGGAAATGCAGTGGTCATTCCCTGACCTTTCCGCATCCTCCGTATTTGGTGGTGACAGGCTCGAACCCCAGTCTAATCAAAAAGCGTGTGCTACGCACTGCTGCTCCTTCCCACCTGGCTACGGAGGCGCCTCTAAATTATGTGACTGTGCTATATAACTCTTCAAGTACTGTAATGAGGTTCATCAGTAAAAGTCATCATGTTAATCCCGTTAATCACAGGCAGCGTAAAAAATAAGGAATAAAAAATGCCCAGGCCCAGATCTTCTGGAGCCGGAGATTATTAAAAATGTAGTAGACATCTCTCCGCAGACTTTACTAAACTTCTTCAACACATGCCTGAAGACTGGAGTCTTTCCAACCAACTGGAAAATGGCCAACGTCAAATTAATTCTAAAAAATCCTATGAAGCCACCCGAACAACCTGAATCATACCGGCCAATTTCCCTGCTCCCAGTTGCTAGTAAACTCCTTGAAAAGATGCTTCACAAGCGACTCCTGCACAACTATGAAGCTGCAAATCTCATGATGCCCACACAGTTTGGGTTCAAACCCGGAACCTCAACAGTGGATGCTCTCAACAGCCTCCTAAGTTTGGCTGCTGCCTGTGAAGTACTTCTTGGTTATTTCGGTCGATTTTGCTGGGGCGTTCAACACTATCTGGTGGCTGAGCGTCCTGGCCAGACTGCGGAAGGCAAAAACACCCATCGACCTTTACAAAATAATGAAGTCATATTTATCCAAGAGAAAAATACAAGTAGTGACTCCGTACAAGAAACTGACCAGGCCTGTTTACAGGGGCTGGCCCTAGGGCTCGGTATTGGGACCGCTCCTCTGGAGTATGGTATTGGATGAGTTTCTGTCCTTCGACCTGGGGAAGGTCCACTCACAGGCATTTGCAGATGACCTGATACTGACTGTTGCCGCAGACAATCGACTTCAATTGGAAACCCAGGCAAATCGAGCAATTCAAATTCTACAAGACTGGATGAAGGTCCATTTTCTTAAGATCTCGCCGGGAAAAACCTACTCAATGCTACTGAAAGGAACATTAAATCTCCGTAGACCACCGCAAATTAAAGTAGAAAATACAACTATCAAACTACTCAGTGAGATGAAATATCTAGGAATCATACTGGACAGGAACCAATCTTTCAACCCACACTTGAAACATATCTGAGAGAAAATCAGGAGATATTCTGCACTTGTCTCAAGAATAGCTAAAAGGGATTGGGGACTCAAGAGGCACACCTTGGGACTGTATTACAAAACGACATTTATACAAGCCATAACTTACGCGTCACCCATCTGGTTCCAGAAAGCAACTACTGCAGTTAACAGACGGACACTAGATTCCATCCAGCGGACAATACTCCTCTCTATTACACGGGCCTGCTGCACTGTGAGTACACATGCTCTGCAAGTTCTGGCGGGAGCACTCCCCCTTGACCTTGAGGTGGTGCGTTGTGCCATGGTGCAGCATCTCGCAAAAGGGCTTCCCTGCACCTTCCTGGGCCACTCCATTGACCATACAGGAAACCTGAAAAGAGAGAAAACAAAACTCGCCACCCACCTGCAGCAGGTCTGGCAGGATAGGTGGTCAGAATCCACAAAAGGGGAAATAACAAAGAAATTTCTGCCTGATGTCGGAAGATTATACCCAAAAGCACCATCATGGTTTCACCCTGGACTATACACTACGTATCTTTTAACAGGTCATGGGGCCCTGAATGCCAAACTAAACAGTTTTAAATTAGTAAACGATCCCCGCTGTGTCTGTGGGGAAGTGGAGACATGGTCTCACATAATGTACAACTGTGAAAACTATGAGGATCTCCGCTGCCTCCTGATGACAAAGCTGACTTGCTTCCCTCGCGATAGGGAATCAAACCTGTTGGACTCGCAAGAGGAGTATAAGGAGTTGACAAAATTCGCCCAGGGACTGTTCACCCGAAGGAGGACACTTATTGCTATCTACAGGGATCAAGAACAGGCAGCACGACTAAACTAACCATCCTTGGACTCAACGAAACTGGCTCTCACCCAGATACAAGATCTTCCTTTGGGACTCTATAGATTTTTTTTTTTTTTTTTTTTTTAAGCCATGCTCCCTTGCGTGGCCCTTTGCCTCCACTCCCCGGGCAGGAGGGGGAGGTGACTTCTGGGCTCCTCCTCCCCTCGCCGCCCCTCTCTTCCCTCTGGTGGGGCATGGGCCTGCTCACTGATTTGGGGGGTCATCTTCTCTATGGATCCCTTATTTCTGTCTTTTCCCCCAGCCTTCAGTCTCCCCACCCCCTCTCTCTCTCTTTTAATTATAATTACTAGTCTCTGAATCATTGTGAAATCGCTTGAGCCCTACACCCAAAAACTTAACATTTATTTGCATAAATAGTACTTCTTTTTGGCTGACCCATAACGGTTTTTTTTTTTTTTTAAGGTCATAGCCACTGAAATCTAAGGAAATTAGGTGGCAGGACCTGCCAGAGTAAATAACTATAATAGTGGTGTACCTGGTCTACCTCCACGAGGCAGAGTGTGGACAATGTTGGGTCCCATTAGGGGCCCAGCGGCTAAATGACCAGAGGAACAACGGCACACGACATTACACATGTACAAAATCCATACACTTTTAAACCTCTGGCATTGACAGTATTCTGTTTCATACCGACAATGCATAGCACGCAGAGATGGGGGAAACCTCTGGTGCTGTTTGACACTAAACACACTCTACACTCTAATCCTACAAGGATCCCCTGTCCTCTCTATCGTTCAACATGGAAATTGATATGTTGTTAAAAAGTGTACCAAATTAGTCACATTATCCCTTTTGAGCCATAATGTAAATGCAGTGGCATTTGCTGACAACCTCATTCTAGCAGCTAACACCTCGACAGGTCTTCAGTGTCTTCTTGAGAGAGCTAATGTTTTCTTGAATAAAAGAGGTTTACTTATCAACTTGAATAAATCACAGACAGTCTCCACTGTTTCTTCCAGGCAGGAGAAGGAGAAAGTCCAGGAGGAGAGGTGCTTTTTGGGTGAGGAGATGCTGCTCTGGTCTGAGTCATGATTTCTATTCAAGTTCATATATAAACCTATGCAGGTTGAATTTCGATTCTTCAGAGAGTATGACGGTGTCCCACGGCTCTTTTGTCCATGAAACATGCATTTCAGCCCAAGCAAGTCGCTTCTTCCTCATTTGTTGGGTCAACAAAAGCTTCTTCTTCTTCTTCTTCTTGGGCCAATAGTCATGCAGACCACATTCCGAAAGCAGTCTTTGGATAGTTCGTTCACTTGTTTCAACACCAGAGGCCATCTCAAAGTCCAGTTTTAGAACAGCAGCACATGATTACGAAGGCATAGCCATTTCACATATCGATCTTTGGAAGGTGTAGTCACTCTCTTACGGCCTGACCCAGGTCTTCTCTTCATGTCACCAGTTTCACGCTTTAATTTCAGCACCCGGGGATACTGTTGACTGGTGGCAGCCTATTTTATCAGCAATAGCACGTGTAAAAAGTCTTGTTAGGACTGAGCACAGCCACACTTTTTTTTCTTGGTGTGAACTAAGCAAATGGAACCATGCTGACACTTCCGCAAAACAGGATACTAATGAGTGCATATACTCTTCCAATGCAGTATCGCCTCAGCCGGAACTGGCTGAGGCGATACCCTGCAATTATTGTCTGATGCAATGGAAGTGTTATCTGATGCAATACCTTTGCTTTGCAACAAACCAAATGACTGTAATAAAACAATATCTTATACGTTTCACTACAAATGTTATTTTTTTTTAAGGTAATGCAGTTTTTTTTTATTCACTACAGTATTATGTTGGCTACCACTGCCATTAATGTGAGAATAATGAAAATAAAAATTATTCAAACTGTCAGCCTCAACTACCTACATGTGAGGGCAACTTGTTCCAGCAGTCAATGACTCACTGGCTAAAAGAAAAGCTATCAAGTTCCACAATGACAGATTTGTCCAGCAAACAATCACTCACTGGCCAAAGGCAAATTTCCGCACATCTCTGCAACTGTCTTTCCTCAATTTGAATTTATGCAATTTGCAGAACTTAAGCCTTTCTTGGAAACAGCACCCCTTTGTTCCCCTCACAAATCTCACTGCCCTTCTCTGTACTCATTCCAGAAGCTTTACATCCTTCCTAAAATGAGGCCTGCAGACCTATATGCAGTACTCAAGGTGTGGCATCACCGTTGCCTTATACAAAGGGATAATCAAATCCTTATTTCTGCTAGCAAAGTTCTTATACATCATTGAAAAGATCCTTTGAGCTGCTCTGAAAGCACGTCTGCATGGCTCAGAAAATTTCATATTTGACTGCACAATTACCCCCAGGTCTTTTTCATTCTCCACTAACCTAAGTATAGTAAAGCACAGTTGGAATTTTACTCTGGGGTTACTGCTACCCATATGTAGTACTTTGCATTTGTCAATGTTAAACTTCAGTTGGCACTTCTAAGCTAAGCTGCCCAACTAATCAAGATCCTGTTGCAGCAATGTACCATCACTGATGTCATTAACAACCCTGAAAACTTGGACATTAAGCTTGATATAATTTCATCAATATGACTGATAAATATAAAAAAATAACAATGGGCCCAACACCGAACACTTGGGGACTACACTAATACAACACATCCACTGTCCATGAAATATGCGTTTCATGGACAGTGGATGTGCTGCATTATTATTATTATTATTTCTCTACTGGATGTTCTGTATAATTATTATTATTATCTTAAACCATGGAATCCAGTACTACAGGCCCATTTTCCTTTACACTAATAGGCGCCTCCATAGCCAGGTGGGAAGGAGCAGCAGTACATAGAACATGCTTCTTGATTAGACCGG
Organism: Mastigoproctus giganteus; assembly: GCF_048544385.1. Lineage (NCBI taxonomy): Eukaryota > Metazoa > Arthropoda > Arachnida > Uropygi > Thelyphonidae > Mastigoproctus > Mastigoproctus giganteus. The sequence goes on along the minus strand of NC_143575.1, from coordinate 117,783,760 downwards.
GGTTCGAGCCCGTCACCACCAAATACGGAGGATGTGGAAAGGTCAGGGAATGACCACCGCATATCCCGGAGCAATATGGCCTTAGTTGCTAATGCTCCTAAAAACCAAATAACTAACTAACTAACTAACTAACTTTACACTAATAACATTAGTCCTCGAAGAGCAGTGTTCATTGATTACCACACTGTCTTCTCCCACTCAACGTTCCTTCCTTTCATCCATTGTAGCAACTTGCCCTTAATGCCATATTGCTCCAATTTTTACAGCAGTCTTTTATGTACAACAGTAAAAAACATTTTCCTGAAATCAAAGTATGTGATATTCAAATTATTTCTGGATTCCAGTTCCTTTGTGAACACATCATAGTATCTAATCAATTTGGTCAGATAAGATTTTTCCTTAGACCCATGCTGTGTCTGAACTAACTGCAGTCATGTCTAGATGATATGCATTACTACTTTAGCTAGTGACAGCATTATTTTCCCAGAACAGAAGTAAAACTAACAGGTCTGTAATCACTCGTGTCACCCTTTGATGTGCCTTTGTGAATTATAGCGACATTTACACATCTCTAGTCTGTGGGGGAAACTCCCCTGAATCCAAGGGTGCTTTAATAATTATGGCTTAGTAGTAGTAGTAGCATGTGATGCAAGAAAGCAAGTGTATGAGCTTATGCAGCATCAGCCAAAAAAAAAATCACACCATTCCCTCCAAATGCCTGTCCAGTTCCTCAAATTTATTTAACCTATCAACTTTCGCAACAACAGATGGAAGTTTGTTCTACCAATTAACCACCCACTGGCTAAAGGCAAATTTCCGCACATCTATTCTACATCTGTCTTTTCTTAATTTGAATTTATGCCCCCTTAGGTTCATAATCCGAACAAGTGGAAGGATCCCATCAGAATTCAGCGTGCTCAAACCATTCAAGGCCTTATACACCTCAATCAGATCGCTGCGCAGGTGATTAGTCTCCAGCCACTGCAATTTGCAGAACTTAAGCCTCTCTTGGTAAGAGGATCCCTTCATTCCCCTCACCAATCTTGTTGCCCTTCTCTGTACACGCTCAAGCAAATCTACATCCTTCCTAAAATGAAGCCTCCAGACCTGTAAGCAGTACTCAATGCAGTACTCTGACCATTGCCTTATACCGAGGGACCATCACCTCCTTTTCCCTGCTAGCAAAATTGCTATATATCATTGACAAAACCCCATGATCTGCCCTGGCAGCCTGCCTGCATTGCTCAGAAAACTTCATATCTGACTGCACAATTACTCCCAGGTCTTTTTCATTTTCTACCACCTTATGAGTAGTACCACACAGTTGGTATGTTTCTCTGGGGTTACTTCTGCCCATATGCAGTACTTTGTATTTGTCAAGGTTAAACTTCAGTTGCCACTTCTTAGCCCATCTAGATCCTGTTGCAGTAGCACACTGCCATTACTGTCATTAACAACCCTGCCAACCTTTGTATCATCTGCAAACTTCAACACTAAGCCTGACCTTCATCAATATCATTGATAAATATACAAAACAACAGAGGACCCCTGTGGGACTCCATTAATAACATTAATCCACGAAGAGCAGCACCCATTAATTACCACCCTCTGTCATCTCCCACTCAACCATCCTTTTATCCATTGTAGCAACTTACCCTTAATACCATTCTTCTCCAATTTGTACAATAGTCTTCCATGCACAACAGTGTCAAAAGCTTTCCTGAAATCCAAATATATGATATCAAAATTATTTTTTGCATCCAGTTCCTTTGTAACCACATCATAATATCCTATCAAATTTGGCAGACAAGACTTTCCCTTAACAAACCCATGCTGCGTCTGGACTAATGCATCTTTAACCAGCGACTCCATTATTTTACCCGGAACAGAAGTTAAACTAACTGTTCTGTAATTACTCGTGTCACCCTTCGATTCCCCTTTGTGAATTGAGGATACATTTGCACATCTCCAGTCTGTGGGGACCTCCCACGAGTCCAAGGATGCTCTCATAATTATGGCTAAGGGTTTGATTAGTTGCTTTGCCGCCTCCTTTAATATACAGCAATACCCCGACTTACGCTACCCCGACTTACGCGAACTCGGAGTTACGCGGTTCTTGATTTTTTCGTTTGGCAACGCTGCCGACCACTATCTTCAAGGTCGTTTTTCATATGTTATCGATATACGGTGCGACGGCGGAGAATGAGAGCGAAAGATGAACAAAATTCAACTTTGCTGCTTTTATGTTTTTTATATCAGTGAAGGGGAAACACATTTCACCATAATGTAACCTAAAAACCAACACAATTCCAGCTACCGATATAATCGCAAATGCAATTAGATCGAGTTTACTACAGTTTATAACAGATTTCACTAGCAGAAACACAACTGGATTTTTATTGTTTTATGGTAGTAACCCCTAGAAATGTGAGGTGTTAATAGTGTATCTCTGCCTTTATGGTGTTGTTTATTCAGTTGCTACATGCGCGCAGCTTTGTTTATGCGTATCAAGCGTGCCTCCTCGTTTTGTAATTGTGCTTTATTCCCTAAAAATGAGTAAAATACTTAATTAAAAGGTGTGAAAAGGAAGCGTCCTGGTGAAGACACTGCAGATTCAGAAAGAAAAAGAAAAGCAATTATCGATAAACAGAGGCGGACTGGATCAAAAATTCTTACCCGGGAAAATTTATAGTGGCCTCATACTATGGTTTATGGCCAAAATCACACTGGCCCACCGGGGTTTCCCCGGTAAGGCTTATGGCCAGTCCGCCTCTGTCGATAGAGAAAAAATATGAAATTGTGAAACGCTTTGAGCGAAACGAAAGACCATGTGATATTGCACGTGCTACAGGCCTAAATGAAACAACGGCGAAAAGCACATGACAATTGCAAACTTGACAGGTTGAAAATTGAAAAGGGCTCAATTGTAAAGGGCTTAAAAATTTTAGAAAACAGACTCCAACGAAGAACGCGTTATAGCTACAAAGCAAGGAATAAAAAAATTATTAGCTTGCTACGAAGAAATTCTGCGTGAAAAAAAGAAGGCGCTGTGTCGTCAGACGAATTTGTTAGATTTTATGAATCCATCGACATCGAAATAACTTTTTTACGTAAGTCATTTGTTTTTTAATACATATTTTGTATTAATATGTATAAAGAACTGCAATTTTATTAATATTTTTCTTCTAAGCTAGTGTTTTTGTTAGTCCTTGGTCCCAATTAAGCAAAATTTATATGTATTTATATGCAAAGTTGTACCCCGACTTACGCGAATTCGACTTACGCGATTTTCGTCGGACCCACCTATCGCGTAACTTCGGGGTATTACTGTAACTGGATAGATCCAGTTATATTAAAGGAGGTGATTGATGTAAGGAGTGCACCGATCTTAAATTACAATTTGGTGCACTGATGGAACAATTTGAGCCCCTGAAAAAACGAGTGCTTGCCCTCGAAAATAATGCATCTGGGAGCTCGTCAGGGACTCAAAACTCCAGCAATCTACCAAGTGATGCACACCCGATTCGAGCCTCAAAACAGAAAAACCAAGTGCAAACTACTCTGGTTAAAAAGGACATTGTTTTATTAGGAGACTCCATTGTCAGGGAAACGGGGAATATTTTTTGTAATAAAGATAGGTGGAGCAGAACCAGGGTATGTCTGCCGGGAGCCACTATTGATGATGTCACCAACAGATTGTCAGATTTTAAAGGGGGTAAAGAAAATATTATTATTCATGTGGGGACAAACGATATTAAACGTACACGATCTGACGATTTGTTGGAAAAATATAGGACCATGCTGAGGAAATGTTGCGAGCTAGGCCATAATGTCTATGTGTCTGCAATTCTGCCCAGACACGATAGGAGGGATTATATGTTAAGAGCCTTGTGGATTAACTCAAGACTTGAAGGAATCTGCAAGGCTTTAGGGGGTAAATGTCTATCAGCATGGCCCACACTTCTAGGTAGAGGGAATTTGTTTTGTAGAGACGGGATACACTTAAACAAAGGTGGTGCAAAAGTTTTTGCCAGTATTATTGAGGATACTTTAAAGGTTCAGGGAAACTGCTAGTTAGGGGGGATGTGGGTAATACTGACACGCGTTTATCTGATAATATTGGTCAATGTAACTCTTGCACATACCTTAAGAGTTCTTATCTGTTACCCCAACTGGAAGTATTATCTAGATGTTCTGGGGGCAAAGACGTTTCACGTGAGCGGGTAGCTAATATCAGGGAAGAGAGCCTAAAAAACTTCAAGGGTTGTGTTAGGGTTGTTAAATATACAAGAACAGTAAATCTTAATTGTTTATACAGTAACGTTAGAAGTGTCGTCAATAAAATGAGCGAATTCGAACTGCTGGTTAAAACAAGTAACGAGGACATAATAGGGCTTACAGAGACGTGGTGCCACCCGGAAATTGGGGATGATGAGTTTCAGTACGGCTTGTGTAATGTATTTAGGAAGGATAGAGTAGATAGAAGGGGTGGTGGGGTAATGCTTCTTATCAGAAGCAGCCTGAGTGCGACGATAGCTTTCCCGGACTCAGACATTTCACATGCTAGTATAGAGTCTGTATGGTGTGAGATAGTTGGAAACAAAGGTATAATGCGAGTAGGAGTAATCTACAGACCAGGTGATTGTGAAGATTATGACAAAAGCCTCTACATGCAAATGGAATGGGCAAGTAAGCGTCAATGCCTTATTATGGGTGATTTCAATTTGCCTCTAATTGATTGGAGTAAATGGGAAGGAAACTCGACATGGGGAACAAAATTTTTAAATCAACTAGATGACTGTTATTTGTATCAACATGTCAGGGAAAGTACTAGAGAAAAGAATATCCTAGACCTCATCATCACACATGAATCAGATGACATAACAGCGCTGACAGTAGAGGAACCAGTAGCAGGAACTGATCACGGAGTTCTACGGTGGATGATGACGAGAGAGGTAGCAGAAGTAAAAGGCAAAGGAATGGGTTTTAATTTCAGAAAAGGAAATTACGATGCCTTAAGGTACTACATGGCCTCTATTAACTGGGTAGATATCGCGCTGAGAATGAATACAATTGAACTGTGGTACGCTTTTAAAACATTAATCACAGATGCCTTGAATGCGTATATACCATTAAAAAAATACTCCACTAGAAGGGTTCCAAGTTGGATGAATAGTGAAGTTGCCACATTACTGGAGCAGAAAAAGGTGGCATGGAAAGGTTACAGAGCAATAAAAAGTACTGAAGCCTATAACAGCTACAAGGTGATCTGTAATAGAGCCACAGAAAAGGTTCGACAGGCAAAGGCAGTTTATGAGAAATCACTAGCAAACAGAGCAAAGAGGGAGGATAAAGAATTCTTCACATACATAAATGCCAAGAAGAGCAGGACAAACCAGATCGGACCTTTCGTAAGGGAAAGGGGATAGTAATAAATACGCCAGCTGCCGTTGCAGATGAACTCAACAGTTATTTTGCATTGATATTTACAAATGAAAAACCTTTTGTGGCAATGGGAAATTGGGGGAGCGAAGTTAAAAAATATGTAATTAATGATATTGAAATTTTGCAAGATTATTTAATGAAAAAACTTTCGAGCCTACAGACCAGTAAGGCTCCTGGAGTTGATGGAATATACCCTATAATCTTAAGAGAGGCGGCTGATGTTGTTTGCTTTTCAGGAGCATTAGCAACTAAGGCCATATTGCTCCGAGAATATGCGGTGGTCATTCCCTGACCTTTCCGCATCCTCCGTATTTGGTGGTAACGGGCTCGAACCCCGGTCTAATCAAAAAGCGTGTGCTATGCACTGCTGCTCCTTCCCACGTGGCTACGGAGGCGCCTTTAAGAGAGGCGGCAAGCGAGTGCATTGAACCATTGAGGCTAATTATGTGAGCATCACTAGACTCTGGGGAGATTCCCTTGGATTGGAAAAGTGCAAATGTATCTCCCATACATAAGGGTGGCGCTAAAAGTGAAGTTGGAAATTATCGACCTGTCAGTCTGACTTCAGTAGTAGGGAAAATCATGGAGGCAATGATCAAGGGTGGAATTCAGGATCATTTGGATCGAATTGAAATTCTCAAGGATACTCAGCATGGTTTTGTAAAGGGAAAATCATGTTTAACAAATTTGGTTTGCTATTTCGAAAGGGTCACTCACGAGCTGGATTTAGGGAATAATTTCGACATTGTTTATTTAGATTTCAGCAAAGCTTTTGACTCAGTCCCACATGAGCGGTTGCTTTATAAGCTGGAACAGATTGGAATCACTGGGAAAATCCTTAGATGGATAGCAGGATGGATTTAGGGCAGGAGGCAGAGGGTTGTGATAAATGGCTATTCCTCAGATTGGGTTGATGTAAGAAGTGGGGTTCCCCAAGGATCAGTATTAGGACCACTGTTGTTTTTAATTTTCATAAACGATATTGATGAAGGGATAGAGGGCGTGATGTCTAAATGTGCAGATGACGTTAAAATTGGTAGAGTAGTTAATGATCACTGTCAAGCTGAGCTTCTTCAGAGAGACCTAGATAGACTTCAAGAATGGTCAGAAAAATGGCAGCTGTGCTTTAATCCAACAAAGTGTAAGGTATTACACCTGGGAAACAGTAATCCCAAAATAACTTATTCACTTGGTGGAGTTCAACTAAACCCAGTACTGGAGGAAAGGGACTTGGGTATTACGATATGGTCAGACATGAAATCCTCTGAGCATTGTAAACAGGTTGCAAGGAAGGCCCATGGTGTCCTATCGATGATCTATCGAACTTTTGCAAGTAGAGATAGGGACGTGAAAATCCCATTATATAAGGCTTATGTTAGACCACACTTGGAATACTGTGTTCAAGTATGGAGACCGCACCTAAAGAAAGACATTGAGCTTCTTGAGAGGGTGCAAAGAAGGGTAACTCGCCTGGTGAGATCGGCAAAAGGGCATCCTTATGAAGAAAGACTTCGAATATGTGGGTTGCAGAGTTTGGAAACTAGACACCTTAGAGGAGATTTGATCGAGGTGTTTAAGGCTCTGAGAGGCATCAGTAAAATGAATGAGGACAAAATTTTCAAGATTATAAATGATACTAGAACTAGGGGACATAAATTCAAGTTACGGGGGGGGAAATGTTTAGATTGGACTGCAGGAAGTTTTATTTTAGCCAGCGAGTTATAAATTACTGGAATAAGTTGCCTTCATGGGTGGTAGAGGCCGACAGTTTGGGGAAATTCAAAGGTCATCTGGATAGTACTTTCGGGTAAGGGAAGCGCATAGGATAATAGGTTTAATTTCCTTTTTATTTATATATATATATATTTTTTTTTTATTTATTAATTATTATTATTTAGTTATTTATTTTATTTATTTATTTTTTAATATAATAATAGGATAATAGGTTTAATTTCCTTTTTATTTATATATATATATATTTTTTTATTTATTAATTATTATTATTTAGTTATTTATTTTATTTATTTTTTTTTTTTTTGTTTTTATCATTGTTTTGTTCGGATTTTTTTTTTTTTTTTTGGCTGGTGCAGCATAAGCCATAGGCTTTCTTGCACCATGCGGCCGTTACTAATACTAATACTAAAACTTTTAGTAGCATCCACGATTAATTCCTTGAATGCTTCCCACTTAGAATATACTGTTGGTAACATCGTCAGTTGATCCCACTGTACAGAATTTAAAAACTGTCTGAGACCACTGCAGTCACCTTTAAGGAAGCAAAAACTCTTTCCTTTACCCCTGATGGTAATTATATCTTTAAGTAAATCCCACATCAGTACACTGTGATCACTGCCCCCTAGTGGTTCCTTTATCTGCAAATTCTTAGGGTTTGCTTGCTTCCTCTTCTGCCTACTTTAATATAACTGGGTAGATTTGATCCATCATAGGCATTTCTTATGTTTAACTTCAGCAATTTTTCCTACACTACCCTCTTATTTATTACAAAATCATTTAGCTCCCTGTTAGTGTTTGTTAATCTTCTGGCCTCCACTTTCCTACAGAATTCCTCCTGAGGGAAAGTAGATGCAAAATACTCATTCAGATTTCCAGCTCTCTGAGCAGAATCATCAACAGTTGAACCATCGGTATCAAGTAGACCACATATGGGCAATCTTGAGGCCAGGATGTGGCCCGCAACCAATACAGACAATATATTTAATATACTGTAAAGTGTAAATTTTGCTATGAAAGACAATTGGCGAAGGTAAAGAAAGCCAACACGAGAACAAAGAGAAATATTGGATAACTTAGTGGAAAATTAGTTTCCCGATATGGCACTCTAGCACTGCTCGCTCGGTAAACAGACGGTAGGTGTTATTGGTCTGGAGCAAAGTCGAGAATGATATATTGATTGACAGGTAGGCGTGGCAAACAATATTATTATTATTATTATTATTATTATTAGCTATATGGTGCAAGGAAGCCTGAGGCTTATGCTGCACAAGTCAAAAAAAAATTTAAAAAAATTCCCTAGTTACCCTGAGAGAGAGAGAGAGAGAGAGAGAGAGAGAGAGAGAGAGAGAGAAAGAAAAGTAGAAGGGAATCACCAAGATAGAGAAGAATGATGAAATCCAGCTCAGGACCCTAGGTGTTCCAAGCCCATACTCACCAGATGTGAGCGTCCGGGGTTAAATCACGCACCAATCAGCACCAATACACTGACTGGTGCGCGAACACAACACACAATAACATCAGTATAGTAGCACTAATGGAAACTTGCCCTAATGAACACTTTCCATAATGGTGAAAAAAGGTCAGATTATCTCCACCTGAATCCCATGGGAGCTTGAACCCCTCCCGAAATGGAGGGGTAACCTAACCTGTTTTCTTTAGAATCATGGGTGGACTAGCATAATAAAAAAATATTATTTTTTTATTACTGTACTTTTAGTTTTAAGGTCAGGTTACGAAATATAACGAAAAATAAAGAAACTTTTTCCTTTTTTCATAACCAAACCTAATCAACAGTAAAACTGTTGATTAGGTTTGGTTATACAGTATATAATACAGTAAAAACACTCATGAACTCCAAAAATCTGCTTTTAATAATGAGAAAAAAACATAATAAAGAACATAAAAATGAACAGAACAAAACTTTTATTAATTTAGTTTTCATCAAAAAATCAACCAAGGTTTTATTTTCCTTACAAATTTCTTCCATTTTTAAAAGATTCATCGCTACTATTACCCGTTTACCGTTCATCACAAAACTATTATGCACCATTCTTTTTTCATAAATACACATTATAATGCCAACCAATGACTACACAGTAGCTTGTCATCTATTGCACCCACCACCAATCATTTCATTGTTTGCCGTGTCTACCTGTCAATCAACATATCTTTCTCAATTTCGGCTCCAGAGAGATAACACCTACCGTCTGTTTACCGAGTGAGCAGTGCTAGAGTCCAGTGTCGGGAAACTAAATTTCCGTGTAAATTATTGATGTTTCACATCGTTCTCAAGTTGGCTTTCTTTACCTTAGCCAGACAATTTTATAACCTTGTAGAAGTATAAGTGTTTAGTTAAATAATATAAATAATATAATAATGTTAATTCATATATATGCCTAAAATGAAATAAAATTAAGTTAGCTATTTGGGCAAAATTGACTGTTCTACTTGACAAAATTTTAACATGTATAAGTCCAAATCATTGTTTTAGATAAGTTTACCTTCATATCCTTTCCCTCAGCCGTTTTCTCTTATTTCGGCCGGAAAAATCTTAGTCTGTTCATATTTTCGCTTTTTTTTTTACCGAAAAGTTTTGCGGAATGCAAAGATCTTTGCTCTGAATTATTTTTCAGCAATTAACTTAATTATCTAGCATTATAGGAACATATTTTACTTTTGCGGATGGTAGTTTGTGGAATTTCAAATTTTGAAATTTTCTTGCAAACTTGAACTAAACGGCAACTTGGATAAATGAGCTATGTGTTTAGATCGGCATGTGCAGTCCTGTTGACTCCTACAGTCATAATAATTCTGTTTGTGGTACGCAGTTCCGTGTTTGTGCGTTTACTTCATAAGCTTGGTTGTTAATTTTTGAGGAACAATAACCCTTATAATATCTTTGTCAAACAAAGGCACCTCCGTAGCCAGGTGGGAAGGAGCAGCAGTGCGTAGCACACGCTTTCTTGATTAGACCGGGGTTAGAGCCCGTCACCACCAAATACGGAGGATTTTTTTTTTTTTTTATGTGAACCCCAAACACGAGAGGTATTAGAACCTATAGTACTTAGTACAGTGCTTGGGTTTGAGGTTAAGAAGACGAAAGAAGATATTTGTTGACATTGGACTTGAACTTCTGTAGACTGTAATTTTCAGGAAATACTTATGAGAGAAGGTTGTTCCAGAAAATGGCAGTTGAATGAATAAACGAGGAAGATGAAAAGTTGGTTCTCTGGGTTTGAAGTTGGACAGTAAATGGATGTTGGCTGGTAGCGGCACGTGTTCGGACTGTTTTGAAAGAGAGAGCAGAAATTATAGAAGCCAATTCAGAAGAACAGTGCCCATGAAAGTATCTGTAGAAGAAGCATGCAGCAGAAACAGTGCATCTATGAGAAAGCGAGTGGAGAGACTCTGTTAAGGATGAATCATTAATTAACCTAACTGCCCTCTTCTGAATGGAATCAAGAAGCCTGAGAGAGGTTTTGGGGGCACCACCCCAGATGTGGGAACAATATTCCATGGCAGGACGAATTTGCAATTTATACAGAGTGAGCAGCTGTTTGGAAGAAAACTAACGCCGAGAGCGAGAGAGAAAACCAAGTTTTTTAGATGCAGAGGAAGCAATATTTGTAATGTGCTTGTGCCAAGAGAGATTAGAAGTCAGGGTAATCCCCAAAAGAAATATATCATTTTGCTTAGAAATCGGAGTGTCACTAAAGATAAGCATAGGAGTAGAAGAATCCTTTTTGCGAGATATAAGACAAGACTGTGTTTTAGAAGAGTGGAAATCAACTAAGTTGTCTTTGCCCCACTGGAGAATTACCTAAAGATCGGCATTTAAGTAATTGGTAACAGATTTTCGAGAAGTTGAAGCTGATTGAGCAGGACAAGGTTTCTCAAAATGGAAAGTTGAATGCGATGTGCTATCATCGACAAAACTATGGATAGGATTTCCAGTCAATGGAAGAAGGTCATTGATATACAAGAGGAAAAGAGTGGGGGAAAGAACTGAACCTTGGGGACACTGGCATTAGTGGAGAAGTTAGAAGACAGAGAGCCATCTACCATCACCCTCGGTGAGCGATCAGAGAGAAAACTGGATAACCAATTACTAAAAACAGTTGGCAAACCATAAGATGGAAGCTTGTTTAGAAGACATTTATGCCAAACACGATCAAAAGCCTTTGAGATGTCAAGAGCAACTACTTGTGTTTCACAGAACCTTTCCATTCAATTAGTCCATAAATGGGTAACATAAGCCAGAATATCTCCAGTGGATCGACACTGACGGAATCCATACTGGTGATCGTTGATCACACGGAAGGTTTCTAGGTAGTTTAAGAGTTGGCAGTTAATTGATTTCTCCATTACTTTAGAAAGAGTAGATGTAATTGCAATGGGACGATAATTGGATGGGAGGGATTTGTCACCCTTTTTAGGAACTGGCTGGATATGAGCAAATTTCCAAGCAGAAGAAAAAACACCTTAGGAATAAGAAAGTGAAAAAAGGCGGCAAAGAATAGGAGTAAGTTCAGGAGCACAGGTTTTGAGAACAAGTGGAGAAATACCATCAGGACCTGGAGCTTTCTTAGCTTCAAGATTCATCAAAATCCTTCTGATATCCTTTTGACGGAAGACCACAGAAGGCATTGAATGGAGCGTGTTAGAAATGGTGGGAGGTGTTTTACCAAGATCATTAATACATGAGCTGGAAGAAAAATGGGATGCTAGCAGGTCAGCTTTATCCTTGGCTGAAGTGGCAAAAGAACCATCTGGTTTGGGCAGAGGTGGGAGCAAAGATGGGCAAAAGTTGCGGCCAATAGCTTTGGCAAGAGACCAGAAAGCTCGGCTACCATTAGGATAAGAAGCAAGTTTTCTACTCTTAGCCTGTTCAAACTCTAGTTTGGACTGATTAATAACTGCTTTACAATTGTTGCGAGCTTTGGTGTAGGCAGAAAATGAAACTGAAGAATTAGAAACAAGCCAATTACGATATGCAACATTCTTCTCTTGGACAGCCTTAGCACATTTATTGGAAAACCAAGGTTCAGATAAAGGACGAGATTTTAAAGTGGAGTGTGGGATAAGGGATTCCATTCCTGCAAGAATAATTTCACTGACCCGATCTGAGCAAACGTTGACATCAGAAGTTTTGAAACAGTAATCCGACCAAGGAAAAGAAGAAAAGAAGTCTCGCAGGTCATCCCATTTTGCATTCTTGTAATGCCAAACAACACGTGGTTGGGAATAGCCATGAGATAAAGATTCCATTGGAGAAGAGACAATCACCAAGTTGTGATCTGAAGTGCCTAAAGGACCTCTCACTTCGACCGTGTACTTAGAAGGGTTGTTTGTGAGAAAAAGATCAAGCGTATTGGCTGTATGATTCGGATTGTCCGGTATTCTTGTAGGTAAATGAACAATCTGTACTAAGTCATTAGTAATTGCAAAAGCCTCAGCATCTCGACCTGCTGGGTCAGTGTGACTAGAAAACGGGAGCCAGTTGGAGTTGTGAACATTAAAATCACCAAGGAAAATTACCTCACTGTTAGGAAAGTTGGACTGGAGAAAGTCAAGTTGCAAAGAGAGGAAGTCAAAGAGCTCCAAGTGATTAGTGGAGTTGGGAGAACGGTAGAGACAACAGATGAATTTGACACAATGAGGTAGAGAGATTTTAAGCCAGAGAAGATCAAAGAGAGGAGATTCCAAATTGCCAAGTCTCTGACAGGGAATATCAGAACAGACATATGCACAAGTACCACCTTTGAGGTGGAAGGAATCATACAGCGAATAATTTGGGCATCTGAGATGAGCAGTAGATGAATCAACCAATAACAGATTCTGTCAGAAAAAGTACATGGGGTTTGGCAGACTGCAAGTGGAAATGAACATCGTTGAGATTAGAATTGAGACCACGTATATTTGTGAAATGAATTAGGAAGTCCTTGGGAGGTTTAAATCTTTTCGCAGATAAGCTTGTTCTATTAGTTTGACAATTCATGGTGTATTCAATAGTAAGAAAAAGTAGGTGGGACATGCTGTATTAAGTAACGAAATTTTTGGATATGGCGTACATGTGGTTAGAACATACCCAGATCCTTGACATAAAGTGGCCTCGACAATGCACCCCGCATACACACTACTCGGATTCCCTCCAGTCACTATCTGGCAGAGTAGAGGTAACAAGATTATACACTAGCTGATCCGGAAACTTCCTAGAGAGTTACCAATAGGTTCAGTCCGGTGTACTAACTAGCGGCCGGCCTGCGAACACCGTTTTAGAGCTGTATCCTCGAAATGTAAGGAATATTGGATCTCGCTACGACGTTCATCATAACCTCAAAATTCATCAATCATACTGCATAATGGAAGAGATAGGGAAGGGTTGACCGGAACTTAGCTCTAGAGACTAAACATGGGTTCCACCACTTCAAGCCTCCAATAAGCAAAGTGGTGGTATTTCACCGGTTGATGAGAGTCATCTACCATCTAGTACTGCCTGGTAACATAGAGGGGCAGCGTTCCAACATGTGGTGTAGGTGCCACACCTTGACCCCTGCTTACGTTGGTTCACACCTGGGTGGTCACACACCATGTACTTGTGCATGGAGGTTATACCCAGGATTACTAACAGTCCCACCATCGTGAAGGTCAAGAAGAGGATGTGGCTGTCACAGACCGTCCGGACTTCGCCGAAATTGGGTCCACTTGACTTGAGTGTCACCCGAATATCAGTTCCATCAGCGTTTTAGACTCCCAGGTAGCAAGTACAGCTTGTCTGGCATATCTGAGAGAATGTCTGTGACAACCTCAAGGACCTCGAGGATGCAGAAAGGTCAGGGAATAACCACCGCATATTCCCGGAACAATATGGCCTTAGTTGCTAATGCTCCTAAAAAAAAAACCAAACCATAAACCCAAATTGTCAAACAAAAAAAGCTACGAGAGTGTTTCAAGAAAGGTGGACAAACAATTTTTTCATTGAATCAAAAAACAAACCTGTGTGCTTAATTTGTTCTGAGACTTTCTGTCTTCAAGGAATACAATATTAAGTGTCATTACAAAAAAAAAAAAAAAACAGTAAATATCATAAACTTCAAGAAGAAATTAGAAAGATGAAATTAGAAAAATTTATGAAACAGATTAAAAGCTTAAAATGCTGAATACATTCTTTTTAAAAAAAGCAAAAATTTTCTGACAACATTTTGCTTGCAAGTTATAACTGTATCAGAGAAAATCGCCAAGCACTCAAAAAGTTACTCTGATGGTGAATTTGTCAAGGAGTGCTTAACCTCTGTTATTAATATTTTGTATCCAGAGAAGAATGAAGAGTTTGATGCCATTAGCTTGTCCCAAAGAATGGTTATGAGACATATTGAGGAAAGTTTTATAGATATATATATATTTTTGTTAGTTGTTGGTGCATCGGCTTCTGTGGCCATATTGCACCTCCCAAGGTTTTTGCATTTTTTACTCTGATCGAAGCCCGAGGGGTGATTCGAACCAGTGACCTTTGGGTTACAGGGAAGGAACTTTACCCACCCGGCTAGCCCGGTTGGCTCTGCAGATATAGAAAAAGCTTAGCAATGCTAAGCTTCTAAACTTGCATTTGGAGGGAATGGTGTGATTTTTTGATTTTTTTTTTTGGCTGATGCTACATAAGCTCATACACTTGCTTTCTTGCATCAAATGCCTCTACTACTACTACCTCCTTATTGCTACTAGAAAAATTCCTATACATCATTGACAAGACACCATGGGCTACTCTTGCAGACCGTCTGCACTGCTCAGAAAAATTCATATCTGCCTGCACAATTACCCCCAGGTCCTTTTCATTCTCTACCACTGTCAGTGTAGTACTACAGAGTTGATATGTTACTCTGGGGTTACTGTTTCCCATATGTAGTACTTTACATTTGTCAATGTTAAACTTCATTTGCCACCTCTCAGCCCAATCTGCTCAACTTTTCTAGATCCTGTTGCAGCAGCATACGGTCATTAGTGTCCTTAACAACCCTGCCAACTTTCGTATCGTCTGCAAACTTGGACATTAAGCCTGATATACCATCATCAATATCATTTATAAATATGATATTTATAAATTATATGCTCCAAATGCCACATTGCTCAATTTGTGCAGCAGTCTTCCATATGCAACAGTATCAAAGCCTTTCTAAGACCCAAATATATGATATTTGGGCCTTTCTAAGACCCAAATATATGATATCAAAGTTATTCCCTGCATCCAGTTCCTTTGTGACCACATCACAGTATCCAATCAAATTGGCCAGACAAGACTTCCCCTTAACCAATCCATGCTGTGTCCGAGTTACAACTGAAGTTTTGTCTAGATGATCCTGCAGTGCTACTTAATTTCCCTGAAACAGAAGTTACTTGTGTCGCCCTTTCATCCTCCTTCGTGAATTGAGGTCACATTTGCACATCTCCAGTCCAGGGGGTAACTCCCCTGAGTCCAAGGAAGCTATCATAATTATGGCTATCCTTTGCTGCCTCCTTTAATATAACTGGATAGATCCCATTCACTGTGGTGCCTTTTTTATATTTATCTTCAACAATTTCTCCTCCACTTTCCTCTCATTTATTACAAATCATCTAGCTCACTGCCAGAGTTTAATTCACCTCTGGCATTCCCCTCCCTGAATAATTCCTCATGTGTGAATGTAGATGCAAAATACTCATTTAGTTTATCATTTAGATCATCAACAGTTGAACAATCAATATCCAGTGGACCAATCCGATTTATCCCTTTCCTTCTAGAGTTTACACAGGTAAAGAACTCTTTTCTGTTTTTATTTGCATCCTTTGCCAAAAATTTCTCATAATCTACCTTTGCCTGTCTAATCTCCTTTGTGACTTGGTTAAAGACAAGCTTATATCTATCACAGGCTTCCACCCCATCCATTAATTTATATGTATCCCATGCATTTTTCTTCTCTGCCATATGTCTCATTAGTTCATCTGACATCCATTTAGGCCTAAACCTTGAACAATATTTCTTAGTTGGTATGTATAGCCTAGTAGCTTCCAAGATAAATTCTTTGAATGCTTCCCATTTTGAATTTGCTATTGATAACATCATCAGTTGGTCCCATCGTATAAAATTTAAATACTGTCTCAGACCTCCATAGATGCCTTTACGAAAGCAAAAACCCTTCCCTTCACCCCTGATGGTAGTTACCTCTTTCAATAAGCCCCACTTGAGCAAACTGTGATCACTGCTATCTAGTGGTTCCTTTATGCATCAAGAATCACTACAGATAATCAGATCAAGAGTATTACTCCCTCTAGTTCCCTCCCGAACATTCTGATGTAGAAAACAATAATCCAATAAATACACAAAAGCCTTGCTAGTGTGTGAGTGAGCAACCTACAAATTTCAGTCAATATCTGGGAAATTAAAATTTCCCATTATAAGACTCTGATTTATTGGCCCACTCTATTTCCCTGTACAATTTTTTACTATGCAGGGAGTTCTCGACTTTATGAGTTAATTCGTTCCTACCGCCCTCTCGTAAATCGAGAATTTATGTCCCATAGACATAAGGTTAAAAATAGGGGTTATGTTCTCAACAGTGAAATTAGTTAGCTAACTGGTTTATATTTAAACAAGATTGATTTATCTAAAGAAATGAAAACTTGTAAAATCAAGCAAATTATAATAATAGAGAAATTATTTACGACTTACAAATATTAAAGAATGCTTATTCTTTGTCATCATCGACTAAATGCACACTTGTTGATCACTCACAGGCTTGTTGCACAAGGAGACATCTTCTTGAGTAATGTTTCAAGAGGTGTTTGTTTCAAAGATAATCTACTCTTTTAATTATAAATTATATGATTGCATGCAAAAGCATTTTTTAACAGCACACAAATTGCAACTAACCTGATTCGTGTGGAGTAACACAGTACACAGTTTACGAAGCTTAAAAAAAAAGGAAGAGAAGATTCTGAAAATTTATTTATGTTTTTTATACGATTGAAGATTACAGTAAAGGGGAAATACTGAAATCTTCAATCGTATAAAAAACATAATAACGTAAAAAACCACACAATTCCAGCTACTGGTATTTTTGCAAATGCAAGAAGATAGAGTTTATTACCCACTTATAACTGCTTACAGTAACAGTAAAGCTCAATAAACCAGAAAGTGTAAATTGTTTTTTTTGTTTTATGTTCGTGACTTCCAGAAATGTGCTTTAGAAAAATATCACAAAGACGTTTAAAATTGATTCTTATAATGGAACATATGATAATGATGAAAGTGTAGTGCATTTTAATGATTTCAATTGGTAACTAATACAACTTACAAATCACTCTCATGACCTTTTATATGACCTTAAAAACGACATTTTTGAGAGATAAATAGTCATTCAGCTTCAAATAGCTTAGTCATTCAGTGAAAATTTCAACTTCCGAGATCTTGGAACATATTACCATAAAACAATTTGTTATTGGGTTCACATTACGATATTTTAACGATATGATGGTGTCTCTGGAATAGATTAATATCGTAAAGCGGGGTAAACTGTATTGTATAGCTTTGAACGTGGTTTGGAATGCAGTATTTATGAATGTTTAACATACGTTTTTTGCAATTAATGTTCATATTTTCGATTTTGTTGATACTTGAGGAAAAAAAACTTGTAAACCTGGGAACTCGTAAAGTGAAAACTAGTAAAGCGAGAACTGCCTGTACTCATCAGAGTCTTTAGGCCTATAACACACTCCTGCTCTCAATTTTGATTTACCAATGCTTAGGTCACACTAAAATGACTCAACATTGCACTGTTCACCGATGTCGACTGGCTGTACCTCCTTGGATTTTATATTTCTTAACTAATAGCATAACCCCTCCTCCCTTCCTATCCTGTCTATCCTTCCTGTACACATTGTACTCCCCAAATTCCAGTTCTGCATTCCTTATATCTGTGTGACTCCATGTCTCTGATATCCCAACAATATCAGCCTTTGATATTTTGACCAACACATCAAATTCATCAAATTTATTTACCAAACTCCTAGCATTGGTGTATACGCAAATATACATGCACCTGTTCCTATTCTTAGCTACCCTAACACAACTCATGTGTTTACTTGTACCACAATGACTCCCAGCAGTCTCTGAAATCCACTGCATCGTTTTCCAGGCTGCTGCTCATTCCAATAGAAGCAGTGCAAGCCAGCAGCTACTGTTAATCAATTAATATGTGTATCCCCCCAATCTAGCAGTTTTCTGACCCACCTAACACTGCCTCGATAGTATCAGCAAATATTCTTGCACCCTTTCTATTTAAGTGTATCCCATCCCTGTAGAAGCAGTCTCTCCCGTTAACAAGCACAGACCAGGCTGAGAAAAATTCTACCCCTTGAGCCTTGCACAATCTCTCCAGGGCCGAATTGATCAACAAGGCTCTCATTGTATACTCCCTGCCATCGTGTCTGGGCAGAATTGCAGACACTTTCAAATTCAACCCTAATTCATGGCTTTTTTTCGACAGTGTGTACTTGTTAAGTAATTCCGCCGGTCTCCTACTCTTAATATCATTAATGCCAACACGTACAACAATATCACCATTTGTGTCCTTAAAATATGATATCTGCTCTACAACGTCATCAACCTTTGCCCCTGGTCCTGTTCCCCCTATCCTTGTAAACACTTGGATTGGATACTTGTAAAAACTTGCATTGTATTCACTTGGATTGGATACCCTTACCGATACTAAGTAATAACCTACAAAATCTCTATCAAAGTTAAAAATTAAACTAAGTATCATACTAGGAATATAAAGCTACTACAAAATCTCTATCAAAGTTAAAAATTAAACTAAGTATCATAACTAGGAATATAAAGCTACTCTAGAAATAAATTAATATGCCACAATTTAAATTAATAAAACAAAATATTTTAAAAAACTTCTCTATTAGCAGGAACCGTAACAACGTCGCCTCTCGTACTCTCGTTCCCAAAATTCGGTGTTTCCTCGAACTAATTGTAATTATCATAATTACAATATATATTTTTGGAATTTGATGAATGGCAATCAGATATATGAAAATACTATTTCCTCAAAAATATAATTTCTTAATATTTTGTAATTCATAATTTTTATAATTTATTTATAATAAAATAGTTGCAATTTTGTTATTTT
The DNA here is from genome assembly GCF_048544385.1 of Mastigoproctus giganteus. NCBI lineage: Eukaryota > Metazoa > Arthropoda > Arachnida > Uropygi > Thelyphonidae > Mastigoproctus > Mastigoproctus giganteus. Next base: position 117,764,411 of record NC_143575.1, on the reverse strand, counting down.
ATGTTACAAGTTATGACGATTAGATAAATTTGCCATTCTTTTAGTAGTGTGGCCCGAATCAGGATGGACTTAAGTCTTGTGTGGCCCACTGAACAAAAAAAGGTTGCCCGTGCCTGAAGGAGGCAAATCTGATTCACCCCTTCCTTCTAGAGTTTACATAAGTACAGAAGTCTTTGCTGTTTTTCTTTACATTATCAATGTTAGCCATATGGTGCAAGGAAGCCTGATGCTTATTCTACACCAGCCAAAAAAAATTTCTGAGTTACCCTGAGAGAGACAGTCAGAAGTAGAAGGGAATCACCAAGGAAGAGAAGAATGATGATATCTAGCTCACAGGACCCTGGGTGTGCATCCTCTGCTGAAGATTACTTGTAATCTGCCTAAGCTCCTTTCTGACTTGATTACAGACTATCTTATACCTTCCAAAGGCTTTTGTATCTCCTGAAAATTTATATGCATCCAACATTTTTCTTCTCTGCAACAAGTCTTTCAGTTCATCTGACATTTATTTAGGCCTAAACCTTGAAGAGTATTTCTTATTTGGTATGAAAAGCCTAGTAGCTCCCCAGATTAATTCCATGAATGCTTCCATTTAGAGTTTGCTGTTGGTAACATCATCGGTTGGTCCCATTGTATAGAATTTAAAAACTGTCTCAGACCACTGTAGTCACCTTTATGAAAGAAAAAACCCCTCACTTTACACCTGATAGTAGTTACATCTTTAAGTAAATCACATATGAGTAAAGTAGATTGTGATCACTGCTGCTAGTGGTTCCTTTATCTACAAATTCTTAATGCATTAATAATCACTGTTGGCTTAAGCATTAATTGAGGGAATACAATGCAAGAAAGCAAGCTTACGCAGCATCAGCCAAAAAAAAAAAAAAAACATCCCATTTCATCCATCCATTCACTCCAAATGTCTGTCCAGCTCAGCCTTAAGTTTAAAGCTATCAAGATGGAAGTCTGTTCCAGCAATCAACTACCCACTGGCTAAAGGCAAATTTCCGCACACCTATTCTACAACTGTCTTTCCTCAAGTTTAATCAATGCCCGCTGAGGTTCTTAATCTGAGCAAGACAAAGAATTCCATCAGCACTGAGCTTGCTCAAAACATTCAAGGCCTTATACGCCTCAATCAGATCACCTCACACGTGCCTAGTCTCCAGGTGCTGAAATTTGCAGAACTTGAGCCTTTCTTCATAAGAGCACCCCTTTGTTCCCCTTCTTTGTACTCATTCTAGCAATCTACATCCTTCCTAAAATGAGGCTTCCAGATCTGAACACAGTATTCAAGGTGTGGTCTGACCATTGCCTTGTACAATGGGATAATCACCTCCTTGTCCCTGCTAGCAAAATTTCTATATATCATTGACAAGACTCCATGACCTGCTCTGGCAGCCTGTCTGCACTTCTTGACAAACTTCATATCTGACTGGACAATTATCCCCAGGTCTTTTCACTCTCCACTTCCCTGAGTGTAGTACCACACAGCTGGTATGTTTTTCTTGGTTCACTGCTACACACATGCAGTACTTCGCATTTGTCAATGTTAAGCTTCGGTTGCCACATCTCAGCCCATTTGTCCAACTTTTCTAGATCCTGTTGGTGTAGCATACTGTCTTTACTGCTGTTAACAACTCTGCCAACCTATGTATCATCTGCAAACTTGGACATTAAGCCTGATATACCTTCATCAATATCACTGATAAATATAAAAAATAACAATGGGCCCAACAGTGAACCCTGGAGGACTACACTAATAACATTAGTGGAGTTAGAATTAGCAGCAGCTCTGTTCACCATTTGGCATATGTCGTATTGTGGAATTAACTTTGCAATTGTGATGCCATATTTGCATTACCAGAGTATATGCCCACCCACTGATGCTAAGCCAACAAGCTTCAAAACAATGCCTTCTGGGTGTGGTGCCCACTGAGAATGAGTTGTTGTTGTTGTTGTTGTTGTTGTTGTTGTTGTTTTTTGGTGCAAGGGCTGCTTAGGCCATATTGCACCTATCACTGTTATAAATGGTACATATGCATGGTGGTTGTGATGGCATTACTTAAAAACGATCATATAATTCGATAATTTTTGTGAAGTGAAAGAACTCCAGTAGATTAGCGTCGTTACCTATGATATGGCAGAGTGTCAAAGGTTCTTTAAGGTTTGGTAGAAAGCTAAAAGAGACTTGGCGGGCAGTGGTGTATAAAGTACACTCAATAAGAATATGCTTTATTGTGAGTGGACAATTGCACTGTGTGCATTGTGGAGGATCATTACCTGTGAGGAGATAAAGGTGGGTAAGGTGACTATGGCCAATTCGCGCTCTAGTTAAAATTACTTCCTCCCTCCTGTTCATACGGAAACTGGAGGTCCACGATTGCGGTTCAGGTTTTATTTGGCGGAGTTTATTGTGTGTTTGGGCTTGCCATTGAATTCTCCATTGTTCTTTACACATTCTTTGAATGTTACTTTTGTAGTCAAGATATGGGACGTAATGCTGTGATAATTCTCTGTCGGATGGATGTTTAGCGGCATAGTCTGCACGTTCGTTTCCTAGTATCCCAGCATGGCCTGGGATCCAACAGAAAATGACCACTCGTTGGAGTTCTTGAAGATGCATCAGTTTGGATTTTATGAGCTTTATTAAAGGATGTGTTTTAGAAGAATTTTTCTGTAAAGCTATAATCGCACTCTGGGAGTCTGTATATATCATGCTTTTATGGATGGTCAGATGGAGGATATTTTCCACTGCAATTTTGATGGCGTATAATTCAGCTGTATAGCTGCTGCATTCATTGGGAAGTGATACAGAAAAGGTTTTATGAGGGAAAACGGCTGATGCACCCACTCCACTCTCAGATTTTGATCCGTCAGTATATATTTTTGAAAAATGCAGATAATTTTGTGTATGGGCTATATGGAGTTGTTGTATATTAACATTTGCAAGAGAGTGTTTTCCCCAGTTTAGAAAATAACTGTCACAGAGTGGCATAATACACCTCCATGGGGGATCCGTACTGCTTAAATCTTGAAGAACTTTATCGGGATCTATATTCCAGGTTTCTGATAGTGCTTGAGCTCTGAGAGCAAAAGGTTGAATTGCTCTTGGTTTATTTCTATAGAATGTTGTGAACTGTGGGTCGTTAAGTATCGGCCTAATGGGATGGGTAGGTAGACTTTGGATTTTAGTTGTATAGTTAAGAATTAACATCTTTCTTCTGAGGGTTAGAGGAAGTTCATGAGCATCAATATAAAGACTTTGGACTGGTGAAGTTCTATAAGCGCCTGTAGAAATCCTCAGGGCAGAGTGTTGAATTGGTGCAAGTCGCGCTAGCACACTTTCTCTAGCAGAATCATACACCGGGGCACCATAATCAAGGCGAGATCTGATTAGGGCTCTATACAAATGCAGTAACGTGTACCGATCTGCACCCCATGATGTAGAAGAAATGACTCTGAGTATGTTCATTTTTTTCAGGCAAGACGTCTTTAGATGTTTAACGTGCTCTATGAAGTTCAACTTACTATCAAAAGTCAGACCAAGCAGACGAATGCTGCTCACAACTGAGATAGTTTGATTTGTTAAGTGTACTTCTGGATCTGGATGCATCTTCCTTTTGTTGCAAAAGTGAACTACTTTAGATTTTGAACAAGAGAGTCTATACCCATTCTGTGCCATCCATAACTGAATATTATTAATTGAAATTTGGAGCTGCCGCTCAATGAAAGTCATGTTTTGAGAACTGCAAGAAAAAGTGAAATCATCGGCATAGAGGTATGAATTCACAGTGCTGGGCATATATTTAGTCATATGGTTTATTCTTATTGTGAATAAGGTGGCACTGAGCACAGAGCCTTGTGGGACCCCTTCTTCTTGTATATATGTTTGAGAGAGAACTTGTCGGTATCGGACTTGAAAAGATCTGTGCTGAAGAAAATTCAATATGAAGTACGGTAAGTGGCCTCTCAGGTCAAGGGAATGCAGATCTCTTAGGATACCAAAACGCCATGTGGTGTCGAAGGCTTTTTCTACATCAAGGCATACCATGACGAGATGCTCATTTCGAATGAATGCATTCCTGATGTTTGTTTCCGCTTTGACCATGAGATCCAGGGCTGATCGATTTTTTCTGAATCCAAATTGATTGTCAGAAATTATATTCTTAGAGTCGAGAAACCAAGTAAGTCGACGGTGAATTATTTTTTCCAGGGTTTTGCTTAAGCAGCTGGTGAGAGAAATAGGTCTATAGTTTTCAGGAATGGAATGATCTTTTCCTGGTTTCGGAATTGCTATTATATAGGAGTGGTGCCAGGAACTGGGGAAACAATGTTCAAGAAAGATGCGATTGAAAAAAGTGAGCAGTGAACAGACCGATTCTTTATTTAAGTGTTGGAGCATTATGTAGTATATTCCGTCGGGGCCTGCAGCACTGTGTTTTGAGCTAGATATGGCTTCTTGAAGTTCAAGCATTGTAAGCGGCTGATTATAAGGTAAAGTACATTTACTCGTAGATCTGAAGTTCAGTTTGGACTTTTCAGCTAATGCTTTGATCTTCTGGAATGATAGATCATATGCTGTTGAGGCAGATAGCTGTGAAAAAACAGTCCCTAGGGCATTGGCTATATCTACAGGAGAAGAAAGATCCTGTCCATTCCAGTTCAGAATTGGAGAGGATAATTGGGGAGCTTTGCCACTTAGTTGTTTTATTTTCCGCCATATTATTCTTGAATCAGTATTCTTATTAATCGTGCTCGCAAATCGAATCCAAGATTCTCTTTTAGCTTTCTTCCTAATGTGACGGGCCTTGGCTCTGAGTCTCTTGTAGTTTATAAGATTGGCGGTGGTGGGATATTTTCGAAACAGATTCCATGCTCGGTTTTTTTCTTTTTTTGCACCTTTGCACTCTTCGTTCCACCAATAGTTTGTGGTTCTATGGGTTGTTGACTGTGATTGTGGAATCGCAGTGCATGCAGCAGCGAGTATTTGTCTTGTGATGTGATCGGTAGCTGTGTCAATAGGACAGGTTTCGATGATCTGTTCATCAAAGGACACTCGGGAAGTGAATTTTGCCCAATCTGCTCTGTGAAATTTCCATTTTACATAGTTTTGGGAAATTATGGATTGTGCTGTTTGAATTTTACATATTAGCGGAAAGTGATCACTATTTAGCGGGTTGTCGAGGGCCGTCCACTCAATACTAGGGAAGAGGATCGGAGAGCATATCGAAAGGTCTATTGCAGAAGTTGTACCCGTAGAGAGATGGATGTAAGTTGGCAAGCCAGTATTTAGTATAATCAGATTTTGTCTGTCAGCAAGCTGTTCGATAAGTTGTCCTCGTCTATCTGCATTGGGAGAACCCCACAATGGATGGTGTCCATTGAAGTCACCCAATAAACAGATAGGGGTTGGCAACTGCTGAATAAGATCTTCCAGTTCATGGATGGTATAGGACTGATTGGGCGAAAGGTAGATAGAAACAATTGTCAAAGTAATACCAATCACAATACGTGTTGCAACAGCTTCGATGGAGGTTTGTAAAGGAATTAATCTGCAAGGTACTCTGGAGTCTATGAGTATGGCTACCCCTCCGTGAGCATTATTTGTAGCAGTTCTGTCTTTTCTAAAGAGTGCATAATTTTTAACTGAGAGTGACACATGACGTGTTAAATTTGTCTCCTGTAGGCAGATGCCTACGGGATGATAACGATCAATTAACTCGTGGATATCATCAATGTTACTGCGAATTCCTCTACAGTTCCACTGTATGATTTGGTGCATTATTTGGTTTTGTTACTTGAGGAAGATTCTGAGTCTTTTTTATTTCCAGGCTGTTTGTGGCGATCGAGTTTCATTTTCTCTTTTCTTGGAAAGTTTGGGCGTCCGGTATCCAAGACATCTTCTGCATGAAGATCTAGGATAGGTTCATTTGGGTCAGCATTGTTATCAGTGTCCATATTTTCTGAAGTGATATTGTTTGTCTTCCTATTTGTAACTGAGTCGGTTTTTGACTTTGAAATATCTGGTGGTCTATGTGGGGTTGCTGGTGGGACTGAGACAGGGGTGTTGTTGGCTCTATCTACTACCTTTTGCTCTTTTGGAGTCTGTTTCATTGATGGTGACAGTATAGATCGGGCCCAATCTGCAATCGACATTGTTGGGGGAACTGATACTTCAGTTTGTGTTGCTGTTGTTTGGTGTTTTTGCATTGCTGCTGCATAGGTGTTCTTAGGTGCGTTAAGCATAATTTGCTTTCTTGCCTCTTGGTATGTGACTTTTCGTTCTACCCTGTACTTTTGGATTTTTTTTTCAGTTTTCCATAGATCGCATGACTTGGAGTAGGCTGGATGCACGCCTTTGCAATTCAGACAGTGCGGTGTTTTGGCGTCACAGTCTGTGTGCGAATGTTCTTTCGACCCACAGTTTGGGCAGGCTGGATCTCCTCGACAAGCCATTTGTGCGTGACCAAATTTTTGACACTTGTAGCATCTTATAGGATTCGGGATAAAGGGTCGTACTCGGCAGTTGAGATAGCCGGCTTTGACACTGGATGGCAAGATAGGTGTTCCGAATGTCAGGATGATGTTGCGGGTGGGAACAAGTTCTCCATCTTTCCTGATCATGATGCGCTTGGCTTGTATTACTTTCTGATGTTTGAGTTCTTGGGCCAGTTCATCTTCTGTTACATTTATCAGATCCCACTCAGCAATTACTCCCTTGGAAGTATTTAGTGTTGCATGAGGGGTAACTTGAATGGGTAGCCCGCCAAATACTGTTAGTTTCAACAGTCTCTCAGAATGTGCACGACTCACTGTTTCTACCAAGAGGTCTCCAGATCTTAGTCTTCTCACCATTTTGGGAGAGCCCGCCACATTTTCCAAACATTTTTGTATAAGAAATGGTGAGAGAGTGCTCATAGATTTGTCCGACAGACTATGTAAGATAAGGAATGATGGGCATTCCTGTTGGTCTGTGTCTGTACGCAGTCGTTTAGACTTTGTTACATCGTGAGAAATTTCATGATCAGCATTGTTGATGGTACTGGATGAGCGCCTAGGCTGCTCAAGCTCTGGGTAATTGTCGTAGTCCATGTTAGGCTCCTTTTTGCCCTGGGAGGTTGACTTTCCCTCCCAAGTTTCCGGCCCCGCCACGGGGAGGCAGGAGCAGTGCCGCAAGGAGGCCAAGCGGTTAGATAAGTTAGTTGGTTAGTAAAATAGAGTAAATATATGTAATTAAAAAGAAAGGTGAGTTTCCTTCCTTGTTCTTACTTGTGATTTTTCAAGTATAGAACTGAATTATAAATGAACTTCCAGTAAAAAACGATATAACTTAATATAAACTTTTATCACTTGGAAAGATCGCTATATATTCGCACTTTGAACGCTTGACCTCGAATTCGCTTGGCACCCGGGGCCATGAGAATGAGTAACAGTAGTCTTCTTTACTAGAGAGTGTTACTTATTCGAAGTAGTCAACTTATTCAACTGAAAGGGTAGCTGTGGGGATAAGCACCAGATTGCCAGTGACGATGACATAGGTTTGATCCTCGGAAAAAATTAAATAAAATAGAAAATGTGGCGCCATCTATCTGGGGTACAAAATAAGAACTAAAAATATTTTTTTTTGCCTTTAGCCAGCGGGTAGTTGGTTGGTGGAACAGACTTCCATCCCTTGTTGTGGAAGTTGATAGTCTAAATACATTTAAGGCTCAGCTGGACAGGTATTTCGAACGAACGGAGGGGTGAAGTGGAAGTGATTTTTTTTTTGGTTTTTTTTGGCTGATGCTGCATAAGCTTGCTTTCTAGCATCATATGCCTCTACTAATGCTAATGCCTCTACTAATGCCAATACCTATCTCGCTGTGAAGGAAGCCACAATATGAGATATAATGAAAATGATGCCTTTACACTACATATGTAGTTTAATTTTATGGGTAAACTATGGTGTATCTACACCGATATTATATAGTTAATTTAAACCCATATGAAATTATGACTTGTCCATGGTGCAAGGAAGCCTGAGGATTATGCTGCACCAGCCAACAAAAAAAAAAAAAAAAAAATTTCCTGAATTACCCAGAGAGTTTTTGTTTTGTTTTTTTTGTTTTTTTTTTTTTCAGGAGCATTAGCAACTATGGCCATATTGCTCCGGGATATGCGGTGGTCATTCACTGACCTTGCCGCATCCTCCGTATTTGGTGGTGACGGGCTCGAACCCCGGTCTAATCAAGAAGCGTGTGCTACGCACTGCTGCTGCTCCTTCCCACCTGGCTACGGAGGCGCCTACCCAGAGAGAGAGAGAGAGAGAGAGAGAGAGAGAGAGAGAGAGAGAGAGAGAGAGAGAGAGAGAGAGAGAGACAAAAGCAAAAGGGAATCACCAAGAAAGAGAAGAATGATGATATCCAGCTCAAGATTCTGGGTGTGCCAAGCCCATACTCACCAGATGTGGGGTCCTGGGGGGAATAAGTAACAGTAGTCTTCTCTACTAGAGAAGCATTACTTATTCAACAAGATACCAGGTAACGCAATACCTGGTATCTCGTTGTGAAGGTAGCCACAATGAGATATAATTAAAATGATGCCTTTACACTACATATGTAGTTTAATTTTATGGGTAAACTATGGTGTACCTACACCGATATTATATAGTTGTTCACTGTACACATCAAAATCATTAGGCCTATAACACACTCCTACTCTCAATTTTGCTTTCCCAGTGCTTATTTCACACCAAACTGACTCAAGATTGCACTGTCCTCCCATGTCAACTGGATGCACTGCCTTACATTTTGTGTTTCTTAACTAATAGCTATATAATATCGGTGTTTAAATACACCATAGATAACTCTTAATAAACTACAAAGTAGTTGTGGTAGGCATCATTTGCTCTTTCTCATATTGTGCTCTGCCTTCACGACGAGTTGCCATGATATTGCACTACTTCGAATAAGTAACTCTTCACTAATAGAGAAGGCTATTGTTACTTATTCTCAGTTGAGTACCACCACCCAGACAGCACTGTTTCACGGCTATTGGCCGATCATCAGTGGGTGGGCAGGTACCCTGGTAATGCAGACATGACGACCCAGTTGTGAAGTTAATCACACAATATGAGAGATGCCAAGAGGTGTAGATGTCAATATTTAAAATAAATAAATGCACAAGGCATAATACTTTAAGAGTTTGGTATCTATATAATATCGGTGTTTAAATACACCATAGATAACTCTTAATAAACTACAAAGTAGTTGTGGTAGGCATCATTTGCTCTTTCTCATATTGTGCTCTGCCTTCACGACGAGTTGCCATGATATTGCACTACTTCGAATAAGTAACTCTTCACTAATAGAGAAGGCTATTGTTACTTATTCTCAGTTGAGTACCACCACCCAGACAGCACTGTTTCACGGCTATTGGCCGATCATCAGTGGGTGGGCAGGTACCCTGGTAATGCAGACATGACGACCCAGTTGTGAAGTTAATCACACAATATGAGAGATGCCAAGAGGTGTAGATGTCAATAGCCTTCTCTATTAGTGAAGAGTTACTTATTCGAAGTAGTGCAATATCATGGCAACTCGTCGTGAAGGCAGAGCACAATATGAGAAAGAGCAAATGATGCCTACCACAACTACTTTGTAGTTTATTAAGAGTTATCTATGGTGTATTTAAACACCGATATTATATAGATACCAAACTCTTAAAGTATTATGCCTTGTGCATTTATTTATTTTAAATATTGACATCTACACCTCTTGGCATCTCTCATATTGTGTGATTAACTTCACAACTGGGTCGTCATGTCTGCATTACCAGGGTACCTGCCCACCCACTGATGATCGGCCAATAGCCGTGAAACAGTGGTCTGGGTGGTGGTACTCAACTGAGAATAAGTAACAATAGCCTTCTCTATTAGTGAAGAGTTACTTATTCGAAGTAGTGCAATATCATGGCAACTCGTCGTGAAGGCAGAGCACAATATGAGAAAGAGCAAATGATGCCTACCACAACTACTTTGTAGTTTATTAAGAGTTATCTATGGTGTATTTAAACACCGATATTATATAGATACCAAACTCTTAAAGTATTATGCCTTGTGCATTTATTTATTTTAAATATTGACATCTACACCTCTTGGCATCTCTCATATTGTGTGATTAACTTCACAACTGGGTCGTCATGTCTGCATTACCAGGGTACCTGCCCACCCACTGATGATCGGCCAATAGCCGTGAAACAGTGCTGTCTGGGTGGTGGTACTCAACTGAGAATAAGTAACAATAGCCTTCTCTATTAGTGAAGAGTTACTTATTCGAAGTAGTGCAATATCATGGCAACTCGTCGTGAAGGCAGAGCACAATATGAGAAAGAGCAAATGATGCCTACCACAACTACTTTGTAGTTTATTAAGAGTTATCTATGGTGTATTTAAACACCGATATTATATAGATACCAAACTCTTAAAGTATTATGCCTTGTGCATTTATTTATTTTAAATATTGACATCTACACCTCTTGGCATCTCTCATATTGTGTGATTAACTTCACAACTGGGTCGTCATGTCTGCATTACCAGGGTACCTGCCCACCCACTGATGATCGGCCAATAGCCGTGAAACAGTGCTGTCTGGGTGGTGGTACTCAACTGAGAATAAGTAACAATAGCCTTCTCTATTAGTGAAGAGTTACTTATTCGAAGTAGTGCAATATCATGGCAACTCGTCGTGAAGGCAGAGCACAATATGAGAAAGAGCAAATGATGCCTACCACAACTACTTTGTAGTTTATTAAGAGTTATCTATGGTGTATTTAAACACCGATATTATATAGATACCAAACTCTTAAAGTATTATGCCTTGTGCATTTATTTATTTTAAATATTGACATCTACACCTCTTGGCATCTCTCATATTGTGTGATTAACTTCACAACTGGGTCGTCATGTCTGCATTACCAGGGTACCTGCCCACCCACTGATGATCGGCCAATAGCCGTGAAACAGTGCTGTCTGGGTGGTGGTACTCAACTGAGAATAAGTAACAATAGCCTTCTCTATTAGTGAAGAGTTACTTATTCGAAGTAGTGCAATATCATGGCAACTCGTCGTGAAGGCAGAGCACAATATGAGAAAGAGCAAATGATGCCTACCACAACTACTTTGTAGTTTATTAAGAGTTATCTATGGTGTATTTAAACACCGATATTATATAGATACCAAACTCTTAAAGTATTATGCCTTGTGCATTTATTTATTTTAAATATTAACTAATAGCATAACCTCTCCCTCGCTTTCCTATCCTGTCTATCATTTCTGTAAATGTTGTACTTCCCAAATGCCAATTCTGCATTCCATATATCTGTGTGACACCACGTCTCTAATATCTCAACAACAATCTTACTCTTAGTTAACCTAACACAGCCCATGTTTTTACTTGTTCCATGACAACTACCCAGCAGTATTTGAAATCCCCAGCAACATGCTTCCCAGTCTGCTGCTCATTCCAATGGAAGCAGTGCAAGAATCACTTTCACCTCTGCCTGCAGCTACTGTTAATCTATTAGTCTGTGAATCCCCCCCCCAAGCTAGCAGTTTTCCAACCCACCTAACACTGCCTCAATATTACCAGCAAACATCCCTGTGCTCTTTCTATTTAAGTGTATACCATCCCTGTAAAAGCAGTCTATCCTTTTAAGAATAAATTTTAAATATTATACCTGTAATATTACCTACGTATTAATTACCTGTAATACCTATAATATAATACCCATAAATACTGTCTAAATATTCAAATATTATACCTATAGATACTGTTTAAATATTATGCCTACAATATTTAAACAATAGTCAATCATGCTGACTTTTCATATATAATTATTTTGCCATAAAATCTCTTAAATATTTGCTTTCTGCTAAGGAGTCATTTTAATTTCATCTAATGATCATATATAGACAATATCTCCCAGAGAGAATTCATAATACAGGTCGACCATCACTAATCCGGCAGCACTGGGACCTGTGTGGTGCCAGATTAGTGAGTTTGCCGGATCACCAGTGGTTATTTTAGCACATACATTTTACCCAACAGCTAACCACCTCCTTCTAATACAGATATATATACAGTTATACCCAGATATTTATTAACAAATAAAGTACAAATAAAATAAAATATAAATACAAAAACCAGTAGCTTTCGGAACACATGTCCCTTTATCAACTGATAAGTCAATATAAAATTTGAATACACTACAAGCAAAGTGTGGCACGTTAATCATGCGTCATTGTTGTAGCACGGACGTGTGCTGCCTTACGCCAGTGATCATCCATCAATAAAACGGTTGTCTCTAGGATGGGATGCAGATGCATGCCTTTCTGGCGATTTAATGCCTTAGGGTTGTTTATTATGTTTAGTGACTCTAGCCATAGGCGGTGGCGAAAGTGTCGCGCGTGGTCCACTATCTCAAAGTCGCGCTTGGGGTCAAGATCGTGGTTGGTAGCCCAAAAATGTTCTGCGAGCACGGACTGGTCAGTTTCGGCAAGCCGGATTGCTCTGTCGTGTTCCATGAGGCGATCCTGGAGACGTCTCGATGTCTCACCTACGTAGCAACTGTTACAGGCCTTACAGGTGATACGGTACACTACATTGCTGCGTAAGACAGGTGTGACAGGGGTCTTCACACTGGAGACAAGTGAACGTAGGTTCCTACCGGGTAATTGTACACATTTGATGTTGTAACTTCTAAGGATCTTCGAGATACGTCCTGACACTCCTGGATAGTACAGAATGTAGGCGGACGATATGCCGACTTGCTTCGGAGGTCTTGGGTTGAATGTAAGTTCTTCTGCCTGTAACAAGCATCTGTTTAGTACATGGGATGGATAACCGCATTTATCCATCCCATGTACTAAACGGTTATCCATCCCATGTACTAAACAGATGCTTGTTACAGGCAGAAGAACTTACATTCAACCCAAGACCTCCGAAGCAAGTCGGCATATCGTCCGCCTACATTCCGTACTATCCAGGAGTGTCAGGACGTATCTCGAAGATCCTTAGAAGTTACAACATCAAATGTGTACAATTACCCGGTAGGAACCTACGTTCACTTGTCTCCAGTGTGAAGACCCCCTGTCACACCTGTCTTACGCAGCAATGTAGTGTACCGTATCACCTGTAAGGCCTGTAACAGTTGCTACGTAGGTGAGACATCGAGACGTCTCCAGGATCGCCTCACGAAACACGACAGAGCAATCCGGCTTGCCGAAACTGACCAGTCCATGCTCGCAGAACATTTTTGGCTACCAACCACGATCTTGACCCCAAGCGCGACTTTGAGATAGTGGACCACGCGCGACACTTTCACCACCGGCTATGGCTAGAGTCACTAAACATAATAAACAACCCTAAGGCATTAAATCCCCAGAAAGGCATGCGTCTGCATCCCATCCTAGAGACAACCGTTTTATTGATGGATGATCACTGGCGTAAGGCAGCACACGTCCGTGCTACAACAATGACGCATGATTAACGTGCCACACTTTGCTTATAGTGTATTCAAATTTTATATTAACTTATCAGTTGATAAAGGGACACGTGTTCCGAAAGCTACTGATTTTTGTACTTATATTTTATTTTATTTGTACTTTATTTGTTAATAAATATCTGGGTATAACTGTATATATCTGTATTTGAAACTATGGACCCCAGTACTCCAGGCCCATTTGTCACCACTCACCACCTCCTTCTACCTTTAACTCGTTGACTGCCAAGCTAGTTTAAGAAAAAAATTCCCCAGGGGCCAAAAAATATTTAGGAAATAATTTGATTAGTAATTCTAAAATAAATATTGTAATGTCAGTGTTGTCGTTTTTTCGCTTAAAATATATATAAAAAAAAGTATTTTTTTATGTCACATATATGTTTTTGTAACTAAAGTATGTTGGTTACTTTATTTCTTGAGAAGCCATGTCGGTCACATATGTGTGACAGTATTATACCTTCATATGTATACCGTACTATTATACCAGTACGGTATACATATGAAGGTCGTTTGTGGTTAGTTTATTGCACGTGTGGCGAGTGCTGCAATAAAATTAATTACGATAAAATAACTTCTCAAATGTCGCAATAAGTTTGTCAGTATTGTTAGAGATTTTGTGAAAACAAGTTCATTAGCGCGCTGTATTATCCATCATATTGTGTTGTGTTTTTCCACAAGTTTGTTGTAAAAAAAAAAAAAAAAATCTAAAAAGGAATGGCTAAAAGAAAATTACTAAGATAAGAGGAACTTAGAGAAATTGCTGGAATTTATAATTAAGCAGAGTTAAACTTCTCACAGACACACCGCTATCAAGTTTTTTCAGAAGTTCAACTTTATCTGTTATGGACAATGTGCGGTGTTTGCGCTTTACACCACGAGAAGCACTTCCTTTATGCATTGGAACTATGGCTGGGGCTAAATGTGAGCAGGTTATAATAATAAATGCAGAAAAACAAGTGGGAATGGTTTGCCAGTGTTTACGAGTTCATGCCAACAGCTGATGCTGCAACCAACACCACCAAAACAGTAGCGGCAGGTCAGTGTGCCGACCCGGGAAATTTGAAATTACTTTGCGGAAATTATGTCCGAATTAGCAGCGTGTCCGAACTGTAATAATAAAAAAGCATGAAAGAAAGTAATTAATAAGGCATTTCAATTACTGAATAAAATGTACAAAATAAAATTGAACAATACCTGAAGAACAGTCACTTATTTTGCCTTCTCCTTTACTACCCAGTAACAATGAAACGTCTAAACTGATTTTATTTTTTGTCAATAAAGATTCACACATAATTTCATCTGATTGTCTTCTTATACCTGGGAGCGGAAATATGTCTTTTAATTCCTGTGAAAGTTGTCCCTTTGATATAGGATACTGTATTTTTAATGTGCTATTAAGATCAGTACAATTATAATTTTCTTGTTTAACATCTTTCAAAGACTCCAAAGATGATGACTCTGAATTCTCCAGTTTAGTTCGAAGGTGTAGTTCAGTATCTACCTTCTTATCCGATGAACTGCTAGATATAATTAAATTAACTCTCTTATCACAGTGTGACAGTGAATCAGTGTAATTATAATTTTCTTCTGTAACATCTTTCAAAGATTCCAAAGATAAGGACCCCGAGTTCTGCAGTCTAGTTTGTGGGTGTAATTCAGCAACAGCCTTCTTATCACATGACTTACCAGATGTGATTAAATTAACTTCCTTATCACAGTGTGACAGTGAATTTTCTAAGATAATGTTGTCTCTTTCAACTAAGCCAAGTTCAATTTCGTGACAACCAGACTCTGCATTAAATGTGCTAGGATTTTTAACAACGGATTGCTTAATTTCATCTTGAGAAGAGTCCACAGTTACTGTTTCAACTTTCAATGGATGTTTCTCATTTGACATAAAATGAATTTCAGCTGAAGTTTCACTAGCTAATGGCTGCTCCTTCACCATACATATTTTACGAAGTTGGATATTTGAACTCATACGGGAGTCATTTTCATGATTTGCTGCACAGTTTTCAAACTTCTTCATCAATACATACTGAGCACAGTCCTCAGATATAATTTTTCTTATTTCAACATCATAGCCAGTTTTTGTTTCTTCTTCTTCATAATATGAATATATATCAGATGATAAATATCTATTCATTTCCTTTTTAACTTCTTCAATCTTTTTTTGTACATGTCTTCTCTTCAAAAGATTGTTAACTTGAAAATGTGAAAAGATATGAGATTCCTATCCAGAGAGAGAAAAATATTTAATAAGAGATTAAATATTATATTTCAACAAATCACTTCAGAGCAAAAAAAATATATTTTAAGCAAAATCAAGATCAATGAAAATAAGTATATTGCACAATAATATACAGTCAGACCTCTCTTTAACGAACTTCCATATAGTGAATTTTTTTGATTTCCCCTTGAAAATAGTTACATTGAAAATAGTTTCTGTATAATGGAGAAAATTTCCATATAACAAACTGATTTCGAGAGACCTTGGTACGCATTAGTCACATCTCTGGCCTTTAAGCAATAGAGCTGATGCTGTAGAGAGCACAAATTAAGAGCTAAAATGATTAAGAATAATCCCGTGACCTTTTAAGAGTTAAAGGGTGCAAGAATATTTGCTGATGCTATCGAGGCAGTGTTAGGTGGGTCGGAAAACTGCTAGCTTGGGGGGAGACAAAGACCAATAGATTGACATTAGCCACTGGCAGAGGTGAAAGAGATTCTTGCACTGCTTCTATTAGAATGAGCAGAAGCCTGAAAAACAAGATGTATGATATTTCAGAGACTGCTGGGAGCCATTGCGGTACAAGTAAACACATGGCTTGTGTTATGGTAGCTAAGAATAGAAACAGGTGCAGGTATACTTGCGTGTACACCAATGCTAGGAGATTAGTAAATAAATTTGATGAATTTGAGGTATTGCTCAAAACATCAAAGGCAGATATTGTTGGGATATCAGAGACGTGGTGTCACACAGATATAACGGATGCAGAACTGGAATTTGGGGAGTACAACGTCTACAGAAAGAACAGACAGGATAGGAAGGGGGGAGGGGTTATGCTATTAGTTAAGAAACACATAAAAACCAAGGAAGTGAAGCCAGTCGACATCGCTGGACAGTGCAGTATTGAGTCAGTTTGGTGTGACATAAGCATTGGGAGATCAAAATTGAGAGTAGGAGTGTGCTATAGGCCTAATGACTCTGATGAGTATAATAAGAAACTGTACAGGGAAATAGAGTGGGCCAGTAAATCAGAGAGTCTTATAATGGCAGATTTTAATTTCCCAGATATTGACTGGAATTTGGGGGCTAGTCACTCACACACTAGCAGGGCTTTTGTGGATTTATTGGATGATTGTTTTCTACATCAGCATGTTCGGGAGGCAACTAGAGGGAGGAATACTCTTGATTTGATTATCAGCAGTGATTCTTCATGCATTAAGAATCTGCAGATAAATGAACCACTAGGTGGCAGTGATCACAGTGTGCTGAAGTGGGATTTACTCAAAGAGGTAACTACCATTAGGGGTAAAGGGAAGGGTTATTGCTTCCGTAAAGGCGACTACGATGGACTGAGACAGTATTTAAATTCTATACAGTGGGACCAACTGATGATGTTACCAACAGCAAATTCAAAATGGGAAGCATTCAAAGAACTTATCTTGGAAGCTACTAGGCTTTACATACCAACTAAGAAATATTGTTCAAGGTTTAGGCCAAAATGGATGTCAGATGAACTAATGTGGCATATGGCAGAGAAGAAAAATGCATGGGATACTTACAAATTAACACATGACACAGAAGCCTATGATAGATACAAGTTGATATGCAACCAAGTTACAAAGGAGGTTAGGCAGGCGAAGGCAGATTACGAGAAATCCTTGGCAAGGGATGCAAAGAAAAACAGCAAAGAGTTCTTTACTTATGTAAACTCTAGAAGGAAGAGGATGAATCAGATTGGTCCACTTGATATTGATGGGTCAACTGTTGATGATCCTGCTCAGGCAGCTAACAAACTAAATGAATATTTTGCATCGACATTCACACATAAGGAGTTATTCAGCGAGGGGAATGCCAGAGGTGTATTCAACTCTAGCAGTAAGCTACAGAATCTTGAAATAACTGGGAGTAAAGTGGAGGAGAAACTGTTGAAGATAAACACAAGAAAGGCACCCGGGGTGGATGGGATCTATCCAGTTATATTAAAGGAGGCAGCAAAGGAAGTAAGCAAACCCTTAGCCATAATTATGAGAGCTTCCTTGGACTCAGGGGAGGTACCCATAGACTGGAAATGTGCAAATGTGACCCCAATTCACAAAGGAGGATCAAAGGCTGACACAAGTAATTATAGACCTGTGAGCTTAACAAGTAATTATAGACCTGTGAGCTTAACTTCTCTTCCAGGAAAATTAATGGAGGCACTGGTTAAGGAAGCACTGCAGGATCATTTAGACAAGACTTCAGTTATAGCTCGGACACAGCATGGTTTTGTTAAGGGGAAGTCTTGCCTGACCAATTTGACTGGATACTATGATGAGTCACAAAAGAACTGGATGCAGGGAATAGCTTTGATATTATATACTTGGATCTTCTTAGAAAGGCTTTGGTACTGTTGCACATGGAAGACTGCTACACAAATTGGAGCAGTGTGACATTGGAGGCAAATTGCTGCTAAGGATAAAGGGGTGGTTGAGGGGGAGAAGACAGAGTGGTAATCAATGGACACTGCTCATTGTGGACTAATGTTATTAGTGGAGTCCCTCAGGGCTCAGTGTTGGGTCCATTATTGTTTTCTGTATTTATAAATGATATTGATTATGCTATATCAAGCTTAATGACCAAGTTTGCAGACGATACAAAGGTTGGCAGGGTTGTCAAGGACACTACTGACACTATGCTGCTGCAACAGGATCTGGAAAGGTTGAGCAGATGGGCTGAGAGGTGGCAAATGAAGTTTAACATTGACAAATGTAAAGTACTACACATGGGGAAACAGCAACCCCAGAGCAACGTATCAACTCTGTGGTACTACACTGACAGTGGTAGAGAATGAAAGGGATTTGGGGGTGGTTGTGCAGGCAGATATGAAGTTCTCTGAGCAGTGCAGACGGGCTGCAAGAGTAGCTCATGGAGTATTGTCAACGATATACAAGAATTTTTCCAGCAGGGATAAGAAGGTGATTATTCCCTTGTATAAGGCAATGGTCAGGCCACACCTAGAGTACTGTATACAGGTCTGGAGGCCTCATTTCAAGAAGGATGTAGAGCTGCTGGAACGAGTACAGAGAAGGGCAACAAGATTAGTGAATGGAACAAAGGGGTGCTCTTACGAAGAAAGGCTTAAGTTTTGCAAATTACAGTGTCTGGAGACTAGGCACCAGCGAGGTGATCTGATAGAGGTGTATAAAGCCTTGAATGGTTTGAGCATGCTCAATGCTGATGGGATTCTTCCTCTAGCTCAGAATAATCACCTGAGAGGGCATAAATTCAAATTGAGGAAAGACAGATGTAGGATAGACGTGCAGAAATTTGCCTTTAGCCAGCGGGTGGTTGGTTGGTGGAACAGACTTCCATCCCTTGTAGTGGAGGTTGATAGCCTAAATAAGTTTAAGGCTCAGCTGGACAGGTATTTTGAACGAACAAAGGGGTGAAGTGGATGTGGGTTTTTTTTTTTTTTTTTGGCTGATGCTGCATAAGCTTGCTTTCTTGCATCAAATGCCTCTACTAATGCTAATGCTAAAAATAATGCTAATTCTTAAGAGCACAAATTAAGAGCTGAAATATTCCACAATCTAGTGGTGCCTGTAAAACCTATACAAACGCCTCTACTGTACCAAGAAGTTGTGCTGGTCAACTGTTATCTATGTTTCCACAGGCATTGGCAAAGATTAAGGCATATTTTCGATGTGGGCATTGGCAAAGATTAAGGCATCTTTCCGACCCAGTGGCTCTGGTCAACCTGTTTTCTACTGTAAGCACCCTATTAGAGGATTAGGAGAGAGTGATTTTCCTTTATCCCAGAAATTCATCTGTTGTTTCACAGAAATGAGTAATCTACATTTTCACCTGTCTGTTTATATGGCAGGTAAAAGCTAAATCAGTTTTGTTTTAGCTGCTGTGCAAGTAACCTTAAAACTGTAAAAGGAAATACTTAAGTGCCATGGAAAATGTGGAAGTGCATAATAGTGTAGATCAGGGAGTTAAAAAAAAAAAAAAGAAATTGCTTTAAAATTAGGTATCCCTGCTAGTAGTGTGTCACCATTTTGAAAAACTGTTTTGATTCTCAAACTGTTTGAGGAAACAGGACCCAGTCGGATGCATGCAAAATTATGCTTGTATAAAGCTGTTTTTAAGAAGTGAAGTTGATTTGAGTCCAAAACATGCTGATATTAAGGCCATTAATAAAAGAAAAGGCTATGGTGTATGCATAAAACATTCCAAGCCAGTTCTGGTTGGCTGGAAAAATTTAAAAAGCACTTTCTCGAAAAAGTTATTTCTGGTGAAAGTGGGGTTGTATCCATTGGAAATTGGAAGATTGTACCCATTGGAAGAGGATTGTACCTATTCCACAGAAAGCGTTTTGAAAAAAAAAAAAATAGGGAGCCCAAATACATTCAGCGTTGATGAAACAGGTCTATTTTTTTAAATGTTTGCCGAACAAGACACTGACTTTCAAAAGTTTAGATGATAAAAAACAGTAAGGAGAGAATTAGTCTTGTTTGGCACAAGACTAATTCTTTCCTTACTGTCTTATTTAGTTAGTCTTGTTAGAATTAGTCTTGTTTGGCTGGTAATGAAAAACTGAAACTTTAGGTAATAGGGAAAAAATGTAAACAACCCAATTTTTCAAAGGAATAAAGTCGTTAGAGTTGGACTACAACTACAACAAAATATCTTGGATGAAAAGCAAAATTTTTGAATAGTGTATTTTAAATTTCGATAGAAAGATGACGAAATAAAACAGAAAAATCACATTGATTGTCCACAACTGCCTTGTTCACCTTCACTTGGTAATTTCAAAACTTACAAGTGTGAAGCTGTTTTCTTCCCTTTGAATACTTCATCTAAACCCCAGGGGCTCACATCTGGTATGGGCTTGGCACACCCAGGTCCTGAGCTGGATATCATCATTCTTCTTTCTTGGTGATTCCCTTCTATTTTTGTCTCTCTCTCTCTCTCTCTCTCTCTCTCTCTCAGGGTAACTCAGGAATTTTTTTTTTTTGGCTGGTGTAGCATAAGCCTCAAGCTTCCTTGCAACCATATAGCTAATAATAATAATAAAAAATTGCAGTCAATGGACCAAGGCATTATCAAGAATTTGAAACAAAATATCTTGGATGAAAAGCGAAATTTTTGAAGTTTCCAGCGAAATTTCCAGTGTAGATTTGCAGATGGCAAATGTGTGCAGCCAAGCTGTGATGGAAACAACGATTAAGAATTGTTTTGTAAAAGCAGGTTTTGCTAAAATGCCAATTAAAGCTATGAGAGAGTTGAACTACTACAAGATATTGAGCAATCTTGGGAAGAACTCCAAGTGAGAGGTTTAATCAGTGGAGAAACTGTTCTTGACGAATTTTTGGAATTGATAACAATGTCATAGTAGCTGAATATCAGAGTGGTTCCGACATTTTGGAGAGTATTCAAAAAACTAGTGACAATATTGACAATGAGTTGGATGAAAATAAGAGCAATGAAGGCAATGAGCGCAATATTAAACCTTCCAAACATAAAATGTTGGCAGCATTTGCAACTTTGCATCGAAGCCTTCAGTGTGAAGAAAATATATTTGAGTGTTTAAATAAATGCAAACATCTTTATGAAGGATGTACAGTAAAATCCAGTGTACAACAAAAAATAACCAAATATTTTATGAAATAATTCTTCAAAAAAATTATTCTTAAAATAATTTTTTGTGTAATAATATATTTTGCGCATCGTGTAAGTCGTCATTTCTTAATATGTATGTATTAATAAATTAATTATTTTAAAATGTTAGAAAATTTATTCATTCCCACTTATTTCTGATTTATTTCCCATCTTTTACCATATTTCTGAATGTTGAAAAGATCATATTTCTTTATAACGAAATTTCTGTTTAACAAATTTTTTCAAACGAATGATCAATTTCATTATATAGAGGTCCGACTATAATTCTTTTCACTCAACACTATCTTTACTAAAATTAACATTACCCTAGCATATCTTGTTACAAAAAATGTCACCATAGTTATTTATGTTAAGAAAATGACTATAGGAAAGAAAAGCTTATGCATCAATATTAAAAAAATACAGCTAATTTCAAATCATGTATCATTTCTTTATAAAAAAAAAAAAAAAAAAAAAAAGTTCTTGTTTATACTCCAGCATGACCACCAGGTCAATAGAGTTCACAATAAATCAATACAAATGTTAATCATATTTACAGTCACAGGCTCTAATCACTCCTTGGTTAAAAGCAAGCTGTTATATCGAGTCTAATATTTTTTCTTAGTATATTAATGTAGTAAATGATCAAAAAATTATTTTGGTGTTATATATGTGGAATAGTATCTTTTGTGTAGTATCATTCCACATTAAATAGTCCTTTATGCATAAAAATGTAAAAATATACTGTTCCACATAAAAGACTACTGTAATAACTGGAGCAGTGTGGCATTAGTAAGTTACTGCTATGGATAAAGGGATGGTTGAGTGGGGCAAGACAGTGGTTATCAATGGACACTGCTCTTCTTGGACCAACATTAGAGTTTCCTTGGGGTTCATTGCTAGGTGCATTGTTGTTTTCAATATTTAATAATAATAAATATTGAAAACAACAGTATTTATTAAAATATTGATGGAGCATTATCAGGCTTAATATTTAAGTTTTTAGACGACACAAAGGTTGGCATGCGGTTAATGACAGTACAGCAGGCACCCGTTATAACGCGGTTCGCTTTACGCTGATTCGCTATAACGCTGTTCTTATATTATAACCCGTATCTGACTATAACGCTGTCACAGATCACTATAACGCTCTTTTACAGATTACATTTTTGACATATTAACGAAATCGTTTCATTTGATGGAGTCGATAGCTTGAAAATGAATAGCAAAACAGTATTAAAACGTTTCCCACGCCGACTTGAGAAATTTTCCCACGCTCAGTAAAATTTTCTTGCACGCTAATTTAGTGTCAGTACAGTGACTTGTAACGTAGTTCCGCGATCAACATTTTAAAAAATGATCAAGTATATTGCTTGTAATATTTGCGTTATATGCATTTATCCGAAGTCTAGTCATCACTCAGTAGAGTATTAGACATCGTGCGTAACAGAAAGTTTACTTGAACATTGTATCGTAATTAATTCAACCAACGCAGTTACATTTGCGAAGAGCTAATAATGACTGATAGGAATGAAAAAGCAACAACGTCTGGGCACAGTACGAAGACTATAAATGTAAGGAAAAGACTGAATTTGAAAAGTAAATTATACGTTTTGAAGCGAATCGATTCCGGTCAACGACAAACGGATGTGTGCCATAATTTAGGACTTGCAACTTTAACTGTAAGAACAATTATAAAAAAATAAAGAATTAATTTTTGCAGCGGGAAAGATAGCTGTTCCACTGCAAGCAACTAGGACTAGGCCGGCTATTAGGATTGAAATGGAAAGGCTTTAATTTTATTGAAGATAATATTCCAATGCAGAATTCAGTTAAGTTAAATATTAAAAAGAGAGAGAAAGAGATTAGCCAATATGATGATCTGAAGAAAACTCGCCTATAAAAAAAAAAAAAAAAAAAATGTGGAACCATTTAAAACTGGTAAGGGCTGGTTGAATAGATTTAAAATCCAGGGAGAAGCCGCAAGTGCAGATCAAGGAGCCGAAACTTTCAAAAAAGAACTTTTGTTAAAATTATTGAAGAGGGGTATTATGTGTTATACTTCTCAATAAGTTTTTAACATAGATGAAGCAGGACTTTTGTGGAAACGAATGCCTAAAAGAAGTTTCATATTGAAAGAAGAAAAAACATGCCAGGTTTCAAAGCGGTGAAGGATCGGTTGACTTTATTGTTGGTTTTAACGCTGCGGGGGATTAAAATTAATACCCCTTTTAGTTTATTTGGAAGAGGGCCAAAGTTCAACTCAAAATCCACACATTTTTCATGATTAAATTCATCAATGAAATTAAATTCATTATTTTAATTGGAATTTTAAATTTACTTTTGATACGCAAGTAGTTACCACATAATTATACATATGCAATGCAGAATATTTTATATGTGCAAATATTTGAATATTAAATATTTTGACCAACATTTGTGCATCTTTTCATTACTGTTTATTATTCATTAGGAAATATCCTATGGCACTGACCGCAGCTCATAAATACATATGTTACCTTATGGGAAAGCGGCGCTCGCTTAGCGCGGATTCACTTAGCGCTCTGTTTTTCCAGAACGAATGATCAGCGTTAAGCGGGGGGGGCACCTGTAATCAGGATATGCTACTGCAACACGATCTAGAAAATATTAGGTAGATGGGCTGAGAAATAGCAATTGATGTTTAACATCAACATTATGCATGGTATTGCAGATGGGTAGTAGTAGTTGCTGAAAAACATATTAGTTAGGTGGTAATGCAATGGAAGTAGTAGAGAACAAAAAAAAAAAAAAAAAAAAGACCTGGAGTAAATGTGCAATAAGACATGAAATTTTCTGAACAGTGCAGATAGGCTACTATGACAGCTCATGCAGTTTTGATAACAATATTTGACAATGACAATTATTTAGTATCAATGATATAACATGAATTTTCTTTTTTAAGAAGAAATGAATTTTTTGTTTGACAAGATTATCTTGTGGTAATGGCTATCTTGTAATGGTTGATATATCTTGAATACTGCATACAGGTCTAAAAGCCTCCTTTTAGGAAGGATGTGGATCTATTAAAAGGTATGCAAGACAAGGGCAATGTGATTAGTAAGGGAAACAAAAGGGTACTCTTACTAGGAAAAGTTTTGGTTCTGCAAACTGGAGTGTCTGGAGATTATGGCCATGCTAAGAAATCTGATTGAGGTGTTTAAGACTTTGATGGATCAAGTAAGCTAAATGCTGATGGCATCCTTCCTCTTGCTCAGCCAACACACAGGAGGGGGGGGGCATAATTTAATTTGAGGAAGAATGGTTGCAGGATAGATGTGAGGAATTCTTTCAGCCAGTAGGTACTGCTGAATAAACTTCCATATGTTACACATAAAAGATTGCTGAAAAGAAGTGTTGAAGAAATATAGTTTTAAGAAATTTAAGGAATAACTAGACAAATTATTAGAAGGGTTAGAAATGTGATGTGGTAAGTGTTTTTTTTTTTTTTATTTTTGGTTGATGCTGTATAAGTGTGCCTTCTTGCATCATTTGTCATTGCTAAATCCTAATTCATAATTTAGATATGTCCCTTTGTATCTTCTGATTGAGAAACACTAAAGACATTCCCAGTATTTAGTTAACTTCTTTATTCTGCCTTAAATATAATGATCATTCAAATTACACAGACAATTTTTGGAATAAACAGTTAAAATTTGCATGGAATGAATGGAAGCATCTGTAGAACAGATAACATACTCTTTAAAGTCAGTGTCTGTCAGATACTCAAGGAAAGGTGGGGGTTGTGGCTGTAGTATGCTGTGAATACGCATATATTCAAGTGAGTTCCGCAAATGACGATGCAATTATTAAGCATAGAGATTGAACAATCATTGAAAATTTATTGCTACAAGGTAGCCGTGAATGGGGCAGACCATTAGAAGACCATATTCTTCTAATAGTGTAAACAGTTCATACATAAAAGCAAAGCTGCCATTTTTTCAAGCTGGCATGGCATTTTTCCAAGGTAATGCAGTAACTCATAGCCCTTGACAACAAGAAGTTGTTTTTAATGCCCTGAAATAAGGTTAAGAAAATACATTCTCTTGGTGAAACTAAGTGTGTTATTCATCACACGTTGCCATTACAATATAAATAAAGGCACCTGATTTAATGCAACTGATTTGTGACAGACGGGGTGTTATCAAATTGTACTGACTATTCATATGAATATCCTTTGAAGTAGTCTCCTTGATAGAAGACCCATTTATAATATTTCTGCAACTTCTGTAAATATTCCCAATAGGTTTCTTTCAGAATTACTAATAGCATAAGTAGTGGCATATGATGCAGAAAAGCTAAGTTATAAAGCATCAGGAAAAAAAAAATCCCACATCACCGTCCCATCCCATCCAATAATTTTTCCAAGTTCTTCCTTGAATTTATTCAAACTACCCACTTCCACAACAACAGAGGGAAGTCTCAAACAATCAACCACTTGCTGGATGAAGGCAAACCTCTGCACACCTATATTGCAACCATCCTTCAGCTTCCGCCTGTGTGCGGTCTCGGCAATAGGGAGAATCGCATCAGCATTAAGCTTGTTCAATCTACTCAAAGCCTCAAACACCTAAATCAGATCACATTATAGGGGCCTATTCTCCAGACAGTGCAATTTGCAAAAATGAAACCTTTTTTGGTAAGACTGAACTTTCATCCCTTTCACCAATCTTCTTGTCCTTCTCTACACTTGTTCCAGCAGATCTATATCCTTCCTAAAATAAGGCCTCCAGGTCCTGTATGCAGTACTCAAGATGAGGCTTAACATTGGGATAATCAACTTATTCCTGCTAGCAAATTCCTGTATAAAAATAAAGTGCAGCCATTATCAACCCATTGCAGGATGGAAGCCTCCTCAACAATTCATTCTGAGGGAAATGAACCATAATCTGCCACGCTGGTCCAGTGCGGGCTGGCAGATCGACCGTATTCAGCAGTCAGGGGCTTGAACCCCAGTCTACTCAAAGAGCATGTGCTACTGCACTCCCACTCCTGACCACTCGGCTACACCCCATGAGTGTTCCTGGAAACCTGTCTGCATTGTTCAGAGAACTTCATAATTATCCCTAGGTTTTTTGCATTTTCCACTACCCTGAGTGAAATACCACCAGCTAGTATGTTTGGCTTTACTGCTACCTATACGCAGTACTTTGCACTTGTTATCATTAAACTCCAACTGTAATTTCTCAGCCCATCTACCAAATATTTCTAGACCTCCTTGCAGTAGCATACCTTGATTAGAGTCATTAACCATCCAGCCCAACTTTTTATCGTTAGCAAAACTTACACATAAAGCCTGATATACCTTCATCAATATATATAGAAAGCAACAATGGGTCCAGCAATGAATCCCTGAGGAATTCACTAATATTATTAGTGAATTCCTCAGGGATTCACAACTCTCTTTGTGGACTAATAATATTAGTCCACAAAGAGAGTTGTCCACTGATAACCGCTGTCACCTTCCACTCAGCCATCCCTTTATCCATAGCAGTAACTTGCCCTTAATGCTGCACTGCCCCAATCTGTACAGCAGGACCTGGTCTTGGCACATTATAGTCAAAGCTGCTAATGCGCCAATAAAATCTAAATCAATCAATCAATCAACTGTACAGCAGTCTTTTATGTGCAAAGTATCAAAAGCTTTCCTGAAATCCAAGACCATGACATCAAAATAATTTTTTGCATCCAGTTCCTTTGTTACTGCATCACAGTATCCAACCAGATAGGTCAAACAAGATTGCCCTTTAACAAATCCATTCTACGACTGCAGTATAATTACCTTCTTGTCTAGATGGTCTTGTATTACTTGTTTAACAAATGACTCCATTATATTACCTGGGACATAAGTGAGCTAACAGGTCTGTAATTACTCATGTCACCTTTTGATTCCCCTTCATGAACTGGGGAAGTGGGGTTCTCCCAGGATCAGTTCTTGGACAACTGTTGTTTCCGATTTTCATAATTCACATTTACAAAGGGATAAAGGGCATAATGTCAAAATTAACAACTTATTTTGCAGACAAAATAAAGGTCTTGAGAGTCGTTAATAATCAGTGCAAAGCAGCACTCCTTTGGGATGACTTAAACAGGCTTCAAGAATAGTCAGAAAAGTGGTAGCTATGTTTTTAATGCCTCAAAATAATTTATACACTTGGTGGGGTTGAGGAAGAAAGGGATCTGGGAGTTACAAAACAGGCAGATATGAAGTTTTCTGAGCAGTGAAAAGGCAGCCAGAAAAGCCAATGATGTCCTATCAATGATTTAGCATTATCATTAGTAGAGACATACGTAGTAGAGGCTCAGCCTTAAATTTATTTAGGCTTGCAACTTCCACCAACAAAAGATGGAAGTCTGTTCCACCAATCAACTACCCGCTGGCTAAAGGCAAACTTCCGCACAAGTATCCTACAACTGTCTTTCCTCAATTTGAATTTATGCCCTCTCAGGTGATTATTCTGAGCAAGAGGAAGAATCCAATCAGCATTGAGCATGCTCAAACCATTCAAGGCTTTATTAAACCATTCAAAGGCTTTATTTATCAAACATATCCTGTAGAAATGGGGAAGTCATAATCCCACATGTAAGGTAACTGTAAGATCACATTTGAAATACTGTGCCCAAGTATGGAGAACTCATATGAAAAAATATATTGACCTCCTTGAAAAGGTCCAAAGATGAGCAACTTGCATGGTGAGATTGGGAAAAGTGCAGTCGTGTAAGTAAAGAATTTGATTATGTGGGCTAGAGAGCTTGGCAACCAAGCACCTTAAAGGGGGACCTGATTGAGGTTTATGAGGCACTGAGACGGGTTGGTTAAATGAATGAAGGTGGAAATTTCACCTTTATAGAGAATTCAAGGCTATAAATTCAAATTACAGAGGGAAAAGGTTGTAGGAAGTTTTATTTTAGCCAGTGAGTCATTTAATTACAAATTGACAGTTTAAAAAATTCAGAAGTCAACTGGATAGTTACTTAGATAATAGCATTAGCATTAGTAGAGGCATTTGATGCAAGAAAGCAAGCTTATGCAGCATCAGCAAAAAAAAAAAAAAATTAAATAAATAAATAAAAAATAACCACTTCCACTTCATCCCTCTGTTCGTTAGAAATACCTGTCCAGCTGAGCCTTAAACTTATTTAGGCTATCAACTTCCATGACAAGGGATGGAAGTCGGTTCCACCAACCAACCATCCGCTGGCTAAAGGCAAATTTCCTCACGTCTGTCCTACATCTGTCTTTCCTCAATTTGAATTTATGTCCTCTCAGGTGATTATTCTGAGCAAGAGGATGTTGTTGTTGTTGTTGTTGTTGTTGTTGTGCTTGGATTTTTCTGGTGCAAAGGCTACTTAGGCCATATTGCACCTATCATAGTAGTTAGTACTAATTTTATTGGCTTCTATAATTGGTTATATAAACCTATTCGTTTCAGAAAGGAAAAAAATTCTGTAAGGTTTGAATTTTCGCCTATCATATGACGAAGTGACAATTCTTGTAAGTTTGACAGAGAAGTGAATGAAATTAGACGGGAGTTGTTATGCAAGGTGCATTCCAGGAGTATGTGTTTTATTGTGAGTGGCCTGTGGCAATGTGAACACTGTGGAGGATCATTACCTGATAACAGAAATAGATGGGTCAAATGGGTGTGGCCTATTCGGGCTCTGGCCAGTACAACCTCTTGTTGTCTGTTTGTGCGAAAATTGGAGGCCCATAATTGGGGTATAGGTTTAATTTCAAGGAGTTTGTTATGCATCTGCGTTTGCCACTGTAGTGTCCATCGTTCCTTACATATATTTCGTATATGGATTTTGTAGTCACTGAGCGGGACCAGAAAATTCATTGCGGATGTGCTGGATGGATGCTTGGCAGCATCATCTGCAATTTCGTTTCCTGATATTCCAGTATGGCCTGAGATCCAGCAGAAGACAATGCTTTGCCGATGATCTTGGAGACGAATCAACTCTGATCTGATTTGCTGTAGTATCGGATGACTAGATGGGGAAATCTTTTGCATTGCTAATAGGGCACTTTGCGAGTCTATGTAGATTATGCTCTTTTCGATTGAGAGATGGAAAATGATTTCCAGAGCAAGCTTTATGGCATATAATTCAGTGGTGTAACTACTGCATTCTGTTGGAAGTGACACAGAAGTGATAGTGTCATGGAATACCACTGCTGCACCTGATCCATTCTCGGACTTTGAACCGTCAGTATATATTTTCGCGAAGTCGGGATAACATTGTAAATGTGCAATGTGGAGTTGCTGGATGTTAGTACTCGTTAAAGAGTGTTTCCCCCATTGGTGGAAATAATTATCACAACACGGCATGATGACAGACCATGGAGGAACGTAATCTATAGGTTCTTGGTGGACTTTGAGTTGTATGTTCCAGTTTTCTGCTAGTTCCATTAACCTAATACCTGCAGGCCTAATTGCTTGTGGTTTGTTTCTATAAAAGGTCTTGAGTGGCGGATCATTAAATATTGACCAATTGGGATGGTTTGACTGGCTTTGGACCTTGGTTGCGTAGTTCAGTAATAACATCTTTCTTCTGATGTTTAGAGGAGCTTCGTAGGCTTCCACATAAAGACTTTGCACTGGTGATGTTCTGAACGAACCTAAAGCTATTCTTAGAGCTGAATGTTGAATAGGGTTCAGACGAGATAAGGTACTTTCCCTAGCAGAATCAAAGACAGGTGCGCCATAGTCCAGACGAGATCTAATTATGGATCTATATAAGTGAAGCAAGGTGTAACGATCTGCTCCCCAGGTTGTTGCTGATAAGGCTCTGAGTATGTTCATTTTCTTTTGGCAAGCTGTCCGGAGATGTTCAATGTGTTTTTGATAGTTTAACTTACAGTCAAAAATTAAGCCAAGCAGACGAATACTATTCGCAATTGGAATAAGATGGTTATCTAATCGGAGTTCAGGATCAGGATGCATTTTACGCATGGTGCAGAAATGAATGGCAGTAGATTTCTGGCTGGATAGTCTGTAACCGTTTTGTGTCATCCAAATCTGGATCTGATTTATTGATATCTGCAATTGTCTCTCAATATAGTTCATGTTTTGAGAGTGGCAGGAGATTGTTAGATCATCGGCATAAAGATATGAGTCCACTATTTTCGGAATAATTTCAGTTAAGTGATTAATTCTAATTGCGAATAGAGTAGCGCTGAGAACGGACCCTTGAGGGATTCCTTCTTCCTGAACAAACTTTTTAGAGAGAGTTCCCCGGTAACGAACTTGAAAGGATCTTTGTTCTAAAAAATTTTGGATGAAATATGGCAAATTTCCTCTCAGGCCAAGAGAATGTAGATCCTTTAAAATGCCAAAACGCCATGTGGTGTCAAAAGCTTTCTCAATATCCAGACAGACCATAACGAGATGCTCCTTTTTGATGAATGCATTTCTGATATTTGCTTCGGCTTTAATCATAAGGTCCAATGATGATCGATTTTTTCTGAATCCAAATTAATTGTTATTGATTAACTTTTGGGACTCAAGATACCAAGTCAGGCGGCTGTGAATCATTTTTTCGAGGGTTTTGCTCAGACAGCTGGTAAGTGAAATTGGTCTGTAGTTTTGAGGAGCAGAATAGTCTCTACCAGGTTTTGGGATTGCCAGCACGTAGGAATGACGCCAGGAGCTTGGGTATGTAGTTCAGTGAATATTCGATTGAGGAAGAACAGCAGTGATGACTGTGACTTTGTATTTAAATTTTTAAGCATTATATAAAATATCCCATCAGGGCCAGCAGCGCTATTCCTTGTGTTGGTAAGAGCATGCTGAAGTTCAACCATGGTAAATGGTTGATTATATTTTAGTGCACATCTGTCAGTGAAATTCAGTTTGGATTTTTCAGTTACACCTTTAATTTTTTGAAACGACTGGTCATAAGAAGTTGAGGAGGACAACTGGGAAAATACAGATCCTAGTGCATTTGCGATTTCTGCAGGAGTAGAGAGTTCCTGTCCATTCCAGTTAATTAGTGGAGTAGATGTTGGAGGAATTTTGCCATTTAACAATTTTATCTTATTCCAGATCAGTCTGATGTCTGTATTTTTATTAACTGAGGAAGCGAATTTAATCCAAGATTCTTTTTTTGCTTTCCGTCTGATATAACGGGCTCTTGCTCTAAGTCGCTTATAATTAATAAGATTGGAAGTGGTTGGATGTTTGTGGAATTGATTCCAAGCTTTGTTTTTCTCTTTTTTTGCATTGTTGCACTCTTTGTTCCACCAATAATTTAATTTTCGCCTTTTCCTGACTTGGTATTGTGGAATTGCAGCGGTTGCAGCTGTTAGAATTTGGTTTGTAATATGTTCAGTAACATGGTTGATAGGAGAGCACTGTATGATATGGTTGTCGAACGAGACAAGCATGCTATATTTTATCCAGTCAGGCTTTGGAAATTTCCATTTTACTGGATTTTCTGTTGGTAATGAACAGGAAGTTTGAACTTTGCATATTATTGGGAAATGATCGCTGTTGTGAGGGTCGTTAAGCGTTGCCCACTGGATACTTGGATAGAGCACTGGAGAGCAGATGGAAAGGTCTATTGCAGAGGTTGATCCGGTAGGAAAATGAACATAGGTAGGAGCGCAAGTATTTAACAACGTTAGATTCTGTCTATCTATTAACGTTTCAACAAGTTTTCCACGCCTGTCTAAGCTGGATGAACCCCATAATGGGTGGTGAGCATTAAAGTCACCTAGTAGACAGAAGGGAACTGGTAGTTGCAACACGAGACCTTCGATTTCCTGAATAGAATATGGACGATTAGGTGGAAGATAAATTGAGACCAATGTAATGGTAATTCCAATTACTATGCGTGCGGCAACAGCTTCTAAAGAGGTTTGCAATGGAATGCATCTGGAAGGAACTCTTGAGTCCAACAGGATGGCTACTCCTCCATGAGCACTATTAGTGTCAGATCTATCTTGTCTGTAAATAGTGTAATTTTTGACTGTAGTGGAAACTTGGGGAGTCAAGTTGGTTTCCTGTAGGCACATAGCTACCGGATTGAAGCATTGAATTAGTTCATTAATATCATCGATGTTGCTACGAAAACCTCTACAATTCCATTGAATGATGTGTTCCATTATTTGGTTTTGTTCGTGGAAGATGTATCTGACTGTTTTTTATAAGTTGACTGTTTATGACGGTCCGGTTTTGGTTTTTCTTTTCGGGGAAAAGTGGGGCGTCCCGATTCATTGCTATCGTCCATATCATCTTCTGCATGTATTTCAAGCAGTTCTTCTTGACCGATAGAATCATCCATATCCATGCTTGTAAGACCTGATACTTTCGTCTCAGCAGAATACGATTTTTGCAAATTTTCTGCTGCCTGACGATGAGGAAGTCTCTGGGTTGGAATTGAGAGTGGCGTGTTATTGCTTTGGTCTGTTGAATTCGGTTTAGATGGATGCTGGATCAAGAGTACTGATCGAGCCCAGTCTGATATTGATATATTTGGAGAGATGGATACTTCAGTCTGACATGCCACTGATTCCTGTCTGAGAGTGGTAGAAGCATAAGTGCGTTTTGGCATACTTAAGTTGATCTGTTTTTTCGCTTCTTGGTAAGAGACTTTATTTTCAATTTTATATTTTTGTATTTTTTTTCCTATCTTCCACAGTTCACAGTCTTTAGAGTAGGCTGGTTGTTTGCCACTACAATTAGGACACTGTAGTGTTGGAGCTTTGCATTCTGCTTGTGTGTGATTCTTGCAGCTGCAGTTTGGACATATGGCGTCTCCACGGCATGCTGTCTGAGAATGGCCGAACTTTTGACATTTAAAGCATCTGAGCGGATTTGGGATATAAGGCCTAATGCGGCAATTCAAGTAACCTGCTTTGACAGAATCCAGTAGATTTGAAGTACTGAAAGTCAAGATTATGTTTCGCGTGGGAGTTAAGTTGCCGTCTTTTCTGATCATGATACGTTTTGCATGAGAGACATTTTGATCTTTTAGCTCCTGGACAATTTCTTCCTCAGAAACGTATAATAGATCCCATTCAGAGATCACTCCTTTGGAAGAATTTAGTGTGTTGTGTGGGGTGACCTGAATCGGTATTCCACTCAAAGAAGTAAGTTTTAGTAGTAACTCAGAATGTCTTGAGTAACAAGTCTCTACTAGTAGATCTCCTGATTGCAGACGTTTAACCATTTTTGGTGAACCTGCAGCGTTTTCTAGGCATCTCTGGATGATGAAAGGTGAGAGCTTGCTCACAGGTTGGGATGACAAAGCGTGTATTATTAGGAAAGCTGGAGATTCTTGCTTCCTAGTGTCTTTTTTAAGTCTCTTTGAAAGAGAGAAGTCATGGTCGGTGTCATTGTCAAGTTCATGTTGAGAGCACTTTGGCTCTAAATGTGAAAATTCGCTTGTTTCCATCTTTGCTCCTTTTCGCCCCGAGGGTTGGTTTTTCCCCCAGGTTACCGGCCCCGCCACGTGGAGGCAGGAGCGGTGCCACCAGTGACCAAGCAGTTGTTTAAGTTAGTTGATTTGGTTAGTAATATATATAAAGAATAAGAAAAGAAAGGTGGATTTGCCTTTCTGGGTTCTTACTTTTGACTTCTAAAGCACAGAACCACTTCAAGTAAATAAAATAACAGCCGCACTGGAAAATAAAGAAACTATATCACTTTGGAGATCACTCTATAATCACTGGAAGAAAATCGCTTGGCACTCGGGGCCTCTGAGCAAGAGGAAGAATCCCATCGGCACTGAGCATGCTCAAACCATTCAAGGCTTTATACACCTCTATCAGATCACCTCGCTAGTGCCAAGTCTCCAGACACTGTAATTTGCAAAACTTAAGCCTTTCTTCGTAAGAGCACCCCTTCGTTCCATTCACTAATCTTGTTGCCCTTCTCTGTACTCGTTCCAGCATCTCTACATACGTCTTGAAATGAGGCCTCCAGACCTGTATACAGTACTCTAGGTGTCGCCTGACCATTGCCTTATACAAGGGAATAATCACTTCCTTATCCCTGCTAGAAACATTCCTATATATCATCGACAATACACCATGAGCTACTCTTGCAGCCCGTCTGCACTGCTCAGAAAACTTCATATCTGCCTGCACAACCACCCCCAGGTCCCTTTCATTCTCTACCACTGTCAGTGTAGTACCACAGAGTTGATACGTTGCTCTGGGGTTGCTGTTTCCCATGTGTAGTAATTTACATTTGTCAATGTTAAACTTCATTTTCCACCTCTCAGCCCATCTGCTCAACCTTTCCAGATCCTGTCACAGTAGCATAGTGTCAGTAGTGTCCTTGACAACCTGCCAACCTTCGTATCGTCTGCAAACTTGGACATTAAGCTTGATATACTATCATCAATATCATTTATAAATACAGAAAACAATAATGGACCCAATACTGAACCCTGAGGGACTCCACTAATAACATTAGTCCACAATGAGCAGTGTCCATTGATTACCACTCTCTGTCTTCTCCCTCTCAACCACCCCTTTATCCATAGCAGCAATTTGCTTCCAATGCCACACTGCTCCAATTTGTGCAGCAGTCTTCCATGTGCAACAGTATCAAAAGCCTTTCTAAGATCCAAGTATATAATATCAAAGTTATTCCCTGCATCCAGTTTTTTGTGACTGCATCATAGTATCAATCAAATTGGTCAGGCAAGACTTCCCCTTAACAAAACCATACTGTGTCTGAGCTATAACTGAAGTTTTGTCTAGATGATCCTGCAGTGCTTCTTTAACTGTGCCTCCATTAATTTTCCGGAAACAGAAGTTAAACTAACAGGTCTATAATTACTTGTGTCGCCCTTTGATCCTCCTTTGTGAATTGGGGTCACATTTGCACATCTCCAGTCCATGGGTACTTCCCCTGAGTCCAAGGAAGCTCTCATAATTATGGCTAAGGGTTTGCTTACTTCCTTTGCTGCCTCCTTTAATATAACTGGAAAAATCCCATCCACCCCAGGTGCCTTTCTTGTGTTTATCTTCAACCATTTCTCCTCCACTTTACTCTCAGTTATTACAAGATTATCTAGCTTACTGCCAGAGTTGAATACACCACTGGCATTCCCCTCGCTGAATAATTCCTCATGTGTGAATGTCGATGCAAAATATTCATTCAGTTTGTTAGCTACCTGAGCAGGATCATCAACAGTTGACCCATCAATATCAAGTGGACCAATCTGATTCATCCCCTTCCTTCTAGAGTTTACATAAGTAAAGAACTCTTTGCTGTTTTTCTTTGCATCCCTTGCCAAATATTTCTCGTAATCTGCCTTCGCCTGCCTAACCTCCTTTGTAACTTGGTTACAGATCAGCTTGTATCTATCATAGGCTTCTGTGTCACGTGTTAATTTGTATGTATCCCATGCATTTTTCTTCTCTGCCATATGTCTCATTAGTTCATCTGACATCCACTTATGCCTAAACCTTGAACAATATTTCTTAGTTGGTATGTAAAGCCTAGTAGTTTCCAAGATAAGTTCTTTCAATGCTTCCCATTTTGAATTTGCTGTTGGTAACATATCAGTTGGTCCCATTGTATAGAATTTAAATACTGTCTCAGTCCATCGTAGTCGCCTTTACGAAAGCAATAACCCTTCCCTTTACCCCTAATGGTTGTCACCTCTTTGAGTAAATCCCACTTCAGCACAATGTGATCACTGCCACCTAGTGGTTCATTTACCTGCAGATTTTTAATGCATGAAGAATCACTACTGATAATCAAATCAAGAGTATTACTCCATCTAGTTGCCTCTCGAACATGCTGATGTAGAAAACAATCATCCAATAAATCCACAAAAGCCTTGCTAGTGTGTGAGTGACCAGCCCCCAAATTCTAGTCAATATCTGGGAAATTAAAATCCCCCATTATAAGACTCTCTGATTTACTGGCCCACTCTATTTCCCTGTACAGTTTCTTATTATACTCATCAGAGTCATTAGGCCTATAGCACATTCCTACTCTCAATTTTGAAATCCCAATGCTTATGTCACACCAAACTGACTCGGCACTGCACTGTCCAGCAATGTCGACTGGCTTCACTTCCTTGGATTTTATGTATTTCTTAACTAATAGCATAACCCCTCCTCCCTTCCTATCCTGTCTAACTTTTTGTAGACATTGTACTCCCCAAATTCCAGTTCTGCATTCCTTATATCTGTGTGACACCACTTCTCTGAAATCCCCACAATATCTGCCTTTGATGTTTTGAGCAATACCTCAAATAAAAAGATAAGGAGCGAAGCACAATTTATATTCTTATCTATTTATTTTTGACCTGTGCAGAAAAAAACTGTGGCTTCCTTCTGCCATATGCCTAACACTGATACTAATAAAAATAAAATGTGTCCTCTTAGCCACCACTTTTTCATAATCAATATATTAATTGTGTGGTACCAAAATTGACAGTGTGAAGGATGAAAATGAACTAGGTGAAATTAAAACCATCTAGCATTAAGTTCTCTAAGCAGTACACACATGCTATTAGGATAACTCATTGTGTGTGTTGTCAATGATATACTGGAATTCTGATTTGAAAGCGGTAATTAATCTATTGCATAAGACTTTTTTCTAGATAAGGTTATGCATATTGACAAGTACTGTAAATTACAGCATTTTAAAACTGAAAACAGGCACCTGTGAGTAGCCTGACTGAAGTACATAAAGTTTTAAATTTGTTGAGGGAACTAAATGCTGATGGCATCTTTACTTTTCTCCTTAGTGGTATTGGCAAAAACCCTTGTATAAAGCAGGAGCTAAATTACATCTGTGATTTTTTAGATCCTGCTTTATAGTAATTTATAAGTAGTTTTTAAATTGCATTTTTGTGAAATTTGTGAACTACCAGGCTCCTTAGGTGATTGTCACAGTTTTGATGGATTTTATCAAATCTTTGTAAAAATAAGTACTAATTATTTACATTTAAGTTTTCATAGTGTTCAAAACTACTCTGTAGGCGCATTATAGCCAAAGTTGCTTATGCGCCATGAAACCCCCACAACAACAACAACAACAAAAACTACTCTGAGCCTTTGTTTTGCTTTGTTTTTTAGGAATTCTGATTGACATTTGAACAGAAGGGTCTTCTTTGCCATAAGTCTGTTAGTGATTTTGCCTTTGTTCCATGCTTTGAGTAAAATCCTGTAGTCCTCTAGAAATAATCCTTTTAGTCATGCCTAAGGCCAAACTGTTGTCTTGTTACCCCAGACACAATAACTCTTCACTGCTGTACTCTACTGTATCCTTACGTGTTTGTTATATTCTATTTGCTTGTATTTTGTGATGAATGCTCTCTGGTAAATTTTTCTAGGTCATCAATCATATTAAAAAATAATTGGAGATGCCCTTCATGTAAAAGAACTCACGGTTTACGGTTTGGTTTTTTTTTTTAGGAGCATTAGCAACTAAGGCCATATTGCTCCGGTGCGGTGGTCATTCCCTGACCTTTCCGCATGCTCCCTATTTGGTGGTGACGGGCTCGAACCCCGGTCTAATCAAGAAGTGTGTGCTACACGCTGCTGCTCCTTCCCACCTGGCTACGGAGGCGCCGAAAAAAGAACTAACAACCAACATTCAAATATACAATCACCTTCTAGTCAATATGAGTTAAATTTCAAAATACCACAACAGATGGCGCCTCCGTAGCCAGGTGGGCAGGAGCGGCAGTGCGTAACACACGCTTCTTGATTAGACCAGGGTTCGAACCCGTAACCACCAAATATGGATGCGGAAAGGTCAGAGAATGTTTGTTTGTTTGTTATTTGGTTTTTAGGAGCATTAGCAACTAAGGCCATATTGCTCCGGGAATATACGGTGGTCATTCCCTGACCTTTCCACATCCTCTGTATTTGGTGGTGACGGGATCGAACCCCGGTTTAATCAAGAAGCATGTGTTACGCACTGCTGCTCCTTCCCACCTGGGTACGGAAGCGCCAGGTCAGGGAATGACCACCGCATATCCACAGAGCGATATGGCCTTAGTTGCTAATGCTCCTAAAAACCAAATAACAACAACATAACCACAACAGATACTGATCTCCCTCACAACTATGACCATCTGGTATTTCCTTTTGTCAATTTACTAGTCTCCTGAACTCTCACATTATTCAATGAAGTTAACTAACGATGCCTCCAACCAAAAAGATGACACTTCCTTCCCCTTACCTTATACTTACATTATACTTATACTTACATACCAAAGATTAATAGCAGAGCAGATTTGCTACCCTGGAACAAATGTTGAGGAAAAAACTGTAACAACATCAGGTTGTTACAGTTCCAGCCAAGTTCAGATGTTGAAGTTTTTGTTCCAACAAAAAATGCAAAAACACTTGCATGATCTTTAAAATTTAGCTCTATCTCTCAGTGAATGCAATCGAGCTTCCTCACAACATGTTGTTGACCCAAGAATACAACTGAATCCCACTGCGATGGACAATCAACAGAAACCTGACAGTTTGTATGTGCACTGTCAAAATGATCTTTCTGATCTCAATCCTAACATGCTTACAAACAAACACAGCAAGTTTCAAAGTTCCCTGCAGAAACAACAGATATGTTAACATAATAGGTACAAGAAATATGCAATCTTGTGTTAAAATAAGAAATCAAAATAGCGTGAGGTATAACATTAATAATATTTTTGTTAGTAAGACTAGATACCAATACTGACTCCAAGCAGATGAATAAACTACTTTTAGAGATAGAAATAGAAAACCAAACATCTCACTTATGCATCCTTCAAAATTAAGCTGAAGAATTGTGACATATACCAATATCTAAACCCTGATATCTATTCGAATAGTCATCTTTCATGCTATATTATGGAACTATTGGAGGTACAATCGCCAGCTCTACTGAAATTCTACCATTTAATTCCCAATCTGCACTGTTTACACAGCTAGAGAATACCTTGCTTGGTTTGCACCATAATCCATCATTCAACTTACCACTTAATACATCTGTTTCCAAACATCTTTCTAACACACACATGTGCATCTCACCATTTTACTTGAAAATGTAAGAAGCAGAAAACAAAAAAAAAAAAAAAAAAATTAAAAAAATAATAATAATAACTAGGGGATTTTTCCCCCTGCTCGCTTTGCTCGCCAAACCCCATGCATGCTTTTCTACTTAAAATGTAGAGGTATGACGTAGTAAGTCAAATCTTATCTACGTAAAAGACACATGTCGAAATGCATTGATCCATATCTAATCAGGAAATGACCAATGTAATTATTTACCTGTGCATTTGTAGTGATGTAATTGCCCCACCCACTTGTACCACATGACCCGCATCCCTCTTCTCCCTTTAGCTACCCCACCATGTGGCATTCTCAAGGTGGAATAAATATCACTATGTAATTATTTATCTGTGTTTACATAGATCACTTATTACTATGAGACAACAGGGATTACTTTTATTTTAGATATAGGAAGCTTCTTTTCCACCCAACTCTCCTGGTCCAGCATGCTGATAATTCTTTGGAAAGACGATATCAATTTTACCAAACCTGTGGGACATCTTCCCCACTGTCAGAACTGTAGTGTTAAGACCCCTCGGTCTCAACATTGAGCGCTCAAGACTTCTGTCTTCAAACACCATACCTCTGGCAGCAAGGAAACCATTACGGGGATTGACATAAAATTAAATTTTGAAGGTCTAAACTGCTTAATAAATATGGACCAATTATTTTCTTCGATCCAGTAGCTTGACATTACAGTTCAATTTAGAGGTCTAAAAAGTTTAATGGATATGGGGGGGGGGGGTATTCTCTACATTCCTTAAGTCGGACTAGAACTTTTCGGGACGTCATGTTCACAGGAACAGAGCAACTCACAATTAATCCGAAACTTTTGTTTTATACTGAAGTGTTTGTTCTTCACGCATGCATATAAGCGACCAATCGTCAGACAATAGGAATGGTCTACGGATATTGATTGAAGTTTCGTGTAGTTTCATCTCTAAGGTTTCCGCAATAAGTAGTTGGTCTACGGATATTGATTGAAGTTTCACGTAGTTTCATCTCTAAGGTTTCCGCAATAAATAGTTTGTGGTAGTTGTGTTGAATATTTATGATTTTTGTTTCATTAAAGCCAAATGAATGTCGTTTATTTATTGCGTGGAATGAAAGTTCCGATGCATTTGAATGACCCACCCACACTGAAGCTTAGTGTTGTTTTGCTCGAAGCTGTGCCACTCCCATGGTAGATCCTACATAAGCAGCATCGCAATTTTTGCTTGGGATGCTGTATACTAGGTCATGCTGTGATTGGAATGTGGTGTTTGAAGGTAGATTTCTAAAGAATGGGTTTTGCTATGATTTTCATGTCGGTCCCCTTGCATATTTGGTTAAGTTTATTGTACCAGTACTCGATATATGGAATGGTGATGAAATGTATTTTGGTCTTGTCGGATTTTTGTGCAATGTTTGTTGCGAAATTGTTGTTATTTATTTTTTCACGGGCTATTGTTTTAACTTTGTTTATATAGGTTAGCAGGTAACCCCCCATTTGAGAATCTTCTAGTTAATTCATCCCATCTCTAACGACAGAAATGATTCTGTCGTTAGAGAAATCTGGGTGGAATAATATTTAAAGGTGTTAAGAAATTGATTCAGCATGACCGATTTTTTGTATGGTTGGGGATGATAACTGTGGACATGCAAAAGCATCCCCTTATTAGTAGGTTTTCTATATACGTTGAAATTTAGTTTTTGGTCTAATCTGCGTATGGTAAAATTAAGGAAATTTATGGAGTGGGTTTCTGCTTCAATTTCTAATTCAAATTTTAATCTCTGATGGATGTTATTAAAAACCTGTAGAATATTGTTTATGGTCGAATGATCTGTGATAATTAGGATGTCATCCAGATATCTTTCATAATATGTGATCTGTGGTATAAATGGATCAAGATGGACCTTTTCTAATTTGTCTAAGTATAGTTCAGCAATGAGTCCACTGATGTTTAGGCTCATTGGGAGGCCGAAAATCTGTCTTTATATTTTTCCTTGAAAGAGAATGTAATTAGCATTTACTAATAGTTTTGTTAGTTCGAAGATTCTGTCTTTGGGGAGTCTGGTGTTTTTAATTTTTATGTGATCATCATTTAAATAGGCCCAGACTATGTCTAAGGCATAAGGTATATTTACGTTAGTGTATAGTGAAGTCACATCCAGTGAATATAACTTCATATCCTCCTTGATATGGAGATCTTTAAGGTTCATAAATAAAGCATCGTAGTTTTTTATGTTGTATGTTAGGAGTTCTCGAAGTGGTTTTAGAATTGGGAAGATGAACATGGCTAAGGAAGCAAAAGCTGAATTCTTATAAGACACGATTTGACGTATTGAGTATCCTGTTTTGTGTAATTTTACTTGGTCGAATAAGGTTGGGATATTGTATGTGCTGGCTTTAATTTGTTTAAGTTGGGCCATAGTGATGTGGTCATCTTTCCTATAGGTGGTGAGCATTTTGTTATATTTGTTAACTAGGCTGCTGAACTTTGATGGTGCAACCTCTTCGTACGTCGTTGTGTCTGAAATGGTGGTGGTGGTGTATAATTTATTTATATAGTCTCCTTTATTGAGAATAACTACTGTATCACCTTTGTCGGCCTTTTGAATAATGATATCGCGGTTTTGTGTTAAGTGTGTGTAAAGCTTTAGCTTCTTCTCTATGTCGTTTTGATATTGAGGGGATAGTTTGGTTTATGATTCGATTAGTCTGTTGGATTAATACGTTTTTTTGAGGCAAGTCTCTAAGATCGAACTCAAGAACAATAATCATTTGTTTCTTGGGCAGAAATCTCGGCGATAAATTATAATTTAAACCTTTATTTAATAGGTCTATTTGCTGAGAAGTTAGCATAACAGATGATAAGTTCTTTACATTATCTGACAGATTAGGGTCGTAATGGGAACCAGTGTGTAAATAGACATTCTGTTTGTTTGTTCACCCGGAAGTCATTAATATGTGGTAGATTTCTATTGGAAAGGTGTGGGAATTTTTATCTGATTCTCAAAACGATTGTGTGACGAATAATGACCTCTGTTATGAGGAAAACCCCTAAGGCCGTGGTAGTGAACCTATGACACGTGGGTCAGATACCGACCCACGAAGGCTTTGTAAGTAACCCACGCGCACGCGTTTATTGTAATATTGGCCTACTTTTTTTAATTATAACAGAGAGAAAAGATAATCGGAAATATTAAACAATTATAAAATATAAATATGTAATGTCAGATTTATAAAAAAATAATTTTTTTAAAATAAAAATAAAATAAAAAATAAAACTTTTTTTAATTATAACAGAGAGAAAAGATAATCGGAAATATTAAACAGTTATAAAATATAAATATGTAATGTCAGATTTATAAAAAAATAAATAAATAAAAATAAAATATATAAATAAAAAATAACAAAAATCCAAGTGGAATGTGGACGTCGCGTGTCGGCAAACAGTGTTCTATTGTATTAAACTACGCATGTGGGTGATGCGATTTGTCGTTGCATTGAAGAAAGGAGATGTATCGGGCTAGTACAAAGTTACCAGCTCGCACTCTCGCAGTATTGGACTAAGAGGAAGACTTGACGTACGCATCTAGAAGTGTTAATAATAAATTGATTATAACTTAATTTTTCTATTGTCAAATTTTCTCATCTACATAACCGATGTAAGTATATTAAGTGGGCCTATGTTTATAAAAGTTCATCTAAAATTATTGCATCCTACATATATAATATATATGTAGGTTATAAAAATATATATATTATATATATTTTTTGCAGGCGTAGCCCTGAACTATGTCAGTGCTTAAAAAAATGAAAACTAACGGTACAAGCTTCAGACCATATCAAACAGAATGGTTTGATAAATATGGTGTGATTGAAAAGAATAAAACAACTCTGTGTGTTATTTGGTATCAATGTAAAAAGACATTTTGAAAAGTTGCATTCAAATCTCGGCTTCTCAACAGACAAAGAAAGGAGAGAATATTTTTTACAAAAGAAAAAACAGAATGATTCACAAACAAGTGTTTTAAAAACTTTTTTGACTCCGAAAAATAACATTACAGCTGCTAGTTTTCAAGTGGCCCATTGCATTGCTCACCATGGGAAACCTCTTTCAGAAGGAGAGTTTGTAAAACAAGCATTTTTAGAATGTAGTGCTACTCAGATTATTTTACAGATTATAAAGAAAAAGACTTGATTATAAAGCATATAAATGAGTTACCAATAAGTCGCAATACTATTAAAGATCGAGTAATAGAATTAGAAAGAAATATTTCTTCTCAAATACATAACGACTTAAAGTTTGTAGAAATGTATTCGATTGCTATAGATGAGAGTACTGATGTAAATGGTTATGCACAACTAGCAGTTTTTGCTCGATATAATGTAGGCAATATAATGAAAGAAGAGTTAATAAAACTAATAACATTGAAAGGAAGGTGTACCGGTCTTGATATTTTTAAAGAATTTGATAATGCATTTAAAAAATTGGAAATTGACCTACAAAAAATTGTTTCTGTAACAACAGACGGTGCTCCCAATATGGTGGGAAAAAACATTGGTTTTATTCAGCAGCTTAAGCAAAATATTAGACATTCTCTGATAGAATTTCATTGTATAATACACCATTAAGTTCTATGTGCGAAGCAAAGTTTAAAAACATTTTCTAATGTAATGCCAGTTTTAATTCAAGTTATTAACTTTATAAACACAAGAAGTCTTAATAAGCGAGAATTTGCACAATTATTAGAGGAAATTGAGTGCCAATATTCTGGGATTTTGAAATACAACAATGTTCGATGGCTCAGTTGCGACCAAGTTCTCAATCGTTTTGTCATTTTATTAG
Organism: Mastigoproctus giganteus; assembly: GCF_048544385.1. NCBI lineage: Eukaryota > Metazoa > Arthropoda > Arachnida > Uropygi > Thelyphonidae > Mastigoproctus > Mastigoproctus giganteus. Next base: position 117,720,100 of record NC_143575.1, on the reverse strand, counting down.
ACGAAATAAAGCTCTTTTTGAATGAAAAAAACAATAGTTATTACGAATTTTCGAATATAGATTGGCTAAATGATTTAATGTTCTTATGTGATATCACTCAGCATTTCAATGAACTGAATAAAAAACTTCAGGGACATGGACAAATTGCATTAATTATGTTTGAAAATATCAAAATATTTATGAAAAAACTTGACATCTTTACTAAAGATTTGGAAATGAGCACCATGAAATATTTTCTTCAATTACAAAAACATTTTCAAAACACTAAAGATTTTGAAAATATTCTTGACATTCAAGAAAATGCAATTAAAAAATATTTAACCATTTTGTAAGAAATAAAACAAGCTTTCCATGAGAGATATAATCAATTTAAAAGTTTGGAAAACACATTTCGCTTTATTTTATACCCACATAAAGCAGAGTACAGTACAATGCAGCTAAACGATTTTATGTGGCCAGGTATCACTAATTTAGAAATGGAATATTAATTAAATTCCAAAGCAGCATAGTGTGGAAAAATAAATTTGAAAACTTGATTTTCAAAGTAGAAGGAAAAATTTCAGAAAGTAATGCAGATAGGCCTAATGAAGATCCCACACTAAAAGTTGAAAATATTATATTAAACGCATGGTATTCTTTACCGAAAAATTTTACATGTATGAGGACACTGGCTAACGCTCTTCTCACAATGTTCGGGTCCACATATTCATGCGAAAAACTGTTTTCCTCAATGAATTTTGTTAAATCTTCCAACAGGAATAAACTTGGAAATGAATTGACTGCAAAATGTATTAAAGTAATGAACACGAAGTATGTACCTAATATTAAGAAACTGTCTGAAAGTAAGCAACAACAAATTTCGCATTAAATATACTTTTATCAACTTTATTAGGCATACTGTATCTGTAATTATGTTAATTATTAATGAAGAATATTTCAAAATAAAAGCGTTTTCTTTTATTCCTTGCTCATTCAAATACTTTGTGCAGAGGCAATACTGGTCATGATGTCACCTGGTGCGGTACAAGGTATCAAATCAAGCTTTGATATTTACTTTTTTTTAGCTCTTCACTTGCAAAAGTTAAAGTTATAAATCAAAAAGAAAACTAAAACCTTTTTTGGATTATTTCAAAAGTGAGAACCAAAAAGATTCAACTGTCAACTTTATCTTAACAAAATGTTTGATTTTTCCAAATAATTGGCACCCTTTTTACCCCACCCCCTTTCTAATTGAGGCCACTAACTTATGACTCACGGGCTAGTATTTCAAAAAGAAATAAAAATAATTAACCCACTCTTCAAAAAGGTTCGGCATCACTGCCCTAAGGGCTTGTAATTTTAGGTTATATCTATTCTCTAATGTGGTGGATTGGACGTCAATTTTTAATTGAATCGCTTGCTTTAGATTATTCCAATCAATACTGTTTAGGTGTTTTTTAAAAATATTGCGATATCGTTTATTCTGTTTGAAATACATCTTTTTTAGATTAAATCGAGATTTTAAAGCTAGTTTTACTATGTTGCTTTACGTAGTAAGTAATTTTTTTATTCCTTGGATTTTCAAACCTAGCCAAAATTTAGCAAATTTCGGTATTAAATTTTCAGAGAGACATTATTTTAATATGGATGTGATATTTTTGGGCTGCATATTTCAAGGTAATTCTAGTATAGTCTTGTTTTAGCCCTGTTACACATTCAGCCATAGTGTTGTAATTAATGTATAACTTGAGTGGTCAATTAAGTCAGTATACACGTATGTGTGAAGTAAAGTTCTAAAAGGTGGCAATCAAATTTTGAATTTTGAGCGGAGAGGGAGAAGCGAAGTGTAAAGTCGACAATCTGTGGTATTTAATAGATTTGGTAATAGAGAGCTATTAAGTGCTCGATAATTACTATATTCTATTATATTATGAAACAACAGGGATTACCTTTATTTTAGATATAGGAAGCTTCTTTTCCAACCAACTCTCCTGGTCTAACGCACTAATAATTCTTTGGGAAGGCAATATCAATTTTACAAAACCTGTGGGACATCTTCCCCACTGTCAGAACCGTAGTGTTCAGACCCCTCGGTCTCAACCTTGAGCGCTCAAGACTTCTGTCTTCAAACAGCATACCTCTGGCAGCAAGGAAACCATTACGTGAATTGACATAAAATTAAATTTTGAAGGTCTAAACCGCTTAATAAATATGGACCGATTATTTTCTTCGGTCCAGTAGCTTGACATTAGAGTTAAATTTAGGGGTCTAAAAAAAGTTTAATGGATATGGTGAGGGGGGGGAGGATTATTCTCTACATTCCTTAAGTCGGACTAGAACTTTTCGGGGCGTCAAGTTCACAGGAATAGAGCCACTCACAATTAATCCGAAACTTTTGTCTTATGTTGTAGTGTTTGTTCTTCACGCATGCGTATAAGTGACCAATCATCAGACAATAGGAATGTTCTACGGAAATTCCCACACCTTTCCCAATAGAAATCTACCACATATTAATGACTTCCAGGTGAACAAACAAACAGACAAGGTCTATTTACACACTGGTTCCCATTACGACCCTAATCCGTCAGATAATGTAAAGAACTTGTCATCTGTTATGCTAACTTCTCAGCAAATAGCCCTATTAAATAAAGGTTTAAATTATAATTTACAGCCGAGATTCCCGCCCAAGAAACATATGATTATTGATCTTGAGTTCGCTCTTAGAGACTTGCCTCAAAAAAACGTATTAATCCAACAGACTAATCGAATCATAAACCAAACTATCCCCTCAATATCAAAACGACATAGAGAAGAAGCTAAAGCTTTACACACACTTAGACAAAAACCGCGATATCATTATTCAAAAGGCCGACAAAGGCGATACAGTAGTTATTCTCAATAAAGGAGACTATATAAATAAATTATACACCACCACCATTTCAGACACAACGACGTACGAAGAGGTTGCACCATCAGAGTTCAGCAGCCTAGTTGACAAATATAACAAAATGCTCACCACCTATAGGAAAGATGACCACATCACTATGGCCCAACTTAAACAAATTAAAGCCTTCACATACAATATCCCAACCTTATTCGGCCAAGTAAAATTACACAAAACAGGATACTCAATACGTCCTATCATGTCATATAAGAATTCAGCTTTTGCTTCCTTAGCCATGTTCATCTACCCAATTCTAAAACCACTTCGAGAACTCCTAACATATAAATAAAAAACTATGATGCTTTATTCATGAACCTTAAAGATCTCCATATCAAGGAGGATATGAAGTTATATTCACTGGATGTGACTTCACTATACAGTAACGTAAATATACCTTATGCCTTAGACATAGTCTGGACCTACTTAAACGATGATCACATAAAAATTAATAACACCAGACTCCCCAAAAACAGAATATTCGAACTAACAAAACTATTAGTAAATGCTAATTACATACTCTTTCAAGGAAAAATATACAGACAGATTTTCGGCCTCCCAATGGGCCTAAACATCAGTGGACTCATTGCTGAACTATACTTAGACAAATTAGAAAAGATCCATCTTGATCCATTTATACCACAGATCACATATTATGGAAGATATCTGGATGACATCCTAATTATCACCGATCATTCGACCATAAACAATATTCTACAGGTTTTTAATAACATCCATCAGAGATTAAAATTTTAATTAGAAATTGAAACAGAAACCCACTCCATAAATTTCCTTAATTTTACCATACACAGATTAGACCAAAAACTAAATTTCAGGGTATATAGAAAACCCACTAATAAGGGGATGCTTTTGCATTTCCACAGTTATCATCTCCAACCATACAAAAAATCGGTCATGCTGAATCAATTTCTTAATGCCTTTAAATATTCTTCCACCCAGATTTCTCTAACGACAGAATTAAATGAATTAACAAAAAGATTCTCAAATAGGGATTACCCACTAACCTATATAAACAAAGTTAAAACAATAGTCCGTGAAAAAATAAATAACAACAACCTTGCAACAGACATTACACAAAAATCCGACAAGATCAAAATACATTTCATCACCATTCCATATGTCGAGTACTAGTACAATAAACTTAACCAAATATGCAAGGTGACCGACATGATAATCATAGCAAAACCCATGAACAAATTATACACATTCTTCAGAAATCAACCTTCAAACACCACATTCCAATCACAGCATCAGCTAGTATACAGCATCTCATGCAAAAATTGCGACGCTGCTTATGTAGGATCTACAATGGGAGTAGCACAGCTTCGAGCAAAACAACAAGCTTCGGTGCGGGCGGGTCGTTCAAATGCATCGGAACTTTCGTTCCACGCAATAAATGAACGACATTCATTCGGCTTTAATGAAACAAAAATTATAAATATTCAACACAACTACCACAAACTACTTATTGCAAAAACCTTAGAGATGAAACTACATGAAACTTCAATCAACATCCGCAGATCATTTCTACTGTCCGACGATTGGTCACTGATACGCATGCATATAGAACAAACACAACAACAGTTTCGGATTAATTGGGAGTTGCTCTATTCCTGTGAACATAACGCCCCGAAAAGTTCTAGTCCGACTTAAGGAATGTAGAGAATAATCCCCCCCCCACACCATATCCATTAAACTTTTTTAGACCCCTAAATTTAACTCTAATGTCAAGCTACTGGACCGAAGAAAATAATCGGTCCATATTTATTAAGTGGTTTAGACCTTCAAAATTTAATTTTATGTCAATCCATGTAATGGTTTCCTTGCTGCCAGAGGTATGGTGTTGGAAGACAAAAGTCTTGAGTGCTCAAGGTTCAGACCAAGGGGTCTGAACACTACAGTTCTGACAGCGGGGAAGATGTCCAACAAGTTTTGTAAAATTGATATCGCCTTCCCAAAGAATTATCAGCACGCTGGACCAGGAGAGTTGGGTGGAAAAGAAGCTTCCTATATCTAAAATAAAGGTAATCCCTGTTGTTTCATAATATAATAGAATATAGTAATTATCGAGCACTTAATAGCTCTCTATTACCATATAGATCACTCACAGGAAGAGGCCTTTTGCTTAGGGTTCCAATAATGCATAAGGAATATTGTTGTATCCGAAACAGAAAGACTAAAATATTTAACTAATTTCCAAACTACACAAATATTTAAAATATTTACAAAATACTAAACTATATCCCTTCATCAGCTGACATTACACTGGAACATCAAATGATGCCGGGCATAATAATTTGTTAAACAGTGAAGCACGTGCACGAGGTTTGTTGTCTTTCAATGGAAGATAACAATGTAATTATTTACCTGAGCATTTGTAGGGAAGTAATTGCCCCGCCCTCTTCCCTCACTGACTCAAATAAGTGATGTAATTGCTCCGCCCTCTTCTCCATGACAAGGAAAGGAGGAAAACTTTTTTAATGTATAGAGAGATAATAAAATGTCTATGCTTATTACATTATTAATAGAAGAATCTCATGACATCATATGTTTAGTTGAAACATGGACGCAGGAACCCATACAGGACATTTTCCTACTGCCAAAAAATCTCAACTATACCCCATATTTGTCATCAAGGATTAATAAAATAGGTGGGAAGCGAACGGTTATTTTAAAGTCCGATAAAAAATTTATGAACCTACAACTCTAGTACAAACAGCTTTGAAAGAATTTCCCTGCTAATCCAATTTACAGATTCACTACTACAAATTTATAATATTTACATTCTCTCTGGACCTACTCGTGACTCCATTAATTAAGTAATAACCTGGATCACTATTGTTCATAAGCCTAAAACTAACATAATATTAATGGGCAACTTTAATCTCCCACTGCCAAATATAATTTACAAATGAAGTTACCACTTTGCTTATTGGAGGATTGAAATGGTGGAACCCATGTTTAGTCTCCAGAGCTAAGTTCCAGTCAACAATTCCCCACCTCTCCCATCATGCAGTATGACTGATGACTTTTGAGGTTAGGATGAACATCATGGCGAGTTCCAATCTTCCTTACATTTCAAGGGTACAGAACTAAAACGGTGTTCATAGGCCGGCCGCTAGTTAGTACACTGGACTGAACCTATTGGTAACTCTTTAGGAGGCTTCCGAATCAGCTAGTGTATAATCTTGCTACCTCAACTTTGCTAGATGGTGACTGGAGTCAGTCCGAGTAGTGTGTATGCGAGGGGTATTGTCGAGGCCACATTACGTTAAGGATCTGGGTATATTCTTACCATGTGTACGCCATATCGAAAAATTTCATTACTTCATACACCATGTGCCCCCCACTTTTTCTTACTATAGAATACACCACGAATTGTCAAACTAATAGAGTAAGCTTATCTGCAAAAAGATATAAACCTCCCAAGAACTTGCTAGTTCATTTCACATATATACATGGTCTCAATTCTAATCTCAACGGCGTCCATTTCCACTTAGAGTCTGCCAAAACCCATTTACTTTTTCTGACAGAATCTCAGTTATTGGTTTCAGCTCATCTCAGTTGCCCAAATTATTCACTGTATGATTCCTTTCGCCTCAAAGGTGGTAGTTGTGCATATGTCCGTTCCGATATTCCCTGTCAGAGACTTGGTAATTTGCAATCGCCTCTTTTTGATCTTCTCTGGCTTAAAATCTTTCTACCTCATTGTGTCAAATCCATCTGTTGTCTCTGCCATTCTCCCAACTCCACTAATCATTTGGAGCTCTTTGACTTCCTCTCTTTGCAATTTGTGATCCAGTCCAACTTTCCTAACAGTGAGGTAATTTTCCTTGGTGATTTTAATGTTCACGATTCCAGCTGGATTCCATTTCCTAGTCACACCGACCCAGCTGGTCGGGATGCTGAGGCTTTTGCAATTACTAATGACCTTGCACAGATTGTTCATTTACCGACAAAAATACCGGACAATCCTAACCATACATCCAACACGTTTGACCTTTTTCCCACAAACAACCCTTTTAAGAACACAATTGAAGTGAGTGGTCCTTTAGGCACTTCAGATCACAACTTGGTGATTGTCACTTTTCCAATGGAGACATTATCTCATGGCTATTCCCAACCTCATATTGTTTGCATTACAAGAATGCAAAATGGGATGACCTGTGAGATTTATTTCCTTCTTTTCCTTAGTCAGATTTCAATGTTTGCTCAGATCGTGTCAGTGAAATTATTCTTGTAGGAATGGAATTTATTCCACACTCCACTTTAAAATCTTGTCCTTTATCTAAACCTTGGTTTTCCAATAAATATGCTAAGGCTGTTCAAGAGAAGAACGTTGCATATCGTAATTGGCCTGTTTCCAATTCTTCAGTTTTATTTTCTGCCTACACCAAAGCTTGCAACAATAGTAAAGCAGTATTAATCAGTCCAAATTAGACTTCTGAATAGACTTAGAGTACAAAATTTGCTTCTTGCCCTAATGGTAGCCGAGCATTCTGGTCTCTTGTCAAAGTTATTGGCCACAACCTTTGCCTATCTCTGCTCTCACCTCTGTCAAAACCAGATGATTCTGTTTTCACTTCAGCCAAGGATAAAGCTAACCTGCTAGCATCCCATTTTTCTTCCAACTCATGTATTAATGAACTTACTCCTGTTCTTTGCCACCTTTTTTCACTTTCTTATTCCAAAGTTGTTTTTCCTTCTGCTTGGAAATTTGCTCATATCCAGCCAGTTCCTAAAAAGGGTGACAAATCCCTCCCATCCAATTATCATCCTATTGCAATTACTTCTACTCTTTCTAAAGTAATGGAGAACTCAATTAACTGCCAGCTCTTAAACTACCTAGAAACCTTCTGTCTGATCAACGATCGTCAGTATGGCTTCTGTCAGTGTTGATCCACTGGTGATATTCTGGCTTATATTACTCATTTATGGACAACTTCAATGGAAAAGTTTGAAACACAAGCAGTTGCTCTTGACATCTCAAAGATTTTCGATCATGTCTGGCATAAAGGTCTTCTAAACAAGTTTCTATCTTATGGTCTGCCAACTGTTTTTTGCAATTGGTTATCCAGTTTTCTCTCCGATCGCTCACTGAGGGTGATGGTAGATCTCTCTCTGTCTTCTAACTTCTCCACTAATGCTGGTGTCCCCCAAAGTTCAGTTCTTTTCTTCACTCTTTTCCTCTTGTATATTAATGACCTTCTTCCATTGACTGGAAATCCTATTCATAGTTTTGCCGATGATAGCACATTGCATTCCACTTTCCATTTTGTGAAACCTTGCCCTGCTCGATCAGCTTCAACTTCTCGAATATCCGCTACCAATTCCTTAAATGCCGATCTCAAGGTAATTCACCAATGGGGCAAAGGCAACTTAGTTGATTTCAATCCTTCTAAAACTCAATCTTGTCTTATATCTCTCAAAAATGATTCTTCTGCTCCTATGCTTATCTCTGATGACACTCCGATTTCTAAGGAAAATGATATATCTCTCTTGGGAATTACCCTAACTTCTAATCTCTCTTGGCACAAGCACATTACAAATATTGCTTCCTCTGCATCTAAAAAACATGGTTTTCTCTTTTGTTCTCGGTGTTACTTTTCTTCCAAACAGCCGTTCACTCTGTACAATTCGCAAATCTGCCCTACCATGGAATATTGTTCCCACATCTGGGGGCGGTGACCCCAAAACCTCTCTCAGGCTTCTAGATTCCATTCAGTAGAGGGCAGTTAGGTTAATTAATGATTCCTCTCTAACAGAGCTTCTCCACTCACTATTTCATAGATGTACTGTTTCTGCTGCATGCCTTTTCTACAGATACTTCCGTGGGCACTGTTCTTTTGAATTGGCTTCTACAATTCACGCGCTCTCTTTCAAAACAGTCCAAACTCATACTGCACCAGCCAATATCCATTTACTGTCTTACTTCAAACTCACAGAACCAACTTTTCATTTTCCTTGTTTATTCATTCAATTGCCGTTTTCTGGAACAACCTTCCTTCATACGTATTTCCTGAAAATTACAGTCTACAGAAGTTCAAGTCTAATGTCAACAAATATCTTCTTTCATCTTCTCAACCTCCAAACCAAGCATGGTACTAAGTACTATAGGTTCTAATACCTCTCATGTTTGGGGGTTTCAAAAAAAGAATAAAATAAAAATGGTTACTTTCCGATTCCTTGTTAGTTCTAAGAGTACTAATAAGTACTTGATTATATTTACATATTTATTCTGATCTTCCACTTCAAGAAAAACTACACGGCAAAACTACATTTAAACCTGACTACAGAGGTATAGAGTAGAAATTTACTATGGAGGATCTCACTTCGTGCCAAAAATCACCAAAAGAATATCATCAAAAAAATTCCTTCAGAAAAAAAAGTTTCTGAAACTCTTAAAATATTACCCATGGGATTTTCTCTTATCAAGCCCCGCTAATTAACCAACCTGTGAACGAGAATACAGTACAGTATATAATTAACTAATTATACCTTGACAGTAGAAGACCCTGATCACATCCCTAGTTTTATCATTAAATTATCTAATGTATATATGAAATATAATTATACTACAGGACACCACCTTATTCTAAAAAAATGACTGAAACAACTAAAAGCTGAATCAGCATCTTGTAAAAAAAACATCATTTCAAAACTTGGTTCAAATCTCATCTAAAACTATACTTTAAAAGTAACAGAAATACTACACAAGTGTAGAAATATGGCACTTCATCAGCACACACACAATTTTTAAAAAAGCAGAGCATTATTTCAACTCAAAAACATTTGGTCACATAGAAATCATTAAATGCTCAGGCTAAAACTTAACAAAAAAAGCAATTACTTCAAAAATAGGAGCTACCTTACAGTTTGATGAAGTTTTAGAATGGATAAAGTGCAATATGGAAATAAGGAATTATGTCATCTGCACTGAGGATATGCAGCACATATTTCAAGAATTCATTTCAAACAAACAAGCAGATTGTGTGCATCATCAATCCTAGTCAAGCTCTGCTGATTAACCAACCCACGAACAAGAATACAGTACAGCCAGAGGAGTAGCTAAGTTTTTAGCACCCTTGGAAAATTCATGGCTGCATGCTTTTTTTTTTGGATAATTGGTAAAATCATAAATAATAATAAGAGGCCAAACTGTAGTCAGACCTGTGGTTAATGAACAGAGTATGATGGGCAGCCTGGCTCACTCCCAGTGGTGGTGGCAGGCAGTGCTGGGTCCCACCAGGGGCACTGTGGCCAAGGAGCCATAGACATAACAGAACATAAGAGTACTCTGACACAAACCTGACATTAAACTTTTCTGGCTTTCTCTCTCTCTGAACTGCAGTGCATTTTTGCCACTGGTGTTGATATAATTGCTGTTAGCAGTTCTAGAACTATTCTGGCTGGATAGTATGGAGAGCATCTTAAGTTTCAACATTATGTAATATGTATTTCTTATGTGTGTATCTCTTGTGTCTGTATGGATGTGAAGATAAATATGTATTATAAACCATTGGTACTACCATGCTGTGAACGAGACAGGTTTTTCTTTAACCCAGGTGGTCATCTGTTGTTTCACGGAAGTGAATCATCCACACTTTGCCATAAATTTCTAAATTTCCGCTGTTTCTATTATAGTAGTTAAATATCCGAGTGACTGCAACATTTTGGAGAGTTTCAATAAAAAAAAAAAAAAAAATTCAAATTTAATTACTAGTGACATTATCAAATGGCATCACCATTTGTTTCATCCTCATTCAACTTGTTCATTTTCGTTGTCACTTTTAAGTTTAAAGTGGCTTATTGTAAGCAAATATATATTTGTATACTAGCAGAATGGTGTTTTTTTTTTGATTTCTTCTTTATGGAGTCTCACTACATTTTAGAATTAGCAGGGCATGTTATTGGGGTTATTGTCCCCTTATACAAGGGGACAATAACCCCCTTATCCCTGCTAGTAAAATTCCTTTATATCCTTGATAAGACACAAAGGCTGCAAGCTACTCTTACAGTCTTTTTGCACTGCTCAGAAAACTTCATATGATACTGTTCAATTACCCCCAGGTGCTTTTCATTCTCCACTATTCTGAGTGGAGTACCACCCAGTTGATACTTTACTCTTGGATTACTGCTACCCATATGCAGTACTTTATATTTGTCAGTGTTAAACTGCAGTTGCCACATCTCAGCCCATCTGCTCAACACTTCCAGATCCTGTTGCAGTAGCATACTATCATTACTGTCATTAACAACCCTACCAACCTTTGTATTGTCTGCAAACTTAGATATTAACCCTGATATACCTTCATCAACATCATTGATAAATACCGAAAACAACAATGATCCCAACACTGAACCCTGAGGGACACTAAGAACATTAGTCCATGAAGAGCAGTGTCCATTCATAACTACTCTGTCTTCTCCCACTCAACCATCCTTTTATCCATTGTAGTAACTTGCCTTTAATGCCATACTGCTCTAAGAGGAAGATGAAAAGTTGGTTCTGTGAGTTTAAAGTTGGACAGTAAATGGATGTTGGCTGGTGGCAGCACGTGTTCGGACTGTTTTGAAAGAGAGAGCGGGATTTATAGAAGCCAATTCAGAAGAACAGTGCCCATGGAAGTATCCGTAGAAAAGGCATGCAGCAGAAACAGTACGTCTATGAGACAGCGAGTGGAGAGACTCTGTTAGAGAGGAATCATTAATTAACCTAACTGCCCTCTTTTGAATGGAATCTAGAAGCCTGAGAGAGGTTTTGGAAGCACCGCCCCAGATATGGGAACGATATTCCAAGGTAGGGCAGATTTGCAATTTGTACAGATTTGTCCCTGGCGGATTGGGGAGGTCACAGTTCCGGCATCTACCCCCGCCACCCCCATTCTTACTCTCTGGTGGGGAATGGATATGCCCCACTGTAAACTGTAGCTGTCTTCCCTATCGGCTCCATGTCTCTGCCTTCCTCCCACCCAGTGTTCAGGCTCCCTCCCACTCTACCAGCACGCAAGTGAATGCCTCACACAATCTAAATAAACTATCTAAAATCACCTTCAGCCACTACTTTTGGCCTTCCACTCCTAGTGCCTCCCTGCCACGCGAGCGCATAAAAAAAATCTTTTTTTTTTTTTTTAAGATTTTTTTTTTTTTTTAAGCCCCTGAAAACTCAGGAAATTAGGTGGCAGGGCCTGCCAGAGTAAAAACTACTGAGTTTCCTGGTCTGCCTCCATGGTGTGAAAGTGGGGCAACATTGGGCCCAGTAGGGATCCAGCAGCTAACGACCAGATGAACAATGGTACACGACACCACACATGTACAATATCCGCACACTTTTAATATCTCTGGCATTTCCAGTAAACTGGCACACCCATCACAATGCAAGCAATGCAAAGATGGGGGAAACCCCTGGTGCCACTTGACACCAAAACACACTTTACACTAGTCTGTCATCATGATTATATAGTATAGTGTATAGTGTGTTTAGGGTCTAAAGGCACCAGGGGTTTCCACCATCTCTGTGTAGTATACATTGTGGTGTGATACAGAACACTGTAGAAGCCAGAGGTTTAAAAGTGTATGGATATTATGGTGAGTAATGTTTTGTACCGCTGTACATCTGGTCTTTTAGCCGTTGGGTCTCAAATGAGACCCACCCTTGCCCATACTATACCTCATGGAGGCTGACCAGGTACCAGTATTTTAGAGATTTACTATTTACTCTGGCAAGTAATTTCCTGCCACCTAATTTCCTGAGATTTCAGTGGCTAGGACCTAGGAAAAAAAAAAAAAAAAAAGTGGGGGGGGGGAAAGAAACACTAGAAATTGGTTCAGGCAAAAAGAGATAAGTTATGCGGGGTAGAGTTTTTTGTTTTTTTTTTTGAGTGTGCGGCTTGTGTAGTTTTGACAAGGGTCAAATGCTAGTCACAAGATAGCTAGAGAGGGAAGGGAGACTGAAGACTGGGGGGGGAAGACAGAAATATGGGGTCGATAGTGAAGATAACCCCAAAAGTTGGTGGGGCAGGCCCATGCCTCACCAGGTGAAGATAGGGGGTGGCGATGGGGGGACGGGGGACAGAGTAACCATCAAGTACAGAGCCAAGGGAAGGGATGGAAAGTGAACTGAGTGAGGGTACCCAGTTCGGATGGCCTAATGACATTTCGGCAGAAAACTGCACAATGTCTTTGTCGACATGTTGTCCTGTCCGTGTGAGTGGTCAAGTCAAGATAATGGCTCCAGTTTAAGCCAGTGGTCAGTTCCAAGTTAAGTTAACGATTAGTTGTTCTTCAGATTGTAGTTGTTAGGTTTTTGTTTGGTTGAGGTATCTAAGTATCTTTATTCTGGATGACAAGTGGTTGGTTTGTTGGAAAATTCTGCTAAGGTTGTGGGTATGTCCTTCTAGTAAAAAGATCCTGCGCAAACTGCATTAAGGCTTTATAATTGTCTTCGCTCTCCAAGAGATATTGTTCTTGGTTTATCGGCGAGAAACATATTCTGGTTATTAAGAGGCAGCGTAGGTCTTCGTATAGTTGGCAGTGGTGCATGAGGTGCTCCCACGTCTCTGGCTGTCCACAGTGGCAGAGAGGGGTGTCACTCAAACTGAAACTGGAGAGTTTTGCTCTTATTGCACCATGTCCCATGAGTAGGTAAGATGTCAGCAGTCCCGGTGAAAACCAGTTTGAGCTTTTGGGAAACACTAGCTGATTATCTGATATGAATCTTTGGGTCACTTCCCCTTTTATCGAAGTCGTCCAGTGGGTTTGCCAGGCCTGCTGTAGGTGAGTGAGGTGTTTTTTCTCGAGTTTACGATCATTCGCCGGATCAGTTGTGTAGTCTATGCAGGTGATTACTCTGCCTTTGGATAGTTGATAAAGCAACCCACAGCGGACGACCTCCAAGTCCAGGGGGAAAGCACCCAAGAGGACCTGGAGGGCGTGGGTGCTTACAGTACAGAAGGCTCTCGAGATTGTCAGTAGAAATGAACATTGAATGGTCTCTAGCTTCCTTTTGTTTTATTTATAACTTCTAACTTATTCAGTATTGTAGAACTTACACAATGAGTGAATTGTGAACTGTTTTGCATTCAAGCATGCGCTGATGAAATGGTTGCTTGATTAGTCCCTTCAAAGTTAGGTTCTGGAGGACAAATAGATCTAAGCTACCAGGCAGTATGTACTCAGATTTAAGGATGCATTGCAGGCTTGAATCGCCCTATGAAAATACACCATTTTGCTAAAATTAATTTTCACCCCGCCCTCTGCTCTCATTCCGATGCGACATCATCTAGGGGCACCATTTCGACAGCTAGCCTCGTGTGTCGAAACGGAACTGATGTGGCCTGTCAGTGCACATTTGGCACCAGCCCCAATGTCAAGCCGTTTCTATGCTACTGAGTACAGCAGATGATTAACAAATTATGCCTTGGTAGTAATGAAGGCCCTGATGTGATCCCTAGTTTTATTATTAAACTGTCTAGGGCATCGATTGTTTAGTGCAAATCATTACCAGGTGCATTTCTCAGCTATTCCTTCCAAGATAATGGAAAACCTTCAGGATTACTCTGATTCCTAAAAAAGCTACTAATAAACAGTAATAACAAGCTACTGACTAATTGTTGTTTTGTCAGTAATAACTAAAATTATTGATAAAATCATGCTGCCATACCTTCAAGGCACAATTTTTGGTAATGCACCTGTCAAGGGTTAATGTGCATTTTGGTCCTAGAGGGCACTCCACAACAACAATTCCAGCTGACACCACTGCACATCAATATTGGGTTTCAACATAAAGCAGATGATTTATCTTGAAACCTCTTTTTTAGAACATCATCCACAGATATCAAAGGTACCTTTAAAAAACACAGACTGCAAGAAAGCTACTGAGATACTAAAAAATTTTCTCACTGACACATTTTTCTCACTGAAATTATTTTCTCTACTGTACTGTAGATAGGCGAGTGGTAATCGCCTATCTACAGTATAGCCTAAATCACAGATACCTCTTCTACCCCACTAGTACCGATGATATTCTTGTCATAATAACAACATGCATTCCTCAAGTAAGCACTATATTTAGTTGGGGCAGTATATTTTCAACATCTCTACAACTATTTCTGAAAGTGAATTCAAATCTGGTTGCATATCAGCATTAGCATAGGCACATGATGCAAGAAAGCAAGTTTATATAGCATCACTCAAACAAAAAAAAAAAAAAAAAAAAAACCTTTATTTCACCCATCCACTCGCTCCGAATGTTTGTCAAGTTCTGCCTTGAACATATTTAAGCTATCAACTTCAACAACGACAGATGGAAGTTTGTTCCACCAATCAACCACCCGCTGGCAAAAGGCAAACTTTCACATCCTATAACCGTCTTTCCTCAATTTGAATTTATGCCCTCTCAGGTGATGATTCTGAGCAAGAGGAAGAATCCAATCTGCATTGAGCATGCTCAAACCATTCAAGGCTTTATACACCTCAATCAGATCACCTTGCAGGTGCCTAGTCTCCAGACACTGTAATTTGCAAAACTTAAGCCTTTCCTCGTAAGAGCAACACTTTGTTCCGTTCACTAATCTTGTTGCCCTTCTCTGTACTCGTTCAAGCAGCTCTACATCCTTCTTAAAATGAGGCCTCCAGACCTGTATACAGTACTCAAGGTGTGGCCTGACCATTGCCTTATACAAGGGGATAATCACCTCCTTATCTCTGCTAGAAAAATTCCTATATATCATCGACAATACACCATGAGCTACTCTTGCAGCCTGTCTGCACTGCTCAGAAAACTTCATATCTGCCTGCACAACCACCCCCAAGTCCCTTTCATTCTCTACCACTGCCAGTGTAGTACCACAGAGTTGATACGTTGCTCTGGGGTTGCTGTTTCCCATATATAGTACTTTACATTTGTCAATGTTAAACTTCATTTTCCACCTCTCAGCCCATCTGCTCAACTTTTCTAGATCCTGTTGCAGCAGTGTACTATCATTAGTGTCATTAACAACCCTGCCAATCTTTGTATCATCTGCAAACTTGGACATTAAGCCTGATATACCATTATCAATATGATTTATAAATACAGAAAACAACAATGGACCCAACAGTGAACCCTGAGGGACTCCACTAATAACATTAGTCCATGAAGAACAGTGTCCATTGATTACCACTCTCTGTCTTCTCGTACTCAACCATCCCTTTATCCATAGCAGCAATTTGCCTCCAATGCCACACTGCTCCAATTTGTGCAGCAGTCTTAAATGTACAACAGTTTCAAAGGCTTTTCAAAGATCCAAATATATGATATCAAAGTTATTCTTTGCATCCAGTTCCTTTGTGATTACATCATAGTATCCAATCAATTTAGTCAGACAAGACTTCCCCTTAAAAAACCCATGCTGTGTCCGAGCTTTAACTGAAGTCTTGTCTAGATGAACCTGCAATGCTTCTTTAACCAGTGCCTCCATTAATTTCCCTGGAACAGAAGTTAAACTAACAGGTCTGTAATTACCTGTGTCTCCCTTTGATCCTCCTTTGTGGATTGGGGTCACATTTGCACATCTCTAGTCCATGGGTACCTCCCCTGAGTCCAGGGAAGCTCTCATAATTATGGCTAAGGGTTTGCCTACTTCCTTTGCCGCCTCCTTTAATATAACTGGATAGATTCCATCCACCCCAAGTGCCTTTCTTGTGTTTATCTTCAAAAATTTGTCCTCCACTTTACTCTCAATTATTACAAGATTATCTAGCTTACTGCCAGAGTTGATTACACCTCTGGCATTCCCCTCCCTGAATAACTCCTCATGGGTGAATGTCGATGCAAAATATTCATTTAGTTTGTTAGCTACCTGAGCAGGATCATCAACAGTTGAACCATCGATATCAAGTGGACCAATCTGATTCATCCACTTCCTTCTAGAGTTTACATGAGTAAGAACCTTTGCTGTTTTTCTTTGCATCCTTTGCCAAAGATTTCTCGTAATCTGCCTTTGCCTGCCTAACCTCCTTTGTAACTTGGTTACAGACCAGCTTATACTTATCATAGGCTTCTGTGTCACATGTTAATTTATATGTATCCCATGCATTTTTCTTCTCTGTCACATGTCTAATTAGTTCATCTCACATTCATTTAGGCCTAAATCTTGAACAATATTTATTTGTTGATATGAAAAGCCTAGTAGCTTCCAAGATTAATTCTTTGAATGCTTCCCATTTTGAATTTGCTGTTGGTAACATCATCAGTTGGTTCCACCATATAGAATTTAAATACTGTCTCAGACCACCGTAGTCACCTTTACGAAAGCAAAAACCCTTCCCTTTATCCCTGATGGTAGTTACCTCTTTGAGTAAACCCCACTACAGCACACTGTGGAACCACTAGATGGCACCTTTATCTGCAGATTCTTGATGCATAAAGAATCACTACTGATAATCAGATCAAGAGTATTACTCCCTCTAGTTGCCTTCCGAACATGCTGCTGTAGAAAACAATCATCCAATAAATCCACAAAAGCCTTGCTAGTGTGTGAGTGACCAACCCACAAATTCGAGTCAATATCCGGGAAATTAAAATCCCCCATTATAAGACACTCTAATTTACTGGCACACTATTTCTCTGCACAATTGCTCATTATACTCATCAGATTCATTAGACCTATAGCACACACCTACTCTCATTTTTCGTTTACCAGTCCTTATGTCACACCAAACAGACTGGCTCTGACTAGACCACAGGAAAAAAGACATCTTACAGATCACATGAGAACAGTGTGGCAGAATCGGTGGAATGACTCCACTAAAGGCCGCATAACTCGAAGCTTCATACCAGACATTGGACGTGTTTACCCTATTTCCCCAACCTGGTACTCTCCTGGACTTCATACCACTTACCTGCTGACAGGGCATGGCTCCTTCAGGAAGCACCTACACAATTTTGGAATCTCGGACATAGCACACTGCAGATGCGGACAAGAAGAAACTTGGGAGCACCTCCTCTACGAATGTAATATATATGAAGACCTCCATGGCCTGCTGTTTACCAAACTACGCTCCATCCTTAGAAATCAGGAGGACATAGTGCTGCAGGAAGACGAAAACTATAAGGCTTTCACGCTTTTCGCTCAAAATCTCTTTGCGAGGCAAAGAGCACTTCCACCACTCTGAAACAAACTTCAGACTTTAGACCACTGATGGACACAAAGAACACAACTGGCTATTGACGACCAACTGAGTGACTACATGACTTGAACACAAGTGGTGGGGACAACCTACAGCAACTGAAAGACAACTGAGTCCTCACTAGATGCGACCAAACACCGGGACCTAGATGTAGCTGGCCTGTCACGTGCAGGTGATGCATCCTGGCTTCTGCCGAGACTAAGTCCACCACCTGGAGAGTCAAAGTGAACGACTTAGATTGCAGCCTTGCAATCTAAGTCATTAACTTAGATTGCAAGGCTGCAATCTAATGGAGACCCAGGTCCAACATCTTTCCGGGCCTGCTTTATCTCTTTCTCCCAGCGGGGGGACACCCCTGTCCCCTCCTCTCCCTGCAAAACCCACTTTCCCTCTGGTGTGGCATGGGCATGCCCACTGAACATTTGGGGGCCACCTTCTCTATCGGTCCCTTTCTTCTTTTTCTGACCTCCAGCCTTCCTTCTCCCCACCCAAATCTGTCTACCTTCACAGCATACAGCCCCACAAGTCAAAATTGTAACTACACCAAAATTGCTTGCCTGACCCTTTTCGGCCAAAAATAAAACTCATCCAGCGTACAATCCCTTCTCGCACTTAAGGCAAATATCCACGCCCAAACAAAAGCACCAACAGCGATTAAAGCAATTTTTTTTTATAGGTCCTAGCCACTGAAATCTGAGGAAAGTAGGTGGCAGGACGTGCCAGAGTACTAATTCCTTACTGATAACACATGGCTAGCCTCCATGTGGTGCGGTATGGGCAACGTTGGGTCCCATCAAGGGCCCGATGGCCAATAATCCAGATGAACAATGGGCACAACAGACTACACTATACACGATCCACACACACTTTAAATCTCTGGCTTGACAGGGTACTGTCACTCGATACATAGAACACCGCGGAGATGGGAGAAATCCCAGGAGCCGCTAGACCCTCAACATACCAAATACCAAACAGACTCAACACTGCATTGTCCACCAACATCAATTGGATGCACTTCCTTAGATTTTATGTGTTTCTTAACTAACAGCATAACCCTCTTCCCTTCCTATCCTGTCTATCCTTTCTGTACACACTGTACTTCCCAAATTCCAGTTCTGCACTGCTTATGTCTGTGTGACACCATGTCTCTGATATCCCAACAATATCTGCCTTTGATGTCTTGACTAGTACTTCAAGTTCATCGAATTTATTAACTATACTCCTAGCATTGGTGTACACGCACTTGTTTATACTCTTAGTTACCCTAGCACAGCCCATGTATTTACTTGTTCCACTATTATGACTCTCAGCAGTTCTGGAAATTCCCATTGCCTTGCTTTCCAGGCTGCTGCTGCTCAATTGCATTTCAATAGAAGTAGTGCAAGAATCACTTTTACCTCTGCCAGCAGCTACTGTTAATCTATTAGTCCTTGTATCCCCCCCCCAAGCTAGCAGTTTTCCAACCCATTTAACTCTGCCTTGATAGATAGCATCAGCAAATATTCTTGCACCCTTTCTATTTAAGTGTATCCCATCCCTGTAGAAGCAGTCTCTCCGGTTAACAAGCACAGACCAGGCTGAGAAAAATTCTACCCCTTGAGTCTTGCACCATCTCTCCAGGGCAGAATTGATCGACAAGGCTCTCATCATATACTCCCTCCTATCATGTCTGGGCAAAATTGCAGACACTTTCAAATTCAACCCTAACTCACGGTTTTTTTCGGCATTGTCTTCTACTTGTTAAGTAATTCTGCCGGTCTCCTACTCTTAATATCATTAGTGCCAACGTGTACAACAATACCCTTTAAGGGCACAATCACCCTTTGTGCCCTTAAAGGATGATATCTGCCCTACAACGTCATCAATCTTTGACCCTAGCAGACATACCTGGTCCTGTTCCATCTATCCTTTTTGCACAATTCCTTTAGGACCAGCACATTCTGCCAAATGTTGATATGTTGATTATTTAAAGTTATTTATTATTTCAAAAGCCCATAATGATATTCAAAGAGTCAGCAATTATGCAAATTTGGTAGTTTTAACAAAAATCTTTCTTTTAGTTCCCGCTATTTACATATTGCTCAAAAATTCAAAAAATAAAATAGCTGATCAAACAGGTAATGGCAGTGAGCCAAAGTAAAATAAAAACACAATTATAAATCACTCTCAAAGATGCACCTTTTCCACACTAACATATGCTTCTGAAATCTGGGGTGAAGCTCCTCAAGTAACTGTCAAGAAGTTCCTTGCCCTAAAGCAGGGCCCACCAGACGGGCATCTGCAAGTGCCATGGTGCCCATTATACAATTCTTTGGTGCCCGCTACTAAAGCTATGGCAAGTCATTTACTGGGGAGGTGTAGTAATACACATCCCCATGGATAACATTTTATATGGATTTTGTGTTTTTGCTGAGTTTGTGGTAATTCGCTACAATGTAGCCAATTATATCCGAAAGGAAAGCTCAATATATAACATTATTAAGAGAGGAGAAAAGAAACAATGTAACATTTTACACTCAATATTTCATTGTTATATGTACCATGTTGAGTCTCCTATTCCCGCCTCGTCCATCAGAATGACACTCAAACCATCAGGTGGTAGTTTGTGGTTGCAATATTAGTGAAAAACATTTTTTTTATTGAAAAAAAAAAAAAAAAAGGAGAATCTTGCTCTAATCTTATATTACAAAGACAATAATTTAACCTACTCTCATCTAGAAATAATTGATAAATACAGCAAAATATAATAAAATTCAAGAGAATATTATGAAATATACTTTTGAATTTTAATTATGAATTCCTTCTGCTTTGTCTTTTTGTAATTTACTTTTTTTAAATTTAACAATTTTTTAGAACTTTATTTCGTTTTTTATTTTAAATTAGGAATTAAGATCATGGTAAAGAGGAAAATAAAGTATTTCTTCAATTCTGCCTGGGTGGAACAATTTTCTTCACAGATATAAACAGCAAGATCTGGGAGTACGACCAAAGGAATGCAATATTGAAAGACTTCATACAAATTTAAATGATGAATTTCCTGTTAATTCAGCAATTTGAAAGAAAAAAATTACAAGAAATGAAATGCAATTTATCCAAACGACATGTCTTTTTATATAAGCAAAAAGGCCTTTGTGCCCTGGATTCATATTAATATTAATAAATTATTGTGCCACACAGCAAAAACAGAAAGAAAATGACAGGTTGCAGTTATTAAAAATACATTTAATGTTACATGAAAATACGTTGATGTTCACATGAACAAAAAATATAAGTAAATATAATACAGGAAAGTATTATTTCAGTCCGTAATAATACTTTCCTGTATTATTTTTACTTGTGCTAAATGAAAGTAGCTATTCTAAGAGGGTGAAATAGTCAGAGAAGCAATGCTGTCTGCAGCTGAAAAATTTTGGTGTTACAAAGAGAACTATCACCTACGTTTTTGTTGTATCGCTGTATCATTCATCAAGAGAAATGTGCAAAAGTGTTGAAAGTTTGGCATGTAATTACTACTGTAACAAAAATTATAAATTCAATCAGACTGTCAGCTACAAGTCATTGTTTATTTAAGTGATAAAGGTGTTGTTTACAGAGATATCTTGTTGCTCACAGATGTGAGGCAGCTCAGCAGAGGAAAAGTCTTACAACATTTTCTTGGCCTCAAAAGTGAGATTAAGGAATTCTTAGGGCCAAAAAAAAAAAAAAAGAAATGTATCCTGAATAAGAGAACAAGCTACTGGATGTGCCAAATTTAGAATTACAGGGCAAAAATCTTAAGCATGTTGAAATGATTAGCTCAATAAATGGATTTAAAGCAAATTAAATTTAAGGACAACTCACTCGTAGAGCTAGAAATTTGTTGGTATATTTTCCCAATTTTGAAGTTAAGGCATCAATATTTAAAACTATAAGAATTGAAGAGCTTGAGTTAGAAATCACGTATTTCAAAATAATATGTCCTTATAAGCTCATTTTAATGAGGAAAACTTTTGGAACCTTTTTGATAAGGTTAAATATCCTGTGCTATGGAGGACTCTTCTAAAAATTGACTTGTGCTTTGGATTGATGTATTTATGCAAAACAACATTTTCTACTGTAAGCCATATTAAATCGAAGCTTCAGTCAGGTTTGACTGATGACCACCTTGATGATTGCCCATCAGCAGCCTGTTTAAGCTAGCTGAAGAGGCACAAATTCAAATTTCTTATTAAAAATTTTAAAGACTGTCATTGTTTATAATTAATTAATTTTGTATTTAAATAAATGCATTTATCTGTTTGAAAATAAACAAAAACTTAGAAGTACTGCGGGGCTCAAATGGCAGCCGCAATACCTACATAATTTCAAAAATGTGCCCTCAAGGCGGCAAAGGTTGAAGGGTCCCTGCCCTAGAGCATTGGGTTCTAAAATGGCCCAATAGCAAACAGTTTTCCCCCTATTTCCAGGCAACAGCTATATTAAAACTTAAGCACAAAGCCTATGCAACATATCATCAACAAGTCTGGAGGCATGCTTCTTGCAAAGTTAATAACTTCTGTCACTTCTGTCAGCAATTCACCAAATATAGCCAACATAATAACTCCAACTGCCAAGAGAGAAAATTCAAGAAACCAACAATTCTGAAGTAACCTCTACAGACTTAAGCAAGCGAACAGACTGATTCCAAATGCACCCCTTCATCTCATAAATCTTCACAACATTGATTTCCAAAAATTTCTCAACTCTCAAGCCTTCAGGAGTCAGATTTCCAATCACATGAAAAGAAATACAAACAGCAGCCTGCTTACAACCAAGTAATTATCAACTCAATACATAATGTTCTGTTAACTGTCTTATTTTGTTAACAGATGAATATAATTCACATTCAGTGTTTTATGTACATTGATTATTTACTATTTTATTTCCTCTGTATTAAATTACCAGTCCCTAGCCACGTGCTTCACTGTGAAGGGCTTGCTGTAATATGCAACAAATATTTATTTCTTTATTTTTCAGAAAACACACTAGAGGTCCAAATATTTGCTTTTGGCTAGAATGACGGGAGGTGGGTAATGCAAATTTTTTTTCGCACAACCCACCTCCAATTTTTCAAAAAAATATATTTTTTTTCCCCAGTGCATATGTTTCCAAACTTTCGTGTTATAAATCTTCACAACATTGATTTCTCAAAGATTTCTGTATAAACATGCTTCCTTGCATTATTTTGCCACTACTAATACTAAAAACTGAATAATCTGCAGACTCATCTGCAGAACAATATATTGAATACAGTAAGTCCTCGTACAGCACGATAGTTGTTCCTAGAAGTCCTCATGCAATGCAAAATCATGCAATATAAACAACAGGCCCTATGGGAAAAATAGGGTTAGGTGCCAACCACCCAAGATTGAACACACATTTGTAACCAAAACATTACTATACACAATAAATTATCGTAATAAAATACTTACGTATTTTATTACAATAATTTATTGTGTATAGTAATATTTTATTATGTAATAGTCGTAATAAAATACGTAAGTATTTTATTACGACTATTACATAATAAAATATTGCTAATGCTTTTGCTTCTATCGTAAGCAAACTTGTTTTTTGTTTGATTTTCTATCCAAACGGATGACAGCTGTTCCATCTCTTCCAATTCTTTGTGTCTTAATCTAATGGATTTTAATTACACTTTGAGTTGTTCCTGCTATGAAAGTTGTTTTTATTTTTTCTGCATTCTTTCTAATTCTCGGCATTGCCTCATTTAGGCCTGTAGCATGTGCAGTATCACATGGTCTTTCATTTCGCTCAAAGCGTTTCACAATTTCATATTTTTTCTCTATCGACAGAGGCGGACTGACCATAAGCCTTACTGGGGAAACCCCAGTGGGCCGGAGGCCGGTGTGATTTTGGCCATAAATGCTAGTATGAGGCCACTACAAATTTTCCCAGGTAAGAAATTTTGACCCAGTCCACCACTGTTTATTGATATTGCTTTTCTTTTTCTCTCTGAATCTGTAGTCTTCACCAGGATGCTTCCTTTTCACAGCTTTTGAGTATTTTACTCATTTTTAGGGAATAAAGCATAATTAAAAAATGAGGAGGCACGCTTGATACACATAAACAAAGCTGCACATGTGTAGCAACAAAATAAACAACACCATAAAGGCAGAGATATACTATGAACACCTCACTAGCTGACATTTTACTAAAGCACATTTCTGGGGGTTACTACCATAAAACAATAAAAACAATTTCCAGTTCCTGCTAGTGGAATCTGTTATAAACTGGTAGTAAACTCGATATAATTGCATTTGTGATAATACCGATAGCTGGAAATGTGTAGGTTTTTTACATTACGGTGAAATGTGTTTCCCCTTCACTGATATAAAAAATATTCATACTATATAAAAATTAATTTTAATCGATTTCACATTTAAGATTTCAGATTATCCAATTATTTTCAATTCGTTAAACAGTTTAAAATTCGTAAAAACATTAGTACAGATATCGGAAACTAAGCAAATAAAAAGCATGAAAGACAGACACAGCTTTCTTACAAGTGCTGAACAAATAAGAATGAAATTTAAAATGTCAAATAAGGAAGTATGTTGCCTGCTGACAGAGTTTGATGATGACAAGGGACTACACAGCTGCTAAATGTAATCCCTTGATAGACTGAGGGGGGTTATCAAAACCACATTCTCTCTTCATCAGATGGAAAGTCTTGAAGAGGTTGCCATCAGAGTTGAAATTTCTGCTTCTACTTTTTTCCATTTCTCTTTTATAAACAATGCACTTCCATCTGTACTTCACTATATAGACCTTATTTTATCCTTTCTCTAAAATTATCATTTCGGTTTGTGATATCTTTAAGTTGGCAAATGTCTCACCAACATTTAAGTTTTTCACATCTCAAATTTCTTCCAGTCATCCTTGATACTTCCGTACTTTATATATAGGTGGACTCTAGTTGATTTCCTTAAAATTATGAATCAAACTGTGAGTGAACAGAGATATGCTGTCTTGATTGACTTTTTGGTTCATTCTTGTTTGATCCAATTTAGCAACAAACTTATACATTTATATCACAACCGACCTCAACAAAGGGACTTTTTTGGTATTTTTTTTTTATCATGGAAAATATCACCTAATGCAAGCAAAAAAAATTATTTAAAATTGTACTGATACTTTGAAGTACAAAACATACCTCAGGCATAGCTTCAATGTCTGCCCATCTTTTTTTTCTTTGGTTTTCCTTCATTTTAATTAGGATCTCTTGCTTAATATCAGGTGGAAAAGTACCAAATTCTTCAGAATCAATATCAATTTTATTCAGGTATTCAATTTCATCACTCAATAGTACACTCACTTGTTCGTTCCTGGTATCTGAATCAAATTCTAAATCATCTCTGCAAAATAATTACATTTAAATTAAGTGGGGAGAAATCAATAATATTCAAATAAAATTCATACCTCATAAAACTTAATTTAATTCATTTTTGTCTTTAATTGTCACTTGCACATGAAACAGTTTATAAGTAACCACAAAAAATAAATAAATAAATAAAGGTTAGATAAAACCAAACTTAAAAGCTGGTTTATGGTTATAAATTTTATATGTTCCTTATGGAAATCATTACAATAAATAAACAAAATTTAAATTTAAATTAAAAAGAACTTTAATTCAATTTTTTTTCTACGATTTTTCCTACTTTATTTTGCATAAACTAGTCTCAAACCATTTGAATTTTTTCCTGTGTCAAACTTCTATAGAATATAGAAATGAGTCAACTCCTTTGATTAAGAAATTCAACAGAAGCATGGAGATTGTTTACTCTACCGAAGACAGAAAGAGGGAGAGAGTCTTTAGGAAAAACTAGAGTGAGCACACACTACCCTCCTCATATCTGAACACTTGGCTTTCAAAACCAAGTCTACTCTCATGTAAAAGTATTAGAATTATGACCTGTAAAAACAGAGGAATTAGAATTATCCCCTGTAATATTCGTTTGCAATATATTTTAATATTAATAAGTAAAAAATTTCAGTTATGAATTAAGATGAAAGAACACTGTTCTACACATATTAAAGTTTTAATGTAAACAGTTACAAAAGAATATAAAGTAATCACTATACACCAATGAGTCAAAACATTATGACCACCGACCTAATATGATGTTGGTCCTCCACGTGCAGCAAAAACAGCTCGTACCGGCAAGGCATGGATGCTACAAGATTTCTTAATGTGTCTTGTGGTATCTGGTACCAACGCATAAGATCCTTTAACTCCTGTAAGGTCCGTGGTTGAGATGCTGCAGATCGGAGTTGCTGTTCCAACACAAACCCCAGATGCTCGATGGGATTGATGTCTGGGGAATTTGGAGGCCAGGGCTATACCTTGAAGTTTTCCTCCCGTTCTGCGAACCAGTCTTGAACAATCTGGGCAGTGTGGCATGGCGCATTATCCTGCTGAAAGACAGCACCGCCAGAGGGGAAGACCGTTGCCATGAAAGGGTGTACCTGGTCAGCAATGATGTTTAGGTAGGTGGTAGCTGTCAGAGTGCCCGGCACATAGATGACTGGACCCAGGAAATCCCAGCAGAATATTGCCCAAAGCATGACAATGCTGCCACCGGCTTGTTTTTGTCCCACGGTGCATCCAGGTAAACTTCCCCAAGTAAACGATGCACATGTACCCGACCGTCCACATGGTGCAACAGGAAACATGATTCATTGGAGAAGGCTACCTTCTTTCAATCACTCAAGGTCCAATTTCGATGCTCACGTGCCCATTGTAGATGCTGTCGCCGGTGAACCGTGGTTAGCATGAGCGGCCTGCGGCTATGCAGCCCCATTTTCAGCAGGATTTGATGTACTGTGTGTGTGTGTGTGTGTGTGTGTGTGTGTGTGTGTGTGTGTGTGTGTGTGTGTGTGTGTGTGTGTGTGTGTGTTGTGACACATTACTCCCATCACCAGCATTCCAATTACCAGAGAGTTGCACCACAGTCGCCTTTCTGTTGCCACGTACCATCTTGGAGAGCCTTCACTCACCTCGAGCAGCATCAATGAGCCGTGGTCATCCAACACTTCGCCGGCAGTTTGTGGGTTCCCCCTCCTCGGACCACTTTCGGTAGATACTAACCACGGCTGACCGTGAGCATCCCACCAGCCGTGCTGTTTCAGATATGCTCTGACCCAGTCATCTGGCCATTACAATTTGACCTTTGTCAAACTCGCTTAAGTCCACTGCCTTTCCCATCTGAAGAACAAGAGTAACACTGATTAATGGAGCTCAGTATCAAGTGTTTTTATACCATGTCCTGACTTGCGAATGTGCCGCAGTTCACCTGCAGTTGCTTCAATTTGCATAACGACTCACTGGTCATAATGTTTTGGCTCATCAGTGTATACTAGAACTTAAAACATAAGACAGTGTTTCAAGATTTTTCCAGATTTCATCACGATCATTGCTAAATGGAGAAATATCTAATTCCACATTTAATGAATGCATATGATGGTTATTGCAAAGTAACTATCAGAAACATGATGCTAAAAATTATAAATACCTAGTAAAATGACATTCACAGCTCTTTATAGCAACCCTCTTTTCCCCATTTATTCTATAGTTATTTTGCCTGTTTTGCTCTATGAAAAACCTGAGTGTTAACCATCCTATAAATTATTATAAATTATAAATTTAAAAAATCCAAGTCACAAAATAAAGTATAACAGCTAAGGTATCACCATGTAGACGCATGACTTATTTATTAATATAATTAGGGAATGATGCTACATAGAATGATTATACATAGTTTTATTTTGTAATGAAAAACTATTTTACCATACGTATAGTACAAATACAGTTTAAGTACTTAAGACTTAATAAAACTATACTGGTATTATTTGGGTGGTAAAAGAGTAGTTCATTAGAAAAAATTAACTAATTTAATTTTACAAAAAAACAGGGAAAGAAAAACATTACCCTTCACAATCTTAAATATAATATCCTCAATAAATTCAATGATATACCATACATAAATGATGCATACTATCCTATACTCCTGTTCTCTAAATATTATTTCTGAGAAATAAAAAAAAATCTTTTGGTTAGTATATCAAGTGACTGAGTGCAGTAAAGTAGAAATAATCATTTACTCAAATTGAACAAAACAATACCTCTATTTTAACGACAGTAATGAAATTTAAGCAGCATAAATAAATAAATATATGTATTCACACCTTTACATATAATGGGGAATACAGCTATCTTGTTATGCATTTATTAGAATCATTTCATTATTAACTTTATGGAGGCCTCCTCAAACCTTAAGTTATGCAACTAATAAAACAAGAGCAAGACTTTTAAGTCACATATCAGCTGGAGAGATACAGAACATAACTGACAGTAAGGCAACAAATAATAAAGAGAAAATCTTCTCTAATTGAGCACTGTTTGTGACAGTAAATAGTTATATTGGCAGCCATTGATTCTATGCCCAAGTTGTGAAATATCTGATATTCTGATAGCCTCCAAGAAATATCGACTCCCTTGCAATAAATTTGGCTAATAAAGAAGTAACTTCATAACTGCAAATCTGATATGAATAAGTTTCATTCCACCTCCTACAGAGGAGATGTCATGATTTGAGTCTGTATTTGTGCCAAAGAAATTAAGGCCATAAGGTATCCATGAATCATCTCATAAGATAAACTATATATAATGGCTGTTCAATAAAGAATGATCATAATTTTTTTCCCAACATACCTTCATTAATCATTCACATTTCTGATGGTGCTTTTCAAAGCAGTCCCCATTTGATGAAATGTACTTACTCCAACATTTCTGCCAATCTTCAAAAACATGGTGGAAGCCATTTTCTGACATGCATTTCAGAATCGCCTCCGATGTCTTCACTATTTCTGACGATGATTGGAAATACTTTCCTCAAAGCTCCTTCAAATTTTTAAATTAAAAAAAAAGCAAGGTCAGGGCTATAAGGCAGATGAGGAACACATTTCACATTAATGCTGGCTGAGTACTTGATAACAGTATGGGCAATGTGAGGTCTAGCACTGTAGTAATGCAGCATCCATCCACATGAAATGCATGTAATTTTGGTTGTTTCCAATGAGTGTGGCCCTGCAAAGTGTGCAGTACAGTTCTGTTGTAAGGTCACAACAGCTGTATGATATGGAAAAACATGCTGAAAAACCATTCCTTGAATGTCAAAAAAAAAAAAAAAAGATGACCATAACCTGTCCTACAGAAGCAACAAATTTTGTTTTTTTATCAGTGTTGGTGATGACAGACTTCCAAACAGAGCTTTGTTGCATACTCTCTGGGTTGAAATGATGAAGCTGTGTCTCATCCACCATTATCACCTTGTGCAGAACCTTACCATCTGTTACAGTTCCTGACAAACCTCCATGCGAACTTGCTGCTGCTGAGGTGTGTGAAGTCTTGGAACCCAGCATGGACAAACATGTCATATACCATGGGTGTTTCCTACTGATATTTTCAACATCTCTGTTGGTTGCCTTACTGTTATACAATGATCTTTGTTCACAATTAAGAAGTGGAATTTATGGTTTCTGTGGTGACAGAAGTAGTTTGAGCTCCAGGCCCGCCGATTTTTGTGATAGAATCATGTCCACTTTAAACATTCGAAACCACCTGAGCTGTGTTATATGAAGACATAGATTCAGCGCATCCATATAGCACAGCCTCTTTTAACAGTTCATACACTTTAGCTAAGGTTTTCTTCAGACAAACAAAATTTGAGAGCAACATATGGTTCCTCATGTGTCACATGCATTGTTATGTAGGTGAAACTGAACAGGCACAGATGACTTGACCAACCACCAAGGTGGTTGGTCAAGTCATCTGCATGCAAGTCAGCTGTGTAGTTGCTACAGGATGCCATTTGGTTTGGTCTTAAATTCTGCAGCTCAGCTAGAAAGAGCAAGCCGTATGGTTGTTCTTGAAAAATTATGATCATTCTTTTTTGAACAGCCCTCATATGTTTTAAATATATATATATATATATAGACACTGTTTTGCCAAGTAGAAAGGGAAAACAAAACAGATTTATACTGATACAACAAAGAAATGAATAATACCTGTGCTAAACCTGTTAACAATTTAGTTTAAATATTGTTCAAGTATTTGATATTAGTATCAATAAACACCTATTTGGTTTTATCATATGCAGGGGTGAATCAGGAGGAATAGTAAATATTTTAGGAGATTATAGTATTGATTATTCTGAGTAAAAACTTTCATATAAACACGCATCCAATTCTCAATGGATATGGAGACAGAGCTGTTTGAAAGCGGCCGATCCATCGTTCAGGAAAAGTTCGATTTAGATATTGTATCACCAGACGGGTATAATGTGCAGGGGTTCCATCATGCTAAAAGTACATACTAATCCTTGTAGCCAAGGAAACATCCTCCAATAGTAATGGAAGTTCATTTTGCAGAAATTCTGGGTAAATGGGCCCTGTACGACGATTTTGTAACACAACAGGCTCAATCAACTGATTGTTGATGGTACCACACAACAAGTTTATAGAGAAGCAACGTTGAAAATTTTTTTCTACAGTGGCATGTCGATTTTCATTTGACTACCACCTATGAGAGTTACGGGTGTTGTTGACAGCAGTAGTTTGAGCTCCATCACGGGTGAAAGTAGCTTCATCACTGAACAGTATTAATGGAATTAATCAGCGATTAGCACTTGCCTACCGACAAAATTCCAATTGCTGGGTGTCGTCTCCTGGTTGAAGCTGTTGCATCCACTGTATGTCAAATGGATACAAGCCGTGCTCACGTAATGTTCGCTATACTCTTGTCTGTGGAACACCGATATGCATAGAAATTCTTCGTGTGCTAATAGTAGGACTAGGTACTACCGAATGAAGGATGTGTTCTATTTCATCCACATTTTGTTCATTTGCACATTCAGAAGAAATATGAGCATTGGGAACTGTACCAGTCTCACACAGTTTGGTTTAAACTCTAGTAAACGATCTTCAATCTGGGATTCTGTGGTTAAGAAATGGTCAAGGGTATTCTCTATAAGAAAGCAAGCTTATATAGCATCAGCCAAAAAAAAAAAAAAACCCCATTCCCATTTCACCAATCCATTCACTCCAAATTTTTGTCTAGTTCTGCCTTGAACTTATTTAAGTTGCTGATCTCCCCACTACAATAGATGGAAGTTTGTTTGCTCAATCACCCGCTGGCTAAAGGCGAATTTCCGCACATCTATTCTACAATTGTCTTTCCTCAATTTGAATTTGCATCCCATCAGGTGAGTAATCTGAGCAAGAGGAAGAATCCCATTAGCACTGAGCTTGCTCAATCCATTCAAGGCCTTATCCTCAATTAGATCACCTCACAGGTGCCTAGTCTCTAGAAGCTGCAATTTGCAGAACATAAGCCTTTCTTGGTTCCATTCACCAATTTCCCATTCTTTGCAACTCTTTGCCATTCACTGTATTTATTCTAGCAGTTTTACATCTTTCCAAAAATGAGGCCTCGAGACCTGTATACAGTACTCAAGGTGTGTCCTGACCATTGCCTTATATGACAATCGCCCCTTTAATCATGCTAGCAAAATTCTTTAATATCATTGACAAGAGCTACACTTGCAGCCTTTTTTGCACTGCTCAGAAAACTTCATATCTCACTGGACAATTAAAAAATTAAAAAAATGATAATTAAAAAATTGGTATGGATTATGGACAAGGGGCACTGCCTGTATTAGCAGAAATACCCAATGACCATAATGGAATATACACAAGTAGATATTCCATTATGGTCGTTTAAATGGAGGAATGCTGACCACAGCAGATGTATTTACAATGGAAAAAATAAATAGGTACCTATAGAATAAAAGGAAAATTAAAATAAAATTAAATAAAAATACATATAGTACTTAATGCTACAGATCCAATGATTTTTAACTTTGTCATCAAAGGTCAGCAGCCAAAACCAATGGAAATATAGCAAGAAGTAAGGCTTCTGTTTCTGATATGAAATATACGTAGCAAGATGTAAAAAAGTAGGCTGACATATATTTCATAGCTGACCCAACAGATACCAAGGAAAGGAATGAAATCCAGATCAAATCTAAAGTAAAAAATAAATATAATAGTAAAAATTATGATATTAAATAAAAAGAAATAAAATAACAAGCAATCCAAAAAGAATTTAAAAATAAGAGTAATGTAAAATGCAGAGGAGATGATATTGACAAAGGCAGACAACTCATGGTGGTGTCAAGCAGGAGCCAGTGAAATGGGCTGAGGGGATACAGCCACGCTGTATCGGCAAACCAAAGAAGTTAGCAAATTAGTTCTTTGAGTATTCATAACAAGTTGAAGTAACCCCAAGGTGGGAAGGGAAGAAAGCGTAAATAGGTCAAAGTTACCCATGTGATAGGTCGGCAATTATACAAATTAAGCATGCAAAACCCAGAATAGGGGAGAAATATCAACCTGACAAAGTACAGAAAAAAAGGCTCTGAACTTTGTTGGAGACGAAAAAAGGAGAGATAGCATAAAAACAGCATCTCGAATATTGCTTTTGGTTAACCTAATCACGTACGAGAAATAAAAAATAAAGGGTGTAAGAACAGAAAAAAGTAATTGAAAGAAGAGGAATACAGTGGTGCTCGGGGAGTCCAGGGTTGCGAAACCCGTATCTGTAATAGAACCCTGGACATAGGTTTGGGTATATATTTCACGTGTTTAAGTCAGTAGTGTTATATATTATCATAAATATATGCCAAATAGTATTAGGTATGAAAACTCTGGAAAGAACTAAAAACAATGATCTTTTTGCCAATTACTTGGACATTAGCATTAATAACACATACCTAAGTTCAACAAAAACCCCACTTTTCGGGTTAATCACTTCTTGTAAATACAGTTATGCTCATATGCCTGGCAAAGTCTTAGAACAACTACTCAAACCTGTTAAGGATATCCTGCCAGATAGCAGAATTATAAATAACAATATACCTGTAATAAATGCACTGAATAATGGCAATATTACACACAATCAAATGTTTGACTTCAAAAGTTTTTTTACTAGCATAGATCTAACCAACTAAAAATCTGTGTTGAATAAAATATACAATAATTATAAACACATTTTAAATTGCAATCCAGGATATTGGAATATTCATTTTTTTTCTTTCATTTACTGAATAAAGCAGCCCCTAGCCAAAAAAAAATCTCGTAAATCTGCCATACATATAGACATGGTATAGTACATTATACAATTATTAACAATATTCTTATATACATGAGACATTGTATATCATCAATCAATTCAATTATCACATTACAAATCAACTATACTGTGCAATGGGTCCTCAGCTACAGCACAACGACCGGACAAGTAGGCTACAACAGAAACCAATGAAGAGACACTGTGTCCACAGATGAGCACAAGCATCGCATCCTAGAGATTTAGCATCGCCAGTAATCTCCAAAAGATAAACAGTTCAACGAACAGCCATCTACCAGCAGTCAGAGAGCTCAACAGAAGTTATTCATATTAACCAGCAAAACCAAGCTGGAAGAAGGTGTTATTGCAAGATCAAATCTAAGAAAAACAACAACTAAGTCTTCTTGCCAACACAGCTGGCAGGAGCAAAGTGGACACCCACCCATTAAGGAAACAGAGTACCAACATCCTGTCCACCTCTGCAAAGAATTTTCTCTGTTCCTATATCAAAAATAACATACTGTTCCATGTAAATAAGAGGGTGCAGTCCACCAATTCAACCTTAACTCTTCCAACTGCAAAAGAATATTCCTTCTCGTGAAAACTGAATTTGCAAAATTTTGAAAGACAATAAAACTTTTTCCTTGTTTTAATAAATACTGGCTCAATCCCATCCCCCAGACGAGTTACATTATCAACATTATTCAGTAAATCCAAAAGCAAATCAGCATATTCCAAACAATTAAACACATGTTCCCATGTTTCCAGATCACACATACAGTTGCATCTTGCTATGATTCCAAGCCTATTCAGTTCAGCAAAAAATGATCCATGACCTGTTAATAAGAATGTACAACATAGATTAGGTACTAACCAGATCGGTTTAATATAATTCACACCATTATAACATAAGGAAAAATTTGAATGTCATTCTACCATTTTCTGAACAATTCCATCTGTTTCGAAATTAACACTTTAAATGACTTTCTCAAGTCATTTAAAGTGTTAATTTCGATGCTCAGCAACTCAGATTTTATATCTCTTCTCAGATAAAAGGATAGGCTTCTAAACACTAACTGCAAATCAAGTGGCATTTTGCCAGCTAACACTAGCAAAGCTTCTGTGGAAACCATTCTGCAGGCTATAACCATTTGAGTAACATAACTCAATGTATAGAATAGAGCTTTCTGGTGTTGCTTACTTTGATTGCACGGTGAACCCAGATTGATGCACCATACATAACAATCAGCAAAAAAATACAATCATAAATCAAATGGAGCGCTTTCTCCTTTATCCCCCCCCCCATTCCACCCACGTTATTCTTGAGATCATTGCAATAAATTTCTTCACCCTCTCTGATATTGACCCCGGGGGACTCACATTTGGTGTGTATGGGCTTGGCACACCCAGGGTCCTGAGCTGGATATCATCATTCTTCTCTTTCTTGGTGATTCCCTTCTACTTCTCTCTATCAGGGTAACTCGGATTTTTTTTTTTTTTGGCTGGTGCAGCATAAACCTCAGGCTTCCTTGCACCATATAGCTAATAATAATGATAATAATAATATAATTAATATGCAAGATAAAGTTCAAGCCACTAGCAATACACATTCCCAAGTATTTAATCATTAGCATCTGCTGTAAGGAAATACCATTCAACCTTACGAGCAGAGGTCTACTAAAAGCCAATTTACCCTTCAGCATCATGATTTTAGTTTTGGATGTAGAGATTGTCAACCTATGTAAATTACATCATTTGCATAATTCTTTCAATATGCAATCAGATCTCATTTTCGAGCTACTTTCTGGAGTTTCTGTGCTCAAGTATCACCACATCATCTGCATAAGCTATTGTGTGTGTGTGTGTGTGTGTGTGTGTGTGTGTGTGTGTGTGTGTGTGTGTGTGTGTGTGTGTGTGTGTGTGTGTGTGTGTGTGTGTGTGTGTGAGTAGTCAAATTCTCTCTTGAGCCATTCTTCCAAAGCCAAGTTCCACATTAAAGGACCAAAGACAGCCTTGAGTCACACGACACGTAATTGATTAAAAATTCGACTTAACTGTCACTGTGTAATTCCTAAAGTAATCTTTAATTATAGAGAAAAAATTAAAAGAACATTTAGCCATGTGCAACATCATCAGTACTCTATCCCAACTAATGGAATCAAAGGCACCAGCAAAGTCTACAAAAATTTACAAGATATATTTATAATTCGATTCCCGAACATTGCGAACTAAAGAGTGAAGCGCATCCTCAGTGCCTACACCAGGAGTGAAACCAACTGTTTCTTAGAAACACCAATATTACTTCTTTGGTAGATAGTAATTCACATGGCTAAAAGTTTCTCATAAACTTTACCAAGAAGCAATGCAATAGGTCTATATGAAGCAGGTGAACTGGTTGACTTGGTTGGAGATTTTAGGATAATCTTCAGCAGTGCATCCTTCCAGGGAGATGGAAATACATCGTCTCTTAGACAGTTATTAAAAACTGTGTAGAAATTTGTTTGAATAAAGATTAGAGAACTTTCTGATTACCTCTCCCTCCAATAGGTCCATACCTGGACATTTGTTATTTTTAATGGACTTAACAGCATTAAGAAATTCATCTTGGGTAAAAGGTAATTCTTCAATGTCATTACCATATGAATCATTCAATGCATGCATATGATGATGTTCTAGATTAACACATGAGTTATCAGCTATGTTATTATTACCTATAAGGTGATCTAAGATTGCGCAAATGGAATCTTCCCAATTACACTTCTCAGTGGTGCCCTTGCCAATAGAATACATAACATCAGCAGCTGCTCTAGATTTGCCAGTACAAATTTTATAAACCAATCCCCAAGAGTAATTATTTCCTGCTGTTTTCACCAACGTTTTCCAGCAGTCATTTCTGTTTAGCGACAGCATGAACATACTTGTTACGAAGACTCTGATAATCTTTCTTTAATCAAATAATTTCCAAGGCACCTTCTCTACGTTTGCTCTTCTGAAATTGCTTCCTAGCCTTATTAACCTGTTTTTTCAATACAGTAAGCTGAGGTGTCCACCACTTAACTGGTCTATGTTTTATCTGTTTCCATTTCATAGCAGCTACACATACATCATAGATAACTTTTTGCAAAACCCCACAGAGTTCTCACCTGTCATGTTAGATAACTCAGAGATCACAATCATGGCCCACTGAAGATTTCTCTCAAAGTTATCCCAGTTTGGATGCTTACTAGCAAAGCACAGTAACTGATTCAAGCCAACACTGTTTCCCTATGTGTATTGATTTCATAAAATATTGCATGATGATCACTCAATACCCAGTCAGATTTGACTTTCCAAACAAATGTAGTGCCAATTGAGTTTGTAAGAGTTACATCTATGTTTGATTCACCATTTACTGTCCAAAAGGTGGACTCCTCCCTAGTGTGATTCTGAACCATAAGCTTCGGCACCATTATCATATCATCTAAAGCTTCCCTCTGTCATCAGCGGTGCCACTGAACCAAAATGAACTTTTGGCATTAGAATCAATTGCAAACAACACAGGCAAATCTCATAGCTTATCAAGAACACTAGCTGTATAAACTGAATATGGCCAAATGTCAGAGTTATTTAAAATATATCGAAACAAATAGAAATGCACCAACAGTAGACTGAATGTAACACAAACCACATGACTGCTACATAAGGATTCAGTTTTTTTTTGGTTAATACTAAATCAGAATTAAAAACAATTATTGCAGCTCTCACTTCTGGACAAGGATTATATATGACTCTATAGGAAAGGGATAACCAACTATCTTATCATTCACATAATAAGGTTCTTGGATGCAAGCAACACCGTTATTTTCTTGTTGACATTCAATTTTTATTTCATCCGCACCAGATCAAGAATGCTGCATTCAGCTGCATTATTTTCAAAACTTTAAACTTATATTGTGAGTATTGATTTAAGTTACAGTAATTCAGACTATTGGCCACAGTTCGAAAGGAATCAACCGTTCGCAGTTTAATTAGTTTAAGCAATCTTTGATATTCTGGACACTTTTTGTCACAAACAGAATGGTCTCCCACATGATTTCTAGCAATACAGTTTGGACACACAGCCTGTTGATTAATGTCTTTGCAATTTTTATATGTATGGCCTTTTCTAGCACAATGGCTAAATATAGGATCTTGTCGTCTAAATATATTGATAGTACTTCCAGAACCCTGACAATATGGTCCTTGAGGTTGTCACAGACATTCTCTCAGATATGCCAAACAAGCTGTACTTCCTACCTGGGAGTCTAAAACGCTGATGGAACTGATATTCAGGTGACATTCAAGTCAAGTAGACCTAATTTCGCCGAAGTCCGGATGGTCTGTGACAGCCAAATCCTCAGCTTGCACTTCCATGATGGAGGGACTGTTAGTAATACTGGGTATAACCTACATGCACAAGCACACTGTGTTGGTTCACACCCAGGTGTGAACCAACTTAAGCAGGGGTCGAGGTGTGGCGCCAAAACCATATGGAGGAATCCCGGCCCTCTCTGTTACCAGGCAATACTAGGTTATAGATGACTCTCATCAACTGGAGCAATACCACCGCTTTGCTTATTGGAAACTTGAAGTGGTGGAACCCATGTTTAGTCTCCAGAGCTAAGTTCCGATCATCCCTTCCCCATCTCTTCCATCATGCAGTTGACTTTTGAGGTTATGGGAACATCATGGCGAGATCCAATCTTCCTTACATTTTGAGGGTACAACTCTAAAACAGTGTTCGCAGGCCGGCCGTACTAATTAGTACGGTGTACTAATTAGTACACCGTACCGAACCTATTGGTAACTCTTTAGGAGGCTTCTGGATCAGGTAGTGATCTTACTATCTCTACTCTACCAGATAATGACTGGAGGAAGTCCGAGTAATGTGTATGCGGGGGGCATTGCCAAGGCCAAGTTATGTCAAGGATCTGGGTATATTCTTGCCATGTGTACGCCATATCCAAAAATTTCATTACTTCATCCAGCATTTCCCCCACCCCACTCAACTCAACTTTTTCTTACTACTCAATACACCACAAATTGTCAAACTAATAGAGTAAGCTTATGTGCAAAGATCTAAACCTCCCAAACACTTCCTAGTTCATTTCATAAATATATGTGGTCTCAATTCTAATCTCAATAACGTCCATTTCCATTTGCAGTCTGCCAAACACCATGCATTTTTTCTGACAGAATCTCAGTTATCGGTTGATTCAACTACTGCTCATCTCAGTTGTCCAAATTATTCGTTCTATGATTCCTTTTGCCTCAAAGGTGGTACTTGGGCATATGTCCGTTCTGATATTCCCTGTCAGAGACTTGGTAATTCGGAATCTCCTCTTTTCGATCTTTTCTGGTTTAAAATCTCTCTACCTCATTGTGTCAAATTCATCTGTTGTCTCTACCGTTCTCCCAACTCCACTAATCACTTTGAGCTCTTTGACTTCCTCTCTTTGCAACATGACTTTCTCCAGTCCAACTTTCCTAACAGTGAGGTAATTTTCCTTGGTGATTTTAATGTTCACAACTCCAGCTGGATTCCATTTTCTAGTCACACCGACCAAGCTGCTCGTGATGCTGAGACTTTTGCAATTACTAATGACCTTGCACAGATTGTTCATTTACCTACAAATATACTGGCCAATCCTAACCATACATACAACACGTTTGATCTTTTTCCCACAAACAACCCTTCTAAGTACACAATTGAAGTTAGTGGTCCTTTAGGCACCTCAGATCACAACTTGGTGATTGTGTCTTCCCCAATGGTGCCTTTATCTTATGGCTATTCCCGGCCTTGTATTGTTTGGCATTACAAGAATGCAAAATGGAATGACCTGCAAGATTTCTTTTCTTCTTTTCCATGGGCGGATTATTGTTTCAAAGCTTCTGATATCAACATTTGCTCAGATCATGTTAGTGAAATTATTCTTGTAGGAATGGAATCCTTTATTCCACACTCCACTTTAAAATCTTGTCCTTTATCTAAACCCTTGTTTTACCAATAAATGTGCTAAGGCTGTTCAAGAGAAGAACGTTGCATATGTAATTGGCTTGTTTCCAACCCTTCAGTTTCATTTTCTGCCTACACCAAAGCTAGCAACATTTGTAAAGCTGTTATTAATCAGACCAAACTACATTTTGAACAGGCTAAGAGTAGAAAACTTGCTTCTTGCCTAATGGTAGCCGAGCATTCTGGTCTCTTTCCAAAGCTATTGGCCGCAACTTTTGCCCATCTCTGCTCCCACCTCTGTCAAAACCAGATGGTTCTGTTGTCATTTCGGCCAAGGATAAAGCTTATCTGCTAGCATCCCATTTTTCTTCCAACTCGTGTATTAATGATCTTGGTAAAACACCTCCCACCATTTCAAACAAGCTCCATTCAATGCGTCCTGTGGTCTTCCATCAAAAGGATGTCAGAAGGATTTTGACGAATCTTGATGCTAAGAAAGCTCCAGGTCCTGATGGTATTACTCCACTTGTTCTCAAAAGCTGTGCTCCTGAACTTACTCCTGTTCTTTGCTGCCTTTTTTCACTTTCTTATTCCAAAGTTGTTTTTCCTTCTGCTTGGATATTTGCTCATATAAAACCAGTTCCTAAAAAGGGTGACAAATCTAATTATCGTCCTATTGTAATTACTTCTACTCTTTCTAAAGTAATGGAGAAATCAATTAACCGCCAACTCAAACTACCTAGAAACCTTCCATCTGATCAACGATCCGTTATATATATCTTATGTTACTCATTTATGGACAAATTCAATGGAAACGTTTGGTGAAACACAAGCAGTTGCTCTTGACATCTCAAAGGCTTTCGATCATATTTGGCATAAAGATCTTCTAAACAAGCTTCTTCCATCTTACGGTTTGTGAACTGTTTTTTGTAATTGGTTATCTTTCCAGATGGCTCTCTGTCTTCTAACTTCTCCAATAATGCTGGTGTAGCCCAAGGTTCAGTTCTTTCCCCCCACTCTTTTCCTCTTGTATATTAATGACCTTCTTCCACTGAATGGAAATCCTATCCATAGTTTAGCCGATGATAGCACATTGCCCTCCACTATCCATTTTGAGAATCCTTTCCCCTGCCCAATCAGCTTCAACTTCTTGAATATCCGCTACCAATTCCTTAAATGCCGATCTCTAGGTATTTCTCCAGTGGGACAAAGACAACTTAGTTGATTTCAATACTTCTAAAACTCAGTCTTGTTTTTATCTTGCAAAAAGGATTCTTCTGCTCCTATGCTTATCTTTGGTGACACTACGATTTCTAGGCAAAATGATATATCTCTTTTGGGGATTATCCTGACTTCTAATCTCTCTTGGCACAAGCACATTACAAATATTGCTTCCTCTGCATCTAAAAAACTTGGTTTTCTCTTTCACTCTCGGCGTTACATTTCTTCCAAACAGCTGTTCACTCTGTACAAATCACAAATCCGCCCTGGAATATTGTTCCCACATCTGGGGCAGGGCCCCCAAAACCTCTCTCAGGCTTCTAGATTTCATTCAAAAGAGAGTAGTTAGGTTAATAAATGACTCCTCTCTAACAGAGTCTCTCCATTTGTTGTCTTATAGACGTACTGTTTCTGCTGTATGCCTTTTCTACAGATACTTCCATGGGCACTGTTCTTCTGAATTGGCTTCTATGATTCCTGCTCTCTCTTTCAAAACAATTCGAACACGTACCGCCAACATCCATTTACTGTCCAACTTCACACTAACAGAACTAAGTGCAAGCTCTCTTGGATTGACGATAATATGGGTAACTAGACATTAAGACGATAGGGTCGTTGATAAAAATGCAGATAGTGATAGTAGTAGTAATGGAATGTGATGCAAACAAGCATGTGTATGAACTTACGCAGCATCAGCAAAAAAAAAAAAAAATATCACACCATTCCCTCCAAATGCCTGTCCAGTTCCCCTTAAATTTATTTATTTATTTTTTTTTTTTTATGTGAACCCCAAACACGAGAGGTATTAGAACCTATAGTACTTAGTACCGTGCTTGGGTTTGAGGTTAAGAAGACGAAAGAAGATATTTGTTGACATTGGACTTGAACTTCTGTAGATTGTAATTTTCAGGAAATACGTATGAAGGAAGGTTGTTCCAGAAAACGGCAGTTGAATGAATAAATGAGGAAGATGAAAAGTTGGTTCTGTGGGTTTGAAGTTGGACAGTAAATGGATGTTGGCTGGTGGCGGCACGCGTTCGGAGTGTTTTGAAAGAGAGAGCAGGAATTATAGAAGCCAATTCAGAAGAACAGTGCCCATGGAAGTATCTGTAGAAGAAGCATGCAGCAGAAACAGTGCGTCTATGAGAAAGCGAGTGGAGAGACTCTGTTAGATATGAATCATTAATTAACCTAACTTCCCTCTTCTGAATGGAATTAAGAAGCTGGAAAGAGGTTTTGGGGGCACCACCCCAGATATGGGAACAATATTCCATGGCAGGGCGAATTTGCGATTTATACAGAGTGAGCAGCTGTTTGGAAGAAAAGTAACGCCGAGAGCGAAAGAGAAAACCAAGTTTTTTAGATGCAGAGGAAGCAATATTTGTAATGTGCTTGTGCCAAGAGAGATTAGAAGTCAGGGTAATCCCCAAAAGAGATATATCATTTTGCCTAGAAATCGGAGTGTCACTAAAGATAAGCATAGGAGCAGAAGAATCCTTTTTGTGAGATATAAGACAAGACTGAGTTTTAGAAGGGTTGAAATCAACTAAGTTGTCTTTGCCCCACTGGAGAATTACCTGAAGATCGGCATTTAAGGAATTGGTAGCAGATTTTCAAGAAGTTGAAGCTGATTGAGCAGGACAAGGTTTCTCAAAATGGAAAGTTGAATGCAATGTGCTATCATCGGCAAAACTATGGATAGGATTTTCAGTCAATGGAAGAAGGTCATTGATATACAAGAGGAAAAGAGTGGGGGAAAGACGGAAGGTTTCTAGGTAGTTTAAGAGTTGGCGGTTAATTGATTTCTCCATTACTTTAGAAAGAGTAGAAGTAATTGCAATGGGACGATAATTGGAT
Organism: Mastigoproctus giganteus; assembly: GCF_048544385.1. Classification (NCBI taxonomy): domain Eukaryota; kingdom Metazoa; phylum Arthropoda; class Arachnida; order Uropygi; family Thelyphonidae; genus Mastigoproctus; species Mastigoproctus giganteus. The sequence goes on along the minus strand of NC_143575.1, from coordinate 117,677,707 downwards.
GGGAGGGATTTGTCACCCTTTTTAGGAACTGGCTGGATATGAGCAAATTTCCAAGTAGAAGGAAAAACACCTTTGGAATAAGAAAGTGAAAAAAGGCGGCAAAGAATAGGAGTAAGTTCAGGAGCACAAGTTTTGAGAACAAGTGGAGAAATACCATCAGGACCTGGAGCTTTCTTAGCATCAAGATTCATCAAAATCCTTCTGATATCCTTTTGACGGAAGACCACAGGAGGCATTGAATGGAGCGAGTTAGAAATGGTGGGAGGTATTTTACCAAGATCATTAATACATGAGATAGAAGAAAAATGGGATGCTAGCAGGTCAGCTTTATCCTTGGCTGAAGTGGCAACGGAAGGGCAAAAGTTGCGGCCAATAGCTTTGGCAAGAGACCAGAATGCTCGGCTACCATTAGGGCAAGAAGCAAGTTTTCTACTCTTAGCCTGTTCAAACTCTAGTTTGGACTGGTTAATAACTGCTTTACAACTGTTGCGAGCTTTGGTGTAGGCAGAAAATGAAACTGAAGAATTAGAAACAAATTAGAAACGATATGCAACATTCTTCTCTTGAACAGCCTTAGCACATTTATTGGAAAACCAAGGTTTAGATAAAGGACGAGATTTTAAAGTGGACTGTGGGATAAAGGATTCCATTCCTGCAAGAATAATTTCACTGACACGATCTGAGCAAACGTTGACATCAGAAGTTTTGAAACAGTAATCCGACCAAGGAAAAGAAGAAAAGAAGTCTCGCAGGTCATCCCATTTTGCATTCTTGTAATGCCAAACAACACGTGGTTGGGAATAGCCATGAGATAAAGGTTCCATTGGAGAAGAGACAATCACCAAGTTGTGATCTGAAGTGCCTAAAGGACCTCTCACTTCGACCGTGTACTTAGAAGGGTTGTTTGTGAGAAAAAGATCAAGCGTATTGGCTGTGTGATTAGGATTGTCTGGTATTCTTGTAGGTAAATGAACAATCTGTGCTAGGTCATTAGTAATTGCAAAAGCCTCAGCATCTCGACCTGCTGGGTCGGTGTGACTAGAAAACGGAAGCCAGCTGGAGTTGTGAACATTAAAATCACCAAGGAAAATTACTTCACTGTTAGGAAAGTTGGACTGGAGAAAGTCAAGTTGCAAAGAGAGGAAGTCAAAGAGCTCCAAGTGATTAGTGGAGTTGGGAGAACGGTAGAGACAACAGATGAATTTGACTCAATGAGGTAGAGAGATTTTAAGCCAGAGAAGATCAAAGAGAGGAGATTCCAAATTGCCAAGTCTCTGACAGGGAATATCAGAACGGACATATGCACAAGTACCACCTTTGGGGCGAAAGGAATCATACAGCGAATAATTTGGGCATCTGAGATGGGCAGTAGATGAATCAACCGATAACTGAGATTCTGTCAGAAAAAGTACATGGGGTTTGGCAGACTGCAAGTGGAAATGGACATCGTTGAGATTAGAATTGAGACCACGTATATTTGTGAAATGAATTAGGAAGTCCTTGCGAGGTTTAGATCTTTTCGCAGATAAGCTTGCTCTATTAGTTTGACAATTCATGGTGTATTCAATAGTAAGAAAAAGTAGGTGGGACATGCTGTATGAAGTAATGAAATTTTTGGATATGGCGTACATGTGGTAAGAATACACCCAGATCCTTGACATAACGTGGCCTCGACAATGCTCCCCGCATACACACTACTCGGGCTCCCTCCAGTCACTATCTGGCAGAGTAGAGGCAGCAAGATTATACACTAGCTGATCCGGAAGCTTCCTAGAGAGTTACCAATAGGTTCAGTCCGGTGTACTAACTAGCGGCCGGCCTGCGAACACCGTTTTAGAGCTGTACCCTCGAAACGTAAGGAATATTGGATCTCGCCACGACGTTCATCATAACCTCAAAAGTCATCAATCATACTGCATGACGGAAGAGATAGGGAAAGGTTGACCGGAACTTAGCTCTAGAGACTAAACATGGGTTCCACCATTTCAAGCCTCCAATAAGCAAAGTGGTGGTATTTCATCGGTTGATGACAGTCATCTACCACCTAGTACTGCCTGGTAACATAGAGGGGAGGCGTTCCTCCATGTGGTGTGGGCGCCACACCTCGACCCCTGCTTACGTTGGTTCACACCTGGGTGGTCACCCACCATGTACTTGTGCATGGAGGTTATACGCAGGATTACTAACAGTCCCACCATCGTGAAGGTGCAAGCAGAGGATTTGGCTGTCACAGACCGTCCAGACTTCGCCGAAATTGGGTCCACTTGACTTGAGTGTCACCCGAATATCAGTTCCATCAGCGTTTTAGACTCCCAGATAGCAAGTACAGCTTGTCTGGCATATCTGAGAGAATGTCTGTGACAACCTCAAGGACCATTTAGCCTATCAGCTTCCACAATGACAGATGGAAGTTTGTTCCACCAATTAACCACCCGCTGGCTAAAAGCAAACTTCCGCACATCTATTCTACATCCGTCTTTTCTTAATTTGACTTTATGCCCCCTTAGGTATCATAATGTGAACAAGAGGAAATATCCCATTAGAATTCAGCATGCTCAACACAATCATGGCCTTATACACCTCAATCAGATCACCACGCAGGTGCCGAGTCTCCAGCCACTGCAATTTGCAGAACTTAAGCCTCTCTTGGTAAGAGGATCCCTTCATTCTCCTCACGAATCTTGTTGCCCTTCTCTGTATGCACTCAAGCAAATCTACATCCTTCCTAAAATGAGACCTCCAGACCTGTACTCAAGGCGTGGCCTGACTATTGCCTTATACAGAGGAACAATCACCTCCTTTTCCATGCTAGCAAAATTCCTTTATATCATTGACAAAACCACATGACCTGCCCTGGCAGCCTGACTGCATTGCTCAGAAAACTTCATACCTGACTGCACAATTACTTCCAGGTCTTTTTCATTTTCTACCACCTTAAGTGTAGGTCTTTTTCATTAAGGTCTTTTTCATTTTCTACCACCTTACCAAACAGTTGTTACATTTCTCTCGGGTTACTTCTAACCACATGCAGTTCTTTGCATTTGTCAAGGTTACACTTCAGTTGCCACTTCTTAGCCCATCCGCCCAAATTTTCTAGATTCTGTTGCAGTAGCACACTGCCATTACCGTCATTAACCAAACTTTGCATCATCTGCAAACTTCAACACTAAGCCTCATATACCTTCAATCAACATCATTGATAAATATACAAAACAATAGTGGACCCAACACAGAACTCTGTGGGACTCCACTAATAACATTAGTCAACGAAGAAGAGCACCCATTGATTAACACCCTCTGTCTCCTCCCACTCAACCATCCTTTTATCCATTGTAGCAACTTACCCTTAATACCATTCTGCTCCAATTTGTACAATAGTCTTCCGTGCGCAACAGTGTCAAAAGCTTTCCCGAAATCCAAATATATGATATCAAAATTATTTTTTGCATCCTCTTCCTTTGTAACCACATCATAATATCCTATCGATATTTGTCAGACAAGACTTTCTCTTAACAAACCCATGCTGTGTCTGAATTATTGCTGCAGTCTTGTCTAGATGATCCTGCAATGCATCTTTAACCAGTGACTCCATTATTTTACCGGGATCAGAAGTTAAACTAACCGGTCTGTAATTACTCGTGTCACCTTTCTATCCCCCTTTGTGAATTCGGAATACATTTGCACATCTCCAGTCCATGAGGACCTCCCCTGAGTCCAAGGATGCTCTCATAATTATGGCTAAGGGTTTAGTTGCTTAGTTGGTTGGTTGCTTTGCTGCCTCCTTTAATATAACTGGATAGATCCCATCCATCCCAGTTGCCTTTCTTATGTTTATCTTCAACAATTTCTCCTCCACTTTGCTCTACAAAACCATTAAGCACCCTGCTACAATTTGATAACTTTCTGCCATTTTCAAACATTAATAACTCCTCATGTGTGAATATAGATGCAAAATACTCATTCAGTTTGTTTGCTATCTGAGCAGAATCATCAACAGTCGAACCATCGATATCAAGTGGACCAATCAGATTCATCCCCCTTCCTTTTAGAGTTTATATAAGTAAAGAAATCTTTGCTGTTTTTCTTAGCATCCTTTGCCGAAGATTTCTCGTAATCTGCCTTCGCCTGCCTAACCTCCTTTGTGACCTGATTACAGACTAGCGTATATGTGCCATAGGCTTTTGAGTCGCTTGATAATTTATATGCATCCCATGCATTTTTCTTCTCTGTCACGAGTCTCATTAGTTCATTTGATAACCATTTAGGCCTAAACCTTTCTTAATAGGTATGAACTTTTAGTAGCTTCCATGGTTAATTCCTTGAATGCTTCCCACTTAGAATTTACTGTTGGTAACATCGTCAGTTGATCCCACTGTACAGAATTTAAAAACCGTCTGAGACCACGACCACTGTACTCACCTTTACGGAAGCAAAAACCCTTTCCTTTACCCCTGATTGTAATTATATCTTTAAGTAAATCCCACATCAGTACACTGTGATCACTGCTACCTAGTGGTTCCTTTATCTGCAAATTCTTAATACACAAATGATCATTGCTGATAACCAGATCAAGAGTTTTACCCTCTCTGGTTGCCTCTCGAACATGCTGCTGCGGAAAACAATCATCCAATAAATCCACAAAAGTCTTACTAGTGTGTGAGTGACCAACCCACAAGTTCCAGTCAATATCTGGAAAGTTAAAATCCCCCATTATAAGACATTCTGATTGACTAGCCCACTCTATTTCTCTGTACAATTGTTCATTGTATTCATTCGAGTCATTAGGCCTATAACACACTCCTACTCTTATTTTTGCTTTCGCAGTGCTTATGTCACACCAAACTGACTCAACAGTGCACTGTTCATCTATATCAACTGGATGCAGTTCTTTTGATTTTATGTTTTTCTAAATTAACAGCATGACACCTCCTGCCTTCCTATCCTATCTATCCTTTCTGTACACACTGCACTCCCCAATTTCAATTCTGCATTCCTAATATCAGTGTGACACCACGTATCCAATATCCCAACAATATCCACCTTTGATGTCTTGACCAACACTTCAAATTCATTAAATTTATTTACTATACTTCTAGCACTGGTATACATGCAAGCATACATGCACCTATTCCTAGTTACCCTGACACATCCCATATACCCACCTGTTTCATGATGACTGCCATTAGTCCCTGAAAGCCCCATCACCCCTTGCTCCAGGTCGCTACTTATTCTAATAGAAGTTGTGCAAGAATCACATTCACCTCTGCCTGTGGCTACTTTTAACCTTTTAGTCTGTGAATCCCCTCAAGCTAGCAGTTTTCCGATCCACCTACCACTGCCTCGATAGCATCAGCAAATATTCTTGCAACCCTTCTATTTAAGTGAATCCCATCCCTGTAGAAGCAGTCGCTCCTGTTAACTTTGTGCCCCGTTGCTTTGCTGCTCTAGTCTGGGGCATGATATTTTAAATTAATAAGATCAATAAATTTAATTAATTAATTGACAATACTACGCTATCTAATAGAATCCTAAATGCAGTGTATTTGCAAGTAATTTGTGAAATATATCGGGCCATCCCAAATAACATGGACACACAAACTAAAACAGAAACATCGCCTTTTGATGCAGTCTCCTATTGGAAATTGGCAATCACCACACTGTACCTCTCTCTCTCTCTCTCTCTCTCTCTCTCTCTCTCTCTCTCTCTCTCTCTCTCTCTCTCTCTCTCTCTCTCAAGATGAAAAAGATGCTCAGCCGATCTGCCATCTGATAATGTAACTGGAACATTTTCATATTCACAACATGGATAATGTATCTAATTATCACAATATTGCTCTTGTTTATTCTCAATGTACTTTAACTGAGTTACTAGCATTATAATATAATAAAGATATATCTATCTATCTATGTTTGACTTCATATGGCAGATTGCCGCCTTGTCGTTCCCATTTTTCAAAGTCACTGGATGTGGGAATTTTCAGCTTTCAAATTTCTCTTTCTCATGGCTGATAGTGCACCTTCCTTCCATGTTTTTCTAGGGCATTCTCACCTTCTCTTACCTTGTGGTATCCACTCATATATAATTTAGGCTATCCAACTTCATTCATGTGTAGCAGATGTCCAAACCATCTCAACCCCCTATTTTCTATTCATTCTATATCTTCATCTGCATGCATACATCATCTTATTTCCTCGTTTGTTACCCTGTCTAGCTTTGAAACCCCTAGCACTCCGAAGCAGGTAGTTCATCTATAGGGCTCTAAGCTTCTTTTTATCTTTCAGTGTCCACACCTCATATCCGTAGCAAAGTACAATTCCACTAACGACTATTTGATACGTTTTTTTTAGTTCTACGGGAGATACTGTTGTCCCACCATATAGAGTTGAGGGCACTAAGAATCTTCCTACTTTGATGAATTAGTGTGTAAACTTCCTCTTTCCCCAACCCTTCCTTAATCTACATCCAGGATATCTGGAAAAAGTCAACAGGTTTTAGATGTATAGACTGTGTAACTTTCAATTCATCAAGACATTCCACTGTGCTTAGGGATTCTGTCTTTGTAAAATTGATATTGAGGCTCCATTGATCATATGCAATTTTCTAAACGTGTATTCTAAACCATAAGCTTCTTGGGCAATGATAATCTGATCAACGGAAAAATTTAGACTCCAAAGATATGTCATTAATTGGTACTCCCATTCCATAACAGCTTCTTTTCCATTCTTGTAAAGCACATTCCAAGAAAACATTAAACAACAAGGATGTAGCCCTATCACAGGCTACATCCTTGTCTCATCTTTGTTGGATAGATTGCATTGATTAAGTATTCCCAACTTTAATATATGCCACATTATTATGGTACAATCCCCTAATCAGTTCCACAAGCTCTGGATCAACTGACATATTTTGAAGGGCTTTCCATAATTCTTTTCTTGGAACGGAATCATAAGCCTTTTCTAAATCAATGAAGGCAAAGACTGTATTTTTATTCTTTGCTTTTCTTTTCTCCACTAGTTGTTGTCTAGTGGAACAAACAAACAAATTGTCTGCACAAAGCGACCTGACCTAAACCCACTTTGTTCTTCACTTATCTTATCCTTTACCTCTCGTAATTTTAACTGCAGCACTTTAGAGTATAGTCTGGACATAGTGCAATTAACACTTCAGTCTCTATAGTTCCCCTGATCCAGCTTATTTCGTTTTTTTATTTGTGGATGAAATATCCTACTTTCCATTCATTTGGAATTTTCCTTGGCTGTATACATCAGCTGTGCTATACTATCGAAAAGACTTGGTCGTCCATATTTAATTAGTTCCATTGCTGTGTTCCCAGGGCCTGGAGATTTTTTGCTCTTCATTAATTTTCCCCAGTCAAGAACTTGCTGTTTTGTAATTTCTATCTCCCTTTTATCTACTGGTGGAGAGGTAATTATGCTCTGATATTGAGATAGTCTTTCGTTTAGGAGGTTATAATGACTTTTCCACGTTGGCATATTTATAAAGTTCTAATTCGATCAAGATTCATTTGTTTTCAGTGCTCTCAAGCTTCGCCAGGCTTCAGATGACTGTGTTCCTCCTAAGAAGCTGTCAATTTCTTGGCATCTTTTCTCCCATGCTGCATTCTTGGATTCAGCAATTTTCCTTTTAACTGCTCTATTGCACCTTCTGTATTCTTTTCTATTTTCCTGATTTTTATTCATTAGCCATTTGTTATGGGCTCTTTTCTTCTCTTTCACCAAAACTTGCTACCTCCTCATTCTACCAATACTGTTGTTTATATTTGTGATCTATTACTGCTAGCACTTCGTTAGCAGTCTTGTGTATGGCAGTTTTAATGAAATATATATATATATATATAAGATATTTCTTATATAACAGCATTCACCTCTTATATTTCTCCAATGTGAGATAGGTAGTTCTGGAGTCTTCTCTGGTAAAGATCTTTATCACTGTCATGAGATTGTAGTTCTAGTTTATAAGCAATATTTTCTTCCACTACCCTATTGTCTTTACTGACTGTATTAGTTCTCACTTGCCCCTTATTCTGGTATTTGAATAATATATCTGCAATCACCAGGTAATGATGTGACCCGCAGTTGACACCTCTCATTACCCTGCAGTATTTTGTTGTCCATACTGACTTCTGGTGAGTAATTATAACGTCTATAATTGATTTCTGCTGGAGTGATGGTCACTCCCGTGTATATCTATGGATGTTTTTGTATTGAAAAGAGGTGTTAAGAATTTTCAGGTAGTACTGTTTACTGAAACCGATAAGTCTCTCACTGTTGTCATTCACAGTCTCTCGTACAAAGTGATCCACTACATCGTCATTCCTTTTTGATCCAACCCATCCATTTAATTCTCCTGTCAAAACTATTTGTTAGTTCTTCTTAACAAAATCCATTTGTTCATAATGCATATGGTAGAACTCATCCTTTTCAGCATCAGGTGCATTGTCTACAGGTACATATACACCCAACATAACCATTTCCTGGCCGTGTATGTTAAAAATAACTTTAATGCATCTTTCATTAATTTGACCATACCCTTTAACAAATCCTAGTCTCTTACCCACTAGAACACCAACACCTGCTTTAGCTCTTTCTGATTTTTCAACCTCATTCCAGTAATGAGCATATTCTCCAATATGTTCATTCCCTTTTACCTTCTTTTCTTCATGACAAGAATATCAAAGTGCATCTCTTTTGCTTCTGTAACTATCTCTTGTGTCAGCTTCCATGAATATTCCATGTACCAATATCAATAGTCCTTTTTCTGTGCTTAAGTCGTTTTCCTTTTAGTCCATCTGGCTTCTTTGCAATAATGGTACTAAAGGTAATAAAAAAAAAGAAAGCTAAATGTAATAAAAAAGTAAATAAATAAAAATAGAGGCAATAATGGTAATAAAGATATATAATAAGATATAATAAAGACTGTTTTTGAAGAGAAAATTTTCAATTCAGGTTGATAATGCACTCCTCAAAATGAAAGTATAAAATTCATAAGGAATGAAGCAATTAATATTTTCACTTTTATTACATTTGAGAAAGAAATATATAACTTTAATATCAAAAACATTACTTGTCTACTGCCTCTGTTGCCAATGGAGGAAGTTTGTATAAGTCATTATCTAAACGAAGAAGGTTGCATTTCTTGCCAGAATCATTAACTAACTGATTTAAAAGGTAATTACTACAAATCTTAATTCCCAGTTTGTGCCTTTTTTTCTCTGTTACATCTTTTTTTTGCTGCCGAGATGCCTAAACAAAAATAAACTGCAATATAATACATATATTTTTTTTTAGCCACAGTGCACTAAATTCAATGTCAATGTGTATACTTTTTTAAAATTATTGCTGTGTTAAAACAGATCTGTTCCATACAACATAATAACACTTATTAATGCTAGTGTATTCAGCATGTCAAGAAGGAATTTTTAATTTTTGCAGGATCTCTCATGATGTTATAGAAAAATGTCAGAGAAAAATAACCATGAATTAAATTAGAAAGCTGCAATGCAGAAATAATTTCAAAACTCAAAAATTTTAAGTTTCTCTTCCATCCTGGTTTTTATTAATTTTCCTGCATAATTTAAAAATTACACTATGATTATGATTCTGTAATGTTGTATTCCAATACTAGTTCTCTCTAAAAAGGCATTGTGTTTTTCATATGCATTTAGTTTAATCATTTAACTTATCTATTTTCAATATTATCATCCATTATTAATACCATATTACTATAGTTACATTAAATCACTGTATTAGTAGTGGCAAAACATGGAAGGAAACAAGCTTATGCAGCATCAGGCAAAAAAAAAAAAAGAAAAACCACACACTGCCCCCTTATCAATCTGTCTAAATCTTCCTTATTTTTATTTAGCTTAGCAACTTCCACAGCACCAGATGGTAGTATGTTCCAACAATCAATCCCTCCCTCTCTGGGTGAAAGCAAATTTTCGCACATTAGCATTAGTAGAGGCATTTGATGCAAGAAAGCAAACTTATGCAGCATCAGCCAAAAAAAAAAAAAAAAACCCCACTTCCACTTCACCCCTCTGTTCGTTCAAAATACTTGTCCAGCTGAGCCTTAAACTTATTTAGGCTATCAACCTCCACTACAAGGGATGGAAGTCTGTTCCACCAACCAACCACCCGCTGACTAAAGGCAAATTTCCGCACGTCTATCCTACATCTGACTTTCATCAATTTGAATTTATGCCCTCTCAGGTGATTATTCTGAGCTAGAGGAAGAATCCCATCAGCATTGAGCATGCTCAAACCATTCAAGGCTTTATACACCTCTATCAGATCACCTCGCTGGTGCCTAGTCTCCAGACACTGTAATTTGCAAAACTTAAGCCTTTCTTCGTAAGAGCACCCCTTTGTTCCATTCACTAATCTTGTTGCCCTTCTCTGTACTCGTTCCAGCAGCTCTACATCCTTCTTGAAATGAGGCCTCCAGACCTGTATACAGTACTCTAGGTGTGGCCTGACCATTGCCTTATACAAGGGAATAATCACCTCCTTATCCCTGCTGGAAAAATTCCTGTATATCATTGACAATACTCCATGAGCTACTCTTGCAGCCCCCGTCTGCACTGCTCAGAGAACTTCATATCTGCCTGCACAACCACCCCCAAGTCCCTTTCATTCTCTACCACTGTCAGTGTAGTACCACAGAGTTGATACATTGCTCTGGGGTTGCTGTTTCCCATGTGTAGTACTTTACATTTGTCAATGTTAAACTTCATTTGCCACCTCTCAGCCAATCTGCTCAACCTTTCCAGATCCTGTTGCAGCAGCATAGTGTCAGTAGTGTCCTTGACAACCCTGCCAACCTTTGTATCGTCTGCAAACTTGGACATTAAGCTTGACATACCATCATCAATATCATTTATAAATAACAGAAAACAATAATGGACCCAACACTGAGCCCTGAGGGACTCCACTAATAACATTAGTCCACGATGAGCAGTGTCCATTGATTACCACTCTCTGTCTTCTCCCCCCTCAACCACCCCTTTATCCATAACAGCAATTTGCCTCCAATGTCACACTGCTCCAATTTGTGTAGCAGTCTTCCATGTGCAACAGTATCAAAAGCCTTTCTAAGATCCAAGTATATAATATCAAAGCTATGCCCTGCATCCAGTTCTTTTGCGACTGCATCATAATATCCAATCAAATTGGTCAGGCAAGACTTCCCCTTAACAAAACCATGCTGTGTCTGAGCTATAACTGAAGTCTTGTCTAAATGATCCTGCAGTGCTTCTTTAACCAGTGCCTCCATTAATTTTCCTGGAAGAGAAGTTAAGCTCACAGGTCTATAATTACTTGTTAGCATTAGCATTAGCATTAGTAGAGGCATTTGATGCAAGAAAGCAAGCTTATGCAGCATCAGCCAAAAAAAAAGAAAAAAAAAAAAAACCCACTTCCACTTCACCCCTCTGTTCGTTCAAAATACCTGTCCAGCTGAGCCTTAAACTTATTTAGGCTATCAACCTCCACCACAAGGGATGGAAGTCTGTTCCACCAAATAACCACCCGCTGGCTAAAGGCAAATTTCCGCACGTCTATCCTACATCTGTCTTTCCTCAATTTGAATTTATGCCCTCTCAGGTGACTTTTCTGAGCTTGAGGAAGAATCCCATCAGCATTGAGCATGCTTGAACCATTCAAGGCTTTATACACCTCTATCAGATCACCTCGCTGGTGCCTAGTCTCCAGACACTGTAATTTGCAAAACTTAAGCCTTTCTTCGTAAGAGCACCCCTTTGTTCCATTCACTAATCTTGTTGCCCTTCTCTGTACTCGTTCCAGCAGCTCTACATCCTTCTTGAAATGAGCCTCCAGACCTGTATACAGTACTCTAGGAGTGGCCTGACCATTGCCTTATACAATGGAATAATCACCTCCTTATCCCTGCTGGAAAAATTCCTGTATATCATTGACAATACTCCATGAGCTACTCTTGCAGCCCGTCTGCACTGCTCAGAGAACTTCATATCTGCCTGCACAACCACCCCCAAGTCCCTTTCATTCTCTACCACTGTCAGTGTAGTACCACAGAGTTGATACGTTGCTCTGGGGTTGCTGTTTCCCATGTGTAGTACTTTACATTTGTCAATGTTAAACTTCATTTGCCACCTCTCAGCCCATCTGCTCAACCTTTCCAGATCCTGTTGAAGCAGCATAGTGTCAGTAGTGTCCTTGACAACCCTGCCAACCTTTGTATTGTCTGCAAACTTGGACATTAAGCTTGATATACCATCATCAATATCATTTATAAATACAGAAAACAATAATGGACCCAGCCCTGAGGGACTCCACTAATAACATTAGTCCACAATGAGCAGTGTCCATTGATTACCACTCTCTGTCTTCTCCCCCTCAACCACCCCTTTATCCATAGCAGCAATTTGCCTCCAATGTCACACTGCTCCAATTTGTGTAGCAGTCTTCCATGTGCAACAGTATCAAAAGCCTTTCTAAGATCCAAGTATATAATATCAAAGCTATTCCCTGCATCCAGTTCTTTTGTGACTGCATCATAATATCCAATCAAATTGGTCAGGCAAGACTTCCCCTTAACAAAACCATGCTGTGTCTGAGCTATAACTGAAGTCTTGTCTAAATGATCCTGCAGTGCTTCTTTAACCAGTGCCTCCATTAATTTTCCTGGAACAGAAGTTAAGCTCACAGGTCTATAATTACTTGTGTCAGCCTTTGATCCTCCTTTGTGAATTGGGGTCACATTTGCACATTTCCAGTCTATGGGTACCTCCCCTGAGTCCAAGGAAGCTCTCATAATTATGGCTAAGGGTTTGCTTACTTCCTTTGCTGCCTCCTTTAATATAACTGGATAGATCCCATCCACCCCGGGTGCCTTTCTTGTGTTTATCTTCAACAGTTTCTCCTCCACTTTACTCCCAGTTATTTCAAGATTCTGTAGCTTACTGCTAGAGTTGAATACACCTCTGGCATTCCCCTTGCTGAATAACTCCTCATGTGTGAATGTCGATGCAAAATATTCATTTAGTTTGTTAGCTACCTGAGCAGGATCATCAACAGTTGACCCATCAATATCAAGTGGACCAATCTGATTCATCCCCTTCCTTCTAGAGTTTACATAAGTAAAGAACTCTTTGCTGTTTTTCTTTGCATCCCTTGCCAAGGATTTCTCGTAATCTGCCTTCACCTGCCTAACCTCCTTTGTAACTTGGTTGCATATCAACTTGTATCTATCATAGGCTTCTGTCTCATGTGTTAATTTGTAAGTATGCCATGCATTTTTCTTCTCTGCCATATGCCTCATTAGTTCATCTGACATTTATCCTTGTCCAATTTGTTTTCAGCCCACTCACAGTTACAGTCTGAGAAATAGTCAGGATGCTATCAGTATTTAGTTTACTCAATCCTTTTCAAGCCTTAAACATTTCAATCATGTCTCCTTGCAGTGTATTACTCATGTCTGAAAGCAACATGAGCCCAAGAATGGAATATCTGATTATACAGTAGACTTTCGAAATAACGGCACCTTCAGGGATTCAAGGTGTGCTGTTATTACGATTTCCTTTATCTAGTAAGTTTTATTTTTAATGTATTTAATGCAGAAATAACGAGGCCAAATAAGAAATAGAGAGATAAAAAATGCAATTTTATTAACTGCAGCACATAAAAAAACATATGTAGACAATCCCACGTTATATTCTGCCATTAATACACTTCTGCTTATGCCCTGTTCTATTTTCTTTATTATATCAAGTTTAGTCTGCGTGGATAACACAGTGGTATCGCCACCATCCTCCTCCCACTGGTGGAAAAGGCCCGGGTTCAAATCCAGTTGATGACACAAGGAACTTTTATAAGCTTTTTTCACTCTGTGGATGAGTTAGTGGGTCTCAGGTATAGAAAGCAAGGTTTTTCCCTCCAAAAACTGGTTTTTCGTCCAGCAAAACAAGCAAATCGAGCAGAGAACACACGCAATTTACAGATACAATACACATGGGTATATGAATTAACATTCTGGGCAATACTAATGTAATAGTTTGGATTATATCAAGTTTGTCACTAAGCTTTAATGTTGTTGTTGTTCTTTTATTTTCTGTTTACTAACTTTAGGATTTAGGTTTATTAACTTTAGGAGCCATAGCGAGGGGTTTTTAATTTAAAATAAATGTAAAACAGCAGTATAATACATGATATCAATACAGAATTCACTTTCAAAATGGCAAACGTAAACAAATACAGTAATCACATGACTTGCCGTTTTCTTTTTTCAGCACTGCAAGAAATCTGAGCTGTATCTATACATCCGATCACAATGTGCCGTTATTTTGACAGTCTGCTGTATACAGTTCACAACTCAAAATTAACCAATAAAACCTACCAATGATTGCATATCGAGTCATGGCAGATCCCATTTATATGTGTAGGCTGTGTATTTTTTCACTCGTAGGCATTGTTTCTCAGTGCCATCCTTAAACAAGGGCAGTACTTGAAAAAAATATCAACCCCTCCCCCTTTTCTGATTGTTACTAAAAACCTTTGGGGAAAAAACTCCCCACATTACCCATACCCTTATTATAATTTTCATTATGCTGAGCATTTGTTCCATCAGACCTTTTTGCCAAGATTCACATTCATCCAAACTTCTAATTTACTTTCAATTATCTATTTCACTTTTGAAGTAATATTAGTTGCACTTTATTATTTTATTATTATTGTATGTTATTATTTTACATCACTTCACTTACATATTAATATAACATGTTCAGATTTTCACCGTTTTTTCACAACTTACACGATGAACGTTGTAAACCCACCAATCATCTCTTTTTTTTTTTTTATTATTAGTTGTTGGTGCATCGGCTTCTGTGGCCATAATGCACCTCCCAAAGTTTTTGCATTTTACTCTGATCCAAGCCCGAGGTGGGATTTGAACCCATGACCTTTGGGTTGCCAAGCAGGCACTTTACCCACCTGGCAATCATCTCTCCTTTATTATATACATATATATATATATATATATATATATATATATATATATATATATATATATTGTGTTTTTAAATTATTATTATAAATGTCTAAATGATTATTTTCAATTTATCACTTGCAACGTTAATGCTATTGCCGTGTGGCAATTAGACATTATACATGCTTGATATATTATAGTTTGACTGTTTAAACAACTTCAATTTTCTGGTATTTATTTTCTATAAAGGTATTAAGGTGTATACGGAACATGAGATTCAGTTAGAATGTGCAGTCTAACCTATTCCTGGGGTTCTGTAATGGTATTAAAGATATGATTAATACTCAATGAAGTTAAAGTTAAAATTATAATTATTTGAACAAACTTTAAATCGCATTAATTAATCATCAAATCAATATCAACTAAACATTCCTTTACCTGGTCATCTACCCGCTACTTCATCTGGGGCTTTGAGCGGATCGCTGTGCAAATCCTCTGCATTAGTGGATCGATCGGAGGGGAAAGGGTGGATTGGTACTTCGATCTTTTCGCCTTTGCGACGATTTGTATAGCGATTGAAATGCAGCAATTCCATGACCATTATTGGCCTCATGGTCAGTCTATTTTATTTTGATTTTGTTATCTTTTAGTAGTTCCTTTAACCCTTTTTGGTGATATTTCACGTCTTTCAGAGCTGGTACCTCTCGGGGGGGGTACCACTAAATTATTATGTAATTGGCATTATTTTAAATTTATATCGGTCTTATTAATTGGATTTAAAGTGCGAAATTATATAAGGGTTTCTCGGCTACTGTTTATGTCTTACCTTTACTCTCCTTTTTCCGTTTGTTTTATTTTGGGTTATTTTTATGTTAATTTTTGCTCTACAGGCTTATGTTTTATTTTTTTATTAGAGACTTTCATTTCCACTCTCATTTATAATGAGAGTGGAAATGACATTTATATGATTAAATATGAAAATGGATTCATACGCATTTAAAAACATGACATGAATATACGTGATGAATTTTTACAACTATGCTGCTAAAAAAAAAAAAAAGCACTAGTTAAACTATAATAGTGAGTTAAAAGAAAGTGAAAAAGTACTCTATCACCTCCTTTTCATACTTTGTATAAATAATAACAAAGTATACAATCAATAAGAGAAAATTCACATCGACAGAATTACATAAGGTTTGCATTGATGCTTAAGTAAATAAAGATGTAAATAAACTGTAATAAAGAAACATATAATACCAAAGATCGGGAAAAAATGAAAACATCAATACTAAAAGTATATGAGGATAGAACAACACAGCAAAATTTTATCAGGGGACCACAACAGTGATAATCCATCAAGGACACAGCATTTTGTAATCTAAACTGCAAAATAAAAATTATGGAAGTAGTAATACTGATATTGCATGCAACTTAATTTTAAATTTATAAACTGCATGGGCCAAGAGAGTGAACCCTACATTATGTAATGCATGTAAATATATCAATAAATTAGAAGTATACAGTGTTTTAAATCAAAACTTAATCATTTTAGAAGTTCAAAATATTTTTTAAAAAATTAACAGATCAAGAACTATGTCAAGAACTTAATGAACAATTGACAGTTACATTAAACGAGAACAGAAACACATTCGTGCATTCAAAATTTCCTGTTAAAGGAATTAGGTGGCAGTGATCCAAATATACTGATATCTCTAGTTAAGGTAAAAGGGAGGGGATTTTGCTTTTATAAAGTCAACTACAGTGGTTGGTTGCAGCCAATTTTTAAATTTTTATCAGTGCAACCAACTGATATTACCAACTTCAATTTTTAAATGGGAAGTACTAATTGAAGCTACAAGCTTTTTATACCAACAAAGATATCGTTTGATGTCAAACTGATGAGACTAGGGGCTGACAAGAAAAAAAAAGCATAGGGCGATAATAAATCAGCAAGAAGCCACAAATCAACAGTAAGTACAACCTAGTCTGCAATCAAGTCACTGATTGGGTAAAGGCAAGCGCCAAGATAGATGAAACCCTTGCCTAAGAATGCAGAGAAAAGTAGCAAAGAATTAAATACCAGAAGGAGAGGGATGTACCAAACAGGCTCACCAGATATGAATGGCATAACTAATTCTGAATCTCAGCCTTTTACACCGATGGAGGTGTCCTAAAAATTAAGAACTCTGGTTACCCAAGCCTCAACCTTCATGAAGGCATCTTTATTAAGCAAATCCACAAGCTCTGTCCAATGGTTCTTCCAACTATTTTCAAAAAAAATTACTTTTCTTGTTATCTGGAAGACAGCTCTTCATAAATTAATTTCTAAACCTTCCAACATACTGAATGGCAGATCTTCTAGCCTTATTGCTCTGTTACCTTATTTGGCCAAAACACTTGAAAGACTGATTGCTATAAGGCTCACTTCTCTTTTCACTACTGCCTCTCTTGTATCAGATTATCAATATGGTTTCCCACCTGGATGAGGTACTGAAAAAGCACTCGTTGAATTCCTTTCTCAAGTTCATTCTGCAAACTAAGTACATTCTTGCTATTTTTGTTGATTTCTCTGTGGCTTTTGATCTGTTATGGTGGTCTAGATTTTCAAAAAAAAAACTATGATTTTCAAAGAAGTTACTTTGAAAATCATAGTTTCTATTATTTCTAGTTCCAACTCCACCCTCCACTGTGTCACTAGGGGCTGCCCTCAAGGCTGTTTTTGGACCACTTGTCTGGAACATCACGAATGGCTCCTTAAAACTTTTTCTTCTACTTCCAAACACGGAAAGCATAGTGATTAGAGAGGATTAGATTATGATAGAGAGGTGAGATAATTGCATTTAAGTAATATATTTAATATACTGTTATGTTAAAATTATGTTAAGTTTATTTTGATAATAAACCTCATATAACTGATGAGTTCCTGTTGCCAATGCTGAGTGACTTCAAGGCTGCACTACTAAAACGTGTACAATCGGAGTTTGATACATTCTACGATAAGTGCTACGAGCTTTTCTCTAGCAAAATTAGTGAGGATGTGAAACTCAGCATAAGTCATTCTATTCCTGACTCACAGTGCTGTGAAAAGCTGCAGAAATCGATCACTACACAGAGAAAATATCACATTCCCATGCCAAAGGCAATAATATACCTGAAATGTGGTCCTCAACTGACACATCAAATGAAAAGATAAAAATTCCACCGAGTGAGCATTCCATGCCCCTTCCAACCAGCTGTAGCACAGTCATCACGAGTGCCTCATAACCTATACACATGCACAACTCATCAATCAATTCATGCAGTCGTGAAGAAAGACCAGAAATTATGCCATCGGTACCCACGAGAATTGCACCAAGAAGTGACATCAGCCATCATACAGAACCGCTAGCTCATGGCACTGAAATTCGTCCTAATAAAAAGCCCATCAGAACAACATGGGCAGGGATTGTGGCTAGATCTCAGCCCTATCCCACTCGCAACACTCCAACACCAAAAGGTCAAACAGTCACACAAACCAGGTGCATGAATGAAAAATGCATGTGTAACAGGCACGTCAAATTGTTCTAGGCTCAGAGCCATGACGCCACATCGCAACAGAACATCTAAGAACTTTTTCATTTCGAGGCTGCATCCCCTAAGAACTCCTGAACAAGTAGCTAATGTCCTCCTTCGAGACCTCTACATCAGTGCGGAAGTCACTAAGTTACCTAACAAGAGCAATAATTATGCTTCATTCAAGTTATCCTGTGAAGCAACATCCGTCGAAGCTATCAGTAACCCCCTCTTCCTGGCCGATCGGTGTTATTGTCCGATCGTTCTACCCAAGCAGCAGCGTCAGAAGGAGAAACATCGTGGAGCATGCATTGGACACTCGACTAAATGGAAGCTGACTCAAGATCCAGGCTCTACATTGCACCCCTTTGCCATACACAAAACAAGACAGTCGGTTCTACCAATGCAGTAGACAATGGCCCCATTTTAACCCATAGCCCAAATTCTCCAAGCAAGCAAGACAAGCTACGCTGGCCAATCCCAAGAGTGATCACAATGAGACACCCACGACCTCATGTGGTACTTTCTCTTTCAAGGTCCAAAAATTTAATTCAAGTGCACTGCTCTGATACTGGAAGTGTAATGTATCAGAACGTTAGGAGCATGCGAAATAAAATAGAGACTACTGAGAAAATCCTGCTAGCAGGCAAATTCGATATTTTAACTAAATTTGAAACATGGCTTGAGCATGAGTAGCAGAAAATAGTGATAGCTACACGAGCAGGCTACGTGGCAGAGATCACCTCCAGGAGGAATAGAAGGGGAGATGGTGTTGCTATGTTCTTCAAAGACGCGACCTTCAAATTTATCAACACTATCTACAGTGACTCACCAAATTTCGAAGCCCTAGCCATGACACTGCTCAGAAATGCATCCACAATAGATATCTGCGTAATGTGTATCCCACCGGTACCCACAATTGATATCATCAATGAGGCAGCCAACTGGGCAATCACCAACTTTCACCTCTCAGCTCACCACTGCCCACAAGAAAATCCTTGTTGACTACATGAAGTTGGCAAATATACACCTAATCGATCACTGCCGTACTAGAGAAGAAAACCACCTTGACTTGCTATTTTCCTCCTTAGCATGTATTCAAGAACCACCTGAGAGGCACTACAAATCGGATCACGACCCTATCTACGCAAAATTAATTATTCCTACTCGGGAACCACCTGCCCGAAAAAATGTTCAAACTGTCGTCATCATCAGCCCCAAGCTCCTTAACATCCAAAAATGCCTGCAAGCCGCCACCCTTACACCTTGGCATGTCCTTGAAATGTGTGACGTCTTGCTTGCGGTAACACGATTGACAAACTGGGTAAACACCATTGCACAATATTCCGCATCAAAGAAGATAAGGATCTCATCTTACTCCAAAGCCTGGTGGAATCCAAATGTACACATGGCCTTCCTGTTAAAGCAGCAGCTACACCAGATCTGGAAAAGAACTCAGACTTCCGACCAGATATCTTATTCAAGAGCACGAGCGCAATTTAATAGGGAGAAATCACGAGCAATAACAGCACACCTGGGCACCCAACTTCAAAAAGGGAAAATCCCATACCGCTTCAGATCCCATAGCTTTCCTAGTGAGCTGGACCCAGCTCAGTGGCTAGATCATATTACAAGATTCAATACGCGTGCAGAGCAACTAAACTCTCTTTTATGTCCCAACAATGAATTACAACAAGACATCTTGCATTCCATCACCATCTCTACATACTAGCTGACAGCAGAAATAAACTCCGCGACAGCAACAGCAGGGACCGACAAAGTGCCACAATTCATGGTAAAATGCATCAGTCCGTTCATCCTCCAACCGCTCAAGTCCATCTTCAACGGAATTCTAACCACAAGAAATTTTCCTAAAGCCTGGAATAGCTACCTTGTCAGACCAAATCTAAAAGTTCGAAACCCCACTCTACCCATGCACTTTCGGCGATATCTAACTCCTCAACACTCCTGAAAATCCTGGAAAAAACTATGCTGCCCACCTTAACGAATCAGATTCTTGGAGATAGACTGGCACAGGTCCACTGCGAAGTCCGAAACCGATCCACAGTGACGAACCTCCTTGCAACCATATGTAATATATTGTCCGCCTTTGAACAGCAAGAGGAACTCGCAATGAAATACCTGGATATTGAAGCTGCCGTTGATGCCATCAACATGTCGGCGCTCCTCCGCTTACTGGAAGACTACTATCTAATCCAATATCTAATCCTCTGGTTCGTAGCATCACTCCTCGCTGCAATGCCTATGGACAATCACACAAGAAGGTGATCTCTGCTGGTGTTCCGCAAGGATTCCTATCTGGTTTATTATTTACAGCTATCATTGTGCCTCTTGTCCGTAACAATGAGAAAATCATCACCTATGCAGATGATATAAAAATTTTAATGCCTATTGTTTCCAACAATAGGCGTTAAAATTTTACCTCAAACAGAATAGACTCTTGATCAACCCACAAAAAACAAAGCTAATGGTGTTCTTCCTCAGACCAACCCCTACAATAATAGCCCCAACACTCAATGGAATTGTAATATCTGCTACTCCTACATATATGGATTTGGGAATAGTATTTGACCCAAAACTCCAGTTTCGTGCCCACGTAGAGAAGCTCACTTCCAGAACAGCCTCTCTCCGATGACTAGCTAAACAACAACTAATTGATGTTAAGGAACCTCGTTTAATTAAGAAATTCATCAGAACAGTAATCTATTCTCCACTCCGCTATGCTGCTGAAGTGTGAGCATCAGCAACTACTACAATGAAGAAACCAATCCTCGCTGCACAATTCTGGCTACTTAAATGGGCTAAACGGAAAGCTTGTCTCCCACCACAAGACAGAACTACAGCCTTAGCTACCTCACTGGGGGATGCAGCAACTGCCTGATATCATCGAAATACAACGATTGATAGCTACAGTTAAAATGATCACGGGTAAGATCGCAACACCATCCATTCGGGATTCATGTTACTGGCGAATACCCAAGCCAGAACTTCGGTCAACCCAGATGCTGTGCTTAAGGAATCGGAGGCTTCATACCTCAGACCGCTTCCTCCCAAACCAAATGCTACCGGAAGTACAGCACCTCGACGCTGACTTGCATAGGTTTTGCAGCAATAAAACCCACAGGAAAGAAGTGTTAGTAGCTCGCTCCAATCCCAGAATTGAATAACAAGTTTGCATGCCCTCCATGCCATCTACCAAGCTCCCCTTGTGCCACGACAAAATTCCTTTGACAGAGAAGTGCCATTCATGTATATTATATATTTTTATTGTAAATAAAATTTTTAAATGATAAAACTGTAAATAAGATATTTTTATTGTAAATATAACCGTATGATGTAACTTGTAAATATAGTTAATACTGCGCAATATGAGAAAGTGTAATGACAATTTTACAGTGTGCATTATCCATTCTGATGTGAGCATCATCTATTATCTATTAACTAATCTATTCTGATGTGAGCCCCTGGCCGTGATGGGAAATTGCAACTTCACTTACATCTATATATGTACATTGTATTTATTTAGTTGCAATAAAGATTCTCTCTCTCTCTCTCTCTCTCTCTCTCTAACTTTGTTTCCAGTAATAGTTTATAAATTTAACTTTTATAATATTATGAATATAATTTTTACTTTCTGTGATATTTAGTAAATTTAACAATGGTTGTACAAGATCCACCTTGAACACCTCTTCAGAGGGTATCATAACTCGCAGAGAAATAGGCGATGGCGATTTCTGATTGAATCATGATTATATTGTTTGCAGAACCTGCGGCATGAATTTCAAGGTCGACCTAGTGAATAATCATAGCTCACCTGGCGATTCTTTTCTTTGTCACCATTGTACAGAACGAACCGATCTAAAGTTAAAATTTGGTGCATTGCTAGAAGAATTTGAGTCACTGAAAAAACAGGCAGTTGCCCTCTAGAATCAAGTAACTGGGAGCTCGTCAGGGACTCAAAACTCTAGTAACCCACCAACTGATGCACTCCCAATTCGAGCCCTAGAACAGAATAACCAAGTGCAAACTACTCTGGTTCAAAAGGACTTAGTTCTTTTAGGAGACTCCATTGTTACGGAAATAGAAAATATATTTTGTAATAAGGATAGGATAGGATAGGATTGTTGACAGGAGAGACTGTCAACAATCAGGGTTGGGGTGACTTAAGTAGAAAGGGTGCAAGAATATTTGCTGGAGCTATCAAGGCAGTGTTAGGTGGGTCGGAAAACTGCTAACTTGAGGGGGATACACAGACTAAATGGTTAACAGTGGCAGCAGGCAGAGGCAAAAGTGATTATTGCACTGCTTCTATAGGAATGAACAGCAGCATGGAAAGCAAGGCAATGCAGATTTCCAGGCCTGTTGGGAGTCATAGAGGAACAAATAAATACATGGGCTGTGTTAGGGTAACTAAGAGTAGGAACAGGTGCATGTATACTTGCATGTACAACAGTGCTAGGAATATAGTTAATAAATTTGATGAGCTTGAAGTGCTAGTCAAGACATCAAAAGCAGATATCGTTGGGATATCAGGCACATGATGTCACACAGACCACAAACAGTGCAGAATTGGAATTTGGGGAGTACAATGCGTACAGAAAGGATAGACAGGGCAGGAAGGGAGGAGAGGTTATGCTGTTAGTTAATAAACACATAAAATCTAAGGAAGTGCATCCAACTGATGTTAGTGGACAATGCTATGTTGAGTCTGTTTGGTGTGACATAAGCACTGGGAAAGTAAAAATGAGAGTAGGTGTGTGTTATAGACCTAATGAATCTGATGAGTATAATGAGCTGTGCAGTGAAATAGAGTGAGCCAGTAAATCAGAATGTCTTACAAATTTTGTATAATGGGTGATTTTAATTTTCCAGATATTGACTGGAACTTGTGGGTTGGTCACTTGCACACTAACAAGACTTTTTTGGGTTTATTGGATGACTGTTTTCTACAGAAACATGTTCGACAGGCAACCAGAGGGAGTAATACTCTTGATCTGATTATCAGCAGTGATTAATCATGCATTAAGATTTTGCAGATAAAGGAACCACTGGGTGACAGTGATCACAATGTACTGATGTGGGAATTACTTAAGGATGTAACTACCATCAAGGCTAAAGGTAAGGGCTTTTGCTTTCGTAAAGGTGACTACAGGATTCTCAGACAGTTTTTAAATTCTGTATAGAAAATAAACTGATGATGTTACCAACATAGAATTCTAAATGGGATGCCTTCAGTGACTTAATTTTGGAGGCTACTAGGCTTTTCATTCCAACTAAAAATTACTGTTCAAGGTTTAGGTATAAATGGATGTCAGAAGAATTAATAAGGCTCGTGGAAGAGAAGAAAAATGTATGGGATGCATATAAATTATCAGGCAACACAGAAGCCTATGGCAGATATAAGTTTGTCTGTAATCAAGTCAAAAAGGAGGTTAAGCAGGCGAAGGCAGATTACGAGAAATCCTTGGCAAAGGATGCAAAGAAAAACGGCAAAGAGTTCTTTACTTATGTAAATTCTAGAAGGTAAGGGATGAATCAGGTTGGACCACTTAACATAGATGGATTGACTATAGATGATCATGCTCAGGAAGCTGATAAACTGAATGAGTATTTTGCATCTACATTCACACATGAGGAGTTATTAAATGATGGGAATACCAGAAGTTTATCAAACTCTAACACAGCGCTAAGTGATTTTGTAATAACTGAGAGCAAATGGAGGAGAAATTGTTGAAGTTAAACATAAGGAAGGCTCCCGGGATGGCTGGGATCTATCCAGTTATATTAAAGGAGGCAGCAAAGGAAGGAAGCAAACCCGTAGTCATAATTATGAGAGCTTCCTTGGACTCAGGGGAGGTACCCATAGACTGGAGGTCCGTGGGGACATGCAAATGTATCACCAATTCACAAAGGGGGATTCAAAAGGTGACTCAAGTAACCATAGACCTGTTAGTTTAACTTGTGTTCCATGGAAAATAATGGAGTCATTGCTTAAAGAAGCATTGCAGGATCATTTAGACAAGACTGCAATAATAGTTATGACACAGCATGGGTTTGTTAAAGGGAGGTCTTGTCTGACCCATTTGATTGAATACTATGATGTGTTCACAAAGGAACTGAATGTCAAAAATAATTTTGATATCATATACTTGTATTTCAAGAAAGCTTTTGATACTGTTGCACATGAAAGATTGCTGTACAAATTAGAGAGGTATGGCATTAAGGGTAAGTTACTGCATTGGATGAAGGGATGGTTGAGTGGGAGACAACAGAGACTGGTAATCAATGGTAATCAATAATCAGGGGTGGTTGAGGGGGAGAAGACAGAGTGGCAATCAATGCACACTGCTCATCGTGGACTAATGTTATTAGTGGAGTCCCTCAGGGTTCAGTGTTGGGTCCATTATGGTTTTCTGTATTTATAAATGATACTGATGATGGTATATCAAGCTTAATGTCCAAGTTTGCAGACGATACGAAGGTTGGCAGGGTTGTCAAGGACACTACTGACACTATGCTGCCGACCGGGCTAGCTGGGTGGGTAAAGTGCCTGCCTGGCAACCCAAAGGTCGTGGGTTCGATTCCCACCTCGGGCTTGGATCAAAGTACTACAAAAACCTTGGGAGGTGCATTATGGCCACAGTAGCCTATGCGCCAATAACTACCAAAAAAAAAAAAAAAAAGACACTATGCTGCTGCAACAGGATCTGTAAAGGTTGAGCAGATGGGCTGAGAGGTGGCAAATGAAGTTTAACATTGACAAATGTAAAGTACTACATATGAGAAACAACCCCAGAGCAATGTATCAACTCTGTGGTACTACACTGACAGTGGTACAGAATGAAAGGGGCCTGGGGGTGGTTGTGCAGGCAGATAATGAAGTTCTCTGAGCAGTGCAGATGGGCTGCAAGAGTAGCTCATGGTGTATTGTCAATGATATATAGGACTTTTTCTAGCAGGGATAAGGAGGTGATTATTCCCTTGTATAAGGCCACACCCAGAGTACTGTATACAGGTCTGGAGGCCTTATTTCAAGAAG
Source organism: Mastigoproctus giganteus (assembly GCF_048544385.1). Lineage (NCBI taxonomy): Eukaryota > Metazoa > Arthropoda > Arachnida > Uropygi > Thelyphonidae > Mastigoproctus > Mastigoproctus giganteus. The sequence continues at coordinate 117,652,112 of NC_143575.1, read as the reverse complement.
GATGTAGAGCTTCTGGAACGAGTACAAAGAAGGGCAACAAGATTAGTGAATGGAACAAAGGAGTGCTCTTATGAAGAAAGGCTTCAGTTTTGCAAATTACAGTGTCTGGAGACTAGGCACCAGCGAGGTGATCTGATAGAGGTGTATAAAGCCTTGAATGGTTTGAGCATGCTCAATGCTGATGGGATTCTTCCTCTCGCTCAGAATAATCACCTGAGAGGGCATAAATTCAAATTGAGGAAAGACAGATGTAGGATAGACGTGCAGACTTCCATCCCTTGTCGTGGAAGTTGATAGCCTAAATAAGTTTAAGGCTCAGCTGGACAGGTATTTCGAACGAACAGAGGGGTGAAGTGGAAGTGGTTTTTTTTTTTTTTTTGGCTGATGCTGCATAAGCTTGCTTTCTTGCATCAAATGCCTCTACTAATGCTAATGGACACTGCTCTTCGTGGATAAATGTTATTAGTGGAGTTTCTCAGGATTTGGTGCTGGGCCCATTATTGTTTTGTGTATTCATCAAAGATATTGATGAAGGTATATAAGGATTAATATCTAAGTTTGCGAATGATACAAAGGTTGGCAGGGTTGTTAACGACAGTGAAGACCGTATGCTACTCCAACTGGATCTAGACAAGTTGGGCAAATGGTCTGAGAAGTGGCAACTGAAGTTTAACTTTGACAAATGCAAAGTACTTCATATGGGTAGCAATAACCCAAGAGAAACGTACCAACTGTGTGGTACTACACTCAGGGAAGTAGAAATTGTAAAAGACCTGGGGGTAATTGGACAGTCAGATATGAAGTTTGTTGAGCAGTGCAGACAGGCTGCCAGGGTAGGTAATGGAGGCTTGTCAATGATATATAGGAATTTTTCTAGTAAGAGCAGGGAGGTGATTATTCTGTAGTACAAGGCAATGTACTACATTGCCTTGTTCTACAGAATAATCACCTCTTACCAAGAAAGGCTTAACAATTTGCAGAAGTTAAGCCTTTCTCTTACCAAGAAAGGCGTAACTTCTGCAAATTGCAGCACCTAGAGTGTAGGCACCTGCGGGGTGATCTGATTGAGGTATATAAGGCCTTAAAAGTGTTGAACAAGCTGAATTCTGTTGGGATTCTTCATCTTGCTCAGATTAAAAACCTGAGGGGGCACAGTTTGAAATTAAGGAAAGATAATTGTAGAATAGATGTCTGGAAATTTGCCTTCAGCGGGTGGTTGATTGGTAGAACAGACTTCCATCTTTTGTTGTGGAAGTTGATAGACTAAATAAATTTAAGCCTAAGCTGGACAGGCATTTGGAACGAGCCTACCGGGAGAAACAATTAATGATGTCACCAACAGTGTGTGTGTGTGTGTGTGTGTTTAATGGCTCACAAGCTGCTGTGGCTATAGTGTGCCTATTCACAGGAATGTTAAAAAATAATTAATATTAAGCAAGTTCAATTTCAATTCAGCTCAGAAACTAATCGAATTAATTTATAAATTCCAATTTGTTTCAAAAAAACAGAACAGTTCATTAATATTTGCCTCCTTTCCAATAATATGATTTAATATCATCGGTTCTTGGAGGTTAGCCAGAGAATGAAATATTAAAGTTCGATGTTGTTGATAGTGTGGACAGTCAATCAAAATATGTTTGACTGTTAGATGTTCTGAGCAGTGTGGACACTGAGAAGGATCATCGCCTGTGAGTAGATGGAGGTGAGTCAGATGAGTATGCCTATTCTAACTCGCACGAGTACCACTTCGTCTCGCCGAACTGTCTAAATGCTTGAATGGCAAAATTTTGGCTCTTGCTTCAATTGGAAAAATTTATTATTTCTTTGGGTATGCCATAACTCTGTGCACTGTGCATGGTATGCTGCTTGATTTATGATATTATAATCAGAGGTTTAGTCTAAAGTTGATGGATTTTTAGCAGAAATATCAGCCAGTTCATTTCCTTTAATGCCTGAATGTGCTGGAATCCACCAAAAGTTTACTACTTGTTGACGATCTTCAATTTTCAACAGAAAATTCCTGATATGATTTTAAACAGGGTGATCCTTATGAGTGGGATTCTGCATTGCCTCTAACTGAGCTGAGAGAGTCGGTGTAAACTAAATATTTTGCAGATGGGTGAAAAGTCAAATTTTCTAGGACTAATTGTATTGCATATAATTCTGCTGAAAAGTTGCTGTACTCAGGTGGAAGAGAAGCTGATATGATAGCAGAGAGAAACACTGCTGCTGCTGCTGCTCCAACAGTTGAATGAGATTTGGAACCATCCATATATATTGGTAAGAAGTCAACATAGCTTTGAATATGGCTAGCATGGAGTTGTTGCACATTTACAGTCAGTACCCAATTCTTTTCCCATTGGAGAAAAGAAGTATCACAGGTCGGTTGAGGAAAAGGAGTCCATGGTGGGTGAGAATAATTCTTTATCTGCTGCCTATTGTGGAGAGGAACACTTCAATTCTGTGATATTTCAAGCAGCCATAGGCCTGCTGGTTGTATTTGACTTGGTTTATTTCTAGAGATTGTGAAATGGTGGATTAAAGAAGAAAAGCCAAATGGGATGGGAGAACAACTTTGTATTTTGGCTGCATATTTAAGCAGTAACATTCTTCTGTGGAGGTACAGAGGGGGCTCATGAGCTTCAATGTATAGACTATGAGTTGGAGATGTCCTATATGCACCAAGAGCAATCCGCAGTACATTGGGTTGTACAGGATCGAGCCAGCGTAATACACTCTTTCAGGCAGAATCAAACTGGGGCACCATAATCCAAACAGGATCTAATCAGTGCTCTATATAAGAACAGCAAAGTTCTACGATCTGCTCCCAAAAACAGGGCAGATAAAGCTCTCAGCATGTTCAGCTTTTTCAGACAGGTAGTACGTATTAATTTAATGTGCTCAAAGAAGTTTGATTTGCTGTCAAGGATCAATCCCAAGAATCTGATATTGTTGGCAATCGGAATGGTGGAATTTGATATCCAAAGTTCAAGGTCTATATGCAATTTATGTTGATTGAAAAAATGGATCGCAACTATTTTCTGATGGGAAAGACAATATCCATTGAGCTCAGCCCACTTTTGTACTTGATTGAGAGACATCTGTAGTTACCGCTCGATAGATCTCATGTTGTGAGAATGGCAAGATATAGACAGATCGTCAGCATAAAGATACGCCTCACAGTATTTCGGAGTTCTTTTGTAATGGAATAAATTCTAGGGGCAAATAGGGTTGCACTCAATACCGACCCCTGTGGTACTCCTTCTTCCTGTGAGAATGTAGAAGAAAAGGAATTTTGATATCGAACTGGAAAGAGCAGCTATGGAGGAAGTTCCTAATAAATATGGGCAGGTTGCCTCGTAGACCAAGAGTATGAAAGTCTCTGAGAATGCCACACTGCCAGGTAGTATCAAATGCCTTCTCTATATTTATGGAGACCTTAACAAGGTGTTCATTTTTCACAAAGGCATCGCAAATTTCAGATTCAGCCTTGATCATTAGATCTAAGGAGGACCTGTTTTGGCGAAAGCCACATTGGCAATTACTCAGTAGATGTTGCATTTCAATGATCCAAATGAGTCGACTGTGGATCATTTTATCAAGAATTTTACCAAGACAACTTGACAGAGAGATTGACCTGTAACTATTAGGACTGGAGGAATCTTTTCCAGGTTTCAAAAAGGCCAAAACTGTAGTATGGTGCCAAGAGGTTGGATAAATATTTCCCAAGAAGGTCCGATTAAAAAAGTCTAGCAGCAGTTGTAAGTTTTTGTCATTGAGATGCTGCAGCATGACATAATATATGCCATCTGGCCCAGTGGCAGTGTTTCGTGTTGTTCTGATGGCCTGTAAAAGTTCACAATATTGAAGAGGCTGATTATATAGAAGTGATAGTGAGGTTCGAAAGTTTATGGGTCTCTGTTCGGTGGCGACATTAATTTTCTGGAATTTCGGAGTGTAGTTTGGTGCAGTTGAAACTTGGACAAAGGTTTTGCCCAAGGCATTGGCTATCTCTAGAGGAGCCGAGAATTCTTGCCCATTGCAGGAAAGAATTGGGGAAGGGATGGTTGAAAACTTCAAGGAAAGCTGCGTAATTTTTTTCCATATTTTCTGGAGTCAGTGTTTCTATTGATAGTAGATGCAATCCGAGTCCAAGAATCTTTCTTGGCTTAATTTTGAATGCAACCTACTTTTGCCCTTAGCTCCTTGTAGCTAATTAGATTAGCTGTGGTTGGAGATCAAAGGAATAAATTAAATGCTTTTTTTCCTTCTTCGCTTTTGTGCACTCTTCGTTCCATCAGTAGTTGAAATGCTATCGGGTCAGGGGATTTGATAATGGAATTGAGTACTTAGTTACAACTAAAAGACAGGATGTAATATAATCAGTAACTTCATTTATGGGCTGCAGTTGAATTGTGTTTTTTGTGAAGAGTGATTGCCTACTGAAATTTGGCCCAATTGGCTTTACAAAATTTCCATTTCCTGCAGGGTTGGTCTAATGGTAATTGTGTAGTGAGCAGGCTACAAATAATTGTAAAATGGTCACTACCCTCTTCAGAACCCATGGGTTCTAAAGATGGAAACATATTGTGTTCCATGTTGCCCTTGGCAGATGAACTTTTCTGCCAAGGTTACTGGTCCCACCACAGGGAGGCAGGAGCAGTGCCTGGTGTGACCAAGCGAAATTAGTAGGAGTTAGTCTATTAATTATGAAAAATATAGAAAGGTTACTTTCCTTCTTTGCTCTCTGCCAGTACTTTTGATACAAGAGCTACTATTAAATAAAGGGATTTCTTAAGGAGAGGAATGTAAAAAGAGAACTAGAATTCACCTTTTAGAAAATTGCAGTGAATGCACAAAGAGAAATCGCTCATTCACAATCACTTGTCACCCGGGGCCCAAACAGATTGTCAGATTTTAAGGGGGGTAACGAGAATATTATTATTCATGTGGGGACTTATGATATTAAGCTCACAATATCATGAATTGTTAGACAAATATAGGACCATGCTGAAGAAATGCTGCGGGTTAGGTCAGAATGTCTGTGCCTGCAATTCTGCTGAGGCATGATAGGAGGGATTATATGCTGAAAGCCTTGTGGATTAAAGGATTTTGGATCTTGTTGAAGGATTGCGCAAGGATTTTGGGTGGAAAATTTTTTCAGCTTGGCCCAAACTTGTAGTTCGAAGGAGTCAGTTTTGCAGAGATGGGATACATTTAAACAAAGGTGGTGCAAGGGTTTTTGCCAGTATTATTGAGGATAGTGTCATCAATAAAATGAGTGAAATCAAACTGCTGGTTAGGACAAATAATGCTAACATAATAGGGCTTATGGAAACGTATTGCCACCACAAAATGGAGATGATGAGTTTCAGCTTGGTATGTACAATGTATTTAGGAAAAGCAGAAGAAGGGGGAGAGGTCATGCTTCTTATTAAAAACAGCCTGACCATGACGAAAGCTTGAACAGATTCAGAAGTTTTGCATGCTAGTATAGAATCTGTATGGAGTGAGATAGATGGAAGCAAAGGATAATGAGAATGGGAGTAATCTACAAGCCAGGTGATTGTGAAGATTATGATGAGAGCCTCTACATGTAAATGAATAGGGAAAATAACAGTGAACGTCTTATTACGGGTGATTTTAATTTGCCTCTAATTGATTGGAGCAAATGAGAAGGGAGCTCTACATGGGAAACAAAATTTTAAATCAACTAGATCATTGTTATTTGTATCAGAATGTCAGCAAAAGTACCAGGGAAAACAATATTCTAAAACCTTGAGGTTGTCACAGACATTCTCTCAGATATGCCAGAGAAGCTGTACTTGCTACCTGGGAATCTAAAACGCTGATGGAACTGATATTCAGGTGACATTCAAGTAAAGTGCACCCAATTTCGGCAAATTCCGGATGGACTGTGACAGCCAAATTTTCTGCATGCACCTTCACGATGGTGGGACTGTTAGTAATCCTGGGTATACCTTCCATGCACAAGCACACTGTGGGTGACCACCCAGGTGTGAACAAACGTAAACTGGGGGCGAGGTGTGGCGCCCACACCACACATGGAGGAATGCCACCCCTTTCTGTTACCAGGAAATACTAGGTGGTAGATGGCTCTCATCAACCGGTGCAATACCACCACTTTGCTTATTGGAGGCTTGAAGTGGTGGAACCCATGTATAGTCTCCAGAGCTAAGTTTAAATCAACCTATCCCCATCTCTTCCATCATGCAGTATGACTGATGACTTCTGAGGTTATGATGAACATCATGGCAAGATCTAATCTTCCTTACATTCCAAGGGTACAGCTCTAAAATGGAGTTCGAAGGCAGGCCGCTAGTTAGTACACAGGACAGAACCTATTGGTAACTCTTTAGGAGGCTTCCGGATCAGCTAGTGTATAATCTTGCTACCTCTACTCTGCCAGATAGTGACTGGAGGGAGTCCGAGTAGTGTGTATACAGGAGGCATTGTCGAGGCCATGTTATGTCAAGGATCTGGGTATATTCTTACCATGTGTAGACCATATCCAAAAATTTCCTTACTTCATACAGCATGTCCCCCCCCCAACTTGTTCTTACTATTAAATACAGCATGAATTGCCAAACTAATTGAACAAGCTTATCTGTGAAAAGATCTAAACCTCCCAAACACTTCCTAGTTCATTTCATAAATATACGTGGTTTCAATTCAAATCTCAACAATGTCCATTTCCACTTTTAGTCTGCCGAACCCCATGTACTTTTTCTTAAAGAATCTCAGTTATCAGTTGATTCAACTAATGCTCATCTCAGTTGCCCAAATTATTCACTATATGATTCCTTTCGCCTCAAAGGTGGTACTTATGCATATGTCCATTCCGATATTCCCTGTCAGAGACTTGTAATTTTGGAATCTCCCCTTTTCGATCTTCTCTGGCTTAAAATCTCTCTACCTCATTGAGTCAATTTCATCTGTTTTCTCTACCGACTCTCTTCCAACTCCACTAATCACTTGGAGCTCTTTGACTTCCTCTCTTTGCAACTTGACTTTCTCACGTCCAATTTTCCTAACAGTGAGGTAAGTTTACAACTCCAGCTGGCTTCCAATTTCTAGTCACACCGACTCAGCTGGTCAAGATGCTGAAGCTTTTACAATTACTATTGAACTTGTACAGATTGTTCATTTACCCACAAGAATACCAAACAATCCTAACCATACAGCTAACATGCTTGATCTTTTTCTCGCTAACAACCTTTCTAAGTACACGATCAAAGTGAGTGGTCCTTTAGGCACCTCAGATCACAACTTGGTGATTGTCTCTTCCCCAATGAAGCCTTTATCTCATGGCTATTCCCAACCTCGTATTGTTTTGCATTACAGGAATGCAAAATGAGATGAGCTGCGAGATTTTGTTTCTTCTTTTTCAAAATTTCTGATGTTAATGTTTGCTCAGATCGTGTCAGTGAAATTATTCTTCTAGGAATGGAATCCTTTATTGCACATTCCACTTTAAAATCTCGTCCTTTGTCTAAACCTTGATTTTCCAATAAATGTGCTAAGGCTGTTCAAGAGAAAAACGTTGCATATCGTGATTGGCTTGTTTCCAATTCTTCTGTTTCATTTTCTGATTACATCAAAGCTCGCACCAATTGTAAAACAGTTATTAATCAGTCGAAACTAGATTTTAAAAAGTAGAAAACTTGCTTCTTGCATTAATGGTAGCCGAGAATTCTGGTCTCTTGGCAAAGCTATTGGTTGCAATTTTTGCCCATCTCTGCTCCCACCTCTGTCAAAAGCAGATAGTTCTGTTGTCACTTCAGCCACAGATAAAGATGACCTACTAGCATCCCATTTTTCTTCCAACTGATGTATTACTGATCTTGGTAAAACACTACCACCATTCCCAACAAGTGCCATTCAATGCCTCCTGTGGTCTTCCGCAAATGATGTCACAAGAATTTTGATGAATCATGATGCTAAGAAAGCTCCAGGTGCTGATTGTATTTCTCCACTTGTTCTTAAAACCTAGTGCTCCGGAACTTAATCCTGTTCTTTGCTGCCTTTTTCCACTTTCTTAATTCACAAGTGTTTTTCCTTCTGATTGGAAATTCTCATATCCAGCCAGTTCCTAAAAAGGGTGACAAATCCTTGCCATCCAATTATCGTCCCATTGCAATTACTTCTACTCTTTCTAAAGCAATGAAGAAATCAATTAACCACCAACTCTTAAACTATCTAGAAATCTTCCGTCTCAATAACGATCGCCAGTATGGATTTCGTCAGTGTTGATCCACTGGCGATATTCTGACTTACAGTAGTAGTAGTGGCATGTAATGAAAGAAAGCAAGTGTATACGCTTATGCAGCATCAGCCAAAAATAAAAAATAAAAAAATTCACACAACCATTCCATCTAAATGTTTGTCCAGTTCCTCCTTAAATTTATTTAACCTATCAACTTCCACAACGACAGATGTGAAGTTTGTTCCAGCAATTAACCACCCGATGGCTAAAGGCAAATTTCCGCACTTCTATTCTACATCTCTTTCCTCAATTTGAATTTATGGCCCCTTAGGTTCGTAATCTGAACAAGTGGAAGAATTCCATCAGAATTCAGCGTACTCAACTCATTCGAGGCCTTATACACCTCAATCAGATCACCTCGCAGTCTCCAGCTGCTGCAAATTGCAGAACTTAAGCTTCTATTGATTAGAGGATCCCTATATTCCTCTCACCAATCTTGTAGCCCATCTCTGTACACGCTCAAGCAAATCTACATCCTTCCTAAAATGAGGCTTCCAGACCTGTACAGAGTACTCAAGGCGTGGCTTGACCATTGCCTTATACAGAGGGACAATCACCTCCTTTTCCCAGCTAGCAAAATTCCTATATATCATTGACAAAACCCCATGACCTGCCCTGGCAGCCTGTCTGCATTGCTCAGAAAACTTCATATCTGACTGCATTGCATTATGTTACCCATTTATGGACCAATTCAATGCAAAAGTTCAGTGAAACACAAGCAGTTGCTCTTGACATCTCAAAGGCTTTTGATCATGTTTGGCATAAAGGTCTTCTAAACAAGCTTCCATCTTATGGTTTGCCAACTGTTTTTTGTAATTGGTTATCCAGTTTTCTCTCTGATCGCTCACTGAGAGGGATGGTAGATGGCTTTCTGTCTTCTAACTTCTCCACTAATGCTGGTGTCTCCCAAGGTTTATTTATTTCCCCCCACTCTTTTCCTCTAGTATATTAATGACCTTCCATTGACTGGTAATTCCATCCATAGTTTTGTCAATGATAGAACATTGCATTCCAATTTCCATTTTGAGAAACCTTGTCCTGCTCAATCAGCTTCAACTTCTCGAATATCTGCTCCAATTCCTTAAATGCCTATCTCTAGGTAATTCTTCAGTGGGGCAAAGACAACTTAGTTGATTTCAATCCTTCTAAAACTCAGTCTTGTCTTATATCTGGCAAAAAGGATTCTTCTGCTCCTATGCTTATCTTTGGTAGCACTCCAATTTGTAGGCAAAATGATATATCTCTTTTGGGGATTACCCTGACTTCTAATCTCTCTCTTGGTACAAGCACATTACAAATATTGCTTCTAAAAAACTTGGTTTTCTCTTTCCCTCTCAGCGTTACTTTTCTTCCAAACAGCTGTTTACTCTGTACAAATTGCAAATCCGCCCTACCATGGAATATTTTTCTAACATCTGGGGCGGTTCTCCCAAATCTCTCTCAGGCTTCTAGATTCCATTCAGAAGAGGACAGTTAGGTTGATTAATGACTCGCCTCTAACAGAGTCTCTCCACTTGCTGTCTCATAGACGTTACTGTTTCTGCTGTAAGCCTTTTCTACAGATACTTGCATTGGCACTGTTCTTCTGAATTCGCTTCTATAATTCCCACTCTCTCTTTAAAAACAATCCGAACATGTGCCGGCACCAGCCAACGTTCATTTACAGTCCAACTTCAAACTCACAGAACCAACTTTTCATCTTCTTTGTTTATTCATTCAACTGCCATTTTTTGGAACAACCTTCCTTCATACATATTTTCTTAAAATTACAGTCTACAGAAATTCAAGTCTAATGTCAACAAATATATTCTTTCGTCTTGTCAACCTCCATCCCACTGCTGTTGTTGTTATTTAGAGCATTAGCAACTAAGGCCATATTGCTCCTGGAATATGCGGTGGTCATTCCCTGACCTTTCCGCATACTCCGTATTTGGTGGTGACGGGCTCGAACCCCGGTTTAATCAAGAAGCGTGTGCTACACACTGCTGCTCCTTCCCACCTGGCTTCGGAGGCGCACCTCCAACCCAAGCACGGTACCAAGTACTATAAGTTCTAATACCTCTCGTGTTTGGGATGTTCGTAAAAAAAAAAAAAAAAAAAGCCAAATGACATAATAGCTTGCACCATAATAATAATTGGCTAATAATAAGGAATTTTTTAGGGAACGGGATGCCAGATGTTCTTTTTTTTTTACTAATTACAAAAAAAGTGAAATTCCTTACCCATAGAAATAAATATATCAATAATAATAAGAAATAAAATAAATAAAATTGATTAAATATTGGATCTAGTCAATACTGCATATAATATGAAGGTTGGCAGGGTTGTTAATGACAGTAATGATAGTACACTACTGCAACAGGATCTAGAAACGTTGAGCAGATCAGCTGAGAGGTGGCAACTGAAGTTTCACTGATAATATTAATATCGCTGATAATATAGAAAATAACAATGGTCCCAACACAGAACCAGGTGGAATCCACTAATAATATTAGTCCACGACAAGCAGTGTCCATTGATTACCAATCTCACAAATTTGACAAATCCATAGAACTGCATATGGGTAGCAGTAACCTCACAGTAATATTCCAACTGTGGTTTACTACACTCAGGTTAGTGGAGAATGAAAAAGACCTTAGAGGTAATTGTGCAGTCAGGGATTAAATTCTCAGAACAGTGCACACTTGCTGACAGAGCAGCTCATGGGGTCTTGTCAATGATAGACAGGAATTTTGCTTGCAAGGATAAGGAGGTGATTTTATCCTTTTGTATATGGCAATGGTCACACCACACCTTGATTACTGCATTTGGGTCTGGAGGCCTCGTTTTAGGATGGATGTAGAGCTGCTGGACAGAGAGCAAATCAAGAAGATTGGTGAGCGGAAGAAAGGGTTGCTCTTACCAAGAAATCTGAAGTTCTGCAAATTGCACCATCTGGAGAATAGACACCTGCAGGGTGATCTGATTGAGATCTATAAGGTCTTGAATAGTTTGAGCAAGCTCAATGCTGATATGAATTCTTCTTGCTCAGATTACACACCTGATGGGGCATAAATTCTAATTGAGGAAAGACAATTAAAGAATACATGTAGAGCAATTTCCCTTTAGCCAGCAGGTGGTTGATTTCTGGAACAAATCTCCATCTGCCGTTAAATAACTTCAAGGAAGAACTGAACAAACTTTTGGTGTAAATAGATGGGTGAAACAGATTTTTTTTTTTTTTTGGCTCATGCTGTACATGCTTGCTTTCTTGCATCATATGTCACTGCTAATGCTAATGATAAGCTTTCTCATACTCTTTAATAGGCCTGATCATTAAAACCCGATGGTACTTAATAGTCCAACAGTAACTGGTTTCCACCCCTGCCGCTGCATCAAAAAGATCCGAGATGTGTTCCTGCACTACCTAAACAATATTCTTCAAGTTGAGATCAATAAAAACTTTATAGACCATATGAGAAGATGTTATTACAACTCAGTCTCTAAGATACTCATATTCATCTTTAATGAAGGTACTAATTTGCAAATATTTCCTCTGATGTCATGTCACGCTGGTGAAAGAAATTCTTGCCATCACTTAAGAAAGTTCAAGCCTATTAGCATTATAATGGCCAATTTCGTAATTAGAAAAAGTGGTCTCAATGCAAAGTTTAGTGTTGGCCCCTCTCAAAATATTGTTTTAGTAAAAATTTAAAAAAATCCTTAAAAATTGCCCTGGAAGCAGCAGCTATAAAAAAAATTACTGTTCATAGAGAGTACATTTTATCATAAACATAACTAAAAAACTTACATATTTACTCAATTAAATTTTTTTCTGTTTAGGGCAGTGGGCCCCCCTTTTGGTTGTGGGCCAAACTATACTAATGTGCCCCCCTTTTGGTTGTGGGCCTAACTATACTAATGTGCCACATTAGTATAGTTATGCCAATGGTAGTGACATATGATGCAAGAAAGCAAGCTTATAAAGCAACATCCAAAAAAAAAAAAAAAGAAAAGAAACACTTCCCCATTCACCTATCCATTCGCTCCAAAAGATTGTCCAGTTCTTCCTTGAATTTATTTAAGCTATCAACTTCCACAACAACAGATGAAAGTTTGTTCCAGCAATCAAACACTTGCTGTTAAAAGAAAATTTACACACATCTGTTCTGCAACTGTCTTTTCTTAATTTGAATTTATGCCCCCTCAAGTGCGTAATCTGAGCAAGAGGAAGAATCCCATTGGCACTGAGCCTGCTCAAATCATTCAAGCCCTTATACACTTCAATCAAATCACCTCACAGGTGCCTAGTCTCCAGATGCTGCAATTTGTAGAACTTAAGCCTTTCTTGGTAAAAAGCACCCACCTTATTCCCCATCACCAATCTCTTTGCCCTTCTCTATACTCATTCCAGCAGCTCACCATCCTTCCTAATATGAGGGCTCCAGATCTGTATGCAGTATTCAAGGTGTAGCCAGACCACTGCCTTAAACAAGAGGATAATCATCTCCTTATCCTTACTAGCAAAGTTCTTGTATATCACTGACAAGTTTCCGTGACCTACTATGGCAGCCTGTCTGCACTGCTCTGAAAACTTCATATCTGACTGCGCAATTGCCCCCAAGTCCTTTTCATTCTCCACTACCCTGAGTGTATTACTGCACACTTGGTATGTTACTCTGGGGTTACTGCTACCCATATGCAGAACTTTGCATCTGGCAAAACATCTGTTGCCACCTCTCAGCCCATCTGCCCAACTTTTTCGAATCGTGGTGCAGCAACGTAGTGTCGTTACTGCCATTAACAATACTGTTAATCTTTGTATCATCTTCAAACTTGGACATTAAGCCTGATATACTTTCATCAATACCATTGATAATATAGAAAATAATAATGGTCACAACACTGAACCGGGGGGTGGGGTGGGGGAATCCACTAATATTAGTCCACGACGAGCAGTGTCAACTGATTACCACTCTGTCTTCTCCCACTTATCCATCCTTTTATCCATAACAGCTCCTTTCCTGAAATTCAAGTGTATATTATCAAAATTATTTTTATCATCCAGTTCCTTTGTGAGCACATTTTAGAGTCCAAACAAATTGGTCAGGCATGCTGAACAATTTCATTGGACTCTAAAATGTCTAAAATGTTTAGAGTCTAAAATTGGACTCTAAAACAAACCCATGCTGTGTCTGAACTACAACTGCAGTCTTCTCTAAATGAACCTGTATTGCTTCTTTAACCAGTGACTGCATTACTTTCCCTGGAACAGTAGTTAAAGAAACAGGTCCCCCCCCCTTGTGAATTTGGATACATTTGCACTTCTCCAGTCCATGGGGACATCCCTTGAAACCTAAGATGCTCTCGTAAATATTGTTAGGCGGTTTGTTACTTCCTTTGCAGCTTCCCTTAACATAACTGGATAGATCACATTCACTCAGAGGTGCTTTTCTAATGTTTAACTTCAACTATTTCTCCACCACTTTCCTCTCAATTATTACAAAGAACTTTAGCTCCCTATTCTGGCTTCCGCCTGTCTACAGAATTCCTTATAGGTGAATGTAGATGCAAAATACTCATTCAGTTTGTCAGTTATCTGAGCAGGATCATCAACAGTCGAACCGTCAATATCAAGTGGACCAATATGATTCATTCCTTTCCTTCTGGTGTTTACATAAGTAAAAAAGTCTTTGCTGTTTTTCTTTGCATACTTTGCGAAAGATTTCTCGTAATTTACACTTGCCTATTAAACCTAATCTGTGACTTGATTAGACTATCTTATATTAAACCATAGGCTTTTATGCCACTTCTTAATATATATGCATCCCATGCATTTTTCTTATCTGCCATGAGTCTCATTAGTTCATCTGATAACCATTAATCATAAACGGTAAAACATATTTCTTAGATGGTATGAAAAGCCAAGTAGCTCCCAAGATTAATTCCTTGAATGCTTCCCATTTTGAATTTGCTGTTGGTAACATCATCAGTTGGTCCCACTGTACAGAATTTAAAAACTGTCGGAGACCACTGTAGTCACCTTTACAAAAGCAAAAACCCTTCCCTTCAACCCCTGATGGTAGTTACATCTTTAAGTAAATTCCACATCAGTACACTGTGATCACTGCCACCTAGTAGTTCTTTTAACTGCGAATTCTTATTGCATGAATAATCACTGCTGATAATCAGATCAAGAGTATTACTCCCTCTGGTTGCCTCTCAAACATGCTGCTGTAGAAAACAATCATCCAGTAAATCCACAAAAATCTTGCTAGTGTGTGAGTAACCAACCAATAAGTTTGAGTCAATATCTGAAAAGTTAAAATCCTCCATTATAAGACATTCTGATTTACTGGCCCACTATTTCTCTGTATAGTTGTTAATTGTAAACAGAAGAGATTTTGCTTTCATAAAGGTGACTACTATATTAAACTGATTTTTAAATTATTTACAATCCAACCAAATTGTGATGTTTCCAACTGCAAATTTTAAATAAGAAACATTCAAGGAAATAATTGCAGATGCGATAAGCTTTAGCATTAGTAGGGGCATGTGATGTAAGAAAGCAAGCTTATGCAGCATCAGCCAAAAAAAAACACTCCCCTTTCACCACTCCATTCATTCCAAATGCCTGTCCAGCTCAACTTTAAATTTATTTAGGCTATTAGCTATCACAACAAAAGATGGAAGCCTGTTCCACCAATCAACTACTTGCTGGCTAAAGGCAAATTTTCGCACATCTATTCTACAACTATCTTTCCTCAATTTGAAACTGTGTCCTCAGGTTCTTAGTCTGAGCAAGACGAAGAATCCCATCAGCATTCAGCTTGCTAAACCCATTCAAGGCCTTATATACACCTCAATCAGATCACCTTGCAGGTGCCTATTCTCCAGGTGCTGCAATTTGCAAAACTTAAGCCTTTCTTGGTAAGAGCACCCCTTTGTTCCCCTCACCAATCTCGTTACCCTTCTTTGTACTCGTTCTAGCAACTCTACATCCTTCCTAAAATGAGGCCTCCAGACCTGTACACAGTACTCAAGGCGTGGCCTGACCATTGCCTTGTATAATGAGATAATCACTTCCCTGTCCCTGCTAGCAAAATTCCTATATATCATGGACAAGACTCCATGATCTGCCCTGGCAGCCCGTCTGTACTGCTCAGCGAATGTCATATTTGACTGCACAATTACCCCCAGGTCTTTTTCACTTTCCACTTCCCTGAGTGTAGTACCACACAGTTGGTAAGTTTCTCTTCGGTTATCGCTACCGATATGCAGTACTTTGCATTTGTTAAGGTTAAACTTCATTTGCCACTTCTCAGCCCATTTGCCCAAGTTATCCAGATCCAGTTGGAGTAGCATACTGTCCTTACTGTCAAACAACCGTGCCAACCTTTGTATCATCTGCAAACCTGGACAATAAACCTGATATACCTTCATCAATATCATTGATAAATATACAAAACAACAATGGGCCCAACACTGAACCCCACTAGCAACATTCGTCCATGAAGAGCAGTGTCCAATTATTACCACTCTTTGTCGTCTCCTACTCAACCATTCCTTTATCCATTGTAGCAACTTTACCTTAATGCCATACCTCTCCAATTTGTACAGCAGTCTTCCATGTGCAACAGTATCAAAAGTTTCCTGAAATCCAAGTATATGATAGCAAAATTATTTTTGGCATTCAGTTCCTTTGTGACCACATCATAGTATTCAATGAAATTGGTCAGACAAAACGTCCCTTTATCAAACCCATGCTGTGCCTTAACTATTACTGCAGTCTTGTCTAGATGATCCTTTTTATATCAAGTAAGAAATACTGTCCAAGGTTTATACCTAAATGGATATCAGATGAAACTAATGGTAGAGAAAAAAAACACAAACAGGATTATGATGAATTACACTGGTCGGCATTAACTTCCTCCCCAAAATAATTTCAACATATTCTCATAGGAAATAAGTTAAAAAATGTGCTTAAGCACACATCTGAACAATAATGTTCAGATATGCGCTTAAAAAGTTCTCATCCCTCATTTTTCAAATATAGTACATTAATGACCAAAAACCATAGTTGGTTTAATCATCCTTTCCATTTATTTATTTTTTTATAGAACATTCAGGTTTGTAGAGCACTCGGGAGCTTTCTACAACAATCAAGAATGTTCCAGAACATTCTAGAATACTGTTATGTGCGAAAGAAAGGTCGAGATGTTTCTGGAAGGGTCTAGAACATTTTGACAAAGTTCTCTAGAAACAGTGAGCCTTCTAGAAACTTCTCTAACAGTATATATACGAGCAAGTTCTGCACCAAGTAAGGATTTTCATATTTCAGAAATGTATGTTTCAGGGAGCAAGTGGTGAAGAAAGTGAACAAGTGCTTTTTGCATAAGCATAAATTGTTAACTGTGTTTAAATTAGAAATAAAAATCTACTCTTATGTGCACATATATCAAATGTACATGAAATATTCTTGCTGAAATAAGCCTGATAGCTTTTGCTACATACGCAGAGTAGTGGTATTACAATCACAGCGGAAGGCACTGTAATACTTTTTTTTTTTTTTTTGGTAGTTGTTGGCACATCAGCTTCTGTGGCCATAATGCACCTCCCAAGGTTTTTGCAGTACTTTGATCCAAGCCCGAGGCAGGATTCAAACCCACGACCTTTGGGTTGCCAGGCAGCCACTTTACCCACCCGGCACTGTAATACTGTTCACACCACTGTGAGAAGAGCCTATGAACTTTATTTTGGATGTAAGGTTGGAGATCAAGATAAAGTATAGGCTCCAAAGATTTCCTGTAGCTCATATTCAAAGACAGGCTGGCTTAGGGGTAGTCATAAATCTATGCCTCTGCTGTTCCAGTGATATGGTGGGAACCTAGAGACCACATAAATGACTGTTACTTTTGCATGACCAATATTTCTGGTTTTTCCTGCAAGCCTAAAGTAGAGTATCCCAACATACCTTCTGCTTTAAGGCCAGTTCCTCAAGATGATACAATGCCCGTGCTAAAGCCACCAAAAACTTATGGACTTGACTGATTCAGGATCGGAAAGGAGTCTCCAGAAGATGCAAAACCCAGAACATGTACAAATTCAGACTTTTCAACTCTTCATACTGCAAAGCTGCATCTAATCACTCGGGCAGAATTGAACAATATGGTCAGAGATTTGGATCCCTCTAAAAACAAGGCTCAATTACTAGGATAATGACTTTAGCAGTGGAATCTTCTTGAAAAGGATGTCAAGGTCTTTTTACAGGAAGAGTCAATCTAACATAAAGACCAATTATTCCTTGGATGGTGCTTTTGTTTATTGTCACAATGTCCAGGAATTAATGAAAGGGTTATATCTGGAGTGCGTCTCTCAGCAGTGGAGACTTTTCACTGATTCATCCAAGATCAGGTTGGAAGCAGTTTTACTCCATAATGGAAATAAGTATCCATCTATACCAGTGGCTCATGAAGGAAGGCATTGGAGAACCTACAGGTTCTTTTGCAAAAAATTTGCTATCAAGAAAACAAATTAAATATCTGTGCTGACCTAAAAGTGGTAGCTTTGCTGACTGGGTTGCAAGGTGGATACACTAAATACTGATACTGCTGCTTTTTATGCAAGTGGGACAGGCAAGCGAAGGATTATCAACAAAGAATAAAAAATGGACAGACCATTCAGCAACTATGCAAGGCCAGAAAAATATACCACATCCTCCTTTGGTGGATAACCAAAATCTATTTATATTTGTGAAAACAATTTTCAGAAATATAAAAATATTTCTGAAAGCGATGGACAAAAAAAGAAGGAATTTCCTGTTTGAGGCAAAGTTTCCTCAAATCAGTGAGGCAGAGATAAAAGAGGGAATTTTTTGGGTCTTCAAATCAAACTGCAATTCCAAGATGAGGAATTTGCTAAAAATTAAATACTACAGAAATGAGAGCCAAGAAGGCATTTTAAAACGTCTGCCGGAACTTTTTAGGCAAAGAGAAATCATTACAGTGAAATTACGAATGAGCTAATTTTCACATACAAAAAGTTAGCATTAGTAGAGGCATATGATGCAAGAAAGCAACCATATGCAGCATCAGCCAAAAAAAAAAAAAAAAAACGCTCCGATTTCACGCCTCCGTTCGTTCCAAATAATGTCCAGCTCAACCTAAAATTTATTTAGGCTACCAACTTCCACAACAAAGGATGGAAGTCTGTTCGACCAACCAACTGCCCGCAGGCTAGAGGCAAACTATCCTACATCTGTCTTTCCTCAATTTGAATTTATGCCATCTCAGGTGATTATTCTGAGCAAGAGGCTTTATACACCTCAATCAGATCACCTCGTCGGTGCCTAGTCTCCAGACACTGGAGATTTCCAAAACTTAAGTCTTTCTTTGTAAGGGCAACTCTTTGTTCCATTCACTAATCTTGTTGCCCTTCTCTGTACTCGTTCCAACATCTCTACATCCTTCTTACAATGAGGCCTCCAGACCTGTATACAGTACTCAAGGTGTAGCCTGACCACTGCCTTATACAAGGAGATAATCACCTTATCCCTGCTAGAAAAATTCCTGTATATCATTGACAAGACACCATGAGCTACTCTTGCAAACCGTCTGCACTGCTTAGAAAACTTCATATCTCCCTCCACAATTTCCTCCAGGTCCTTTTCATTCTCTACCACTGTCAGCGTAGTACCACAGAGTTGATACGTTACTCTGGGGTTACTGCTTCCCATATAAACTTCATTTGCCACCTCTCAGCCCATCTGCTCAATTTTTCTAGATCCTCTTGCAGCAGAGTACTGTCATTACTGTCTTTAACAACCTTGCCAACCTTCGTATCGTCAGCAAACTTGGACATTAAGCTTGACATACTATCATCAATATCATGTATAAATATAGAGAACAACAATAGACCCAACACTGAACCCTGAGGGACTCCACTAATAACATTAGTCCACGATGAACAGTGTTGTGATTACCACTCTCTGTCTTCTCCCACTCAACCATCCCTTTATCCATAACAGCAATTTGCTTCCAATGCCACACTGCTCCAATTTGTGTTTTTTTTTTTTTTTTTTATGAAAACCCCAAACACAAAAGGTATCAAAACCTATAGTACTTAGTACCGTGCATGGGTTAAAGGAGAAGTATGGGAGGGGGGGGGGGGGTTGCCAGAAACTTTGCTCTAAAGACTAAACATGGTTTCACCACTTCAAGCCACTTCAATAAGCAAAGTGGTGGTATTTCACCGGTTGATGAAAGTCATCTAGCACCTTTAGCAGTCTTCCATGTGCAACAGTATCAAAAGCCTTTCTAAGATCCAAATATATGATATCAAAGTTATTCCCTGCATCCAATTCTTTTGTGACTTCATCATAGTATCCAATCAAATTGGTCAGGCAAGACCTTCCCTTAACAAAATCACGCTGTGTCTGAGCTATAACTGAAGTCTTGTCTAGATGATCCTGCAGTGCTTCTATAACCAGTGCCTCCATTAATTTTCCTGGAACAGAAGTTAAACTAGCAGGTCTATAGTTACTTGTGTCACCCTTTGATCCTCCTTTGTGAATTGGGGTCCAATTTGCACATCTCCAGTCCATGGGTACCTCCCCTGAGTCCAAAGAAGCTCCCAGCCTCCTTTAATATAACTGGATGGATCCCATCCGCCTCAGGTGCCTTTTTTTTTTATGTTTATCTTCAACAATTTCTCCTCCACTTTCCTCTCAGTTATTACAAAATCATCTAGCTCAGTGCCAGAGTTAAAATCACCTCTGGCATTCCCCTCCCTGAATAACTCCTCATGTGTGAATGTAGATGCAAAATACTCATTTAGTTTGTTAGCCACCTGAGCAGGAACATCAACAGTTGAACCATCAATATCCAGTGGACCAATCTGATTCATTCCTTTCCTTCTAGAGTTTACATAGGTAAAGAACTCTTTGTTGTTTTTCTTTTCATCCTTTGCCAAAGATTTCTCATAATCTGCCTTTGCTTGCCTAATCTCCTTGTGACATGGTTAAAGACCATGTCACAAGGAGATTATATATACCTTTACATACCAACTATTTCTTAGTTGGTATGTAAAGCCTAGTAGCTTCCAAGATAAATTCTTTGAATGCTTCCCATTTTGAATTTGCTGTTGGTAACATCATAAGTTGGTCCCACCATATAGAATTTAAATACTGTCTCAGACCACTGTAGTTGCCTTTATGAAGGCAAAAACCATTCCCTTTACCCCTGATGATAGTTACCTGTTTGAGTAAATCCCACTTCAGCACACTGTGATCACTGCCACCTGGTTCCTTTATCTGCAGATTCTTACTGCATGAAGAATCACTACTGATAATCAGATCTACTCAAAGTAGATCTGATTATCAGTAGTGATTCTATTACTCCCTCTAGTTGCCTCCCAAACATGCTGATGTAGAAAACAATCATCCAATTAATCCGCAAATTAATCCACATATAAAATTTGCTTACCGCTTTGATCACAGCTTTCAAAAATTAGGAACCATGAACCTAGGTGGTTCCTAATTTATGGGAGCAGAAATATAAGCATGGATTGCAGATGTAAAAAATATCACCGCTATTCACAAACTGTAAACCTGTAAGCTTTACTTCTGTTCCAGGGGAAACAATGGAGTCACACTAATACGCAGTAACACAGGAACTGGATAAAAAAAATTCTGACATTATATAATTAACACTGTTCCACATGAATGCTGCTGTACAAACTGTGGCGGTATGGCATTAAGGAAAAGTTATTGCTTTGGATGAAAGGATAAATGAGTGGTAGTACAGAAAGAGTTGTTATAGAAGGACACTGCTCTTTTTGAATTTATGTTATCAGTGTTATCCCTCAGAGTTCAGTGCTGGTCCCCTTAATGTTTTCAGTATTTATTAACGATAGCAATCAAGAAATATCAAGCATCATCTAAGTTTGCACATGATACAAAAGGTAGGCAGTGGTTAATGACAGGAATCAAGGTATACCACTGCAACAAGAGCTATAAAAATTTGTTAGATGGGTGGAAAAGTAGCAAGTGACATTTAAAATGCAGGGTACTGCATGTGGGCAGTGGTATTTCCAGAATAACATAACATATGGGTACTACTACACTCAAGGTGGTGATGAACAAACGAGGCTGGGTGTAATTGTACGACATGAAGTAGTTCTCTGAGCAGCACAGGCAGGCTGCTAGAACAGGTCACAGGGTTCTGTCAATGATATACAGAAATGTTGCATAGAGACAAGAAAATTATTATGCCACTGTAAAAAAGCAATGGTAATACTGCATCTTGAGTACTGCATATAGGTCTGGAGGCCATTTAAGAAGGATGTGGGACTGTTGGAACAGGCGAGAAGATCAACAAGATTAGGCAAGGACATAAAGGGTATTCTTACCAGGAAAGAACTTCAGTTCCACAATTATAGCATTTCGAAACTAGGCTCCTTCAATGAGACTTGACTGTAGAGTTTAAAGCTTTGAACAGATTGAGTAAACTCAATCCCGCCACACACAAGCAGGACACAAATTGAAAAAGAGTAACTGAATGTTGGAACAAACTTCCATCTCATCTAGTGTTGTAGAAGTGGTAGTTCAAATAAATTATTAAAGGATTATATCAACTTTTAATTTCCTTACAGGCCACCATTATCTAGGCAGGAATTGGAAAATTATTAGAGAGGATGGACAAGTGAAGTGGGTATAGTTTCTTTCTTTTTTTTTTTTTTTTCTGTTGTTGTAAAAGCTTGCTTATTACATTATAAAACTTATAAAGACACTTAAAGTATTTATTATAAACTTAAAGAATTACGTGAGAATACAACAAATATAACGTATACACTATACCCAGTTACATTAACAGCATGTATGCATTATGGTATAAACTTTCATTATGTGTTTTGTAATAAAATGATATACGTTATAAAATTTAACATTTTATTTTATTATAACATTTAATTATAAAATTATAATATATTATAAAATTTAACTTACTGACTTTATAAAAGCACTTATAGTATTAATTAAATACCTACAGAATTACACAAACATATATTAAAATCTTCATATTGCGATTTTTTTGTTTAAAAAAATAGTTGCAATATTCTCTCCTATTTGGACTGCTATTTACATGAAAAAATTCTTCATCCAAGTAAGAATATATTTTTTGCCTACATAATCACACAAACATCTTCATTACATATTTGAAACAAAAGGATATCAAAATCCAATAAATTTTAAGCCATAAAGGGAGTATAGTTAGCAGAAATCAAAATTCCGTTAATATACAAATGAATTTGATTGTATACATATACAGGGTTATTCAAAATGAAGTCCGGGGTTTCAGAATTTTTTTTTGGGAAAGCACATGTGTCATAATCATTTGTAGCCATCTTGAAAGAACGCATAATATCTCAAGTTTTGTTCCCACGCGCGCGATGTTCGGTATGCTATACGGCTAACCACCACATGGCGTTGGACACATACTGCTGTGCAGTTGTTTGTTTACCTGTGACGCCAGTTCTGCTCTGTTGTGACATAGCTTCGGAATGTAATGAGAAAGCTTTTACTGTGTTGGAGTTTCATGTAAGTAAATCTGTTACAGTTGTGCAATGCCACTTTGCTGACAGAGTGATTTTTTCTGAAGAATCGACCTTCCATTTGTCGGGGAAAGTGAATAAGCAAAATGTGCAATTTTGGGCGATTTCACTAAAGGCTCTCATATTGAACATTTATGAGGTATGTAAAAAAACTTCATTACTATACTTGCATTCTGGAAATATTTCTTTCTTCCTATGTCTGCTCATGTGTGTTCAGGAATTGTCTGAAACCCCGGACTTCATTTTGAATAACCCTGTATGTGGACTATGAACTGGGGTAGAAGTCAGTTTTCTAACACTGAATTTTTATGTTCAAAAAGAAAACCATACTGCACTTCTACTCAACTACAAAAAAAAAAAAAAAAAAAAAAAAAAAAACATTATGAACAGCTACTCATCACATCTCTTACAAATTCTCTCACATCATTACAAAATATGTGGTAAAAACTCAGTAAAGCACTTTCAATGGAACACACTGGGGTGGCATTCCTTCCACAATATATGTTATTGTCCTTGGTCATACATTTTAATGGATTTCATGGTGCACAGCATTCTTCAGGTAAACCCCTTCAACTAAGCACCACATAGGATAAAGTAAGGCAACTCTATACAATGAAATATACATACTAAAAACAAACCAAGAGAATTGCACATTCATATTTCAAACTGAACTGCGCCATTCATGGGATTAGTTAGTATGAAACCTTGACCTCTACACATATATTGAAAACATGGGAAGAAAACATTGAGATGAAAATACCAAGGAGACGCAACCTGTAATTTATAAATAAGCAATTTATATTATGTAAATATTGTTAAAACAGTATTTCAAAGAAATATTCTTATTGTCATTCTATTAATTTTTACACATTCATTACACATTCAGGGAGTTAACTTTTCTAAATATAAAACTTTTAACTCTCAACATATTAATCAATTAAAAACATAAAAATCAGCAGTTGAAGCTATCAGTATACATACAATAGTTTGTCTCTTCAGCTCAGGGGCACCACCATCAAATACAATCACTGGTTTTATTTTGAAAAACAACAGTTTGCACAATCTGTTAAATATACCCAGAAGATGAGCATTCTGAAGTGGTTGATCATTACTATCTCTATATCCTTTCAAAGCTTGATTCAACCATATGCTAATATCTGAATACAAAATAAGGGATTAATAAAAATTTAACCATTTTATCCATCTTTACCAAAAGAAGGTTAAATATTTT
Source organism: Mastigoproctus giganteus (assembly GCF_048544385.1). Taxonomy (NCBI): domain Eukaryota; kingdom Metazoa; phylum Arthropoda; class Arachnida; order Uropygi; family Thelyphonidae; genus Mastigoproctus; species Mastigoproctus giganteus. The sequence continues at coordinate 117,628,008 of NC_143575.1, read as the reverse complement.
AAAAATTTTATGAAATACTGAGAAGTGTCATGAAAAAGTATTAACCAGTTTGGTCTGCCTACTGGTGGGAGGAGCATGTTTTTAGTGTACGTATGAAAGATACAAAAAGTCTTTGATAACCTAAATTAGACGAAGTTGTTCAGAGTCATGAAAAACTTTGGTCTGGACTGGAGATACAGAAGGCTTGTCCTGCATCTGTATAAGACACAATGTATTGAAATAGATATTAATGGTACTATAAAGGAAGCAAGGATCAGGAGAGGTGTGAAGCATGGTTGCTCTTTATCCTTGTACATTTTCAACATGTTCATCGAGGAATCCATAACAAAAATGAAGCAGGAAGCAAAGGGTATCAAGATTAATGGACAACAGATTCACAGCATCAGATTCGCGGCCGACATAGCAGGAGCTGTGTAAGATTTTGGAAAGGCTATCATTAAGGCTACAAAATTCACATCTAAAGATAAATGCACAAAAGACTAAAATACTTGTTGTCACCAAGAATGATGAACAACCTCAAACAAACATCAAAATGGGGAACAACAAAATGGAACAAGTGAAACAGTTTTGTTATTTGGGGAATTTCATTACCCAGGACAACTAGTGCACTACAGAGATCAGAAGAAGAATCACCCTTGCCAAGCAAGCTTTCAGTAACAAGCAAAATATTCTAACCAGCAGACACATTGACAGGGAGACCAGAAAAAAAGTTTGCTAAGTCATTTGTTTGGAGTGTGTTGCTGTATGGAAGTGAAACCTGGACATTATGCAAGCAACATATCAAGAGACTGGAGGCATTGTAGATGTGGGTCTGGAGGATGATATTGAGGATTAGCTGGACCAAGTGACGATCCAACGAATCTGTCTTGAACGAGATGCAAAAAAAGTGGCAGCTACTCATGACGGCGGCAAAAACACAATCTAAATTTTTAGGACACACCCTAAACAAATTTTTAGTGAATATCTCAGAAGGAAAAATATTGGGAAAGAAAGGAAGGGGACGACAACCAAGGAAGAAAATTTTGGAAAACCTAATGAGGAAAATGAACTCTAGGGGATATGAGGAAATGAAACGTTCAGCAGAAGACAGATGTATGGTTGCAGCGTCATGGCTAAGCCTTTAGAGTTTGATGATGATGATATGGAACTTATTTTTACTACAAATTTGTAAAACAACATTAAAATTATTAAAGAAGATGAAGCAATGGTTATCAAATTCCAATATCAAATTTTTCATCATGCTTAACAGATAAATATGTACTGTTCCAATATATATATATGCAATACACCTGCAGTACAATTACTACATAGTATAATTAAATATACACTAAAAAACTACTTTGCGAAAGGAAATACAGTTGTTCTAGTTGAGACTTGGTCCTTGAGGTTGTCACAGACATTCTCTCAGATATGCCAGACAAGCTGTACTTGCTACCTGGGAGTCTAAAAAGGTGATGAAACTGATATTCGGGTGACACTCAAGTCAAGTGGACCCAATTTCGGCGAAGTCCGGATGGTCTGTGACAGCCAAATCCTCTGCTTGCACCTTCACGATGGTGGGACTGTTAGTAATCCTGGGTATAACCTCCATGAACAAGCACATGGTGGGTGACCACCCAGGTGTGAACCAAAGTAAGCAGGGGTCGAGGTGTGGCGCCCACACCACATGGAGGAATGCCGCCCCCTCTATGTTACCAGGCAGTACTAGGTGGTAGATGACTCTCATCAACCGGTGAAATACCACCACTTTACTTATTGGAGGCTTGAAGTGGTGGAACCCATGTTTAGTCTCTAGAGCTAAGTTCCGGTCAACCCTTCCCTATCTCTTCCATCATGCAGTATGATTGATGACTTTTGAGGTTATGATGAACGTCGTGGCAAGATCCAATATTCCTTACATTTCGAGGGTACAGCTCTAAAACGGTTTTCGCAGGCCGGCCGCTAGTTAGTACACCGGACCGAACCTATTGGTAACTCTCTAGGAGGCTTCCGGATCAGGAATATTATAATCTTGCTACCTCTACTCTGCCAGATAGTGACTGGAGGGAGTCCGAGTAGTGTGTATATGGGGAGCATTGTCGAGGCCACGTTATGTCAAGGATCTGGGTATATTCTTACCACATGTACGCCATATCCAAAAATTTCATTACTTCATACAGCATGTCCCACCCACTTTTTCTTACTATTGAATTCACCACGAATTGTCAAACTAATAGAACAAGCTTATCTGCGAAAAGATCTAAACCTCCCAAGGACTTCCTAATTCATTTCACAAATATACGTGGTCTCAATTCTAATCTCAACGATGTCCATTTCCACTTGCAGTCTGCCAAACCCCATGTACTTTTTCTAACAGAATCTCAGTTATCGGTTGATTCAACTACTGCTCATCTCAGATGCCCAAATTATTCGCTGTATGATTCCTTTCGCCTCAAAGGTGGTACTTGTGCATATGTCCGTTCTGATATTCCCTGTCAGAGACTTGGCAATTTGGAATCTCCTCTCTTTGATCTTCTCTGGCTTAAAATCTCTCTACCTCATTGTGTTAAATTCATCTGTTGTCTCTACCGTTCTCCCAACTCTACTAATCACTTGGAGCTCTTTGACATCCTCTCGTTGCAACTTGACTTTCTCCAGTCCAACTTTCCTAACAGTGAAGTAATTTTCCTTGGTGATTTTAATGTTCACAACTCCAGCTGGCTTCCATTTTCTAGTCACACCGACCCAGCAGGTCGAGATGCTGAGGCTTTTGCAATTACTAATGACCTAGCACAGATTGTTCATTTACCTACAAGAATACCGGACAATCCGAATCATACAGCCAATACGCTTGATCTTTTTCTCACAAACAACCCTTCTAAGTACACGGTCGAAGTGAGAGGTCCTTTAGGCACTTCAGATCACAACTTGGTGATTGTCTCTTCTTCCAATGGAACCTTTATCTCATGGCTATTCCCAACCTCGTGTTGTTTGGCATTACAAGAATGCAAAATGGGATGACCTGAGAGACTTTTCTTCTTTTCCTTGGTCGGATTACTGTTTCAAAACTCCTGATGTCAACGTTTGCTCAGATCGTGTCAGTGAAATTATTCTTGCAGGAATGGAATCCTTTATCCCACACTCCACTTTAAAATCTCGTCCTTTATCTAAACCTTGGTTTTCCAATAAATGTGCTAAGGCTGTTCAAGAGAAGAATGTTGCATATCGTTTCTGATTTGTTTCTAATTCTTCAGTTTCATTTTCTGCCTACACCAAAGCCCGCAACAATTGTAAAGCAGTTATTAATCAGTCCAAACTAGAGTTTGAACAGGCTAAGAGTAGAAAACTTGCTTCTTGCCCTAATGGTAGCCGAGCATTCTGGTCTCTTGCCAAAGCTATTGGCCGCAACTTTTGCCAATCTCTGCTTCCACCTCTGTCCAAACCAGATGGTTCTGTTGTCACTTCAGCCAAGGATAAAGCTGACCTGCTAGCATCCCATTTTTCTTCCAGCTCATGTATTAATGAACTTGGTAAAACATCTCCCACCATTCCCAACACGGTCCATTCAATGCCTCCTGTGGTCTTCCGTCAAAAGGATATCAGAAGGATTTTGATGAATCTTGATGCTAAGAAAGCTCCTATTGGTATTTCTCCACTTGTTCTCAAAATCTGTGCTCCTGAACTTACTCCTATTCTTTACCGCCTTTTTTCACTTTCTTATTCCAAAGGTGTTTTTCCTTCTGCTTGGAAATTTGCTCATATCCAGCCAGTTCCTAAAAAGGGTGACAAATCCCTCCCATCCAATTATCGTCCCATTGCAATTACTTCTATTCTTTCTCAAGTAATGGAGAAATCAATTAACCGCCAACTCTTAAACTACCTAGAAACCTTCCGTCTGATCAACGATCGCCAGTATGGATTCCGTCAGTGTCGATCTACTGGTGATATTCTGGCTTATGTTACCCATTTATGGACTACTTCAATGGAAAGGTTCGGTGAAACACAAGTAGTTTGTCTTGACATCTCAAAGGCTTTCGATCGTGTTTGGCCTAAAGGTCCTCTAAACAAGCTTCCATCTTATGGTTTGTCAACTGTTTTTAGTAATTGGTTATCCAGTTTTCTCTCTGATCGCTCACTGAGGGTGATGGTAGATGGCTCTCTGTCTTCAACTTCTCCACTAATGCCGGTGTCCCCCAAGGTTCAGTTCTTTCCCCCACTCTTTTCCTCTTGTATATCAATGACCTTCTTCCATTGACTGGAAATCCTATCCACAGTTTTGCCGATGATAGCACATTGCATTCAACTTTCCATTTTGAGAAACCTTGCCCTGCTCAATCAGCTTCAACTTCTCGAAAATCTGCTACCAATTCCTTAAATGCCGATCCAGGTAATTCTTCTAAAACTCAGTCTTGTCTTATATCTTGCAAAAAGGATTCTTCTGCTCCTATACTTATCTTTAGTGACACTCCAATTTCTAGGCAAAAGGATATATCTCTTTTGGGGATTACCCTGACTTCTAATCTCTCTTGGCACAAGCACATTACAAATATTGCTTCCTCTGCATCTAAAAAACTTGGTTTTCTCTTTCGCTCTCGGCGTTACTTTTCTTCCAAACAGCTGCTCACTCTGTATAAATCGCAAATCCGCCCTTCCATGGAATATTGTTCCCACATTTGGGGTGGTGCCCCCAAAACCTCTCTCAGGCTTCTTGATTCCATTCAGAAGAGAGCAGTTAGGTTAATTAATGATTCATCTCTAACAGAGTCTCTCCACTCGCTTTCTCATAGACGTACTGTTTCTGCTGCATGCCTCTTCTACAGATATTTCCATGGGCACTGTTCTTCTGAATTGGCTTCTATAATTCCCGCTCTCTCTTTCAAAACAGTCCGAACACGTGCCGCCACCAGCCAACATCCATTTACTGTCCAACTTCAAACCCACAGAACCAACTTTTCATCTTCCTCATTTATTCATTCAACTGCCGTTTTCTGGAACAACCTTCCTTCATACGTATTTCCTGAAAATTACAATCTACAGAAGTTCAAGTCCAATGTCAACAAATATCTTCTTTCGTCTTCTTAACCTCCAACCCAAGCACGGTACTAAGTACTATAGGTTCTAATACCTCTCGTGTTTGGGGTTCACATAAAAAAAAAAAAAAAAAAAGACTGCACGACAAAATTATGGAATCAATGCATTAATATATATATATGATACATTTCTCTCATTTTACTACCTATTAGTAATATTTATTATTAGTAATAATAATAAGATAGGTAGTAATAATAAAAAATAATACTATTTGAACTATTCCTGTTACAATTTATTAAACTAGAATGCCTATAGCACAAATAGTATTATCATTCATGTGCACTAATCTTTTATTTTTCTTCTATTTTTGCGTTTATTGCATTTTTCACCATTTTCTACCGAAATAGTAATAGTAAATTGTGGGAATCAGCTGGGTGGCACCAGAGGATATACTCTTACTGGTAATCCTCCAGTACAGCATCATGGTCACGATTATTGTCCCTCCATATAAGGCAATGGTCAGGCCATGCCTTGAGTACTGCATACAGGTCTGGAGGCCTCATTTTAGGAAGGATGTCGATTTGCTTGAGCATGTACAGAGAAGGGCAACAAGATTGGTTTAGGGGAATGAAGGGGGTCCTCTTACCAAGAGAGGCTTAAGTTCTGCAAATTGCAGTGGCTGGAGACTAGGTACCTGCGCGGTGATCTGATTGAGGTGTAATAAGGCCTTGAATGGGTTGAGCACGGTGAATTCTGATGGGATCCTTCCACTTGTTCAGATTACGAACCTAAGGGGGCATAAATTCAAATTAAGAAAAGACAGATGTAGAATAGATGTGCGGAAATTTGCCTTTAGCCAGCGAGTGGTTAATTGCTGGAACAAACTTCCAACTGTCGTTGTGGAAGTTGATAGGTTGAATAAATTTAAGGAGGAACTGGCATGCTGCATAAGCTCATAACACTTGCTTTCTTGCATCACATGCCAGTACTACTACTACTACTATTACCTCCCAAGTCACCGTCAACTCCAACCTGATGTCAATCGTATTCTGATGAAACAGTTCCGACTTGTCGCCGAACCCGTAATTCTGACTGGGCATGCGCAGCACTCGCTAAATTAAAAATATCTTTCAGTAATTTTTTATATACTTTTAATCTGTTTCCAGAAAGAATTTGGTAATTTTTAAAATTTTCAGTAATTGTTGAACGTTGTTTAACGCATCACGGACAGATCGCAAGTTACTATATCAGCTCCGATTGACTGAGCATGCACGATGCTCACTATATCTGAAGGTCTATAAAAAACTGGCCACAGATTAATAAGATACAAAGTGGACACTTCCATAGGCGATGTTAATTCCTTTTACAGTTAAAGCACATACAAAGTGGAGCCATCATTGTATGATCTTGGAAACAGGCCGGAACATTGCGAAGAGTTCCTGGAAAATATTCTAGTTGTGATGGATACTATATCAATTCACTGATTATTAGTATGATATATTCATAATTAATTATTATTTCTATAAAAAAAAGACGCTATGAAAGACGGCTGAATAGTGAAATATAAACATAAGTAAATATTTCAAGAACACAAAAACAACCCCAGGGGCTCACATCTGGTGAGTATGGGCTTGGCACACCCAGGGTCCTGAGCTGGATATCATCATCCTTCTCTTCCTTGGTGGTTTCCTTCTACTTCTGACTCTTTCTCACAGGGTAACTCAGAAATTTATTTATTTTTTTATTTTTTGGCCAGTGCAGCAAAAGCCTTAGGCTTCCTTGTACCATATGGCTAATAATAATAATAATTATTATTATTTTTTTTGTTTACTACACAAAAATACAAGGAATCTGGAACCAATGGAAAATTTGGAACAAAATTATCTGTGACTAAATTTTGACTGCCTTATTACTGAGTTAGTTATTATCTTTAACAAAAGTAATTTAGCGTTCTTTCATATATATATAAAGGGTGTCTCAAAAATATTGATACAAACGTTTAGGGGAGGTAGGTAACATCTAAAGGAATGTGAATCGCATAGGAATCCATAACCGGAAACATCACGGGAAAGTAGCAGCAGAGGCACAAGAAGCAGAAATGACAAAAGACGGTAATTAGTGGCAAACAGTTATTTAACATAATATTAACAATGGAGTAAGAGATGGATGCATTTCATGATGTTACAACAGATGCTCGAAGGTTCCACCATGAGACGCGATGCATGAGTGACACCGACGCAGCATGGATTGGCGGACACGGTCGAACACACCTGGAGTTTCTTTGACAGTAGGGGCAGCACAGACGAGTCTCGCCACGAGATCCACTTCCATCTCCACAGGCGATTCATACACGATAGATTTAAGGGCCCTCACAGAAAGAAATCAAGGCTCGATAAATCAGCTGAACGTGGGGGCCAGGCAACGGGTCCACCACGGCCAATCCATCGACGCCCAAAACGCCTCTTCAAATGGTCACAAACACACCTTCCATAATGGGCAGGCACCCCGTCGTGTTGAAACCAAATGTTGCATCTCACATTTGCTGGAACATCGTCAAGTAACCCTGGTAGAACTTGTTCAAGAAAGATCCAATATTTAGCAGAGTTAATGCGGGATGGTAACAGGTATGGGTCGACTAAGCAGTCACCGACCATACCTGCCCACACATTTATTGCAAAGCGATGTTGTGCCACATGGAGGTGCACACCGTGTGGGCCCTCTGCTAATCCATACACTAGGTGCATGTCTGCCAGCTCACAGTTCGTATATCGATGCATGCTCTTCCTGCGGCAACTACTGCTTGAATGAGTAAACCAGAAATTTTCCCTTTCGCGAACTAATGAACAGCGCCGTGTACCAACTTATGGTGACGTTTCCGGTTATGGGTTCCTATGTAATTCACATTCCTTTAGATGTTACCTACCTCCCCTAAACATTTGTACCAATATTTTTGAGACACCCTGTGTATATATATATATATATATAAATAAAAGAATGTATAAAGTTAATCATGTTGGATATTATAATAGTATTACTTATATTTAATGATAATTTAGTTAGATTTTAACCTATTTCTTTTAGGAGATCTTTAGTGCATCATTAACGCCATTGTATATAACCCAATTGGACGTTATACATGCCTGTAATTATAATTATCTAAATGTACAACTAATTGTGGAATGCTTTTGGTAAATGGTATTTGCCTATAGGTATTAGAGTGCTTACGGTTCAGGTGATAAGGCTAGCTCTTAAAAGCTATCTTAACTCTGTAGGGCCTATAGCCTTTAAGGTCTAACCTGATCACCTGAACCATAAGCACTCTAATACCTAGAGGCAAACACCATTTACCAAAAGCATTCCACAATTAGTTGTACATTTAGATAATTATATATAAATGAATATTTAATTGAAACCCATTAAAGGTAATGATTAAAAAGTTACATAGGATAAAAAGGTATTCAGTTGATGAAATGGTTTCAGTAAATGAAAGATTAATAAGTCAGGTATGACAGACCTAAAAGCGCAAAGCAGCATAACAGGATGCAAGAGTATATATAAGTTGTATTAATATATTGAATAAAGTATGCATAAATGGATGTGAAAGTTACACAAAGTGCCAGTAACTAGAAGGGTGAGGGTAGTTTAAAAATAATTGTAGTGAATATGTGAAATGTGAAACAATGTTAATATCCTAAAAGTTATGATGAATTAAGAAAATTACGGGCTGAATTACAAAGCCAATAGAAGATGGGAGAACTGTAAAGTAAAATTAGTATAGCAAACTACCAATAAACCAAAAATAAAAGTAAAAAGTGGTACAGCTGTCATCAGATATAGGGGGGGGGAACATATTTAGATTATGGTCAAATATAGGTAAGGCAAACGTGCTTGATCTGATGTCAGCTGAAACAAATATTAATACATGATGACAGCTATACCACTTTCTACTTTTATTTTTAATTTTATTGGTATTTTGCAGTACTAATTTTACTTTACAGTTCTCCCACCTTCTACTGGCTTAGTAATTCAGCCCATAATTTTCTTAATTCATCATAACTTTTAGGATATTAACATTCTTTCACATATCTATAAATTCTGTACAGTGGAATCAACTGACGATGTTACCAACAGTAAATTCTAAGTGGGAAGCATTCAAGGAATTAATCGTGAAAGCTACTAAAAGTTTCATACCTATTAAGAAATATTGTTCAAGGTTTAGGCCTAAATGGTTATCAAATGAACTAATGAGACTCGTAACAGAGAAGAAAAATGCATAGGATGCATATAAATTATCAAGCGACTCAGAAGCCTATGGCAGATATAAGCTAGTCTGTAATCAAGTCACAAAGGAGGTTAGGCAGGCTAAGGAAGATTACAAGAAATCTTTGGCAAAGGATGCTAAGAAAAACAGCAAGGATTTCTTTACTTATATAAACTCTAAAAGGAAGGGGATGAATCTGATTGGTCCACTTGATATCGATGGTTCGACTGTTGATGATCCTGCTCAGATAGCAAACAAACTGAATGAGTATTTTGCATCTACATTCACACATGAGGAGTTATTAAGGTTTGAAAATGGCAGAAGGTTATCAAATTGTAGCAGGGTGCTTAATGATTTTGTAATAACTGAGAGCAAAGTGGAGGAGAAATTGTTGAAGTTAAACATAAGAAAGGCGCCTGGGGTGGATGGGTTCTATCCAGTTATATTAAAGGAAGTGGCAAAGCAACTAAGCCATAATTATGAGAGCATCCTTTGACTCAGGGGAGGTCCCCACGAACTGGAGATGTGCAAATGTATCCCCAATTCACAAAGTGGGATCGAAAGGTGACACGAGTAATTACAGACCGGTTAGTTTAACTTCTGTTCCGGGTAAAATAATGGAGTCACTGGTTAAAGATTCATTGCAGGATCATCTAGACAAGACTGCAGAAATAATTCAGACACAGCATGGGTTTGTTAAGGGAAAATCTTGTCTGACAAATTTGATAGGATATTATGTGATGTGGTTTGATAGGATATTTGATGTGGTTACAAAGGAACTGGATGCAAAAAATAATTTTGATATCATATATTTGGATTTCAGGAAAGCTTTTGACACTGTTGCACATGGAAAACTATTGTACAAATTGGAGCAGAATGGTATTAAGGGTAAGTTGCTACAATGGATAAAAGGATGGTTGAGTGGGAGAAGACAGAGGGTGGTAATCAATGGGTGCTGCTCTTCGTGAGCTAATGTTATTAGTGGAGTCCCACAGGGTTCGGTAAATGAAAGATTAATAAGTCAGGTATGACAGACCTAAAAGCGCAAAGCAGCATAACAGGATGCAAGAGTATATATAAGTTGTATTAATATATTGAATAAAGTATGCATAAATGGATGTGAAAGTTACACAAAGTGCCAGTGTTCGGTCCACTGTTGTTTTGTATATTTATCAATGATTTGATGAAGGTATATATCAGGCTTAGTGTCGAACTTTGCAGATGATACAAAGGTTGGCAGGGTTGTTAATGACAATAATGGCAGTGTGCTACTGCAACAGGATCTAGAAAATTTGGGCAGATGGGCTAAGAAGTGGCACTGAAGTTTAACCTTGACAAATGCAAAGTACTGAATATGGGTAGAAGTAACCCCAGAGAAACGTACCAATTGTGTGGTACTACACTTAAGGTGGTAGAAAATGAAAAAGACCTGGGAGTAATTGTTCCGTCAAATATAAAGTTTTCTGAGCAATGCAGACAGGCTGCCAGGACAGGTCATGGAGTTTTGTCAATGATATATAGGAATTTTGCTAGCAGGGAAAAGGAGGTGATTGTCCCTCTGTATAAGGCAATAGTCAGGCGAGGCCTTGAGTACAGGTCTGGAGGCCTCATTTTAGGAAGGATGTAGATTTGCTTGAGCATGTACAGAGAAGGGCAACAAGATTGGTGAGGGGAAATGAAGGGATCCTCTTACCAAGAGAGGCTTAACTTCTGCAAATTGCAGTGGCTGGAGATTAGGCACCTGCACGGTGATCTGATTGAGGTATATAAGGCCTTGAATGGGTTTGAGCATGCTGAATTCTGAATGGGATCCTTCCACTTGTTCAGATTACGAACCTAAGGGTGCATAAATTCAAATTAAGAAAAGACAGATGTACGGAAATTTGCCTTTAGCCAGCGGGTGGTTAATTGTTGGAACAAACTTCCATCTGTCGTTGTGGAAGTTGATAGGTTAAATAAATTTAAGGAGGAACTGGACAGGCATTTGGAGGGAATGGTGTGGTTTTTTTTTGGCTGATGCTGCATAAACTCATACACTTGCTTTCTTGCATCACATGTCACTACTACAACACTTCTTTTTCAACTATCCTCACTCTTCTAGTTACTTTGTGTAACTTTCACATACATTTATGCATACATTATTCAATATATTAATACAAACTTTATATATATAAATATATTGGAATTGTGTCAAAAGACATTTAGATTTAAACCTGATGCTCTCAAGTACTACAATTTAAAAACAGAAATGTATAAATAAGTTAAGTATATATATATATATATATAAGGCATGTTGATTTAAGTCATAAAATTACAAGCAAGACAAAACTTATATGCCCAGTACAAGTGACAAAACTAAATAAATTAATAATAGTATAATAAAGCAGTGTGTATCACAGTCTTTAATACAATCCTTGATTTCATAAACTGTAAAGATGCTATGACATATATTCCATGCTGTTACTGGGATAAGCTTTGCTTCCCTTCTTTTGTATCTTTCTTAGAACTCTAGCATCAAAATTCGGATAATTTTGATATTGGAGTAAAGATACTGATACAGATAAATAATGAAACATGCTTATGACTTTCTTGTGAACAGTTCACTAGACTAGAACAAAAAATGTATAAAACAATTACTGAAAGATGTTATTTTTAATTCGGAGAGCGCCGCGCATGCTCCATCAGAATTATAGGTTCGGTGACAAGTCGGACCTGTTCCAGGCTGGAGTAAACGGTGGCTTGCGAGGTAACCGTGACTATGACGCTATACTGGAGGAATACCACTATTACTTACTTTGAGTACACTGTAATTCACAATGTATTTAATTAATAGCTAAAAATAGAAGCTTAAGTAAAAATTAATATAAATTGCATAGTTTAGGTCATTTCATATTACGATAAACAGATCACTTACTAGTTACTCGCTCACCATCCCCCACCTCTATAGATCAAAAATTACAGAGCACTTCAAAATCATCTCATGAATCGTTGTTCTTTTATCCTCTGTATTTAATTATAAAAGAATAGCAGTAAAAGGATACCAACAGCTAGCACTTTATTCTCAAAATGAGGTAAATTTACAGTTACTCCAGTAGGTGCAAGTAGCTGCCACAATCCTTGAACTCCCATGAATAATAACTTAAGCCACAGAGTAGTTACTTCTCTGTGACTAGTGTTGCCAACTCTAACACTTCCCGCTAGCCACATGCTCAAAATCCGCTATTTTTAACACTTAACCCGCTAACTTTTAAAATTTTCATTTGGGTTAAATCCTATTAATGGTGCCTTAAAAATTTGTAAGACCTCTACATTATGTCCGAACAAAAACTTCCAAATTGCATATTAAAGGCAGTTTATTCTGAAGAAGAAGTCAAAAATAACAAGAACCGTTTAACGGAGTTGATGAATTTATGTAGTGGCATGATCACTGGATTTCTTGGTTGGCGAAAAATTACATTTTGCAGAGTACAGCCTTTTTTTTTTTTCGTTAGTGCATCAGCTTCTGTGGCCATAATGCACCTCCCAAAGTTTTTGCATTTTACTCTGATCCAAGCCCGAAACGGGATTTAAACCCGCGATCTTTGGGTTGTTAGGCAGACCCACCAGGCTAACCCGGTCGGCACAGCTTTTTGTAAAGTTTGCAATCTTGAAATGCGGCTTACAAAAAGTTTTGTAACAAACAAAACTTACAAAAAGTTTTGTTTGTTTTACCTTGCGTAAAACAAAGAGTATTATTATTAATAATAATAATAATAATAATAATAATAAATCATTTTTAATGATAGTAGATTATCGTTATCTCAAAATTTATTATTTCTATACTTCTGTTCCCAATATTGGAATCAAGATTGCATTGCTTTTGATTTAAATATCAATAAAAACATTGTTATTGAAAAATGCAAAGATCTGCATGATATCAATAATTGATTAAGATAGTTAACTGGGGGGGGGGGGGGATTTCAGAAAATGGAATATCTATCGAAGTTGAAATTGATTAATCAGCATTTTTCAAAAGAAAATATAATTGAGGACGATTAATAAGAACACAATGGGTTTTTGGTGCATTCGAAAGAATTATCAAACGATATTTTTTAATTACAGTAGAAAATAGAGATAAAACAACTCTATTATCAATTATAAGAGAGAATATTGCCAGGTACAAGAATCGTCAGTGATAGATGGCCTGCATATAAAGATTTCTACCGAGACATTAATTATACCCATGATGAGGTTATTCATCGCTATAATTTTGTTTCTCCAGATGATTCAAGTGCTCATACTCAAAGTTACATGCCAAAGGAAAATTAAAATACCAGTTTGGAACAACACAGGATAGTCTACTAGAAGGTTATCTATATGAGTTTCTATTTAGAAGAAAATTTAGATAATTAAATAATATTTCTAAAGAAAAATTATTTATCTTATTTTAGAAATAAATAAATAAGAAAAGTAAATTTTTTTGTGTTCTGAAAGTTGAATTTTTGATTTTCCCTAATTCTTTATTTATTATTATTTTTTAATTTTTTAAGCATATATTTTTATGGCACCCATTAATAGGATTTAGCCTTCATTTGTTTGTAAGGATTTAAAAAATATATTATATATAAATAGTTATTTATTTTTAATATAAAATAAATATCTAAAAATCTAAATTAAAGTCGAAATTCAATACCTCCTCATCATATGCTTCTTGTGTACCCATTTTGCGAAGCACTTCTTCATGTAAAACACAATTTTTACAGCACTTTTGTGCCCGTATCGTATCCACATTTTTCGATTTGATTGAACAATTTAAAGCTAAGACCCAACGGTCATGTCGTTTGTCCGCGAGTGTAACTACGTATTGAAATTGTTGGTTTCCCCTCAGGGGAATCCCTGAATAACATAAAATCGATTCTTCGCTTTATAAAAAAAAAAAAAAAAAACTGCGAAATAAGATATCTCTCTATGTTTGCGGTGTATATCAATAAAACATTTCAATTATGAAATATTTATATTTATTAAATAAATATTTCTTAATTTAAATGTTACACTGCCGAAATATATAAAATGCTAAACATATTTAACAGTTTTAGATTTCTATTCTTTCCGATAAAAAATCCGCTATTACATATTTTAATTCGCCAAACCTGAAGCAAAAACTAAAACTAGCGGGAAAACCGCTAAATTTGAACACTGTCTGGGACTTAAGCAATCTTACCGTATCCCATTTTTATACTGAAAATCAATGTAAGAAAAGAAGAAACACTGCACTAATCATAAGTAGCTCAATAAATAGTTATGGATATTACCCTACGAAATACCAAATTAAACAAAACTTTTATTTATCATTTTTATTAATCCCCACACTGCCAAAACCTACATGAACATATTCTTCCTAACGCAATAGTAACATACTACTCTGTGCCCACAACCACAGAGTAGTAACATATCTTACTACTCTGTGCCCACAACCACAGAGTAGTAACATATCTTACTTCTCTGTGCCCACAACCAGTGTTGCCAACTCTTAATAATAATTCCCGCTAGCCGTATGTTCAAAATCCGCTATTTTTAACATTTAACCCGCCAACTTTTTAAATTTTCATTTCGGTTAAATCCTATTAATGGGCGCCATAAAAAATTTTAAGACCCTACTTTATGTCCAGACAAAAAACCTCCAAATTGCATATTAAATGCGGTTTATTCTGAGGAAGAAGTCAAAAATAACAACTACCGTTTAACGGATTTGATGAATTTATGCAGCGGCAATATTAAAATATTAATATCAATTAAATTAAAATATTAATATCTTAAAATATTAATTTCAATATTAATCACTTGATTTCTTGGTTGGCGAAAAATCACATTTTGCAAAGTACAGCTTTTGGTGAAGTTTGCAAACTTGAAATGCGGCTAACAAAAAGTAAATGTAAAACTGATATGTTTAGATGGGGTTGTAAGAAACCTTGCCGTAAAAGAAAAGAGTATTAGACATAAATCATTTTTTGATCATAGTACATTAAAGTTATATCAAAATTTATTTCTATACTTGTGGTCCTAAGATTGGTCTCAAGGTCGCATTGCTCCTCATTTAAATATCAATAAAAAAATTAAAAAACACTATTTTTGGAAATTGTAAAGATCTGAGGGAGATCTGCATGATATCAATAATTGATTAAGATAGTTAACTAGGGGGATTTCAGAAAATGGAATACCTATCGAAATTGAAATTGATGAATCAGCATTTTTCAAAAGAAAATATATAATAACCCCCAGGGACTCACATCTGTTGAGTATGGGCTTGCGATACCCAGGGTCCTGAGCTGAATATCATCATCGTTCTTCTCTTTCTTGGTGATTCCCTTCTACTTCTTTCTCTCTCTCTCTCTCTCTCTCTCTCTCTCTCTCTCTCTCTCTCTCTCTCTCTCAATAATTCAGATTTTTTTTTTTTTTTTTTCGGCTGGTGCAGCATAAACCTCAGGCTTTCTTGCACCGTATAGCTAATAATAAAATAATAGAGGACAACTAATAGGAACACAATGGGTTTTTGGTGCATTCGAAAGAATTACTAAACGTTGTTTTTTTAGTTCCGATAGAAAATAGAGATAAAACAACTCTATTATCAATTATAAGAAAGAGAATATTGTCAAGTCCAAGAATCATCAGTGATGGATGGCCTGCATATAAAGATATCTACCGAGACATTAATTATACCCATGATGAGGTTATTCATCGCTATAATTTTGTTTCTCCAGATGATTCAATTACGACAAAGAAAAATAATCCAATGGCATGCCTTCGCGGTTTCAAAAAAAGGTGGGGCTAATCCATTAGAATTTTTTCTACATTTTTAGATTTGATTCAACAATTTAAAGCTATGAACCAACGGTCATATCGTTTGACCACGAGTGTAACTACGTATTGAAATTGTTGTGGTTCCCCTCAGGGGATCCCTGAATAATATAAAACCGATTCTTCGCTTTATAAAAAAAAATTATTAAATAAGATATCCCTACTATGTTGGAACCCAACATAGTAGGGTGCCAACATTTCAATTATGAAATATTTAATTGTTAAATAAATATTTCTTAATTTAAATATTACATTGCCAAAATATATAAAATGCTAAACATATTTTAAATTTTTACATTTAAACTCATTCCACTAAAAAAAAACGGCTATCCGCTATTACATATTTTAATCCGCCAAACCTGAAGCAAATCCGCTAAATCTAGCGGGAAAACCGCTAAATTGGCACTCTGCCCACAACCACGTGCGAAACGTTATGAATTATATGCGAACGTTATGAATTATATAGTAACGAAGAGTTCGCATATAATTCATAATGAAAGTAATGAATAAAGTTTTGGGAAATAGCGTAGATTAAGTCTGTGTTGGAATTTACAAGGGATGGTAATCGAGAGATTTCAATAATCGAAATTATATAATTGAAATTTAAAAAATAAATAAATAAAATAATTTTTTTTTTTTTTTTTATACTGTTAAAAAATAGCTCATGAAATCCTAGGCAAAAGAAGAACCAAGGACGAAAAAATACCTGGATTACAGAGAAAGTAAGAGCTGCTGTAGAGGAAAAGAAACTTGCATATCAGAAATGGCTGGGTGATAGGAATGATGCATATAGGAACATTTATGTTGAAAAAAAGAAAATAGCCAATCGGTTGGTAGTAGATGCGAAAAATGAAAAATGGGAAAGGAAATGCGCAACTATTAATAGCAAATTGGGCTTCAAGCAATCACCGGAATCGTGGAAGGTCCTTAAAGACTTGAGAAAACAGAATAAACACAATGCTGGTCTGCAATTAATACCTTTGAAAGACTGGACGGAGTACTATGAAGGACTTTTAAAAGAAGACCGGGAAGAGTTCAAGACGATGGGGGATTTTGGTGTAGAAGACTCGGGCTTCAAAGTTTCTGTTAGGGAAGTGGAACTCCTGCTAAAGGAAGGAAGGAAGGAATGGCAAATCACCTGGACCTGGAGGAGTTTACGTCGAACTTCTGAAATATGGAGGAAGAGGAGCGGCTGTTCTTATAAAAAAACTGTTAAATAGTATTCGGGGAGGAGAAGAAATACCGAAAGAAATGATAACAGGATATATTACATCAATTTATAAGAAGGGCAATCGGAAAAGCTGTTCAAATTACAGAGGAATATTCTGAACCCGCTGTTAAAGATCCTTGTAAAATGGATCAGGAACCATTTAGAAGCCCGAATCGAGGTATCAGAAGAACAAAATGGTTTTTCATCTGGGAGGTCATGTGTAGATCATATCTCAACAGTACGACAGATCCTCGAAAAATGCCACTCAAAAGGGAAAAAAATCTTTATGATTTTCATTGACCTTGAAAAGGCATATGACAGTGTTCCAAGAAAACTCTTATGGGAAGCACAGAAAGAGGCAAATATTGATGAACAACTGATTAACATTATTAAGGCAATTTACAGGAATAATAGATGCAGAATTAAAGTGGGATCAGCTTTGTCACCTGAATTCCACACTTCAAAAGGCTTATTACAAGGTTGTTGCATGTCACCAACACTTTTCAAAATTTATATTGACATCTGCCTAAGATCCTGGTCAAAAAAATGTAATAAAATGGGATTGCCGATTAATAACAACGCCTATATTCACAATTTACTTTTTGCAGTTGATCAGTAGGTGATAGCACAAGACTTAGAAGATGCAAAGTATGCATGTCGTCAATTGTTTGAGGAATATAGGCTCTAAAAATGAATTTTAGCAAGACTGAAATGTTGTCTACAGGTCCAGGACACGTTCTAAATATTGCAGGTTTTAAAATCAAACAAGTCGATAAATTCAAATATTTGGGATCAATCTTACAAAGTGATGGATCATCCCAAGCAGAGATCAATAAGAGAATTACAGACGGCAGAATGGTTATCGGCATGTTAAACTCTGTTCTGTGGAGCAAAAATATCCTAAATAAAACAAAGAAACTTATATTTCAAACGATTGTACAAAGTCTTATATTGTATGAAGCGAAAACCTGGACATTGAATAGGCGAGCGGAAAACAAATTGCTCTCCACAGAAATGGATTTTTGGAGACGCTCAGCAGGAACTTCTAGAAGAGACAGAAAACGGAATGAAGACATAAGGGAAAAAATAGAAGTGAGAAAGACTATTATTGACACCATCAAAGAAAAGCGTCTAACATGGTATGGACATGAAAAACGGATGCAAGAAAACAGATATCCAAAGGCTATCCTGGAATGGATACCTCCTGGAAGAAGGAGAAGAGGAAGACCTAGGTGGACATGGATGGAGGGCGTACGGGAGTGCATGACAGCCCGAGGCTTAACCGACCAAGACACCTTGAACCGCACTTTATGGCGGGAAAAAAATTCCTAACGAGAAATAACTTGTAGGCTGAGGAAACCCATTGTAAATGGAAACACTCCTCTTGAAGAAGAAGATATAATTGAATGACATAAATGGAATTATTCGTAAAAATCGAATGAAATGATCTAATAATTTGTAATAATCGATTGCAATAATGAAATGATTTTTCATAATCCAATGAATTCTTCGAATGATATAATCGAATGACTAAGTGTAATCGAAATAACAAATAATTTGCTACAATCGAAGTAATGAATTATGACCTCTCCATTATGCCCTACCCAAGGATCACTACGAATAACGATTACTGTTTTAGAACCACTAGACAAAATTAACAGAGCACGACGAAAACGTGGTGAAACTCGCGGAGCTGCGATAAACGGGAAAAAATTTGGTATGCTGATTTCTATAGAATAACGATGAAATGATGAGACAGCGAAAAACTTCGGACAGGTATAAGAAACATTCATAGTGGTGGAATAAGAATTACTAAAAAGGTCGCATTACAGAAGTCGACATAAGCTGCTAGAAAATGTGGTTATATGACATCGGTACAGCGCATAATACACCAAACAGTTAACTGAGCCTCACAGCGGTGAACCATGTTCGATATAAGGGGTTCTGTGCCAACAAATCCTATTATTCATCTAGCGCAGACCTTACTCACCCAATGACCGAGGAGTTGGCTGTCGGCGCACAATGCGATGCCAAAGGGCGTCTCACACATGTTCAATCAGTCTGGTGATCATGCTGTCGATGAGGGTCGTGAATATCTTCAGTTTCAAGATATTCCTCCAACACTTCAGCTTTATGTGCAGTGCCGTTGTTGTGCATGAAAAGAAAATCTGGGTCAACCGTACCCCTAAAAAAATCGCGCATAGGGTACGAGGATCTGTTCTCGGTACCTCTGCGCACTTACGGTACGGATAACGGCAGCACGATTATAAAAAATATGAGGGGTGCGGCTGTTGATCATTATTCCTCCCCACACGAGAACACCGCCTACACTGCAAATGTCCCCGCTTAATCTGATATTGGAGAGATAGAGCCGCATTCCTCGTTGCCTCCATTTGAAATAACGTCTAGAATCTGTACGTTAAATCGGAATTCATCAGAGAACAGAACTGTCCCCATTTTTTCAGGGCTCCAAATCACATTTTCATGGCACCAGTTTCGAAGAGCTATGAAGTGGTTTTCGGTTAAAGGGAAACAAACCACTGGCTTCCTTGAATAGAGTCCATTTCGAATGAGCCGTCGTGACACAGTCTTTTGGAAATATTTTCAACTGTTGCAGTAGTACCCTCAAGAGAGAGTTGAGGATAAGATATCGTAGGATTCCTTCTTGCTATTAGAGCCAGATAGCAGTCTGTTTTGGTCGAGATAGCCCTCTGACGACCTGGCCAGCTCTTCTTGTAATGGTTCCTTAAATATAAATACGTATATCCAGTAAAAATTTTAATAAACATTTAATTACAAATGGGTTACAGCTTTCGAGGCTAAACGGGCCTCTTCGTCAGCAAATTTTAACGGAATGGAGACGTTAGAGACAAAATTTTAGCTGATATCATTATACGCGCAATGAGGCGTGCGTGGGCACGAGGTTGACCATTCAACCAATAGATTGGTGTTCATTGTTGCTACATGGACGTGTGTGGCTATGCTTCTAGCACTTATCTAGTCTCAAAACAGTTGCCTCCAAGATAGGGTGTAGTCGCATTCCCTTGCAGCGATTCATAGTTCTTGAATTACACGATATATTAAGCTAATCTAGCAGGAGGCGGTGGCGAAAGTGTCGGGACTGGTCAATCACTTCGTTATCGCGCTTGGGATTAAGATCCTGGTGGGTCGACCAGAAGTGTTCCACGATTGCGGATTGGTGAGTCTCAGCAAGGCGAATCCATTTTTCCTGCTCTAAAAGGCGAATCGATCCTTCGTGCTTTGCAAGGTGGTTTTGAAGGCGTCACGAGGTTTCCCCCTATGTAGTAGCTGTCACAATCTTTGCAGGTTATACTACACTGCTGCGTAAAAGAGGGGCGACCGGCCAAAGTCTTCACGCTGGAAACCAGAAAACGCAAGTTTCTACCAGGTAGCTGCACGCATTTTATGCGGTATTCTCGAAGGATTTTTGATATCTAGTCCGACATGCCCGGATGGCAGGGAATGTAGGCGGTAGATACATTGCCATCAGTTGATGGCGGTCTCGGGTGGACCGCAAGCTCCTGCGCTTACATTAAGCACTTGTCCAATATGTGGGTTGGATATCCACAATTGATCAAATCTGTCCGCGCTCTGGAAATCTCGCTGCCCCTACCTTCATCTGTGCTGGAGTAGCTCCAAGCCCGGGAGAACGGGGTGCGGGCGGTGCTGTTGAGATGGCTTGGGACATGGCCAGTTCTGTAGTTGGTGAACTGACCGCACCACATTGGCTTGCGGGATACTGTGGTTTCCAGGTGTTGGCCCACGCGTTTTACCAGGACATCCAAAATGGAAGGGATTTGTCCACTTCTAACTCTAAAGTGAACTGGATGAACACTGAGAAGGAATTAGCTTGCGGGATACTGTGGTTTCCTGGTGTGGGCCCACGCGTTTTACCAGGACATCCACGAATGGAAGGGATCCGTCCACTTCTAACTCTAAAGTGAACTGGATGAACACTGAGAAGGAATTGAGGTACTCCAGAAATGTTGTTTCAGGACCACGTGAGATGACAGTGAAGATGTCATCGACGTATCTGCACCATTTTGTAATAGGTACAGATGTTCATCCAGTTCACTTTTAGTAATATTCGAAGCGAAATGATGTTGAAATATAATTCATTTAATTTTTTATATGAATAAATGTCAATAATTCTAAGCAAACCAAACTTTTTCCCTTTTAAGACATGGCGCAAAGATTGGATTTCTTGATGTAACTCTTTGGCATTGATGTCGCTGCTCCCGTCTACGCCATTACAATTCCTTCAAGGTGTTGACATTTCGTTTCTATTTCACGCTGGAAACCATAGAACGCAAGTTTCTACCAGGTAGCTGCACCGAGAACATTTCATTCATTTCATCAAATTTTTCTTGCTAATGATAGCTATATCGATCAACTTTAAACATTTTGGTTAGATCGATAGAGTGCTCATCCGATGAAGTTTCCTAGGTAAACTCACGCTTTTTTCTAGAAACTCGCACTTCTGGTCAAACTGACGGTACTTCCAACTCAGTTGCAATGTCTATTGTAACTGAGCTATATCCACACGCAATTTAAATCCTGATGCTCTAAATTCATTTAGGTGATTAAAAGAACCTTCTATCAATATAATTGCAGTGTTTATATCAAATTGTACTACACTTAGTGGACAGAAATCATGGGGTACCTACCTAGTAATGGGTAGGCCAGATAAGGGCAGTCACACGGCGAGGCGTTGAGTCCACTACTTCACGAAAGCGTTCCACAGGTATTTCTATTCATGCTTGTTGCATTACTGTCCATAAATTCGTCGTGTTCCTGGGTGGAGGATCCAAAGCTCGAAAGGACTTTTCCACAGCATCCCAAAGATGCCCCACAGGGTTCATGTTCAGTGAACGGGGAGGCCAGTCCATCGTGGGAAAATCTGCGGAATTCTCTTCGAACCATGTTCTAGTCACCACGGCTCTGTGGGACAGCCCATTGTTCTGTTGGAAGAGTCCATTTCCCTGTGGGTGCACGATGACCATGAAGGGACGCAGATGGTCTTCAAGAATGGACACGTAACCTGGACCTTTCACAGATACGTTTAGATTTACCAGAGGTACCAACGTGTTCCAGTTGAACACGTCCCAGACTGTTACCAACCGTCCACCTGCCTGGACAGTTCCTTGTTGCAAGACAGGTGCATAGCATCGCAGAGCGATGCTATGCACATGTCTTGTCAACAAGGTGACGCTCCCGTCCGCTCCAAATAATTGGAAACGGGTCTCATTGGACTAGCAGACATCGCAAATCATCCAAGGTCCAGTGCTAACGTTCTTTTTCCTAGTTGACGCGTCAAGTCCTGTGTCGTGGTGTTAGCAATGGGACTCTGGTGGGTCGGCGGCTTCCATAACCGATTTTGCAGCAGCCTTCGACAACGTCTCAATCCCAGCTATAACAGTAATCCTCAAGGAGTATTTCCTCATTTCAGGAAGCACTTTAAGCATTCTCACTAACACCCTTCAAGAAAGACAAATTATCGCAATAAACGGGAAACAAACAGCATCTTACTGTATCTCCAGGGGTGTACCTCAAGGGGGCGTATTGTCCGCCACTTTCTTTGCAATAGCACTAGCCCCATTTTTAGCTCAAAACTGTGAACAATTTATTACATATGCTGACGATTTGAAATTTTTTGTAACATCTAAAGAACAAGAAACTGCACCCCATCTATCAGAGGAAGCAAACGAGGCAATCAAGAAGCTAGAAGAATATCTGCACTACATTGGCCTGAAACTTAATGAAAAGAAAACTGCCCAAATGACCTTCACCAACAAAAAGAAGAAAAATGAAATTACGATTTTTGTGAACAATACCAGAATCCAAAATTCCCCCGCACATGTTGACCTTGGCCTTAAGTGGGATGAAGGATTAAACTTCATATCTCACTTCGAACACATTAGGAAAAAGACATACGCAGCACTGTGGAGCACTAGACAAGAACTCACCGGTCTCCGAAGCCCTCATCTTATAATTCAATACATCCTTAAATGCGTTACACCGATTCCGTTGTACGCATCGACTATCTGGTCATCAGCCCCTGAGAGCAACATCAAGGCCTTCTTAGGAGTAGAATACTGGCTCCTGAGATGGCTAAACAAGATTGCCGGGAAACCGTTTACCATCTCAAGAGCGGTCCTGTCTGCCAATCTGGACATCACACCCTGGAAGTATATCATCACAACCAGAAACATCTTAACTCTGGCAAAGCTACTAACGGAGAGAATAGATTCGCCGAAAGTGGGAAACGTGATCACTCGCCCCCGGATGATACGACCGAGAATAAAGAGGGAAGAACCAAGTCTCAAGTGCCAACTGACTCGATTGGACTCTCTGGGGAGATTTTTCCCAGCAAATACTGTGAATTATTTTAATAATTTAAATATAGATCCAGAGAAACTATGTACAGACAAAATGTATAGGACAGAAATCTTTGGTAATGTGTATCGGCAAGTGTAAATATAATAAGAAGACTAATTTAATAATTTATATAATAATATTTAGCATTTAACAACCATTTGCAATTAATTAAACCAATTTAACAATTAATTCATTAACCACATATTCTGTGTTTTTACATCTCCAATTTTGTAAATAAGTTCATGTAAACATGCTTGTAAATACTATAATGTAACCACACCCTCTAGCCACGTGCTGTCTATGGGTGTCTCGAAAGAGAAATAAACAGATAATAATAATAATAATAATTTCGGCTAATGATCGCCTGACGGTCTTCGTGGAGACGTTTCTGGCACCTATCTTGTTGAAGTCGTCAACAATTTGTGCCACTGTCGCTCTCCGGTTGGTTGAAACAATACGAGACAGATCTCGACGGTCATGTTCAGACCCGGTATCATCTTTCTTTCAAAGTCGGGTGTCTGCGCCGGTAGCACAGTGGTATCGGAACCGTCTTCCCCACATTGGGTGGAAAAGGCCCGGGTTCGAATCCCGTCGATGATGCGAAGAACTTTAAGGGGCTTTTTCACTCCGTGGCTGAGTTAGTCGGTCTCAGGCATAGATAGCAAGGTTTTCCCTCAGAAACTGGAGTTTTTCGTCCAGCAAAACAGACAAATCGACCGTACAATACACGCAATTTACAGACATAACACACAGAGCACGGCAGATGAATTTAATTATTCGGGTGGCCTAAAAATAATAGTTTTTTTTTTTTTTTCAAAGTCGGTTTAACTCACACCGTTTATCCATACTGACATCGAATTACGGTCTACATGCATGTAGTGTACCTATATACCTTCCAAGCGGTGGGTTCGTCCACTAGCGAGACGGGTGACAGAGTCGTGTTACTCAGGAACCAGATATCCCTTGAATTTTGTCATTTCAGTCTACTTTACATGGCTTTATTACTTTATTTATAATACTCAGTAATGCATACCAAACAACTACACTTGTAATAAATTTAAAAGAAGTAATTTCTGTAAACAAACATTTCTTTAGACTGCACTTTGCATCTTTTCCTTTGGCCTGTTCCTTGATTTCATTTAATGCAGTTGTAATATCCCGTAACCGATATCGTACTGCTTCAACATGTTTTATGTTTCCTTCCCATCTTCTTTCTGCTGGAGATTTCAGAGTAATTTTTACGTGTCGTTTTAAAATAATCCACCTACTTGGCAAAGCATCGCAAATCGCGTATAAACTTTTTAATGTACCAAAAAACAATTGTGTTATTGTTGAAGAATGTGCTTCATCAGATACAATTAAATTTAAATTATACGCCACGCACGGAACATAAAAAGCTCTTCTATTTTCTTGTAAAATTCTTGCTTTTACGCTATTTGTTCCAAAAAAAATTATAATATTTGGTTCAAATAATTTTTCATTGCTTTCTCTCAGTGCCAAATTTCGTGAAGCTTAAATAATATAATATTTAAATAATAATATAAAATATTATTTAATTATATCATTTACTCGTTCCAAAATCATTCTCCAAAATTTTTTTTTTATTTCTCTATCAATATTTGATCTGCAAGATCCATACTTTTATTGGATTTTAAATGGAGCACTAATTCCGTCCACTGTTGCATGTTTATTTTATGATTTTGAGCGTTCTCATGCAAGCTTAAACCATTTTATTACTCCCAACTAGAGGGAGTAATACTCTTGATTTGATAATCAGCAGTGATTCTTCATGCATTAAGAATCTGCAGATAAATGAACCACTAGGTGGCAGTGATCACAGTGTGCTGAAGTGGGATTTACTCAAAGAGGTAACTACCATTAGGGGTAAAGGGAAGGGTTATTGCTTCCGTAAAGGCGACTACGATGGACTGAGACAGTATTTAAATTCTATACAGTGGGACCAACTGATGATGTTACCAACAGCAAATTCAAAATGGGAAGCATTCAAAGAACTTATCTTGGAAGCTACTAGGCTTTACATACCAACTAAGAAATATTGTTCAAGGTTTAGGCCAAAATGGATGTCAGATGAACTAATCAGGCATATGGCAGAGAAGAAAAATGCATGGGATACATACAAATTAACACATGACACAGAAGCCTAGGATAGATACAAGTTGATATGCAACCAAGTTACAAAGGAGGTTAGGCAGGCGAAGGCAGATTACGAGAAATCCTTGGCAAGGGATGCAAAGAAAAACAGCAAAGAGTTCTTTACTTATGTAAACTCTAGAAGGAAGGGGATGAATCAGATTGGTCCACTTGATATTGATGGGTCAACTGTTGATGATCCTGCTCAGGTAGCTAACAAACTAAATGAATATTTTGCATCGACATTCACACATGAGGAGTTATTCAGCGAGGGGAATGCAGAGGTGTATTCAACTCTAGCAGTAAGCTACAGAATCTTGAAATAACTGGGAGTAAAGTGGAGGAGAAACTGTTGAAGATAAACACAAGAAAGGCACCCGGGGTGGATGGGATCTATCCAGTTATATTAAAGGAGGCAGCAAAGGAAGTAAGCAAACCCTTAGCCATAATTATGAGAGCTTCCTTGGACTCAGGGGAGGTACCCATAGACTGGAAATGTGCAAATGTGACCCCAATTCACAAAGGAGGATCAAAGGCTGACACAAGTAATTATAGACCTGTGAGCTTAACTTCTGTTCCAGGAAAATTAATGGAGGCACTGGTTAAAGAAGCACTGCAGGATGATTTAGACAAGACTTCAGTTATAGCTCAGACACAGCATGGTTTTGTTAAGGGGAGGTCTTGCCTGACCAACTTGATTGGATACTATGATGCAGTCACAAAAGAACTGGATGCAGGGAATAACTTTGATATTATATACTTGGATCTTAGAAAGGCTTTTGATACTGTTGCACATGGAACACTGCTACACAAATTGGAGCAGTGTGACATTGGAGGCAAATTGCTGCTATGGATAAAGGGGTGGTTGAGGGGGAGAAGACAGAGAGTGGTAATCAATGGACACTGCTCATCGTGGACTGATGTTATTAGTGGAGTCCCTCAGGGCTCAGTGTTGGGTCCATTATTGTTTTCTGTATTTATAAATGATATTGATGATGGTATATCAGTCTTAATGTCCAAGTTTGCAGACGATACAAAGGTTGGCAGGGTTGTCATGGACACTACTGACACTATGCTGCT
This sequence comes from Mastigoproctus giganteus, assembly GCF_048544385.1. Classification (NCBI taxonomy): domain Eukaryota; kingdom Metazoa; phylum Arthropoda; class Arachnida; order Uropygi; family Thelyphonidae; genus Mastigoproctus; species Mastigoproctus giganteus. The sequence continues at coordinate 117,601,063 of NC_143575.1, read as the reverse complement.
GCAACAGGATCTGGAAAGGTTGAGCAGATGGGCTGAGAGGTGGCAAATAAAGTTTAACATTGACAAATGTAAAGTACTACACATGGGAAACAGCAACCCCAGAGCAACGTATCAACTGTGTGGTACTACACTGACAGTGGTAGAGAATGAAAGGGACTTGGGGGTAGTTGTGCAGGCAGATATGAAATTCTCTGAGCAGTGCAGACGGGCTGCAAGAGTAGCTCATGGAGTATTGTCAATGATATACAGGAATTTTTCCAGCAGGGATAAGGAGGTGATTATTCCATTGTATAAGGCGATGGTCAGGCCACACCTAGAGTACTGTATACAGGTCTGGAGGCCTCATTTCAAGAAGGATGTAGAGCTGCTGGAATGAGTACAGAGAAGGGCAACAAGATTAGTGAATGGAACAAAGGGGTGCTCTTACGAAGAAAGGCTTAAGTTTTACAAATTACAGTGTCTGGAGACTAGGCACCAGCGAGGTGATCTGATAGAGGTGTATAAAGCCTTGAATGGTTTAAGCATGCTCAATGCTGATGGGATTCTTCCTCTAGCTCAGAAAAATCACCTGAGAGGGCATAAATTCAAATTGAGGAAAGACAGATGTAGGATAGACGTGCGAAAATTTGCCTTTAGCCAGCGGGTGGTTGGTTGGTGGAACAGACTTCCATCCCTTGTGGTGGAGGTTGATAGCCTAAATAAGTTTAAGGCTCAGCTGGACAGGTATTTTGAACGAACAGAGGGGTGAAGTGGAGGTGGTTTTTTTTTTTTTTTTTTGGCTGATGCTGCATAAGCTTTCTTTCTTGCATCAAATGCCTCTACTAATGCTAATGCTAATTTTGTGAATGATGCCAAGAACCCATTAGTTTTCAAGAGAATATTTGCATGGCAAAATAATTTGCAACAAAAGCAGAAAAAATCGCGTCCTTTTTTTCCCCGAGTATATCAACCCCAGGGGCTCACATCTGGTGTGTATGGGCTTGGCACACCCACGGTCCTGAGCTGGATATCATCATCCTTCCCTTTCTTGGTGATTCCTCTCTCTCTCTCTCTCTCTCTCTCTCAGGGTAACTGGGGAAATTTTTTTGGCTGGTGCTGCATAAGCCTCAGGCGTCCTTGCATCCAGGGACGGATATCCCATTGGGCACTGTAGGCACAGTGCCTAAAGCCTACGAACAAAGGAAAAAAAAATTTTTTTTCAAAAACCATTTTCGAAAATCATTTTGTAACGCGTGATATTTTTTCGCAATCGACTCAGGAGTTTCAATTCAATACGCATGCGCTATCTAGCGACAGTTGTCGAAACTAGAAGAATAGAAGTAAGTGATAGTCGACCGTCAATTGAGGCGGTTTATCATTTACTATAATTGAAACTTGAGTCATTAATTGAAGTGATCACGGTCAAGGTTTTAAAATAGAAGAAACATTTTTCTCCCTTTTTTTTTTTTTTAGCACATTTCGGAAGAAAAGTGCCTACGAACACCAAAATCCAGCCCTGCTTGCATCATATGGCTAATAATAATAATAATAATAATAATAACAAGTCCCTTCATGCTTTCCACCATTTTTAAGGTCCAGTAGCGATGGTCATTTGAAACCGTCAGTGATAAGGATAAATGGCTAGCCTTTACATGAAAGCGAACCGTTTTAAATGTAAATCTGCGTTGTTATGGGTATATCTGCGTTGTTATTATTTAAACCTAGTTTTACTGCAACAAAATTGCAGTAAAACTAGGTTTAAATAATAAAAATAGGCAAAAATTAAATTCTTTAACATCTGATTATAAAATAAATAAATTTACTGTAATATAAATAATATTGATTTTTTTTAAAATCTAATTTTTATTTTATTGTATTAAGAAACCACCATTTTTTTTGTTTAAAAAAAAAAAAAAAACTATAATCGGAATTCGCCCCCCTACATTCCCGTACCTAGGTACGGCACTGTCCAGTACTCAGGATGGCAAGTCATCATCATTTAGACGATTCTTTGAGATGTCGGGGCTTTGGATGACTTGAAGTCGTGTATTCTCAGGCAAAGGAAGCATGTTGGCTTAAACTTTTATTCAGAGCCGTCTCGGCAGAATGGAAGCAGTTTCAGGAGACAGGAACCTTCTCAAGAAAAGCTAACCGAGGACTACGTTAGCCAGAATAGGCCACTATTTGGCTCTAACCGCAAGAAGGAACCCCATAATGTCCTATCATCAACGTCTCTCGAAGTTGCTGCGACAACAGGTGGAAACATTTCCAACCGGACTGTATTAAGAAGGCTCAATCCCAGTGGACTCCATGCAAGGAAGCCAGTGATTTGTATCCCATTAATACAAAACCACTTCAGAGTTCGTTGAAACTGCTACCATGAAAATATCATTAAGACCCCTGAAAATATGGGGACAGTTCTGTTTTCTGACGAGTCCTGTTTTAACTTACGAAACAAATTCTATACGTTATTTCATCTGCAGACAAGAGGAATGCGGTTCATCCCTCCTACATCACAGAAAGGAACACTTACGTAGAAGGCAGCGTTCTCGTTTGGGGAGGAATAATAATCAACACACGCACCCCTCGTCATGTTTTTAGCAGGGCTGATGTAACTGTGTAGACATATTGAGAACGAATCGTCAAACCCATGTGCGAGTTTTTAGCTGTGAGGTTTTTTTTTTTTTATGTGAACCCTAATCACGAGAGGTATTAGAACCTATATTACTTAGTACCATGCTTGGAAGGTTGGCCCAGATTTTCTTTTCATGCATGACAACGCCACTGCAGATAGAGTTCAAATGGTGGAAGGATGTCTTGAAACTGAAGATATCCAATGACTGTCGTGGCCAGCATGATCATCTGCGCTGGGATTTGTTGCCGCTGAATTTTATATCGAGCCTGGTTCACTCCTGTCAGTCCTGTTTAGCCGTGGGGGGGGGGGTCACACGCCGTGCCGATGTCATATGACCGTATTTTCGAGCATCTTGTGTCGACTTCTGTAAATTAATTCTAACACAATCACTATAAATGTTCCTTATACCTGTCAGAAATTTCTCGATGTCTCATTTCATCTTTATTCTATGTCAGCATCGTACATCAGCATATCAAAATTTGTCCCGTTTCATCGCAGCTGCATGAGCTACACAACGTTTTCTATGTGTTCTGTTAATTTTGTCGAGAAGTGTAGGAATGTTGCTTCCAAGTATCCGTCCGTGCTATGAGGAGGTACGCTATAACTATGTACATAAATGGGAAAGCAGGTCAGATCTACACGTTCGATTAAAGAAATTAGATTTTATTTTGAAAATTGTATTATTGCCAGTGCGGAACTGTTTGTTGAGGCCGCAACAGACGAAAAGGTCCTTGACGGTGATGGTGACTGTTGTCGCGAGAGAACTCGTGTAACCTACGAACTTGTAGCATAAACCTCGGGCTTCCTTGCACCATATGGCTAATAATAATAATAACTTCAGCTTTCATATGTTTGGACACAAAGACATTGCATCTTCGTGTTTTAGTCATTAATATCTTAGTTCAAGTATATGCCCTTGGTGTCGCTAGTAGCCGCTAGGGGGGGGACTTATATGGCGGCTTCGTTAATTGAAGAAAATATAATTTATCAATGGTGTAAAGTTGCTATGCGTTATTGCAGTCAAAGTTGGTGGTATTTTTTTATCCATTTTATTTTGTGTCGATTACCATCCGTTTTCGGAAAGAATTTAGAGGCAGAAGACACCTGTCGGATGTTTTTGAGTCTTGTAAAACATTCTGGGCTACAGTGTTCCCCTAGTTACTGCGCTATTGGTAAATTGTTGATAAAGAAAAATTGTATTTTAACTTGAATTTAATTTTATATGGTGACATACAGAGCTTGGGGATAGTGAGGCAGGCCGCAACCACAGTCACCGAATGGATTTGAAGGTTTAGAATAAATAAAACTCACTTATTTTCATGGTGACGTTTGTTAAAACTCCGGAGGACACACTGGTGTAAAAATTACTCAGTGAATCTTGAAAAGAGCACAAGTTCTTAATATCGCTTCCCCACGCTTCAATAAACCCACAAGAAAATTTCCATGTTTAATGAGACTCACATTATGCTTAATGAAAATTAATGGAACTCTCATTAAGTTTAATGAGTGTTTCTTGAGTTGTACTGAGACATTCCTTGTGAACCAGAATTGATATTAGTCGTGGTAAATGATGTGAGGAAGCAAGGTTATATAGGATCAGCAGAAACAAATAAAATTGTCAATTCCTTCTAATAACACTTGACAACATGAGTTTTGCCTTCATTAATATATCAGCTATTTGCAGCCAGTTTTTGTGCATAAATTCTTAAAACTGTTACGTAGTTTACATATTACATGTATAACATCCCGATTTTTACATACACTGTTTTGTGTCTACCCATAATACACATATTTTACTATGATTTAGGGAAGCAGATAGGACACTGATCTGTTGCTATTACTTGCAAAGAATGTTTGATGTGCCCATAAGTGGTAGTAACATTGGAGGGTTAGCTTATTGATCCTTATTTATCTACCCTCACCTCTCTCTCTTTCAATATTGGAGTGACAGTTGCAGTGTGTGTGTGTACAGTTTACTGCATATTATGTTTCCTCCATATTTTTCCTAGCATTACACTGTTGAAATGGTTGAAAAGCACATTAACTGAGTGGTGTGCATATGTGCATCGTAGGGTTCTTAATCCATTTTTTTAAACCACCTGATTTTAAGAACTATTTTATTCTGATTTGATTGAAGAAAGACTGATTATTTTTGTCCAGAAACCATCATCTGCAACTGACTGATTTAGCCATAGTGAGAAGAAAGCCCAAAAATGTCTCTACATTCTCCATTCCAGATTGACTCAATCCTGCAATTTTTGAATTTGGTTCATAAAGGTTGTTGGAAAAACCAGCAGCAAAAGTGCTCACATTCTGTTACTTTTCATTTTAATTTTCTTCATCTTTGTCTTCAGTGTGCCATCTCTTTGCAGAGGTCTGCTGTTTTCACATTGGACGAACCTGAGATAGAAGCCCTAAACAAACCCTTGTTACTCTGATCATATTGTTTTCTCCATCACCTGGAGATTTCGAGCAGCAGAATTTTAAGTAGAAGTAAAGGAAGTGTCAAAATCATCCTTACAGTTTCTGCTAATTGTATGAATGGTTTTCAGTAAAAATGCAAGGAAGAAAATACACGGTGTTGTTAAATATGCATATTCTTTTTATTTTGGCTTTTAAGATTGGTGATCAGGACAAAACTTGGGCAACACCTATGCACTGAATTACTGACATCCCAAATCTGAGGATGTGGCTAATTCAAAAAATTAAAAGTGCATGTTTTGCTTTTCCTATGATGTGGCGAGAACCATCCAGCCACATTGGTTGCTATTTCTGCATGATAGGAATATCAGGGATGTTCAGTAAAATCAAACATAGCATTAAATATCCTAACGTATCATCCACAATAAGGCCTATTTCAAAAAATGAAGACCAATACCAGATTTTCCAAAATCATAGGAAAAAGGAAGTAGTGAAGCAAAAACATTTCAATGACTTAGTTCATGATTTAAACTTAACTACAGAGAAAGTAGAACTCCTTGGTTCTAGGTTACAACAGTGAAGCAGGAACTGAAATTAGTACATTACAGTACATCAAAAATTTCACAAAGTGTTTTCCAAATATTTTATTAGGGAAGACTGTTTCTGTAATGATATTGGTTGTCTTCTGAATGAATTTGGCATTGAACACAGTCCTAATGACTGGTGTATATTTACTGACACCTCAAAATTAAATTTAAAAGTAGCCTTGCTGCACAATGGAAATGCATTACTATCAATTTCTTTATTTCATGCTGTTGACTTGAAATAAGCATATGAAAGAACTCGGGTGCAGTGAAGTACAATGACTTTTATTGGCATTAGTAGAGACATATGATGCAAGAAAGCAATTTTATGCAGCATTAGCCAAAAAAAAAAGAAAAACCCTTCCGATTTCACTCCAAAATTTGTCTAGTTCTGCCTTGAATTTAGCATATTGCCTTGAGACATATGATGCAAGAAAGCAATTTTATGCAGCATTAGCCAAAAAAAAAGAAAAACCCGATTTCACTCCAAATTTTATCTAGTTCTGCCTTGAATTTATTTAAGATGTCATCTTCCACAACGACATATGGAAGTTTGTTCGAGCAATCAACCACCCATTGCCTAAAGGCAAATTTCTACACATCTATTCTACAATTGTCTTTCCTCAATTTGAATTTATGCCCTCTCAAGTACTTAATTTGAGCAGGAGGAAGAATCCCATCAACATTGAGATTGCTCAAACCATTCAATGCATTATACACCCAATCAGATCACCTCACAGGTGCCTAGTCACCAGACGTTGCAATTTGCAGAACTAAAAACTTTCTTGGTAAGAGCAACCCTTAGTCCTACTCACCAATTTATTTGCCTTTTTTCTGTACTCATTTCATCTTCTCTACATCCTTCCTAAAATGAGGCCTCCAGACCTGTATGCAGTACTCAAGATGTGGCTTGAACATTGCCTTAAAGTAGAAGATAATCCCCTTCTTATCTCTGCTAGCAAAATTCTTGTATATCATTGACAAGATCAAATGTGCTGCTCTGGCAACCTGTCTGCACTGCCCAGAAAATTTCATATCCGAATGCACAATTACCCCCAAGTCTTTTTTCGCTCTACTACCTCAGTGTAGTACTGCATAGTTGGTACATTACTCTTGGGTTACTGATACCCATATGCAGTAGTTTGAATTTGTCAACATTAAACTTTATTTGCCACCTCTCAGCCAGAGTGCCTATCTTTTCTAGATCCAGTTACAGTAGCATGTTGTTATTACTGTCATTAACAACCCTACCAACCTTTCTATCCTCTGCAAACTTGGACATTAAGCTGATATATCATCAATATCATTGATAAATAAAGAAAACAACAATAGGCCCAACACCGAACCTGAGGGGACTCCACTAATGCCATTTGAATACTACTCTTTGTTTGCTCCCATTCAACCATCCTTTATTCATAGCAGCAATTTGTGCTTAATGCCATACTGCTTTAATTTGTACTGCAGTCTTCGATGTGCAACAGTATCAAAAGCTTTCCTGAAATCCAATTATATGATATCAAAATTATTCTTTGCGTCCAGTTCCTTTCTGACCACATTGTAGTATCCACTCAAACTGGTCAGACAAGACTTACCCTTAACAAACCCATGTTGTGTCTGAACTATGAATGCAGTCTTGTCTAGATCACCCTGCAACGCTTCTTTAATCAGTTACTTCCTTATTTCTCTCGAAACAGAAGTTAAACTAATAGGATTGTAATTATCTGTGTGTCACCCTTTGATCCTCCTTTGTGAATTGGGGATATGTTTGTGCATCTCTAGTCCGTGGGGACCTACCCTGAATCTAAGAAATCTCTTATAATTATGGCTAATGGTTTGCTTATTTCCTTTGCTGCCTCCTTTAATATAAATGGATAGCTCCCATCCACCCTATATCCCCTTCTTATGTTTAACTTCAACAATTTCTCCTCTACTTTGCTCTCAGTTTTAACAAAATCATTTAGCTCCTCTTTTGGAGTTTGAAACTTCTAGCCTCCACTTCCTACAGAATTCCTCACGTGTGAATGTAGAAGCAAAGTACTCATTCAGTTTGTCAGCTATCTGAGCAGGATCGTCAACAGTCGAACCATTGATATCAACTGGATCAAACTGATTCATTCCTTTCCTTCTATAGTCTATATAAGTAAAGAAGTTTTTGCTGGTTTTCTTTGCATCCTTTGCCAAAGATTTCTCATAATCTGCCTTTGCTTGCCTAATGTCCTTTGTGATTTGATTTCAGACTAGCTTATATATACCATTGGCTACTGTATTACCTGATAATTTATATGCAGCCCATATTTTTCTTAGTTTCACAGTTTTTCTTAGTTGGTATGAAAAGGCTAATTGCTTCCAAGATTAATTCCTTGAATGCTTCACATTTATAATTTACTGTTGGTAACATCATCAGTTGGTCCCACTGTGTAGAATTTAAAAACTGTCTGAGACTACTGTAGTCACCTTTATGAAAGCAAAAACCCTTCCTTTTAACCCTAATGGTAGTTACATCTTTAAGTAAATAACACATCAGTACACTATAATCACTGCCACCTAGGGTTTCTTTATCTGCAGATTCTTAATTCATGAATAATCACTGCTGATAATCAGATCAGGAGTTACTTTCTCTGGTTGGTTCTTGAACATGCTGCTGTAGGAAACAGTCATCCAATAAATCCACAAAAGTCTTGCTAGTGTTCAGTGACCAACCTACAAATTCCACTCAATATATATGGGAAGTAAAATCCCCCATTATAAGACATTCTGATTTATTCACCCACTGTATTTCTCTTTTTCTCTTCCATTTGTGGGTTGTACTCTTCACAGTCATTAGGCCTATAACACATTCCTACTGTCAATTTTGCTTTCCCAGTGCTTATGTCACACCAAACTGACTCAAGACTGCATGGTCCATACTTGTCAACTGTATGCACTTCTTAACTTACAACATAATCCCTCCTACATTTCTATCCTGTCTGTCCTTTCTGTACACAGTGTACTCCTCAAATTTTGCATTTTTTATATCTGTCTGACACCACGCATCTCATATCCCAACAATATCCACCTTTGATGTTTTGACCAGTGCTTCAAATTCATAAAATTTATTTACTATACTCCTAGCATTTGTGTATATGCAAGTGTACAGAACCTGTTCTTACTCTTTGATTCCCATTACACAGCCCATATACTTACTTGTTCCTTGATGACTCCCAGAAATTTTTGAAATTTCTAACACCTTGCTATCCAGGCTGCTGCTCATTCTAATAGAAGCAGTTCAAGAATCACTTTCACCTCTGCCTATGGCTACTGTTAATCTATTGGTCTGTGCATTCCTCCTTATTTGCTCTTAATATTATACTGCTCTAATTTGTACTGCAGTCTTTTATGTGCAACAGTATCGATGGTTTTCCTGAAATCTAAGTATACAATATAAAAATTTTCTGCATCCAGTTCCTTTTTGATTGCCTCATAGTAACCATTCATATTTGTCAGACAAGATTGTCCCTTAAAAAAAACCCATACTCTGACTGAAATATAGCTACATTCCTGCTTAGATGATCCTGCATTACTTCTTTAAACAGTGACTTCCTGGAACAGAATTTAAGCTAACAGGTCTGCAATTAGTTGTAATTGCTAATTACATTTGTAATTAACAGTTCCGTAATTTCCTTGCACATTGCTCTGTTCTTTTTGGTGATATTTTGAAATGTTGCATCCAGAAGTTGACAGTCATTTATATATCTGAAGTGTGTATTTGTAATTCTGTATTGGAATCAGGCTTATGCTTTTCTATTGAACTCATCATGGATCAGTGGATAAAAATGGGATTTTTAAAGCATTAAGGTGAAAACTGTGATAGAAAAGAGAGTACTAGTGATGATTGTGATGAAATCAGTCTTGTGTTTTCAGATACATATGAGGATCAAATTAATGACTCACTTGAACCATCTGTTAATGTTATTAAAGTAGTAAAGAAATCAAATCAAAAATATTATAAATAAATAAATAAATCTTTATTGTGAAGTAGAGTTACAGCACAATATCCCATCACGGCGATGAGCGCCAGGGGTTTGCATATAGCATAAATATGATGAAAATTATTTGAATGATGACTAGAGTGAACCTATTCCATTGTTTCATTTGTTTGGAGACAAAAATTCTGGTATATGCTGTATATTGCCATTCAACCTCAGGTGGCCTTTTGAAACATGCAAGGAATACCAGGCAAAACTATCAGGATTTTTATTTCAAGGTCAAACAACATTCATGCATCTTTGAAACTAATGTACAGAGTGATGGGATTGAAAATGTAGAAGCTGCTGGAGCCTTGTTTATAGTGTTGTATTTAATTGCAAAGGCCAGAGCTGCTGAAGTAATTGGCAAGACACTCATCAAATTTGCTGCCAGAGAATTGGTGAAAGTGATAATCTTGGACAATTTAAGAAAAACGATTGATAAGGTTCTTCTCAAATAATGCAGTTATTTCATTAACATTAGTAAAGGCATATGATGCAAGAAAGCAAGCTTATATAGCATCAGCCAAAAAAAAAAAAAAAAAACCCCGTCTCATTTCACCCATCCACTTGCTCCAAATGTTTGTCTAGTTCTGCCTTGAATCTATTTAAGCTATCAACTCCTACAATGATAGGTGGAAGTTTGTTCCAGCAATCACCCTCCCGCTGGCTAAAGGCAAACTTCCGCACATCTATCCCAAAACAGACTTTCCTCAATTTTAGTTTATGCCCTCTCAGGCGATTATTTTGAGCAAGAGGAAGAATCCGATCAGCACTGAGCATTCTAAAACCATTCAAGTCCTTATACACCTCAATCAGATAGCCTCGCAGGTGCCTAGTCTCCAGGCACTGTAATTTGCAAAATTTAAGCCTTTCTTCATAAGAGCAACCCTTTGTGACATTCAATAATCTTGTTGAAGATCATTCAATAATCTTCTGTATGTGTTTCAGCAGCTCTTTCAGCAGTTACAGAAGATCATTCAATAATCTTCTGTGCTTGTTCCAGCAGCTCTACATCCTTCTTAAAATGAGGCCTCCAGACCTGTATACATTTCTCAAGGTGTGGCCTGTCCATTGCCTTATACAAGGGGATAATCACCTCCTTATCCCTGCTAGAAAAATTCTTGTATATCATTGACAAGACACCATGAGTTACTCTTTCAGACTGTCTGCACTGCTCAGAAATTTCATATCTGACTGCACAATTACCCCCAGGTACTTTTCATTCTCTACCACTGTCAGTGTAGTACCACACTGTTGATACATTACTCTGGGTTACTGCATCCTGTATACAGCACTCTACATTTGTCAATGTTAAACTTCAGTTGCCACCACTCAGCCCATCTGCTCAACTTTTCTAGATCCTGTTGCAGCAGTGTACTGTCATTAGTGTCATTAACATACCTGCCAACCTTCGTATTGTTTGCAAACTTAGACATTAAGCCTGATATACCATCATCAATGTCATTATTAAATACAGAAAACAACAATGGCCCCAACACCGAACCCTGGGAGACTCTACTAATAACATTAATCCATGAAGAGCAGTGTCCATTGATTATCACTCTGTCTTCTCCCACTCAACCATCCCTTTATTCATAGCAGCAATTTGCCTCCATTGCCATACTGCTCAAATTTGTGCAGCAGTCTTCCATGTGCAACAGTATATGTTTATCAAAAGACTTTCTAAGATCCATATATATGATATCAAAATTATTCTTTGCATCCAGTTCCTTTGTGACCACATCATAGGATCCAGTCAAATTGATCAGACAAGACTTCCACCTAACAAACTCATGCTGTGTCCGAGCTATAACTGAAGTCTCGTCTAGATGATTCTGCCGTGCTTCTTTCACCAGTGCCTCCATTAATTTCCCTGGAATAGAAGATAAACTAACAGGTCTGTAATTGCTTGTGGTGTTCTTTCTTCCTCCTTTGTGAATTGGGGTCACATTTGCACATCTCCTGTCCATGGGTAATTGTTTGCTTGCTTACTTTGCTGCCTCCTCAATATAACTGGATAGATCTCATCCACCCCAGTGCCTTTCTTATGTTTATCTTCAACAGTTTCTCCTTCGCTTTGCTCTCAGTTATTACAAAATCATCTAGCTCACTGCCAGAGTTTAATTCACCTCTGGATTCTCCTCCCTAAATATCTCCTTGTGTGTGAATGAGGATGCAAAATACTCATTTAGTTTTTTAGCTACCTGAACAGGATCATCAACAGTTGAACCATTGATATCAAGTGTACCAGTCTAATTCATCCCCTTTCTTCTAGAGTTTATATAAGTAAAGAACTCTTTGTTGTTTTTCTTTGCATCCTTTGCCAAAGATTTCTCGTAATTTGCCTTTGCCTGGCTAACTTTCTTTGTGACTTGGTTACAGACCAGCTTATATCTATCATAGGATTCCGTGTCGCCCAATAATTTATATGTATCCCATGCATTTTTCTTCTCTGCCACATGTCTCATTAGTTCATATCACATCCATTTAGGCCTAAACCTTGAACAATATTTCTTAGTTGGTATGAAAAGCCTAGTAGCTTCCAAGATTAATTCTTTGAATGCTTCCCATTTTGAATTTGCTGTTGGTAACATCATCAGTTGGTCCCACCGTATAGAATTTAATTACTGTCTGAGACCACAGTAGTCACCTTTATGAAAGCAAAAATTCGTTCCCTTCCCTTTACCCCTGATGGTAGTTACCTCTTTGAGTAAATCTCACTTTAGCATACTGTGATCACTGCCACCTCGTGGTTCCTTTATCTGCAGATTCTTAATGCATGAAGAATAACTACTTATAATCAGATCAAGAGTATTACTCCCTCTAGTTGCCTCCTGAACATGCTGCTGTAGAAAACAATCATCCATTAAATCCACAAGAACCTTGGTAGTGTGTGTGTGACCGACCCACAAATTTTAGTTAATATCTGAAAAATTAAAATCTCCTATTATAAAACACTGATTTTCTGTCCCACTCTATTTCCCTATACAGATGTGTATTATACTCATCAGAGTAATTAGGCCTATAACACACTCCTGCTCTCAATTTTGCTTTCCCAGTGCTTATGTCATACCAAACTGACTTGACACTGCTCTGTCCCCCTCTCCCATGTCTACAGGCTGTACTTCCTTGGATTTTGTGTTTCTTAACTAATAGCATAAACCCTCCTCCCTTCCTATCCTGTCTATCCTTCCTGTGCACATTGTAATTCCCGAATTCCATTTCTGCATTCCTTATATCTGTGTGATACCACGTCTCTGATATCCCAACAATATCTGCCTTTGATGTTTTGACCAACTCAAATTCGTCAAATCTATTTACCAAACTCCTTGCATTGTGTTCACGCAAGTATACATGCACTAGTTTCCATTCTTAGCTACCATAACAAAGCCCATGTATTTACTTGTTCTGCAATGACTCCTAGTAGTCTGAAATCCCCTACACTTTATTTTTGTGACTGCTGCTCATTCCAATAGAAGCAGCACAAGAATCACTTTCACCTCTGCCATGGCTACTGATAATCTATTAGTCCGTGTATCCCCCAAAGTTTTCTGATCAACGTAACACTGACTTGATAACATCAGAGAACAAATATTCATGCGCCCTTTCTGTTTGTCTCCCATCCCTGTAGAAGCAGTCTCTCCTGTTAACATGCACAGACCAGAATGAGAAAAATTCTACCCATTGAGTCTTGCACAATCTCTCCAAGGTCGTATTGAACCACAATTGATAGATATCAATGGAAATGTAAAGCAGAATTATTATCCCGAGTATGAGTAAACCTGTCATCATCATCATCAGCCATTTTCAATCCACTGCAGGATGAAGGCCTCTCCAGCAACTTTTCAGTTCCTTCTGTTTTGTGCAATGGCCATCCATTTACTACCCACAAACTCATAAATTTCAGCTATCCATCTCCGCCGTTGTCTTCCAGGTTTTCTTCTAGCTCCTCTTGGGTACTATTCTGTTATTTTTTTTAGTCGATCTGTCATCATGTCTTCGAGCTATGTGTCCTGCTCAAGACCATTTTAGTTATTTAGTTTTGATAAGAATGTCCTGTACTTGAGTTTGCTGCCTAAACCATGTGTTTCTCTTCTTATCTAACAGTCTGATTCCCAATATAATTTGTTCCATTCTTCGCTGTGTAGTTCTCAGCTTCTCTTCCATTCTTTTGGCAAGTGCCCAAGTTTCACTTCCATAAGTCATGGTGGGGAGTATACATTGGTTCATTATTTTACGTTTCAGACAAACTGGGATATTGCTCTTCAGTGTGTGACTATATTTCCTGAATGCTATCCATCCAAAATTTATTCTTCTCTTGACGTCCAGCTATTTATCATTATTACAGCTAATAACTTGTCCCAGATAAGTATATGGCTCCACCTTTTCAATTACTGCTCCTTCAATCATTATTTCCCTTTCTGTGGCATACTTGTTCATCATTACTTTTGTTTTAGCCATATTCATCTTTAGTCCAAAATCCTTACTAACTGTGCATAACTGATTAAGATTTTCCTCTAATTCTTTGGGATCGTGGCTTATGGCCACAATGTCATCTGCAAATCGTAAATGGTTTAGGTACTCTCCGTTCACATTGACTCCTTTCTGCGTCCAGTCTAATCTTCTGAAAGCTTCCTCAAGGGCAGCAGTAAACAGCTTCGGAGATATTGTGTCTCCTTGTCGAACTCCTTTCTCGATTTTAAATTTCTTACTGTCTTTGTCTAGTCTAATAAAGGAGGTAGCACTCTCATATATTTTCTTCAAAATCATAATATATGGGGTATCTATGCCTTGTCTTTTCAGTGCCCAAAACATTGCCTTATGCTGTGTGGAGTCAAATGCCTTTTATTAATCCACAAATGCCAGGCATAATGGTGTTTTATATTCATTTGCTTTCTCCATTAGCTGTGATATTACATGAAGATGATCCATAGTTGAGAATCCTGTCCTAAAGCCAGCTTGCTCTTTCGGCTGATTCTCATCAAGTATTCTTTCTAATCTGTTAGTAATGACCCTTGTGAACAACTTGTAGATGTGGGATAACAAGCTAATTGGTCTATAATTTCCAATTTCTGATTTATCTCCTTTCTTATGCAGCAAAACTATGATTGCATTATTCCACTGCTTAGGTGTCACACCTTTTCTAATGCATTTTGTGAAGAGCCTTGCCAGTTTTTGTGTTATGTCTCTTCCTTCCAATTTTAACAACTCTACAGTAACTTCATCTTCCCCCGTAGCTTTCTGATTCTTCATTTTCTTCAACGCATGTTCTACCTCATCGGAAAGGTTATTGGGTATGTCGTATGTGTTAATAATTTGCAATCCATCTTCACCACTGCTGGTATCATTTTCTTGCTCCTTATATAATTCTCTATAGTAGTCTTCTGCTATTTGAATTATGCCTTCTCTGTTATTTATAAGTACACCATCACTATTCTTTAGTTTCAGTATTATTTGTCTTTCTGTATTACTGCTCATGGCTGCTGATTTAAGTCCTTTGTTTTCCTTTAATGCTTGTTCTACTTTTCTTGTGTTAAAGTTAAAGTAAAGCTGTATTTGGAGTTAATTAACTGAAAATTGATGATATAGTGAACTCGCCAGTCTTTTTGTCTTCGTCATTTTTATGCCAAATAAAGTTCATGAATATATTTTGTTCTCTAAACCTTTGCCAATTCGTACAACTGGAGAAGAGATTTTTAAACTTATTTACTATTTCGTGTCAGACAATAGTATAAACTGGAAGTGATGTATTGGGATAAGCACAGATGGTGCTAAAGCCATGGTTGGTACAATAAAATGACTTGTTTCACATATTCAAGCTGGTGCCCTGCAAGTAAAATGTACCTGCTGTTGTATACACTAGGAAGTCTTCACCACCTGAGATGGTCAATGATTTAAGAGATGTACTTAATGAAGCTGTTAAAATTGTCATGTTAAGGGTAGACCACTGAATTCTTAACTTTTCTCAGCTTTGGAAAAACTTTTTGAAGAGATGAGCAGGCTTTATAAACAACCTCTTGGTGATTCCCTTTTGTGGAAAATTCTTTGCTTGTTTTTTCAAGTTGCAGGAGGAACTTAGTCTTTCTGTATGAACCCTAAGGGTGACACAAATAATTATAGACCTGTTAGTTTAACTTCTGTTCTGGTGAAAATAATGGAGTCACAGGTTAAAGAAGTGATGCAGGATATGAAGACTGCAGTAATAGTTCAGACAAGAATGGATTTGTGAAGGGAAGTCTTGTCTGACCAATTTGATTGGGTACTACGACATGGTCACAAAGGAACCGAATGCAAAAAATAATTTTGGTATCATATACTTGGATTTCAGGAAAGCTTTTGATACTGTTACACATGGAAGACAAATTGGAGCAGTATGGCATTAAGGGCAAGTTTACTGCAATGGATAAAGGGATGGTTGAGTGGGAGACAGCAGAGAGTAGTAATCAGTGGACACTGCTCCACATGGACTAATGTTATTAGTGGTTTCCCCCAGGTTTCGGTGCTGGGCCCAGTGTTGTTTTGTGTATTTATCAATGATATCAATGAAGCTATATCAGGCTTAATGTCCAAATTTGCAGAAGATACAAAGGTTGGCAGTGTTGTTAATGACAGTAAAGACAGTATGTTACTGCAACAAGTTCTAGAAAAGTTAGGCAGATAGGCTGAGAAGTGGCAACTGAAGTTTAACATTTACAAATGCAAAGTACTGCATATGGGTCACACTTACCCAAGAAAAAAACATACCAACTGTGTGGTACTACACTCTGGGAGGTGGAGAATGAAAAAGACATGGGGGTATTTGTGCAGTCAGATATGAAGTTCTCTGAGCAGTGCAGATGCACTGCCAGAGCAGGTCATGGAGTTTTGTCAATGTTATATAGGGATCTTGCTAGCAGAGACAAGGTGATTATCCCTTTGTATAAGGCAATGGTCAGGCCACACCTTGAGCACTGTTTACAGGTCTGGAGGCCTTGTTTTAGGAAGAATATAGAGTTCAGAGTACAGAGAAGGGCAACAGGATTGGTAAGAGGAACAAAGGGGTGCTCTTACCAAGAGGGGCTTAAAATCTGCAAGTTGCAGCATCTGGAGACTAGGCACCTGCGATATGATCTGATCGAGGTGTACATAGGATGGGATACACTTAAATGGAGAGGGTGCAAGAATATTTTTTGATGCTATCGAGGCAGTGTTAGGTGAGTCGGAAAACTTCTAGCTTGGGGTGCATACAAGGACTAATAGATTAACAGTAGCCACTGGCAGAGGTGAAAGTGATTCTTGCACTGCTTCTATTGGAATGAGCAGAAGCCTGGAAAACAAGATGCAGGATATTTCAGACACTGCTGGGAGTCATTGCGGTACAAGTAAACACATGGGTTGTGTAAGGGTAGCTAAGAATAGGAACAGGCGCATGTATACTTTCCTGTACACCAGTGTTAGTAGTTTGGTTGATGAATTTGAGGTACTGCTCAAAACATCAAAGGCAGATATTGTTGTGATATCAGAAACATGGTGTCACACAGATATAAGGAATGCAGAACTGGAATTTGGGGCGTACAATCTGTACAGAAAGGATAGGAAGGAGGGGTTATGCTATTAGGTAAGAAACACATAAAATCCAAGAAAGTGAAGCCAGTCAACATCGCTGGACAATGTAATGTCGAGCCAGTTTGGTGTGACATAAGCATTGGGAGATCAAAATTGAGAGTAGGAGTGTGTTATAGGCCTAATGGCTCTGATGAGTATAATAAGAAACTGTACAAGGAAATAGAGTGGTCCAGTAAATCAGAGAGTCTTATAATGGGAGATTTTAATTTCCCAGATATTGACTGGAATTTGTGGGTTGGTCACTCACACACTAGCAAGGTTTTTGTGGATTTATTGGATGATTGTTTGGGAGGCAACTAGAGGGAGTAATACTCTTTATCTGATTATGAGTAGTGATTCTTCATGCATTAAGAATATGCAGATAAAGGAACTACTAGGTGGCAGTGATCACAGTGTGCTGAAGCGGGATTTACTCAAAGAGGTAACTACCATCAGGGGTAAAGGGAAGGGTTTTTGCTTTCGTAAAGGCGACTGTGATGGTCTGAGACAGTATTTAAATTCTATATTGTGGGTAGTAAATGGATGGCCAGTGCTCAAAACAGAAGGAACTGGAAAGTTGCTGGAGAGGCCTTCATCCTGCAGTGGATTGAAAATGGCTGATGATGATGATGACTGTGGGACCAACTGATGGTGTTACCAACAGCAAATTCAAAATGGGAAGCATTCAAAGAACTTACCTTGGAAGCTACTAGGCTTTACATACCAACTAAGAAATATTGTTCAAGGTTTAGGCCTAAATGGATGTCAGTTGAACTTATGAGACATGGCAGAGAAGAAAAAATGCATGGGATACATATAAATTAATGGGTGACATGGAAGCCTATGATAGATATAAGCTGGTCTGTAACCAAGTCACAAAGGAGATTAGGCAGGCAAAGCAGATTATGAGAAATCCTTGGTAAAGGATGTAAAGAAAAACATAAAAGAGTTCTTTACCTATGTAAACTCTAGAAGGAAAGGGATGAATCAAAGTGGTACACTGGATATTGATGGTTCAACAGTTGAGGATCTTGCTCAGGTGGCTAACAAACTAAATGAGTATTTTGCATCTACATTCACACATGAGCAGTTATTCAGGAAGGGGAATGCCAGAGGTGAAGTAAACTCTGGCAGTGAGCTGGATGATTTTGTAATAACTGAGAGTAAAGTTGAGAAATTGTTGAGGATAAACAAAAAAGGCAATAGGTAAAGAACTCTTTTCTGTTTTTCTTTGCATCCTTTGCCAAGGATTTCTCCTAATCTGCCTTTGCCTGCCTAATCTCCTTTGTGACTTGGTTACTGACCAGCTTATATCTATCATAGGCTTCCATCACCCATTAATTTATATGTATCCCATGCATTTTTCTTCTCTGCCACATGTCTCATTAGTTCATATCACATCCATTTAGGCCTAAACCTTGAACAATATTTTTTAGTTGGTATGTAAAGCTTAGTAGCTTCCAAGATAAGTTCTTTGAATGCTTCCCATTTTGAATTTGCTGTTGGTAACATCATCAGTTTGTTCCAATGTATAGAATTTAAATGATGTCTCAGTCCATAGTAGTCGCCTTAATACAAGGCCTTGAATGGTTTGAGCATCGTAGTCACTGTAATACAAGGCCTTGAATGGTTTGAGCAGGCTCAATGCTGATGTGCTACTTCCGCTTGCTCAGATTAAGCACCTGAGGGGCATAGATTCAAATTGAGGAAAGACAGTTGTAGAAAATATGCGGAAATTTGCCTTTAGCCAGCGGGTAGTTGATTGCTGGAACAGACTTCCATCTGTGGTTGTGGAAGTTCATAGCCTAAATAAATTTAAGGCTGAACATGAGAAACATTTAGGGTGACTGGATGGGTGAAATGGGAAGGGGTTTTTATGGCTGATGGTATATAAGATTGCTTTCTCTTTAGTATTAGTGCAAGAAAGCAAGCTTATGCAGCATCAGCCAAAAAAAAAAAAAAACATCCCAACCCATCCATTCTCTCTAAACGTTTTTCCACTTCTTCCTTGAATTTATTTAAGCTATCAACTTCCACAACAACAGATGGAACTTTGCTCCAGCAATCAACCACCTGCTGGTTAAAAGCAAATTTTCGCACATCTATTCAACAACTGCCTTTCCTGAATTTCAGTTTATGCCCACAGGTTTCTAATCCGAGAAAGAGAAAGAATTCCATCAACATTAAGCCTGCTCAAACCCATTCAAGGCTTTATATACTTCAATCAGATCATCTCGCAGATGCCTAGTCCCGAGACACTGCAATTTGCAGAACTTAAGCCTTTCTTCGTACCCCTCAACAGTCTTGTTGCTCTTCTCTGTACTCGTTCTAGCAACTGTACATCCTTTCTAAAATGAGGCTTCCAGACCTGTACCCAGTACTCAAGGTGTGGCCTAACCATTGCATTATACAAGGGGATAATCACCCCAGTATCTCTCCTAACAAAATTCCTTTGTATTATTGACAAGATTCCATGACCCACTCTGGCAGCCTACCTTCACTGCTCTGAAAACTTCATACCTGGCTGCACAATTACCTCCAGGTCTCTTTCATTCTCCACTACCTGGAGGGTTGGTACATTTCTATGGGGTTACTGCTACCCATTGTGCCTCCTTAGCCAGGTGGGAAGGAACAGCAGTGCGTATCACACGCGTCTTGATTAGACCAGGGCTCGAGCCCATCACCACCAAATACGGAGGATGCGGAAAGGTCAAGGGAAGGACCACCGCATATTTCCGGAGCAATATGGCCTTTAGCATTAGTAGAGGCATTTGATGCAAGAATGCAAGCTTATGCAGCATCAGCCAAAAAAAAATAAAAATAAAATAAATAAAAATAAAAAATGACCACTTCCACTTCACCCCTCTGTTCGTTCGAAATACCTGTCCAGCTGAGCCTTAAACTTATTCAGGCTATCACCTCCACGACAAGGGATGGAAGTCTGTTCCACCAACCAACCACCCGCTGGCTAAAGGCAAATTTCCGCACGTCTATCCTATATCTGTCTTTCCTCAATTTGAATTTATGCCCTCTCAGGTGATTATTCTGAGCAAGAGGAAGAATCCCAACAGCATTGAGCATGCTCAAACCATTCAAGGCTTTATGCACCTCTATCAGATCACCACGCTGGTGCTTAGTCTCCAGTCACTATAATTTGTAAAACTTAAGCCTTTCTTCGTAAGAGCACCCCTTTGTTCCATTCACCAATCTTGTTGCCCTTCTCTGTACTCGTTCCAGCATCTCTACATCCTTCTTGAAATGAGGCCTCCAGACTTGTATACAGTACTCTAGGTATGGCCTAACCATTGCCGTATACAAGGGAATAATCACCTCTTTATCCCTGCTAGAAAAATTCCTATATATCATCGACAATACACCATGAGCTACTGTTGCACCCGTCTGCACTGCTCAGAAAACTTCATATCTGCCTGCCCAACCACCCCCAGGTCCCTTTCATTTTCTACCACTGTCAGTGTAGTACCACAGAGTTGATAAGTTGCTCTGGGGTTGCTGTCCCATATGTAGTACTTTACATTTGTCAAAGTTAAACTTCATTTGACACCTCTCAGCCCATCTGCTCAACCTTTCCAGATCCTGTTGCAGTAGCATAGTGCCAGTGGTGTCCTAAACAACTCTGCCAACCTTCGTATCGTCTGCAAACTTGGACATTAAGCTTGAAATACCATCATCAATATCATTTACTAATACAGAAAACAATAATAGACCCAATACTGAGGAAGGAGAATTATGTAAGTAAAGTAAACATTGGCAATGAGCTGGATGATTTTGTAATAACTGAGAGGAAAGTGGCGGAGAGATTGTTGAGGATAAACATAAAAAAGGCACCTGGGGTGGATGGGATCTATCCAGTTATATTAAAGGAGGCAGCAAAGGAAGTAAGCAAGCCCCTAGCCATAATTATGAGAGCTTCTTTGGACTCAGGGGAGGTACCCATAGACTGGAGATGTGCAAATGTAACCTCAATTCACAAAGGAGGATCAAAGGCTGACACAAGTAATTATAGACCTGTTAGTTTAACTTCTGTTCCAGGTAAATTAATGGAGGCACTGGTTAAAGAAGCACTGCAGGATCATCTAGACAAGAATTCAGTTATAGCTCAGACGCAGCATGGTTTTGTTAAGGGCAGGTCTTGCCTGACCAATTTGATTGGATACTATGATGTAGTCACAAAAGAACTGGATGCAGGGAATAACTTTGATATTATATATTTGGATCTTAGAAAGGCTTTTGATACTGTTGCACATGGAAGACTGCTGCACAAATTGGAGCAGTGTGGCATTGGAGGCAAATTGCTGCTATGGATAAGGGGATGGTTGAGTGGCAGAAGACAGAGAGTGGTAATCAATGGACACTGCTCAACGTGGACTAATGTTATTAGTGGAGTTCCTCAGGGTTCAGTGTTGGGTCCGTTGTTGTTTTCGGTGCTTATGAATGATATTGATGATGGGATATCAAGTTTAATGTCCAAGTTTGCAGATGATACAAAGGTTGGCAGGGTTGTTAAGGACACTACTGACGCTATGCTGCTGCAACAGGATCTGGAAAGGTTGAACAGATGGGCTGAGAGGTGGCAAATGAAGTTTAACATTGACAAATGTAAAGTACTACATATGAGAAACAGTAACCCCAGAGCAACGTATCAACTCTGCGGTACTACACTGACAGTGGTGGAGAATGAAAAGGACCTGGGGATAATTGTGCAGGCAGATATGAAGTTCCCTGAGCAGTGCAGACGAGCTGCAAGAGTAGCTCATGGTGTCGTGTCAATGATAAAGAGGAATTTTTCTAGCAGGGATAAGGAGGTGATTATTCCCTTGTATAAGGCAATGGTTAGGCCACATCTTGAGTACTGTATACAGGTCTGGAGGCCTCATTTCAGGAAGGATGTGGAGCTGCTGGAATGGGTACAGAGAAGGGCAACAAGATTAGTGAATGGAACAAAGGGGTGCTCTTACGAAGAAAGGCTTAAGTTTTGCAAATTAGAGTCTGGAGACTAGGCACCGGAGAGGTGATCTGATAGAGGTGTATAAGGCTTTGAATGGTTTGAGCATGCTCAATGCCAATGGGATTCTTCATCTTGCTCAGAATAATCAGCTCAGAGGGCATAAATTCAAATTGAGGAAGGACGGATGTCGGATAGATGTGCGGAAATTTGCCTTTGGCCAGCGGGTGGTTGGTTGGTGGAACCGACTTCCATCACTTGTTGTTGAAGTTGATAGCCTAAACAAATTTAAAGCTCAACTGGACAGGTATTTCGAACGAACGGAGGGGTGAAATGGGAGTGGTGTGTGTTTTTTTTTTTTTTTTTTGGCTGATGCTGAATAAGCTTGCTTTCTTGCATCATATGCCTCTACTAATGCTAATGCTGAACCCTGAGGGACTCCACTAATAACATTAGTCCACGATGAACAGTGTCCATTGATTACCACTCTCTGTCTTCTACTCCTCAACCACCCCTTTATCCATAGCAGCAATTTGCCTCCAATGACACACTGCTCCAATTTGTGCAGCAGTCTTCCATGTGCAACAGTATCAAAAGCCTTTCTAAGATCCAAGTATATAATATCAAAGTTATTCCCTGCATCCAGTTCTTTTCTGACTGTATCATAGTATCCAATCAAATTGGTCAGGCAAGACTTCCCCTTAACAAAACCATGCTGTGTCTGAGCTATAACTGAAGTCTTGTCTAGATGATCCTGCAGTGCTACTTTAACCAGTGCCTCCATTAATTTTCCGGGAACAGAAGTTAAACTAACAGGTCTATAATTACTTATGTCGCCCTTTGATCCTCCTTTGTGAATTGGGGTCACATTTGCACATCTTCAGTCCTGGGTACTTCCCCTGAATCCAAGGAAGCTCTCATAATTATGGCTAAGGCCCTGCTTACTTCCTTCGCTGCCTCCTTCAATATAACTGGACAGATCCCATTCACCCAGGTGCCTTTCTTGTATTTATCTTCAACAATTTCTCCTCAACTTTACTCTCAGTTATTACAAGATTCTCTAGCTTACTGCCAGAGTAGAATACACCTCTGGCATTCCCCTCGCTGAATAACTCCTCATGTGTGAATGTCGATGCAAAATATTCATTTAGTTTGTTAGCTACCTGAGCAGGATCATCAATAGTTGACCCATCGATATCAAGTGGACCAATCTGATTCATCCCCTTCCTTCTAGAGTTTACATAAATAAAGAACTCTTTGATGTTTTTCTTTGCATCCCTTGCCAAAGATTTCTCGTAATCTGCCTTCGCCTGCTTAACCTCCTTTGTAACTTGGTTACAGATCAATTTGTATCTATCATAAGCTTCTGTGTCACGTATTAATTTGTATGTATTCCATGCATTTTTCTTCTCTGCCATATGTCTCATTAGTTCATCTGACATCCACTTAGGTCTAAACCTTGAACAATATTTCTTAGTTGGTATCTAAAGCCTAGTAGCTTCCAAGATAAGTTCTTTGAATGCTACCAATTTTGAATTTGCTCTTGGTAACACCATCAGTTGGTCCCACTGTATAGAATTTAAATACTGTCTCAGTCCATCTTAGTCGCCTTTAGAAAGCAATAACCCTTCCCTTTCCCCCTAATGGTAGTTACCTCTTTGAGTAAATCCCACTTCAGCACACTGTGATCACTGCCACCTAGTGGTCATTTACTTGAAGATTCTTAATGCATGACGAATCACTACTGATAATCAAATCAAGAGTATTACTCCCTCTAGTTGCTTCCCGAACATGCTCATATAGAAAACAAACATCCAATAAATCCACAAAAGCTTGCTAGTGTGTGAGTGACCAGCCCCCAAATTCCAGTCAATATCTGGGAAATTAAAATCCCCCATTATAAGACTCTCTGATTTACTGGCCCACTCTATTTCCCTGTACAATTTCTTATTATACTCATCAGAGTCATTAGGCCTATAGCACACTCCTACTCTCAATTTTGCTCTCCCAATGCTTATGTTACACCAAACTGACTCGACACTGCTCTGTCCAGCAATGTCGACTGGCTTTACTTCCTTGGATTTTATGTATTTCTTAACTAATAGCATAATCCCTCCTCCCTTCCTATCCTGTCTATGGCTTCTGTAGACATTGTACTCCCCAAATTCCAGTTCTGAATTCCTTATATCTGTGTGACACCACGTCTCTGAAATTCCCACAATATCTGCCTTTGATGTTTTGAGCAATACCTCATATCCATCAAATTTATTTACTAAACTCCTAGCATTGGTTTGCACGCAAGTATACATGCACCTGTTCTTTTTCTTGGCTACGCTAACACAACCCATGTGTTTACTTGTACCCCAATGATTCCCAGCAGTCTCTGAAATATCCTGCATCTTATTTTCCAGGCTGTGGCTCATTCCAGTAGAAGCAGTGCAAGAATCACTTTCACCTCTGCCAGTGGCTACTGTTAATCTATTAGTCCTTGTATCCCCTCAATCTAGCAGTTTTTCGACCCACCTAACACTGCCTCGATAGCATCAGCAAACATTCTTGCACCCTTTCTATATAAGTGTATCCCATCCCTGTAGAAGCAGTTTCTCCTGTTAACAAGTACAGACTAGGCTGAAAAAAATTCTACCCCTTGAGCCTTGCACAATCTTTCCAGGGCCGAATTGGTCGACAGGGCTCTCATGATATACTCCCTCCTATCGTGTGTGGGCAGAATTGCAGACACTTTCGAATTTAACCCTAATTCACGGCTTTTTTTTCAACAGTGACCTGTACTTGTGAAGTAATTCCGCCGGTCTCCTACTCTTAATATCATTAGTGCCAACGTGTACAACTATATCACCTTTTGTGCCCTTAAAATATGATATCCGCTGTACAACGTCATCAACCTTTGCCCCTGGCAGACATACCCTAGTCCTGTTCCACCTATCCTTTTTACAAAGCATGTTTCCCGTTTCCCTGACAATAGAGTCACCAACAACTACTAGTTCCTTTGGGACCAGTGCATTCTGCCTTGGGGGCTGCCGCCGTGTTGCGTGATGACCAAGTGCAAGCTCTGTCATTGGTGTGGGCAGCTGAGAGCTTGATGGGCCCCTCACTTTTAATCCTTCTAGGGCATCCACCCTGTCCTTCAAGCTGTTATATAGGCCCATAACAACGCTGAGTTGTCACCTGATCTCCTTGCATCGCGCACACACAAACCTATCCCCCATGGCAGTATCATGTCCCGTACCCGACTGCTCCACCAACATCAAGCAAGTAGTGCATTTTAATAGGCCGTGATTCAGAGGGCAACTGTCCCCCTCAGTTCTCCCCTGAGCCACAACACTCCCATTAGCTTGAGCCTTTCGCTTTGCTGCTCTGGTCTAAATTTATCCATATAAGGATAAATTTATCCATATAAGGCAAGCTTCCATCAGTATTTCACATTCATGACACAGTGAAGATGATGATTGCAACACTGGAGCTGTGGGATAATGTCTCAATTGTGATGATTCGTTTTGTTGGATTCTTTTGGATTCTTTTTGTTGTCTGAACAATGTGATTATGAGCTCATCCGAAAAAATCAGTGAAAATATATTGAACCTTTTAAAGAGACACTTGAAACGCTTAATAAAAAATAACCATAAGTATTTTCCCAAAGAGGATAGCAGTGGTGAGTGGAAAAAGAAAAGAAGCCTTTTTCTGTCACTCTGCAGGCATTACCCTATAATTTGACACATTCAGGAAAACAGTTTCTTGAGATGCTTCATTCAGCTTCTTCAAACAGAAATGTGTTTTTCATCAACTTTTATATCAATAAAATTCACATTATTTTGGTTAGAAATTCTCAGTATCCAATCCCATCAGAGAAGTCAGTTATATATATTTTTTTTCCATTCCAACTATGGGTATATATGAGTTGAGATTCTCAGTGCTGGTTAACATCAACCAAAAAAATGGAATTGGTTTATTGACATAGAACCTCATCTTTTTCTTAAACTAAGGGAGATTGAGTCAAATATCCATTTATTACTGGCAGATCATAAAAAAAAGCAGCATGGCAAGGAAGTTATCATGGGTTTCAAGGCATTGTGGGGATATTCATTAAGAAACAAATACAAGGACTGTGTTAGGGTTACTAAGAGTAGAAGGTGCACCAAGCATTAGTGTACATGCAAGCATTGTACACTAATGCTTGATGCATAGTAAATAAATTTGAAGTTCTGGTTAAGTCATCAAATTGCAGTCTTTGTAGCGATATTAGAGACATGGTGTCACTCAGACAATGAATGCAGAATATGGAAATGGGGGAATCTAATGTGTACAGAAAAGAGAGACATGGGATGGAGAAGGAGTTGTGTTTTTAGTTAAGAAGTACATAAAATCTAAGGCAGCACATCCATTTGACGTGAGTGAGCAGCACAATGTTGAGTTAGTTTGGTGTAACGTTGTAATTGTCATGTAAAACTGTAATTATGCAGTCAGATATGAAGTTCTTTAAGCAGTGCAGACAGGCTGCCAGAATAGTTCAAGGGGGTTTTATCAATGATATACAGGAATTTTGCTAGCAGGGATAAGGAGATGATTATCCCATTGTATACAACAATGGTCAGGCCCCATCTTGAGTACAGCATACAAGTCTAGAAGCCTCATATTAAGAATTTTGTAGAGCTCCTGGAAAGGATACAGAGTAGGGCAATGAATTGGTGAGGAGGACAAAGAAAGTTCTGCAAATTGCAGCATCTGAAGTCTAGGCACCTGCAAGGTGAATGGATTGAGCAAGCTCAATGTCAGTGATATTCTCCCTCTTGCTCAGGCAATGAGGGGGCATAAATTCAAATTGAAGAAGGATGGCTGCAAGATAGACATGATGAAATTTGCCTTCAGGCAGATTTTTGTTGATTGTTGGAACTAACTTTTATCTCCTTTTTGTGTAAGTAGATATTTTAAATAAATTTAAGAAGGGGTGGAGAGGTGATATGGGAAGTTCTGTCATTGCTTTTTTTTTTTTTACTATGAGATGTTATAATTATGTTGCCTAACAGACAAACTTCACTTTATCTATGTGGTAGTTTTCATTACCACATAGATAAAGTGAACTATGTGGTAATGGTGGAATTGCACTAAACAGTATCATAGTTCGAGGCTTTCTTATTTTAATTAATTCCTTAAAGCAGAACAATTTAATTTTTGTGTATTCTTTGTTGATATTATTATTTTTATTCTTGATTATTTTCTACTGTAGTAGAGAGAGAGAATTTCTAAAGCTGGGTCATGGTCATTTACTAGCTATTCTGCTACACATTCACACTACAATGTAACCTCTTCTTATCAACAAACTATTAGTCTAAAAAATGCACTGCTTATGTAAGCAGTTTGTACCACAATTTATATGGGTGAAACATATGTTGAAAGAGAATAAGGCTGCTAACAAATGACCTTCAATTGCATATAGAATTTCTCTTCACTATAATAGAAAATATTAGAAGATTTGATAATGTTAAAGTTACTATAAATATAATGTATATAACAATATGTGTATATCGTATAGGGAAGGCAAATGGCTGACCATGTCTAATTTGGAAGAAGAACTTTTTACTGCTGTAAATAAGAACAATGTTGAGCTTACTAAAGCCTTATTAAGAAAAGGTAACATTCACTTTGAAAATTATATTTCAAATTACCAGTTGAATAGAGCCAAGATAAGATAGTTTTACACCTGAGACAGATATTTAGAAGTTTGCCCCTTCCCAACTAATTATATTATATGAACTATACTATCATTAAATTTCTAACTCTTATCCTCATATACCAACTTGTTGGGTAGGTGTCTCAGTTGCTACATTCTGTCCTAGCTCTGCATTTGCATTACATAAATTTTTCTCCATTACATACATATTTTTTGCAAAATATCATACCTCCCCCCACTTTTTTTTAAAAAAGTGTGGGGGGGTATGACAGGCACTTTAAAAAAAAAGGCAGGCACTTTTTTTTAAAGTGCCTGCCTGGCAACCCAAATGTCGCAGGTTTGAATCCCGCCTCGGGCTTGGATCAAAGTACTGTACTGAAAAAAACCTTGGGAGGTGCATTATGGCCACAGAAGCCGATGTGCCAACAACTACCAAAAAAAAAAAAAAAAAAAACCAGCACAAGTTAGCATTTATGTAAGTGAATACTTTTCTGTTATCCTTCTGCCACTAGCTACATCACTACTCGAGCAATGCAACCTTCGCTGCCATTAAACTTACATACAAATTACAAATGATAGATATGTATAAATATGTATATATATATATATATATATATATGTGTATATATGTAAAAAAAAAATAATATATATATATTATATATCTACAGGGTGTCTCAAAAATACACGGCATAATTTCAGGAATGAGTTCCTCATATGTAGACAATAAAAATATTTTATATCAACATATTTCTGGAAATGCGTTGTTCCCAAGTTATTAACTGGAATGTCTTATCTCCCACAGGTGATTTCCTTCATCACAAGGTACTGACAGAATTTGGTGGTTTTCCATTCCAACCATGTACTCAAATCAGGAGCAAGCGGATATGCGCTTTATGTACAGTTTGGCAGATGGAAATGCTCTGGAGGCTCATCGTTTGTACCATGAAGGCTACGTTTGTACCATGAAACCACTAGGCTACGGCGGCCAGCAGGCCGCCGTAGCCTAGTGGTTAGGCGCGCGGGTGCATAAGTACACGTGCCTTGAGTGACCGGGGTTCAAGCCCGTGACCACTGAATACGGTGCTGTTTCTTGTATTCTGTCTATCTTGTGAACTCCTCTGACCGTTTGGTTGTCCCGGAGTATAAACAGAAAATTTATTATTTATGAAAGGTTCCCAGACCGAAGATGTCCAGACAGGAAAACGTTTGAAGGTATCCATCGCTGCCTTCCTTTATACCTCGTGCTGCCGACAGAGGACAACCAAGATCTACGACTCCTGAAGTAGAGGAGGAGATTTTGGATGTTGTGGATGTTGTACTTCGATGACTGTATCCTGTCCATCATGAGGCTCTCTGTATCGCCATTGGAGCATATCGAACATCTCCTGTTCAGAGCTTATACGGCGAAGCAAACGAACCACTGTTATCGCTTCGACATAAGCAGTTGTCTCTAAAGTACGGTTTAAAACTGAAATTCCTGCCAGACCATCCTACGTAGCCATTTGTTTTTGAGCCACGATGGGAAAATTTGTTCAACACCCGTAAGACTGCCAATCGTCCTTTTGGTATTCGTCTCCAAGAGCTACTCAAAGAACTTAATATCAAGGAAGACAAGGTTGCCCAAACACCAAAGCAACCCCTTCCACCCTGGCATGCTCATGTTCCAGCATGTGACTTGTCCATTAGAAATTTGGGAAAGTCTGACACTCCATTGTTTGTCTACCTGCAGCTTTATTCAGCACACTGAGCTGAACATTCTGACTTCGCGCTAGTTTACACAGATGGCTCGAAGTCGGAATCATATGTAGGATCTACTGCTGTCTTTCCGGACACCACCATATCATGGCAGATTCTCCCTGAATGCAGCATATTTACTGCAGAGCTGCACGCTATAGAGTTAGCCTTGGATCACATTAGTAAATGCCAATACCAATGGTTCGTTTTATATTCCGACTCTCTCAGTGTGTTACAGGCTTTAATAACTGCGAGATATAATCCTCATCCGGTTCTGTCTTGCATTCAGCAGATGATTCACTTTCTCCATGAACGTGAATATGATATCCACTTCTGCTGGATTCCCAGCCACATTGGGATTAGGAGAAATGATTTGGCTGACACCGCAGCCAAATCAGCAATTCCCAGTAATAATCGCTGCCTGTCAGTCCTCTATACAGACTACAGGCAAATAATACACCAAAAGATATACTCCCAATGGCAGGATTCGTAGAATAGACAGACTATGAATAAATTATATCGTATAAAGCCTGTAATTGAATCATGGCAGTCTAGTCTGTGCAGGAATCGTAAGGAGGAAGTTGTTCTTGCCCGGACCTGCATAGGACATAGTCATTTGACACATTCGTATTTTCTGAGGGCTAATGATCCTCCTATTTGCGAGTCCTGTGGCACAATTTTATCAATCAGTTACATTTTAATTGACTGTCCAGTTTTTAGCAATATACGTTTTACCGCTTTTAACGGTCTGACTGAGCCGTAAACGCTCAGTCAGATTTTATCCGACAATGACCATATGTCTGCTATTTTTAGCTTTTTGAAATCAGTAAACCTTTTTACTCATATTTAAAAAATCTACCTTGTTCTTGTTACTTGTTTATTGATATTTGTCTTTTTCAGTTTATACTTGTTTTTATACCTTGACTTAGTGACCTAATTCATTAGGCCACTGAAAGTTTTACTTTTTTATGACCAGGTTTTGGTGCATTATAGCCTTAGTTGCTAATGCACCAATAAACCCAACCAACCAGCCAGCCTACACCAAAGCTCGCAACAATTGTAAAGCAGTTATTAATCAGTCCAAACTAGAGTTTGAACGGGCTAAGAGTAGAAAACTTGCTTCTTGCCCTAATTGTAGCTGAGCATTCTGGTCTCTTGCCAAAGCTATTGGTCGCAACTTTTGCCCACCTCTGCTCCCACCTCTGTCAAAACCAGATGGTTCTGTTGTCACTTCAGCCAAGGATAAAGCTGATCTGCTAGCATCCCATTTTTCTTCCAACTCATGTATTAATGATCTTGGTAAAACACCTCCCACCATTCCCAACACGTTCCATTCAATGCCTCCTGTGGTCTTCCATCAAAAGGATTTTTACGAATCTTGATGCTAAGAAAGCTCCAGGTCCCGATGGTATTTCTCCACTTGTTGTCAAAACCTGGGCTCCTGAACTTCTTGGTATTCTTTGCCTGAACTTCTTGGTATTCTTTGCCTGAACTTCTTGGTATTCTTTGCCGCCTTTTTTTTTCACCTTCTTATTCCAAAGGTGTTTTTCTTTCTGCTTGGAAATTTGCTCATATCCAGCCAGTTCCTAAAAAGGGTGACAAATCCCTCCCATCCAATTATCGTCCCATTGCAATTACTTCTACTCTTTCTAAAGTAATGGAGAAATCAATTAACCACCAACTCTAAAACTATCTAGAAACCTTCCGTCTGATCAACGATTGCCAGTATGGATTCCGTCAGTGTCGATCCACTGGTGATATTCTGTCTTATGTTACCCGTTTATGGACTAATTCAATGGAAAGGTTCAGTGAAACACAAGTAGTTGCTCTTGACATCTCAAAGGCTTTCAATTGTGTTTGGCATAAAGATCTTCTAAACAAGCTGCCATCTTATGGTTTGCCAACTGTTTTTTGTAATTGGTTATCCAGTTTTCTCTCTGATCGCTCACTGAGAGTGATGGTAGATGGCTCTCTGTCTTCTAACTTCTCCACAAATGCCGGTGTCCCCCAAGGTTCAGTTCTTTCCCCCACTCTTTTCCTCTTATATATTAATGACCTTATTCCATTGACTGGAAATCCTATCCATAGTTTTGCTGATGATAGCACATTGCATTCTACTTTCCATTTTGAGAAACCTTGCCCTGCTCAATCAGCTTCAACTTCTCAGAAATCTGCTACCAATTCCTTAAATGCCGATCTTCAGGTAATTCTCCAGTGGGGCAAAGACAACTTAGTTGATTTCAACCCTTCTAAAACTCGGTCTTGTCTTATATCTCGCAAAAAGGGTTCTTCTGCTCCTATGCTTATCTTTGGTGATACTCCGATTCCTAGAAAAAATGATACATCTCTTTTGGAGATTACCCTGACTTCTAATCTCTCTTGGCACAAGCACATTACACATATTGCTTCCTCTGCAACTAAAAAAACTTGGTTTTCTCTTTCGCTCTCGGCGTTACTTTTCTTCCAAACAGCTGTTCACTCTGAATAAATCGCAAATCCGCTGTGCCATGGAATATTGTTCCCACATCTGGGGTGGTGCCCCCAAAACCTCTCAGGCTTCTTGATTCCATTCAGAAGAGGGCAGTTAGGTTAATTAATGATTCATTTCTAGCAGAGTCTCTCCACTCGCTGTCTCATAGATGTACTGTTTCTGCTGCATGCCTCTTTTACAGATACTTCCATGGGCACTGTTCTTCTGAATTGGCTTCTATAATTCCCACTCTCTCTTTCAAAACAGTCCGAACACACTGGCCCCGAGTGCCAAGCGTTTCTAGTGATCAGGCGATATCTTTGCGATTATAAAGCGATTTCTAAAGTGATAGTGATACACATTTATACAGTTTAAAGAAAATTCTCTATTGTACATATATATATAGTTGCTGAAAAGTACCAGCACAAAGAATCCTAAGAAAGGAAAGACACCTTTCTTTTATTTATTTTCTAGTTCTACTAACTACTAATCAACTTCCGCTTGGTCACTAGGTGGCACCGCTCCTGCCTCCCCGTGGCGGGGCCGGAAACCTGGGAGGAAAAGCTCTCACTCCCAGGGCTAAAAGGAGCAAACATGAATGATCCAAATATCACAACCACAGATCCCAAAGACCCAACTCCTTTGAGTCGGAAAAATGAGGATAATGAGACAAATGTTACCAAAAGACAAAAAAAGGACATAACATCGCTTCATGCACCTACCTTTCTAGTCCTTCATTCAACATCAGAACAGCCATTGGGAAAACTGTCGCCATTTGTAATCCAAAAATGCCTAGAAAGTGTAGCTGGAACACCAAAAAATGTTAAGAGACTGAAATCAGGCGACATTTTAGTCGAGACAGCCAGTGCCAAACATGCAGAAAGACTGCTCCATATGAGAACTTTTGGAGGGATCCCAGTAGCAGTCTCTCCCCATAACAGCCTAAATACATCAAAAGGAGTAATTTCTGAATGGGACCTTATTAGTGTCTCAGAAGAAGAAATTAAAAATGAGCTAGAAGATCAAGGTGTCATTGCTGTGAGAAGGATTAATGTAACTAGAGATGGTATACTTACTCCAACTAGAAATTTGATACTGACCTTTAACACTCCCAAACCACCTACATCGGTAAAGGCTGGATATCTAAATTGTAACATTAGACCATACATTCCGAATCCTATCCGCTGCTTTAAATGCCAAAAGTATGGTCATTCACAAATGGCATGCCGTGGAGTTCATATCTGTTCCAACTATGGATCTCAAGATCATACCAATCAGAACTGTCCAGCCGAGCAACCAAAGTGTCCAAATTGTAAGGGGGATCATTCCGCCTATTCTAAGAACTGCGAATTCTGGAAAAGAGAAAAACAGATTCAACGATATAAAGTAAAACACTCCGTCACATACCAAGAAGCTAAGAGAACTGTACTGCCGACTATTTTAAACAGACCTTCCTATGCACAGGTCATAAAGAATCGGCGTACAATAGAGACGCAAACAGATTTCACGATTCCCCCAAAGAAGTCTATTTCGGATTGGGCACGAGGTCTACTTATCACATCCCAGCCGAAACAAAAAGAGAAAGTCACAAACACACCACTATCTGTACCTCCAAATGCAAAACACTCAGAAACAAAAGCCACAGAAAAACGTAATGTCATAAGCCAGAAGCCAACGGAACAAATGGATACAGAATTGACCAATCAAGCAGAGGAATCAGTACTAGAGATTTTTGCGGAAGAAGAGATGGATACCGGCAAACCATATTTTCCAAAGGAAAAACATAAACTTGAAAAGCTTAAAGCAACAGCTAAGAAACAGTCTGACACTTTCTCCAAAACCAAATAATGGGGATTATAATCCAATGGAACTGCAGAGGTTTCCGCAATAATATACATGATATATATGATCTGATTGCACAGCATACCCCGCTGTGTCTTTGCCTGCAAGAAACATATCTCAGACCTCAAGACTCTCCCACAGTAAAGAACTATATCACATACCGTAAAGACAGAGTAACAGGCGGCACGACCCATGGTGGTGTGGCAATTTTGGTAAATTCACACATTCCTTCCCAAGTTCTTCCACTAAACACAACCCTTGAGGCGGTTGCAGTACGCATAGCCATTAAATCTCTCATAACCATTATAACAATTTACGTTCCCCCAAACCAAGAATTACAACAACAAGACTTGGAAGATATATTAACTCAGTTACCTCCACCCTTCTGTATACTGGGAGACCTCAACGGACACAGTCCTATGTGGGGAAACACAGCCATAGACCGGAGAGGAAAACAGATCGAAAAATGGATAGAACAGAATGACTTAACCCTGTTGAATGATGGCACACATACATACACGCATCTTCCATCGGGAAGCAGCACAGCTATAGACCTATCATTATGCTCCCCAACACTATTTCCAATACTTGATTGGTCTGTACACAGAGATCCTCTCAGCAGCGATCACTATCCAATAATCATTTCCATGATATCAGGAACCACATGTCAGTCACGTAGAAATCCCAAATGGAAAGTAAATGAAGCGGATTGGGAAAAGTATAAATCCATTGTAAAATTAGATGCAGATATTATCAAGCAAAAACCGTTAGATGCAGCAGTACAATATGTAACAAATAAACTAATCCAAGCTGCTGAGCAGACTATTTCAAAAACATCACCACACCTTCCAACACATCCAAAACCATTGTGGAATGAAGAATGTTCACACACTAAAAGAGAGAGAAATAAAACATGGAATAATTTCCGAAGATGTCCCACTACAGAGAACCTAGTATTATTCAAAAAGGCACGAGCGCGAGGCAGGTATGTTAGAAGAGCCAGTAGCAAAGCATACTGGATAAAATTTGCATCCACTTTAACAAGTTCCACACCATCTCAAACTGTCTGGAATAAAATCAGCAAAATGAATGGCAGATACCAGATTAATCCACCTCCAATCCTAAACTGGAATGGACAAATCACCGCACAACCTTCAGAAATAGCCAATGCACTGGGCGAAACCTTTGCCAAAATATCAGCAACCACATCATATACTCCTAATTTTCAAATATACAAGGCAAGAATAGAAAAACACAAACTGAATTTTTCCACAAGAAATGACGAACAGTACAACCTTCTGTTAACTTTCCATGAATTAAGAACAGCTCTGTCGCAGACAAAGCAAAGCGCTGTAGGACCAGACCAAATTCACTACATGATGATAAAGGAACTTGACCACCAATCCCAAATGGCATTACTTGAACTGTTCAACAAAATCTTTCTAGAAAACAAGTTTCCAGATAGTTGGCATCATGCAATAATACTGGCCTTCCCAAAACCGGGAAAGGATCTTTCTAATCCACGCAACTACCGTCCAATTGCTTTAACAAGTTGCCTAGGCAAAGTTATGGAAAAAATCATCAACGCTCGTTTAATGTGGTATTTGACAAGTAATAAAAATCTTCTCGACTCGGCACAGCATGGTTTCAGGAAAAATCGCTCAACACTAGACCTACTTATAAAATTAGAAAACAATATACGGAATGCCTTCATCCGAAAGGAACATCACGTCATGATCTGCTTTGATATAGAAAAAGCTTACGATACGGCATGGCGTTATGGAATCCTTCAAAACCTATACCTCCTTGGTTTACGTGGACATCTTCCTAAATATATCCAAAATTTCTTGCAACACAGGACATTCCAAGTTAGGCTGCAGACAATCCTTTCAAAGGTTTTCATCCAAGAAGAAGGAGGGCCTCAGGGGTCTGTGCTTAGCACGACCCTGTTCGCTATTAAAATAAATACAATAACCGAGCAAATTCCAAGAATTGTTGACGCAGCTTTATACGTTGACGATTTCAGCATTTCCTATCACTCTCAGAATATGCGAAGTATAGAACGGCAGCTACAAGGAACAGTAAACAAAATAAGCAAATGGGCTCAAACAAATGGCTTCCGGATTTCCACACAAAAAACTGCGTGTATACACTTCTGTAGAAAACGAAACCTACACCCTGATCCTCAATTGAAACTTGACGGATATATTATCCCAGTAGTACCAAGCATAAGATTCTTAGGACTTCTTTTGGATAAGAAACTAACATTCCTTGATCACATTAAACAACTCAGGCTTTCTTGCTTAAAGAAATTAAACATTCTCAAAGTTCTTTCCGCAACAACTTGGGGAGCAGATCGATATACACTTCTCAAACTTTATCGATCTATAGTTCGTGCCAAACTAGATTATGGAGCAGCTGTTTACGACTCGGCTAAACCAAGTGCTTTGAGATGGTTAGACCCCATACACCACAGTGCACTCCGTATAGCACTCGGCGTTTTTCAAACTTCACCTATACAAAGCCTTTATGCAGAAGCCCATGAACCATTATTGGAGCTTAGACGACAGAACTTGTTATTGCACTATGCCGTCAAGATAAAATCTATCAGTGATCATCCAAATAGAGATTTTCTGTTTTCATATAACTGGGAAAACATATACCAAGCCCATCCACGGATGAATCGACCTGCCAACATCCGTCTGAAAGATTTACTACTAAGCCGAGAGCTTGATTATGACAACGTACACAGACCATTCCACCATGGTGCATAGTTCAACCCATATATGATATGTATTTTCAAACCTGGGGGAAAAACACTATCCAGAAAAAACTACCAGCAGTTATATGCAGCATACAAAGAATAATATCCACATCACACTTTCATATATACAGATGGGTCTAAATCAGAGACTTGTGTAGGCACTGCAATTCATTTTGAGGATCGTACCTTCATCCAACAACTCCCAAAAAAATGCAGTATTTTTACTGCTGAATTACAAGCCATTTCAATGACTATAAACCAAATCAAACATAAACAGATAGCAAACAGCATTATTTTCACGGACTCGCTTAGCTCTGTTACTGCCTTGCAGAACACAAATACCAAAGGACACCCAATCCTACAACATATCCAATTTTCAGTATCAACGGTATTACAAAGAAATCACAATATCAGAATCTGCTGGATTCCAGGCCACACAGGAATAACCGGAAACGAAAGAGCAGACAAAGCAGCAAAAGAAGCTTCCACATCTGATTATGCCTTTCATACAATGCCATATACAGATTACAAGTCCTTGATCCACCAAAGCAGTAGAAAACAATGGGAAAAACACTGGCTAGATCAGACTAACAACAAACTTCGCCTAATAAAAGAAACACTTCGACCATGGTCTACTAGCTTCCGATCGAATAGACAGGAAGAAATGATCCTCGCTCGATTGCGAATCGGGCATACACATATGACTCACTGTTATCTACTCAGAGGTGAAGACCCCCCCCTCAATGCCAAAACTGTCAAGTTCCGCTGACTATACAACACTTCATGGTGAACTGTCCAAAGTTTCATAGAGAACGTCAAAGAGCCTTTCAATCAATAATGAATAAACAAAACAATCTAATGCTTAAAACAATTTTAGATGACCGGCCAAATATAACCGAAGTTTTCTCCTTCCTTAAGTTAACTGGATACTTTCAAAACATATAAAATTAATAGTACACCTTTTATAGAGAAGCTACACAAATATATATAGCAAAGTCTTCGTTCTGCCATAAATCACAAGTGAAGTAAAAAAATGCCGATATACAAAACTCTCCTACCTAGGCTAGGCGGATTATAGCCTAAGCTGCTCTTGCGCCAATAGCTTGCAAATAACAACAGCAAATCCGAACACACTTGCGGCCACCAGCCAACATCCATTTACTGTCCAACTTCAAACTCACAGAACC
Organism: Mastigoproctus giganteus; assembly: GCF_048544385.1. NCBI lineage: Eukaryota > Metazoa > Arthropoda > Arachnida > Uropygi > Thelyphonidae > Mastigoproctus > Mastigoproctus giganteus. The sequence goes on along the minus strand of NC_143575.1, from coordinate 117,563,207 downwards.
AACTTTTCATCTTCCTCGTTTATTCACTCAACTGCCGTTTTCTGGAAAAACCTTCCTTCATACGCAATTCCTGAAAATGACACTCTATCGAAGTTCAAGTCCAATGTCAACAAATATCTTCTTTCATCTTCTCAACCTCCAACCCAAGCACGGTACTAAGTACTATAGGTTCTAATACCTCTTGTGTTTGGGGTTTACATAAAAAAAAAAAAAGTTCCTGTGGGACCAGTGCTTTCTGCCTTGGAGAATGTTGCTGTGTTGCCTGATGCGCAAGAGTGAGCTCTGGCATTGAGTTGGGCAGCCGAGAGCTTGATGGGCCCTCGTATTAATTTCTTCAAGGGCATTTACTCTACACCTCAAACTGTCATAGATGCCCATCAGAATGCTGAGTTGGCGCCTAATTTATTCACAGTCTCTGTACCTAGCACATACAAAGACATCCTTTTGCTAGATCATGTCCTGTTTTAGACAGTTCTGCAAACATTTCATAATTCGCAAATTATTTTAGACTGTGATGCGTTGGAGAATTGCCCCTTTGGTTCTCCCGCTAGCCACAGCACTCTGACTATTCTGTGAACACTGCTTTGCTGCTCTAGTCTTGGTCATGATTCCGTTAAGTATAATTTAATTAACAATGAACTTTAATAAATTTTACTGATTAATTGATAATACTATAGTAATCTAACAGATTTCTAATACAGTGCTATGTTTTTTGATATCTAGTTTTATGTTAAACCTTACGTTATTCAGTATAGTATAGCAATGGCGGCAAGTTACGAATGTAAAATCTATGAACATTAAGTATTAACTTTCAAAATTGCAATCCAAATTAAAAAAAAAACCACAGAGCTTGGCTAGAACTATAAAGCTATTTAATGAAAATAATTTAGTATAACAATTAAGTCAATAAAACAACTAAATATAAATGAAAACTTAGCATTTGCTGGAGGTGCAAAAATCTAGGACGACGTGGTTATAACCTCGTAGCCACTCTCCCAAAAATACAATCATTCCCCTATTTGTGCGGAAATTACGTTCCGGGAAAACCCCGCTCAATGCGAAACGTTTATATGACATAATGAGGGTTCCATACCTGTACAGAAAAAAAAAAAAGTGCAAAAAAATTAAATTGGAAAAAATCCTTCTTTGGTAAAAAAAAAAGAAAAAAATTAGAAACTTGGCCATAAAATTAATCTTGCCAATACTTAACCTCTAGATTTTTAATCTAATTTCATTGCTTCTTCATTGCTGTTTTCTTGTGATAAACTGCAACAGTATCTGGTACTTTTCATTTCAAAAAGTGCCAGTTAAAATTGTTTGCTTAGAAGCATGCTGTTTTTCTCTGTAAATTTGTTCGTAAGGAACTAAAGCTAATGATAAAGTTCTACGAAAATTTAAAGTCCTCTCCAAATTAAGATCAATATCCAGAGCTTCTTGGCTAAGTTGATTTGCGAGTCTTAAAAACTCAGCTAGTCTCTTTGTGGTCCAATTTTTGTGTGCATCTTCTTTGTTTTTATCATTTTTGTTATCTTCTACTTCACATTGCGATTCACTACTTCAATAATTGTCCTCTATGACATTCAAGGACTTTTGTGATATCTGCTGGTTCCAGTTCTTCAAATCCCTCTCTGCTAATCATTTTGCCAATTCTCACAATCTCAGCTACCTCTGGCATTTCGACCGTGGCTTCTTTAGTGTAGCTTTGTGGCCACAGCTTTTTCCACATTGCATTCATTGTTGAGTTCTTAACTTCACCCCATGCAAATTTGATATTTTTAATATCAGGAATGTTATTATTCCGCCAATAATCTCAAATTGAAAGTCTGCCTATTCCATCAGTAGCTTCTACCAATTGTAAAAAAAGATCTTAGGTAATAAAGATCTAAAGGAAGCTATAACACATTGGTTCATCGGCTGAATTTATGAACTTGTATTCGCTGGAAGAAAGGTAACTTACACATTTTGGGTGCAGATCGGACAAATATGTAGGATGACTGGGTGCATTGTCAAGAATGAGCAAGATTTTGAATGCTATGTTCTTCTTCAGGCAATATCTTTTTGTTTCGACACAAAAGCAATTTAAAAACCAATCCTCAAAGATTATAGCTGTCATCCAGGCTTTTTTTGCTGGATATACAATGAACTGGTAAGGAGCTTTTTGAGCTATTTTCTGATGTATAAATTAGAGAAGCAGCTTGCACTTAAAGTCAGCCTCTGCATTGCCATATAACAAAAGTGTTAACTTATCTTTTGCAGCTTTTAAACCTGGGATGGTTTTCTCTTCTTTTGAAATGAATGTTTGGCTTGTCATACACTTCCAAAATAAGCCAGTCTCATCAGCATTAAACACTTGACTTTCTAGGTAACCCTGAGTGGCAATAACATCCTTTAAAGTTTTCGGATACAAAGAAGCAACTTCCGTATCTGCACTGGCTGCTTCGCCCATTAATTTTTGATTGTGGAGACTTTGGCATTTTTTAAAATTTTCTAACCAACCCTTACTGGCCTGAAAGATGTCTGCATTGGATGGACTGGCTTCTTCTTGTAAGCAATTAAAAATTTGCAGAGCTTTGGCACGAATAATATCTGAAATAAGAGGCATTCTCTTTTGATTAAGGTCTTCTATCCAGAAAGAAAGTAATTGTTCAGTTTTCTCTATTAATGGATTTCTCACTTTTGTAGTGTTTTTTTTTTTTTTTTTTTTTTTTTTTGAAGCAACAATGATGTGGAATAGATAACTGAACTTTTAATTTTCTTGAATTTTCCCTAATTCGGCCAGTCACAACCTTTTCACCATTTTCTAACTCCTTAACACATTTTATAATTTTTCCTCTAAATTAAAAATTTTTTTTCATTGTAGCTTTCTTCATTTTATTCATTAATTAAACACACACTTCATATAGACAAGAAATATTAAATTAGAAAAAGCAATGCTTACCAATTAAAACACTTTACATTACACGAACCAGAAAAATATTCTGTCTGAACAGCTAACATAGGATAACTGATGAAGGTGGTCCCGAATGAGGAAGTAGTTTCAAAAATAACTGGACAAACACACCACCGTTTATTGCTATGTTTGGTTACAAGAATCAGTTTTGAACGCCCTGTGATATTTTTCTAAGGCACATTTCTGGAGGTCACAGCCATAAAACAAAAGCCATTTGCACTTTCTGGTTTATTGGGATTTTCTGTTAGTGCAATATAATTATAAATGGACAGCAAACTTGATCTTATTGCATTTGCAGTAATACTGACAGCTGGAATTCTGTTGGATTTTACGTTATTATGGTGAAATGTGTTTTTCTTTCAATGAAATCTTCAATCATGTAAAAAACGTAAATAAATTTTCAGACTCTGCCCTTCATTCCCATTTTTCAAGATTCATAAACAAAATCGCACAGATATTGAAATTCGCAGTGTAATTTAAAATTTTGGTAGTAAATACCTGACCACGCAATAAAAAACCGTACAAATCGAGGGATGACTGTACTTTGATATTATGAAGACTTTTGATACTGTTGCACATGGAAGACTGCTGTACAAATTGGAGCAGTGTGGCATAAAGGGCAAGTTGTTGCTATGGATAAAGGTAAGTGTGGGGGGAGAAGACGGAGAGTGGTAATCATTGGCCACACTGCTCTTCGTGGACTAATATGGACTTCGTGGACTTAGTGGAGTTGCCCAGGGTTCAATGTTGTGTCCATTGTTGTTTTCTGTATTTATTAATGCTATTGATGAAGATATATCAGGCTTAATGTCTAAGTTTGCAGATGATACAAAGGTTGGCAGGGTTGTTAATGATAGTAATAACAGTATGCCTGCAACAGGATCTAGAAAAGTTGGGCAGATGGGCTGAGAAGTGCCAACTGATGTTTAATATTGACAAATGCAAAGTATTACGTATAGGTAGCAGTAACCCCAGAGAAACGTACCAACTGTGTGGTACTACACTCAGAGTGGTAGAGAATGAAAAAGACCTGGGAGTAATTGTGTTTTCTGGGCATTGCAGACAGGCTGCCAGAGCAGGTCATTTGTTCAACGATATACAGGAATTTTGCTAGTAGAAAAAAGGTGATTATCCCTTTGTATAAGGCAGTGGTCAGGCCATGCCTTGAGTACTGTGTACAGGTCTGGAAGCCTCATTTTAGGATGGATGTAGAATTGCTAGAACGAGTACAGAGAAGGGCAGCAAGATTGGTGAGGCGCACAAAGGGGTCCTCTTACCAAGAAAGGTGTAAGTTATGCAAATCGCAGCATCCTGAGACTAGGCATCTGCCAGGTGATCTGATTGAGGTGTATAGGGCTTGAATGATTTGAGCAAGCTCAATGCTGAGGGGATTCTTCCTCTTGCTCAGATTATAAACATGAGGTGACATAGATTGAAATTGAGGAAAGACAGTTATAGAATACAGTTGCAGAAATTTGTCTTTAGCCAGCAGCTAGTTGATTCCTGGAACAAACTTCCATCTGTTGTTATTGAAGTTGATAGCTTAAATAAATTCCATGAGCAATAGACAAAATTTTGGAGAGAATGGTTGGGTGAAATTCAGTCTGTTGACTGAGTTTCACCCAATTTGTTCACTTAATTTGTTCCTAGCAAACACACTGTGTTTTGGTCCACCTATCTTTATTACAAAATATTAAACCTCATTCCCTGACGATAGTTTCCCAATAAAACAAATATCCTTCAAACAGAGCAGTATGGATTTGACTATTTTGTGATCTGAATTTGGTGTACCTCACTTGATAGGTCACGAGATACTCAAATCTTTGATGAGCCCCCCATTACATTTGCTTCTAGGGCAAGGATTTTACCAAGAAAGATTGGAGTTCCTGTATGTTGCAATATCTGTAAACTGGACATAAAGGAACATAAATTTAAAATGTGAAAGGATGATTTCAGGACAAATTCATGAAATAGTTCGCCTTCAGAGTAATTATTTGATGGAATAAACTACCACCTGGTGTTATGTAAGTGGATGGTTTTAATTTATTTTCAGAAGGAGTGGGTTTTTGGCTTTTGCTATGAGCTTTCTTCCTTTCATCATTTTGGTGCTATTAATACTAACAACTAAACTTTTCTGTTAACAAATTTTAATATTTGCTGCCTTAATAAATTGAGAACTATGGTAATTATTTTGTCTTCTTAGGCCACTGAAGTGGTTCGTATTGTTGTGGAAAATGGTGAACATGATTGGTGCAACTGTTTTTCTGTGCTGTGAGGAACACGGCTATGCCTTTTACTGAAATTTCACAAGTGTAGGGGTAATTGTAAAACCTTTCTTAAGGTCATATTGACTGTGGCATGCTCTATCTCTTAAAGAGTCACTGAATCTAAATCGAGTTTATCACCTGCCCTTCAGAGTTTATTGAATGGTACAGAAGAGTATAGTAGGATCTGATTTTTAAAAAAATATATATATTTTAAAATATTGCACCAATTATTACTGAACCAACACAAAAATTAATAGATGTTACCATAAATTACTGTAGATTGTCGAAATAATGGCACCTCAAATAACAGAACATTCGAGCTAATGGCACATTGAGATTGGATGTTTTGCACTGCCGAAAAAAGAAAATGGCGTCACACGATTATTGTATTTGTTTGTGTTCACCATTTTGAAAGTGAATTCTGTACTGATATCATGGATTATATCGCTGTTTTACATTTATTTTAAATTAAAAACCACTCACTATGGCTCCTGAGTTAATAAACATCATACAGAGAAGAAAAGAAACAACATTAAAGTTTAGTGACAAACTTGATATAATCCAAATTATTACATTAGGGTCACCCAAAAAGTTAATTCATATATCTGTGTGTATACACAGATATATGAATTAACTTTTTGTATTTTGTCTGTAAATTGAGACAGACTAACTCAGCCACAGAGTGAAAAAAAGCCCATAAAAGTTCCTCATGACATCGATGGGATTTGAACCTGGGTCTCCTCCACCTGGTGGCCCCGGGTGCCAAGCGTTCCGTGGCCAAGCGATTCTAGTGCGTTTTCCAAAGCGTTTTTCTACAGAGAACATTTGAGCGAACAGTTTCTATTTTAGTTTGAAAAACCGTTTTCTTGATTTCTATAGCATAGTAGCTCTCTTGCACTACAAGAAGTAGGCAGAAGCCCAGAAAGGGAAACCACCTTTCTGTTTTTTTCTATTAGTACTAACTTACTAACTCAGCCGCTTGGTCACCTCGTGGCACTGCTCCTGCCTCCCCGTGGCGGGGCCGGAAACCTGGGTGGTAAAGATAAACCCCCAGGGCGAAAAGGAGCTATCATGGATTCAAACAATTTTCCACCCTTAGAGCCTTCAAGCTCAAGACAAGAATCCTGTCATGATAATATTAATCAACCAAAAAGGCTTCGAACTGAAGCACAGTGTCCAGACATTCCTAATTTTCTTGTGATACACTCTCTGTCCACGCAGCCCGTGGGCAAGTTATCACCATTTATGATTCAAAGACATCTAGAATCTATTGCAGATCACCAAAAATGGTGAAGCGACTACAATCAGGAGATCTCCTGGTTGAAACAGCCACATCCAAACATTCTGAGTGGCTATTAAAAACAACTACATTTGGTGGATTACCAGTGTCTGTCACTCCTCACAATACCTTAAATTCATCTAAAGGAGTCATCACAGAATGGGACTTAATTACGGTGTCTGAGGAGGAATTAGTCCAAGAACTTAACCATCAAAAGGTAATCGCTGCTAAAAGAATTATGACAAAAAAAGATGGAAATCTCATTCCAACTCGTTCCAGCATTTTAACTTTTAGTACTCCTGATTTGCTATCCTCAGTAAAAGCTGGATATTTAAATTATCGAATTCGTCCATACATCCCAAATCCTCTTCGCTATTTCAAATGCCAAAAATATGGCCATTCACAGCAGGCATGCAGAGGTGACGCCATCTGTCCTATTTGTGGAGCAAAAGATCATACACAGGCAGATTGTCCAGCCGCAATTCCCATTTGCCCCAACTGCAAAGGCAATCACCCCGCCTTTTCTAAATCATGTGAGATGTGGAAAACAGGTAGGACAATCCAAAAATACAAAGTAGAACATAAAGTCACATATCCTGAGGCACGCAGACAAATAATGTTGACCATGCCAAGTCCATCATATGCCTCTCGAACCCGCAGTTTTCATACAACTGCAATTCAAACAGATGCCTTAATACCGCCCAACGTCTCGCTAGCTAATTGGGTTAAAACAACCTTATCAACCACTGGAAAAGAAAATTCTAAAACTAAAACCAGCCATGCCACCAACACCCCAATTAGTATCCCAACTGATACTGTGATAGTCTCAAATGATGCAGAAAGATTGAAACCCAATAAAGACTCTAAGGAAACTGATCCACCAACCAACACTATGGAAGTGGATATACACCAAAATGATGAAGACCCTATCCTAGAACTCCATGCCAATGACACTATGGATACTGGACGTCCATTATTCCCAAAAAAAGACCGAAAAAAATGCCCTGCACATAAAAAACAGTCAGATGAATCATCTTCAGCCAAACCAAAATAATGCCTAACATCATACATTGGAATTGTAGAGGACTAAGCAGCCATTCTGATGACATAAGGGATTTAATCTCTCAGTTTAACCCCATAGGTATATGCCTACAGGAAACATTCTTGTCACCCCAAGTTTCGCCGAAATTCTCAAATTTTATGATATACAGACGAGACAGAAGCCCAGAGTCTCCTGCCCGTGGAGGAGTAGCCATTTTGTAAATACTAACATACAGTCCAGACCGATCCAATTAAGAACCAGCCTAGAAGCTGTGGCAGCTCGGATTGCAGTTGGTATTTCAGTTACCATTGTTTCGATTTATATTCCACCATCTCTATCACTGGCCCAATCAGAACTTGACAACCTCATCGCACAACTTCCAACTCCAATTTGTCTTTTCGGTGACTTTTAGCATTAGCATTAGTAGAGGCATTTGATGCAAGAAAGCAAGCTTATGCAGCATCAGCCAAAAAAAAAAAAAAAAAACCCACTTCTACTTCACCCCTCTGTTCGTTCAAAATACCTGTCCAGCTGAGCCTTAAACTTATTTAGGCTATCAACCCCCACCACAAGGGATGGAAGTCTGTTCCACCAACCAACCACCCGCTGGCTAAAGGCAAATTTCTGCACGTCTATCCTACATCTGTCTTTCCTCAATTTGAATTTATGCCCTCTCAGGTGATTTTTCTGAGCTAGAGGAAGAATCCCATCAGCATTGAGCATGCTTAAACCATTCAAGGCTTTATACACCTCTATCAGATCACCACGCTGGTGCCTAGTCTCCAGACACTGTAATTTGCAAAACTTAAGCCTTTCTTCGTAAGAGCACCCCTTTGTTCCATTCACTAATCTTGTTGCCCTTCTCTGTACTCGTTCCAGCAGCTCTACATCCTTCTTGAAATGAGGCCTCCAGACCTGTATACAGTACTCTAGGTGTGGCCTGACCATTGCCTTATACAATGGAATAATCACCTCCTTATCCCTGCTGGAAAAATTCCTGTATATCATTGACAATACTCCATGAGCTACTCTTGCAGCCCGTCTGCACTGCTCAGAGAACTTCATATCTGCCTGCACAACCACCCCCAGGTCTCTTTCATTCTCTACCACTGTCAGTGTAGTACCACAGAGTTGATACGTTGCTCTGGGGTTGCTGTTTCCCATGTGTAGTACTTTACATTTGTCAATGTTAAACTTCATTTGCCACCTCTCAGCCAAACCGGCTCAACCTTTCCAGATCCTGTTGCAGCAGCATAGTGTCAGTAGTGTCCTTGACAACCCTGCCAACCTTTGTATCATCTGCAAACTTGGACATTAAGCTTGATATACCATCATCAATATCATTTATAAATAGAGAAAACAATAATGGACCCAACACTGAGCCCTGAGGGACTCCACTAATAACATTAGTCCACGATGAGCAGTGTCCATTGATTACCACTCTCTGTCTTCTCCCCCTCAACCACCCCTTTATCCATAGCAGCAATTTGCCTCCAATGTCACACTGTTCCAATTTGTGTAGCAGTCTTCCATGTGCAACAGTATCAAAAGCCTTTCTAAGATTCAAGTATATAATATCAAAGTTATTCCCTGCATCCAGTTCTTTTGTGACTGCATCATAGTATCCAATCAAGTTGGTCAGGCAAGACTTCCCCTTAACAAAACCATGCTGTGTCTGAGCTATAACTGAAGTCTTGTCTAAATGATTCTGCGTTGCTTCTTTAACCAGTGCCTCCATTAATTTTCCTGGAACAGAAGTTAAGCTCACAGGTCTATAATTACTTGTGTCAGCCTTTGATCCTCCTTTGTGAATTGGGGTCACATTTGCACATTTTCAGTCTATGGGTACCTCCTCTGAGTCCAACGAAGCTCTCATAATTATGGCTAAGGGTTTGGTTACTTCCTTTGCTGCCTCCTTTAATATAACTGGATAGATCCCATCCACCCCGGGTGCCTTTCTTGTGTTTATCTTCAACAGTTTCTCCTCCACTTTACTCCCAGTTATTTCAAGATTCTGTAGCTTACTGCTAGAGTTGAATACACCTCTGGCATTCCCCTTGCTGAATAACTCTTCATGTGTGAATGTCGATGCAAAATATTCATTTAGTTTGTTAGCTACCTGAGCAGGATCATCAACAGTTGATCCATCAATATCAAGTGGACCAATTTGATTCATCCCCTTCCTTCTAGAGTTTACATAAGTAAACAACTCTTTGCTGTTTTTCTTTGCATCCCTTGCCAAGGATTTCTCGTAATCTGCCTTCGCCTGCCTAACCTCCTTTGTAACTTGGTTGCATATCAACTTGTATCTATCATAGGCTTCTGTGTCATGTGTTAATTTGTAAGTATCCCATGCATTTTTCTTCTCTGCCATATGCCTCATTAGTTCATCTGACATCCATTTTGGCCTAAACCTTGAATAATATTTCTTAGTTGGTATGTAAAGCCTAGTAGCTTCCAAGATAAGTTCTTTGAATGCTTCCCATTTTGAATTTGCTGTTGGTAACATCATCAGTTGGTCCCACTGTATAGAATTTAAATACTGTCTCAGTCCATCGTAGTCGCCTTTACGGAAGCAATAACCCTTCCCTTTATCCCTAATGGTAGTTACCTCTTTGAGTAAATCCCACTTCAGCACACTGTGATCACTGCCACCTAGTGGTTCATTTATCTGCAGATTCTTAATGCATGAAGGATCACTGCTGATAATCAAATCAAGAGTATTACTCCCTCTAGTTGCCTCCTGAACATGCTGATGTAGAAAACAATCATCCAATAAATCCACAAAAGCCCTGCTAGTGTGTGAGTAACCAGCCCCCAAATTCCAATCAATATCTGGAAAATTAAAATCTTCCATTATAAGACTCTCTGATTTACTGGCCCACTCTATTTCCCTGTACAGTTCCTTATTATACTCATCAGAGTCATTAGGCCTATAGCACACTCCTACTCTCAATTTTGATCTACCAATGTTTATGTCACACCAAACTGACTCCACACTGCACTGTCCAGCGATGTCGACTGGCTTCACTTCCTTGGTTTTTATGTGTTTCTTAACTAATAGCATAACCCCTCTCCCCTTCCTATCCTGTGTATCCTTTCTGTAGACGTTGTACTCCCCAAATTGCAGTTCTGCATCCCTTATATCTGTGTGACACCACGTCTCTGATATCCCAACAATATCTGCCTTTGATGTTTTGAGCAATACCTCAAATTCATCAAATTTATTTACTAAACTCCTAGCATTGGTGTACACGCAAGTATACATGCACCTGTTTCTATTCTTAGCTACCCTAACACAACTCATGTGTTTACTTGTACCCCAATGATTACCAGCAGTCTCTGAAATATCCTGCATCTTATTTTCCAGGCTGCTGCTCATTCCAATAGAAGCAGTGCAAGAATCACTTTCACCTCTGCCAGTTGCTACTGTTAATCTATTAGTCCTTGTATCCCCCCAAATCGAGCAGTTTTCCGACCCACCTAACACTGCCTCGATAGCATGAGCAAACATTTTTGCACCCTTTCTATTTAAGTGTATCCCATCCCTGTAGAAGCAGTCTCTCCTGTTAATAGGTACAGACCAGGCCGAAAAAAATTCTACCCCTTGAGCCTTGCACAATCTTTCGTGGGCCGAATTGATCGACAAGGCTCTCATCATATACTCCCTCCTATCGTGTCTGGGCAGAATTGCAGACACTTTCAAATTCAACCCTAATTCTCGGCTTTTGTTCAACAGTGACCTGTACTTGTTAAGTAATTCTGCCGGTCTCCTACTCTTAATATTATTAGTTCCAACGTGTACAACTATATCACCTTTTGTGCCCTTAAAAGATGATATTCGCTCTACAACGTCATCAACCTTTGCCCCTGGCAGACATACCCTGGTCCTGTTCCACCTATCTTTTTTACAAAGCATGTTCCCCGTTTCCCTGACAATAGAGTCACCAACAACTACTAGTTCCTTCGGGACCAGCGCATTCTGCCTTGGGGGTTGTCTCTGTGTCACGCGATGCCCAAGTGCAAGCTCTGGCTTTGATTGTGGGCAGCTGAGAGCTTGATGGGCCCCTCAATTTAGTTTCTTCGAGGGCATCCACCCTGTCCTTCAAGCTCTCATATAGGCCCACAAGAATGCCGAGTTGTTGCTTGATATCGATACACTCCTTGCATCGCGCACACACAAAGACATCCCCCTTGGCAGTATCATGTCCCGTACCTGATTGCTCTGCAAACATCAAGCAAACAGTGCATTTTATAAGGCTGTGAGTCAGAGGACAACTGCCCCCCTCAGTTCTGCTCTGAGCCACAGCACTTCCATTAGCTTGAGCCTTTTGCTTTGCTGCTCTGGTCTGAGTCATGAATCTATTAATTTATTAATTAATTGTGATTAATTATGTTATGTTATTAATTATGTTAAATATAATTAATTATATTACGTTTGTAATCTAAGTCGTTATATGTATTTATTTAAACGTACAATTTAACTGCTAACGAAGTTCAACTAACGCTATCTAGTACGGTATGTAACTATCGTATCACAAAGGCGGGAAAATTACGAACGGTAGCGGAGTTGAAACACGTGGAAACCTTTACCGATACGTTTATGCAATTACAAGGCCGAGTAAAGAATAAATACACCAAATTAATCAGAAAATCACAAAATAATGTTATACTACTAAATTTAAATCAAAAGTTTTAGAAAAACAATAATTTCAAATCAATAAATAAGAAAAATCCACTTAGCGGCTTTGAACACGACCGTCTCTAGTAGCCTCGTCAATTTAATGGACTTTATTGGACACCATCCATTGTGGGGATCAGCTACAATGGACAGAAGAGGCAAGTTGGTCGAGGAATTTATATATAATAATGACCTAAATTTATTAAACTCTGGATCTCCTACCTACATCCACCTACCTACAGGATCTACTTCTCAAATTGACTTGTCAGTTTGCTCACCTTCCATCTTTCCAATCATGACATGGTCTGTATTAACTGATCCTTTTAGTAGTGATCACTTTCCGATCATTTGCTCCTTACAAACAGGAGTAACACCAAATCCTGATAAACGATCCTCTTGGAAGTTTAAAAAGGCGAACTGGGATGGCTATTCTGCTCAAATACTTCTAGACAGACTTTACGTTAAAAAAGAACCTATTGATGATGTAAATACTTACATCACCAATCAGATTCTGACTGCAGCAAATACCTACATTCCAAAATCCAAGACATATCACAATCACCGAAATCACTGGTGGAATGCAGATTGCTTCACTGCCAAACAGGAAAAAAACCGAGCTTGGAATAATTTCCGTAAGAATCCCACCACTAATAACCTCATTGCTTATAAAAGGTTTAAATCAAAAGCAAGGCAGATTAGACAGAAAGCGAAACGAGACTTGTGGATTGCTTGTGGATCAGGTCCGATATAAAAATGTACTCTCTGCATCACACATTCAGGAAGGAGTCCCACAGGGATCGATACTTAGTCCAACACTATTTTCAATCCGAGTTAGCAGCATAACACGAGACATCCCAAAAACTGTTGAAACTTACATGTACGCAGATGACCTTACAATTTCTTGTCGATCTCAAAGTATGAACACCATCGAACGGCAGCTCCAACTTGCCATTACCAAAATACAATCGTGGACTTCACGGAATGGCTACAGACTATCAGAAAAGAAATGCACTCTCACCCACTTTTGCAAGAAACGAACTCTCCATCCCGATTCGGAATTACAAATAAACAATATTCCAATCCCGCTTGTAAGTACCGTTAAATTCCTTGGAGTGATATTAGATAGCAAGCTGAATTTTCAAGCTCACCTCTCTCATTTAAGAAATACATGTCCAAAGCATCTGAATATACTGCGATCAGTCTCGGCTATGTCATGGGGCACTGATCGGTATACACTATTGCACCTTTATAGAACTTTAATCCGGTCACAGCTAGATTATTGTTGTCCGGTGTATGACTCTGCCAGGAGCACTACTTTACAACGTCTAAATATTGTCCAACACAGTGCTCTCAGGACTGCGTTGGGCGCTTTTAAGACTTCTCCAATCCAGAGTCTCTATATCGAAGCACACGATCCTCCATTACATCTTCGTAGGAAATCATTACTGCTCCACTATGCTGCTAAGATCCAGAGTCTTCCATCTCACCCCAGTTGGGAGTATCTTTATAATACTCGGTGGGATTTGATATATGACAGCAAGCCAAATGAAAACAGACCTGCTTCACTAAGGATTAAAGAGCTTTCTCAGAGTTGGAATATCAATTTAAGCGATAGTTTTCAGAACACAACTGCACCTGTTCCACCTTGGACATACGTTTCTTCCTCCCACGATACACACTTTTTTGGAGTGGGGAAAGAATACTGTACCTTCCTTTAATATCAGGCAGTTGCACTTAGCTCACACTACTCTGAACTCCCATGCCTGTAAAGTCTATACTGACGGATCCAAAACAGCTACTGCGGTTGGTGCAGCTGCAGTTTTTCCTTCTCTAACGGTTACTGCTTCACTACCATTAGTCTGCAGCGTCTTCACAGCCAAATTATATGCCATCAAATTAGCACTCAGTAAAATTATTGAACTTTCCATCTCACCTGTCATAATTTACACTGACTCGCTCAGTGCTGTTTCTGCCATAAGGAAGAATTTTTCATCTTCTCATCCTACCTTGAAACACATTCATTCTCAGCTATTTTCCTGCAGTGTGTCTAATCAATCAATCAGTTTTTGCTGGATCCCTGGCCATTCTGGTATTCCGGGAAATGAAAGTGCGGATCTTGCAGCTAAAAATCCTCAACCAGCTGGCCCAGAACATCCTCAGGTTCCTTACACTGATTATAAGCCTGTTATTCGCAAAGCAAGTTACGACAATTGGTCACAGATCTGGAAAAGTAACACCAACAATAAACTTTACCAGATAAAGCAAGAACCAAAGCTGTGACTCTCAGGCTTTCGACAAAACAGACGAGAGGAAGTAGTACTGGCAAGACTCAGAATTGGACACACTCATCATACTCATCTGTTCCTGCTACTGGGAGAAGATCCACCCCAGTGTTCATCCTGTGACAGTCAACTTACTGTTAGGCATTTCCTCTTTGATTGTCCCCTATATTCAACCATACGGTCAAACACTTTTCAGTCAGTCTCTAGGTTGAACCTCTCACATGATTTAACACATATCCTGGGAAATGAAGCAAACATAAATGAACTTGTAATATTTTTAAAACATATTGGCCTATATAGGAGTATTTAATTTAACGTCAACAGTGCTATATTTTGACTAAATAAACTATGAGCAGACACAATTTGGCCTCAGTAGCCCTTGTGTCGTTAAGCTAAATAACAACAACAACAACCTCCACCTGGTGTGGGAAGGACAGTGATGATACCACTGTGTTACCCACACAGACTAAACTTGATATAATAAAGAAAATAGAACAGGAATAGAAAATAGAACAGATTAATGGGAATATAACATTGTATTGTCAACATGATTATTTTTTATGTGCAGTTAATAAAGTTGCCTTCTTAATCTCTCTGTTTCTTATTTAGTCTCATTATTTCTGAATTAAATATATTTAAAATAAAACTTTCTAGATAACAGAAAAATTGAAAAAATGGCACCTTGAATCCCTGAAGGTGCCATTATTCTGAAAGTCTACTGTAGTAAAGAAGAAATTATTTACATCTTTTATAAATTTTGATGAATCGTGCATATTATTTTTGTAGGTGCAAATGTGAATAGCTTGGCTCATTCTGGTTGTACCCTATTGGGTCGAGCAGCACAGTTAGGACATCTGGGTGTTATTCATGTCCTCCTGCAGGCAGAAGATTATTTGCCTCCAGATGATGTAAATGATGGAGTAGAGAACAGTTTTACAAAATCATTTGTGGAATCTGAACTTTTATCATGGACCGAGAATTTCCATAATGATATGCAAGTATGGCTTTTTACTATATAATACTGTCTTATAATTGGGGATAACCTAAATTTGTTTTGTTATTTTGCAGTTATTATGCTAGAAAAGGAATTATTTTGTTTATGTTATTGTAACTCATGTTATTCACGGTTTTTTTTAATGAAAACCCCAAACACAAAAGGTATAAGAAATAACAGCACCTTGAATCCCTTAATAGTTATCTGCTAATTAGTAGTTAGTAGTGCATATGAGTTGAAGAGATTGAGAAGGCTAAAAATATTTGTTGACTTGAAAAATATTATTAGACTTGAATTTCTCTAGATTGTAATTTCAGGAAATGCACATGAAGGAAGCTTGTTCCAGAAAACAGAAGTTGAAGGGATAAATTAAGATGAATAAAAGTTAGTTCTGTAAATTTCAAGTGTTGGATAGTAAATAGATCCTGACCAGTTGTGATACATGTTTGGAAGAGAGAGGGGAGAATTACAAATGGCAATTCAGAAAAGGCGAATGGAGTGTAGAAGCCTGTGAGACATTTGGGGTATATCACCCCAGATGTGGGAACAATATTCCACGGTAGGACGGATTTGAGATTTGTACAGAGTTAACAGTTGCGTAAAATAAAAATAGCACTGAGAGCAAAAGACAGAACACAGATTTTTAGATTCATAGGAAACAATATTACTGATTTGCTTATGCCAAGAGAAATTACAAGTCAGGGTAATCTCTAATAGAGGTATGTGATCTTATCTAGAGATCTGAGCATTATTGAAGATAAGCATAGGAGTAGTAGACATTTTTTTTTTTTTTTTTTTTTGCAAGAGATAAAACAGGACTGAGTTTTAGAATTGAGATTAACTAAGTTATCTTTATCCTTTGAGGTCCTTTGGCTATTACAGACATTCTCTCAGTCAGATATGTCAAGCAGGTTGCTACCTGGGAGTCTGAAACACTGATGAAACTGATATTCAGGATTCAGGTGACACACATGGACCTAATTTCAGTGAAGTTTGGTTGGTGTGTGACAGCCAAATCCAGCCACAAAGTAGTTCGATTAATTTTCATCTGTTTTGCTGCTTCATTACTTGTGCATAATGCCTTGACCAACATTGTTAGTTTGAGTTTTTTTTTTCTCTCTCTTATAATTTCATTTTTCACTAGATATTAATGTCTATTAAAATCATATTAATGTCTCATTGTAATAATTTACAATGAGACATATATTATTTCCATCAGGAAGGTTGGATATTTAAATATCTTAGACATATTGTTCAATGCCGCTGAAAATAGCGCTGTACAGGGATTGATTTACACCCTATCATAGTGTCAATACCATATCAATGCTGTATGTGATAGTGCCAGTATTTTAATAACACTCAATATATTTTGAGCACATATTTATACATGCCTGGCACAGTGGCAGACAGTGTTCTTACCATACTTTCTGATACTATTGGCTGACAAACTAAGTAGGAATTTTATATCTGTCCTCACACATGAAGAATTTTATATGGGAATATAGAAAGTATATAAAATTACAGGGAACTAGATGATTTTAAGTTATTTCAAAGAAATTGTTGAAGCTAAATGTAAATATGCACCTGGGACTGGTGAGATCTATCCAATTATATTAACAGAGCCAAGAAAAGAGGGGCAACAAACCTAGCCATAATTATGAGAGCATCCCCATTTCTGTATATGTGCGAATGGATCCTGCACTTCATAGCGGAGGGCTCCAAAGGGTGAAATGAGTAATTACAGAAGTGTAAGCTTGGCTTTTGTTCCAAGAGAAAACTATGCAATAATTAAAGAAGTAATGCAGAACTATCTAAATGGGAATGTAATTATACAGCAGTCACAGCATGGATTTGTTAAGGGGCATCTTCTGATCAGTATTATTGGGTACTATGACACAGTAACAAAGAAACTGGATTCAAAAATTAATATTGATATCATATACTAAGGTTCTTTTAATGTCAAACAATATCAAAATATACTGTTCCACATAAAAGACTGCTATATAAATTGGAGCAGTATGGCATCAGGGTCCAATTACTGTTATGGATAAAGGAATCGTTAATGAGAGAAGACCGAGTGGTTATCAATGGACACTCTTCTTCTTCGACTACTGTTATTAGTGGAGTTCCACAGGGTTCAGTGCTGTGCCTGTTGCTGTTTCCAGTATATATATATTAATGATATTCATAAAGGCATATCACACTTAAGTTCTTAAAAGGTATATAAAGCCTTGAATGGTTTGAGCATGCTCAATGCTGATGGGATTCTTCCTCTTGCTCAGAATAATCACCTGAGAGGACATAAATTCAAATTGAGGAAAGACAGATGTAGGATAGATGTGCGGAAATTTGCCTTTAGCCAGTGGGTAGTTGGTTGGTGGAACAGACTTCCATTCCTTGTTGTGGAAGTTGATAGCCTAAATAAATTTAAGGCTCAGCTGGACAGGTATTTCGAACGAACAGAGGGGTGAAGTGGAAGTTTTTTTTTTTTTTTTTTGACTGATGCTGCATAAGCTTGCTTTCTTGCATCATATGCCTCTACTAATGCTAATGCTAATTTTCAGATGATACAAAGGTTGGCATTGGTGATTGATGACAGTAATCTGAATGCACTACTGTAATTGGATAAAGAAAAATTAGGTCTGAGAAGTGGAAATTGAAGTCTAACTTTGACAAATGTAAGGTACATTTTAATGTTAATCTCCATTGTACTAAATTTTTACTAGCAATCACAAAAGTTCAAAAAAAAACACTTGAGACATTGATAATAATTTTTATTCCTTAATTATTGATGGGTTCAACCAATATTACTTTTTTTTTTTCAATTTTTTTTTTAAAATTTTTTTTTTATGAAACCCCAAACACGAGAGGTATTAGAACCTATAGTACTTAGTACCGTGCTTGGGTTGGAGGTTGAGAAGATGAAAGAAGATATTGCAGACATTAGACTTGAACTTCTGCAGACTGTAATTTTCAGGAAATATGTATGAAGGAAGGTTGTTCCAGAAAACGGCAGTTGAATGAATAAACGAGGAAGATGAAAAGTTGGCTCAGTTAGTTTGAAGTTGGACAGTAAATGGATGTTGGCTGGTGGCGGCACGTAGTCAGACTGTTTTGAAAGAGAGAATGGGAATTATAGAAGCAATTCAGAAGAACAGTGCCAATGGAAGTATCTGTAGAAAAGACATGCAACAGAAACAGTATGTCTATGGGACAGGTGGAGAGACTCTGAGAGAGCTTTTGGGGCACCGCCCCAGATCTGGGAACAATATTCCATGGTAGGGCAGATTTGCGATTTGTACAGAGTGAACAGCTGTTTGGAAGAAAAGTAACGTCAAGAGCGAAAGATTAAACCAAGTTTTTTAGATGTAGATGAAATAATATTTATAATGTGCTTGTGCGAAGAGAGATTAGAAGTCAGGGTAATCCCCAAAATAGATATATCATCACGCCTAGAAATCGGAGTGTCACCAAAGATAAGCATAGGAGCAGAAGAATCGTTTTTGTGATATATAAGACAGAACTGAGTTTCAGAAGGATTAAAATCAACTAAGTTGTCTTTGCCCCACTGGAGAATTACCTGGAGATTGGCATTTATGGAATTGATAGCGGATATTCGAGAATTTGAAGCTAATTGTGAGGGCAAGGTTTCTCAAACTGGAAAGTGGAATGCAATGAGCTATCATTGGCAAAACTGTGGATAGGATTTCTGGTCAATGGAAAAAGGTCATTAATATACAAGAGGAAAAGATTGGGGGAAAGAACTGAACCTTGGGGGACATCAGCATCAGTTGAGTAGTTAGAAGGTAGCGAGCCATCTGTGATCACCCTTAGTGAGCATTCAGAGAGAAAACTGGGTAATCAATTACAAAAATCAGTTAGCATTAGTAGAAGCATATGATGCAAGAAGGCGAGCTTATGCAGCATCAGCCAAAAAAAAAAAAAAAAAAACCCCTTCCACTTCACCCCTCCATTCTTCTGAAATACCTGTCCAGCTGAGCCTTAAATTTATTTAGGCTATCAACTTCAACAACAAGGGATGGAAGTCTGTTCCACCAACCAACCACCCGCTGGCTAAAGGCAAATTTCCACACATCTATCCTACATCTGTCTTTCCTCAATTAGAATTTATGCCCTCTCAGGTGATTATTCTGAGCAAGAGGCAGTATCCCATCAGCATTGAGCATGCGCAAACCATTCAAGGCTTTGTACACCTCTATCAGATCACCTCGCCGGTGCCTAGTCTCCAGACACTGTAATTTGCAAAACTTAAGCTTTTCTTCATAAGAGCAACCCTTCGTTCCGTTCACTAACCTTGTTGCCCTTCTCTGTACTCGTTCCAGCAGCTCTACATCTTTCTTGAAATGAGACCTCCAGACCTATATACAGTTCTTAAGGTGCGGCCTGACCATTGCCTTATACAAGGGAATAATCACCTCCCTATCCCTGCTAGCAAAATTCCTGTATATCATTGATAAGACACCATGAGCTACTCTTGCAGCCTGTCTGCACTGCCAATGCCAACCTTTGTATCATCTGCTCAGAGAACTTCATATCTGCCTGCACAATTACCCCCAGGTCCTTTTCATTCTCTGCCACTGTTAGTGTAGTACCACAGAGTTGATACGTTGTTCTGGGATTGCTGTTTCCCTTATGTAGTACTTTACATTTGTCAATGTTAAACTTCATTTGCCACCTCTCAGCCCATCTGCTCAACCTTTCCAGATCCTGTTGCACCAGCATAGCGTCAGTAGCGTTCTTAACAACCCTGCCAATCTTTGTATCGTCTGCAAACTTGGACATTAAGCTTGATATACCATCATCAATATTATTTATAAATACAGAAAACAACACTGAACCTTGAGGGACTCCACTAATAACATTAGTTCATGATGAGCAGTGTCCATTAATTACCACTCTGTCTTCTACCACTCAACCATCCCTTTATCCATAGCAACAATTTGCCACCAATGCCACACTGCTCCAATTTGTGCAGCAGTCTTCCATGTGCAACAGTATCAAAAGCCTTTCTAAGATCCAAATATATAATATCAAAGTTATTCCCTGCATCCAATTCTTTTCTGACTACATCATAGTATCCAATCAAATTGTTCAGGCAAGACCTTCCCTTAACAAAACCATGCTGTGTCTGAGCTATAACTGGATTCTTGTCAGGGTGATCCTGCAGTGCTTCTTTTACCAGTGCTTCCATTAATTTTCCTGAAACAGAAGTTAAACTCACAGGTCTATAATTACTTGTGTCCGCCTTTGATCCTCCTTTGTGAATTGGGGTTACATTTGCACATCTTCAGTCTGTGGGTACCTCCCCTGAGTCCAAGGAAGCTCTCATAATTATGGCTAATGGATTGCTTACTTCCTTTGCTGCCTCCTTTAATATAACTGGATAGATCCCATCCACCCCAGGTGCCTTTATTGTATTTAACTTCAACAATTTCTCCTCCACTTTACTCTCAATTATTACAAGATCATCTAGCTCACTGCCAGCGTTTTCTTCATCTATGGCATTCCCCTTCCTGAATAACTCCTCATGTGTGAATGTAGATGCAAAATATTCATTTAGTTTGTTAGCTACCTGTACAGGATCATGAACAATTGAACCATCGATATCAAGTGGACCAATCTGATTCATCCCCTTCCTTCTAGAGTTTACATAAGTAAAGAACTCCTTGCTGTTTTTCTTTGCATCCCTTGCCAATGATTTCTCGCAATCTGCCTTTGCCTGCCTAAACTCCTTTGTAACTTGGTTACAGATCAACTTATATCTATCATAGGCTGGCAAAACATAAGACAAAACAGTTGGCAAAACATAAGATGAAAGCTTGTTTAGAAGACCTTTATGCCAAACACAATCGAGGGCCTTTCAGATGTCAAGAGCAACTACTTGTGTTTCACCGAACCTTTCCATTGAATTAGTCCATAAACGGGTAACATAAGCTAGAATATCACCAGTGGATCGACACTGATGGATTCCATACTGGCAATCGTTGATCAGACGGAAGGTCTAGATAGCTTTAGAGTTGGCAGTTAATTGATTTCTCCATTACTTTTGAAAGAGTAGAAGTAATTTCAATGGGACGATAATTGGATGAGAGGGATTTGTCACCCTTTTTAGGAACTGGCTGGATATGAGTAAATTTCCAAATAGAAGGAAAAACCCCTTTGGAATAAGAAAGTGAAGAAAGGTGGCAAAGAAGAGGAGTAAGTTCAGGAGCACAGGTTTTGAGAACAAGTAGAGAAATACCATCAGGACATGCAGCTTGCTTAGCATCAAGATTTATCAAAATCTTTCTGACCTCCTTTTGACAGAAGACCACAGGAGCATTTTAATGGAGCATGCTGGGAATCATGGGAGCTGTTTTACCTAGATCATTAATACACGAGTTGGAAGAAAAATGGATGCTAGCAGGTCAGCTTTATCCTTCGCTGAAGTGACAATAGAACCATCTGGTTTTGACAGAGTTGGGAGCAGAGATGGGCAAAAGTTGCAGCCAATAGCTTTGGAAAAAGATCAGAATGCTTGGCTACCATTAGGGCAAGAAGCAAGTTTTCTACTCTTAGCATCTTCAAAATCTAGTTTGGACTGATTAATAACTGCTTTACAATTGTTGTGAGCTTTGGTGTAGGCAGAAAATGAAATTGTAGAATTGGAAATAAGCCAATTACGATATGCAACGTTCTTCTCTTGAACAGCCTTAGCACATTTATTGGAAAACCAAGGTTTAGATAAAGGACGAGATTTTAAAGTGGAATGTGGAATAACAGATCTCCGACCAAGGAAAAGAAGAAATCTCACAGGTCATCCCATTTTGCATTCTTGTAATGCAAACAATATGAGGTTGGCAATAGCCATGAGATAAAGGCTCCATTGGAAAAGAGACAATCACCAAGTTGTGATCTGAGATGCCTAAAGGACCACTAACTTCGACCATGTACTTAGAAGGGTTGTTTGTGAGAAAAGCATTTTGGATGTATGGTTAGGATTTTCAGGTATTCTGTTAAGTAAATGAACAATCTGTGCGAGGTCTTTAGTAATTGCAAAAGTCTCAGCATTTCGACCAGCTGGGTCTGTGTGACTATAGAACAGAAGCCAGCTGGAGTTGGGAACATTAAAATCACCAAGGAAAATTACCTCACTGTTAGGAAAGTTGGATGGAGAAAGTCAAATTGCAAAGAGAGGAAGTCAAAGAGCTCCAAGTGATTAGTGGAGTTGGGAGAACCGTAGAGACAACAGATAAATTTGACGCAATGAGGTAGAGAGATTTTAAGCCAGAAAAGATCGAAAAGAGGAGATTCCAAATTACCAAGTCTCTGACAGGGAATATCGGAACAGACGTATGTACAAGTACCACCTTTGAGGCAAAAGGAATCATACAGTGAATAATTTGGGCAACTGAGATGATCAGTGGTTGTATCAACCGATAACTGAGATTCTGTCAGGAAAAGTACATGGGGTTTGGCAGATTATAAGTGGAAATGGACATCATTGAAATTAGAACTGAGACCACGGTATTCCTAGTTCATTTTTGCGAAATGAACTAGGAAGTGTTTGGAAGGTTTAGATCTTTCTGCAGGTAAGTTCGCTCTATTAGTTAGACAAATCATGGTGTATTCAATAGTAAGAAAAAGTGTGTGTGGGGGGGGGAACATGCTGTATGAAGTAATGAAATTTTTGGATATGGCGTACACATGGTAAGAATATACCCAGATCCTTGACATAATGTCATTGGGACAATGCTGTTTGTGCGTGCGCACGCACTACTTGGACTCCCATCAGTCACTATCTGGTAGAGTAGAGGTAGCAAGATTATACACTAGCTGATCTGGAAGCCTCCTGGAGAGTTACCACTAGGTTTGATCCGGTATGGCGGCGACCCACCTACGAACAACATTTTAGAGCTGTACCCTCGAAATATAAGGAAGTTTGGATCTTGCCATGGTGTTCGTCATAACCTCAAAAGACATCAATCGTACCAAAAGATGGAAGAGAATGGGGAGGGTTGAGCAGAACTTAGCTCTGGAGAACTAAGTTCTGCTCTCCAGAGCTAAGTTCTGGGTAACCATGTTTAATCAATATTACCAGTATTATAAACTAATATTACTGTAGTAATATTGTTTGAGTGTATGAAAACACAAAAGTTTAAATTTGTGTGTCAAAAATGCATTAGTTCGGTGACCTATGGGGGTAGTAACTTGTGTGGTGAAAAAATTCTTTAATATGCTTTCATAAAAATAAAAATAAAAAAACGGCTGAAGCATTTTTCATTGGTAAGGTGTATTTTACATTCACTTAATTTGTGTTGTAGCAAATCTATAAAAGATAAACTTTTCAGTCTTGAATTTATTTTGTGAGAACTGTACAACTGGTTCAGATATATGCCATTTGTAAGCATGAATATAAAAATGAATTAAAAATTGCAAAGTAAACAGCATAAATTGATTTATCTCTCTTTTGCTAACTGTGTAAAAAGTCCATTCTTTAACAGTGGATCGAACTTTAAGCTCATATTTTGTTTAGTAGCACAAATTAAATGAAAAATTAAAAATAAATTAAATAAAATTAAATAAATTAAAACAAATTAAATATTTTGTTTAGTAGCACAAATTAAATGTTTTGTGATTGTACACAAGAAGAATATTAAATGAGGTGTGTGCTAATGAAAGTACCAAACTTTTTTAATTTTAAAATGTGCTTTAAACCATATAAATATTTGGACATTTTTGAGCTTCTTTTTTACTGCTGGTGCTTTTTCTTAATTTTTATCTGGCAATTGTGTGAAGACCTCGTCTTCCTACTTCTTAAAGAAACAGGAATTCAGATGATCACGTTCCATGATAACCAAGCCTTTAAACATTTAGATGTTAACGTAGAAATTTTTGTAGAAAAGAATCCCAACCACCTAGAAAGTAGCACCAAGGTTAACACACCATTCAGTTGACTATGTGCACTACAGATTAATTTACAGCAAGATGGCAACTAAACACACTTCTCTGGATAAATTTTCCAAAAGGGGTATCAGTGGCACTGGTCACAGTCCCTGGCATGTAGCCATGCCCATTGCACTTGTGCATATAAAGCAGTACAAGATGGTCATGTTCTGTCATTCTGAATGTAGAATAGAATCTTCATAAAAACTTCCTTCCAGATGCCGCGCTTTTGATAAAGTATTCTTTTTCTTCTTTAACTGAAAATCTAATATGTTCAATCCAATCAAGTTGTAGGTTGAGAAGTATCCACTGGTAAGAACCTTCTAAACAACATTATTGCATTTCATATATGGTTTTTTTTTTTTCATATGTATAAAAAGTTGCTTTCTGACTCCTGGTCAGGAACATAATCACATCATTGTTTCTGTTAAAAGACTGCCATACCCTCCATATGTGTATTAAAAGCAGTAGAAGATGGTGTGAGGCTCTGTTATTCTGAATGTAGAGACCATAGTGTTATAAATTTCTATTAAAAGAGGAAGTGAAACCATCTGAAATTTTCCACAGGTTAAGTGATCAGTGTGGGGAAGAAACTCTGTCACGTGCAAGTGTACAGGGTTGCAAAACAAATTTTCTTAATGCTTTGAAGAAGTTTCTAACATATTTATATGCTCATGGGTATAGCCGACAGTTGTTACATTTATTTTATCAAAGAGCTGATTTTGGAAAACTGAAAAATTATATTGTGTGATATTGCATGTTTTGCAAATATATGGGAAATTATTCATGTATGCTGTTTAAGAAAGTGTGGGTACCATCCAAAAGATTCTGACAATTGACCAGAAGGCACACAGTGTTGCATTTTTCTAAAAATGCTGAAGAGTATGCATCCTAAATGGGGAAAATGATTCTAGTAATCAACTGCACACACACCATTGTGTATCTTTAAAAAGATTTTTTTTTATGAACACTTATTCACCCCCACACACAAACATGAAAGGTTTGTGTGTCTAGTTAATTTGTCTAGTTCTTCCTTAAATTTATTCAAACTATGCACTTTCACAACACCAAATGGAAGGCTGTTCCCACAATGAAGTACACGCTGACTGAAGCAAATTTCCTCACATATATCCTGCAACCATTCTTCCTCAATTTAAATTTATCTTCCCCCTTGTGTGTTGTCTAAGCAAGAATAAGGATTCCATTAGCAGTTAGCTTATTCAGTCTATTCAGAGCCTTAACCACTTCATTCGAATCACCTTGCAGGTGCCTAGCTTACAAACACTGCAATTTGTAGAACTGAAGCCTTTCTTTGTAAAAGTACCCTTTTATTTCCCTCACTAATTCTGTCACCCTTCTCTCTGTATATTCCAACAGATCCACATAGTTATATTATATGAGTCACTATGTGATTTTTGGGCTTAGTATTAGTAGTTGAAAATGATGCAAGAAAGCAAGCTTATAAAGAATCAGCCAAAAATAAACAAAAAACAAATCTTCCCACATTGCCTCCATCTTTTCCAGTAATCTGTCTAATTTCTCCTTGAATTTATACAAATTACTCAGCCCCACAATAACAATGGAAGTTTGTTCCAACAGTCAACCACCCTTTGGCTAAAGGTATGCTTCTGCACATCTATTCTGCAACCATCCTTGCTCAATTTTAATTTGTGCACCACATGGGTGTAGTCTGAGCAAGTGGAAGATGCATCAATATTCAGCTTGCTCAGTCCATTCAAAATTTTGTAAGGAAAACATTGTTTCAAAAGTCTGTTAAGGTATTATGAAGTGGTGGTCACAAAGGAACTGATATGATATGATTTACTTAAATTACTAAGTCTTTTGACCCACGAATGTCGTCTTATAAGTTGAATTGTGACATTGGGAATAGGTTGCTGTAATGAATAAAGTGTTGATTTACTGATATAGGACAAAGAATGGTTGTAAACTGACACAACTCCGAATGGACCGGTGTTTTAATGGGGACATCCTCAGGATTCTGTACTAGGACTATGTTGTTACTAATTTTCATGAATATATTGATGATAATATTAGATTAATATCAAAATTAGCTGATGATATTAAGGTGAACCGGCTTGCTAATGTCAGGAATAACACAATACTGCTGAAAGCAATTTGCACAAAATTATACAGGCCTCGTATAATGCGTGTTCGATTAACGTATTTTTCAGTCACCACTATTTGATAAAAATATACCTTATACCACTTTTCACTTTATATGATGCAAATTTCCAGTTAACACTATCTTTTTTTATGCGAGAGTTAAAAAATATTTGAATTGTGCACTAAGCTTACTGCGCATTGGACAAACAATAAACAAGCATTTGCCCTCCTCAGTGTGTTCCATCAATCATCGGAAGAAGACTTGTTACTTGTTTGTCTCCCACTAATAAAGTCATGTGCAGACTTGTATTTAAAAATTCTAATATTTAAATGCAAAAAAAATTCTAATTTTTAAATGCAAAAAAATTCTAATTTTTAAATGAGCCATATCTTACTGCAAAGGAGAATGAAAATGTTGCCACATAATTGAATTATAACAGTAAAATAACTAGATGAAATCTTTCATATTGCAGAGAACCTCAAACAAAAGGTTTGAGGTTCTCTGCAATATTTATTTTGCCAGGGCCTAGAGAAGATTGTTGTCAGCTATCAGAAATTGATTGATGAAAAAGAAAAGCCAACACTGTTCAAATATTTCCTTAACAAATAGTGTCTTCATTGTTTATTTATGCAATAAACATTTAATTCTATAATTTTTCATTATCTTTTACATGGTATACAGTTAGAAACTTATTTAAAAGGTATTTTTAAAATTCTTTATGGACATTTCTGAAGGCCATGGACCAATTATAATTTTTCCTGTTGATTATTATATTCGATTAACATGGATGCACTTGCAGGATGAATTAATCGCATTAATTGAGGCCAACCTGTACATCTAATCTAAAAGTGGCACTTAAGCTTTAATGCTAGTAAACAGATGGCCCTGCATCTTAGTCATAGTAAACCCAGGATAAATTACGAACTTTGGGTAGAGAACTAAATATTATTGATGGTGTAAAGGATCCAGTTGTTATAATACAGTATGCTGGAAAGTTCTCTCAACAGTGAAATAACATTGGAGCAGTGTCTGGGGTATTAAAAGAGCATATGGAAATAATTATTCCACATTCCAGTGAGCAGACCACATCTTGAATACTGTAAACTAGTTTGGAGGAATCATTTCAGAAAAGATATGATATTCAAGGTGATATTCTTGATATTTGTAAACTGCAGTTTGGAGAGAAAATCTCCTTGATTGTGCTATTTAGGGCCCCTCAATGGGTTGAGCAAACTTTCTAATTTTTAGATAATGCAAACTGGAGCATTGAGACATATATTCAAGGTGAGGAAAGAGAATCTTATATTGGTAGGGAGCTTACATAGATTTAAAGAGGGGTTAGATAATATATGGAAGAAGTAGATAAGATATTTCCTTAGTGTTATATTTTATTTTATTCTTATTTATTATAAAGCATTTTAGGATTTCAAAGAGACACAGATTTTAATGCATTTATAAATTTCTTTTGCAATTAGTTAGCATCAACAAGTGAGGATAAAAGTTCAAAGTCTGATAGCCATTCACAAACTAGTCACCATGGTCTTGGATTGTATCAGTCTCTTTGTAAATATGCATCACACAGAAGAAAATGTGATGTTAATTTGCCCGATTTTTATGACAGGATGCCAATTCATTATGCTGCTGAGGCTGGTCAGAAGGAAGTACTTGTCCTGCTTCTTAGAACAGGTATTGTATAATGAAGTTCTTTGAGTTGTTTCTAAACAGGTGGTAAGTCTTTTGAATATAAAAATTCTACAAAATAATTTTCCACACCAGATTCAGTTATAGTAAAAACTTCACTAATTCAGACTGCCTTCTTTTTTTTTACATTTGTATTTTATTTATGAAGAATAAAGATTTGCCTAAACAAGAATTTAATGATACATTTCCAAACTTTTTTTTTTTGAGATAGTTCCAATCATTTTTTAAAAAAAGAAAAACTATTAAAAGAAAAAATTAACTACAAATGAAAACAAAGCATTGTAATTTTTAGATAATGCACTCTACATAACCTTCTGCTGAAATTTATGAAGTTATGATAGTAATATCGACTGCCTTTTTAACTCCCAGTACCACAACTGTCATATGACCTGTGGATAATGAAGTAATATTTAGCTGTAGGCATATTTGAATAAAACAATTGGAAGGATT
This sequence comes from Mastigoproctus giganteus, assembly GCF_048544385.1. Classification (NCBI taxonomy): domain Eukaryota; kingdom Metazoa; phylum Arthropoda; class Arachnida; order Uropygi; family Thelyphonidae; genus Mastigoproctus; species Mastigoproctus giganteus. Next base: position 117,534,490 of record NC_143575.1, on the reverse strand, counting down.
TTTTTTTAAAGTATATTCAGAATTATAATATAAAATGGATTGCAAGTTGAAATGAAGTAAAGCAGAGTAGAATTGTAAGTACTGGGGGGAGGGAACTATTAAACAGTAACAATGTTCTTATTGAGTTAGGTTTAATTGAAATTGAAAATGCCAGAATGTGTTATACAGTAGTGTTGGAAAGGATATTAATTTGGGGATGTAAGAATGTATGAATATGCGGCTGGATATTATATGACAATGGAAAAAGAAATAACAGTCACATTTTACGGGGAAAAAATCTCTAGGTGAAACGTCATCTGTAGAAGCTGAATTACATGAAAGCAGAAGCTGCCTTGACCCTCTTACTAAATTTGCTAATTCTTATGAGAATTTCCAAAGATATTTTCATGATATAAATGAAATGAAAAATGATGTATTATGAAATAGTTATACAATGAGACCTGTATTCAACAGAAAATTTCTGATTTTTTTTTTTTTTTTTTGAGATAAGACTTTTATTTTTGAATTTGCAATACAATTGGGAGGGACCATCATATAATCCAATTATAATAAAATAATAAAGCATATACAGGTAGTTCCCGACTTTATGAGTTAATTTGTTCCTAGCGCGCACTCTTAAAGCAGGAATTTATATCCCATATGTAACATTAAAAACAAGGGTTACGTTCTCAACAATGAAATTTGACCTTTGTAATGTTAAATAAAGGCCAATAAAACAATAGTTTATTCTTAAACAATGATTTATTTATCCAAAGAAATGAAACATACCCTTTAAAATCAAGCAAATTATAATAATAATGAAATTATTTATGTCATACAAATGTTAAAGATGTTTATTCTTCATCATCGTTGACTAAATGCACACCCGTTGATGGTTTGTCACTTGTTGATGGTTCATCACTCGTTGGTTTGTTGGAAGCACAACAAACAAGGAGTCGTCTTCTTCAGAAATGCTTCAAGAGTTGTTTGTTTCCAAGTCAAATCTGTAGCAACTTTTCTAGTGTGCTCAAAATTTGAATCTTGTGACTAGAAAGTCTCAGTTGCTTTTTCTGTGTTGAAAAGCTTCGTCAAGCCCTTTGAGAGTGAAGGGATGAACAGGAGTTTTGGCTGTTAAACCTTCTTCCTCAGCTTCCACATTTTTCCATTTCAATGAGGTCTTCATTTGTGTGTTTGAAACAGATCAGTGATGTCAGTTGTACAAACCTCGACCTGCAATTGGTTAGCAACATTTATGACTGCTTCTGCTTCTGTTTCATTTTGAATGGTCTCTTCTGGTTCTTGAAATCCTTCAACATTATCAATAAAATGATCACCAACTTGATACCTTAAAGCCTTCGCACTGCATTCGATACTCCCATCTTGTTTCACAGAGGCATTACACAGAGACCCTTCACATGTTTTTGGAAAATGAGCATTTCTTTGTTGATGCTGAAAAGAGCACGTACAGAAGTTGAAGTGTCCCAAAAGGTCATTGCATCAGGGCAGGTTTTGGCCATATCCCCTAGAACTAGATTGTAACTGTGACAAGCACATGGTGTAAAAAATATCCTTGAATTTTCTTGTATAATTCTGGCCTGAACACCTGAAACCTTTCCTTTCATATTAGCTCCATTGTCATAACCTTTGCCGGATATTAGTTATATCTATCCTAACACAGTATTTCGAATTCCTGTTTCAGCCCATTGTACAAATTTTCTCCGGTACTGCACTTTACATTGGTTAATTTTATGAGCTGTTCATACACACCGACTGGCGTATTGGGGAACGTTCCGTTGGAGATGTATGTAATTGTCAGGGACCTTTTTTTTCTGATCAGTGCTAGATTAAGGCACGAGCTAACAGGGCAGTTGCCTGAGGCGTCATTCTTACAGGGGCTCCCGAAAAAAAAAAAAAAAAAAAAAAAAATTATTAGGGTCTCCCGTAATTGATTACATCTACCCATTTGTCTGTAAATTGCATGTGTTCTCTAGTTGATTTGCCTGTTATTTCTGGAAGAAAAACCCCAGTTTCTGGGGGGAAACCTTCTGTCTATGCCTGAGACCGACGACTAACTCAGCCACAGAGTGAAAAAAGCCCATTAAAGTTCCTCGCCCCATCAACAGGATTCGACCTCTGGCCTTTTCCACCCAGTGTGGGGAAAGGATGGTGGCGATACCATTATGTTACCCACTCAGACAAAGAATAAATAAATAAATAAATAAAATAAAATAAATCTCTAGCAATGAGTAATATATATTATTATTACAAACTATACAATGTTTGATGATTGCTGACGTCATGAACCATTCATAATTTGTGAATGTCCATAATGTAAACTTATGAAAACTGGAATAATAAATTCACTTACATTTAATAATAAAATCACTTATTACAGAATCACTACAAAGTTGGCATTGCATTGCACACAAAGCAAATCAATGCATACTTCTCTATTCAGAGGTGTGCATTCATTGTTCACTAAGCACAAGAAAAATAACTTTTTGAAATTCATATTATATCTTTCTCTGATCTGTAAATGATTCTTCAACAAATTTTCAATAACAAAAAAAAAAAAAAAAAAAAAAAATTACTGACACCAGAGAAATAAAATTAAAAATCATTCTGTCAAATTTCAACAGAAGGCAAAGAATATTAAAATAAATAAATAAATCTACAGAAATGAGTAACATATATTAGTATCAAAACTGGACAACGTCATGGATCAGTCATAATTTGTGAATGGCCCACATTCACAAATTATGAATCCACAAGTTGTGAACGAAATCTGGAAACTGATGTTAACTGGAATAATAAATTTACTTACATCTTCTGCCTTTCTAACACGAGTTGGAAAAAAAAAATGGTGGTAATGAGTAAATTTTTTCATGTTCTGAGAAACTTATAAATGTAGAATCTTACATTTATAAGTTACATGATGCTTAATAAGAGCTGCAGAACTTTCTTTTCTTCCAATAAAGCAAATGAACATATGTGATTGGCTGAATTTTTTTGTTTCATTTCCCACTCTCTTTTCTCAAGTTATTCGTTTGATTAACTTTGCAACAAATTTTCCCACCACAAATGAAAACAGAACAGATACAGTACACATAAAACGGTTATAAAATGTATTATTCATGTCCAGCGACAAAGTCCAGGCCTGTTAGCTGTATAGAAGCAGAGCAATAGACAAGGGTAGAATGTTCTTGTGAAAATAGAAAATAAATCTCAAAACCATAAATTTAACCAAACTTAATGCTTTGTAGTGACCGAAGTAGACACTTTACCCTGCCTGGTCATTGCTTATTCCCTCTCTAAACAATACGGGATAAATGCTAATTACTGGAAGGGTCCCTCCCAACACTGGTTAGGTTCAGAACACCATATGCGAGGATCAAAGGATGGGCGATTCAGATGTGTTTCTTGTTAGCATAGTAATAACTCATTTCTAGTCCTTGCGGTTTTTCATTTCAGAAAAAAAAAGAGATCCAAATCTAGCACGATATGCATTAAAAATGACAACACTGTCCATAGGCAGACTATTATGCGACAAATTTGTGTATTGTAAAATAAAACATTTTTACCCTACCCAACAAACTTTTACCGTATTTTTACCATACCCTACGACAACAATCAGAGTAAGCATACATGCAAAAAATATAAAATAAAATCAGACTGTGATGTATACTTATATTTGACAGTGGTGTTGCTGATTTCACAACTATCTTTTATTTACTAATATTTCTATAAGCTTGGAATCAGTCTGAACAATACTCGGGTGGTGGCCAGTCGCTGGGTTGATAAGAATGTGTTATATTTAATTTAAAAAAACTTACTCGTTTATGAATGAAAATCGTGAATTATCTTGAGAAATGAATCTGTCTTCCAAATTTCATGGGGGCATCCTTTCAAGCTTGATTCCAGTGCAGCTGCATTGGCATAGTTATGCCACTGGGTTTGTGTCACCTTCCAGCTCCAACTCAATAAATAAAATGAAGAATAATTTTAAGAATAATAAATTTTACTTACTTACATAAGGAGCACAATTATTCAAATAAAAACACACCAACATTACAATACAACTTTATAGCGATGCATACTGTGTTTGACAGGGCAAGAGGGGTTGCTCAGCCATACAGTGGGAGCCAGACGAAAGTGATCAATTTTCCTACCTGTATACCACACCTTATGTCTGGCCCATACTTAAAGTGGGGTAACATGTGTGAAAATTAATTACTTTTGATATTTCAAGGGATGTGTATAAACTGACATTGAGATAATTAGAAAAATATGACAATGGCCAAAATTTCCACACCTTTGCTTTTCATATATTATGAATTAAAAAAAATAATAATAAATAATAATAATAATAATAATAACATTATTTTTGTCTGCATCCTTTGTGCTCATTAATAAAATGCTAATCATATTTTCTAAACCTATGAAAAAAATGTCATTGTTTCACAGGAGTCCTTTAACTTAAAAAAAAACTCGTTCCTTCTCTTTTTTTTCCCTTTTTTCGTTAAAAGTTGTTTTTTTTTCGTTAATTTTCCTGTCAAGTGCGTGGCCCGATTGGGCCCAATCAGCTTAAGGCCGGCCCTGAGTGAAGCATTAATTATTCGAGGTAGTGCAATGCATGGTAACTCGTGAGGGTAGTCACAATATGAGATACAATTAAATCGATGCCTTTATACTATTTATATAGTTTTTCATTATGAGTTTACTATGGTGTATTTATACCTATATTTTATAGTGTATTTTAAACTCATAATATGGCATTTATATTTTATTTATGGTATATAATGTGTATTTAATTTATATCTTGTTTTATTTTAAAATTAATTCTAGTTGTTTTCTATATCAGTTTATGGATTTTTGTGGTTTATTGTGCACTTTTATGTATTTTATACATAATTATTGTGCTAAGGTAATAAGAGCTATTAGATGCTCAATATCTCCTATGTTCTATTAGTTATTATGTAATTAAACAGGGATTACCTTGATTTTTTTATAGGGAAGCTTCTATCCGACTCTCCAGGTTCAACACATAAAATGATTAAAAGGATATTAACTTCATCTTGATGTGTTCCATACCAGTAGAGTGAATGCAAATTAATAGTCCGGGGATCAATGTCGAGACACCAACTGCGACACAGCCATCGGCATCGGAAAACATTGTGTCTAATACTAAAATGGTTTCAAAATTATTAAGATTATGTGATGGCATATTTTCCTCCTGAAATTGGATGAAACTTTTCGTTGATACGTGTTCACAGGTCGGAATGAAATACGTATCAACGAAAAGTTTCATCCAACTTCAGGAGGAAAATATGCCATCACGTAATCTTAATAATTTTGAAACCATTTTAGTATTAGACACAATGTTTTTCGATGCCGATGGCTGTGTCGCGGTTGCTGGTTTTGGTGTCAGGTTGGGGTCTCAACGTTGATCCCGGACTATTAATTTGCGTTCACTCTACCGGTATAGAACACATCAAGATGAAGTTAATATCCTTTTAATCATTTTATGTGTTGGACCTTGGAGAGTTGGATAGAAGCTTCCCTATAGACGAAATCAAGGGTAATCTGTGTTTAATTACGTAATAATTATTAAGTAAATTATCTTATATTTTGATGCATCTGAAGGAATATACTAATAGTATATTCTTTATAAATACCTACAATTCTGTAGGTATTTATAAAAAAACAAAAAAAAAAACAACCAAGTAGATCAAAAAACACAAATTATATGCTTCACTCCTCACAAAAAGTAGGTATCCAGTAGACCTTTGAATTTATTCAAACTATCAGCCTCAACTACCTGCAGGGCAACTTATTCCAGCTATCAACATCTTAGTGGCTAAAATAAAACTTTCTACAATCTAATCTAAACCTCAAGCCTTGTAATTTGGATTTATGAACCCTGGGTCTGGAATTGTTTAGAACATAGTGTATAGTGTTAATTGTAATGTAGCATCGAGGGTTCCCCCAACTCCGTGTCAGGCAGTGTGATGGATACAAACTCTGTAAATGCCAGATTTATGTAGGTTAGTGAGTGTTTGTGTAGTAATTAGTGTGGGATTGTGTTGTTCATCTGGCCTTTTAGCCTAGGGGCCTGTGTTTTCACACAAAAACCTCTAGTATACCGTCCAGCTCCATGAGAAGGCAGGCAGGCAGGCAGGCAGGGCAGTAGGGAGTATGAAAGAACTGGCAGGGCAAACCCTGTGGTAGCCTAAGCCACTGTCAGGGAGAGCCTAGTAAAAAAAAAAAAAAAAAAAAGAAAGGTTGAAAGTGATAGTGGGAAGATGCTATCACTTTCAACCCCCTTTGCCTGGTGGGTTAACCACCAGATGGAGACGGGACCGCCCAAGTTGGGGGAGGAGGGATGGGGATGTAATAGAACAACCAACTTGGGTGGTAGGAATGAAGGATCAATAGGGAAAAGTACGTTGGCGTGCCTGTGTTGGTGCTCTGTCCCACACTAGTCAAGGGGCAAGCTGTTGTTGGCCAGTGTCAGTGTCCCACACCATGCCAGCTAACTAGCAACGGCATGGTTTCTGCTTGGATAGGTAGAGGGCCGGTATGGCGATCTGCCCATCATCCATTCAAGGGACAGGGGGTGAAGCAGGCAGTTTTAACCACTCATAATCCTCATTCACTCTCTACTCTCTCGTTTCGGTTTTATAATTTTTTCTTATGTTTTATACTGTTTTTGTGCTTTTTTCTTACATTTCTGTTAGGTTATAAATTTTTCCCCCACACATCCATCTTCTTTCTCACATGGGGGAATGCAGTGCTGTGCAGTGTACTTACTACACTAAATATCTAGTAATTAAAATTGTGGCTAAAGGTTAATAAATACTTAATCAATATGTAGTTTGTGCCCTTTCACACTCACAGACAACAGACATGCTCTCATTTATTCTCACAGACATACTCTTATGCCCTCGTTTACTCGTTTTTTCTTACTGCACTGCTCGCCACAGGCAGTTCACCTTACTAATACTTTTCAGTTAAAGTTCAGCCTCGGTTGTAGATATTGCAAGCTTAGGCATTCAGTGTGTGTGTGTGTGTGTGTGTGTGTGTGTGTGTGTGTGTGTGTGTGTGTGTGTGTGTGTGTGTGTGTGTGTTGTTAGTATATAGTTGAGATTGTTAGTATTTCTAATAAATATTGTTGTTACTGTGTATTCTTGCAGCCAATTTCACTCAGTGTTATGGTAAACTCCCGTTTACCATAACACTCATTCTCTCTCTCTCTCTCTCGCTCTCTCTCTCTCCACAATTGATATTCATTCCCTTTTGCCACAATTCCTATTTCACTCTATCATTCAGTGTCCAGCACATTCACTTCGTTTTTCACACTCTTTCATTCTACATTGCATCGCCTTGCTGCTATCTTACTAATTTTTTCAGGTAAACTGCTTCCCTGGCTGCCTGTACATCTCCCTCCTATCCATATTTACTTGTTTGGTGGGCCCTCAGGGCCCCCCCTCACTAGGGGAAGTGTTAAACCTGGGGGGGGGGACCTAGTCCATCAGGTTTAGTTAGATTTGGGTATCTGTCAGGGAGCTCATACAGCTACCCTGTCAGTTGAAAATGTCATCATCTTGGCTGGTGAGAGACATGGGAACTTTGGCTATAGATTGTTGTTTTGCTGTAAGGCCTGTATCTGGATGTTTCTACTTATTTCAAATAATTTGTGTGAAACTTGTGAAAGCTTTAATTATTTTCTTCTATTATAAATAGTTCTTGTCCCCTGGGTATGGGCCAATTTCTGCTATTAGTTTGGTCCTCAGTATATTATAAATTATACATTCATAGAGAATTAACTATGCCGACCGGGTTAGCCGGGTGGGTAAAGTGCCTGCCTGGCAAACCAAAGGTCGCGGGTTCGAATCCTGCCTTGGGCTTGGATCAGAGTAGAAAATGCAAAATTCTTTGGGAGGTGCAATATGGCCACAGAAGAGGATGCGCCATCAGCTAACAAAAAAAAAAAAAATAATAACTACCGTATTTCCCCATGTATAAGACGCACCTTTTTTCGAAAAATTTGGGGTCTAACAACAGTGGTTGTAGATTTTTTTTTACTTGCATTTCCCGCTTTTTCGCGCTTGTTGTCTGCGCTCATTGTTTCACACTTGTTATTGGTATATTAGGTTACATTTTGGCATGTTCTGCACAGAAATGGCTCAGAAAAGATTTTCGTACAGTGCTGAATTCAAGTTAATAGTGATCCAGTTTGCAAAAGTGAATGGAAATCATGCTGCTGAACGTAAGTTTGGTCCTCCTCCAACTGAGAAAACAATCCGAGACTGGCTACATGAAGAAGAAACCCTACTGAAAACGCCACGGCAGAAGAAGGCCATTAGAGGCAAGTCAGCAAAATGGCCTGATTTAGTGAGGGAATTGAAAATATGGATTGAGGAGCAAAGGGCAATTGGAATTCCTGTGTCCACAAAGGTTGGTTCAGCATGAAGCAAGAAAAATTGCTGATGAAAAAGAAGTTACTGATTTCAAAGGAGGACACAATTGGTACTTCAGGTTCATGAAACGGAATGGACTAAGCATGCGTACACGCACCAGACTTGCCCAAAAGATGCCTGAAAGCTATGAGCAGAAGGTCCTTGAATTTCATTGTTTTGTCATTCAATGTCGGAAGACACATCAGTTTGAGTTAGGACAGATTGCAAATATGGACGAAGTCCTCCTTCAATTTGATGTCCCAAATAACAGAACTGTTGATAAGAAGGGGGTGAAAACTGTAACTGTGAAGACAGGTGGACATGAAAAGAGCCATTATACAGTTGTTCTAGCTTGTTGTGCCGACAGAACCAAGCTGCCTCCTATGCTGATTTTCAAATGCAAAACAATGCCAAAAGAAGACATTCCTGGAGGAGTGATTGTCCACGTTCATGACAAGAGCTGGATGGATCAGGATGGGATGAAGATCTGGTTTGAGAAAGTTTGGAGCAGGAGACCAGGTGGGCTCTTACGCAAACCTGCCCTATCGGTGCTTGATCAGTTCAGGGCACACATAACAAAAAATACAAAGAAGATTGCTGCAGAGCAAAAAACAAAACTTGCTGTCATACCTGGAGGCTTGACATCTCAGCTCCAACCACTTGATGTCAGCATTAACAAACCCTTCAAAGCTGCCATGAGAGACAAATGGAACCAATGGATGAAGTCTTTTGGGGACAATTTGACACCAGCAGGAAGAGTGAAGAAACCAACTATAGGAGAAGTTTGTACCTGGGTGAAAAGATCCTGGGATAATATCAAGATTGAGATCGTTGTCAAGTCATTTAAGAAGTGTGGCATTTCAAATGCCATAGATGGAACTGAGGACGAGGCAATATATGAAGACAGTGATTTGTCATCAGACACACAGATGAGGGACAAGCTAATGGATGGGAGTTTTGACAGTGATGAGTTGTATGAATTTTATGATGAATAAAACTTGAGTTCAATAACTTTAGGTAATACATTTTTTTTGAAATTTCGGTCCCCAAAATTAAGGTCCGTCTTGTACATGGGGAAATACGGTATATAATATTGGTGTAGATACATCATAGTTTACCCATAAATTTGAACTACGTATGTAGTATAAAGGCATCGTTTTAATTGTATCTCATATTGTGGGTGCTTTCACGAGATAGCTGGATTGCACTACTTCAAATAAATAACGCTTCTCTAGTAGAGAAGACTACTGTTATTTATTTTCAGTGGATATCACCACCCAGATCGTTTCGAAGCTAGTGGGCTTCATCATCAGTGGGTGGGCAGGTATCCTTGTAATGCAACATGCCATCACAATTGCGAAATTATTTCCACAATATGAGAGATGCCAAATGGTGTAGGTAATAATAATGTATTAGAAGATGAAATGCACAAGGCATAATTTCTTATGGGTTTAGGTAATTAACTATATAATGTCGGTGTAGCATCTTACCTAAACCCATAAGAAATTATGCCTTGTGCATTTCATCTTCTAATACATTATTTTTACCTACACCATTTGGCATCTCTTATATTGTGGAAAGGACTTCACAACATGAGATACAATTGAAACGATACACCTTTACACAACATACGTAGTTAAAATTTATGGTAAACTGTGGTGTATCTACACCAATATTATATAGTTAATTACCTAAACCCATAAGAAATTATGCCTTGTGCATTTCATCTTCTAATTCGTAGAGAATGTGTGGCCAGTCTTCACTTTTGCCACAAGTACAATTAGAGGTTAATTTCGCCTTTAGAATTTAAACTAAAGAGGTTAATTTTCCCTTTAGGGAGCCATGACCTGTCAGTATAAATGTTTTGAAATGTCCAGGGGCGAACAACTTTGATTGCTTTGGGATAACCATTGCCACCTGTGGCAGAAACCTTTTGGTAACCAGACTACTGGTTTCCTGATCCCAATTTGATTACCATTGCTCATAGAGCTTTGTGGCTATTCTTTTCCTTTCAGTCTTGATATTATTGGCTGTGTTAAGGGCTAGCCCCAGAAATTCTGTGGGTATGGCCTTCTTAAGTCTATAGTACAAGCCTCTTTTGGCTATTTCCAAGTAAAGTGGGAGGGCACCAGCCAGCACCTGCAGTGTTGGTATGCCCACAGTGTAACAAGCTCTTGTGATAGTGAGAAGTATTGTTCTCTGAATTGTCTCTAATTTGTTCCTGTTTCTGACTATTGCTGTGAGGTTAAACTACACACCAGCTCTATAGGTGTTGACAGGCAAGAACCAAGTTATTAAAAAATCAAGATATGATTTTTTAATATGATTTCTATTGAGCAGTGTTCTTGTTTAGAACAGTGAGAATCCCACCTTCATTCATTTTACTAATCCCTCTTAGAGCCTTATAAACCTCAATCAGGTCACCTCTGAAGTGCCTGGTTGCCAAGCTCTGTAGCCCACATAATCGGAGTCTTTCCTCATACAGTCTTCCTTCTGCCGATCTCGCCATTTGGGTTGCCCATCTTTGGATCCTTTCAAGAAGCTCAATATCATTTTTTCAAATGAAGTCTCCATACTTGAACACAGTATTCCAAATGTGGTCTTGCAATTGCTTTATACAGTGGGATTGCAGATAAAGGAACCACTAGGTGGCAGTGATCACAGTGTACTGATGTGGGATTTACTTAAAGATTTAATTACCATCAGGGGTAAAGGAAAGGGTTTTTGCTTCCATAAAGGTGAGTACAGTGGTCTCCGACAGTTTTTAAATTCTGTACAGTGGGATAAACTGACGATGTTACCAACAGTAAATTCTAAGTGGGAAGCATTCAAGGAATTCATCGTGGATGCTACTAAAAGTTTCATACCTATTAAGAAATATTGTTCAAGGTTTAGGCCTAAATCGTTATCAAAATGAACTAATGAGACTCGTGACAGAAAGAAAACTGCATGGGATGCATATAAATTATCAAGCGACTCAGAAGCCTATGGCAGATATAAGCTAATCTGTAATCAGGTGACAAAGGAGGTTAGGCAGGCGAAGGCAGATTACTAGAAATCCTTGGCAAAAGATGCTAAGAAAAACAGCAAGGATTTTTTTATTTATATAAACTCTAAAAGGAAGGGGGATGAATCTGATTGGTCCACTTGACATCGATGGTTCGACTGTTGATGATCCTGCTCAGATAGCAAACAAACTGAATGAGTATTTTGCATCTACATTCACACATGAGGAATTATTAAGGTTTGAAAATGGCAGAAGGTTATCAAATTGTAGCAGGATACTTAATGATTTTGGAATAACTGAAAGAAAAGTGGAGGAGAAATTGTTGAAGTTAAACATAAGAAAAGCACCTGGGGTGGATGGGATCTATCCAGTTATATTAAAGGAGGTGGCAAAGCAACTAAGCAAACCCTTAGCCATAATTATGAGAGCGTCCTTGGACTCGGGAGGTTCCCACGGACTGGAGATGTGCAAATGTATCCCCAATTCACAAAGGGGGATTGAAGGTTGACACGAGTAATTACAGACCAGTTAGTTTAACTTCTGTTCCGGGTAAAATAATGGAGTCACTGGTTAAAGATGCATTGCAGGATCATCTAGACAAGACTACAGCAATAATTCAGACACAGCATGGGTTTGTTAAGGGAAAGTCTTGTCTGACAAATTTGATAGGATATTATGATGTGGTTACAAAGGAACTGGATGCAAAAAATAATTTTGATATCATATACAGTGAAACTTCCCTTTAACGGACAGCCATGGGGAACGAAAATGTGTGCGTTAGAGAGAAGTGTCCGCTAACAAGAAGTCTGAGGGAGGAAAAAAAAAAGAAAGAAAGAAAAATCGTTAAACGTTTAATGTAAAATTAAATTAAAATATATACAGATTTTGAACAATATTTTTGTAAATAATATACAATTACATACACAAGAGATAAAGAAAAATCGTTAAACGTTTAATGTAAAATTAAATTAAATTATATACAGATTTTGCACAATATTTTTGTAAATAATATACATACAATTGTGCTATGCATATTATGACTTTATCTTAAGAAAAATGCATACAGTAATCACTTATTTTCTTCTGCACCTTCTTCCGGCTGATAATTTTGTTTTCAACATTTGTTTGGAGTGAAGAAACCATCGAAAGTCCTTCAGTATCTTCTTCAGCGGCGAAAAACATTTTTAAACGATTGATTTGTATGAGCGCTTCTTCTATTTTCATCGGTGGTTCGTCGTTAATATGTTCTTCGACAGAATGACCTCCTTCCATTTCTTCATCCTCATGAGGAACTTCTTGAAAAATATCGATGATAATGTCGTTGATATCTAGAGCACCATCTTCTGTAGTGAGGTTTGAGTCTATATCTTTTAGCCAGGGTCACTTGTAGTGGAAGTATTGTACATTATCAATAGATGTTGAAGTTCTTGTTCTTCTTGGTGCTTCACATTGCTGTTCACAACTTCAATTTTTGCGTTTGAGAAGCCAGACTTTACAAAACAGTTCACGACAGTTTGTTTTCTAATTGCGTTTACTGAAGAGGAAATCCATTGAATCGCATCTAGGATGCTGATTTTCTTTGCAAGGTCACTCGCACATGTTACATCATTCATGTTTGCAATGAGATGTCTTAAAACACGTTTTCTGTAGTGAAGTTTAAAATTTTTTATTATCCCTTGATCCAAGGGTTGACGCTCTGCAGATGTGTTTGGTGGCAGAAAAATGATTTGAATGTTGGACAATTCAGTGTGCGAGTGAGATGCAGCATTATCCATGAAAAGAATAATTTTTCTGTTTTGACGAATCATGTTTTGGTTAAAGTGACTTATCCATTCGCTCATGATATCTCGTGTCATCCACGCTTTTTTATTAGACTTCCAGTCAAAATCCAAAAGATTCAACTTTATGCCCTTGAAAGAACGAGGATTTTGTGGGTTTCCTATAACAAGAGGTTGTTCAAAGTCTCCCAGCATATTTGTACACAATAGTACAGTCAAGCATTCCTTAGAAATTTTTCCGCCTTGGCACTTTTCGTTTTTTAGACTCATTGTTTTTTCAGGAAGAGCTTTAAAAAAACAACCCTGTTTTATCACAGTTGTAAATATCCTTAGCTTCAAAATCACAACATAAATCTTCCAATTTGATGGTCCACTCTGTTACAACCCCAGTATCAACAGATCCATCTTCACCACTTACGGTTTTCCAAGAAATTTTATGCCGAGTTTTGAACTTGTCTAGCCATCCCACAGAAGCTTTGAACTCATTTACTCCCATAGATTTCGCAACCTCCAAAGCCTTTTCCCTAATAATAGGCCCATTAATGGGAATTTTTTTAGCACGTGCGCGACAAATTTGAAGTCCAACAGTTTTCCGGAATGATTTTTGAACTTGATCATTTAAGTGTTGCCAAAATTGTTAATTTTTTTTCTTTAGGATGTCGCTTACCTGTGTCTTCCCGATTTTGAATTTTACAGCGAGATTGCGAACACTATTTTTTTGCCGATCATACGCATTAATGAGTTCGACTTTATCTTTTAAAGTTAAATGTTTAAGAGAAGACATTGTGCACTTCACACGACACTGAACAAAACTGAAAACTGAAACTGAAAAGACGAAAGGCCGACCATATTCTACCCCCCCACCCTCTGCACACACCGAATTCATCAGAAGTTTTACACATACCTTAAAATTCTTGAAAAAGGGTTTAGAACCGCGATGTAAACCTTGATAAAATTCATAGAATCGGAAATAGAAAATAAACGCACGATTGAGGCAATACGTGGAAGAAACATTCCTAGAAAAAGGGCCGTGAGCTCACCCGCTGTCCGTTATGGTGAGATCAAATTAAGTGCTAATCTAAACGAAACAGTGCAGAATGCCTGTCCGTGTCCGTTACAGAGAATGTCCGCTAGACAGAAGCTGCAAACACGTTAAAACCAATGGAGATGAGTTGGAGAATTTGAAAATGTCCATTGTAGAGAGATGTCCGTTAATGAGAGGTGTCCGTTAGCAGAAGTTTCACTGTATTTGGATTTCAGGAAAGCTTTTGACACTGTTGCGCATGGAAGACTATTGTACAAATTGGAGCAGAATGGTATTAAGGGTGAGTTGCTACAATGGATAAAAGGATGGTTAAGTGGGAGAAGACAGAGGGTGGGTGGGTGCTACTCTTCTTGGACTAATGTTATTAGTGGAGTCCCACAGGGTTCGGTGTTAGGTCCACTGTTGTTTTGTATATTTATCAATGATATTGATGAAGGTATATCGGGCTTGTCGAAGCTTGCAGATGATACAAAGGTTGGCAGGGTTGTTAATGGCAGTAATGGCAGTGTGCTACTGCAACAGGATCTAGATAATTTGGGCAGATGGGCTAATAAGTGGCAACTGAAGTTTAACCTTGAAAAATGCAAAGTACTGCATATGGAGAAGTAACCCCAGAGAAACGTACCAACTGTGTGGTACTACACTTAAGGTGGTAGAAAATGAAAAAGACCTGGGAGTAATTGTGCAGTCAGATATGAAGTTTTCTGAGCAATGCAGACAGGCTGCCAGGGCAGGTCATGGGGTTTTGTCAATGATATATAGGAATTTTGCTAGCAGGGAAAAGGAGGTGATTATCCCTCTGTATAAGGCAATGGTCAGTCCATGCCTTGAGTACTGCGTACAGGTCTGGAGGCCTCATTTTAGGAAGGATGTAGATTTACTTGAGCATGTACAGAGAAGGACAACAAGATTGGTGAGGGGAATGAAGGGATCCTCTTGCCAAGAGAGGCTTAAGTTCTGCAAATTGCAGTGGCTGGAGACTAGGCACCTGCGCGGTGATCTGATTGAGGTGTATAAGGCCTTGAATGGGTTGAGCACGCTGAATTCTGATGGGATCCTTCCACTTGTTCAGATTACGAACCTAAGGGGGCATAAATTCAAATTAAGAAAAGACAGATGTAGAATAGATGTGCGGAAATTTGCCTTTAGCCAGCGGGTGGTTAATTGCTGGAACAAACTCCCATCTGTCGTTGTGGAAGTTGATAGGTTGAATAAATTTAAGGAGGAACTGGACAGGCCTTTGGAGGGAATGGTGTGATTTTTTTTTTTTTTGGCTGATGCTGCATAAGCTCATACACTTGCTTTCTTGCATAACACGCCACTACTACTACTACTATTGTGACCTCCCTTTCTCTACAGAATAGCATTCAATAATCATTGATAAGACACCATGGGTTTTCTTGGCTGCCTGTTAATGACACTAATGATAGTACACTGCTGCAACAGGATCTAGAAAAGTTGAGCAGATAGGCTGCGAGGTGGCAAATGAAGTTTAACCTTGACAAATGTAAAGTACTACATATGGGAAGCAGTAACCCCAGAGTAACGTATCAACTCTGTGGTACTACACTGACAGTGGTAGAGAATAAAAAGGACCTGGGGGTAATTGTGCAGGCAGATATGAAGTTTTCTGAGCAGTGCAGACGGTCTGCAAAAGTAGCTCATGGTGTCTTGTCAATGATATATACAGGAAATATTTCTAGCAGGGATAAGGAAGTGATTATCCCCTTGTATAATCACAGGTCTGGAGGCCTCATTTTAAGAAGGATGTAGAGCTGTTGGAATGAGTACAGAGAAGGGCAACAAGATTAGTGAATGGAACAAAGGGTTGCTCTTACGAAGAAAGGCTTAAGCTTTGCAAATTACAAGTGTCTGGAGACTAGGCACCTGCAAGGTGATCTGATTGAGGTGTATAAAGCCTTGAACGGTTTGAGCATACTCGATGCTGATGGGATTTTTCTTCTTGCTCAGAATAATCGCCTGATAGGGCATAGATTCAAATTGAGGAAAGACGGTTATAGGATAGATGTGTGGAAGTTTGCCTTTAGCCAGCGGGTGGTTGATTGCTGGAACATACTTCCCTCTGTCGTTGTAGAAGTTGATAGCTTAAATAGATTCAAGGCTGAACATGATGCAAGAAAGCTTGCTTTCTTGCATCATGTTCCTTTGCTAGTGCTAAAAGTTTTTCTAATAAACAATCATCTGTAATTACAATGTTGCTAATTTCATATGGCTCAGCCTCACTCACATAGCCTCTACTTATCATAAAGAGTCTTGCAGTAAAGACATGTCAAGTACCTGTTCATTTCAACCACAAAATCAGCTGGGTTGTCTAAGACTTTCTCACACCGAGTGCATAAGGATCCAATCTGATTTGCTTTTTTCTTCCTTGTATTCACATCGCTGAAAAATTCATTGCCTCCATTCTTTGCTCTCTTAGCCAATGCTTTCTCATACACAGCTCTGGCCTCCCTGATCTTATTTGTGGTACTATTACACTTTGATTTTAGCCAAATGGCCAAGAAGTGATGTAGTACTATTACATTTTTTTCCATTTATTAATACACACAGTTTACATACATTCATATATATACAAAACATACATAGATTTATATACATTTCCATCATCTAGGGCTTGTGTGTGTATGTGTATCATGGTGGCTCGAAGGCAGTAGACCATCTCCACCTTTGTTCTCTGTGTTGGTGTAGAAACTCTAGGGCCACTTCGCCACCAGGGAGCAGTGAACACTTGGGCAGCTGTTACCTGGTGTCAGCCCCCAGGCACGATGAAACTGGCCTGAGTCTACTGTACTTTATGTGTTTAGTGCAAAATATTCCGCACCCACTGGAGGTAGTGCACTACTGGTGGGTGCCAGCAATCCTGCTCCCAGGTTGCCTAGACTTGGGAGTCAGCAAAAAAAAACAAAAAACCAGTAGTGGCATAGTTACCATAGTAGTATCACTATCTATTTTTAGGTAAGCATGGCACTCAATGTTTAAATTATAGCAATTTAACATTTATCAGTATTTAATTAAGTTTATTCATAATGGTGCAGAATCCAAACAAGGCCAGGAGTAGCACCAAAACTAGTAAAGCTTTTAACATTACATTATCTACACTATTTACAATATTGTTGCCAAGTCCCAACTCTGGCAAATACAGTGGCAACCAACACAGCATCTTACGTTTAATGTCTTCTCCCAAACTGAAGGATTCTTTAGAAGTCCTTACCTCAGAGCCATGTACTTACACAAAATCATAGCTGTAGTTTAATTGTAATTAGTACATGCTTGCTTTAGTCTCCAAAGTGGATCAGATGTGTCTAATAAATAGATAATATCCAAGACAGAAAAAGCAGAAAGTTCGTTTATCTACTGTTTTGTCCAAAACAGCAATGTTGATAGTATACAGAGCCATCGAACATGTGTTTCGCCTGAAGTCCACATCCAAGAAGTCACTGTGAATAGAGTCCTAGTCACACGACATCTAGAAATTGCACCTGTTGTTTTATACTGTGGTTCTAGGTTAGGTGATGTGTCACAATATGGCAACTATGCCCCAAAGCCAATTCCCAACTATTACTTTAGATTTTCAAGATCTCTTAAGTGAATTGCCTAGCAGTTTGAGCTCTCATCTCAGTTCTCTTCTTGAAAGCCAAGGTGGAGAATATCTGTGATGCCTTGAAATTAGTTTTATTTTCCACAAGTATGTTTACATTAGCCTCCGTGAGATCTGGAATTGCGGTTTGTACGCCCAATCTGAGCTGTGAGTATAATAGGCAATGGAAAAGTACATAGTGCCACGTCTCCAAGCCTCCACAGGTGCATTTCATTTTCATTTTTCATTTGTACACACACAATTATTACATATATATACAGTGCTATTTTTTTTGTAAAAAAATAGGTACCGGTACTCATTCTTTGCTATCGGGAAAAATTGAAAATTAAAAGGATTTGAAAAGTACTCTAAAATTTTTTTCCCTGATATTGTTACTTTAGTAGTAATGTTTTTGGAATAAGAACAACAAATGTAGCATATTAACACAGTATATTAAGCATAAATTTATTATTCAATTATATGAAAAAATAAGTAAATAAATCGGTCAACTATTGAGTGTTGGCCACTCAGAATAAAGGGTTCGTAGTCACAAATGGTCGTTAGTGTAGTATCTCAAATAGAGAGCTTTATGGTAACTGAAAAAAAAGTTTCTAGTACCCCGGCTTGGTCTAAAACTGATATACTAATGAAAACGTTGTATATTTGAGTCTTTCCAGTTGTTGTGAATGACAAGGGTGGGAGAAGCGACCCCGACTTCTTCCTGGAGAAGCGATTAAAGTCTTGGGGAAAAGCGACTGTCAGGTGAGAGCCATGCAAGACTTCGCACAGGTGCCTCCCCACCACCGCCACCTCAACACTGGCTCTCTGAGTTACCTCCTTGCTGGGACAATTCCAGCTTTGAAAATTGTTAAAAAATACTTCTCGTCGCAAAATTTATAAATGACCTTTATAGAATTATTAACTAACTATTTAGCAACCTTTTTGTTACCAAAAGGAGAGTTACTTAGTACAAAGAATCGAAGTGCAATAAAAAATTGTTTTTTTTAATTTAACACCAAAACTAAATGATACATTTCAATCGGAATAGTTTTTCCTTGATAAGCATTGAATAAAGCATAGCTAATGTGATTTTTAAATTTTTAGTTCCATTAGTGACGAAAATAGAGGGAGGAACGAGAATTACTCAAATTTTCCTCTCTGGTGCCGCCATTTTTAATTTTAAAAATAATTAAAAAATAGATGTTACCCGGTGCCCTTCTCTAGACCCGGTTTTACGTTATGTATTTGTGCCGAATGCACAAGTCCTGCACCCACCGGATGTAGTTAGTGCAATACCAGTGGGTGTCAAAAAATGAATTTCTAGTGGAGAAGTTCCACAAATTATCCTCACTTACACCCAATAATTATTATATTAAACAGATATATACAATACTTTTTTTTTTTAAATATACTCAGTCTCTGAATTACTGAGAACCAAGAAAACTATATATAACATACATCTTTACAATAATAATTGACATAAATCTTGTCAATAACAATTGATCAAAATCAATGCAACATTAATTAACATAAATCAGCACAACATCAATCCATATAAGTCAACACAATAACAACTTAAATCTTCTGTTTACACTTAAACTTTTGTCTTTTGGTCATGTGTGAAGTCAATTCCCAGAAGAAGCTGAAGCTTCTTAGCTGAGTCCTCAATATGAAAACTGATCTTGAGAAAGTTTGCACAGCAGTAAAGTTATTATGGTCTTCAACTAAACTATTTACATTGTTCTCCAATAAGTTTGGAACCACAGACATTAAATCCGTTCTAAGTTGAGAGAACAATGGACAGTTCAGAAGTACATGAATCCAAGTTTCATATTCTCCACATGTGCAGTACGGATCAGGCTCCAGGCCACGCTCAAATAACTTTTGGTAAATAAATTTGATGAATTTGAGGTATTGCTCAAAACATCAAAGGCAGATATTGTTGGGATATCAGAGACGTGATGCCACACAGATATACGGAATGCAGAACTGGAATTTGGGAAGTACAATGTGTACAGAAAGGATAGACAGGATAGGAAGGGAGGAGGGGCTATGCTATTAGTAAAGAAACACACAAAATCCAAGGAAGTGAAGCCAATCGACATTGCTGGACAGTGCAGTGTCGAGTCAGTTTGGTGTGACATAAGCATTGGAAGATCAAAATTGAGAGTAGGAGTGTGCTATAGGCCGAATAACTCTGATGAGTATAATAAGAAACTGTACAGGGAAATAGAGTGGGCCAGTAAATCAGAGAGTCTTATAATGGGGGATTTTAATTTCCCAGATATTGACTGGAATATGTGGGTTGGTCACTCACACACTAGCAAGGCTTTTGTGGATTTATTGGATGATTGTTTTCTACATTAGCATGTTCGGGAGGCAACTAGAGGGAGTAATACTCTTGATCTGATTATCGGTAGTGATTCTCCATGCATTAAGAATCTGCAGATAAAGGAACCACTAGGTGGCTGTGATCAGTGTGCTGAAGTGGGATTTACTCAAAGAGGTAACTGCCATCAGGGGTAAAGGGAAGGGTTTTTTCTTTCGTAAAGGCGACTATGATGGTCTGAGACATTATTTAAATTCTATACACTGGGACCAACTGATGATGTTATCCACAGCAAATTCAAAATGGGAAGCATTCAAAGAACTTATCTTGGAAGCTACTAAGCTTTACATACCAACTAAGAAATATTGTTTAAGGTTTAGGCCTAAATGGATGTCAGATGAACTAATGAGACATAGGGCAGAGAAAATAAATGCATGAGATACATATAAATTAACATGTGACACAGAAACCTATGATGAATATAAGCTGGTCTGTAACCAAGTTACAAAGGAGGTTAGGCAGGCGAAGGCAGATTGTGAGAAATCTTTGGCAAAGGATGCAAAGAAAAACAGCAAAGAGTTCTTTTCTTATGTAAACTCTAGAAGGAGGGGGTGAATCAGATTGGTCTACTTGATATCGATGGTTCAACTGTTGATGATCCTGCTCAGGTAGCTAACAAACTAAATGAATATTTTGCTTTGACATTCACACACGAGGAGTTATTCAGCGAGGGGAATGCCAGAGGTGTATTCAACTCTGGCGGTAAGCTTATCTAAGCTAGATAATCTTGTAATAACTGAGGGTAAAGTGGAGGAGAAATTGTTGAAGATATACACAAGAAAGGCACCTGGGGTGGATGGGATCTATCCAGTTATATTAAAGGAGGCGGCAAAGGAAGTAAGCAAACCCTTAGCCATAATTATGAGAGCTTCCTTGGACTGAGGGGAGGTACCCCAATTCACAAAGAAGGATCAAAGGCTGACACAAGTAATTATAGACCTGTGAGTTTAACTTCTGTTCCAGGAAAATTATTGGGGGCACTGGTTAAAGAAGCACTGCAGGATTATCTAAACAAGACTTCAGTTATAACTCGGACACAGCATGGTTTTGTTAAGGGAAAGTCTTGCCTAACCAATTAGATTGGATACTATGATGCAGTCACAAAAGAACTGGATGCAGGGAATAACTTTGAACTGGATGCAGGGAATAACTTTGAACTGGATGCAGGGAATAACTTTGATATTATATATTTGGATCTTAGAATGGCTTTTGATACTGTTGCACATGGAAGACTGCTGCACAAATTGTAGCAGTGTGGCATTGGAGGCAAATTGCTGCTATGGATAAAGGGATGGTTGAGAGGGGGAGAAGACAGAGGGTGGTAATCAATGGACACTGCTCATCGTGGACTAATGTTGTTAGTGGAGTCCCTCAGTGTTGGGTCCATTATTGTTTTCTGTATTTATAAATGATATTAATGATGCTTAATGTCCAAGTTTGCAGATGATACAAAGGTTGGCAGGGTTGTTAAGGACACTACTTTCGCTATGCTGCTACAACAGGATCTGGCAAGGTAGAGCAGATGGGCTGAGAGGAGGCAAATGAATTAATTGAAATAATGAAATGAAATAAAATGCAAATGAAATAAAAATGAAATGAACTGATTAATTTTGTGTATTTATGCTGTACACGGCCTTGTAATTGCATAAAAGTATTGGTAAGGGTTTCCACGTGTTTCAACTCCGCTACCGTTCGTAACTCTCCCGCCTTTGTGATACGATAGTTATATACCGTACTAGATAGTGTTAGTTGAACTTCGTTAGCAGTTAAATTGTACGTTTAAATAAATACATATAACGACTTAGATTACAAACATAATATAATTAATTATATTTAACATAATTAATAACATAGCATAATTAATTATAATTAATTAATAAATTAATAGAATCATGACTCAGACCAGAGCAGCAAAGCAAAAGGCTCAAGCTAAAGGAAGTGCTGTGGCTCAGAGCAGAACTGCGGGGGGCAGTTGTCCTCTGACTCACAGCCTTATAAAATGCACTGTTTGCTTGATGTTTGCAGAACAATCAGGTACGGAACATGATACTGCCAAGGGGGATGTCTTTGTGTGTGCGCGATGCAAGGAGTGTATCGATATCAGGCAACAACTCGGCGTTCTTGTGGGCCTATATGAGAACTTGAAGGACAGGGTGGATGCCCTCGAAAAAACTAAATTGAGGGGCCCATCAAGCTCTCAGCTGCCCACATCAACGCCAGAGCTTGCACTTGGGCATCGCGTGACACAGAGACAACCCCAAGGCAGAATGCGCTGGTCCCGAAGGAACTAGTAGTTGTTGGTGACTCTATTGTCAGGGAAACGGGGAACATGCTTTGTAGAAAAGAAAGGTGGAACAGGACCAGGGTATGTCTGCCAGGGGCAAAGGTTGATGACGTTGTAGATCGAATATCATCTTTTAAGGGCACAGAAGGTGATATAGTTGTACACGTTGGTACTAATGATATTAAGAGTAGGAGACCGGCAGAATTACTTAACAAGTACAGGTCACTGTTGAACAAAAGCCGAGAATTAGGGTTGAATTTGAAAGTGTCTGCAATTCTGCCCAGACACGATAGGAGGGAGTATATGATGAGAGCCTTGTCGATCAATTCGGCCCTGGAAAGATTGTGCAAGGCTCAAGGGGTAGAATTTTTTTCAGCCTGGACTGTACTTGTTAACAGGAGAGATTGCTTCTACAGGGATGGGATACACTTAAATAGAAAGGGTGCAAGAATATTTGCTGATGCTATCGAGGCAGTGTTAGGTGGGTCGGAAAACTGCTAGCTTGGGGGGGGGAGACAAAGACCACTAGATTGACAGTAGCCACTGGCAGAGGTGAAAGAGATTCTTGCACTGCTTCTATTAGAATGAGCAGAAGCCTGAAAAACAAGATGCATGGTATTTCAGAGACTGCTGGGAGCCATTGCGGTACAAGTAAACACATGGGTTGTGTTAGGGTAGCTAAGAATAGAAACAGGTGCAGATATACTTGCGTGTACACCAATGCTAGGAGTTTAGTAAATAAATTTGATGAATTTGAGGTATTGCTCAAAACATCGAAGGCAGATATTGTTGGGATATCAGAGACGTGGTGTCACACAGATATAAGGGATGCAGAACTGCAATTTGGGGAGTTCAACGTCTACAGAAAGGATAGACAGGATAGGAAGGGGGGAGGGGTTATGCTATTAGTTAAGAAACACATAAAAACCAAGGAAGTGAAGCCAGTCGACATCGCTGGACAGTGCAGTGTTGAGTCAGTTTCGTGTGACATAAGCATTGGGAGATCAAAATTGAGAGTAGGAGTGTGCCATAGGCCTAATGACTCTGATGAGTATAATAAGGAACTGTACAGGGAAATAGAGTGGGCCAGTAAATCAGAGTGTCTTATAATGGGAGATTTTAATTTCCCAGATATTGACTGGATTTTGGGGGCTGGTTACTCACACACTAGCAGGGCTTTTGTGGATTTATTGGATGATTGTTTTCTACATCAGCATGTTCGGGAGGCAACTAGAGGGAGTAATACTCTTGATTTGATTATCAGCAGTGATTCTTCATGCATTAAGAATCTGCAGATAAATGAACCACTAGGTGGCAGTGATCACAGTGTGGTGAAGTGGGATTTACTGAAAGAGGTAACTACCATTAGGGGTAAAGGGAAGGGTTATTGCTTCCGTAAAGGCGACTACGATGGACTGAGACAGTATTTAAATTCTATACAGTGGGACCAACTGATGATGTTACCAACAGCAAATTCAAAATGGGAAGCAATCAAAGAACTTATCTTGGAAGCTACTAGGCTTTACATACAAACTAAGAAATATTGTTCAAGGTTTAGGCCAAAATGGATGTCAGATGAACTAATCAGGCATATGGCAGAGAAGAAAAATGCATGGGACATATACAAATTAACACATGACACAGAAGCCTATGTTAGATACCAGTTGATATGCAACCAAGTTACAAAGGAGGTTAGGCAGGCGAAGGCAGATTACGAGAAATCCTTGGCAAGGGATGCAAAGAAAAACAGCAAAGAGTTGTTTACTTATGTAAACTCTAGAAGGAAGGGGATGAATCAGATTGGTCCACTTGATATTGATGGGTCAAGTGTTGATGATCCTGCTCAGGTAGCTAACAAACTAAATGAATATTTTGCATCAACATTCACACATGAGGAGTTATTCAGCGAGGGGAATGCCAGAGGTGTATTCAACTCTAGCAGTAAGCTACAGAATCTTGAAATAACTGGGAGTAAAGTGGAGGAGAAACTGTTGAAGATAAACACAAGAAAGGCACCCGGTGTGGATGGGATCTATCCAGTTATATTAAAGGAGGTGGCAAAGGAAGTAAGCAAACCCTTAGCCATAATTATGAGAGCTTCCTTGGACTCAGGGGAGGTACCCATAGACTGGAAATGTGCAAATGTGACCCCAATTCACAAAGGAGGATCAAAGGCTGACACAAGTAATTATAGACCTGTGAGCTTAACTTCTGTTCCAGGAAAATTAATGGAGGCACTGGTTAAAGAAGCACTGCAGGATCATTTAGACAAGACTTCAGTTATAGCTCAGACACAGCATGGTTTTGTTAAGGGGAAGTCTTGCCTGACTAACTTGATTGGATACTATGATGCAGTCACAAAAGAACTGGATGCAGGGAATAACTTTGATATTATATACTTGGATCTTAGAAAGGCTTTTGATACTGTTGCACATGGAAGACTGCTACACAAATTGGAGCAGTGTGACATTGGAGGCAAATTGCTGCTATGGATAAAGGGGTGGTTGAGGGGGAGAAGACAGAGTGGTAATCAATGGACACTGCTCATCGTGGACTGATGTTATTAGTGAAGTCCCTCAGGGCTCAGTGTTGGGTCCATTATTGTTTTCTGTATTTATAAATGATATTGATGATGGTATATCGGGCTTAATGTCCAAGTTTGCAGACGATACAAAGGTTGGCAGGGTTGTCAAGGACACTACTGACACTATGCTGCTGCAACAGGATCTGGAAAGGTTGAGCAGATGGGCTGAGAGGTGGCAAATGAAGTTTAACATTGACAAATGTAAAGTACTACACATGGGAAACAGCAACCCCAGAGCAACGTATCAACTCTGTGGTACAACACTGACAGTGGTAGAGAATGAAAGGGACTTGGGGGTGGTTGTGCAGGCAGATATGAAGTTCTCTGAGCAGTGCAGACGGGCTGCAAGAGTAGCTCATGGAGTATTGTCAGTGATATACAGGAATTTTTCCAGCAGGGATAAGGAGGTGATTATTCCATTGTATACGATGGTCAGGCCACACCTAGAGTACTGTATACAGGTCTGGAGGCCTCATTTCAAGAAGGATGTAGAGCTGCTGGAATGAGTACAGAGAAGGGCAACAAGATTAGTGAATGGAACAAAGGGGTGCTCTTACGAAGAAAGGCTTAAGTTTTGCAAATTACAGTGTCTGGAGACTAGGCACCAGCGAGGTGATCTGATAGAGGTGTATAAAGCCTTGAATGTTTTAAGCATGCTCAATGCTGATGGGATTCTTCCTCTAGCTCAGAAAAATCACCTGAGAGGGCATAAATTCAAATTGAGGAAAGACAGATGTAGGATAGACGTGCGAAAATTTGCCTTTAGCCAGCGGGTGGTTGGTTGATGGAACAGACTTCCATCCCGTGTGGTGGAGGTTGATAGCCTAAATAAGTTTAAGGCTCAGCTGGACAGGTATTTTGAACGAACAGAGGGGTGAAGTGGAAGTGTTTTTTTTTTTTTTTTTTTTTTTTTTGACTGATGCTGCATAAGCTTGCTTTCATGCATCAAATGCCTCTACTAATGCTAATGCTAACAAGTTGTAACTTGGTGTGCACATGCTCAAAAGAACTTGTCACACGTGACAGATGTGAAAAACAAGTGTTAACTCTGCGGTGTCCTCTGCTTGACTGACAGTTCTTTGTCTGACAGTTCATTTGAGGATGTTCACACACACAAAACAAAAACAAGTTAAAACTTGGTGTGCTCGTGCTGAAAACAGGTCTCTTTAAGCCCTGTTCACAATCTTTCATCTACCAGTATTTTTGATCAAGCCATGTAATAATAAAGCTCCTCTTCGTTATGACAACCTATCTTGGAAACTTTATGAGTAGCATGTGAAAATTAAACTATTTACGGTTATTTAATGTTTAAGGTATATAATATATAAAGTTGATAAGAAAATTGTGATTATTTGTGTCAGTCACAGAGCTGCACAGTTAAATTCTGACATCACATTACCTTTAATGGCATTAAGGGTAAGTTGCTACAATGGATAAAGGGATGATTGAGTGGGTGACAAAAGAGTGGTAATTAATGGACACTGCTCTTCGTGGACAAATGTTATTAGTGGAGTTCCAAAGGGTTCGGTGTTGGGCCCATTGTTGTTTTGTATATTTATCAGTGATATTGGTGAAGGTATATCAGGTTTAATGTCCAAGTTTGCAGATCATACAAAGTTTCGCAGGGTTGTTAACAACAGTAAAGATAATCATCATCGTCATCATCATCATCAGCCATTTTCAATCCACTGCAGGATGAAGGCCTCTCCAGCAACTTTCCAGTTCGTTCTGTTTTGAGCACTGGCCATCCATTTACTACCCAAAAACTCATGAATTTCATCTATCCATCTCCGCCTTTGTCTTCCAGGTTTTCTTCTAGCTCCTCTTGGGTACCATTCTCTTATTTTCTTAGTCCATCTGTCATCATGTCTTCGAGCTGTGTGTCCTGCCCAAGACCATTTTAGTTCTTTAGTTTTGATAAGAATGTCCTTTACTTGAGTTTGCTGCCTAATCCATGTGTTTCTCTTCTTATCTAACAGTCTGATTCCCAATATAATTCGTTCCATTCTTCACTGTATAGTTCTCAGCTTCTCTTCCATTCTTTTGGTGAGTGCCTAAGTTTCACTTCCATAAGTCATGGTGGGGAGTATACATTGGTTCATTATTTTAAGTTTCAGACAAACTGGGATATTGCTCTTCAGTATGTGACTATATTTCCTGAATGCTATCCATCCAAAATTTATTCTTCTCTTGACTTCCAGCCATTTATCATTATTACAGCTAATAACTTGTCCCAGATAAATATATGACTCCACCAATTACTGCTCCTTCAATCATTATTTCCCTTTCTGTGGCATACTTGTTCATCATTACTTTTGTTTTAGCCATATTCATCTTTAGTCCAAAATCCTTACTAACTGTGCATAACTGATTAAGATTTTCCTCTAATTCTTTGGGATCGTGGCTTATGGCCACAATGTCATCTGCAAATCGTAAATGGTTTTGGTACTCTCCGTTCACACTGACTCCTTTCTGCATCCAGTCTAATCTTCTGAAAGCTTCCTCAAGGGCAGCAGTAAACAGCTTCGGAGATATTGTGTCTCCTTGTCTAATTCCTTTCTCGATTTTAAATTTCCTACTGTCTTTGTCTAGTCTAATAAAGGAGGTACCACTCTCATATATTTTCTTCAAAATCATAATATATGGGGTATCAATGCCTTGTCTTTCCAGTGCCCGAAACATTGCCTTATGCTGTATGGAGTCAAATGCCTTTTCATAATCCACAAATGCCAGGCATAATGGTGTTTTATATTCATTTGCTTTCTCCATTAGCTGTGATATTACATGAAGATGATCCATAGTTGAGAATCCTGTCCTAAAGCCAGCTTGCTCTTTCGGCTGATTCTCATCAAGTATTCTTTCTAATCTGTTAGTAATGACCCTTGTGAACAACTTGTAGATGTGGGATAACAAGCTAATTGGTCTATAATTTCCAATTTCTGATTTATCTCCTTTCTTATGCAGCAAAACTATGATTGCATTATTCCACTGCTTAGGCGTCATACCTTTTCTAATGCACTTTGTGAAGAGTCTTGCCAGTTTTTGTGTTATGTCTCTTCCTCCCAATTTTAACAACTCTACAGTAACTTCATCTTCCCCCGGGGCTTTCTGATTCTTCATTTTCTTCAATGCATGCTCTACCTCATCAGGAAGAATATCGGGTATGTCGTATGTGTTGCTACTTTGCAATCCGTCTTCCCCACTAGTGTCATCATGCCCTCGCTCCTTGTATAATTCCCTATAGTAGTCTTCTGCTATTTGAATTATGCTTTCTCTGCTGCTTATAAGTACACCATCGCTATTCTTCAGTTTCAGTATCATTTGTCTTTCTGTATTATTGCTTATGGCTGCTGATTTAAATCCTTTGTTTTCCCTTAATGCTTGTTCTACTTTTCTTTTGTTAAATTTTCTTATGTCCTCTCTGAGTCTCTTTCTAATGGCTTTGCTAACTCAGTATACTCAGTTTTCTCCCTGTCAGTGTTTTTCTTGCTCTTCATTTGTCGTCTTAGGTTCATCATGACAAGTGTTTCTTGACTAATTTTTTCTTCTTTGGATTTCTGTTTCCCTATAGGTTTCTTGGGCTTTATCACTTTCAGAAAGTTGTAATATTCCTAGTCGATATCTTGGTCCTGAACAGTCTGCAGAAGCTCAAACTTGTTCTTAAGTTCCAGTACATACTGCTTTTTCTCCTCCTCTGTTATCTCAAAGACCTTTGTATTATTTACTCGAGTCAGTTTTTTCCTTTCCTTTCCTACATCTATATCAAGTGTACATCTTACCATTGTGTGATCACTTCCAACATTTACCTTATTCAGGATGGTAACATCATTCACAATATATCTGCTGTTAGTGAGGTTGAAGTCAATTTCATTAGTTGTTAATCCATTTGGACTCTTCCATGTCCACTTTCTGTTCACCCTTTTCTTGAAAAAAGTGTTCATTACCAACAGTCCTTGAGATTCTGCAAATTCCACAAGTCTTTCACCTATTTTATTTCTTTCACCAATTCCAAAATTTCCTATAGTTCCTCTTTCTGTGCTGTTTTGCCTTTTTCCAACCTTAGCATTGAAGTCCCCCATAATAATAGTGTAGTGGGTTTTCTGCTCATCTAGAAGAATATACACCAATTTCGGTGTACATTTCTTCAACCTCTTCATCATCATGGCTCGCTATTGGTGCATAAATCATTATAATCTTTAGCTTGTACCTCTTAGAAATCTTGAGTATTAGTCTTGACACCTTTGGTGATGTACTTTTGAATTCCAAAATGTTGTTTTTAAAATCTTTATGGACCAGAAACCCAACTCCTTCTTCACTCCTTTCACTGTTTCCATTTGGTGTACAGCAGATTTCCACTTGATAAACTTATAAGTGATTCATTTCTTCTTCTTGTTTCAGCCAAACCGATGATATTCCAATTCACATTTTCTAATTCCTTTTCCAGCTCTAATATCCTGTCTTCACCGATGAGTGATCTTACCTTATAACAGGCCAAGTTCAGTTTCCGTGCATGGCAGCCTGGTCGTACCCAGAGATTCTTAGCACCCTCTGCTTCCACTCTGATTCTCTCACTGCCGTAAGAGGGAGAGTGAAAGCTGCTGGGACCTGAGGGCCATTTGCTTTGTCGTGCTGTCTACGTGTGGTCAGCGTGCTGTCACGCTGACCAGGCGTCTTGAAGAGAACCACTCTACATGTTCGTTGCCACCTAAGTGACGTAACAGAGCTTACCATTGAGAAGGTGTGCATGAGTGGATTTTAGGGAGGCAGGCCAACCGGACTTCTCCTAAATCTTCTGTAATAGAGAGATATTGGATCCATCAGTGTTTTAGTCTGAGCGTCTGACAACACACAGGATACCTGTG
The DNA here is from genome assembly GCF_048544385.1 of Mastigoproctus giganteus. Taxonomy (NCBI): domain Eukaryota; kingdom Metazoa; phylum Arthropoda; class Arachnida; order Uropygi; family Thelyphonidae; genus Mastigoproctus; species Mastigoproctus giganteus. The sequence continues at coordinate 117,504,505 of NC_143575.1, read as the reverse complement.
CCCCTCTAAGCCCCATAAAGATAATATTCTATTCCAACTGGATCTAGATAAGTTGGGAAAATGGGCTGAGAAGTGGCAACTGAAGTTTAACATTGACAAAGGCAAAGTACTGCATATGGGTAGCAGAAACCCAAGAGAAACTTACCAACTTTGTGGTACTACACTCAGGGAAGTGGAAAGTGAAAAAGACCTGGGGATAATTGTGCAGTCAAATATGAAGCTCGCTCAGCCGTGTACACATGGCAGGTCATGGAGTCTTGTCAATGATATATGGGAATTTTGCCTGCAGGTACAGTGAGGTCATTATCCCGTTATACAAGGCAATGGTCAGGCCACACCTAGAGTACTGTGTACAGGTCTGGATGCCTCATTTTAGGAAGGATGTAGAGTTGCTAGAAGAAGTACAAAGGAGGGCAACAAGATTGGTGAGGGGAATAAAGGGGTGCTCTTACCAAGAAAGGCCTAAGTTCTACAAATTGCAGTGCCTGGAGAGTAGGCACCTGCGAGGTGATCTCTTTGAGGTGTATAAGGCCTTGAATGGGATGAGCAAGCTGAATGCTGATGAGATTCTTCCTCTTGCTCAGATTAAGAACTTGAGAGGGCATAGATTCAAATTGAGGAAAGACAGATACAGAATAGATGTGCGGAAATTTGCCTTTAGCCAGCAGCTAATTGATTGGTGGAACAGACCTCCATCTTTTGTTGTGGAAGTTGATAGCCTAAATCAATTTAAGGCTGAGCTGGACAGGCATTTGGAACGAATAAACGAGTTAAATGGTTTTTTTTTTTTTTTTTAGCTGATACTGCATAAGCTTGCTTACTTGTATCGTATACCTCTACTAATGCCAATCATGAGGGTAATTGCTAAGAGAGAGAGTATTGTTTGGTCAGAGTGCTTTCTGGAGTGCAAGTGGTCATGTAACAGCCTGCAGGTAAGGGTCACACTGAAATGTTAGAGGCAGCATGTTTTCTTCATGTAGATTTTGAGTTTTGCAGTTATTCTAGCTGACCTGAGCATTACAAATAGGGGACCCCTTTGTTTCCTGCTGGTAGTGTTGAACTGCTAGGATTGTTGGAATTCTTGGAGGCAAAGAGTGATTCCAGAGGATCTGGACGAGTGAAGAGGAAAATATTGGTGGATGAAAATGGAAAGAGCAGGATGGAAGGCTGAAATGAAGGAAGGAGTGAGGAATTGTATCACTGGGACAATCACTGTCCCAGTGATCTTCACCTGGTTTTTTTTTTTTTTTTTTGTTGAAGGGGTGAAGAGAATCTTCAATTAAGTCTCTCCTCTCCTATTCTGGTGTTTCTTCACTGAAAGGATCTTGGGGTTTCAGGTTGAAGCTGTGGCCTTTGGAGATGGTGTGGAATGTACCGAGAATAAGTAACAATAGTCTTCTCCCTAGGTGAAGCATTACTTATTCGAGGTAGTGCAATACTGTGGCAACTTGTGAAGGTATTTACAATATGAGGTATAATTAAAATGATGTAGTAAAACTACCTTGGTAGTAGAAATGATGTGTGTGCATTACCCATGCATAAACGGACGTCTTCCTATTTATGTTCTTATTTTGATTTTGTTGTCCAACACCAGAGTAAAATTATTGTCAAAAATCAAATCAGCATTTTTGTTTTTTAATTTGTAATAATTATCCAATAATTATTATTATTATTGGAAACTTTTACTTTTATTGTAAACAAATTCTCTTGATAAAATAAAATTGTATTGAATTGTATTGTATTATTAGCATATGGTACAAAGAAGCCTGAGGCCTATGCTGTACCAGGCGAGAGAGAGAGAGAGAGAGAGAGAGAGAGAGAGAAGTAAAAGGGAATCACCAAGAAAAGAAAGAGAAGAATGATGATATCCAGCTCAGGACCCTGGGTGAGCCAAGCCCATACTCACCAGATGTGAGCCCCCTGGGGATGTATTACTTGACTTGGTATTTTCAAAGTTTGGGTCTTAAATTTACAGAAATTTTCAATTTCATGTTCATTCTGTAAGCTCAAATTAGACAACTGAGGTCAACAGGTATGATCTTGTCCAATTTTCAAATCTGTTTATATGCTGCCAACTAGTATCAGCTGTCTGCAATTAGTTGGAAACACATAACATAGCAGCACGTTGCTAGCAAAAATTTAAATAATGCCATTAATGGACAATGTTTTAAACAACCACCAAAATGCAGATCTATGTATGTAATTCCCTGATCCACACATAAAAAATGTAGATCTACATATATACTGCTAAAAGATTATATTTCCTATTTCTTGAACCACACTTTGACATTATATCATTTGACCAGTAACTAAATTATCACAAATGATTGTGATAATTGAGAACAAAGTTGAAAATAAATATAAAAAAAGGCACCTGGGATGGATGGGATTTATCCAGTTATGTTAAAGGGGGTAAGCAAACACTTAGCCATAATTTTGAAAGCATTTTTGGATTCAGGGGAAGATCCTGTGGGCTGGAGATGTGCAAATGTAGTATTCTCAAATTAAGTTGAATTTAAATGGAAATCATGCCTCAGACTAGAGGAGCAGAGCAATGGACCCAAGATAGTTGGAGTGTGTGGCTTGGGAGGAAACTGAAGGGGACTGTTCTCCTATGAATAATCATGGACTTACTAAATGTGTCACTTGTGTGATGTTTGCAGACTATCTGAAATGGGACATGACACAGCAAAGGGAATGTCTTTGTGTGTTCAGTACAAAGAATATGAGGAAATTATGCTTGAACTCACTGTTCTGATGAGCATTTATGAGAGTGTGAACAATGTTGCAGATACCGTTGAAGGAATTAAAATAGAGGGGCTATCAAGCTCTCAGCTGCCGAACTCAATGCCACAGCCCTCGCTTGTGCATCAGTGCCAATTCCCAAGGTAGGATGTACTGATCCCTTAGGAGATAATTCATGTCGGTGACTCTGTTGTCAAGGAAATGAGGAATATGCTGTTTGCAAAGAATAGGTGCAGTAGGACCAGGATATATCTGACAGGAGCAAAAGGTAGATGTTGTAGACAACATATCTTTTCAGGTCATGAAAGGTAATACAGGGTAATTCAAAAGTGTCCATACATAGGGAGTAATGTTTCTGTTTTTAGGTGCCCTTCTAAAATTCCTTTGTCTAAAGAAGGTCGTTGTGGTCCTGTCGGAGCGGCTCTGAGGTCCCGAGACCTCAGCCCACTTTATTTTTACTTGTGGGGGCACTTGAAGGCCATGGTATACCAAGAAAAGATGCAAAACATTAATCACTTTTGAGTCCGTGAAACGATCCTCTGGAACTGGTCAAATAATTCGTTTTATGTATAGCAAATTGATGATAACTAAAGTTATTATTATATATTTATGTAAAAATAAGAATAATGTTCAGTTGTTTTAAATATAAAACTTCGAATTTTCTTTTCAGAAAACCCAGTGTTCTCTCGCTCTCTCTCTCTCTCACATTGAAATGCAATTGAGCAGCAGCCTGGAAAGCAAGGCAATGGAAATTTCCAGGACTGCTGGGAGTATAGTGGAACAAGTAAACACCTGGGCTGTGTTAGGGTAACTAAGAGTAGAAACAGGTGCATGTATACTTGCATGTACACCAATGCTAGGAGTATAGTTAATAAATTCCATGAGCTTGAAGTGTTAGTCAAGACATCAAAGGCAGATATTGTTGGGATATCAGGGAGATGGTGTCACACAGACATAAGCAGGGCAGAACTGGAATTTGGGGTGTACAATGTGTACAGAAAGGATAGACAGGACAGGAAGGGAGGAGGGGTTATGCTGTTAGTTAAGAAACACATAAAATCTAAGGAAGTGCATCCAGTTGATGTGGGTGGACAATGCAATGTTTAGTCTGTTTGGTGTGACATAAGCACTGGGAAAGGGAAAATGACTTATAGACCTAATGAATCCGCTGAGTGTAATGAGTAGTTGTGCAGAGAAATAAAGTGGGTGAGTAAATCAGAGTGTCTTGTAATTGAGGATTTTAATTTCCCGGATATTGACTGGAATTTGTGGATTGGTCACTCACACACTAGCAAGGCTTTTGTGGATTTATTGGATGATTGTTTTCTACAGCAGCATGTTTGGGAGGCAACAAGAGGCAACAGATCATACTCTTGATCTGATTATCAGTAGTGATTCTTCATACACCAAGAATCTGCAGATAAAGGAACTACTAGGTGGCAGTGATCACAGTGTGCTGAAGTGGGATGGATTTACTCAAAGAGGTAACTACCATCAAGGGTAAAGGGAAGGGTTTTTGCTTTCATAAAGGTGGCTACGGTGGTCTGAGACAGTATTAAAATTCTATACGGTGGAACCAACTCATGATGTTACCAACAGCAAATTCAAAATGGAAAAGCATTCAAAGAATTAATCTTGGAAGCTACTAGGCTTTTCATACCAACAGAGAAATATTGTTCAAGATTTAGGCCTAAATGAATGTCAGATGAACTAATTAGACATGTTAGTTAGTATTTTGGTTTTTAGGAGCATTAGCAACTAAGGCCATATTGCTCCGGGATATGCGGTGGTCATTCCCTGACCTTTCCACATCCTCCGTATTTGTTGGTGAGGGGCTCGAACCCCGGTCTAATCAAGAAGCATGTGCTATGCACTGCTGCTCCTTCCCACCTGGCTACGGAGGCGCCTAATTATTAGACATGTAACAGAGAAGAAAAATGCATGGGATACATAAAAATTAACATGTGACACAGAAGCCTATGATAGATATAAGCTGGTCTGTAACCAAGTTACAAAGGAGGTTAGGCAGGCAAAGGCAGATTATGAGAAATCTGCGGCAAAGGATGCAAAGAAAAATAGCAAACAGTTCTTTACTTATGTTAACTCTAGAAGGAAGGGGATGAATCACACTTGATATCGATGGTTCAACTGTTGATGCTTCTGCTCAGGTAGCTAACAAACTAAATGAATATTTTGCATCGACATTCACACATGAGAAGTTATTCAGGGAGCGGAATGCCACAGGTATATTCAATTCTGGCAGTAAGCTAGATAATCTTGTAATAACTGAGAGTAAAGTGGAGGATAAATTGTTGAAGATAAACACAAGAAAGGCACCTGGGGTGGATGGAATCTATCCAGTTATGGCAAAGGAGGCAGCAAAGGAAGTAAGCAAACCCTTAGCCATAATTATGAGAGCTTCCTGGACTCAGGGGAGGTACCCATAGGCTGGAGATGCGCAAATGTGACCCCAATCCACAAAGAGATCAAAGGGAGACACAGGTAATTACAGATCTGTTAGTTTAACTTCTGTTCTAGGGAAATTAATGGAGGCACTGGTTAAAGAAACATTGCAGGATCATCTAGACAAGACTTCAGTTACAGCTCGGACACAGCATGAGTTTGTTAAGGGGAAGTCTTGTCTGACTAATTTGATTGGATACTATGATGTAGTCACAAAGGAACTGAATGCAAAGAATAACTTTGATATCATATATTTGGATCTTAGATACTGTTGCGCATGGAAGACTGCTGCACAAATTGGGGCAGTGTGACATTGGAGGCAAATTGCAGCTACGGATAAAGGGATGGTTGAGTGGGAAAAAACAGAGAGTGGTAATCAATGGACACTGCTCTTCGTGGACTAATGTTATTAGTGGAGTCCCTCAGGGTTCAGTGTTTGGTCCATTGTTGTTTTCTGTATTTATAAATGATATTGATGATGGTATATCAGGCTTAATGTCCACGTTTGCAGACGATACGAAGGTTGGCAGGGTTGTTAATGACATTAATGACAGTACACTGCTGCAACAGTCTAGAAAAGTTGAGCAAATGGGCTGAGCGGTGGCAACTGAATTCTAACATTGACAAATGTAAAGTACTACATATGGGAAGCTGTAATCCCAGAGTAATGTATCAACTCTGTGTTACCACACTGACAGTGGTAGAGAATGAAAAGGACCTGGGGGTAATTGTGCAGGCAGATATGAAGTTTTCTGAGCAGTGCAGATTGTCTGCAAGAGTAGCTCATGGTGTCGTGTCAATGATATACAGGAATTTTTCTAGCAGGGATAAGAAGGTGATTATCCCCTTGTATAAGGCAGTGGTGAGACCACACCTTCAGTACTGTATACAGGTCTGGAGGCCTCATTTTAATAAGGATGTAGAGCTGTTGGAACGAGTACAGAGAACTGCAGCAGATTAGTGAATGGAACAAAGGGGTGCTCTTACGAAGAAAGGCATAAGTTTTGCAAATTACGGTGTTTGGAGACTAGGTACCTGCAAGTTGATCTGATTGAGGTGTATAAAGCCTTGAATGGTTTGAGCATGCTCAATAGTGATGGGATTCTTCCTCTTGCTCAGAATAATCGCCTGAGAGGGCATAAATTCAAATTGAGGAAAGACGGTTGTAGGATAGATGTGTAGAAGTTTGCCTTTAGCTAGCGGGTGGTTGATTGCTGGAACAAACTTCCATCCGTCGTTGTAGCAGTTGATATCTTAAATAGATTCAAGGCAGAACTTGACAAACATTTGGAGCGAGTGGATGGGTGAAATAAGGGTTTTTTTTTTTTTGGCTGATGCTATATAAGCCAAATATATATATATATATATATATATATATATATATATTATAATTAATATGATAAATAAAAGTAAAGATGGCAGTTCGAAACTCCGGAAAGCTTAAAAAATTACATCAAAACGTCAAAAGAAAGTTACGATAGCTTACATCAGATAAAGGCGGGAAAAATTTGCTAAAAACAGTACTCCGAAACGGGGAAGAAAATATGAAATTAATAAATAATGAAATCTGATGTCAGCAAAGTAAATATTGATGCTAAATCAGGTATTTCATCGGGGGACTACACCTGACATAGCATCAATGGACTGCGTTTCCATACTTGCCCATAGTTATGCAAGAGAAAATTTATAAATGTAAATAAATAAATAAATAAATAAATAAAAAAAAAACGAAAAAGTATCTCTTACAAAGTATGGACAAGGTAGTCCCTACGCAGTATTATAATTAAAATATAATTAAGATAAAAGGGTGAATATTATAAAAAGTAGAAGATTAAAAATATTATACCTGAAAATGGCGACGCGAAATTACATGAGGTCAATACGATAGCTGCAAACAAAACAAATAAAACAGCTACTAACGAAAAAATAGATGACTAGTGACCTCTATAATCAGTTTTTAAGACAGTATTTTAAATATACAGAGTAAGGTGAAATTTAGGTAGATAAGAAGAAATGTGGCGAGAAGTGTACCAGACAGGACCATATATATATAAAAAAAAAAAAAAAATTAATAAATAAATAAATAAAACGGGAGAGGCTGTGGTTTTAAGCTTAGCATCGCGCAAAGCAGCAGATGGCTAAAACTTAATATAAATAGTGCTTTAAAACCAATAGAGATAACAGAATGATAAAAATTGTTTGGACAAACAAATGCACCAAAGCGTGCAAAGCAGCAGAAAAGGATGCAGATGTATAGAAAATAATATAAATGCCAATGCAAGCAACACTAAAGGCCACAAGGAAAAAAATAGATTAACTATAGAATAAAGATTGAAGCCAGCAAATGGCAAACCATATATATATATATATATATGCTATATATATATATATATATTTATTTATTTATTTTTTTTTTTTGAAGACTAAATGCACAAGGCATACGTTTATGGGCTGGTTGAAATTAACTATATAATATTGGTGTAAATGCGTCATAGTTTGCCTACCCGCCCACCGATGAGTGAACCACCAAGCTCCGAAATGCATTTGGGTGGTGGTGCCCACTGAGAATAGCCGCCTCCATAGCCAGGTGGGAAGGAGCAGCAGTGCGTAACCCACGCTTCTTGATTAGACCGTGGTTCGAGCCCATCATGACCAAATACAGAGGATGCGGAAAGGTCAGTGAATGACAACCGCATATTCCCTGAGCAATATGGCCTTAGTTGCTAATGCTCCTAAAAAAAAACCAAAAAAAAAGAAGCCCACTGAGAATAAATATCAGTAGTCTCCTCTACTAGAGAAGCATTATTTATTCGAAGTAGTGCAATACTTGGTATCTCATTGTGAAGGTAGCCACAATATGAGATTAACTCAAATGATGCTGTTACACGTAGTTAAATTTATGGGTAAACTATGGTGTATTTACACCGATATTATATACATATGGGATCCACGAACTTGTTTCATTTTTAAGGGAATCTATAGATCTTAGTAGTTTGGGAACCACTGACCTAAAGGAATGCATTCGAAATGCAATTACATGCATAACACCAGACGTGTTAACACAAATTCAATGTGAGTGGGAGAGATGCATCTGTATGTGTTTTAAAAGGAAGCAACCATGTAGAGCATGTTTTGTGAATAAAGTGACAGTTTGTTAAAAAAAAAATAAATAAATTTTAAAAAAGTGACCATTTTCCCTATATGTGGAGACTTTTGAGTCACCTGGTATTGTTGTACACATTGCCACTGATGATATTAATAAGTAGGCGATCTGAGAACTTGCTTAACAAGTATAGGACAATGTTGGGAAAAAGTCACGAGTTTGGATTAAATTTGAAAGTGCAATTATGCCCAGACACGATAGGATGGAGTACACATTGAGAGCCTTGTCAGTCAGTTCAGCCCAAGAGACAATGCAAGGCTCATGAAGTTCAATTTTTCTTGGTGAGGCCTGTGCATGTTAACAGGAGAGACTGTGTTAGCATGATGGGATACACTTAAACAGAAGGGGTGCAAGAATATTCGTTGATGCTATTGAGGCAGTGTTGGGTCGGACGTAAAACTGAAAGCTTGGAGGGTGCACAGCCTAATTGATTAACTAAATCTGCAGGCAAAGGTGAAAGTGATTTTTTCACTTTTTCTATTGGAGTATGCAGCAGAATGGAAAACAGGGTGTGGTAGATATTTTCAAACCCTGCTGGTCATCATGGAACAAGTAAATGCATAGCTTGTGTTAGTGTAATTAAGAATATAAACAGGTTTGTTTGTTTGTTATTTGGTTTTTAGGATCATTAGCAACTAAGACTATATTGCTCCGGGGATATGCGGTGGTCATTCCCTGACCTTTCCACAACCTCCGTATTTGGTGGTCACAGGCTCGAACCCCGGTCTATTAAAGAAGCATGTGCTACGCACTGCTGCTCCTGCCCACCTGGCTACGGAGGCGTCCCATATAAACAGGTGCACATATACTTGCATGTACACTAATGCTAGGAGCATAGTAAATTAATTTGATGACTTTGAAGTACTGATTAAAATATCAAATGCAGGCATTGTGGGAATATCAGACATAGTCAGGGCTGTAGTGGAGAGTATACACCGTATACCCTCTGGATTTTTTTAGATGAATAGCGTATACTTTATGGTTTTTGAAAGACTTGAAAAAAACAGATATTATTAAAATATTTAACATTATAACATTCATAGAGTATACCTTTTGCTAATTTTGTGACTACAGCACTGGATGTAGTGTTACTCAGACCTAAGGGATGTAGAATTTGAATATGGGAAGTGCAATGTGTACAGAAAAGAGAGAAAGGACAGACTTATACTCTTTGTTAAGAAGTATATTAAATCTGAGGCAGTATATCCAGTTGATATAGGTGGCTCGTGCAATGTTGAGTCAGTTTGGTGTGACATAAGCACCGAGAAAACAAAAATGAGAATGTGTGTGTTATTGGCCCTATGACTGTGATGATTATAATAAACAACCATATAGAGAGAAATAGAGTGGACCAGTAAATCTGCATATATTCTATTGAGGATTTTAACTTTCCAGATATTGACTAGAATTTGTGTCAATCCCCAAGTTGCTCATTAGCAAGACTTTTGTGGATTTATTGGATGTCTGTTTTCTGTAGCAGCATGTTAGAAAAGTAACAATAGGAAGGAGCACTCTTGATCTGATTATCAACAGTGATTCTTCATGCATTAAGAACCTGAAGCAAAAAAAGATCCTCCTGGTGGAAGTGATCACAGTGTGATCACACTGGATTTACTGAAAGATAAAACTACTGTTAAGGGTAAAGGGAAGCACTTTTGATTTCGTAAAGGTGACTGAAATGGTCTCTGACAGTTTGTAAATTCTGTGCAGTGAGACCATCTGGTGATGTTACAAGGAGTAAATTCTAAATGGGAAGCATTCGGGGAGTAATTGTAGAAGCTACCAGGCTTTTCATACCAACCATACCGTTCCAGGCTTACACCTAAATCGATGTTGGATGAACTGACACGACTTGTGGTAGAGAATAAAAATAATGGGATGCATATAACTTATCAGGTGATACAGAAGCTTACGATAGATATAAACTAGTTTGTAATCAAGTCACAGAGGAGGTTATGCAACCTAATGCAAATTACGAGGTCTCTGGCAAAGAATGCTATGAAAAACAGTAAAGACTCCTTTAATTATATTAACAGTAGAAGGAAGGGGTTTGAATCATATTACTTGATATCAATTTTTTAACTGTTTATGATCCTGCTTAGATGGCTGACAAACAATAGTTATTTCGCATCTATAGTCATGTGTGAGGAGTTCTTTACAGTGGAGTATGCCAGAAGTTCATCATAATCTAAGAGCGAGCTAAATGATTTTGTGATAACTGAGAATAAAATGGAAGAGAAATTGTTGAAGCTTAACATAAAAAGGCATCTGGAGATGAAAGGCTCTATCTAAATATATTAAGGGAGGCAACAAAGCGGGGAAGCAAATTCCTAGTCATAATTATGAGAGCATCTTTGTATTTGGACAAGTCCCTATGGAGTTGAGATATCCAAATGTATCTCCCAGATTACAAATGGGAATCAAAGTTGACAAGCAATTAGAAACTTGGCTTATTAACATTAGTAGAGGCATATGATGCAACAAACAAGCTTCATCTGGTGAGTATGTGCTTAGCACATTCATGATCTTAAGCTGGATATCATCATTCTTCTCTTTCTTGGCAATTCCCTTCTAATTTTTTCTCTCTCTCTCTCTCTGGGTAAATCGGGATTTTTTTTTTTTTTTTTTTTTGCTTGTGCAGCAAAAGCCTCGGCTTCCCTGCACCATATAGATAATAATAATAATAATTAATAATAATCAGCCAAAAAAAAAGAACCCTTCCCATTTCACCCACCCATTCACTTTAAAAGTTTGTCTAGTTCAGCCTTGAATTTAGTTAAGCTGTCAACTTCCACAACAACAGATGGAAGTTTGTTCCAGCAATCAACCACCCACTGGCTAAAGGCAAATTTCTGCACATCTATTCTACAACTGTCTTTCCTCAATTTGAATTTATGTCCCCCTCAGTTGCAGAATCTGAGCAAGAGGAAGAATCACATCAGCACATTGTGCTTGCTCAAACCATTAAAGGCCTTATACACCTCAGTCATATCATCTTGCAAGTGCCTAGTCTCCAGATGCTGCAATTTTCAGAATTTAAGCCTTTCTTGGTAATAGCAACCCTTTGTTCCACTCACTAATCTCATTCCCTTACTCTGCTCTCGTTCTAGCAGCTCTAAATCTTTTTTAAAATGAGGCCTCCCGACCTGTACTCAAGGTGTGGCCTGACTATTGTCTTATACAATGTCTAAGTGTGCAGATAATAAGGTTGACAAAGGTTAGCAGGGTGGTTGATGATGTTAATCACACTAAGCTCCTGCAACAAGATCTAGAAAAGGCAGATGGACTGAGAAATCACAGTTGAGGTTTATCATTGAAAAATGGAAGGCCCTGCATATGGGTAGCAGTAATCCCAGATTAACGTAAATGAAAGATGAAAAAGACTCAAGGGTAATTTTGCAGTCAGATATGAAGTTCTTTGAGCATTGCAGATAGGCTGTCAGGTGTTTTGTGAATAATGTTCTGGAATTCTGTTATCAGGGATAAGGGAGTGACTATCCCATTACATGAGGCATTGTTTAGGCTACATTTTGATTTCTGCATACAGGTCCGTAGGCCTTATTCCTCTTGCCTAGGCTACACATATGAATTATTATAAATTCCAATTGAGGAAGGATGTTGCAGGATAGATATGCTGAAATTTGCCTTCAGCTAGATGGTAATTGGTTGTTGAAACCAGCTTCCTTCTGTTCTGTGGAGGTAGGTATTTTGTATAAATTCAGTTCTGTTTGCATAATTCTGATATGGGAAGTTCTGCGTGTGTTTTTTTTTTTTTTTTGGCTGATTCTTTCTTGCATCATTTAACACTGCTAATGTACCTTGATTTCTCAATAATACTAATTACCAACTCTTATTGGGCAAAGGCAACTTGTTCTATCAATATATACCCAAATTTTTTTAGTTTTGTCATTAACTGATTTAACAATATCATTGGCATTATCTAATGGATATTCATCATGTAATGCTCTTTGTAAATTAATGTTTACTAAATGTTTACTAAATTAATTGTTAATGTTCTGGAACATTTCCTAGATTCAGAACTGGATTCTTTATTTATTGATTAGTATTTTAATGATCAAACCAAATGTACTGGAATGTTAGGGAAAGGAAGCTATTCACATGTGAAAGAATTTCCGATTAATAGTTGGATTTGTGCAATATTTTATTTGTTTATCATTGTCAAGTCTTATACACCTCATTCTTATCTCATTCAAGTCTTATACACCAGAAATAAAAGATTTGAATTTGTGAACCTTTATTACAAACAACCTAACAGTGAGAAACAAAGCATTGTGATAAATGGAATTCTTTTTACAGTTTTGTTTTTATCTGTTGGTTAATGTTTATTCAGTATATTTATTTTAAAAAAAAATTTGTTATTGTAGTAATTTTTTTTTTCTTTTATTTTGGAATTTTACTGGGTTTGGAATTTTTGTTTATTTTAATCTCCTATTCATTTATACGTCCAATATTTTAACCAGGTTGCAGAGTGAATGTTTCAGATAGTGAAAATATAACACCATTACACCTGGCAGTGAGTAGAGGGCATGAAGAAGTTACAGAAATTTTACTTAAAGCTGGAAGTCGTGTAAATAGCAAGACAAGGTATGCCTGAAAACTAGAAAATTATGGTGACATCATATACAGAGATTTGTTAATTTTGATTACACATTTCTTGTTAATATTTAGCCTTTGGTTTATGCGTAATAGAACATGAATTAGTCAACTGATAGCTATAAGTAAACATCTGATAAAGGTTCATTTTGGCAATTTAAATAATTTTTTGAATCAGTTAATTTAGTTAATAAGGTTAAAATTTAATAAAATTAAAGTTAAGTAAATAAATAGCTGTGAATACTTACTTACTTCTGTAATGCTATCCTTACGACGCCATAAGGATAGCATTTACGGTCATTTACAATTAATTATATTTATGTAAGACACTTTAAGAAATTAACACAGATTAAACACCATGCAAGTTGAAGTGCTCATTATTTCACTACTTTCCATACTCTTTTTTTAAGTTTTTTGTATTTCTTCTTAATTTATAGAACATGAAGATTTTTTATGACAAAATGTTCATTCTTGTTATATTAACATTGTATATTTTTATTTTTTTGTGTGGCCTGAAACACCTCAGATATTAGAAATTAGAAACTGTATTACTCTAGTGTTATGGCTTGATTGTCAAGGAAACAGAAGAGTTTGTTTCCTTGACCATCAGCTTTGCTTGTTGACATTGGACTTGAATTTCTGTAGATTGTAATTTTGAGGAAATACTTATGAAAGAAAGTTGTTACGAGGATCAGAGGTATAAAGGATAAATAGGATAAGTTACTCCTATAAACACCGCACTGTACTAAAATTGAAAAATTATTTTTTGGAATTGTGATTCCAAAAATTCATTTCTTTCTATTTCAATGCAGTTCAGTGTTTTGTGAGTAAATTCCAGCATTTTTGTTCCATTTGTTTGCACATTTTTGAAATACTAGGTTAGTGTAGCAGTTATGGAGATGAATTGTGAATCGATGTTGAATAGTTCAGGAATGTCTGGATTCTTTGAAAAAAAAAAAAAAAAAATAGCAGAATTACTAATACTACTTAAAAAACAATACCAATGAAAACGTGTTCAGAAAAGGCATGCAACAGTAACTGAATTGCATAAATAAATAAATAAATTTTCTGTTTATACTCCGGGACAACCAAAACGGTCAGAGGAGTTCACAAGATAGATAGAATACAAGAAACAGCACCGTATTCAGTAGTCACGGGCTTGAACCCCAGTCACTCAAGGCACGTGTACTTATGCACCCGCGCGCCTGACCACTAGGCTATGGAGTCTGCATCCATGAGTGAGGAATCATTAATTAACGAAACTACCCTCATTTAGACAGCTTGGAGTTTGGAAAATTAATTGGGAAGATGCAAATATATGATTTGTATACAGACTTGATCCTTGAGGCTGTTGCAGGCATTCTCTCACTTATGCCAAGCTGGGCTTGCTACCCGGGAATCTAAAATGCTGATGAACTGATTTCGAGTGATATTCAAGTTAAGTGGACTTAATTTCGGCAAAGTGTGGTCAGTCGGTGAGAGCCAAATCCCTTACTTGCACCTTCACAATGGTGGGACTGTTGGTAACCCTGGGTATAACCCCCGATGTGCAAGTCTTGATATATGGCACCTAGGATATTTTATGTGACCAGATTTGAACCAAGGAAAGCAGTGGTCGAAGTGTGGTACTTCTACCACACAGAGGAATGCTACCCATCTGTGTTACCAGGCAATACTAGATCGTAGATGATTCTCATCAACTGGTGCAATACCACCACTTTGCTTAGTGGAGGCTTGAAGTGCGAGAACCCATGTTTAGTCTACAGAGCAAAGCTCCCACAACCCCACCCACCATCTCTTCCATCATCAATGTGATTGATGTCTTTTGAAGTTATGATGGACATCATGGCGAGATTCAGTCTTCCTTACATTTCAAGGATACAGATCTAAACTGGTGTTTGCAGGCTGAGCAAACTGGCTGGTGTTTGCAGGCTGGTAGATAGTCCACCAAACTGAACCTATTGGTAACTCTCTAGGAGTCTTCGAGTCAGCCTTGATATGGGTACATCATATCCAAAAATTTTGTTACTACATCCTTGCCACCTTTTTTTTAATAACGAACACATCATGAATTGTGAAACTAATAGTACAAACTTATCTGTGCAAGAATATTTGCTGATGCTATTGAGGCAGTGTTAGGTGGGCGGGAAAACTGCTAGCTTGGGGAGATACACGGATTAATAGATTAATAGTAGCCACTGGCAGAGGTGAAAGTGATTCTTGAACTGCTTCTATTGAAATGAACAGCAGCCTGGAAAACAAGGTGCAGGGGATTTCAGAAACTGCTAGGAGTCATTGCGGAACAAGTAAATACATGAGCTGTGTTAGGATAGCTAAGAATAGGAACAGGTGCATGTATACTTATGTGTACTCCAATGCTAGGAATTTGATAAATAAATTCGATGAATTTTTGGTGTTGGTCAAAACAACAAAGGCAGATATTGTTGGGATATCAGATACATGGTGTCACACAGATATAACAAATGCAGAAACAGAATTTGGGCAGTACAATGTGTACAGGAAGGATAGGAAGGGAGAAAGGATTATGCTGTTAGTTAAGCTATTATGCTATTATTGGTAAACACAAAATCCAAGGAAGTACAGCCAGTCAACATGGCTGTACTTCCTTGACACACCAAACTGAGTTTGGTTTGACATAAGTAAAATTAAGAGTAGGAGTGTATTATAGGCCTAATGACCCTGATGAGTATAATAAACAAGTGTACAGAGAAATAGTGGGCCAGTAAATCAGAGTGTCTTATAATAGGGGATTTTAATTTCCTGGATATTCACTGGAATTTGTGGGTTCGTCAATCGCACACTAGCAAGGCTTTTGTGGATTTATTGGATAATTGTTTTCTACAGCAGCATGTTCGGGAGGCAACTAGAGGGAGTAATACTCTTACTGTGATTATCAGTAGTGATTCTTCATGCATTAAGAATCTGCAGATAAAGGAATCACTAGGTGGCAGTGATCACAGTGTGCTGAAGTGATTCTTGAACTGGTGGGACCAACTGATGATGTTACCAACAGCAAATTCAAAATGGAAAGCATTCAAAGAATTAATCTTGAAAGTTACAAGGCTTCTCATACCAACTAAGAAATATTGTTCAAAGTTTAGGCCTAAATGGATGTCAGATGAACTGAGACATGTGGCAGAGAAGAAAAATCTAAATGTGACTCCAATTCACGGAGGAGGATCAAAGTGAGACAAAGTAATTACAGACCTGTTAGTTTAACTTCTGTACCAGGGAAATTAATGGAAGCACTGGTTGAAGAAGCACTGCAGGATCATCTAGACAAGACTCCATTATGGCTTGGGCACTCAACATGAGTTTTTTAAGGGGAAGTATTGTCTGACCAATTTGATTGGATCTGGTCACTAAAGAACTAGAAGCAGGGATTAATTTTGATATATATATTTAGATCTTAGAAAGGCTTTTTTATTGTTGCACATTATTATTATTATTATTAGCCCTATGGTGCAAGAAAGCCTGAGGCTTATGCTGCACCAGCCAAAAAAAAATTTCTTAGTTACCCTGAGAGAGAGAGAGAGAGAGAGAGAGAGAGAGAGAGAGAGAGAGAGAGAGAGAGCAAAGTAGAAGGGAATCACTAGAAAGAGAAGAATGATGATATGGAAGACTGCTGCACAAATTGGAGCTGTGTGGCATTGCAAACAAATTGCTGCTATGGATAAAGGAACGGTTGAGCATGAGAAGACAGAGAGTGGTAATTAATGGACACTGTTCTTCATGGACTAATGTTACTAGTGAAGTCCAAAGGGTTCAGTGTTGGGTCCATTGTTGTTTTCTGTATTTATTAATGATACTGATGATGGTATATCAGGCTTAATATCCAAGTTTGCTGATGATATGAAGGTTGGAAAGGTTGTTAATTACACTGACAGTATGCTGCAGCAACAGGATCTAGAAAAGTTGAGCAGATGGGCTGAGAGGTGGCAACTGAAGTTTAACATTGACAAATGTAAAGCACTACATATTGGAAGCAGTAATCCCAGAGTAACGTTCAATTGTGTGGTACAACACTGACAGTGGTAGGGAATGAAAAGGACCTGGGGGTAATTGTGCAGGAAGATATGAAGTTTTCTGAGCAATGCAGACGGGCTGCATTGAGTAACTCATGGTGTCTTGTCAATGATATACAAGAATTTTTCTAGCAGGGATAAGGAGGTGGTTATCCCCTTTTATAAGGCAATGGTCAGGCCACACTTTGAGTACTGTGTGAGTACTGTACAGGTCTGTTGGCCTCATTTTAAGAAGGATGTTGAGCTGCTGGAACGAGTACAGAGAAGGGCAACAAGATTAGTGAATAGAACGAAGGGTTCCTCTTATGAAGAAAGATTTAAGTTTTGCAAATTACAATGTCTGGAGACTAGGTGCCTGCAAGTTGATCTGATTGTGGTGTATAAAGCCTTGAATGGTTTGAGCATGCTCAATATTGATGGGATTCTTCCTCTTGCTGAGAATCTCCTGAGAGGGCATAAATTCAAATTGAGGAAAGACAGTTGTAGGATAGATGTGCTGAAGTTTGCATTGAGCAAGAGGGTGGTTGATTGCTTGAACAAACTTCCATCTGTCGTAGAAGTTGATAGCTTAAATAGATTCAAGGCAGAACTAGACATACAATTGGAACGAGTGGGTGGGGGAAATGAGAAGGGATTTTTTTTTTTTTTTTTGGCTGATGCTATCTTGGCTTGCTTTCTTGCATCTATGAAAAAATCTAAACCTCTGAAATGCTTCCTCATTTATTTCACAAATATATGTGGTCTCTGTTTTAATATCAGTGATGTCCATTTCCACTTACAGTCTGCTAAACCCTTTGTACTGTTTCTGAAAAATCACAGTTATCAATTGATTCATCTATTGCTCCTCTAAGTTGTCTGAATTATCAGTTGTATGATTCCTTTTCGCATCAGTGTTAGGTGGATCGGAGGTTAGGTGGCTATCGAGCCAGTGTTAGATGGGTCGGAAAACTGCTAGCTTGGGGGGAGACAAAGACCAATAGATTGACAGTAGCCACTGGCAGAGGTGAAAGAGATTCTTGCACTGCTTCTATTAGAATGAGCAGAAGCCTGAAAAACAAGATGCATGGTATTTCAGAGACTGCTGGGAGCCATTGCGGTACAAGTAAACACATGGGTTGTGTTAGGGTAGCTAAGAATAGAAACAGGTGCAGGTATACTTGCGTGTACACCAATGCTAGGAGTTTAGTAAATAAATTTGATGAATTTGAGGTATTGCTCAAAACATCAAAGGCAGATATTGTTGGGATATCAGAGACGTGGTGTCACACAGATATAAGGGATGCAGAAATGCAATTTGGGGAGTACAACGTCTACAGAAAGGATAGACAGGATAGGAAGGGGGGATGGGGTTATGCTATTAGTTAAGAAACACATAAAAACCAAGGAAGTGAAGCCAGTCGACATCGCTGGACAGTGCAGTGTTGAGTCAGTTTCGTGTGACATAAGCATTGGGAGATCAAAATTGAGAGTAGGAGTGTGCTATAGGCCTAATGACTCTGATGAGTATAATAAGGAACTGTACAGGGAAATAGAGTGGGCCAGTAAATCAGAGAGTCTTATAATGGGAGATTTTAATTTCCCAGATATTGACTGGAATTTGGGGGCTGGTTACTCACACACTAGCAGGGCTTTTGTGGATTTATTGGATGATTGTTTTCTACATCAGCATGTTCGGGAGGCAACTAGAGGGAGTAATACTCTTGATTTGATTATCAGCAGTGATTCTTCATGCATTAAGAATCTGCAGATAAATGAACCACTAGGTGGCAGTGATCACAGTGTGCTGAAGTGGGATTTACTGAAAGAGGTAACTACCATTAGGGGTAAAGGGAAGGGTTATTGCTTCCGTAAAGGCGACTACGATGGACTGAGACAGTATTTAAATTCTATACAGTGGGACCAACTGATGATGTTACCAAAAGCAAATTCAAAATGGGAAGCATTCAAAGAACTTATCTTGGAAGCTACTAGGCTTTACATACCAACTAAGAAATATTGTTCAAGGTTTAGGCCAAAAAATGGATGTCAGATGAACTAATGAGGCATATGGCAGAGAAGAAAAATGCATGGGATACTTACAAATTAACACATGACACAGAAGCCTATGATAGATACAAGTTGATATGCAACCAAGTTACAAAGGAGGTTAGGCAGGCGAAGGCAGATTACGAGAAATCCTTGGCAAGGGATGCAAAGAAAAACAGCAAAGAGTTCTTTACTTATGTAAACTCTAGAAGGAAGGGGATGAATCAGATTGGTCCACTTGATATTGATGGGTCAAGTGTTGATGATCCTGCTCAGGTAGCTAACAAACTAAATGAATATTTTGCATCGACATTCACACATGAGGAGTTATTCAGCGAGGGGAATGCCAGAGGTGTATTCCACTCTAGCAGTAAGCTACAGAATCTTGAAATAACTGGGAGTAAAGTGGAGGAGAAACTGTTGAAGATAAACACAAGAAAGGCACCCGGGGTGGATGGGATCTATCCAGTTATATTAAAGGAGGCAGCAAAGGAAGTAAGCAAACCCTTAGCCATAATTATGGGAGCTTCCTTGGACTCAGGGGAGGTACCCATAGACTGGAAATGTGCAAATGTGACCCCAATTCACAAAGGAGGATCAAAGGCTGACACAAGTAATTATAGACCTGTGAGCTTAACTTCTGTTCCAGGAAAATTAATGGAGGCACTGGTTAAAGAAGCACTGCAGGATCATTTAGACAAGACTTCAGTTATAGCTCAGACACAGCATGGTTTTGTTAAGGGGAAGTCTTGCCTGACCAACTTGATTGGATACTATGATGCAGTCACAAAAGAACTGGATGCAGGGAATAACTTTGATATTATATACTTGGATCTTAGAAAGGCTTTTGATACTGTTGCACATGGAAGACTGCTACACAAATTGGAGCAGTGTGACATTGGAGGCAAATTGCTGCTATGGATAAAGGGGTGGTTGAGAGGGAGAAGACAGAGAGTGGTAATCAATGGACACTGCTCATCGTGGACTAATGTTATTAGTGGAGTCCCTCAGGGCTCAGTGTTGGGTCCATTATTGTTTTCTGTATTTATAAATGATATTGATGATGGTATATCAAGCTTAATGTCCAAGTTTGCAGACCATACGAAGGTTGGCAGGGTTGTCAAGGACACTACTGACACTATGCTGCTGCAACAGGATCTGGAAAGGTTGAGCAGATGGGCTGAGAGGTGGCAAATGAAGTTTAACATTGACAAATGTAAAGTACTACACATGGGAAAAAGCAACCCCTGAGCAACGTATCAACTCTGTGGTACTACACTGACAGTGGTAGAGAATGAAAGGGACTTGGGGGTGATTGTGCAGGCAGATATGAAGTTCTCTGAGCAGTGCAGACGGGCTGCAAGAGTAGCTCATGGAGTATTGTCAATGATATACAGGAATTTTTCCAGCAGGGATAAGGAGGTGATTATTCCATTGTATAAGGCAATGGTCAGGCCACACCTAGAGTACTGTATACAGGTCTGGAGGCCTCATTTCAAGAAGGATGTAGAGCTGCTGGAACGAGTACAGAGAAGGGCAACAAGATTAGTGAATGGAACAAAGGGGTGCTCTTACGAAGAAAGGCTTAAGTTTTGCAAATTACAGTGTCTGGAGACTAGGCACCAGCGAGGTGATCTGATAGAGGTGTATAAAGCCTTGAATGGTTTAAGCATGCTCAATGCTGATGGGATTCTTCCTCTAGCTCAGAAAAATCACCTGAGAGGGCATAAATTCAAATTGAGGAAAGACAGATGTAGGATAGACGTGCGGAAATTTGCCTTTAGCCAGCGGGTGGTTGGTTGGTGGAACAGACTGCCATCCCTTGTGGTGGAGGTTGATAGCCTAAATAAGTTTAAGGCTCAGCTGGACAGGTATTTTGAACGAACAGAGGGGTGAAGTGGAAGTGGGTTTTTTTTTTTTTTTTGGCTGATGCTGCATAAGCTTGCTTTCTTGCATCAAATGCCTCTACTAATGCTAATGCTAATCAAAGGAGTTATTTTTGCATATGTCCTCTCTGATATTTCCTGTCAGAGACAGTACATTGGAATCTACTCTTTTCGATCTAGTCTGGCTTAAAATCTCTCCACCACATTCTGTCAAATTCATATTGCCTCGATCACTTTCCAACTCTACTAATTGCTTGCAATTAGTCTCTACTACTTACAAATCTTGGAAAGTTGGCTCTCTCCTGTCAAACTTTCCTAACAGTGAGATAATTTCCCGTGATGATTTTAACATTCACAACTCCAGCTAGCTTCCGCTTTCTAGTCACATGGACTGAGCTGGTCGGGATGCTGAGCTTTTGCAATTACTAATGATTTTACACAGATTGTTCTTTTACCTATCAGAATACCAGACAATCCTAACCCCACAGCCAATGTGCTTGATCTTTTTTTCACAACCTGTCTAAGTACACGGTTGAGGTGAGTGGTCATCTAGGCACCTCAGAACACAATTTAGTATGGTCTCTTCTCCAATGGAACCTTTCTCTCTTGGCCATTCTCAACCTCGTGTTGTATGGAATTATAAAAATACAAATTGGGACAATCTGAAAGATTTGTTTTCTTCTTTTCTTTGGTTGAATTAGTGTTTCAAATCTTCTGATGTCAACATTTGCTCAGATCGTGTCAGTGAAAATTATTCTTGTAAGGATAAAATCCTTTTTTTCACACTCCATCTTAAACTCTTGTCCTTTATCTAAACCTTGGTTTTCTAATAAATTTCTTTCCTAATACTGTTCAAGATAAGAATGTTGCACATCGCAATTGGCTTATATCCAAATCTCCAGTTTAATTTTCTGCCTACTCTAAAGCTTGCAACAATTGTAAAGCAGTTATTAATTAGTTCAGACTAGATTTCAATCAGGCTAAGGGTGCTTCTTGTCCAAATGCTTCTGGTCAAAACTTGCTTCTTGTCTAAATAGTAGTCGAGCATTCTTGTCTATTGCCAAAATTATTGGTTCCAGGTCCTGATGATATTTCTCCACCTGTTCTCACAATCTGTGCTCCTGAACTTACTCCTATTCTGTTTCACCTTTTTTCACTTTCTTATTATAAAGATGTTTTCCCTTCTGCTTGGAAATTTGCTCATATCCAGCCAGTTTCTAAAAAAAACTAAGAAATCCCTCCCATCCAATGATTGACTCATTACACTTACTTCTACTCTTTCTAAAGTAATGAAGAAATCAGTTAACTGCCAACTCTTAAACTGTCCAAAAAACTTCCATATGATCAATGATCGCTAGTATGGATTCCATCAGTTTTGATCCACTGGTGATATGCTGGCTTATGTTACCCATCTGTGGACAAATTCAATGGAAAAGTTTGGTGAAACTCAAGCACTATGTTTTAAAGGCTTGATCATGTTTGGCATAAAGGTCTAAATAAGTTTTCATATTATGGTTTTCCAACTGTTTTTTTATATCTCTATTAAGGATTAACCTGACTTCTAATCTCTGTTGGCATAAGCACATTTTCGATATTACTTCCTCGGCATCTAATAAACTTGGCTTTATCTTTCACTCTTGGCATTACTTTTCTTCCATACAGCTGTTCACTCTGTATAAATTTCAAATTTGTTCTACCATGGAATATTCTTCCCTCCTCTGATGCAATGCTCCCAAATCCTCTCTTGGACTTCTGGATTCCATTCAGAAGAGTGCCGTTAGGCTAATTAATGACTCATCTCTAAACAGAGCCTCTTCACATTGTCTCTTAGACATTCCATTTCTGCTGCATGCCTTTTCTATAGATACTTCCACAGGCACAGTTCTTCTGAATTGGCGTCTATAATTTCCGATCTCTCTCTCTCTCTTTCAAAAGCAGTCCAAACGCATGCCGCAACCAGTCGATGTATTTTTACTGTCCAGTTTTAAACCCACAGAACCAACTTTTCTTCTTTCTCATTTATTCATTCAACTTCTGTTTACGTTTTATAATAAAACGTACTTCCAACGTACTTATTTCCTGAAAATTACAATCTACAGAAGTGCAAGTCTAATATCAACCAGTATCTTCTCAACCTTCAGTCCATTCATGGTACTAAGTACTGTACTTTCTAATACCTATTGTTTGGGGTTTTCATTAAAAAAAAAAAAAAAAGCACTTGTTTAGAAGAAAAGTAGTAGAGAGAGTATAGGAGAGAGAGAACTTAATTTTAGCATTAGCATTAGTAGAGGCATTTGATGCAAGAAAGCAAGCTTATGCAGCATCAGCCAAAAAAAAAAAAAACCACTTCCACCTTCACCCCTCTGTTCGTTCGAAATACCTGTCCAGCTGAGCCTTAAACTTATTTAGGCTATCAACTTCCATGACAAGGGATGGAAGTCTGTTCCATCAACCAACCACCCGCTGGCTAAAGGCAAATTTCCGCACGTCTATCTTACATCTGTCTGTCCTCAATTTGAATTTATGCCCTCTCAGGTGATTATTCTGAGCGAGAGGAAGAATCCCATCAGCATTGAGTATGCTCAAACCATTCAAGGCTTTATACACCTCTATCAGATCACCTCGCTGGTGCCTAGTCTCCAGACACTGTAATTTGCAAAACTTAAGCCTTTCTTCGTAAGAGCACCCCTTTGTTCCATTCACTAATCTTGTTGCCCTTCTCTGTACTCGTTCCAGCAGCTCTACATCCTTCTTGAAATGAGGCCTCCAGACCTGTATACAGTACTCTAGGTGTGGCCTGACCATTGCCTTATACAAGGGAATAATCACCTCCTTATCCCGCTAGAAAAATTCCTATATATCATTGACAATACACCATGAGCTACTCTTGCAGCCCGTCTGCACTGCTCAGAGAACTTCATATCTGCCTGCACAACCACCCCCCAGGTCCCTTTCATCCTCTACCACTGTCAGTGTAGTACCACAGAGTTGATACGTTGCTCTGGGGTTGCTGTTTCCCATGTGTAGTACTTTACATTTGTCAATGTTAAACTTCATTTGCCACCTCTTAGCCCATCTGCTCAACCTTTCCAGATCCTGTTGAAGCAGCATTGTGTCAGTAGTGTCCTTGACAACCCTGCCTGCCTTTGTATCGTCTGCAAACTTCGACATTAAGCTTAATATACCATCATCAATATCATTTATAAATACAGAAAACAATAATGGACCCAACACTGAGCCCTGAGGGACTCCACTAATAACATTAGTCCACAACGAGCAGTGTCCATTGATTACCACTCTCTGTCTTCTCCCTCTCAACCACCCCTTTATCCATAGCAGCAATTTGCCTCCAATGTCACACTGCTCCAATTTGTGTAGCAGTCTTCCATGTGCAACAGTATCAAAAGCCTTTCTAAGATCCAAGTATATAATATCAAAGTTATTCCCTGCATCCAGTTCCTTTGTGACTGCATCATAGTATCCAATCAAATTGGTCAGGCAAGACTTCCCCTTAACAAAACCATGCTGTGTCCGAGCTATAACTGAAGTCTTGTCTAAATGATCCTGCAGTGCGTCTTTAACCAGTGCCTCCATTAATTTTCCTGGAACAGAAGTCAAGCTCACAGGTCTATAATTACTTGTGTCAGCCTTTGATCCTCCTTTGTGAATTGGGGTCACATTTGCACATTTCCAGTCTATGGGTACCTCCCCTGAGTCCAAGGAAGCTCTCATAATTATGGCTAAGGGTTTGCTTACTTCCTTTGCTGCCTCCTTTAATATAACTGGATAGATCCCATCCACCCCGGGTGCCTTTCTTGTGTTTATCTTCAACAGTTTCTCCTCCACTTTACTCCCAGTTATTTCAAGATTCTGTAACTTACTGCTAGAGTTGAATACACCTCTGGCATTCCCCTCGCTGAATAACTCCTCATGTGTGAATGTCGATGCAAAATATTCATTTAGTTTGTTAGCCACCTGAGCAGGATCATCAACACTTGACCCATCAGTATCAAGTGGACCAATCTGATTCATCCCTTTCCTTCTAGAGTTTACATAAGTAAAGAACTCTTTGCTGTTTTTCTTTGCATCCCTTGCCAAGGATTTCTCGTAATCTGCCTTCACCTGCCTAACCTCCTTTGTAACTTGGTTGCATATCAACTTGTATCTATCATAGGCTTCTGTGTCATGTGTTAATTTGTAAGTATCCCATGCATTTTTCTTCTCTGCCATATGCCTCATTAGTTCATCTGACATCCATTTTGGCCTAAACCTTGAACAATATTTCTTAGTTGGTATGTAAAGCCTAGTAGCTTCCAAGATAAGTTCTTTGAATGCTTCCCATTTTGAATTTGCTGTTGGTAACATCATCAGTTGGTCCCACTGTATAGAATTTAAATACTGTCTCAGTCCATCGTAGTCGCCTTTACGGAAGCAATAACCATTCCCTTTACCCCTAATGGTAGTTACCTCTTTGAGTAAATCCCACTTCAGGACACTGTGATCACTGCCACCTAGTGGTTCATTTATCTGCAGATTCTTAATGCATGAAGAATCACTGCTGATAATCAAATCAAGAGTATTCCTCCGTCTAGTTGCCTCCTGAACATGCTGATGTAGAAAACAATCGTCCAATAAATCCGCAAAAGCCCTGCTAGTGTGTGAGTGACCAGCCGCCAAATTCTAGTCAATATCTGGGAAATTAAAATCTCCCATTATAAGACTCTCTGATTTACTGGCCCACTCTATTTCCCTGTACAGTTTCTTATTATACTCATCAGAGTCATTAGGCCTATAGCACACTCCTACTCTCAATTTTGATCTCCCAATGCTAATGTCACACCAAACTGACTCGACACTGCACTATCCAGGATGTCCACTGGCTTCACTTCCTTGGATTTTATGTATTTCTTAACTAATAGCATAACCCCTCCTCCCTTCCTATCCAGTCTATCCTTTCTGTAGACGTTGTACTCCCCAAATTTCAGTTCTGTTTTCCTTATATCTGTGTGACACCATGTCTCTGATATCCCAACAATATCTGCCTTTGATGTTTTGAGCAATACCTCAAATTCATCAAATTTATTTACTAAACTCCTAGTATTGGTGTACACGCAAGTATACATGCACCTATTTCTATTCTTAGCTACCCTAACACAACCCATGTGTTTATTTGTACCGCAATGACTCCCAGCAGTCTCTGAAATATCCTGCATCTTGCTTTTCAGGCTTCTGCTCATTCCAATAGAAGCAGTGCAAGAATCTCTTTCACCTCTGCCAGTGGCTACTGTTAATCTATTAGTCTTTGTCTCCCCCCAAGCTAGGAGTTTTCCGACCCAGCTAACACTGCCTCGATAGCATCAGCAAATATTCTTGCACCCTTTCTATTTAAGTGTATCCCATCCCTGTAGAAACAATCTCTCCTGTTAACAAGTACAGTCCAGGCTGAAAAAAATTCTACCCCTTGAGCCTTGCACAATCTTTCCAGGGCCGAATTGATCGACAAAGCTCTCATCATATACTCCCTCCTATTGTGTCTGGGCAGAATTGCAGACACTTTCAAATTCAACCCTATTTCACGGCTTTTTTTCAACAGTGACCTGTACTTGTTAAGCAATTCTGCCGGTCTCCTACTCTTGATAGCATGTGCCAACGTGTACAACTATATCACCTTTTGTGCCCTTAAAAGATGATATCTGCTCTACAACGTCATCAACCTTTGCCCCTGGCAGACATACAATTTTTATTTAAATGTTATGGAAGTAGTTTTTGTGGTGAGCTTCAGCTATAAAAGGCTAAAGTCAGAGCTATTCCCAGTAAAGATGTATGATCTTATGGATCTGACTGTCAGTTAAGTTGAGCATTGGTGCAGCACACATTTTTTTGAAATATAAGGTGATCATTAGTCTCAGTAGGTTATTGGGAGCCACCAACCCACCAGAGTTCAAATTGCCAACACCACGACACAGGACTAGATTAAAGTTTATCTCCTCCTGAGTGTAGTATCATCTGTATATTAGCATTTAAAGAACTAGTGGTGTATATTTGATAAGTTGTAACTTTTATGCAGAACGGGGTTTGGCGAACTAGAAGGTGAAATGCAGAGAACTGTTATCAGCAAAATTATGGGTAAGATTTCCACTTATTGGAAGAAGGCCATTAACCCTGAAGTTATAGCATTCATAGTAACAAACATAGTAGTGCACGACCTGACATGTCTTAGCTTTCTTTTTCATTTATGGGGTTTTTGAATGCTGCTTGGAGTAAACCAATATTTAATTCTTTTCCTGATAAGTTATAATACTTGTTATATGTAATTTTATAGTTTTTATTAAAAATAAATTAAAAAATGATGAGGCTTTGATTTTTACACACTTGAAAAAAAAAATTAATTCTGCTAAAAATTTTAAATAATGTTATAGGCATAAAGATGAAACTGTTAATCTCTTCCATTTTCCAGTTTAGAAATCGTTATGGACATATTTCTAATTATGTGTATAAGTAGTTTAAAAAAAAAAAAAAAAAAAAAGTATGTGTGTGCATTTTCAAATTTTTTTTAAATTTTATTTCAAATTTGGTATGTTGTGAAGTGCATGAAATTTGAACATTGCTAACTTTTGATCCCGAGTGAATATTTTATTTTGTATTTTTGCAGTCCTATATCAAAAAAATGTGTACTGTGTGCAAAAAAAATATTACTTGCAAACTGGAAATTAAATTATTTTTTGTTACTGTTTATTTGAAACCAGTTTATACAAACACACCTATTAGTTACTTATAAACTTATAATTTATATCTAACTGCTTGCATTATTTTATTTCACATATTCTTTTAGTTCTCTAACATGTACTTGTGCAATGATTGAAGAGATCATCCAAAAATAATATTTTTATCAAATATGTAAATAAATAGTAATAAAGGAAAAAGAAAACACAGTATCTAAATTACTAGAGAGAAATATCCAGCTGTCCGAATAGAAATAAGTGAAAGCTGTGTGATGAAATATATTCACTCTGAAACATGAATAGGTATAAAAAAAAAAAAAAGAAAAAATCTTTTGCATTTAGTCTTGAAGTGATATAAACACCTTGAGTACTGTATACAGGTCTGGAGGCTTAATTTCAAGAAGGATGTAGAGCTGCTGGAATGGGTACAGAGAAGGGCAACAGGATTAGTGAATGGAACAAAGGGTTACTCTTACGAAGAAAGGCTTAAGTTTTGCAAATTACAGTGTCTGGAGACTAGGCACCGGTGAGGTGATCTGATAGAAGTGTATAAAGCCTAGAATGATTTGAGCATGCTCAATGCCGATGGGATTCTTCCTCTTGCTCAGAATAATCACCTGAGAGGGCATAAATTCAGATTGAGGAAAGACAGATGTAGGAGGGATGTGCGGAAATTTGCCTTTCACCAGCGGGTAGTTGGTTGGTGGAACAAATTTCCATCCCTTGTTGTGGAAGTTGATAGCCTAAATAAATTTAAGGCTCAGCTGGACAGGTATTTCGAATGAACGGAGGGGGTGAAATGGAAGTGTGTTTTTTTTTTTTTATGGCTGATGCTGCATAAGCTTGCTTTCTTGTATCATATGCCTCTGCTAATGCTAATGTGTACAGATGGCTCGATTGTTACATGTGAAGAGAATGGAAAGAGGCCACAATATGTTGGACTTTCAGTGAGGCGCAATTGGTGTAAGCCTTACACTGTAAGGTATGCCTATCTCCAAAGAAAAGCGCCTAGCAGGCTGTTCTGAACTATTATGCAAGTGTATCGGGAGTAGTAGACAAGGAGCTGAATGTCAAACCTTACACAAAACGTGGTGTGAAACCAACAGTAGATGAGTGGGGTGGGAATCACTGCAGTAGCTCATGCAGATCCACGGGATAGTCACAACAGCACAAATGATGAAATTCTCTTTGCTCAAATCCCATCTGACATCTGTGGCACGAAGTTAAACATATTGTTGGAAATGTTGATTTACTCCCCTCCAGTGTGGAACAGTTATAATATAGTCTACTTGTCTCAACGACTGTTCCACATACTACGGCAGTATGGAATACAAATATATTTCCATGGAAGACTTGAAATTTTTAGGGACCTTGTGACATCTATGCCACATGTACAAGCTATTCATGAGCCCATAATGGCCCAACTTAATGTTAGGTAGTTGTCCTATTTCATTATCCTTTTAGCATACAGCCACTCCCCAACTTACATAAGGGTTGCATTCCGTAGAACTCTACGTAAGTCGGAATTTCCCTAAATGCTTATGCAGCACTCGCAACTATACATGCTGAATTTGATTGAAACAAAAAAGAAATGTTCGACGAACATGTAAATAGAATTATTTATTAAATTTTTTTTTGTCTCATGCACAAGAAAAATTACAGAAGTGTACAAAATTTTCAAAATTATAAAATTACAAAAAGCGAGAGGAGCCAGGAATAACGTCAGCAAGTTTTACCTTTCGAGTATCATTGCCAGAATTAACTCTCCAGCTGCTAAGCACGACGCTGTGGAAGTTGAGGGCTGTGGAGATTTAGAAGGGGGTTTTTCCAACACATCACAAAATTTCTCTGCAGCTGCAGAATCTGCTCTGCAGACTTCACCAAAAAAAAACTCAAATTATGATATTAGGATCTCCTGTAAATGATTACATCTACCTATATATTTACTTTGTCTGTAAATTGCGTGTGTTTTCTGGTTGATTTGACCTGACGACTTCACCGCATACTTTAATATTTTGGAAACCAGCGCAATGCTTGAACCTCTTAAATCACCCATTGCTTGCCACAAACTTGGCTAGGGGTTTGCCGTACTTATCCTTTATATCTTCATAAATACTCCTTGCTTTTGCTTGAACAACCATTAGACTCAGGGGCACTTGCTTCTGAATCTGATTTTCCATCCATATTATTAATAGCTTTTCCATCTTCGATATAGCACCTGAATGCTGCCGACCGGGCTAGCCGTATGGGTAAAGTGCCTGCCTGGCAACCCAAAGGTCGCGGGTTTGAATCCCGCCTCGGGCTTGGATCAAAGTACTGCAAAAACCTTGGGAGGTGCATTATGGCCACAGAAGCTGATGCGCCATCAACTACCAAAAGAAAAAAAAAAAAAAAAACCTGAATGCTGTTTTGTGATCATTGTTGATCTTAAATGCGTTGATCTTTTAACATGTTCTTTTATACGTGCACTAACCCTTAAAATAGTATTCACTGTTGAAGCAGTGAGACCTAATTCCATTCAGTAGATGACAAACTTTGCCCTGCTTCTTACTGCTTAATTAATCACTTTGATATCTATTTAATTTAATTTCGTTGGCCCCTTTCCCTTCACTATTGAAATGAGAAGATTCTGAAAATTTGTTTTTTGTATGATTGAAGATTTCAGTGAAGGGGAACTCATTTCACCATAATACCGTAATGTAAAAACCCACACAATTCCAGGTATCGGTATTATCACAAATATAATAAGATCGAGATTACTACCTGTTTATAATAGATTGCGCTAACAGAAAGGCCAATTAAACTGGAAAGAGCAAATTGTTTTATTGTTTTATGGTAGTGACCTCCAGAAATGTTTTAGAAAATTATCACAAAGGCATTCAAAATTGATTCTTATAATGGAACATGTGATAACGATGAAAGTGTAGTGCAATTTCCATTATAACAATGACCTTTTAGAGAGAGATACATAGTTTAGTTATACAGGGTGTATTTAAATTGGTGTCAAATATTCTAGGGGTGTATGCCCATCAACCAAACATAAAAAAAAATTCGTATAAACCATGGGTCTAGAAATGCTTAGTTTCTTCTCTACATGCCTTGATACTTCTGTCAAGTCATG
Organism: Mastigoproctus giganteus; assembly: GCF_048544385.1. Taxonomy (NCBI): domain Eukaryota; kingdom Metazoa; phylum Arthropoda; class Arachnida; order Uropygi; family Thelyphonidae; genus Mastigoproctus; species Mastigoproctus giganteus. The sequence continues at coordinate 117,473,720 of NC_143575.1, read as the reverse complement.
TAAACATGATACTAGAAGAGACTCCACCGCTCAGCGGAAAAGATATCTGCAACAGGTAGTAGTGTTGTTTTGCTGATTGGCTTTTGCTTTGTTGTTTACAAACGTTAGTTGGTTGTGGAAGATACTGCAGATTACTTTGGATTAAAGAAATCGTAAAGCAAATGCATTCAGTGAGTGAAATTGGCAGAGATGCAGTACACTTATGGTCTTGCAAATGGGAATGCATTAAAATCTCATGAACTTTATTCAGAAAGGTACCCCGACAGGCATTTACCCTGTCCAAGAACATTCACACGAATCCGTCAACGTTTGCGAGAGACGAGCTCATTTGAGAGAAGATCTTTTGACACTGGAATACCAAGAGAAGTATGAAATGTTGACCTTGAGGAACGAGCTCTTTGTAATGTGGACGAAAATCCATCAGATAGTACAAGAAGAATTGCAGTAAGGTAAGGAGTTAGTCATACGACTATTTGGAATATTCTCCATGAAAACCTGTACCCCTATCACCTTCAACGGGTGCAAGGACTTACTGAGGCAGACTTTCTGCCACGAAGAACATTGAGCCAACGCATTAAAAAAAGTATGCTGTGGTCCTGAATTTCTTGGCCTTTATCTTGTTCGCTGATGAGGCTGGTTTTACACGTGATGGAGGATTTTAAACTACCAGAACAACCACATCTGGAGTGATGACAATCCTCATGCAGCGCGACAGGACAAACATCAACGTAAGTTCAGTCTAAATGCTTCGGCTGGAATAGTGCATGATCATTTGATAGGACCCTATTTTTTACCTTTGGGTCTGACAGGAGACATTTATCTGTAGTTTCTTGAAAATGAATTGCACCATTTAATGGACAATGTACCTCTGGATGTCGTCTGACAAATGTGGTTCATGCCTGATGGCACCCCAGCTCATTTTAGTCGGAGAGTTAGTCAGCATTTGGATGGCCATTTTACTCAAAGTTCGATTGGTCATGGGGGATCCATTGAATGGCCTACTCGATCACCAGATTTTAACCCAACAGAGTACAACAAAGCATGGAACGCAGGCTGAGAGGATCCAACGAAGCAGGAGGAAAACAATTTGATGTTTTTCTCCTGCTTCATTGTGATTACTTTGTTTTTGTTTGTTTCTGTTAAACCTTTTCTTGTTTAATTGCTGCATTACTTGTTCAGGTGGATTGCCTATTAATTGTTTGATATTGTTAAACAAAATTCCTTTCACCTCAGAAACTAAGCGTTTCTAGACCCATGTTTATATGAACTTTTTTTTAACGTTTGGTTGATGGGAATACTCCCCTAGAATATTTGACACCAATTTAAATACACCCTGTATACGAAAATTTCATCATCCGAGGTCTTGGAATGAATTACCAAAAAAAAAAAAAAAACGTGTTATTGGGTTCACATTACAATATTTTCACAATACTTCCATTTATTCCTACAGGATGCAAAATACATTTCCACAATTATTTTAAGTTTGCACCAGCTGGCAAAAACTTACATAAAATCAAATTTCCATAAGTCGAGTATTATGTAAGCTGGGGAATGGCTGTATTTACTGATATTTTTTTTTACAAATTGAATATTTTCTTTAAGTGTTTTGGATTTTTTATTACTGAACATGACTTGTGTTGTTAAATAAATCTGTATCGATATTATTGTAGTGACAAGTCTTCAGCATTGCATATTGCAGCAAGTAGAGGATATGTATCTATAGTCAAGGTTTTACTTCAGTTTGGAGCAAAAATTGATATCTTAGATGCATCTGATCGTACTCCTCTTGTATTAGCAGTGAGCCGGGCTAATCATGATGTAGTAAGAGTTTTACTAAAACATGGAGCAAAAGTCAACATTCAAGAAATACATGGTAAAATTTTTTATTTATGAATAAAATGTATTTTTATTGTCAATTACATAATGAATTAGTATACATTTTAATCCAGTAGCAGTTGCTTCATTGTTTGTTACACCATAACCAACTGGGGTCCAGATTTTTTTTTTTTTTTTTTTAAACCTTTTCTGGAAAATGTTGATTTTGCTTGCAGTGTACTAGTATTTCTTCTCTTCTTAATGTATTTCACTTGTTGCATATTAGTTTTTAAAATTTAAATATTTAGAAGAGATTTAAAAGGATGGTGGATCTGTTCCTGTGGAATGGATTAAAAATAAGTAATACTTAGTTTGACAAGAAGCTAAGCCATAAGATATGGCTTAACTTCTTGAGGTTGTCACAGACATTCTCTCAGATATGCCAGACAAGCTGTACTTGCTACCTGGGAGTCTAAAACGCTGATGGAACTGATATTCGGGTGACACTCAAGTTAAGTGGATCCTATTTCGGCGAAGTCCGGACAGTCTGTAACAGCAAAATCCTCTGCTTGCACCTTCACGATGGTGGGACTGTTAGTAATCCTGGGTATAACCTCCATGCACAAGTACATGGTGGGTGACCACAAAATGTAAGCAGGGTTCAACGTGTGGCACCCACACCACATGGAGCAATGCCGCCCCTCTATGTTACCAGATAGTACTAGGTGGTAGATGACTCTCATCAACCGGTGCAATACCAACACTTTGCTTATTGGAGGCTTGAAGTGGTGGAACCCATGTTTAGTCTCCACAGCTAAGTTCCAGTTAACACTTCCCCATCTCTTCCATCATGCAGTATGATTGATGACTTTTGAGGTTATGATGAACATCGTGGCGAGATCCAATATTCCTTACATTTCAAGGGTACAGCTCTAAAACGGTGTTTGCGGACTGGCCGCTGGTTAGTACACCGGACCAAACTTATTGGTAACTCTTTAGGAGGCTTCTGGATCAGCTTCTGGAGGCTATCTGGATCAGGAAGATGGAAAAAGATGGAAGGTTGATTCACTTGACCCAACCCTAGGTTGGAACAGCGAGGAAGATGTAGAGTACAGAGTGTGTACAACACGAGTGTCAAGGTATATTTTTTGCACTCCCACATCAACTACTTCCCAGAAAAGCTAGGAAGTGTTAGTGAAGAACAGGGTGAGAAGTTAAACCAGAGCATTAAAGACATGCAGATGAGGTACCGAAGGAGATGAAATATCAACATATTTCATCTATTGGCTGACTATTGTTGAATGCTGAAGAGGGACTTTAAAGTTAAGGATCTGCAAGAAAATCAAAGTAGATCAGTTTTTAAAATGAGAAGCATGTGTTTAGTGGACTTTTTAATAGTGTTTTCAACATTTAAATATAAAAGTCTGGTAAAGGTAGCATTTTGTTATAATTACAATGCACAGATTCTACACAAAATTAATAAATATTTCTGAGAGATCAAATTTTTTTTTTTTTTTTTTGTGATGTTTGAAGAAACCTGATGTTGATGGAAACAAAAGGAAGTCATTTTTGAAATTGGCATTAGAAAATGGTTCAGACACTACCTTTTCATGAGAAAACATCAATGAATAATTTTTTTTTCCAAATGCAGGGAAGTGTTATCAGGGATAAGAAACCTACAATAGATATAAACTAGATGCAGTTTTTAAGTCACTACAATTAAATAAAGAAGTGGGTTAGTCATGGCCATGCTAGAAGTATATCAAATTCTATCAGGGAGCTAAATGATTCTGTGATAACTGGAATGAAAGTGAAAGAAATATTGTTGAAGATAAATGTAAAAAAGGCGCCAGTGTCGTTGGGATCTATCCAGTTATATTAAAGGAGACAGCAGAAAAGGTAAGCATACTTCATTTGTAATTGGAAGGGCCTTATGGACTGGAGATGGTCGATTGTATGTGCATTTCACAAAGAGGAGGGGATCAAAGAGTGGCATGAGTAATTAGAGACATGTTATTTTGTCTTCTGTTCTAGGGAAAATAATGAATCACTGGTTAAAGAAGTACATGACTATATAGTAAAGAATGCAGCTCTGCTGCAGTTGTAGCATGGGTTTGTTAAGAGAAAATCAACTTGTCTGACCAATCTGATTAGATCCTATGATACAGTAACAAAGGAACTGGATGCAAAAAATAATTTTTGCATTATATACTTAGATTTCAGAAATCCTTTCATACTGTTGCATATAAAACACCGCTGTACAGTTTGGCGCAGTATAACATTAAGGGCAAGTTTCAGCAATGGTTGAGCAGGAGAAGACAGAGAATGGTTTTCAATGAGCACTGCCTTTCTAGGACTTATTAGTGGAGTTCCCCAGGGTTCATATTGTGCCCATTGTTGTTTCTATATTTATTAATGATTGATGAAGGCACATCAGGTTTAATATCTAAGTTTGCAGATGAAACGAAGGTTGGCAGTGTTGCTTATATCAGTAATTGTATTCTACTGCAACAAAATTGATTGGTGTATTCTACTGCAATGCAAACACCCTTGCAGCTATGCAGACAAATGCTTTTATTTAATTATGCAGCACAACTCAAAGGGTGCTGACCGGGCTAGCCAGGTGTGTAAAGTGCCTGCCTGGCAACCCAAAGGTCGCGGGTTCGAATCCCGCCTCGGGCTTGGATCAAAGTACTGCAAAAACCTTGGGAGGTGCATTATGGCCACAGAAGCAAAAAAAAAAAAAACCAACTCAATGGGCTTCCAAATTACCCTACTTGGAATGGACCTTTCTCTCCTAAATGGGAAAACCTTTATAGAGCTTTCCCATCTATAAACCCACCAACCAGTATATCTTTGCTCACTACAGGCTGACTGGCAAATTGATCTTAGTAAGATACAGCATATTGTCTCTCATACATGGTATATGACACGTCCCACCTTGGACGTATCATATACCACTGTCTGATCTTTCATTCACAGCCTAGGGAAAACACACCATGTCCAAACAGAACATACTACAAATACATGCCACACTGAGAACCCAGCATAGCCAGTACAGCAATCTACACAGATGGGTCTAAAACTGACAGTCATGTTGGTGCAGCTGCATTATTTTCTAACATTGCCTTATCCAAGAAACTTCTCACTGAATGTAGCAGCTATATTGCAGAACTCGTTATCTGCATAGCCTTAAATTACATACTCCTAACAGCCATTATTGCACAGTATATATTGACTCCATTAGTGCTATCCATTCTATACAACACAATACAAAAAATGATAACCACTTTCTTAAATAGATCTGGAATACTCTAAGTTAAACCAGAAGAAACAAGTTCTCTTTTATTGGATCCCTGGTCATGGTGGAATTTATGGAAACGAACAGGCAGACCTAGCTGCCAAAACTGCTACCAATCCTATCGACCAATCCTTTACTGCACCTGCATCTGATTACAAACACATTATAAGAAAACAGTCTCGAACAATGGCAACACATCTGGCCAAGTCAAGCCAGTAGTAAGCTACTTGGTATAAAAAATGATCTAAAACCATAGAAATCTAGTATACACGAGAACAACATGAAGAAGTCATATTAGCCCGATTACAGATGGGCCACAAGCACCTGACATATCTTTATCTGCTTGCAGCCACTGACCCACCGCAATGCACAAACTGCAACACTCATCTTACAGTCCAGCATATACAGGAACTCCCAGACTTACATAAGGGTTGCATTCCGCGGAACGCTACACAAGTCGGATTTCACGTGTCGGAATTTCCCTAAATAAGCATTTAGGGAAATTCCGCACTCGCAACTATGTGCGCTGAATTTGATAGAAGGAAAAAAAGTAATGTTTGACGAACATGTAAATAGAATTATTCAGTTTTTTTTATCTCATGATCAGGAAAAATTACAAAAGTGTACAAAATTACAAAAATTTCAAAATTATAAAATTACAAAAGGAGAGAGGAGACAGGCATAACGTCAGCAATTTTTACCTTTCAAGCATTATTGCCAGAATTAACTCTCCAGCTGATAATCGCACCCACTGTGGAAGTTGAGGGCTGGTTTAGAAGGGGTTTTTTCCAACACATTACAAAATTTCTCTGCAGCTGCAGAATCAGCACTGGTGACTTCACCACATACTTTAATGCTTTGGAAACCAGCGCGATGCTTATTATTATTAATAATAATAAGCATTGCGCTGAACGCTGTTTCGTGATCACTGTTGGGGCGGTCTGGCCCCGGTGTGAAATACGTTGATCCTTGAAAATGTTCTTTTATACACACTATCCCTTAAAATAGTATTCACTGTTGAAGCAGTGAGACCTAATTCCATTATATTTCCATTATAAAAATGACCTTTTAGAGAGAAATAAATAGCTTAGTTATATAGCGAAAATTTCCACTTCTGAGGTCTTGGAGTGAATTACCAAAAAAAAAAAAAAAAAAATTATCGGGTTCACATTACGATATTTTCATGATACCTCCATTTATTGCTACGGGATGCAAAATATGTTTCCATGATTTTTTAAAATTTTCATTGGCCGGAAAAAATTACATCAAGTCGAATTTGTGTAAGTAGAGTATTACATAAGTCATTTGGGAGTTCCTGTACTTATTAATTGCCCCATTTAAAACAGTGACCAACAAACACAGAGTATAGCTCATCTAGCAGATACACCATACGTGAACAAAATCTTTACTTTCCTCAAACAGATACAAATCTGTCACACACTCTAAACTTTAACCACATTCCATATTGATAAAAAAAAAAAAAAAAAAAAAAAAGCACTGAATTTTACCATAGGTGCATTATGACCATGTTGCCCTTGCACCGTAAAGCTCCCATACAAACAAACAAACAGCAACACAAATTAAGCAGATGGGCTAAGAAGTGGTAATTAAAGTTGAACTTTTCCATGTGTTGCCACACTCAGGGTAGTGGGTAATAAAAAAGTGCAGCCAGGACAGTTCATGGGGTTTTGTGAGTGATAATTTTGCCAGCAGGGACAAGGAGACAATTATCCCATTATATAAGGAAATGGTTAGGCAATGTTTTGAATATTGCTTACAGGTCTGGAAGCTTTATTTTAGGAAGAATGTGTATCTGTCAGAGTGGAAGAGTAGTGCAATGAGATTAGTAAGGAGAACAAAAGTTTACTCTTACAAGAAAGGCTACAGTTCTGAAAATTGCTTGGAAACGAGGCACCTGCTACATGATCTGATATGAGTTGTTTAAGGCTTTGAATGGATTGAGCAAGTCCATTGCTGTTTTCATTCTTCTCACTCAAACTACACACATGTGGGAGAATGAATTCAAATTGAGGAGGATGGTTGCAGGCTAGATGTGCCTTCAGCTCACAGGTTAGTTGATTGTTGCAACAAACTTCCATCTGTTGTCGTGGAAGTGGATAGTTTCAATAAGTTCTAGACAAACTATTGGAGAGATGGACAAATGATGTGAGAAATTTTTTTTTTTTCCTGATGCTGTTGTTAAAAATTACATTGGGGGGTGTATATTTTTCTAGATCATCTAGATTTTTCCTAATTTTAATGGATTTTGTTTCACGTGTGCTGCTGTAACAAAATCTAGAAATATTGGGTAGATGGGCTGAGAAATGGCAATTGAAGCTTAACATTGACAAATTCAAGGTATTGCATATAGGTAGCAATAATTCCAGAGTAATCAACTGTGTGGTACTACACTCAGGGCAGTAAAAAATGAAAACAATGTGGGGTAATTGTGCAGTCTGATATGAAATTCTCTGAACAGTGTAGATAGGCTACCATGACATCTCTTGGGGTTTTGTTAGTGACATACAGGAATTTTGCTAGCAGAGACAAGGTGGTGATTATCCCATTGCAAGACAAACAGGCAGTGGTCAGGCCACATCATGAATACAGATCTAGAGGCCTCATTTTAGTTAGGAAGTATGCACAGCTGCTGGAATGGATACAGAGAAGGGCAATGAGATTGGTGATCTTATCAAGAGTGGCTTCAGTTTGCAAATTGCATCATTTTAAGACTAGGCACCTACGAGATGATCTGATTGAGGTGTTTAAAGCTTGAATAGCTTGAGAAAACTCAGCACTGGTGAGATTCTTGCTCTTGCTAAGACTATGTACACAAGGGGGCATAAATGAAAAAGGTTGGTTTCAGAATAGATATGCAGAAGTTTGCCTTCAGTCAGCAGGTGGTAGATTGCTGGAACAAGCTTCCATCCATTGTTGTGGAAGTGGATAATTTGAATAAATTCATGGAAGGACAGAAAATGGGATTTTTTTTTTCCCCTTTCTGATGATGTATAAGCTTCATCTTTTGCATTGTTTGCCTCTATTAATACTAATACTATGCGTTGTATGAATTAAATTTTTGGATCTGGCATACACATCAAGAATATAATTGGTTCTTGAATGAATACTGCTCAGTTTCTTTCCAGTCACTAGTTATTAGAGTTGAGGCAAATGATATTATTTACTAGCTGATCTGGATGCTTCTTATAAGAATTATCCCAGAATAACATACCAACTGTGTGGTACGATGATCAGGGCAGTGGAGAACAAAAAAGACCTGTTGGTAATCATGTAGTACTAATAGGTTTGGTCCAGCAGACTATTTAGCATTCACCCTGCATAAAACATTTTAGAGCTGTTAACTTAAAATAGATCAGAATTTATGGATCTTTTGAGGGGCATCATGGCGAGATCCGAATATTGGATCTTGCCATGATGCCCCTCAAAAAACATCACTCATACTGCATGATAGCAGATGAAAGGTGACAGAGATTTGACCTTAGAATTAAATACCAGTTTCTCCACTTTGCTCCAGTAGGCAACTGGTACAATAGATTCTGGTTATTTGGGACACATCGGGACTAGTGCATTTTGGCCCGATTAAGCGGCTGCCCCAGTTATGTGAAGTTTCATGTAAATAGTTAAAAATACAGTGGACCTCCACTTTACAATTGGGTTACTGTACAATCAAATCACGTTACGATGGACTCACCATAGTAAAGTATCGTTCACTATACGATGTGTAGTAAGTGCCGGTCATTGTGGTCACATTTGTGAATTGAATTTTAATTGTATTAAACAGCGATTCTAATTAGCGAAAATAGGAGGAATATTATCCACAGGCTATAAAAGTAAAGATTTATTAAGCACAAATTTATCCTTTATTACCTTACCAATTAAAAAATTAAATGATACGTGAAAATCTGAAGAATATACGTGATAATCGGAATAATTAATATGTACATACTAACTAGTTGCCATTTCTGTTAACTGACATTTGTGGGTGGGGGTTAAAATTTAAAACAGTAAAAAGATAAGCAATCAATAACAATGAACACAGCACACACAAATTGCAAGTAACACGATATGTGCAAGTGAGAACGGAGTAACAAGTTACGAAGCTTTAAAAATAGGAATGAAGAGAAGATTCTGAAAATTAATTTTTTTATATGGTTGAAGATTTCATGGAAGTGTAAACACATTTCACCATAATAACCCACAGAATTCCAGCTGTTGGTATTATCGCAAATTCAGTAAGATCAAGTTTACTATCCATTTAGGCCAGATTGCACTAACAGAAAAGCTCAATAAACAGATGACTTCTAATTGTTTTTATGGTTGTGACCACCAGAAATCGACCGAACCTCATGGTTCGGTCAGGGACAATTGTAGGGTAATCTCCAGTGCTGCAGTCTCCTGGACCGATTAAACGGCATGTTGTCCCAATTAAATGAAGTAAACCCTGACTATTTTCTCGATTGGGTTCTATTCTTTACGATTTGTCCCAAATAAATGGCTGCTCCAATTAACTGATGGCCCAAATAACCAGAATCCACTGTATTATCCTAGGTAATAGTCACCTACCAACTAATAAGTTTACATTTTAATTGGGCATAAAATTTTGATAGCCATAGTGTTTTTTAATGATTTTCCAGTCACTCACAGGTTAAAGTTGAAACTATGCCAAACACTATCAACTTTTCTTTTGTTACTTACCTTTTTCTATGATTTTAGTTTATGAGAATTTGTAATTTTATCCTTGAGGCTCTCTACGTTTGTGTTATGTGAATTAAAGTGATTTTAATAACGAACCAAAAATGAACCAGGCTATAAAGGATGACATACAAAATAAAAATAAATTTTAAACAAGTTAGCCAGTGTATGTAGTGCATGATATTTCAGGTGCATTAGATTTTTATTTCTTAAATTGATTGAATTTTTATTGTTTAAATATTATTATTTATTATTTAAAAATAATTATTGCAAATTATTTGATTATTTCGATTATGCTATATAATGTTTGAGTGATTCATATGATTATAAAATCATTCAAGCTTTCATTTGCTTAGCATTAGCAGAGGCATATGTTGCAAGGAAGCAAGATTATACAGCACCAGCCAAAAAAAAAACAGTCCTTCCCATTTCACCCATCCATCACTCCAAAAGTTTGTCCAGTTCTACCTTGAATTTATTTAAGCTGTCAACTTCCAAAATGACAGATGGAAGTTTGTTCCAAAAGTCTACTACCCACTGGATAAAAGCAAATTTCAACACATCTATTTTACAACTGTCTTTCCTCAATTTGGGTTTATGCCTCCTCAGGTTTGTAATCCGAGTAAGAGGAAGAATCCTACCAGCATTGAGCCTACTCAAACCATTCAAAGCTTTATACATCTCAGTGGGATTACCTTGCAGGTGCCTAGTCTCCCGATGCTGAAATTTGCGGAGTTTAAGCTTTTCTTGGTAAGAGCACCCATTTATTCCCCTCGCTAGTCTTGTTGCCTTTCTCTCTGACCATTGCCTTATACAAGGGGATAATTACCTCCTTATCCCTACTAGCAAAATTCCTGTATATCATTGACAAGACACCATGACCTGCTCTGGCAGCCTGTCTGCACTGCTGAGAAAACTTCATGTCCGACTGCACAATTACTCCCAGGTCTTTTTCGTTCACCACTACCTGGAATGTAGTACCACATAGTTGGTACATTTCTTTGGGGTTACTGCTACCCATATGCAGTACTTTTGCACTTACCAATGTTAAACTTCAGTTTCCATTTCTCAGCCCATCTTCCCAACTTTTCTAAATCCTGTTGGAGTAGTGTACTGTCATTAACAACCCTGTCAGCCTTTGTATCATCTACAAACTTTGACATTAAGTCTGATATACCTTCATCAATATCATTGATAACTATACAAAACAACAATAGGCCCAACACCGAACCCTGGCGGACTCCATTAATAACATTAGTCCATGACGAGCACTGTCCATTGATTACTGCTCATTGATCTGCTTTTCCCACTCAACCATCCTTTTATCCACCGTAGCAACTTTGTCTTAATGCCATACTGCTCCAGTTTCTAAAGTAGTCTTTCATGTGTAACAGTACCAAAAGCTCTCCCGAAATCCAAGTATATACAGTTAGTCCTTGTATAACACGTGTTTACACTACACGAATTCGATCATACATGATTTATAAATAGGGGAACGATATCGTATATAACACGAACCGAATTCGCTTATGCCCGATTCGCCTTTGTGTTTACAAGAAATGGCAGTCGAACATGGAATCACCCCAACCGAACGCAACACGATAGGAATGAAGACAAGATTCTGAAATTTTATTTGTTTTTTATATCAGTGAAAGGGAAACACATTTCACCATAATAACATAAAAACCCACACAATTCCAGCTATCAGTATTATTGCAATGCAATTAGATCGAGTTTACTACCAAGTTTATAACATATTCCACTAGCAGGAATGCAACTGGAAATTGTTTTTATTGTTTTATGGTAGTAACCCCTACAAATGTGCTTTAGTAAAATGTGAGGTGTTAATAGTGTATCTCTGCCTTTACGGTGTTGTTTATTCAATTGCTATCAATCGTGCCTCCATGTTTTGTAATTGTGCTTTATTCCCTAAAAATGAGTAAAATACTTAAAAGGTGTGAAAAGGAAACATTCTGGTGAAGACACTGCAGATTCAGAGAGAAAAAGAAAAGCAATATCGATAAACAGAGGCGGTCTGGGTCAAAAATTCTTACCCGGGAAAATTTATAGTGGCCTCATACTATGGTTTATGGCCAAAATCACACTGGCCTCCGGCCCACCGGGGTTTCCCCGGTTAGGCATATGGCCAGTCTGCCTCTGTCGATTGAGAAAAAATATGAAATTGTGAAATGCTTTGAGCGAAATGAAAGACCATGTGATATTGCACGTACTACAGGCCTAAATGAGGCAACGCTGAGAATTGCAAAGAATGCAGAGAAAATAAAAACTTTCATAGCAGGAACAACTCAAAGTGTAATTAAAATCCATTAGATTAAGACACAAAGAATTGGAAGAGATGGAATGGCTGTCATCTGCTTGGATAGAAAATCAAACAAAAAACAAGTTTGCTTACGATAGAAGCAAAAGCATTAGCAATATTTTATTACGTAATAGTCGTAATAAAATACTTACGTAAGTATTTTATTATGATTATTTATTGTGTTTGGTAATGTTTAGGTTAAAAATGTGTGTTCAATCTTGGGTGGTTGGCACCTAACCCTATTTTTCCCATAGGGCCTGTTGTTTATATTGCACGATTTTGCATTGCACAAGGGTTTCTAGGAACACAACTATCGTGTTATACGAGGACTGACTGTATGCTAAGCTGTACTTACATATTAGCATTAGCATTAGTAGAGGCATTTGATGCAAGAAAGCAAGCTTATTCAGCATCAGCCAAAAAAAAAAAAAAAAAACCACTTCCACTTCACCCCTCTGTTCGTTCAAAATACCTGTCCAGCTGAGCCTTAAACTTATTTAGGCTATCAACCTCCACCACAAGGGATGGAAGTCTGTTCCACCAACCAATCACCCGCTGGATAAAGGCAAATTTCCGCACGTCTATCCTACATCTGTCTTTCCTCAATTTGAATTTATGCCCTCTCAGGTGATTTTTCTGAGCTAGAGGAAGAATCCCATCAGCATTGAGCATGCTTAAACCATTCAAGGCTTTATACACCTCTATCAGATCACCTCGCTGGTGCCTAGTCTCCAGACACTGTAATTTGCAAAACTTAAGCCTTTCTTCGTAAGAGCACCCCTTTGTTCCATTCACTAATCTTGTTGCCCTTCTCTGTACTCATTCCAGCAGCTCTACATCCTTGTTGAAATGAGGCCTCCAGACCTGTATACAGTACTCTAGGTGTGGCCTGACCATTGCCTTATACAATGGAATAATCACCTCCTTATCCCTGCTGGAAAAATTCTTGTATATCATTGACAATACTCCATGAGCTACTCTTGCAGCCCGTCTGCACTGCTCAGAGAACTTCATATCTGCCTGCACAACCACCCCCAAGTCCCTTTCATTCTCTACCACTGTCAGTGTAGTACCACAGAGTTGATACGTTGCTCTGGGGTTGCTGTTTCCCATGTGTAGTACTTTACATTTGTCAATGTTAAACTTCATTTGCCACCTCTCAGCCCATCTGCTCAATCTTTCCAGATCCTGTTACAGCAGCATAATGTCAGTAGTGTCCTTGACAACCCTGCCAACCTTTGTATCATCTGCAAACTTAGACATTAAGCTTGATATACCATCATCAATATCATTTATAAATACAGAAAACAATAATGGACCCAACACTGAGTCCTGAGGGACTCCACTAATAACATCAGTCCACGATGAGCAGTGTCCATTGATTACCACTCTCTGTCTTCTCCCCCTCAACCACCCCTTTATCCATAGCAGCAATTTGCCTCCAATGTCACACTGCTCCAATTTGTGTAGCAGTCTTCCATGTGCAACAGTATCAAAAGCCTTTCTAAGATCCAAGTATATAATATCAAAGTTATTCCCTGCATCCAGTTCTTTTGTGACTGCATCATAGTATCCAATCAAGTTGATCAGGCAAGACTTCCCCTTAACAAAACCATGCTGTGTCTGAGCTATAACTGAAGTCTTGTCTAAATGATCCTGCAGTGCTTCTTTAACCAGTGCCTCCATTAATTTTCCTGGAACAGAAGTTAAGCTCACAGGTCTATAATTACTTGTGTCAGCCTTTGATCCTCCTTTGTGAATTGGGGTCACATTTGCACATTTCCAGTCTATGGGTACCTCCCCTGAGTCCAAGGAAGCTCTCATAATTATGGCTAAGGGTTTGCTTACTTCCTTTGCTGCCTCCTTTAATATAACTGGATAGATCCCATCCACCCCGGGTGCCTTTCTTGTGTTTATCTTCAACAGTTTCTCCTCCACTTTACTCCCAGTTATTTCAAGATTCTGTAGCTTACTGCTAGAGTTGAATACACCTCTGGCATTCCCCTTGCTGAATAACTCCTCATGTGTGAATGTCAATGCAAAATATTCATTTAGTTTGTTAGCTACCTGAGCAGTATCATCTACAGTTGACCCATCAATATCAAGTGGACCAATCTGATTCATCCTCTTCCTTCTAGAGTTTACATAAGTAAAGAACTCTGCTGTTTTTCTTTGCATCCCTTGCCAAGGATTTCTCGTAATCTGCCTTCGCCTGCCTAACCTCCTTTGTAACTTGGTTGCATATCAACTTGTATCTATCATAGGCTTCTGTGTCATGTGTTAATTTGTAAGTATCCCATGCATTTTTCTTCTCTGCCATATGCTTCATTAGTTCATCTGACATCCATTTTGGCCTAAACCTTGAACAATATTTCTTAGTTGGTATGTAAAGCCTAGTAGCTTCCAAGATAAGTTCTTTGAATGCTTCCCATTTTGAATTTGCTGTTGGTAACATCATCAGTTGGTCCCACTCTATAGAATTTAAATACTGTCTCAGTCCATCGTAGTCGCCTTTACGGAAGCAATAACCCTTCCCTTTACCCTAGTGGTAGTTACCTCTTTGAGTAAATCCCACTTCAGCACACTGTGATCACTGCCACCTAGTGGTTCATTTATCTGCAGATTCTTAATGCATGAAGAATCACTGCTGATAATCAAATCAAGAGTATTACTCCCTCTAGTTGTTTCCCGAACATGCTGATGTAGAAAACAATCATCCAATAAATCCACAAAAGCCCTGCTAGTGTGTGAGTAACCAGCCCCCAAATTCCAGTCAATATCTGGGAAATTAAAATTTCCCATTATAAGACTCTCTGATTTACTGGCCCACTCTATATTTTTATTTATGGGTAACAAAACACATATCTATAGGCCTTTAATGAAAATAATTATGTATTTTTTGCTGCACCATTTTCCAACTTTGTTTCTTTGCTGCCAGACTTTCTCTCACTCTTTTTGGCAAGAGTAGTTGAGTTTGGACAGTATTCAATTTGTTGCTCATACCTAGCCCTCATGGATAGCAGTTGGTAGACTCACTGTCCTCCCCACCCTGGGCATAAAAGACCCGAGTTTGAGTCCTGTCAGTGATGGGAGGAATTTTCATTGGCCTTTTTCACAACGTGGCTGAGTTAGTCTCAGCAAGGGTAGCATAGTTTTTCACCCCCAAAACTCCGGTTTTTTTTGTCCAGCAAACAGAAAGTCACCACAGAACGCACAGTTTACAGACAGTATACACAGGGCAATATGGCCTTAGTTGCTGATGCTCCCAGAACCAAACTACAACAGCAACAAACAGCATCTTCGAGGGATGGGTCATTAGCTGTTCTCATAGTTTTCCTCTTTTTTTTTTTTTTTTTTTTGCCCTATCATCTGTATCAAGTTTCAATGCAAACTTTAAAATTTTTTTCCTTGCTGTTTTTAATTTCTGTTATGTTTGACTTTCCAACCTCGTAAAATCTTGCTAATGAAACCCACTTTTTCACTTTGAAAGTCTGTTTAAAATCTCAATCTTTGATTTAATTGTTAAAAATTTCTGCTTCCTTTTAAAAGACGAAGAAGAAAACCATAACTTCAGTACGGTAAAATAAAACTCTATAAATGTTCAGAATGTCTTCATAAACTTCATAAACATTTTACTCCATATCTCACTTATAATTATAATTTATAATTATTATTAGCTATATGGTGCAAGGAAGCCTGAGGCTTATGCTGTACCAGCCAAAAAAAAAAATTCCTGAGTCACCCTAAGAGAGAGTCAAAAGGGAATCACCAAGAAGGAGAAGAATGATGATATCCAGCTCTGGACCCTGGGTGTGCCAAACCCATACTCACCAGATGTGAGCCCCTGGGGTTGTATTTAGTAGTCACGGGCTTTGAACCCTTGTCCACTCAAAGAGCGTGTGCTACTGCACTCACTCTCTTGACCACTCGGCTATGTCAGGCCTAAACTTGCGCTTATCGTGTTAGTTGCAATTTCTGCATGCTGTGTTCTTTGTTATTGATGGACGCTTATCTGTTTTTTTACTGATTTAGATTTTACAACCCAAAAAAAAAAAAAAAAAAAGTCAGTGAACAGAAATGTCAGATTACAAAGTGTTATGTTTAGTTAGTACTATATGTATATTAATTAAACTATATAATATTGGTGTAGATACACCATAGTTTACCCATAAATTAAACTATGTACGTAGTGCAAAGGCATTGTTTTTAATTGTATCTCATATTGTCACTACCTTCACAACGAGATACCAGGTATTGCACTACTTCGAATCAGTAACGCTTCTCTAGTAGAGAAAACTACTGTTGTTTATTCTCGGTGGCACCATTTCAAAGCTGTTGGCCTATCATCGGTGGGTGGGCAGGTACTCTGATAATGCAAACATGCCATCACAGTTGCGAAGTGGTCCCACAATATGAGAGATGCCAAATGGTGATACATTATTCGAAGATTAAATGCGCAAGGCATAATATGATATGGGTTTAAATTAACTATATAATACCCATAAATTAAACTATGTATGTAGTGCGAAGGCATCGTTTTTAATTGTATCTCATATGATGATAGGCCAACAGCTTTGAAATGGTGTGTCTGGGTGTTGGTATCCACTGAGAATAAATAACAGTAGTCTTCTCTACTAGAGAAGCATTACTTATTCGAAGTAGTGCAATACCCAGTATCTTGTAAAGGTAGCCACAATATGAGATACATATTAAAAATGATACCTTTGCACACTACGTACACAGTTTAATTTATGGGTAAAATATGGTGTATCTACACCAATATTATATAGTTAATTTAAACCCATATTATATTATGCCTTGCGCCTTTAATCTTCAATTAATTAAACTATATATGTAAGCGCAAATTTATTTTTATTTGCTTAACTTGTGGATAATATTCCGATTTTCACATATCATTTAATTTTGTTAATTGGTAAGGTAAAATAAAAGTATAAATTTGTGCTTTTATATCTTCATTTTTATAGTCTGTGGATAATATTCCTCCAATTTTTGCTTATTGCAATTACTGTTTAATAGAATCAAAATTCAATTTGCAAATGTGATCACAATAACTGCTGCTTACTGCAATTATTTAATGCACCAGCATAAAAAATAAATAAATAAATGCTAGCTTATTCAGATTATTGACGTTTGGATTTTCAAGGCTCTGTTGTATTAATAATGACAGATAATGCACACAGCAAGCTTTTTGAGCATCAACAAAAGAAAATACCGAAAACCTTTCACATCATATGCTCATCCCCTCTGGTAATATATCTAATTTATCCTTAAATTTATTCAAACCATACTTCCACAACAGATGGAAGTTTGTTCTAACCTTCAACTACCCCCTGTCCAAAAGAAAATTTCTGTATATCTATCTTGCTTTCTAAATTAAAATTTTTTCCCACCTCTGTGTATTGTTTAGGAAAGAGTGAGGATGCCATTAACATTCAGCTTACTGAAACCATTCAAAGCCTTAAACAGCTAAAATCGGATCTCTCGTTTAGAAGTACTGCAATTTGCCAAACTAAAGCCTTGCTAAGAATAACCTGTTTTTCCCACTAATCTCATTCCTCTTCACTGCACATGTTCCAATAGAGCCACATACTTCCTAAAATTAAAGTTTCAGTCTTCTGTGCAGTCCCCAATACTTAAGATGTGGCTTATACATTACTTTTATAGCAGAATAATTACCTCCTTAGCCCTGCTGAAAAATTTCTAGAATCTCATGAACAGCCCATTTGCGCAGCTCAGAGAACTTCATGTCTAACTGCACAATTAACCCCAGGTCTTTTCATTCTCCACTGCTTTGAGCGTGATAACACAATTTTTGTAGGTTATTTGAGATTACTGCTACCAATATGCAGTACTTTGCAGTAGCATTAGTAGTGGCACATAATGCAAGAAAGCAAGCTTATACATCATCAGAAAAAAGAAAAAAAGAAACTTCCCATTTTTTACCTATCCATTCACTCCAAACGTTTGTGCAATTCTTCCATGAATTTATTTAAGCTATCAATTTTCACGACAGATGGAAGTTTGTTCCGCCAATCAACCATCCACTGGCTAAAGACAAATTTCTGCATATCTATTCCACAATAGTCTTTCCTCTGTTTGAATTTATGCCCACTCAAATACTTAATCTGAGCATGAGGAAGATTCCCATCAGCATTGAGCTTGCTCAAACCATTCAAATCCTAATATACCTCAATCAGATCGCCTCAGAGGTGTCTGGTCTCTAGACACTCTAATTTGCATAACTTAATCCTTTCTTGGTAAATGCCCCTTTGTTTCCCTCGCCAATCACGTTACCCTTCTCTATACTTGTTTCAGCAGCTCTACATCCTTCTTAAAATGAGGCCTCCAGACCTGTATGCAGTACTCAAGGCATGGCCTGACCATTGCATTTTACAAAGGGATAATCACTTCCCTATCCCTGCTAGCAAAGTTCCTGTGTCATTGACCCCCATGAGCTGCTCTGGCAGCCTGTCTGCACTGCTCAGAGAGTTTCATATCTGACTGCACAATTACTCACCAGGTGTTTTTAATTCTTACTACCCTGAGTGTAGTACCACATAGTTGGTGCATTACTCAGGGGTTACTTGCTACTCATATGCAGTATTTTGCATTTGTCAATGTTAAACTTCAGTTGTCACTTTTCTGCCTATCTGCCCAACTTTTCTTAATCCTGTTGCATAGCATCCTCCTCCCCCCATACTTCTCCTTCAACCCATGCATGGTACTAAGTACTATAGGTTTTGATACCTTTCGTGTTTGGGGTTTTCATAAAAAAAAATTAGCGTAATGTCATTGCTGTCATTAACAACATTGCCATTCTTTGTATCATCTGAAAACTTGGACATTTTAAGTCTGTTATACCATCAATATCATTGATATAGAAAACAATGTGCCCATCACTGAACCTTGGGAGACTCAGTTAATAACATTAGTCCACAAAAAGCAGTGTCCATTGACTTTTTGTCTTCTCAGACTCACACGCTTCTTGATTAGACCTGGATTCGGGCCCATGCCCACCAAATACGGAGGATGCGGAAAGGTCAGGAAATGACCACCGCATATCCCCGGAGCAATATGGCCTTAGTTGCTGATGCTCCTAAAAACCAAATAATAATAATCTTCTCAGACTCACCCATCCCTTTATCAACAGCAGCAACTTTCCTCCCTTAATGCCATACTGCTGCAATTTGTACAGCAGTCTTTTATGTGCCATCAGTATCAAAAGCTCTCGTGAAAACCAAGTATATGATATCAAATTATCTCCGGTTCCTTTGTCACCCATTCTTTTGTGATGACCAATCAAATTGGTCATCACAAAAGATTTCTCCTTAAAAAACCCATATTTTGTCTGAACTATAACTGTAGTCTTGTCTTAGATGATCCTGCATTGCTTCTTTAACCAGTGACTCCATTATTTTCCCTGAAACAGAATTTAAACTAACAGGTCTGTAATTACTTGTGTCACCCTTTGATATTCAATTGTTTCTTCTCAGCCCATGTGCCTAATTTTTCTAGATCTTGTTGCAGCAGCATACTCTGATTACTGTCATTAACCACCTTACCAACCATTGTATCATCTGCAAGCTTAAATATTAATGATATGTCTTCATCAATATCATTAAAAAATACTAAAAACAAATGGGCCCAGCACTGAATCCTGGGACATTCCAATAATAAAATTAGTCAAAGAAGCCCATTTACCCATTGATAGCCACTCTTCAATATGGCCCTGAAGAGAATGTACAAGGCTCACGGGGTAGAATTTTTCTCAGTATAATCTGTGCTTGAAAACAGGAGAGACTGTTTTTACAGGGATGGGATACACTTAAACAGCAAGAATATTTGCTGATGCTATTGAGGCAGAGTTAACTGTGTCAGAAAAATGCTGGCTTGGGGGGGGGGAATTGCAGAGAATTAGCATTAGTAGAGGCATACGATGCAAGAAAGTAAGCTTATGCAGCATCAGCCAAAAAATGCTTCCATTTCACCCCTCTGTTCGTTCCAAATACCTCCAGCTCAGCCTTAAATTTATTTAGGCTCTCAACTTCCACAACAAAAGATGGAAGTCTGTTCCACCAATGAACTACCAGCTAGCTAAAGGCAAACTTCCGCACATCTATCCTACAACTGTCTTTCCTCAGTTTGAATTTATGCCCTCTCAGGTGATTATTCTAAGCAAAAGGAAGAATCCCATCAGCATTTAGCATGCTTAAACCATTCAAGACTTTATACACCTCAATCAGATCACCTCACAGGTGCCTAGTCTCCAGACACTGTAATCTGCAAAATTTAAGCCTTTCTTCGTAAGTGCAACCCTTTGTTCCATTCACTAATCTTGTTGCTCTTCTCTATACTTGTTCCAACAGCTCTACATCCTTCTTAAAATGAGGCCTCTAGACCTGTATACAGTACTGCTGTAGGTGTGGCCTGACCATTGCCTTATACAAGGGGATAATCACCTCCTTATCCCTGCTAGAAAAATTCCTGTATATCAACGACAAGACACCATGAGCTACTCTTGCAGACCATCTGCACTGCTTAAAAAACTTTATATCTGCCTGCTTATTTGTTATTTGGTTTTTAGAAGCATTAGCAGCTAAGGCCATATTGCTCTAGGGATATGCGTTGGTCAATCTCTGACCTAATGAAGTGTTAATAGTATGTCTCTGCCTTTACGGTGTTGTTTATTCAGTTGCTACATGCACCCAGCTTTTTTTATGTGTATCAAGCGTGCCTCCTCATTTTGTAATTGTACTTTTTTCCCTAAAATGATTAAAATACTTAAAAGGTGTGAAAATGAAGTTCACACTACAGATTCAGAGAGAAAATGAAAAGGTATATCGATAGACAGAGACGTACTGGGTCAAAAATCTTACCCAGCAAAATTTGTAGCGGCCTCATACTAGCGTTTATGGCCAAAATCACACTGGCCTCCATAGTCTTCTCTCCTCCGGCCCACCTGGGTTTCCACGGTAACGCTTATGGCTATTCCCCATCTGTCGATAGAGAAAATATATAAAATTGTGAAACACTTTGAGCAAAATGAGAGACCACGTGATATTGCATGGTCCATTGATTACCACTCTGTCTTCTCCCACTCAACCATCCCTTTATCCATAGCGGCAATTTGCCTCCAATGCCACACTACTCCAATTTGTGCAGCAGTCTTCTGTGTGCAATAGTATCAAAAGCCTTTCTAAGATCTAAATATATAATATCAAAGTTATTCCCTGCATCCAGTTCCTTAGTGACTGCATCATAATATATAATCAGATTGGTCAGGCAAGACTTCTCCTTAACAAAACCATGCTGTGTCCGAGCTGTAACGGAAGTCTTGTCTAAATGATCCTGCAGTGGTTCTTAAACCAGTGCCTCCATTAATTTCCCTGGAACAGAAGTTAAACTCACAGGTCTATAATTACTTGTGTCAGCCTTTAGCATTAGCATTAGCATTAGTAGAGGCATTTGATGCAAGAAAGCAAGCTTATGCAGCATCAGCCAAAAAAAAAAAAAAACCCACTTCCACTTCACCCCTCTGTTCGTTCAAAATACCTGTCCAGCTGAGCCTTAAACTTATTTAGGCTATCAACCTCCACCACAAGGGATGGAAATCTGTTCCACCAACCAACCACCCGCTGGCTAAAGGCAAATTTCCGCACGTCTATCCTACATCTGTCTTTCCTCAATTTGAATTTATGCCCTCTCAGGTGATTTTTCTGAGCTAGAGGAAGAATCCCATCAGCATTGAGCATGCTTAAACCATTCAAGGCTTTATACACCTCTATCAGATCACCACGCTGGTGCCTAGTCTCCAGACACTGTAATTTGCAAAACTTAAGCCTTTCTTCGTAAGAGCACCCCTTTGTTCCATTCACTAATCTTGTTGCCCTTCTCTGTACTCGTTCCAGCAGCTCTACATCCTTCTTGACATGAGGCCTCCAGACCTGTATACAGTACTCAAGGTGTGGCCTGACCATCGCCTTATACAATGGAATAATCACCTCCTAATCCCTGCTGGAAAAATTCCTGTATATCATTGACAATACTCCATGAGCTACTCTTGCAGCCCGTCTGCACTACTCAGAGAACTTCATATCTGCCTGCACAACCACCCCCAAGTCCCTTTCATTCTCTACCACTGTCAGTGTAGTACCACAGAGTTGATACGTTGCTCTGGGGTTGCTGTTTCCCATGTGTAGTACTTTACATTTGTCAATGTTAAACTTCATTTGCCACCTCTCAGCCCATCTGCTCAACCTTTCCAGATCCTGTTGCAGCAGCATAGTGTCAGTAGTGTCCTTGACAACCCTGCCAACCTTTGTATCGTCTGCAAACTTGGACATTAAGCCCGATATACCATCATCAATATCATTTATAAATACAGAAAACAATAATGGACCCAACACTGAGCCCTGAGGGACTCCACTAATAACATCAGTCCACGATGAGCAGTGTCCATTGATTACCACTCTCTGTCTTCTCCCCCTCAACCACCCCTTTATCCATAGCAGCAATTTGCCTCCAATGTCACACTGCTCCAATTTGTGTAGCAGTCTTCCATGTGCAACAGTATCAAAAGCCTTTCTAAGATCCAAGTATATAATATCAAAGTTATTCCCTGCATCCAGTTCTTTTGTGACTGCATCATAGTATCCAATCAAGTTGGTCAGGCAAGACCTCCCCTTAACAAAACCATGCTGTGTCTGAGCTATAACTAAAGTCTTGTCTAAATGATCCTGCAGTGCTTCTTTAACCAGTGCCTCCATTAATTTTCCTGGAACAGAAGTTAAGCTCACAGGTCTATAATTACTTGTGTCAGCCTTTGATCCTCCTTTGTGAATTGGGGTCACATTTGCACATTTCCAGTCTATGGGTACCTCCCCTGAGTCCAAGGAAGCTCCCATAATTATGGCTAAGGGTTTGCTTACTTCCTTTGCTGCCTCCTTTAATATAACTGGATAGATCCCATCCACCCCGGGTGCCTTTCTTGTGTTTATCTTCAACAGTTTCTCCTCCACTTTACTCCCAGTTATTTCAAGATTCTGTAGCTTACTGCTAGAGTGGAATACACCTCTGGCATTCCCCTCGCTGAATAACTCCTCATGTGTGAATGTCGATGCAAAATATTCATTTAGTTTGTTAGCTACCTGAGCAGGATCATCAACACTTGACCCATCAATATCAAGTGGACCAATCTGATTCATCCCCTTCCTTCTAGAGTTTACATAAGTAAACAACTCTTTGCTGTTTTTCTTTGCATCCCTTGCCAAGGATTTCTCGTAATCTGCCTTCACCTGCCTAACCTCCTTTGTAACTTGGTTGCATATCAACTTGTATCTATCATAGGCTTCTGTGTCATGTGTTAATTTGTATGTATCCCATGCATTTTTCTTCTCTGCCATATGTCTCATTAGTTCATCTGACATCCATTTTGGCCTAAACCTTGAACAATATTTCTTAGTTGGTATGTAAAGCCTAGTAGCTTCCAAGATAAGTTCTTTGAATGCTTCCCATTTTGATTTTGCTGTTGGTAACATCATCAGTTGGTCCCACTGTATAGAATTTAAATACTGTCTCAGTCCATCGTAGTCGCCTTTACGGAAGCAATAACCCTTCCCTTTACCCCTAATGGTAGTTACCTCTTTGAGTAAATCCCACTTCAGCACACTGTGATCACTGCCACCTAGTGGTTCATTTATCTGCAGATTCTTAATGCATGAAGAATCACTGCTGATAATCAAATCAAGAGTATTACTCCCTCTAGTTGCCTCCCGAACATGCTGATGTAGAAAACAATCATCCAATAAATCCACAAAATTCCTGCTAGTGTGTGAGTAACCAGCCCCCAAATTCCAGTCAATATCTGGGAAATTAAAATCTCCCATTATAAGACACTCTGATTTACTGGCCCACTCTATTTCCCTGTACAGTTCCTTATTATACTCATCAGAGTCATTTGGCCTATAGCACACTCCTACTCTCAATTTTGATCTCCCAATGTTTATGTCACACCAAACTGACTCCACACTGCACTGTCCAGCGATGTCGACTGGCTTCACTTCCTTGGTTTTTATGTGTTTCTTAACTAATAGCATAACCCCTCCTCCCTTCCTATCCTGTCTATCCTTTCTGTAGACGTTGTACTCCCCAAATTCCAGTTCTGCATCCCTTATATCTGTGTGACACCACGTCTCTGATATCCCAACAATATCTGCCTTTGATGTTTTGAGCAATACCTCAAATTCATCAAATTTATTTACTAAACTCCTACCATTGGTGTACACGCAAGTATACCTGCACCTGTTTCTATTCTTAGCTACCCTAACACAACCCATGTGTTTACTTGTACCGCAATGGCTCCCAGCAGTCTCTGAAATACCATGCATCTTGTTTTTCAGGCTTCTGCTCATTCTAATAGAAGCAGTGCAAGAATCTCTTTCACCTCTGCCAGTGGCTACTGTCAATCTACTGGTCTTTGTCTCCCCCCAAGCTAGCAGTTTTCCGACCCACCTAACACTGCCTCGATAGCATCAGCAAATATTCTTGCACCCTTTCTATTTAAGTGTATCCCATCCCTGTAGAATCCCATCCCTTTGATCCTCCTTTGTGAATTGGGGTCACATTTGCACATCTCCAGTCTATGGGTACCTCTCCTGAGTCCAAAGAAGCTCTCATAATTATGGCTAAGGGTTTTCTTACTTCCTTTGCTGTCTCCTTTCATATAACTGGATTGATCCCATCCACCCCAGGTGCCTTTCTTGTGTTTATCTTCAACAATTTCTCCTCCACTTTACTCTCAGTTATTACAAAATTATCTAGCTCACTGTCAGAGTTTAATTCACCTCTGGCATTCCCCCTCCCTGAACAACTCATGTGTGAATGTACATGCAAAATAATCGTTTAGTTTGTTAGCCACCTTAGCACGATCATAAACAGCTGAACCATAAATATCTAGTGGACCAATCTCATTCATCCCTTTCCTTCTAGAGTTTACATAGGTAAAGAACTCTTTGCTGTTTTTCTTTGCAACCTTTGCCAAAGATTTCTCATAATCTCCCTTTGCCTGCCTAATCTCCTTTGTCACTTAATTACAGACCAGCTTATATCTATCATAGGCTTCCATGTCACTCATTAATTTATATGAATCCCATGCATTTTGCTTCTCTGCCACATGTCTCATTAGTTCATCTGACATCCATGTAGGCCTAAACCTTGAAGAATATTTCTTAGTTGGTATGTAAAGCCTACTAGCTTCCAGGGTTCATTCTTTGATTGCCTCCCATTTTTAATTTGCTGTTTGTAACATCATCAGTTGATCACACCGTATAGAATTTAAATAGTCTCAGACCATTGTAGCAAAAACCCTTCCCTTTACCCCTGATGGTAGTTACCTCTTTGAGGAAATCCCACTTCAGCACACTGTAATCACTGCCACATAGTGGTTCCTTTATCTGCAGATTCTTAATGCATGAAGAATCACCACTGATAATCACATCAAGGGTATTGCTCCCTCTAGTTGCCTCCCAAACATGCTGATGTAGAAAACAATTATCCAATAAATCCACAAAAGCCTTTGTAGTGTGTGAGTGACCAAACTACAAATTCCAGTCAGTATCTGGGAAATTAAAATCCCCCATTATAAGACTCTCTGATTTACTGGCCCACTCTATTTCCCTGTACAGTTTTCTGTTATACCCATCGGAGTCATTAGGCCTATAACACACTCCTACTCTCAATTTTGATCTCCCAATGCTTATGTCACACCAAACTGATTAGACACTGCACTGTCCAGTGATGTCGACTGCCCACACTTCCTTGGATTTTATGTTTCTTAACTAATAACATAACCCCTCCTCGCTTCCTTCTGTCTATCCTTCCTGTAGACGTTGTACTCGCCAAATTCCAGTTCTGCATTCCTTATATCTGTGTAACACCACGTCTCTGATATCCCAACAATATCTACCTTTGATGTTTTGAGCAACACCTCAAATTCATCAAATTTATTTACCAAACTGCTAGCATTGGTGTATACGCAAAGTATACATGCACCTGTTCCTATTCTTAACTACATTAACACAACCCATGTGTTTATTTGTATCGCAATTACTCTCATCAGTCTCTGAAATACCCTGAATCTTGTTTTCCAGGCTGCTGCTCATTCCAATAGAAGCAGTGCAAGAATCACTTTCACCTGTGCCAGTGGCTACTGTTAATCTATTAGTCCTTGTATTCCCCCAAGCTAGCAGTTTTCCGACCCACCTAACACTGCCTTGATAGCATCAGCAAATATTTTGCACCCTTTCTATTTAAGTGTATCCCATCCCTGTAGAAGCAGTCTTTGTTAACAAGTACAGTCCAGGCTGAAAAAAATTCTACCCCTTGAGCCTTGCACAATCTTTCCGGAGCCAAATTGATCGACAAGGGTATCATCACATACTCCCTCATATCGTGTCTATGCCGAATTGCAGACACTTTGAAATTCAACCATAATTAAAGACCTTTTTTTGAACAGTGACCTGTAGTTGTTAAGTAATTCTGCCGGTCTCATACTCTTAATATCAGAGGCTAATAAATTAAAAAAAACTGCAGGCAGAAGTGAAAGTGATGCTTGCACTGCTTCTTTTGTTTGTCTCACATGTTTAGTTTGTAGTTTAGTTTAGTTTATGTTTTTGTTTTTGTTTATGTTTAGTTTTTAGCAGTCTCTTAGATGGAACAGTATCAAAAGCTTTGTGAAATCTAAGTATATAATATCAAAATTATTTTTTGCATCCAGTTTCCTTTGTTATAGTTGTTGTATCTAATCACATTGGTTAAAGAAAATCATCCCTTAACAAATCCATGCTGTGATTACTGTATAACTGTATTCCTTTTTAATTTGTCCTTCATGCTTTTCTAACCAGTTACTCCATTATTTTCCCTGTATCAGAGGTAAAGCCCTGAAGAATGGCAGGGCACCAGGAGTGGACCAAGTCACCACAGAAGCGATCAAAGCCGGGGGAGATGTACTGCTTCGCCGACTACACTCGCTCCTCAAAACCATCTGGTGCACTGAACAAATTCCGCTAACATGGAGGAAAGCCATTATCGTACCGATCCACAAGAAAGGTGATAACCGGGACTGCAAGAACTACCGTGGCATCAGCCTCCTTTCCATCATCGGAAAGGTCTTTATGAAGATCATCCAGTCAAGACTGCAAAAACATCGCGAGCAAACCAGTCGAGAAGAACAGGCAGGATTTAGACCCGGGCGAGGATGCTGTGATCAAATCTTTGCCGTTCGTCAGCTGATGGAGGAGAGGATCCGGTGTGGACAGCGAACCGTCATTGTTTTCATTGACTTTAAGTCTGCTTTCGACTGTGTCCACCGGCCTGCCTTATGGAAACTACTAGAGGTTGAACATGTACCTCGAAAAGTCATCACACTCCTCCAAACTGCATACAACGGTTTAACCAGCCAGGTGCGCATCCAGAACGATTTATCTGAGGAATTTACCATCCAAACTGGAGTCCGCCAAGGGGATGTAGCCTCCCCATTGCTTTTCAACATCGTGGTCGACGCCATTATTAGGCAAGCATTCAGAAACAGACAGGGCATACAATATGACAAAGATCACTATGTGACTGACCTGATGTTTGCTGATGATAGTGCTATCCTTGCCAGTAACGACGCTGAAGCCACGGACATCCTCTACGACATTGCCCGCATTGTCCGGCCATACGGTTTGAAGATCAATGCTGGTAAGACAAAGGCCCTGACAACAGATGGGTTGCAGGCCACCATCTATCTCGTAGGCATCCAGATCGAGCAAGTGCAGGACTTTAAATACCTTGGGTCGCTGGTCCAGGAGAAGAAAGTTGCATCCACCATGGAAATCCACAGCAGAATTGGACAGGCAGCCACTGCGTTCGCCTCGCTCAAATGGTGTCTGTGGAAGAGGACCAACATTTCCACAAAGACTAAGATCCGACTCTTCCGGACTTTGATTCTGCCCATTCTTCTTTACGGATCGGAAACATGGATTTGTCTGAAGTTAGATTTGAACAAACTTGAAGTATTCCAAATGCGATGCCTGCGGCAGATCTTGGGCATCTCTCTTCGCGACCGCATCACTAATGATACCATCCGTGCCAGATGCCAACAGCAACCAACCATTGCCGACCAAATCCAGAAGCGAAGGCTTAGATGGTTTGGCCACGTATGTAGAATGGGCACGAACAGAATACCATCCAGACTCCTTTGGAGACAACGACCCACCCAATGGAGCATCCAACGGACCGCGCCTAGAAAAACGTGGGCCAAGCAAGTGGAAAATGACTTGAAGAGCCGACGTCTCGACCTTAACCAGGCCAGGACTGACGCCATTGATCGTAAGGTATGGAAGAACATCACAGAGCAAGTCTGAAACCCTGCGGCACCTACAGCAGCATACTGGTTGCGTGGCCAACCGCCTCCCCCAGCTGCCAGCTAAGGACCAAAGAAGAAGAAGAAGAAAGCTTATAGGTCTTTAATTATTGACTTCACCCTTTGATCCTTCTTTGTGAATAGTAGAGTCATTTTCACATGTGTAATTCATTGGGACCTCACCTGAATCCAAGGTGGCTCTCATAATTATGGCCAAAGATTTGTTTACCTCTTGTGTTGCCTCTATTAATATAATTTTAGATAAATCCCATATGCTCGAGGTGTCTTATTTGCTTTTAACTCCAACAATTTCTTTTCCACTTTCTTCTCAGTTATCACAAAATCATTTACCTCCCTATTAGAATTTGATGTATATAATACAAAATATCGTAATTACAAAATATAATTAATTACAAAAAATATATCATTATGTTAAATATATATATAATCACAAAAAATATCTCATTACATAAAATATAGTTACAAAATAAAATCTTAATACAAAATATATATTCAGTTTTTCCTTCAGCAACCTGAACAGGATCATCAATAGTTATATCATTTATATCCAGTTGACCATTGTGATTCAACCTTTTTCTTGTAGTATTGACATATGTAAAGATATTTAGGCTCTCTCCCCCTATTCTTTGCCTTAGACTTTTCATTATCTGCCTTAGCTTGCCTAATGTGTTAATTAATCCCTGTGTCAATTGATTGTAGACTAGTTTATACAAGGGCATATCAACAAGTACATACCCTTACCTAGAAGTAATAGCCTTAGAAAGGTGAAACTTCACAGGAACTTAATCCTCTTCTATGTGTTGTTTAATGCCTTGATCATAGAAGTCTACACTTTTGCCTGAAACCACGATTCCACTTCATTGATGACTTCCTCCTAAGATGAATCAAAGTGGCATCCATGCAATGGTTTCTTCATTTCTCGAAACAGGAAGTCCTGCAATGTTTGGTCAGGAGAATAGGATGGGTGCTGCAGTGGCACAAATCCAATTGTTGATGAGAACATTGCATTCAACATTACTTCTGTAAAGGCATCAGCAATCTCGGATCCCATCTTGCGGAGACCTTAGACATGTGCAGATAGTCATGTAAAATGATGTGGGCAGATCCATAATTAATTTCCACTGCATTTGCAATGAAGTGAATTGTCACACGTCTGTCACTCAGCACCAGCTGCTCAATCTTTGCAACCGTCTCAATGTCTGTGAATGTTGATGACCTTCCTTCTCTTGGCTCGTCAAAGAAATTTGTACGGCTACACTGGAACTCCCGTTTCCACTTTCTTACAGTGTCATAGGATGGACAATTCTGCCCATACATAGCCTTAATTTCTTTGTCAATTTCCTTAGCTTTCTTACCCTGCAGGAACTTGATCACGGCTCGATACCCCACTTTGTCAACCATAGCCTCCTTTCTCAGATTCTGGGCTCCACCTCTGGTGTACGATCATTTCCGGAAATGAAATTTCATATGTTAGTTATTGAATATGACAACTTATATTAAAAACTGCATCTTCCACTTGATGTTTTATCTAGGTTAGGGTGCATACTTTTTGATACCCCTCTCATACTTACTGTAGGTTGCTGTAATCTCTGTTGTCAGAGAGTATTTAACCAAGTGAAAAAAAAAAAATAATAAGAAGAAGAAGGAAAGAAAAAAAAACTGAATTCAAATCTTCTGTTTCTGATGAAGCTTTGGAAATACTCTTGATAGCCAAGGCTAGATAGCAGTGACATTGTTTTGAGCAAAACTTTGACTCTGTGTTTCTGATGAAGTTCCAAGTCTGCAACGATATCTTTCTCAAAGTAATCATAATCAGTTGGTGTCCACTATACAATCCAAAATAAAATCCACAGACAGAAAATTCTTGGATAAGTTAATACTGTACTAGTAAACAGTCCTGCCATTCCATTTGAAGAAATACAGTGACGGGGCATCATGCTTAATTAATGTCTTGCGAATTAATTTACAAGACATTAATTAATTCACTGTGGACTGAATGTTTGTTTATAATTCGTATGTGGTATGAACAACTTGAAAGGTTTATTACCATAGACAGGTTAGCTAAAATGGTGCAGCAGTGCAGGTGCTGTAATGGAACGTGACTTGTTAACACAAGTAGAGTTACATTTTCCAGGATTTTGAGTGGTGTTGATTCCAATCATATGGGCCTGAAGTACTCTAGGCACTGTGGGTGGCAACCTCCTTAGCCAGGTGGGCAGGAGCAGCAGTGCGTAGCATGCGCTTCTTGATTAGACTGGGGCTCAAGCCCGTGACGACCAAATACGGAGGATGTGGAAAGGTCAGAGAATGACCACCGCATATGCCTGGAGCAGTATGGCCTTAGTTTCTAATGCTCCTAAAAACCAAATAACAAACAGCAACCATTGTGGGCACTCTTTTTTTAGAGAGGATTGCACTGAAAATGTTTACCATAGGTTTAGCAGTGCATGGTTTTGCATGGAGCTTCCAGATTAGATTTTTTGATAGGTATTAAACTGAATTTTATCTAGTTTGGGGAAATTGGTTTGGCTTTGAGGTAAAGTTAATACTGGCTAATTCATGTCTGAACAGAACTTAGATAAGAAATTCATCCACTCTTCTGGATATGAATTCTCAATGAGGTTATCAGGGCAGTTTTTATATTTTCTCCTCTTTCCCTATATTTGTGTCGGTGCCTTTTTATTTTTGATCACTTATGTCTATTGGAGATGGTCTATGCTCTTTAAATGGTATCCTGTTTCCTGTAAAGCCTGATTGTTTCCAGAGTTTGTGGAGGACTAGTTTTTGGGTGAAATGGGCATTCAATTACAGGGCCATAATGGCAGGAAATGAACTGATAACATAGGTAGAGTTACAATTTCCAAGATTTTAAGTGACGTTGGCTTGTCAGTTGTATGGACTTTTTGTCCTGAGTATCATGGGTATGGATGTCCTTTTACAGGAATGTGGAGTGTTTATTTCCTGCTTGGTGAAATGCCTTTTTGCTACTTCATAAAATGCAATGGCCAAAAAACACTGCATTTTTTATGTGGCAAAAAAAAAAAAGCGTATCTTTTTTTTTTGCGAAGATAATTTTTAGTTCATGTTATAGGAGTCTAAAGACAATCTTTTGGAGACTGTTTCTCTTTTCACATTTGCGATATGGAAATTGTGAGTCAGAGCTGAAAAAAAATTGAAAATCAGCTTTTGTATGGTGTGATATAAATACTCTCTCATCCTTGGAATCTAAAGTACAATCAGTGGAGATCAAGATTAGATTGTTTATTCTGCTCTCTTGTTGGTTGATCATTTATTAATTTTAGGGCAGCAGAGCCTTTAACTGTTGGCATTAGCATTAGTAGAGGCATATGATGCAAGAAAGCAAGCTTATGCAGCATCAGCCAAAAAAAAAAAAAACACTTCCATGTCACCCCTCCGTTCGTTCGAAATACCTGTCCAGCTGAGCCTTAAATTTATTTAGGTTATCAACTTCCACAACAAAGGATGCAAGTCTCTTCTACCAACCAACAACCTGCTGGCTAAAGGCAAATTTCTGCACATCTGTCCTACATCTGTCTTTCCTCAATCTGAATTTATGTTCTCTCAGGTGATTATTCTGAGCAAGAGGAAGAATTGCATTGGCATTGCGCATGCTCAAACCATTCAAGGCTTTATACACCTCCATCAAATTACCTCGCCGGTGCCTAGTCTCCAGACACTGTAATTTGCAAAACTTAAGCCTTTCTTCGTAAGAGCAACTTTGTTCTATTGTCCTTTGTTCTATTCACTAATCTTGTTGCCCTTCTCTGTACTTGTTCCAGCAGTTCTACATCCTTCTTGAAATGAGGCCTCCAGACCTGTATACAGTACTCAAGGTGTGGCCTGACCATTGCCTTATACAAGGGAATAATCACCTCCTTATCCCTGCTAGAAAAATTCCTGTATATCATTGACAAGACACCATGAGCTACTCTTGCAACCCATCTTCACTGCTCAGAGAACTTCATATCTGCCTGCACAATTACCCCCAGGTCCTTTTCATTCTCTACCACTGTCAGTGTAGTACCACAGAGTTGATACATTGCTCTGGGGTTGCTGTTTTCCATATGTAGTACTTTACATTTGTCAACGTTAAACTTCATTTGCCATCTGCTCAACCTTTCCAGATCCTGTTGCAGCAGCATAGCGTCAGTAGTGTCCTTAACAACCCTGCAAAACTTGTATTGTCTGCAAACTTGTGTCCGAGCTATAACTGAAATATTGTCTAGATGATCCTGCAGTGCTTCTTTAACCAGTGCCTCCATTAATTTTCCTGGAACAGAAGTTAAACTCGCCGGTCTATAATTACTTATGTCAGCCTTTGATCCTCCTTTGTGAATTTGTTATTACAAAATCATCTACCCACTGCCAGAGTTTACTTCACCTCTAGCATTCCCCTTCCTGAATAACTCCTCATGTGTGAATGTAGATGCAAAATACTCGTTTAGTTTGTTAGCCACCTGAGCGGGATCCTCAACTGTTGAACCATCAATATCCAGTGGACCAATCTGATTCATCCCTTTCCTTCTAGAGTTTACATATGTAAAGAACTCTTTTTATGCTTTTCTTTGCATCCTTTGCCAAGGATTTCTCATTATCTACCTTTGCCTGCCTAATCTCCTTTGTGACTTGGTTACAGACCAGCTTATATCTATCATAGGCTTTCATGTCACCCATTAATTTATATGTATCCCATGCATTTTTCTTCTCTGCCATATGTCTCATTTGACATCTATTTAGGCCTAAACCTTGAACAATATTTCTTACTTGTTATGTAAAGCCTAGTAGCTTCCAAGATAAGTTATTCGAATGTTTCCCATTTTGAATTCGCTGTTGGTAACATCATCAGTTGGTCCCACTGTATAGAATTCAAATACTATCTCAGACCATCGTAGTCGCCTTTACAAAAGCAAAAAACCTTCCATTTAACCCTGATCATAGTTACCTCTTTGAGTAAATCCCACTTCAGCATAATGTGATCACTGCCACCTAGTGATTCCTTTATCTGCAGATTCTTAATGCATGAAGAATCACTACTGATAATCAGATCAACTCCCTCTAGTTGCCTCCCGAACATGCTGATGTAGAAAACAATCATCCAATAAATCCACAAAAGCCTTGCTAGTGTGTGAGTGACCATCCCACAAATTCCAGTCAATATTTGGGAAATTAAAATCCCCCCATTATAAGACTCTCTGATTTACTGGCCCACTCTATGTCCCTGTACAGTTTCTTATTATACTCATCAGAGTCATTAGGCCTGTAGCGCACTCCTACTCTCAATTTTGATCTCCCAATGCTTATTGTCACACCAAACTGACTCGACACTGCACTATCCAGTGATGTCGACTGGCTTCACTTCCTTGGATTTTATGTGTTTCTTAACTAATAGCATAACCCCTCCTCCCATCCTGGCCTGTCTATCCTTTTTGTACACATTGTACTCCCCAAATTCCAGTTCTGCATTCCTTATATCTGTGTGACACCACGTCTCTGATATCCCAACAATATCTGCCTTTGATGTTTTGAGCAATACCTCAAATTGATCAAATTTATTTACCAAACTCCTAGCATTGGTGTACAGCTTAGCTTCAAGTGACTTATGCAGTAGCACAGTTAATTTGAAGTTATCACAATTTTTATATGGCAAGCTGAAGTATGCAGCTGATTCATCAGCCACATCCTGTCATAGAGTTGATTGTTTACTTGTATAGATTAGGTGGGATGTAAACTACTCTTCTGTCAGTTAATGAGGCATAAACCTTAATTGTAACAAGTAAAGCTTCATACAGATTATACAAAACCTAGTGCACAGAAATATTTATCTCCATGTGCCCTATCTCAATTTAATCACTGTTGTTTTTTGGTTAGCCCACAGTGTCAGTAGTCTGTTGGACTGTTAGTTTGTCGCCACTCATGATGCATTAATGGACATCGGTGCGGGTTTTTGGAATAATAACATGGAAAGTATTTCCTGATTGAGTAAGTTAGTCTTAAGTGACCCTCTGCTGTGCTCGAATTCAGCTGCCCACTTCTTAACAGTGACGTAAAAGGGTACAGTATCCCCTCTGGCATCATGTCAGTATGTACGGCTTGTGGATTGAGGCTCTTATTCTGTACATTATTTCTGCAGATTCTTAATTGCCATTTCTCTAGGTCACCTTGTGGGTCCTGTAAAATTATGAAAAAGGAATTAATCATAACAAAATTTGCAGTGTAAACATGCACACTGTTAAGTTCAAATTTGATGATGCTTAAAAAATAAACTAATTTGTTCTTTAAGCGTCATGTTCCAGAACCTATACCAGTTCCTTGATTACAATTCAAGTTAACTAAATATGGTCACAAGGAATCTACATTATGTGCTGTCATTAGAGCCTGCAACAGTGAGTAATTATACTTCTTGGAGATTGTGTGTTACATGTGAAATTTATATGCTTCATATCGAAGCATGATTAATCACTGGGTTCCTGGCTCAACTAACATCACTATAATAATAAATTCGATGAGATTGAAGTGCTAGTCAAGACATCAAAGGCAGTTATTGTTGGGATATCAGAGACATGGTGTCACACAGACATAAGCAGTGCAGAACTGGAATTTGGAGAGTACAATGTGTGCAGAAAGGGAGGAGGGGTTAATCTGTTAGTTAAGAAACATATAAAATCTAAGGAAGTGCATCCAATTGATGTTGGTGGACAGTGCAATGTTGAGTCTGTTTCGTGTGACATAAGCACTGGGAAATGAGAGTAGGTGTGTGTTATAGGCCTAATGAATCTGATGAGTATAATGAGCAATTGTGCAGAGAGTGGGCCAATAAATTAGAGTGTCTTATAATGGGGGATTTAAATTTCCCTGATTTTGACTGAAATTTGTGGTGTGGTCACTCACACACTAGCAAAGCTTTTGTAGATTTATTGGATGATTGTTTTCTACAGCAGCATGTTCGGGAGGCAACTATAGGGAGTAATACTCTTCATCTGATTATCAGTAATGATTCTTCATGCATTAAGAATCTGCAGATAAAGGAACCACTAGGAGCCAGTGATCACAGTGTGCTGAAGTGGGATTTACTCAAAGAGGTAACTACCATCAAGGGTAAAGGGAAGGAGATTTGCTTTCGTAAAGGTGACTACGGTGGAACCAACTGATGATGTTACCAACAGCAAATTAAAAATGGAAGGCATTCAAAGAATTAATCTTCGAAGCTTCTAGGCTTTTCATACCAACAAAGAAATATAGTTCAAGATTTAGGCCTAAATGGATGCCAGATGAACTAATTAGACATGTGACAGAGAAGAAAAATGCATGGGATACATATAAATTAACATGTAGTACTAGTACTACTATGTGACACAGAAGCCTATGATAGATATAAGCTGGTCTGTAACCAAGTTACAAAGGAGGTTAGGTAGGCGAAGGCAGATTACGAGAAATCTTTCGCAAAGGATACAAAGAAAAACAGCAAAGAGTTCTTTACTTATGTAAACTCTAGAAGGGAGGGGATGAATAGGATTGTTCCACTTGATATTGATGGTTGAACTGTTGATGATCCTGCTCAGGTAGCTAACAAACTAAATGAATATTTTGTATCGACATTCACACATGAGGAGTAATTCAGGGAGGGGAATGCCAGAGGTGTATTCAACTCTGGCAGTAAGCTAGATAATCTTGTAATAACTGAGAGTAAAGTGGAGGAGAAATTTTGAAGATAAACACAAGCAAGTCACCTGGGGTGGACAGAATCTATCCAGTTATATTCAAGGAGGCGACAAAGGAAGTAAGCAAACCCTTAGCCATAATTATGAGAGCTTCCCTGGACTCAGGGGAGATACCCATGGACTGGAGATGTGCAAATGTGACCCCAATCCACAAAGGAAGATCAAAGGGAGACAGGTAATTACAGACTTGTTAGTTTAACTTCTGTTGCTGGGAAATTAATGGAGGCACTGGTTAAAGAAGCATTGCAGGATCATCTAGAAAAGGCCAGTTAGAGCTCGGACACAGCATGGGTTTGTTAAGGGGAAGTCTTGTCTGAATAATTTGATTGGATACTATGATGTAGTCACAAAGGAACTGGATGCAAAGAATAACTTTGATATCATATATTTGGATCTTAGAAAAGCCTTTGATACTGTTGCACATGGAAGACTGCTGCAGAAATTGGAGCAGTGTGGCATTGGA
Source organism: Mastigoproctus giganteus (assembly GCF_048544385.1). NCBI lineage: Eukaryota > Metazoa > Arthropoda > Arachnida > Uropygi > Thelyphonidae > Mastigoproctus > Mastigoproctus giganteus. The sequence goes on along the minus strand of NC_143575.1, from coordinate 117,436,925 downwards.
GGCAAATTGCTGCTATGGATAAATCGATGGTTGAGTGGGAGAAGACAGAGTGGTAATCAATGGACACTGCGCTTCATGGACTAATGTTATTAGTGGAGTCCCTCAGGTTTCAGTGTTGGGTCCATTGTTGTTTTCTGTATTTATAAATGATATTGATGATTGTATATCAAGCTTAATGTCCAAGTTTGCAGACGATATGAAGGTTGACATGGTTGTTAATGACAGTACTCTGCTGCAACAGAATCTAGAAAAGTTGAGCAGATGGGCTAAGAGGTGGCAAATGAAGTTTAACATTGACAAATGTAAAGTACTACATATGGGAAGCAGTAATCCCAGAGTAACGTGTTAACTTGGTGGTACCACACTGACAGAGGGAGAGAATGAAAAGGACCTGGGGGTAATTGTGCAGGCAGATATGAAGTTTTCTGAGCAGTGCAGACGGTCTGCAAGAGTAGCTCATGGTGTCTTGTCAGTGATATACAGGAAAATTTCTAGCAGAGATAAGGAGGTGATTATCCCCTTGTATAAGGCAATGGTCAGACCACACCTTGACTGCTGTATACAGGTCTGGAGTCCTCATTTTAAGAAGAATGTAGAGCTGTTGGAACAAGTACAGAGAAGGGCAGCAGATTAGTGAATGGAACAAAGGGTTGCTCTTACGAAGAAAGGCTTAAGTTTTGCAAATTACAGTGTCTGGAGACTAGGCACCTGCGAGGTGATCTGATTGAGGTATAAAGCCTTGATTGGTTTGAGCATGCTCAATGCTGATGGGATTCTTCCTCTTGCTCAGAATAATCGCCTAAGAGGGCATAAATTCAAATTGAGGAAAGACGGTTGTAGGATAGATGTGCGGAGGTTTGCATTTAGCCAGGAGGTGGTTGATTGCTGGACCAAACTTCCATCTGTCGTAGAAGTTGATAGCTTAAATAGATTCAAGGCAGAACTTGACAAAACTTTGGTGGGTGAAATAAGGTTTTTTTTTTTTTTTTTTTGGCCGATGCTATGTAAGCTTGCTTTCTTGCATCATGCGCCTTTTCTAATGCTAATCTCAAACAATATATAATAAAAGATTTCTTTAACTTAGTTACCTTGTGTGTTAGGTGCCAGTATAATATCTTGGGCATCATGCTTATATAATAAATTAGTATATATTAAAATTTACAAAATTAAAAAATAATAATTATATTTTAAAATTAATGAAATATACTTCTGTGATTAATTTGGTATTAGTGCTTAATGGAAGTAAACCATAAAATGGATGTCCTTTTACAGAGGGTCAGTGAAAAGAATTGATTACACTGATCAACAAATAAAATGTTATGAAAACGAAAATACCCAATCTTGATTAATTTTATGCTGCTGAACATGAAAATCACATTATAATTTGTCATTTGGCTCTCGTTTTTGAATTACAGTTGGGGTCTCTTATTAGCGAGCTACTCTACATTATCAACTACGGCTCTTGGTAAAAGTAAAAGGCGTGGTAACATCGTAATTTCAGTACCACAACACACTTATCATATGATCAGCAACTGTCGCCTCGCTCTGCTTCACGCGATAAGTTGTTGCTCAAATGCGTCTTCAACTCGGTTTCAGTAATCCTCGAATATGGCTAGGTACTGGATAGGTTGTTCTCTGTGAGATTCCTACTTTTTGCACAGTATTTGTGTCTTGTAAGATTAATATGCCTCGTAATGTGTGAATCATCTGGATGACTTCTGTTACGTACATGGAGAAATCACGTTAGCTCAAGAAAGAGTCCCTTAACTCGAGCCATAAACAAGGCCTATTTCTTGAACTTTGGGTGTGAAGTAGGTGACCAGGACAAGAAATGGGCTCCACACGTATGCTTCACTACCTATTCATCAAAACTCAATTTACAGTGTCTTTGATATGGTGGGAGCCTACAAGTCATGTCACAGACTGTTACTTCTGTGTGGGGTCTCCTAATAGGAAAGGAATGGGAATGAGGAAAAAGTAAACAGTGACATACCCAAATAAATACCACCTGCAATTTATCCCGTTCCTCACAATGAAGTACTACCTATTCCTGAATCACCTGACTGTTTTTCTGTAGACTCTGATGAAGATGAAGACACTGATGAACATCAACTTGATATACCCAAAGAAGTACAGCAGCCATCTATATCAAGGGATCCACCATTTTGTCCAAACCTCTATCCTTCTGAACCACATAGGATCACAGAAAGTGAGCTTAATGATCTCATCAGGCATCTTGAACTGCTGAAGTAGAAGGCAGCAGAGCTTTTGGACTTGAGACTGCAACAGTGGAATTTTCTAGATCATTCTGTGAAAGTAACAACATTTCATACTCAAAATAAAGACTACAATTAATACTATCAAACAGAAGGTGAACTCACTGTAAGAATGTTGATAGTCTAATGGTAGCAATGAGACATGAGACTCGAAGACCGGTGACTATTTATAGATGCTTCTAAGACTGTTTTATTACACAATGGAAATATGCTGCCTTCGATACCTCTTGCATATGCCCTCCACAAAAATGAAACATGCACAAACATGGAGAACATCCTCGTAGGTGTACACTGCCAGAAGTATGAGTGGCAGGGTTACACTAAGTATTATTGTGTTCTCTGAGAGTGGTATAGTTGATCCGAGGAGATGCCCTATGAGAAGAGGAGTTGGCCTCGATGAAAATCATTAACACCTGGAATAAACTCAGCATTCTGATGGGCATATATGAGAGCTTGAGGTGTAGGGTAAATGCCCTTGAAGAAATTATTATGAGGGGCCCATCAAGCTCAGCATCCCAGCTCAACAGCAGAGCTCATTCCTGTGCATCAGGAGTGAGCTCTGCTATCAACACAGAAGCAATCTTCAAGGCAGAATGTGCTGGTCCCAAAAGGAACTAGTTATTGTTGGTGACTGTTGTCAGAGAGATGGGGAATATACTTTGGAAGAAGGATAGGGGGAACAGGTCCAGGACCAGGTATGTCTGCCAGGGGCAAAAGTTGATGATGTTGTAGAGCAGATTCCATCTTTTAAGGGCACAAAAGGTGATATTGTTGTACACATTGAAACTAATGACATTAAGAGTAAGAGATCTGCAGATTTACTCAACAAGTACAGGTCAGTGTTGAAAAAAAAAAGTTGTGAGTTAGGGTTGAATGTGAAAGTGTCTGCAATTCTGCCTAGACACGATAGGAGGGAATATATGATGAGAGCCTTGTTGAACAATTCGGCCCTGGGGAGACTGTGTAAGGCTGAAGGGGTAGAATTTTTTTCAGCCTGGTCTGTGCTTGTTGACAGGAGAGACTAGTTCTACGGGAATCGGGTACACAATTTCTGTAGAACTAGTCTCTCCAGGACTCGGGTACACTTAAATAGAAAGGATTCGAGAATATTTGCTAATGCTATTGAGGCAGTGTTAGGCGAGTTGGAAAACTGCTTGCTTGGGAGGATACACAGACTAAAAAGTTAACAGTGGCCGCGGGCAGAGGCAAACGTGATTTTTGCTTTGCTTCTATTAGAATGAGCAGCAGCTTGGAAAGCAAGGCAATGGAGATTTCCAGGACTGCTGGGAGTCATAGTGGGACAAATAAATACATGGACTGTGTTAGGGTTAACAGTAGAAACAGGTGCATGTATACTTGCATGTACATGCATGTTCACCAATGGTAGGAGTATATTTAAATAAATTTTGATGAGCTTGAAGTGCTAGTCAAGACATCAAAGGGAGATATTGTTGGGATATCAGAGATGTGGTGTCACACAGACATAAGCAGTACAGAATTGGAATTGCAGAATTATAATGTGTACAGAAAGAATAGACAAGAGAGGAAGGGAGGAGGGGTTATGCTGTTAGTTAAGAAACACCTAAAATCTAAGGAAGTACATCCAATTGATGTTGGTGGACAATGCAATGTTGAGTCTGTTTGGTGTGACATAAGCACGGGAAAGGAAAAATGAGAGTAGGTGTATGTTATAGGCCTAATGAATCTGATGAGTATAATGAGCAATTGTGCAGAGAAATAGAGTGGGCCAGTAAATTAGAATGCCTTATAATGGGGGATTTTAACTTTCCAGATATTGACTAGAACTTATGGTTGGTCACTCGCACACTAGCAAGGCTTTTGTGGATTTATTGGACAGCAACACGTTTGAGAGGCAACCAGAGGGAGTAATACTCTTGATCTGATTATCAGGAGTGATTATTCATGCATTAAGAATTTGCAGATAAAGGAACCACTCAATGACAGTGATCACAATGTAATGATGTGGGAATTACTTAAAGATGTTGGTGGACAATTGTCCACCAACATTGTCCACCAACATCAAACTACTATCAAGGCTAAAGGGAAGGGCTTTTTCTTTCGTAAAGGTGACTACAGGGGTCTTCGACAGTTTTTAAATTCTGTACAGTGAGATCAACTGATGATACTGCCAACGTTGAATTCTAAATGGGAAGCCTTCAGAGACTTAATTTTGGAGGCTACTAGGCTTTTCATTCCAACTAAGAAATACTGTTCAAGGTTAAGGCCTAAATGTCAGATGAACTAATGAGAATTGTGACAAAAAAAAAAAATGTATGGGATGCATATAAATTATCAGGTGACACAGAAGCCTATGGCAGATATAAACTAGTCTGTAATCAAGTTTGTTTGTTTGTTTGTTATTTGGTTTTTAGGAGCATTAGCAACTAAGGCCATATTGCTCCGGGATATGCAGTGGTCATTCCCTGACCTTTCCGCATTCTCCGTATTTGGCGGTGACGGGCTCGAACCCCGGTCTAATCAAGAAGCGTGTGCTATGCACTGCTGCTCCTTCCCACCTGGCTACGGAGGCGCACTGTAATCAAGTAACAAAGGATGTTAGGCAGGGTAAGGCAGAGTACGAGAAATATTTGGCAAAGGATGCAAAGAAAAACAGCAAAGAGTTCTTTACTTATGTAAACACTGGAAGGAAAGGGATGAATAAAATTGGACCACTTAAAATAGATGGGTTGACTATTATAAAATAGATGGGTTGATTATATAGGAGAAATTGCTGAAGTTAAACATAAAAAAGGCACCTGGGGATGGATGGGAGCTATCGAGTTATATTAAAGGAAGCAGCAAAGGAAGTAAGCAAACCCTTAGCCATAATTATGAGAGCTTCCTTGGACTCAGGGAAGGTCCCCATGGACCTGAAGTGTGCAAATGCATCACTAATTCACAAAAGGGATTCAAAAGGTGACACAGGTAACTATAAACCTGTTAGTTTAACTTGTGTTCCAGGGAAAATAATGGAATCAATGGTTAAAGAAACATTGCATGATCATCTACACAAGTCTGCAGTAATAGTTAAGACACAGCATGGGTTTGTTAAAGGGAGATCTTGTTTGGATACTATGATGTGGTCACAAAGGAACTGAATGCCAAAAATAATTTTGATATCATATACTTGGATTTCAGGAAAGCATTTGATACTGTTGCACATTGAAGACTGCTGTACAAATTGGAGAGGTATGGCATTAAGGGTAATTTGCTACAATGGATAAAGGGATGGTTGAGTGGGAGGCAACAGAGAGTCGGAATCAGTGGACACTGCTCTTCATGGATGAATGTTATTAGTATAGTTCCCCCTGGTGTAGGGCCCATTGTTATTTTCAGTATTTCTCAATGATATTGATGAAGGTATATCAGGTTTAATGTCCAAGTTTGCAGATGATACAAAGGTTGGCAGGGTTGTTAAAGACAGTATGCTACTCCAACTGGATCTAGATAAGTTGGGAAAATGGGCTGAAAAGTGGCAACTGAAGTTTAACATTGACAAATGCAAAGTACTGCATATGGGTAGCAATAATTGAAGAGAAAAGTACCAACTGTGTGGTACTGCACACAGGGAAGTGAAAAAGACCTGTGGGTAATTGTGCAGTCAAATATGAAGTTTGCTGAGCAGTGCAGAGGGGCTGCCAGGGCAGGTCATGGAGTCTTCTCAATGATATATAGGAATTTTGCCAGCAGGGACAGGGAGGTGTAGGCCACACCTACACTACTGTGTACAGGACTGTAAGCCTCATTTTAGGAAGGATGTAGAGTTTCTAGAACGAGTACAAAGAAGGAAAACAAGATTGGTGAGAGGAACAAAGGGGTGTATAAAGTTTTAAATGGGTTGAGCAATTTGGATGCTGATTGGATTCTTGCTCTTGCTCAGATTAAGAACCTGAGGGGGCACAGATTCAAATTGAGGAAAGACAGTTGTAGAATAGATGTGTGGAAATTTGCCTTTAGCCAGTGGGTAGTTGATGGGTGGAACAGACTTCCATCTTTTGTTGTGGTAGTTGATAGCCTAAATAAATTTAAGGCTGAACTGGACAGGCATTTTCAATGAATTTTCTTTTTTTTTTTTTGGATGATGCTGCAGAAGCTTGCTTTCTTGCATCGCATGCCTCTACTAATGCTAATGAAGAACTTAGCATTTGAACCTCTGGTAGATCCAAGTTAAGTTTTGCTTCCACCACTCTACATCAAACTGGAGCTCATGAAATATTTTGTGAAGGCTTTAGAAGTAAACAGTCCTGCATTCACATACCTGCAAGAGAAATTCCCAAGACTTAGTACAGAGAAGATTAGGGCAAGCATTTTAATTGGGCCACAAATAAGGCAACTTTTCAAAGATGAACAGTTGAATTTGTCTTTAGTGATAGTGAGAAATCAGCATGGAAAGCCCTTTCGAAATGTTTCGACTAGTTTTCTAGGAAATGTTAAAGCTGGCAACTACAGACAGTTGGTGGAAGATCTCATTACTTCTTATGAAAAACTGAGGTGCAACATTTCATGGAAGATGCATTTTTTGCACTCACATTTGAAATTCCTCCTGACAAACTGTGGTGCCATCAGTGACACACATGGGGAGCACGTCCATCAAGATGGGATAACCTTAAATAGAAAGGTTGCAAGAATATTTGCTGATACTATCCAGGCAGTGTTAGATGGGTCAGAATAACGCTAGCATGGGGCGAGGATACACAGACTAATAAATTAACAGTAGCCACTGGCAGAAATGAAAGTGATTCTGGCACTGCATCTATTGGAATGAGCAGCAGCCTGGAAGACAAGGTGCAGGGGATTCCAGAGACTGCTGAGAGTCATTGCGGAAAAAGTAAATGCATGTGGACTGTGTTACATTAGTTAAGAATAGGAACAGGTGCATGAATACTTGGTGTACACAAACGCTAGGAGTTTGGTAAATAAATTTGATGAATTTGAGCTGTTGGTCAAAACATCAAAGGCAGGTACTGTTGTGATATCAGAGACATGGTGTCACACAGATATAAGGAATGCAGAACTTTAATTTTGGGAGTACAATGTGTACAGGAAGAATAGACAGGATACAAAGGGGAGGGTTATGCTATTATTTAAGAAACACAAAATCTATGGTAGTGCATCTAGTCGACATGGCTGTCTAGTCAGTTTGGTGTGACAAAAGCACTGGGACAGCAAAATTGAGAGTAGGAGTGTGTTATAGGTCTAACGACTCTGACGAGTATAATAAACAATTATACAGAGAAATAGAGTGGGCCAGTAAATCAGAGAGTCTTATAATGGGGGATTTTAATTTCCCAGATATTGACTGGAATTTGTGGGTGTGTCACTCACACACTAGCAAGGTTTTGTAGATTTATTGGATGATTGTTTTCTACATCAGCATGTTCGGGAGGCAACTTGAGGGAGCAGTACCCTTGATCTGATTATCAGTGGTGATTCTTCATGCATTAAGAATCTGCAGATAAAGGAATCACTAGGTGGCAGTGATTACAGTGTGCTGCAGTGCGATTCACTCAGAGTTAATTACCATCGGGGTAAAGGGAAGGGTTTTTGCTTTCATAAAGGTGACTACGGTGGTCGGAGATTGCATTTAAATTTTGTACTGTGGACCAACTGATCATTTTACCAACAGCAAATTCAAAATGGGAAGCATTCAAAGAATTAATCTTGGAAGCTACTAAGCTATACATACCAACCAAGAAATATTGCTCAAGGTTAAAGCATAAATGATTGTCAGATGAACTAATGAAACATGTTTCAGTGAAGAAAAATGCGAGGGATTCATATAAATTAACAGGTGACGTGGAAGCCTAGCATAGAAATAAGCTGGTCTGTAACCAAGTCACAAAGGAAGTTAGGCAGGCAAAGGAAGATTATGAGAAATCTTTGGCAAAGGATGCAAAGAAAAACAGCAAAAGTTCTTTACTTACGTAAACTCTAGAAGGAAGAGAATGAATCAGATTGGTCCACTTGATATCGATGGTTCAACTGTTATGATTTTATATTCAACTGTTATGATATTATATGATCCTGCTCAGGTAGCTAACAAACTAAATGAATATTTTGCCTCTACATTCACATATGAGGAGTTATTCAGGGAGGGGAATTCCAGTGGTGAATTAAACTCCTGCAGTGAGCTAGATGATTTTTTTAATAACTGAGAGCAAAGTGGAGGAGAAATTGTTGAAGATAAACATAAGAAAGGCACCTGGGGTGGATGGGATCTATCTGGTTATAATAAAGGAAGCAGCAAAGGAAGTAAGCAAACCTTAAGCCATAATTATGAGAGCTTCATTGGACTCAGGGGAATAACCCATGGACTGGGGATGTGCAAATGCGGCCCCAATTCACAAAGGAGGATCAGAGGGCAACACGAGTAATTACAGAGCTGTTAGTTTAACTTCTGTTCCAAGGAAATTAATTAAGGCACTGGTTAAAGAAGCATTGCAGGATCATCAAGACAGGACTTCAGTTATAGCTTGGACATTGAATGGGTTTGTTAAGGATAAGTCTTGTGTGACCAATTTGATTGGATACTATTATGTGGTCACAAAGGAAGTGGATGCAAAGAATAATTTTGATATCATATATTTGGATCTCAGAAAAGCCTTTGATACTGTTGCACATGGAAGACTGCTGCACAAATTGGGACAGAGTGGCATTGGAGGAAAATTGCTGCTATGAATAAAGGGATGGTTGATTGGGAGAAGACAGAGTAGTAATCAATGGACAATGCTCTTTGTTGATTAATGTTATTAGTGGAGTGCCCCAGGGTTCAGTGTTGGGTCCATTGTTGTTTTCTGTATTTATTAATGATATTGATGAGGGTATTTCAGGCTTAATGTCCAAGTGTGCAGACGATACGAATGTCGGCAGGGTTGTTAATGACAGTACGCTGCTGCAACAGGATCTAGAAAAGTTGAGCAGATGAGCTGAGAGGTGGCAACTGAAGTTTAACCTTGATAAATGTAAAGTACTGCATATGGGAAGCAGTAACCCCAGAGTAACGTATCAACTGTGGGGTACTACATTGACAGTGGTAGAGAATGAAAATGACCTGGTGGTAATTGTGCAGGCAGAAGTTTTCTGAGCAAGAGTAGCTCATTGTATCTTGTCAATGATATACAGGAATTTTTCTAGTAGGGATAAGGAGGTGATTATCCCCTTGTATAAGGCAATAGTCAGGCCATACCTTGAGTACTGTATACAGTTCTGGATGCCTCATTTTAAGAAGGATGTAGAGTTGCTGGAATGAGTACAGAGAATGGCAACAAGATTAGTGAATGGAACAAAGGGTTTCTCTTATGAAGAAATGCTTAAGTTTTGCAAATCAGTGTGTCTGGAGACTAGGCAACTGTGAGGTGATTTTATTGAGGTGTATAAAGCCTTGAATGGTTTGAGTATACTCAATGCTGATGGGATCCTTCCTCTTGCTCAGAATAATCACCTGAGAAGGCATAAATTCAAATTGAGGAAAGACAGTTGTAGGATAGATGTGCAGAGCTTTGCCTTTAGCGAGTGGGTGGTTGATTGTTGAAACAAACTTCCATCTGTCATTATAGAAGTCGATAGCTTAAATAGATTCAAGGCAGAACTAAACAGACATTTGGAATGAGTGGATGGATGAAATGAGAAAAGGGTTTTTTTGTTTTTTTTTTTAGCTGATGCTAAATAAGCTTGCTTTTTTGAATCATGTGCGTTTACTAATGCTAAGATATTGCAGTGATCGAAGAAAGATACAAATGCAAATGGAGTGCCGACGTATTAGCTGATATGGATGGTGAGAAGGGATGCTTCCAAAGCTGAAACCAAGCGAAAGGTGAAAAGGTCCTGTATTTGATACAGGTATGTTCATTGCTACATCTTACTGCCATTTAAATAAAAAAATACTTTGCTTAAATATAAATAACTACTATTTTTTTTTTTTTTTAAACAAGAGCCAATCTGTCATTTTAAGAAATATTTTTATGTTTAGCAGTCCAAAATCTATAAATAAACTTACTTTCATGCCCATAACAACATATGGCCCAAAATTTGTTGTTCAGTTTTATTATACAATATTAATCTTATTCATACATAAAAATATTAATTTTGCAGTTTATGGGATACCCCTAATATGTACATTATTCTGGCTTCAGTTAAATCCTGCATATTTATGTAATTAAAAGTAATATCATGGCCTTTGTTAATATTATTTGAGTCTTCAACAGATTTGTACTTTTAGGTTATACTCCCTTAACTGAAGCTGTTTGGCAAAAAGATTGTCCATTAGTACAACTATTATTAGAAGCTGGTGCTAAAGTAACAGGAACGCACCATCTTCTGCATTACTGTGTTATTCATCGTTCTACAGAACTGACATTACTTCTTCTCCAATCTGGTGCTTTTGTTAACATCCGAGATGACAGAGGTGATACGCCTTTACACATTGCAGTTAGAGGATCACAAGTAGACATTCTGAAAGAACTGCTTGAATATGGTTTGTATAAAATGTTTGTACATTTGCTTTATAAAATGATTTTTTAGCTGTAAGTATCTTACACTGTTGTTGAAATCAGAATGATTATTTTTGCAGGCTCTGATGCAAATGGCCAAAGATTTCTGAGACACGTGTGTCTCAGCAAGCATTGGACACTTGCATTCAATGAAATCTTATAAAATAACAGATTTCATGTGAAGTCTGTATTATATGATAACAAAAAAGTCAAATTGTCTAATTATATAAAGAAGGAATTCATGTCCTTACAACATAGAAACTGCATTCTTGCCTTTGAAAAATAAATGTGCAGAAATTTGCCTTTAGCCAGAGGGTGGCTGATAGTTGGAACAAACTTCTATCTGTTGTAGTGGAAGCCAACAACTTAAATAAGTTTAAGGCAGAACTAGACGACAAACATTTGCAGTCTTAATGGAAACTGCATTCTTGCCCTCTCTTAGTGGAAACTGCCTGCCTTCAGAATGTTGGAGTAAAAATAACTTATTAGCATTAGTAGAGGCATATGATGCAAGAAAGCAAGCTTATATAGCATGAGCCAAAAAAAAAAAAAAACTTCCCATTTCACCCATCCATTCACTCCAAATGTTTGTCTAGTTCTGCCTTAAACTTATTTAAGTTGTTGACCCCCACTACAACAGATAGAAGTTTGTTCCAACTATCAGCAACCCTCTGGCTAAAGGCAAATTTCTGCACATTGATTCTACAATTGTCTCTCCTAAATTTGAATTTGTCCTCTCAGGTGAGTAATCTGAGCAAGGGGAGGAATCCCATCAGCATTGAGCTTGCTCAAACCAGTCAAGGCCTTATACACCTCAATTAGATCACCACTCACGTCTTGTTGCCCTTCTCTGTTCTCGTTCTAGCAACACTACATCTTTCTGAAAATGAAGCCTCCTGACCTGTATACAGTACTCAAGGTGTGGCCTGACAATTGCCTTATACAAGGGGACAATCACCTCCTTATCCCTCCTAGCAAAATTCATGTATATCATTGACTAGACACCATCAGCTACTCATGTAGCCTGTCTGCACTGCACTGCACAGAATACTTCATATCTGACTGCACCCCCAGGACCTTTTCATTCTCTACTACCCTGAGTGTAGCACAACCAGGTGTTACTGACATCCACTTAGGCGTAAATGGATGTCAGAGGAATTCATGAGGCTTGTGGCAGAGAAGAAGAATGTATGGGATGCATATAAAGTATCAGATGACACATAAGCCTATGGCAGGTATAAACTAGTCTGTAATCAATTCACCAAGGAGGTTAGGAAGGCGAAGGCAGATTACGAAAAATATTTGGTAAAGGATGCAAAGAAAAAGAGAAAAGAGTTCTTTATTTATATGTAAACTCTAGAAGGAAAGGGATGAATCGGATTGGACCACTTAACATAGATGAGTTGAGTATTGATGATCATGCTCAGGTAGCTGATAAACTGAATGAGTATTTTACATCTACATTCACACATGAGGAGTTATTCAAGGAGGGGAGGGCTAGAAGTTTATCAAATGCTAAGTGATTTTGTAATAACTGAGAGCAAAGTGGAGGAGAAATTATTGAAGTTAAACATAAAAAAGCACATGGGGTGGACGGGATCTATCTAGTTATATTAAAGGATGCAAAAGGAAGTAAGCAAACCCTTACTCATAATTATGAGAGCTTTCTTGGATTCTGGGGAGGTCCCCATGGACTGGAGGTGTGCAAATGTATCACCAATTCACAAAGGGGATTCAAAAGGTGACACAAGTAACTGCAGACCTGTTAGTTTAACTTGTGTTCTGGAGAAAATAATGGAATCACTGGTTAAAGAAGCATTGCAGGATCATCTAGACAAAACTGCAGTAATACTTAAGACACAGCATGGGTTTGTTAAAGGGAGAGCTTGTCTGACCAATTTGATTGGATACTATGATATGGTCACAAAGAAACTGAATGCCAAAAATAATTTTGATATCATACACTTGGATTTCAGGAAAGCTTTTGATACTGTTGCACATGGAAGACTGCTGTACAAATTGGAGAGGTATGGCATTAAAGGTAAGATGCTACAATGGATAAAGGTATGGTTGAGTGGGAGACGACAGAGGGTGGTAATGGACACTACTCTTTATGGTTGAAAGTTATTAGTATAGTTCCCCATGGTTCGGTGTTGACCCCATTGTTGTTTTCAGTATTTATGAATGATACTAATGAAGGTATATCAGGTTTAATGTCCAACTTTGCAGATGATGCAAAGGTTGGCAGGGTTGTTAACGACAGTAAAGACAGTATGCTACTACAACTGGATCTAGATAATTTGGGAAAATGGGCTAAGTGGCAACTGAAGTTTAACATTAACAAAAGCAAAGTATTTAATATGGGTAGCAATGACCAAAGAGAAATGTACCAACTGTGTTGTACTACATTCACGGGGAAGTGGAAAGTGAAAAATACCTGGGTGGGTAATAGTGCAGTGAAATATGATGTTTGCTGAGCAGTGCAGGCAGGCTGCCAGGGCAGGTCAAGGAGTCTTGTCAATGGTATATAGGAATTTTGCTAGCAGGAACACGGAGATGATTATCCCGTTATACAAGACAATGGTCAGGCCACACCTAGAGTACTGTGTATAGGTCTGGAGCCTCATTTTAGATAGGATGTAGAGTTGCTAGAACGAGTACAAAGAAGAGCAAAAAGATTGGTGAGGGGAACAAAGGAGTACTCTTACCAAGAAAGGCTTAAGCACTGCAAATTGCAGCACCTGGAGAGTAGGCACGTGCGAGGTGATCTGATTGAGGTGTATAAGGCGCTGAATGAGTTGAGCAAGGTGAATGCTGATGGGATTCTTCCTCTTGCTCATAATAGGTGGTAGATGACTCTCATCAACTGGTGAAATACCACCACTTTGCTTATTGGAGGCTTGAAGTGGTGGAACCCATGTTTAGTCTCTAGAGCTAAGTTCCGGTCAACCCTTCCCTATCTCTTCCATCATGCAGTATGATTGATGACTTTTGAGGTTATGATGAACGTCGTGGCGAGATCCAATATTCCTTACATTTCGAGGGTACAGCTCTAAACCGGTGTTCGCAGGCCGGCCGCTAATTAGGACACTGGACCGAACCTATTGGTAACTCTCTAGGAGGCTTCCGGATCAGCTAGTGTATAATCTTGCTACCTCTACTCTGCCAGATAGTGACTGGAGGGATTCCGAGTAGTGTGTATGCGGGGAGCATTGACGAGGCCACGTTATGTTAAGGATCTGGATATATTCTTACCACGTGTACACCTTATCCAAAAATTTCATTACTTCATACAGCATGTCCCACCCACTTTTTCTTACTATTGAATACACCATGAATTGTCAAACTAATAGAGCAAGCTTATCTGCAAAAAGATCTAAACCTTCCAAGCACTTCCTAATTTATATCACAAATATACGTGGTCTCAGTTCTAATCTCAACGATGTCCATTTCCACTTGCAGTCTGCCAAACCCCATGTACTTTTTCTGACAGAATCTCAGTTATCAGTTGATTTAACTACTGCTCATCTGAAGTGCCCAAATTATTCGCTGTATGATTCCTTTCGCCTCAAAGGTGGTACTTGTGCATATGTCCGTTCTGATATTCCCTGTCAGAGACTTGGCAATTTGGAATCTCCTTTCTTTGATCTTCTCTGGCTTAAAATCTCTCTACCTCATTGTGTCAAATTCATCTGTTGTCTCTACCGTTCTCCCAACTCCACTAATCACTTGGAGCTCTTTGACTTCCTCGCTTTGCAGCTTGACTTTCTCCAGTCCAACTTTCCTAACAGTGAGGTAATTTTCCTTGGTGATTCTTATGTTTACAACTCCAGCTGGCTTCCGTTTTCTAGTCACACCGACCCAGCAGGTCGAGATGCTGAGGCTTTTGCAATTACTAATGACCTAGCACAGATTGTTCATTTACCTACAAGAATACCGGACAATCCTAATCATAATATGCTTGATCTTTTTCTCACAAACAACCCTCTTAAGTACACGGTTGAAGTGAGAGGTCCTTTAGGCACTTCAGATCACAACTTGGTGATTGTCTCTTCTCCAATAGAACCTTTATCTCATGGCTATTCCCAACCTCGTGTTGTTTGGCATTACAAGAATGCAAAATGGGATGACCTGCGAGACTTATTTTCTTCTTTTCCTTGGTCTGATTACTGTTTCAAAACTTCTGATGTCAACGTTTGCTCAGATCGTGTCAGTGAAATTATTCTTGCAGGAATGGAATCCTTTATCCCACACTCCACTTTAAAATCTCATCCTTTATCTAAACCTTGGTTTTCCAATAAATGTGCTAAGGCTGTCCAAGAGAAGAACGTTGCATATCGTAATTGGCTTGTTTCTAATTCTTCAGTTTCATTTTCTGTCTACACAAAAGCTCGCAACAATTGTAAAGCAGTTATTAATCAGTCCAAACTAGAGTTTCAACAGGCTAAGAGTAGAAAACTTGCTTCTAGCCCTAATGATAGCCGAGCATTCTGGTCTCTTGCCAAAGCTATTGGCCGCAACTTTTGCCCATCTCTGCTCCCACCTCTGTCCAAACCAGATGGTTCTGTTGTCACTTCAGCCAAGGATAAAGCTGACCTGCTAGCATCCCATTTTTCTTCCAGCTCATGTATTAATGATCTTGGTAAAACACCTCCCACCATTCCCAACACTCTCCATTCAATGCCTCCTGTGGTCTTCCATCAAAAGGATATCAGAAGGACTTCAGTGAATCTTGATGCTAAGAAAATTCCAGGTCCTGATGGTATTTCTCCACTTGTTCTTAAAACCTGTGCTCCTGAACTTACTCCTATTCTTTGCCGCCTTTTTTCACTTTCTTATTCCAAAGGTGTTTTTTCTTCTGCTTAGAAATTTGCTCATATCCAGCCAGTTCCTAAAAAGGGTGACAAATCCCTCCCATCCAATTATCATCCCATTCCAATTACTTCTACTCTTTCTAAAGTAATGGAGAAATCAATTAACCGCCAATTTTTAAACTACCTAGAAACCTTCCATCTGATCAACGATTGCCAGTATGGATTCCGTCTGTGTCGATCCACTGGTGATATTCTGGCTTATGTTACCCATTTATGGACTAATTCAATTGAAAGGTTCGGTGAAACACAAGTATTGGGATGGTGCTCTTGACATCTCAAAGGCTTTTGATCACTTTTGGCCTAAAGGTCTTCTAAACAAGCTGCTATCTTATGGTTTGCCAACTGTTTTTAGTAATTGGTTATCCAGTTTACTCTCTGATCGCTCACTGAGGGTGATGGTAGATGGCTCTCTGTCTTCTAACTTCTCCACTAATGCCGGTGTCTCCCAAGGTTCAGTTCTTTATAAGAAACCTTATTCAATTTCACGAAAATCTGCTACCAATTCCTTAAATGCCGATCTGCAGGTAATTCTCCAGTGGGGCAAAGACAACTTAGTTGATTTCAACCCTTCTAAAACTCAGTCTTGTCTTATATCTCGCAAAAAGGATTCTTCTACTCCTATGCTTATCTTTAGTGACGCTCCTATTTCTAGGCAAAATGATATATCTCTTTTGGGGATTATCCTGACTTCTAATCTCTCTTGGCACAAGCACATTACAAATATTGCTTCCTCTGCATCTAAAAAACTTGATTTTTCTCTTTCGCTCTTGGCGTTACTTTTCTTCCAAACAGCTGCTCACTCTGTATAAATGGCAAATCCACCCTGCCATGGAATATTGTTCCCATATCTGGGGTGGTGCCCCCAGAACCTCTCTCAGGCTTCTTGATTCCATTCAGAAGAGGGCAGTTAGGTTAATTAATGATTCATCTCTAACAGTCTCTCCACTCGCTTTCTCATAGACGTACTGTTTCTGCTGCATGCCTATTCTTCAGATACTTCCATGGGTACTGTTCTTCTGAATTGGCTTCTATAATTCCCGCTCTCTCTCTCTCTCTCTCTCTCTCTCTTTCAACACAGTCCGAACATGTGCCGCCACCAGCCAATATCCATTTTCTGTCCATCTTCAAACCCACAGAACCAACTTTTCATCTTCCTCATTTATTCATTCAACTGCCATTTTCTGGAACAACCTTCCTTCATACGTATTTCCTGAAAATTATAATCTACAGAAGTTCAAGTCCAATGTCAACAAATATCTTCTTTCGTCTTCTCAACCTCCAACCCAATCACGGTACTAAGTACTATAGGTTCTAATACATCTCGTGTTTGGGGTTCACATTAAAAAAAAAAAAAAAAAAAACTAGGAACCTGAAAAGGGGCACAGTTTCAAATTGAGGAAAAATAGTTGTAGAATAGATGTGCAAAAATTTGCCTTTAGGCAGCAGGTAGTTCATTGGTGGAAAATTCTTTTGTTTTTTGTTGTAGGAGCTAATAGTCGAAAATAAATTTAAGGCTGAGCTGGACAGGCATTTGGAACGAATGGAGGGTCAAATGGGAGGGTGTTTTTTTTTTTTTTTTTTGGCTGATGCTGCCTAAGCTTGCTTCTTTGCATCATATATCTCTACTAATGCTACTCTGGGGTTACTGCTACCCATATATGCAGTACTTTACGTTTGTCAATGATAAACATCAGTTGCCACCTCTCAGCCCATCTGCTCAACGTTTCCAGGTCCTGTTGCAGTAGCATACTATCATTACTGTCATTAACAACCCTGCCAAACTTCGTATCGTCTGTTGTGCATGGAAGACTACTCTACAAATTGGAGCAGTGTGGTATTAAGGATAAGTTTCTACAATGGATAAAAGGGTGGTTGAGTGGGAGAAAACAGAGAGTGGTAATCAATGGATGCTCTTCTTCGTTGTCTAATGTTATTAGTGGATTCCCCCAGGGTTCAGTGTTGGGCCACTGTTGTTTTTTTTTTTATTTATCAAATTTAATGTCGAAGTTTGCAGGTGATACGAAGGTTGCCAGAGTTGTTAATGGCAGTATGCTACTGCAACAGGATCTGGAAAATTTTGGGCAGATGGGCTGAGAAGTGGCAATTCACGGTTAACATTGACAAATGCAAAGTACTGCATATGGGTAGAAGTAACCCCAGAGAAACGTACCAACCGTGTGGTTACTACACTTTGGGTGGTAGAAAATGAAAAAAAAAAAATCTAGGAGTAATTCTGCAGTCAGACATGAAGTTTTCTGAGCAGTGCAGACAGGCTGCCAGATCAGGTCATGGGGTATTTTCAGTGATATACAGGAATTTTGCTAGTAGGGAAAAGGAGTTGATTATTCCTTGTATAAGGAAATGGTCAGGCCACTTGAGTATTGCATACAGGTCTGCAGGCCTCATTTTAGGAAGGATGTAGAGTTGCTTGTCTATATAATATCAGTGTGTAGATACACCATAGACAACTCTTAAGAAACTACAAAGTAGTTGTTGTAGGCATCATTTGCTCTTTCTCATATTGTGCTCTGCCTTCACGACGAGTTGCCATGATATTGCACTACCTTGAATAAGTAACACTTCACTAATAGAGAAGACTATTGTTATTTATTCTCAGTGAGTACCACCACCCAGACATGTTTCAAGGCTATTGGCCTATCATCAGTGGGTGGGCAGGTATCCTGGTATTGCAGACATGACGACCCAGTTGTGAAGATAATCACACAATATGAGAGATGCCAAAAGGTGTATATGACAATATTTAAAATAACTAAATGCATGTCTGCAATACCCTGGTATTGCAGACATGCATTTAGTTTAGGCATGAAAGCATTCAAAGGGAATAATTCAAAGAACTTATCTTGGAAGCTACTAGGCTTTACATACCAACTAAGAAATATTGTTCAAGGTTTAGGCCTAAATGGATGTCAGATGAACTGATGAGGCATATGGCAGAGAAGAAACATGCATGGGATACATACAAATTAACACATGACACAGAAGCCTATGATAGATACAAGTTGATCTGTAACCAAGTTACAAAGGAGGTTAGGCAGGCGAAGGCAGATTATGAGAAATCTTTGGCAAGGGATGCAAAGAAAAACAGCAAAGAGTTCTTTACTTATGTAAACTCTAGAAGGAAGGGGATGAATCAGATTGGTCCACTTGATATCGATGGGTCAACTGTTGATGATCCTGCTCAGGTAGCTAACAAACTAAATGAATATTTTGCATCGACATTCACACACGAGGAGTTATTTAGCGAGGGGAAAGCCAGAGGTGTATTCAACTCTAGCAGTAAGCCAGAGAATCTTGTAATAACTGAGAGTAAAGTGGAGGAGAAATTGTTGAAGATAAACACAAGAAAGGCACCCGGGGTGGATGGGATCTATCCAGTTATATTAAAGGAGGCAGCAAAGGAAGTAAGCAAACCCTTAGCCATAATTATGAGAGCTTCCTTGGACTCAGGGGAGGTACCCACAGACTGGATTTGTGCAAATGTCACCCCAATTCACAAAGGAGGATCAAAGGCTGACACAAGTAATTACAGACCTGTGAGTTAACTTCTGTTCCAGGAAAATTAATGGAGGCACTAGTTAAAGAAGCACTGCAGGATCATTTAGACAAGACTTCAGCTATAGCTCGGACACAGCATGGTTTTGTTAAGGGGAAGTCATGCCTGACCAATTTGATTGGATACTATGATGCAGTCACAAAGGAACTGGATGCAGGGAATAACTTTGATATTATATACTTGAATCTTAGAAAGGCTTTTGATACTGTTGAACATGGAAGATTGCTGCACAAATTGGAGCAGTGTGGCATTGGAGGCAAATTGCTGCTGTGGATAAAGGGGTGGCTGAGGGGGAGAAGACAGAGAGTGGTAATCAATGGACACTGCTCGTCGTGGACTATTGTTATTAGTGGAGGCCCTCAGGGCTCAGTGTTGGGTCCATTATTGTTTTCTGTATTCATAAATGATATTTATGAGGGTATATCAAGCTTAATGTCGAAGTTTGCAGATGATACAAAGGTAGGCAGGGTTGTGAAGGAGACTACTGACACTATGCTGCTGCAACAGGATCTGGAAAGGTTGAGCAGATGGGCTGAGAGGTGGCAAATGAAGTTTAACATTGACAAATGTAAAGTACTACACATGGGAAACAGCAACCCCAGAGCAACATATCAACTCTGTGGTACTACACTGACAGTGGTAGAGAATGAAAGGGACCTGGGGGTGGTTGTTCAGGCAGATATGAAGTTCTCTGAGCACTGCAGACGGGCTGCAAGAGTAGCTCATGGTGTATTGTAAATGATATATAGGAATTTTTCTAGCAGGGATAAGGAGGTGATTATTCCCTTGTATAAGGCAATGGTCAGGCCACACCTAGAGTACTGTATACAGGTCTGGAGGCCTCATTTCAAGAAGGATGTAGAGCTGCTGTAATGAGTACAGAGAAGGGCAACAAGATTAGTGAATGGAACAAAGGGGTGCTCTTACGAAGAAAGGCTTAAGTTTTGCAAATTACAGTGTCTGGAGACTAAGCACCAGCGAGGTGATCTGATAGAGGTGTATAAGGCCTTGAATGGTTTGAGCATGCTCAATGCTGATGGGATTCTTCCTCTCGCTGAGAATAATCACCTGACAGGGCATAAATTCAAATTGAGGAAAGACAGATGTAGAATAGACGTGCGGAAATTTGCCTTTAGCCAGTGGGTGGTTGGTTGGTGGAACAGAGTTCCATCCCTTGTCGTGGAAGTTGATAGCCTAAATAAGTTTAAAGCTCAGCTGGACAGGTATTTTGAACAAACAGAGGGGTGAAGTGGAAGTGTTTTTTTTTTTTTTTTTTTTTTTTTTGGCTGATGCTGCATAAGCTTTCTTTCTTGCATCAAATGCCTCTACTAATGCTAATGCTAATGATATTGCACTACCTCGAATAAGTAACGCTTCACTAATAGAGAAGACTATTGTCTTTTCTATCAGTGAAGCGTTATCTATTAGGTAGTGCAATATCATGGCAACATCGTTGTGAAGGCAGAGCACAATATGAGAAAGAGCAAATGATGCCTACAACAACTACTTTGTAGTTTCTTAATAGTTGTCTGTTGTGTATCTACACACCGATATTATATAGACATTAAACTCTTAATGTATTATGCCTTATGCATTTAGTTATTTTAAATAGTTGCTTGTGTACAGAGAAGGGCAACAAGATTGGTGTGGGGGAATGCAGGGGATTCTCTTACCATAAAAGGCTTAAGTTCTGCAAATTGTAGCAGCTGGAGACTATGCGATCTGATTGAGGTGTATATGGCCTGGAATGGGTTGAGCACGCTGAATTCTGATGGGATTTTTCAGCTTGCTCAGTTTATGAACCTGCAGGGGCATAAATGTAAATTGAGGAAAAACATTTGTAGAATAGATGTGCAGAAATTTGCCTTTAGCCAGCTGGTGGTTAATTGCTGGGATAAACTTCCATCTGTCGTTGTGGAAGTTGATAGCTTTAACCCCTTCCTGGAACATTTTTTCTGGAAAATGTGCCATAACGGATCGACTTATTTTATTTTCCAAATTAAAAGTATGCATCATGCAAATACTCATTGTATAGTTTTTGTGTTTTTCATTAATTTTTTCGTAGAAAATACGTGGGAGTAATTAACTCATTTGGCTATCCCGAGTTATTTCGTGTATGCCAAAAAGTGGGCAAATTATACCAATTTTTTTTTTTAATAAATTAGCGCTTGAGCTAAAAGAAAGTAACAGAAAAACTCTTCATTACTCATATAAAATCAATTTAAAAAATCAAGTGAAACGCAAGCATTAACCTCCCGCCACAAGCAATAATCGCGAACTGACTACATTTTGACACACGGCTGCCCAAAGTGGATAGGTGAGGTAAACGTTGCTTATTGGTGGTGGCAGTTCAAGAGGGCACCGAAATATTTTTCGATATTGTTTTTGTGAATTATTTTCATGGGTTCAGTATTCTGCATTTACGACTGCAAATTATATTTTGCCTACTGACAGCACAGGAACACGCACTACTGTTCTTACATTGCTGTACAATATAATTAAAACGAAAGCCAGTTGTCCATGCGTAAGAAAATACTGAGAAATCTCGGTATTTACCTGGCTAATGCAAAATTAGCGCGGTGAATGCCCGAGAAAATACGTTTCAGTCCTAAGTTTGGAGGTATTATTGTTTGCTTCGGGTATTATTGTATCCCGAGATATTTCCTGTAGTTCCAAATAACTTTTTAAACTAAAAACGACATATCTCGGGATAATCCGTGAAGGGGTTAAATAAATTCAAGGAGCGACTGGACAAACTTTTTGAGGGAATGGATGTATGAAATTGTTTTTTTTTTGTCTGGTGCTACATAAGCTCATGCTTTCTTTCTTTCTTACATCACATGCCTCCATTACTACTACTAATCTGATTTACTGGCCCACTCTAATTCTCTGTACAGTTGTTCATTGTACTCATCAGAGTCATTAGGCCTATAACACACTCCTAATCTCAACTTGGTTTCCCCAGTGCTTATGTCACACCTAACTAACTCAGCACTGCGCTGTCTACCCATGTCATCAGGATGCACTTCATAGATTTTAATTTTTTTTAACTAACAGCATCACCACTCCTCCCCTTCTATCCTCTCTATCCTTTCTGTACACATTGGACTCCCCAAATCCAATTCTACATTCCTCATCTCTGTGTGCCACCATATCTCTGATATTCCAACCGCATCAGCCTTTGATATCTTCACCAGCACTTCAAATTTATCAAATTTATTTACTACACTCCTAGCATTGGTGTATGTGTACATGCAAGTATAAAGGAACTCCACGACTTAAGTATGGATTGTGTTCTACGGAACGCTACATAAGTGGAATTTCCCCCATGCTTGTGCAGCACTCGCAACTGTGCTCGCTAAATTGATTGAATCAAAAAAGAAAAAAAGAAATGTTCGATGAACATGTAAATAGAATTATTTATTGTATTTATTCAATTTTTTATCTCATGCACAGGAAAAATTACAAAAGCGTGTGATTTAAAAAAATTTCAAAATTATAAAATTACAAAAAAAAAGAGGAGACTGGCATAAGGTCAGTAAGTTTTACCTCTCGAGCATCGTTACCAGAATCAACATCTTCAGCTGATAAGTACGTTGCGTGGAGATTTAGAAGGGATCGGCCACTCAATCTTACAAAAGAACATATTTATGAATAACCAGACAGTGGCTTTTTTCTTTTCATCGTAGAGCAGCATTTTCTTCTTTCACTATCACTGTCTGCAAGTCAGTAAGTTAGATAATTCCTTCTGTTCTTCCTCTATTAACTCCTCCACATCTTTGGCATCAACCTCCAACTGAAGTAGCTCTGCAACCTTTTCAATCTTATCTGTAACCTCTTCATATGATTTGTCTTTTTCAAATCCTTCGAAGCCTTTTACGTGCCGTGGGCATATTTTCTTCCTTGCGCCTTTTAAACAACTTTTAGTTATTTCCATCCAGGCCTTATTAATGTTTAAGATGGCATGATAAGTATTGTTAGATTTCCAAAAGTCTCTTTACATTAAATTTTTCTCATCGTCTGCCGCAGACAATGCCTGAGCAAATGTTGTGTGTAAATAGTATGCTTTTAAATTCAAAATAACAATCTGATCCATAGGTTGGATGAGTGAAGTCATGTTTGGCTGTAGAAATATAACTCTCACGTTCGAATTGAAATCATCGAGATGTGTAGGATGTCTAGGAGCATTATCTAATAGAAGCAAAATCTTGAAATTAACATTGTTGTCTTTACAATATTTTTCAACCTCAGGAATGAAGCAGCATTTAAACCCAATCCTCAAAGATTCAATGCTGCAAATGTTAAAAATTTGCAGTGTTGAATAGCCTCCTTAATCAATACTTTTTTCCAACACATCACAAAATTTCTCTTCAGCTGCAGAATCGGCACCGACAACTTCACCGCATACTTTAATGTTGTGGAAACCAGCACAATGCTTAAACTTATTAAACCACCCATTGCTTGCCACGAATTTGGGTTGGGATTCACCATACTTATCCTTAATATCTTTATAAATACTTGTCGCTTTTGCTTGAATGGTCATTAAACTCAGGGGCACTCGCTTCTGAATCTCCTTTTTGATCTTTATTATTAACAGTTGTTCCATCTTCGGTGGCTTGCGACCCATCTGTTGTCAGGGCCTTTGTCTTACCAGCATTGATCTTCAAACCGTATGGCCGGACAATGCGGGCAATGTCGTAGAGGATGTCCGTGGCTTCAGCGTCGTTACTGGCAAGGATAGCACTATCATCAGCAAACATCAGGTCAGTCACATAGTGATCTTTGTCATATTGTATGCCCTGTCTGTTTCTGAATGCTTGCCTAATAATGGCGTCGACCACGATGTTGAAAAGCAACGGGGAGGCTACATCCCCTTGGCGGACTCCAGTTTGGATGGTAAATTCCTCAGATAAATCGTTCTGGATGCGCACCTGGCTGGTTAAACCGTTGTATGCAGTTTGGAGGAGTGTGATGACTTTTCGAGGTACATGTTCAACCTCTAGTAGTTTCCATAAGGCAGGCCGGTGGACACAGTCGAAAGCAGACTTAAAGTCAATGAAAACAATGACGGTTCGCTGTCCACACCGGATCCTCTCCTCCATCAGCTGACGAATGGCAAAGATTTGATCACAGCATCCTCGCCCGGGTCTAAATCCTGCCTGTTCTTCTCGACTGGTTTGCTCGCGATGTTTTTGCAGTCTTGACTGGATGATCTTCATAAAGACCTTTCCGATGATGGAAAGGAGGCTGATGCCACGGTAGTTCTTGCAGTCCCGGTTATCACCTTTCTTGTGGATCGGTACGATAATGGCTTTCCTCCATGTTAGCGGAATTTGTTCAGTGCACCAGATGGTTTTGAGGAGCGAGTGTAGTCGGCGAAGCAGTACATCTCCCCCGGCTTTGATCGCTTCTGTGGTGACTTGGTCCACTCCTGGTGCCCTGCCATTCTTCAGGGCTTTACCTCTGATACAGGGAAAATAATGGAGTAACTGGTTAGAAAAGCATGAAGGACAAATTAAAAAGGAATACAGTTATACAGTAATCACAGCATGGATTTGTTAAGGGATGATTTTCTTTAACCAATGTGATTAGATACAACAACTATAACAAAGGAAACTGGATGCAAAAAATAATTTTGATATTATATACTTAGATTTCACAAAGCATTTGATACTGTTCCATCTAAGAGACTGCTAAAAACTAAACATAAACAAAAACAAAAACTAAACTAAACTACAAACTAAACATGTGAGACAAACAAAAGAAGCAGTGCAAGCATCACTTTCACTTCTGCCTGCAGTTTTTCTTAATTTATTAGCCTCTGATATTAAGAGTATGAGACCGGCAGAATTACTTAACAACTACAGGTCACTGTTCAAAAAAAGGCCTTTAATTATGGTTGAATTTCAAAGTGTCTGCAATTCGGCATAGACACGATATGAGGGAGTATGTGATGATACCCTTGTCGATCAATTTGGCTCCGGAAAGATTGTGCAAGGCTCAAGGGGTAGAATTTTTTTCAGCCTGGACTGTACTTGTTAACAAAGACTGCTTCTACAGGGATGGGATACACTTAAATAGAAAGGGTGCAAAATATTTGCTGATGCTATCAAGGCAGTGTTAGGTGGGTCGGAAAACTGCTAGCTTGGGGGAATACAAGGACTAATAGATTAACAGTAGCCACTGGCACAGGTGAAAGTGATTCTTGCACTGCTTCTATTGGAATGAGCAGCAGCCTGGAAAACAAGATTCAGGGTATTTCAGAGACTGATGAGAGTAATTGCGATACAAATAAACACATGGGTTGTGTTAATGTAGTTAAGAATAGGAACAGGTGCATGTATACTTGCGTATACACCAATGCTAGCAGTTTGGTAAATAAATTTGATGAATTTGAGGTGTTGCTCAAAACATCAAAGGTAGATATTGTTGGGATATCAGAGACGTGGTGTTACACAGATATAAGGAATGCAGAACTGGAATTTGG
Organism: Mastigoproctus giganteus; assembly: GCF_048544385.1. Lineage (NCBI taxonomy): Eukaryota > Metazoa > Arthropoda > Arachnida > Uropygi > Thelyphonidae > Mastigoproctus > Mastigoproctus giganteus. Next base: position 117,411,204 of record NC_143575.1, on the reverse strand, counting down.
CGAGTACAACGTCTACAGGAAGGATAGACAGAAGGAAGCGAGGAGGGGTTATGTTATTAGTTAAGAAACATAAAATCCAAGGAAGTGTGGGCAGTCGACATCACTGGACAGTGCAGTGTCTAATCAGTTTGGTGTGACATAAGCATTGGGAGATCAAAATTGAGAGTAGGAGTGTGTTATAGGCCTAATGACTCCGATGGGTATAACAGAAAACTGTACAGGGAAATAGAGTGGGCCAGTAAATCAGAGAGTCTTATAATGGGGGATTTTAATTTCCCAGATATTGACTGGAATTTGTAGTTTGGTCACTCACACACTACAAAGGCTTTTGTGGATTTATTGGATAATTGTTTTCTACATCAGCATGTTTGGGAGGCAACTAGAGGGAGCAATACCCTTGATGTGATTATCAGTGGTGATTCTTCATGCATTAAGAATCTGCAGATAAAGGAACCACTATGTGGCAGTGATTACAGTGTGCTGAAGTGGGATTTCCTCAAAGAGGTAACTACCATCAGGGGTAAAGGGAAGGGTTTTTGCTACAATGGTCTGAGACTATTTAAATTCTATACGGTGTGATCAACTGATGATGTTACAAACAGCAAATTAAAAATGGGAGGCAATCAAAGAATGAACCCTGGAAGCTAGTAGGCTTTACATACCAAATAAGAAATATTCTTCAAGGTTTAGGCCTACATGGATGTCAGATGAACTAATGAGACATGTGGCAGAGAAGCAAAATGCATGGGATTCATATAAATTAATGAGTGACATGGAAGCCTATGATAGATATAAGCTGGTCTGTAATTAAGTGACAAAGGAGATTAGGCAGGCAAAGGGAGATTATGAGAAATCTTTGGCAAAGGTTGCAAAGAAAAACAGCAAAGAGTTCTTTACCTATGTAAACTCTAGAAGGAAAGGGATGAATGAGATTGGTCCACTAGATATTTATGGTTCAGCTGTTTATGATCGTGCTAAGGTGGCTAACAAACTAAACGATTATTTTGCATGTACATTCACACATGAGTTGTTCAGGGAGGGGGAATGCCAGAGGTGAATTAAACTCTGACAGTGAGCTAGATAATTTTGTAATAACTGAGAGTAAAGTGGAGGAGAAATTGTTGAAGATAAACACAAGAAAGGCACCTGGGGTGGATGGGATCAATCCAGTTATATGAAAGGAGACAGCAAAGGAAGTAAAAAAACCCTTAGCCATAATTATGAGAGCTTCTTTGGACTCAGGAGAGGTACCCATAGACTGGAGATGTGCAAATGTGACCCCAGTTCACAAAGGAGGATCAAAGGGATGGGATTCTACAGGGATGGGATACACTTAAATAGAAAGGGTGCAAGAATATTTGCTGATGCTATCGAGGCAGTGTTAGGTGGGTCAGAAAACTGCTAGCTTGGGGGGAGACAAAGACCAGTAGATTGACAGTAGCCACTGGCAGAGGTGAAAGAGATTCTTGCACTGCTTCTATTAGAATGAGCAGAAGCCTGAAAAACAAGATGCATGGTATTTCAGAGACTGCTGGGAGCCATTGCGGTACAAGTAAACACATGGGTTGTGTTAGGGTAGCTAAGAATAGAAACAGGTGCAGGTATACTTGCGTGTACACCAATGGTAGGAGTTTAGTAAATAAATTTGATGAATTTGAGGTATTGCTCAAAACATCGAAGGCAGATATTGTTGGGATATCAGAGACGTGGTGTCACACAGATATAAGGGATGCAGAACTGCAATTTGGGGAGTACAACGTCTACAGAAAGGATAGACAGGATAGGAAGGGAGGAGGGGTTATGCTATTAGTTAAGAAACACATAAAAACCAAGGAAGTGAAGCCAGTCGACATCGCTGGACAGTGCAGTGTGGAGTCAGTTTGGTGTGACATAAACATTGGGAGATCAAAATTGAGAGTAGGAGTGTGCTATAGGCCAAATGACTCTGATGAGTATAATAAGGAACTGTACAGGGAAATAGAGTGGGCCAGTAAATCAGAGTGTCTTATAATGGGAGATTTTAATTTCCCAGATATTGACTGGAATTTGGGGGCTGGTTACTCACACACTAGCAGGAATTTTGTGGATTTATTGGATGATTGTTTTCTACATCAGCATGTTCGGGAGGCAACTAGAGGGAGTAATACTCTTGATTTGATTATCAGCAGTGATTCTTCATGCATTAAGAATCTGCAGATAAATGAACCACTAGGTGGCAGTGATCACAGTGTGCTGAAGTGGGATTTACTCAAAGAGGTAACTACCATTAGGGGTAAAGGGAAGGGTTATTGCTTCCGTAAAGGCGACTACGATGGACTGAGACAGTATTTAAATTCTATACAGTGGGACCAACTGATGATGTTACCAACAGCAAAATCAAAATGGGAAGCATTCAAAGAACTTATCTTGGAAGCTACTAGGCTTTACATACCAACTAAGAAATATTGTTCAAGGTTTAGGCCAAAATGGATGTCAGATGAACTAATGAGACATATGGCAGAGAAGAAAAATGCATGGGATACATACAAATTAACACATGACACAGAAGCCTATGATAGATACAAGTTGATATGCAACCAAGTTACAAAGGAGGTTAGGCAGGCGAAGGCAGATTACGAGAAATCCTTGGCAAGGGATGCAAAGAAAAACAGCAAAGAGTTGTTTACTTATGTAAACTCTAGAAGGAAGGGGATGAATCAGATTGGTCCACTTGATATTGATGGGTCAAGTGTTGATGATCCTGCTCAGGTAGCTAACAAACTAAATGAATATTTTGCATCGACATTTACACATGAGGAGTTATTCAGCGAGGGGAATGCCAGAGGTGTATTCCACTCTAGCAGTAAGCTACAGAATCTTGAAATAACTGGGAGTAAAGTGGAGGAGAAACTGTTGAAGATAAACACAAGAAAGGCACCCGGGGTGGATGGGATCTATCCAGTTATATTAAAGGAGGCAGCAAAGGAAGTAAGCAAACCCTTAGCCATAATTATGGGAGCTTCCTTGGACCCAGGGGAGGTACCCATAGACTGGAAATGTGCAAATGTGACCCCAATTCACAAAGGAGGATCAAAGGCTGACACAAGTAATTATAGACCTGTGAGCTTAACTTCTGTTCCAGGAAACTTAATGGAGGCACTGGTTAAAGAAGCACTGCAGGATCATTTAGACAAGACTTTAGTTATAGCTCAGACACAGCATGGTTTTGTTAAGGGGAGGTCTTGCCTAACCAACTTGATTGGATACTATGATGCAGTCACAAAAGAACTGGATGCAGGGAATAACTTTGATATTATATACTTGGATCTTAGAAAGGCTTTTGATACTGTTACACATGGAAGACTGCTACACAAATTGGAGCAGTGTGACATTGGAGGCAAATTGCTGCTATGGATAAAGGGGTGGTTGAGGGGGAGAAGACAGAGAGTGGTAATCAATGGACACTGCTCATCGTGGACTGATGTTATTAGTGGAGTCCCTCAGGGCTCAGTGTTGGGTCCATTATTGTTTTCTGTATTTATAAATGATATTGATGATGGTATATCGGGCTTAATGTCCAAGTTTGCAGACGATACAAAGGTTGGCAGGGTTGTCAAGGACACTACTGACACTATGCTGCTGCAACAGGATCTGGAAAGGTTGAGCAGATGGGCTGAGAGGTGGCAAATGAAGTTTAACATTGACAAATGTAAAGTACTACACATGGGAAACAGCAACCCCAGAGCAACGTATCAACTCTGTGGTACTACACTGACAGTGGTAGAGAATGAAAGGGACTTGGGGGTGGTTGTGCAGGCAGATATGAAGTTCTCTGAGCAGTGCAGACAGGCTGCAAGAGTAGCTCATGGAGTATTGTCAATGATATACAGGAATTTTTCCAGCAGGGATAAGGAGGTGATTATTCCATTGTATAAGGCGATGGTCAGGCCACACCTTGAGTACTGTATACAGGTCTGGAGGCCTCATATCAAGAAGGATGTAGAGCTGCTGGAACGAGTACAGAGAAGGGCAACAAGATTAGTGAATGGAACAAAGGGGCGCTCTTACGAAGAAAGGCTTAAGTTTTGCAAATTACAGTGTCTGGAGACTAGGCACCAGCGTGGTGATCTGATAGAGGTGTATAAAGCCTTGAATGGTTTAAGCATGCTCAATGCTGATGGGATTCTTCCTCTAGCTCAGAAAAATCACCTGAGAGGGCATAAATTCAAATTGAGGAAAGACAGATGTAGGATAGACGTGCGGAAATTTGCCTTTAGCCAGCGGGTGGTTGGTTGGTGGAACAGATTTCCATCCCTTGTGGTGGAGGTTGATAGCCTAAATAAGTTTAAGGCTCAGCTGGACAGGTATTTTGAACGAACAGAGGGGTGAAGTGGAAGTGGGTTTTTTTTTTTTTTTTTTTGGCTGATGCTGCATAAGCTTGCTTTCTTGCATCAAATGCCTCTACTAATGCTAATGCTAATAGCACCTGAATGCTGTTTTGTGATCACTGTTGATCTTAAGTGCGCTGATCCTTTGACATGTTCTTTTATATGTGCACAGTCCTTGAAAATAGTATTCACTGTTGAAGTAGCGAGACCTAATTCCCTTGCAATAGATGACAAACGTTTTCCTGCTTCCTACTTTTTTAATCATTTTCATCTTCATTTCTAAATCAGATTTGTTGCGTTTCCTGGCAGTACCGCCACTTTCATTTTTCGTTAGTCGCTTTCCCTTCATCATTGTAATACGTCAATAGGAATGAAGAGAAGTTTCTGAAAATTTGTTTTTATATGATTGAAGATTTCAGTGAAGGGGAAAACATTTCACCCTAATAGCGTAAAACCCACACAATTGCAGTTATCGGTATTATTGCAAATGCAATAAGATCGAGTTTACTACCCGTTTATAATTAGATGCACTAACAGAAAAGCCCAATAAACTGGAAAGGGCAAATTGTTTTTATTTTATTGTCATGACCTCCAGAAACGTGCTTTAGAAAAATGTCACAAAGGCATTCAAAATTGATTCTTATAACAAGAACATATGATAACGATGAAAGGCTAGTGCAATTTCAAATATAAATATGACCTTTTAGCTTAGTAATATAGCAAAATTTTCAACTTCCAAGAACTTGGAACAAATTTAAAAAAAAAAAAAAAAGTGTTATTAGGTTCACATTACGATATTTTCATGATACCTCCATTTATTCCTACAGGTTTCAAAATACGTTTCCACGATTTTTTTAAGTTTGCACTGGCTGGCAAAAACTTACGCAAAGTCGAATTTCCGTAAGTCATTCCTGTATATGCACCTGTTCTTACTCTTAGTTACCCTAACATAACCCATGTATTTACTTGTTCCATGATGACTCCCAGCAGCCCTTGAAATCCCCAGTACATCGCTTTCTTGTCCGCTGCTCATTCCAATAGAAGCAATACAAGAATCAGTTTCACCCCTGCCTGTAGGTACCGTTAATCTATAATCTATGAATTTCCCCCAAGCTGGCAGTTTTCTGACCCACCTAACACAGTCTTGATAGCATCGGCAAATATACTTGCACCCTTCTATTTAATTGTATCCCATCCTTGTAGAAACAATCTCTCTTGTTAACAAGCACAGACCACGCTGAAAAAAATTTTATCCCACAAGCCTTGCACAATCTCTCCAGGGCCAAATTGATTGACAAGGCTCTCATCATCTACTCCCTCCTATTGTGTCTGGGCAGAATTGCACTTTCATCATATTTATCCCTAACTCACATCAACATAAGATAAGAACCATTGCAGGATGGTTTTGGGGGGGATGCTGCAAAATATATAAAAGAACAAACAGGCAATTAAGAAAAGTGGAATTTTGAAATGTGCCTGGATAGGCAGTTTTTAGCAATGGGGAAGTTATGAATAATAGGATTTTTTGTTGTCTTTTTTGTAGATGGCGAAAAAGCCAACTTCCCTGCATCGTTTAATTTATAATAATAGCAGATAGTTATAACTGGAAAAAAAAAAAAAACCTTCATTGTTGAGGGTGAGGGCAAAGAGGAATATGCCATCAGCAAATGGAAGGCTAAATGTAGAGGTTCAATAGCTGTTGCAGATGCATTATAACATTGGGCTTCTGAAACAATATAACATAGTACACATACCTGTGAAACATTTTCCCCTTCCTCTCCCCATCCTCTAAATTGGGCCACCAAGTAATCCAGTTTTGGAAGAGTGATAGGAGCTACAAATGATGTAATCAATCTCAAGGTTAGCTGACATGATCCAGTGCTCACAGGTTATTATAGAAGTCCTGATGGAAATTTAGAAATGCTGATCCAGTGATTGAGGGGCTCAGTTCCAACACAATGCTTTGACCCTTGATTCAGCAAGATGAGGGATCCTTTCTTGGATTGCTTGCCCACGCTAAATCATCGATTAGGCTGCTCGCCTGATAAAGCCAGCTGTGCTGATTCCATATCCCTTCCATAGTACAAGGGACAGGATTCAGACCAATTTAGGTACAGGTATAGTGTTTGGGTAGCTCTGATATCCAGTTCAGAATGCATTTATTTCTTGCAAATAGTGATATCCCTTTTGGCTGTGTTGGGGAGCCCAGGCACTTTACAAAATTAAACTCTCATGAATCCTGATAATGTAAACTTTTCTTCTGGGGCTTCAACTAGGAAAAATTTGATTTTGATATCACCCATAACTGAAGCAGGTCTTATATGTAGGTTCCTGATTATGCATTCTAATACCCAGGAACCTATTGGACTATTGGAATAGTCCAATAGGTTTCTGGGTATTAGAATGCATAATCAGGAATATTGTATATAATATCTGAATTACTGGCCCACTCTATTTCTCTGTACAATTGTTCATTGTAGTCATCAGAGTCATTAGGCCTATAGCACATTCCATTATAGTTCTCTGTTATATCGGTTGAAGTAACTCCAAGTGTGTGTTTATGTGTGTGTGTGGGGGGGGGTGAATTGGTCAAATTGAACCGTGCTTGTGTGACGGAGAAGTAAGCAATTAAACAAATGAGGCAGATGTGTCAGTCAGCAAAGGGAGAATAAATGACTATCAATATCGGTTGAAGTAGCTCCAAGTGTGTGGGGGGAACTATTGGCTCATTTCTTCGGCCTCCCATACAGTGCTACGTTCGCTACACTCTGCTAATTTCAGAGACTCCGGTCTGATGCTACAGTAAGTTGTCAATACCTGAATTTATTCTTTCATCTTAAGTTTACTTGTTCAAATTTCAAACTGGGCATTTTGTCTTCTTTCAAACTTTCACTCATTTTTTATTTGACAGAATTTATCTGTTTTATTTTAGCATAATTCTGCATTTTGCTTTTATTTATTTATTTTAGAATTATAATCCGGTCTTTTTTGGGCTGGCTATGATGTATACATTTTGTACGTTTACATCATAACAGAAACAGAGACTTGTTTATTGTGGTAGTTACTTCGGTTTTGGCTGCCAGCCCCTTGAAAACGTAGTTAAAATCTTAGGACCTACAGCATTAAGTATTATTTTATTATTTTCAGTTATTTTTATGTTAATCTTAATGTTATTATTTATTTTCAGGTAGTCTGCTTTTACTTTTTTTAATTTTATAATAAATTAATTTAATTTTTTTTTTTTTTTTTTTTGGCTGATGCTGCATAAGCTTGCTTTCTTGCATCAAATGCCTATGCTAATACTTTGCAGGCGTTTTTAATTTATTCCATTGTTTACGGCTCCAGCAGATTAAGAAGTTTTTCTTAAATTTTTACCATTTTATTGACTTAATTAGCATATTAATTTTCTAGAAGTAGCTTAAATTCCTAGCTACAATGCTTAGTTTATTTTTAACTTAGATAAAGATTTTGTGGGTTATTATTTTGAACTTAGATAGAGATTTTGTGGGTTATTACTTTGAACTTAAATAGAGATTTTTTGTTTTATTACTTAGTATCGGTAAAACTTGTACCATTTAGAACTTGTTGCCATTGTGTAGTATCGATATGGAATAGCTATATATATATCTCGAACTTGATAGCGTAAGGCATAACGTAAAACTAGATAGCGTAATACGTGGCTCTACAATAGGAATCTGTTAGCTTAGTATAGTATAGGCAATTACTCAGTTAAATATATAAATCCTTTTAATTTTTATTGTTAACTAAATTGTATTTAAACGGAAATCATGCCCCAGACTAGAGCAGCAAAGCAACTCGTGCAAAGTAGCAGAAGTGCTGTGGTTTGTGGGAGAACCATAAGGGATGATTCTCCAATGTATCACAGTCTAAAAAAATGTGCAAAATGCGATATGTTTGTGGATCTATCTCGAACAGGACATGATCTAGCCATGGAAGATGTCTTTGTGTGTGTGTAGGTGCAGAGAATGTGAAGAAATTAGGCGCCCAACTCAATGTTCTGATGGGAGCTTGAAGAAACATGTGGGTGCCCTCGAAGGAATTAAAATGGAGGACCATCAAGTTTTCAGCTGCCCAACTCAATGCCAGAGCACACTCTTATGCACCAGGCAACTTACAGGACAAAATGTGCTGGTCCCACAGGAGCTAGTTATTGTTGGCGATTCAGTTGTCAGGGAAATTGGAAATATATTTTGCAAAAAGGATAGGTGAAATAGGACCAGGGTATGTCTGCCAGGAGGTGATGTTGATGATGTTGTAGAATAGATATCTTTTAAGGGCACAAAAGGTGATATCGTTGTACACATTGGCACTAATTACATTAACTGTAGATCTGATTTACTAAGCAAGTACAGGTCAATGCTGAAAAAAAGTCACACGTTTGGGTTAAATTTCAAAGTGTCTGCGATCCTGCCCAGGCACGATAGGAGGGAGCATATGATGAGAGCCTTGTCAATCAATTTGCCCCTGAAGAGATTGTTCAGGGATCATGGGGTAGAATTTTTCTCAGCATGGTCTGTGCTTGTTAAGGGAGATTGCTTCTACAGGGATGGGATACACTTAAATAGAAAGGGTGCAAGAATATTTGCTGATGCTATCAAGATAATGTTAGGTGGGTCGGAAAACTACTAGCTTGGGGGGATTCACAGTCTAATAGATTAACAGTAGCCGCAGGCAGAGGTGAAAATGATTCTTGCACTTCTTCTATTGGAATGAACAGCAGCCCGGAAAGCCAGTTGCTGGGGATTTCAGGAACTGCTAGGGGTCATGAAACAAGTAAATAAATGAGCTGTGTTAGAGTACAAGAGTAAGAACAGGTGTATGTATACTTTGCATGTACACCAAGGCTAGGAGTATAGTAACTAAATTTGATGAATTTAAAGTGCAGGTTAAGACATCCAAGGTGGATATTTTTGGGATATCATTGACGTGGTGCCACTCAGATATAAGGGATGCAGAATTGGAATTTGGGAAGTACAATGTGTACAGAAAGGATACACAGGATAGAAAGGGAGGAAAGGTTGTGCTGTTAATTAAGAAATACATAAAATCTAAGGAAGTTCATCCAGTTCACATAGATGGACAGTGTAATGTTGAGTCAGTTTTGGTGTGACATAAGCACTGGGAAAGCAAAAATGAGGACATGAGTTGTATTAGGCCTAATGACTCTGATGAGTACAATGAATGATTATACAGAGAAATAGTGGGCCAGTAAATCAGAGTGTCTTATAATGGGAGATTTTAATTTCCCAGATATTGACTGGATTTTGGGGGCTGGTTACTCACACACTAGCAGGGCTTTTGTGGATTTATTGGATGATTGTTTTCTACATCAGCATGTTCGGGAGGCAACTAGAGGGAGTAATACTCTTGATTTGATTATCAGCAGTGATTCTTCATGCATTAAGAATCTGCAGATAAATGAACCACTAGGTGGCAGTGATCACAGTGTACTGATGTGGGAATTACTTAAAGATGTAACTATCATCAGTGGTAAAGGAAAGGGTTTTGCTTTCATAAAGGCAGCTGCAGTGGTCCTAGAAATTTTTTAGGTTCTGTACAGTGGGACCAACTGATGTGTTACTAACAGCAAATTCTAAATGGGAAGCATTGAAAGAAGTAATTTTGGAAGCTACTAGGCTTTTCGTTCCAACTAAGAAATACTGCTCTAGTTTCCGGCCCATGTGGATATCAGATAAAGTTATGAGCCTTGTGGCAGAGATGAAAAATGCATGGAATGCACATAAATTGTCAGACGACACAGAAGCCTGCGGTAAATACAAGCTAGTCTGTAATCAAGTCACAAAGGAGGTTAGGCAAGTTATGAGAAATCTTTGGCAAAAGATGCAAACAAAAACAGCAAAGACTTCTTTACTTATATAAACTCTAAAAGGAATAGGATGAATCAGATTGGTCCATTTGAAATCAGTGGTTTGAATGTAGATGATTATTCTCAGATAGCTGCTGAATTAAATGAGTATTTTGCATCTACATTCACACATGAGGAATTATTCAAGGAGGAGAGGGCCAAGTGTTTATCAAACGCTAATAGTAAGTTAAATGTTTTTGTAATAACTGAGAACAAAGTGGTGGAGAAATTGTTGAAGATAAATATAAGGAAGGAACCTGAGGTAGATGGGATCTATCCAGTTATATTAAAGGAGGCAGCAAAGGAAGTAAGCAAACCATTAGCCTTAATTATGAGAGCATCCTTGAACTCAGGGGAAGTCCCCACGGACTGGAGATGTGCAAATGTATCTCCAATTCACATAGGGGAATCAAAGGGTGACACGAGTAATTACAGACCTGTTAGTTTGACTTCTGTTCCAGGGAAAATAATGGATTCACTGTTTAAAGTATTGCAGGATCATCTAGAAAAGACAGCAATAATAATTCAGACACAGCATGGGTTTGTCAAGGGGGAGTGTTGTCTCACCAATTTGATTGGATACTATGATGTGGTCACAAAGCAATTGGATGCAAAAATAATTTCGATATCATATACAGTAAAACTTCGGTTTTCCGGAATAATTTGAAAGGCTGATTTTCTTTTCCTTTTTTTTATTAATGGTAGTACAGTTCTAGTGATCACGTTTGCAAATTGAATTTTGATTATAATAGGCAAAAGATCGAGTTTACTATCCGTTTAAAACAGATTGTACAAAAAAAAGCCCAAATAAACTGAAAACTACAAATTGAATTGTTTTTATTTTTTTATGGTTGTGACCTCTAGAATTCTATGTGGCCTTCAGAAATGTGCTTTAGAAAAATATCACAGAGACTACTGGGTTTTCTCGGAAACCATGAGATAATTTCAGATTAGTTTAGCTCTAGATTCAGTCAGAATAATATCGGCCTGAAACTGTGCTATTTATTATTATTTAATTTTTTTTTTTCTATTTTTTTACAGTAAAATGTGAATGAAATGAAAATGCATAGTATTAACATTGCAACAAAAAACAGAAATTATTAATCAAATTAGAAAAATTGAAAATTTAGGAAATCTCTGCAAAGAGTTTAATGTGGTGACTTCAACAATTTGCGACATCAAGAAAAATTCCAATGCCACGACAGAATTTGTGTCAATTATGGATAGTGAAGGAGGATCTAGCAGTAATAAGACAATGTCGAAACTTAAAAATGCGACTTTAAAGTGTGCACTTAATTTGTGGTTTCTTCAGAAGTGAAGTTTAGGTGAACCAGTGTCTGGCCCAATGTTGTGTGAAAAGGTATTGGATTTTAATCAGAAATTAAGAGGTAATGAAGATTTTAAGGCAAGCACAAGTTGGCTGAAAAACTTTAAACTGAGACACAGTATACGTGAACTAGATATTCAAGGCGAGAAACTATCTGCAGACAAATTGGCAGCGGTGTCCTTTGAAAAAGGCTTTTAATGGATTGAGCTGTTTCAATACTGATGGGATTCTTCCTCTTGCTCAGAATAATCACCTGAGAAGGCATAAATTCAACTTGAGGAAAGACAGTTGTAGGAGAGATGTGCGGAAGATTTTTTTGTAGTTGTAATTCAACTCTTAACGACTTTTCTCCTTTGTGAAAAGGAGAAAAGTCGTTAAGAGTTGAATTACCAAAAGTTTTAGTTTTTCATTACCGGCCACCCTAAACATTTATTGCTTTTAAAAGTCAGTGTCTTTTTTGGCAAACATTTAAAAAAATAGACCTGTTTCATCAACGTTGAATATATATTGTCTTTGGGTTCGGAGTCCTCCGTAATTTTTTTTTCAAAACTTTCTTTCCAATGGGTACAGTCTTCTTTGGTTACAACTCCACTTCCACCACAGATAACTTTTTCTACTAAGCCATGGAGCTTTTTAAATTTGTCCAGCCAACCAGAACTAGCTTGGAATATTTTATGCCCCAGAAAAGATACATACTCCACAGCCATTTTCTCTTATTAATGGCCCTGATATCGGCATGTTTCGTTCTCAAATCAATTTCATCCACTTAAAAACGGCTTCGACTACATCATCTTCTTACCGGTATAATTTTGCATGCTTCTGACTGGCTCTCTTTTCCTCAAATAGTTTGAGAATCGAAACATGGCTTTTCAGAATGGTTGACACACTACTGGCAAGGATACCAAAATTTAAAACAATTTCTTTTTTTTTTTAATGTCCTGATCTACACTTCCACTTTTTCCAGTACACTCAAGGATTTCCTCTTAGACATTGTAAGGTTACTTGCACAGCAGCTAAAACAGCGGTGATTAAGAGACCACTTTTTTCTACTGTGTAAACAAAGAGGGGCAAAATTTAGTGAAAGTGTCGATGACTCATTTCAGCGAAACAGCAGATGAATTTCCAGGATAAAGGAAAATCACTCTCTTGTAATTCTATAATATCATGCTTACGGTAAAAAATAGTCTGCATCGGGAATAAGCCTTAATCTTTGCCAGTGGCTGTGGACACATAGATAGCTGTTGACCAGCGTGACTTCTTGATAGTGTAGGTTTTACGGACACCACTAAATTGTGGAATGTTTTAGCTCTAAATTTATGCTTTCTACACCATCAGCTTTATTGCCTAAAGGCGAGAGATGCAAACAATGCGTAACCATGTCTCGAAATCAATTCATTATGTGGTAATTTTCTTCATTGTACAGAAACTATTTTCAATGTAATGACCAGGGGAAAATTAAAAAAAATTTGCTATATGTTCATTAAAGAGAAGTCCGTCTGAATATATATATATATATATATATATATATAAATTTTATGTAAACGTTGTGTATTACAATTAAAAGGCATTGTCTGGCTCTTTAGCTAATGAGAGGCGAAATTTGGAAGGTAATTCGCACTAGCATTAGTTGATGCAAGAAAGCAAGCTTATTGAGCATCAGCCAAAAAAAAAAAAAAAAAAAACTCTTCCCATTTCAGACGTCCAGTCACTCCAAATGTTTGTTTAGTTCAGCCTTAAATTTATTTAAGCTATCAACTTCCACAACAACAAATGGAAGTCTGTTCCAGCATTCAACCACCTGCTGGCTGGCTAAAGGCAAACTTCTGCACATCTATTCTACAATTGTCTTTCCTCAATTTGAATCTATGCCCCTCAGTTTTTTAATCTGAGCAAGCGGAACTATCCCATCAGCATTGAGCCTGCTCAAACTATTCAAGGTCTTGTACACCTTAATCAGATCACCTCACAGTTGCAAAGTCTCCAGATGCTGCAACTTGCAGAATTTAAGCCTCTCCTGGTAACACAACTCCTTTGTCCCACTCACCAATCTTGTTACCCTTCTCTGTACTTGTTCTAGCAACTCTACATACTTCCTAAAATGAGGCCTCCAGACCTGTATGCAGTAATCAAAGTGTAGCCTGACCATTGCCTTATACAAAGGTATAATCACCTTCTTGTCCCTGCTGGCAAAATTCCTATATATCATTGACAAAACTCCATGACCTGATCTGGCAGCCCATTTGCACTGCTCAGAGAACTTCATATCCAACTTTTTTTCGTTTTTTTTTTTTATGTAAACCCCAAACACGAGAGGTATTAGAACCTATAGTACTTAGTACCGTGCTTGGGATGGAGGTTGAGATGATGAAAGAAGATATTTGTTGACATTGGACTTGAACTCCTGTAGACTGTAATTTTCAGGAAATACGTATGAAGGAAGGTTGTTCCAGAAAACGGCAGTTGAATGAATAAACGAGGAAGATGAAAAGTTGGTTCTGTGAGTTTGAACTTGGACAGTAAACGGATGTTGGCTGGTGGCTTCACATGTTCAGACTGTTTTGAAAGAGAGAGAGCGGTAATAATAGAAGCCTATTCAGAAGAACAGTGCTCATGGAAGTATCTGTAGAAAAGGCATACAGCAGAAACAGTACGTCAATAAGACAGCGAGTGGAGAGACTGTTAGAGATGAATCATTAATTAATATAACTGCCCTCTTCTGAATGGAATCAAGAAGCCTGAAATAGGTTTTGGGGGTACCACCACAGATGTGGGAACAATATTCCATGGTAGGGCAGATTTGAGAGCGAAAGAGAAAACCAAGTTTTTTAGATGCAGAGGAAGCAATATTTGTAATGTGCTTGTGCCAAGAGAGATTAGAAGTCAGGGTAATCCCTAAAAGATATATATCATTTTGCCTAGAAATCAGAGTGTCACCAAAGATAAGCATAGGAGTAGAAGAATCCTTTTTGCGAGATATAAGACAAGACTGTGTTTTAGAAGAGTGGAAATCAACTAAGTTGTCTTTGCCCCACTGGAGAATTACCTAAAGATCGGCATTTAAGTAATTGGTAACAGATTTTCGAGAAGTAGAAGCTGATTGAGCAGGGCAAGTTTCTCAAAATGGAAAGTGGAATGCAATGTGCTGTCATCAGAAAAACTATGGATAGAATTTCCAGTCAATGGAAGAAGGTCATTAATATACAAGAGGAAAAGAGTGGGAGAAAGAACTGAACCTTGGAGTACACCGGCATTAGTGGAGAAGTTAGAAGAGAGAGAGAGCCATCTACCATCACCCTCAGTGAGCAATCAGAGAGAAAACTGAATAACCAATTACAAAAAAAAGTTGAAAAACAATAAGACGGAAGTTTGTTTAGAAGACCTTTATGCCAAACACAATCATAAGCCTTTGAGATGTCAAGAGCAGCTACTTGTGTTTCACCGAACATTTCCATTGAATTAGTCCATAAATGGGTAACAAAAGCCAGAATATCACCAGTGGATTGACACTGACGGAATCCATACTGGCAATCGTTGATCAGACGGAAGGTTTCTAGGTAGTTTAAAAGTTGGCGGTTAATTGAATTCTCCATTACTTTAGAAAGAGTAGAAGTAATTGCAATGGGACGATAATTGGATGGGAGGGATTTGTCACCCTTTTTAGGAACTGGCTGGATATGAGCAAATTTCCAAGCAGAAGGAAAAATGCCTTTGGAATAATTTAATTAAGCAGAACTTAAGCCTTTCTTTGTAAGATCAACCCTTTGTTCCATTCACTAATCTTGTTGCCCTTCTCTGTACTTGTTCAAACTACATCCTTCTTGAAATGAGGTCTCCAGACCTGTATACAGTACTCAAGGTGTGGCCTAACCATTGTCTTATACAAGGGAATAATAACCTCCTTATCCCTGCTAGAAAATTTCCTGTATATCATTGAAAAAACACCGTGACTACTCTTGCAACCCATCTGCACTGCTCAGAAAACTTCATATCTGCCTGCACAATTACCCCCAGGTCCTTTTCATTCTCTACCACTGTCAGTGTAGGACCACAGAGTTGATACGTTACTCTGGAGTTACTGTTTCCCATATGTAGTACTTTACATTTGTCAATGTTAAACTTCATTTGTCACCTCTCAGCCTATCTGCTCAACCTTTCCAGATCCTGTTACAACAACATATTGTCAGTAGTGTACTTAACAACCCTAAAACCTTTGTATCATCTGAAAACTTGGGTGTTAAGATTGATATACCATCATCAATATCATTCATAAATACAGAAAACAACGATGGACCCAACAGTGAACCATGAGGGACACCACTGATAACATTAGGTCACGATGAGCAGTGTCCATTGATTACAGTCTCTGTCTTCTACCCCTCAACCATCCCTTTATCCATAGCAGCAATTTGCCTCCAATGCCACACTCCTCCAATTTGTGCAGCTGTCTTCCATGTGCAACAGTATCAAACGCCTTTCTAAGAATAGCATTAGCATTAGCAGAGGCATTTGATGCAAGAAAGCAAGCTTATGCAGCATCAGCCAAAAAAAAAAAAAAAAAAACTTCCACTTTGCTCCTCCGTTTATTCGAAATACCTGTCCAGCCGAGCCTTAAATTTATTTAGGCTATCAACTTTCACAAGGCATGGAAATCTGTTCCCCCAACCGACTACCCGCTATCTAAAGACAAATTTCCGCACATCTATCCTACATCTGTCTTTCCTCAATTTGAATTTATGCCCTCTCAGGTGATTATTCTGAGCAAGAGGAAGAATCCCATCAGCACTGAGCATGCTGAAACCATTCAAGGCTTTATACACCTCTGTCAGATCACCTAGCTGGTGCCTAGTGTCCAGACACTGTAATTTTCAAAATTTTAAGCCTTTCTTCGTAAGAGCAACGCTTTGTTCCATTCAATAATCTTGTTGCCCTTCTCTTTACTCATTCCAGCAGCTCTACATCCTTCTTGAAAGGAGGCTTCCAGATCTGTATACAGTACTCAAGGTGTGGCCTGACCATTGCCTTATACAATGGTCATATACAATACTATATAATATACAATATAAGATCCAAATATATAACATCAGAGTCATTCCCTGCATCCAGTTCTTTTGTGACTGTATCATAGTATCCAATCAAATTTGTCAGGCAAGACTTTCCCTTAACAAAACCATGCTGTGTCCGAGCTATAACTGAAGTCTTGTCTAGATGATCCTGCAGTGCTGCTTTAACCAGTGCCTCCATTAATTTTCCTGGAACAGAAATTACACTCACAGGTCTATAATTACTTGTGTCAGCCTTTGATCCTCCTTTCTGAATTGGGGTCACATTTGCACATCTCCAGTCTATGGGTACCTCCCCTGAAGGCGCCTCCGTAGCCTGGTGGGAAGGAGCAGCAGTGTGTAGCACACGCTTCTTGATTACACCGGGGTTCGAGCCCGTCACCACCAAATACGGAGGATGTGGAAAGGTCAGGGAATGACCACCACATATTCCCAGAGCAATATGGCCTTAGTTGCTAATGCTCCTAAAAACCAAAATAACAAACAAACAACAACCTCCCCTGAGTCCAAAGAAGCTCTCATAATTATGGCTAAGGGATTGCTTACTTCCTTTGCTGCCTCCTTTAATATAACTGGATAGGTTCAATCTACCCCGGGTGCCTTTTTTATGCTTATCCTCAACAATTTCTCCTCCACTTTCCTCTCAGTTATTACAAAATCATCTAGCTCACTAGATTGCTTCACCTCTGGCATTCCCCTTCCCGAATATCTCCTCATGTGTGAATGTAGATGCAAAATACTCTTTTAGTTTGTTAGCCACCTGAGCAAGATCATCAACAGTTGAACCATCAATAACCAGTGGACCAATCTGATTCATCCCTTTCCTTCTAGGATTTACACAGGTAAAGAACTCTTTTCTGTTTTTCTTTGCATCATTTTCCAAATATTTCTCATAATCTGGCTTTGCCTGCCTAATCTCCTTTGTGACTTGGTTACAGACCAGCTTATATCTATCATAGGCTTCCATGTCACCCATTAATTTATATATATCCCATTCATTTTTCTTCTCTGCCATATTGAAACTCATTAGTTCATCAGACATCCATTTAGGCCTAAACCTTGAACAGTATTTCTTACTTGGTATGTTAAGCCTAGTAGCTTTCAATACAAATTCTTTGAATGCTTCCCATTTTGAATTTGCTGTTGGTAACATCATCAGTTGGTCCCACTGTATAGAATTTAAATACTGTCTCAGACCATCCGAGTCGCCTTTATGAAAGCAAAACCCTTCCCTTTACCCCTGATGGTAGTTACCTCTTTGTGTAAATCCCACTTCAGCACACCGTGATCACTGCTACCTAGTGGTTCCTTTATCTGCAGATTCTTAATGCATGAAGAATCACTACTGATAATCAGATCAAGATTATTACTCCCTCTTGTTGCCTCCCGAACATGCTGATGTAGAAAACAATCATCCTATAAATCCACAGAAGTGTGATTCTCCTTACTGGTGTGTGAGTGACCAACCCACAAATTCCGGTCAATATCTGGGAAATTAAAATCCCCCATTATAAGACTCTGATTTTACTGGCCCACTCTATTTCCCTGTACAGTTTCTTATTATACTCATCAGAGTCATTAGGCCAATAGCACACTCCTACTCTCAATTTTGATCTCCCAATGCTTATGTCACACCAAACTGACTCGACACTGCACTGCCCAGTGATGTTGACTGGCTTCACTTCCTTGGATTTTATGTGGTTATTAACTGATAGCATAACCCTTATTATCCTGTCTATCATTTCTGTACACATTGTACTCCCCAAATTCCAGTTCTGCATTCCTTATATCTGTGGGACCCCACGTCTCTGGTATCCGAAGAATATCTGCCTTTGATGTTTTGAGCAATACCTCAAATTCATCAAATTTATTTACCAAACTCCTAGCATTGGTGTACATGCAATTATACATACACCTGTTCCTATTCTTAGCTACCCTAACACAACCCATGTGTTTACTTGTACCGCAATGACCCCCAGCGATCTCTGAAGTACCCTGCATCTTGTTTTCCAGGCTGCTGCTCATTACAATAGAAGGAGTGCAAGAATCAGTTTCACCTCTGCCAGTGGCTACTGTTAATCTATTAGTCCTCGTATCCTCCCATGCTAGCCATTTTCCGACCCACCTAACACTGCCCCAATAGCATCAGCAAATATTCTCGCACCCTTTCCATTTAAGTGTATCTCATCCCTGTAGAAGTAGTCTCTCCTGTTAACAAGCACAGACCAGGCTGAGAAAAATTCTACCCCTTGAGTCTTGCACCATCTCTCCACGGCAGAATTGATCGACAAGGCTCTCATTATATACTCCCTCCTATCATGTCTGGGCAAAATTGCAGACACTTTCAAATTCAACCCTAACTCACGGTTTTTTTCGGCATTGTCTTCTACTTGTTAAGTAATTCCGCCGGTCTCCTACTCTTATCATCATTAGTGCCAACGTGTACAAGAATATCACCTTTTGTTCCCTTAAAAGATCTTATCAGTAAAGGTCTTTAGAATTAATATAGCTACTGAGTAAGGAATTTGTTTCTGTTTTGTAACAAGTTCAGCTTATTCTCAAAGTTGCTCTTCAAACTTAAAAGTTGAGTTGATATAAAAGATAACAGCGAGGAGGTTAGCTGCTTATAGAGAGCTTCATGAATCAGATAACCAGAATTTTCATTTAATAGCTTAGATCTGCTGAACGAATGTAAGGCTTCAATATCACAATGAGAATTAGGCCAGGGAGTGATATTGTTGATTCCAGTGGGATCTAACTTGTTGGAATTGGAATAAAGTGGATTAATTGATGAATTAACCAGAGAAATCCTATCACACATTGTGTTTACATGTCTAGATATTGTTACACAGAAAAGTTGGTTCTGTGAGTCTGAAGTTGGGCAGTAAATAGATGCTGATTAGTTGCAGCATGTATACAGACTGGTTTGGAAGAGAGAGGGGGGGGGAATGAAATTATAGAAGCCAATTCAAAGGAACAGCACCCACAGAAGTATCTATAAATAAGGGATGCAGCAGAAACAGAATGTCTGGGAGACTTGGAGTGGTTAGTTAGTTAGTTATTTGGAGCATTAGCAACTAAGGCCATATTGCTCCGGGATATGCGGTTGTCATTCCCTGACCTTTCCGCATCCTCTATATTTGGTGGTCACTGACTCGAACCGCAGTCTAATCAAGAAGCATGTGCTACGCACTGCTACTTCTGGCCACCTGGCTATGGAGACGCCGTTGGAGAAGAGACCATCAAGTTTTGATCTGAGGTACCTAGATTACCACTCACCTTGAATCTGTGTACTTGGAAGGGTTGTTCGTGAGAAAAAGATCGAAATTGTTGCCTCTTTGGTATTCTGGTAGGTAAATGAACATTCTATATGAGGTCATTACAAATTGCAAAAGCCTCAGCATCTTGACAAGCTGAGTCCATGTGAGTAGAACACTTAAGACAGCTGGAGTTGTGAACATTAAAATCACTAAGGAAAATTACTTCACTTTTAGGAAAGTTAGACTGCAGAAAGTTGAGTTTCAAAGAAAAGAAGTAAGTTCATGTTCCTAGTGATTAGTGGAATTGAGAGATCGATAGAGGGAACAGATGAATTTGACAGAATGAGGTAAAGGAATTTTAAGCCAGAGAAGATCGAAAAGAGGAGATTCCAAATTACTAACTATCTGACAGCGAGGCAATTTTTAGTTTGTGAAAATTACCTTTGAAGCGAAAGGAATCATACAGCAAATAACTAGAATAACTGAAATAAGCAGTAGTTGAATCAACTGATAATTGGGATTCTGTCAGAAAATTAAATGTGGCTTGGAATACTGTAAGTGGAAATGCATATCAGTGAGACTGAAACTAAACCATGTATATTTATGAGATGAATGAGGAAGTGTTTTGGAGTGTTTTTTTTTTTTTTGCAGATAATTTTGTAAGGGAGGCATTACTATGGTACAGTCAAAGGTCTTTATAGCGACTGTATGAAGAGCTTTGACTACCAGTAATTCAAAGTGAGATCATATATTTGCAAATTGTAATCATAATATTGGCAATTGTATTTGTAATAATTCAAATTTGTAACCCTTTTGATTTTCTGCTCCCCCAACAGCATGGTCTGATGATGGGCATTGGTAAGATGCCAGAAACATCACCTTAATGTATTGCAGTTTAGGCGAATATTGGGAGATTTTTATTTCCCAGAGATTGACTGGAATTTGTGGGTTGGTCACTAACACACTAGCAAGGCTTTTGCAATGGAGGCAACTAGAGGCACTCTTGATCTGATTATCAGTAGTGATTCTTCATGCATTAAAAATCTGCAGATAAAGGAACCACTAGGTGGCAGTGATCACAGTGTTCTGAAGTGGGATTTACTTAAAGAGGTAACTACCATCAGGGGGCCGACCGGGCTAGCCATGTGGGTAAAGTGCCTGCCTGGCAACCCAAAGGTTGTGGGTTCGAATCCCGCCTCAGGCTTGGATCAGAGTAAAATGCAAAAACTTAGGGAGGTGCATTATGGCCACATAAGCCGACGCAAGAACAACTAACAAAAAAAAAAAAAAAAAAAATCACGGGTAAAGGGAAGAGGTTTTGCTTTTGTAAAGGTGACTACAGTGGTCTGAGACAGTATTTAAATTCTATACAGTGGGACCAACTGATGATGTTACCAACAGCAAATCCAAAATGGGAAGCATTCAAAGAAAAAATCTTGGAAGCTACTAGGCTTTTCATACCAACTAAGGAATATTGTTCAAGATTTAGGCCTAAATGGATGTCAAATGAACTAATTAGACATGTGGCAGAGAAGAAAAATGCATGGGATACATATAAATTAATAGGTGTCACAGAAGCCTATGATAGATATGTCACAGTGGAAGTTAGGCAGGTGAAGGCAGATTATGAGAAATCTTTCTCAAAGGATGCAAAGAAAAACAGCAAAGAGTTCTTTACTTATGTAAACTCTAGAAGGAAGGGGATGAATCAGATTGGTCTACTTGATATCGATGGCTCAACTGTTGATGGTCGTACTCAAGTAGTTAACAAACTAAATGAATATTTTGCATCTACATTCACACATGAGGAGTTATTTAGAGAAGGGAATGCCAGAGGTGTATTAAACTCTGGCACCTGGGGTGGATGAAACTATCCAATTATATTAAAGGAGGCAGCAAAGGAAGTAAGCAAACCCTTAGCCATAATTATGACAGCTTCCTTGGACATAGGGGAGGTACTCATGGACTGGAAATGTGCAAATGTGACCCCAATCCACAAAGGAGGATCAAAGAGAGACACTGGTACTTACAGACCTGTTTAACTTCTGTTCCAGGGAAATTAATGGGGCCACTGGTTAAAGAAGCATTACAAGATCATCTAGACAAGACTGCAGTTATAGCTCGGACACATTTGTTAAGGGATAGTCTTGTCTGACCAATTTGATTGGATACTATGATGTCACAAAGGAACTGGATGCAGGGAATAATTTTGATATTATATATTTGGATCTTAGAAAGGCTTTTGATACTGTTTCACATGAAAGGCCTGCACAAATTGGAGCAGTGTGGCATTGGAGGCAAATTGCTGCTATGAATAAAGGGATGGTTAAGGGGGAGAAGACAGAGAGAGAGTAGTAATCAATGGACACTGCTCATAGTGGACTAATGATATTAGTGGAGTGCCCCAGGGTTCAGCGTTGGGTCCATTGTTGTTTTCTGTATTCATTAATGATATTGATGATAGTATATCAGGCTTAATGTCCTAGTTTACAGACAATACGAAGGTCAGCAGGGTTGTTAATGACAGTATGCTGCTGCAACAGGATCTGGAAAAGTTGAGTAGATGGGATGAGAGGTGGCAACTGAAATTTAACATTGACAAATGTAAAGTACTGCATATGGGAAGCAGTAATCCCAGAATAACATCAACTGTGTTGTACTACACTGACAGAGGTAGAGAGTGAAAAGGACCTGGGGGTAATTTTGCAGGCAGATATGAAGCTTTCTGAGCAGTGCAGACAGTTTGCAAGAGCAGCTCATGATGTCTTCCCGATAATCACCTCCTTATCATTTCTAGCAATGATAAGGAGGTGATTAAAACAATGTATAAAACAATGGTGAGGTCACACCTTGAGTATTGTATACGGGTCTGGAGGCCTCATTTTAAGAAGGATGTAGTTTGAATGAGAACAGAGAAGGGCAACAAGATTAGTGAATGGAACAAAATGGAACAAAGGGTTGCCCTTACAAAGAAAGGCTTAAGTTTTCCAAATTACAGTGTTTGGAGACTAGGCACCTGCAAGGTAATCTGATTGAGGTGGATGACCCCAGGGGCTCACATCTGGTGAGTATGGACTTGGCACACCCAGGGTCCTGAGCTGGATATCATCATTCTACTCTTTCTTTTGTGATTCCCTCCTACTTCTCTCTCTCTCTTTGAGTACTGAGAGAGAGTCTCAGTACTCAATTTTTTTTTGGCTGATGCAGCACAAGTCTCAGTCTTCCTTGCACCATATGGCTAATAATAATAATAAAGCCTTGAATGGTTTGAGCATGCTCAATGCTTAATGGGAATTTTCCTCTTGCTCATAATAATTGCCTGAGAGGGCATAAATTCAAATTGAGGAAAGACAGTTGTAGAATAGATGTGCAGAAGTTTGCCTTTAGGCAGCGGGTGGTTGATTGCTGGAACAAACTTCTATCTGTCATTGTATAAGTAGATAGTTTAAACAGATTCAAGGCAGAACTAGACAAACATTTGGAGCGGGTGGATGAGTAAAATGAGAAGGGTGTGTGTGTGTGTGTTTTTTTTTTTTTTTTTTTTGGCTGATGCTATATAAGCTTGCTTTCTTGCATCATGTGCCCTTGCTAATGGTAATGCTAAAATGCTGATACCTTAATAGACTGTATTATTAATTTCAAGTGGTATATGTGTGGTATTAGTAATAGTAATTTCTTTTCCAGAACCTTCTTGTTGCCTTTTAATAGGTAGTGGGTAATCCCACCACCTATTTACAGTGTTGTACAGATTAACGGTACATTTAGTTATAGCTATTGGACATTTCCCTCTTTTTCAACAGAATATAGATTATAAATATAGTAATAATGTTAATGGAAAACAACCATATGACAGCCTTCCCTAACTATACTCACTTCACCCTTTGATTCCCATTTCTGATTTGGGGGGCCTCCATAGCCAGGTGGAAAGGAGCAGCAGTGTGAAGCACATGCTTCTTAGCATTAGCATTAGTAGAGGCATTTGATGCAAGAGAGCAAGCTTATGCAGCATCAGCCAAAAAAAAAAAAAAAAAAAACCCACTTCCACTTCACCCCTCTGTTCGTTCAAAATACCTGTCCAGCTGAGCCTTAAACTTATTTAGACTATCAACCTCCACTACAAGGGATGGAAGTCTGTTCCACCAACCAACCACCCACTGGCTAAAGGCAAATTTCTGCACATCTATCCTACATCTGTCTTTCCTCAATTTGAATTTATGCCCTCTCAGGTGATTATTCTGAGCTAGAGGAAGAATCCCATCATCATTGAGCATGCTCAAACCATTCAAGGCTTTATACACCTCTATGAGGGGAACAGGTATCCTGTGTGTTATCAGACACTCAGCCTAAAACACTGATGGATCCAATATCTCTCTATTACAGAAGATTTAGGAGAAGTCCGGTTGGCCTGCCTCCCTAAAATCCACTCATGGACACCTTCTCGATGGTAAGCCCTGTTACGTCACTTAGGTGGCAACGAACGTGTAGAGTGGTTCTCTTCAAGACGCCTGGTCAGCGTGAAAAGACCAAACCCTCCAGCAATGAGAGCACAACAATACAAATGGCCCTCATTCCCCAGCAGCTTTCACTCTCCCTCTTATGGCAGCGAGAGGATCAGAGTGGAGGCAGAGGGTGCTAAGAATCTCTGGGTACGACCAGGCTGCCATGCACGGAAATTGAACTTGGCCTGTTATAACGTACGATCACTCATCGGTGAAGACAGGATATTAGAGCTGGAAAAGGAATTAGAAAATGTGAATTGGAATATCATCGGTTTGGCTGAAACAAGGAGAAGAAATGAATCACTTATAAGTTTATCAAGTGGAAATCTGCTGTACACCAATGGAAACAGTGAAAGGAGTGAAGGTGGAGTTGGTTTTCTGGTCCATAAAGATTTTAAAAACAACATTTTGGAATTCAAAAGTACATCACCAAAGGTGTCAAGACTAATACTCAAGATTTCTAAGAGGTACAAGCTAAAGATTATAATGATTTATGCACCAACATCGAGCCATGATGATGAAGAGGTTGAAGAAATGTACACTGAAATTGAGAGTCTTCTAGATGAGCAGAAAACCCACTACACTATTATTATGGGGGACTTCAATGCTAAGGTTGGAAAAAGGCAAAACAGTGCAGAAAGAGGAACTATAGGAAATTTTGGAATTGGTGAAAGAAATAAAAGAGGTGAAAGACTTGTGGAATTTGCAGAATCTCAAGGAATGTCAGTAATGAACACTTTTTTCAAGAAAAGGGTGAACAGAAAGTGGACATGGAAGAGTCCAAATGGATTAACAGCTAATGAAATCGACTTCATCCTCACTAACAGAAGATATATTGTGAATGATGTTACTGTCCTGAATAAGGTAAATGTTGGAAGTGATCACAGAATGGTATGATGTACACTTGATATAGATGTAGGAAAGGAAAGGAAAAAACTGACTCGAGTAAATAATACAAAGGTCTTTGAAATAACAGAGGAGGAGAAAAAGCAGTATGTACTGGAACTTAAGAACAGGTTTGAGCTTCTGCAGACTGCTCAGGACCAAGATATCGACGAGGAATATTACAACTTTCTGAAAGTGATAAAGCCCAAGAAACCTATAGGGAAACAGAAATCCAAAGAAGAAAAAATTAGTCAAGAAACACTTGTCATGATGAACCAAAGACGACAAATGAAGAGCAAGAAAAACACTGACAGGGAGAAAATTGAGTATACTGAGTTATGCAGAGCCATTAGAAAAGAGACTCAGAGAGGACATAAGAAGATTTAACACAAGAAAAGTAGAACAAGCATTAAGGGAAAACAAAGGATTTAAATCAGCAGCCATGAGCAGGAACACAAAGACAAATGATACTGAAACTGAAGAATAGCAACGGTGTACTTATAAACAGCAGAGAAGGCATAATTCAAATAGCAGAAGACTACTATAGAGAATTATACAAGGAGCGAGGGAATGATACCAGCAGTGGGGAAGACGGATTGCAAAGTAGCAACACATACAACATACCCGATATTCTTTCTGATGAGGTAGAACATGCATTGAAGAAAATGAAGAATCGGAAAGCCCCGGGGGAAGATGAAGTTACTGTAGAGTTGTTAAAATTGGGAGGAAGAGACATAACACAAAAACTGGCAAGGCTCTTCACAAAGTGCATTAGAAAAGGTGTGATGCCTATGCAGTGGAATAATGCAATCATAGTTTTGCTGCATAAGAAAGGAGATAAATCAGAAATTGCAAATTATAGACCAATTAGCTTGTTATCCCATATCTACAAGTTGTTCACAAGGGTCATTACTAACAGATTAGAAAGAATACTTGATGAGAATCAACCGAAAGAGCAAGCTGGCTTTAGGACAGGATTCTCAACTATGGATCACCTTCACGTAATATAACAGCTAATGGAGAAAGCAAATGAATAAAAAGCACCATTATGCCTGGCATTCGTGGATTATGAAAAGGCATTTGACTCCATACAGCATAAGGCAATGTTTCGGGCACTGGAAAGACAAGGCATAGATACTCCATATATTATGATTTTGAAGAAAATATATGAGAGTGCTACATCCTTTATTAGACTAGACAAAGACAGTAGCAAATTTAAAATCGAGAAAGGAGTTCGACAAGGAGACACAATATCTCCGAAGCTGTTTACTGCTGCCCTTGAGGAAGCTTTCACAAGATTAGACTGGTCGCAGAAAGGAGTCAGTGTGAACGGAGAGTACCTAAACCATTTACGATTTGCAGATGACATTGTGGTCATAAGCCACGATCCCAAAGAATTAGAGGAAAATCTTAATCAGTTATGCACAGTTAGTAAGGATTTTGGACTAAAGATGAATATGGCTAAAACAAAAGTAATGATGAACAAGTATGCCACGGAAAGGGAAATAATGATTGAAGGAGCAGTAACTGAAAAGGTGGAGTCATATACTTATCTGGGACAAGTTATTAGCTGTAATAATGATAAATGGCAGGAAGTCAAGAGAAGAATAAATTTTGAATGGATAGCATTCAGGAAATATAGTCACATACTGAAGAGCAATATCCCAGTTTGTCTGAAACATAAAATAATGAATCAATGTATACTCCCCACCATGACTTATGGAAGTGAAACTTGGGCACTCACCAAAAGAATGGAAGAGAAGCTAAGAACTACACAGCGAAGAATGGAACAAATTATATTGGGAATCAGGCTGTTAGATAAGAAGAGAAACACAAGGATTAGGCAGCAAACTGAAGTTAAAGGACATTCTTATCAAAACTAAAGAACTAAAATGGTCTTGGGCAGGACACATAGCTCGAAGACATGATGACAAATGGACTAAGAAAATAACAGAATGGTACCCAAGAGGAGCTAGAAGAAAACCTGGAAGACAAAGGCGGAGATGGATAGATGAAATTCATGAGTTTTTGAGTAGTAAATGGATGGCCAGTGCTCGAAACAGAAGGAACTGGAAAGTTGCTGGAGAGGCCTTCATCCTGCAGTGGATTGAAAATGGCTGATGATGATGATGATGATGATGATGATCAGATCACCTCGCTGGTGCCTAGTCTCCAGACACTGTAATTTGCAAAACTTAAGCCTTTCTTCGTGAGAGCACCCCTTTGTTCCATTCACTAATATTGTTGCCGTTGCCCTTCTAATATTGTTGCCCTTCTAGGCAACAAGATGTAATTCATCCCTTTCCATCTAGTGTTTTTACATAAATAAAGAAGTCTTTACTGTGTGTTTCTTTGAATTCTTTGCCAGAAACTTCTTGTTACCTTTTAATAGGTGGTGGGTAATACCACCACCTATTTACAATGTTGTACAGATAGAGGGACCTTTTGTTATTGCTACTGGACATTTCCCTCTTTTTTGACAGAAAGAGAATTAACGAGCTGATCAGTATCATTCTTTTTACAGAACTGAGTAGTCCAAAAGTTTTTTGGAAGTACAGCTTCCTAAAGCCATTTATGATAGTGCTATCATTTATGATAGCCACTATCATAAATGGCTTTAGTCTGCTAGTCTGCTATATAGTCTGCTATCCAGCAGCACAAAGAGTTGACTGTAGTAGTTCAGTTACAAGAAGCAACTTGTGCTCTCCATCCTAGTCTGTATTCTTTTCATGTTGGTATGGAAAGCTACATCCTGGTTTGTTCTCTTGTCACTGGCACAAGAAGTCCCTTGATGGT
Organism: Mastigoproctus giganteus; assembly: GCF_048544385.1. NCBI lineage: Eukaryota > Metazoa > Arthropoda > Arachnida > Uropygi > Thelyphonidae > Mastigoproctus > Mastigoproctus giganteus. The sequence goes on along the minus strand of NC_143575.1, from coordinate 117,383,123 downwards.
GCAGTAGTTTAGTCAATTAGCAGTACAAGGAGTTGCATTGTTACTCGATTCAAGGAGACAGGGCAGAATGGTGGGAAGAGTTATGTTCTTGCTTAAGAAACACATAGAATATAAGGTGGTGAACCCACCAGATTTGGGTAGCCAGTATGATGTTAAGGCTGCTCAGACCAAATGATTGTTAATAGTATAAGTAACAACTATATAGATAAGCCAGTAAATCAAAATGTCTTATATTGTTGGGGAATCTTATGTTTCCAAATATTGACTGGAACTTGAAGGTTGGTCTAACACACACACACACACACACACACACACACACACACACACACACACACACACACACACACACACAACAGTAGTGGAACCTTTTTGGATTTATTGCATGACTGTTTTCTACACCACCATGTTAGAGCAGCAGGAAAAGAAAGCAATATGATATGATAATCAGGAGTTATTCTTTGTGCATTAAGAATCTCCACATAAAGAAACCACTAGGTGGCAGTGACCATAATCTGTTGATGTGGGATTTATGTAAAGATATAACTACTGACAATAGTAAAGGGGGATAGATTTTAAATTGCTTCAGTGCAACCAACTGATGATGTTACTGACTGCAGATTATAAATGGGAAGTAGTCACGGAAGTAAGAAATAATAGTAGCTGCTACTGGGTTTTGTTATTACTAACTAAGAAATATTGTACAGAGTTTAAAAGTAATTTAGATTTAGACCAACATGAATGTAGTAGTAGTAGTGGCATGTGATGCAAGAAAGCAAGTGTATTTGTTTATACAGCACCAGCCAAAAAAAAAAAAAAAAAAAAATTCACACAACCATTCCCTCTAAATGTTTGTCCAGTTCCTCCTTAAATTTATTTAATCTATCAACTTCCACAATGACAGATATAAGTTTGTTCCAGCAATTAACCACCAACTCATGTATGTCAAATGATTTGATAGGATTAATGGCAGAGAAGAAAAAACTCTGGAATGATTATAAATTATAAGGGTACAAAAAATCCTATAGTAAGTAAAAACTAATCTAATTGAGTCACTAGGAGAGTTAGGCAAAACACAGCAGATTATGAGAAGTCTTTAGCTAAGAATGCAAAGAAAAGTAGCAAAGAATTCTTTCATTATGTTAATGCTAGAAAGAAAGGGATAAATCACATTTGTCCATTAGATATGAATGGCATAACTGTTGATGATCCTGTTCAGGTTGCTGACACATGAAGAAATCTATAGGGATAGGAATACCACAAGTATAACAAGTTATAACAGAGAGCTGAATGATTTTAAGATAACGGAGAGGAAGGTGGAATGAAAATTGTTGAATCTAAAAGTGAATAGGTACTTGGACTAGCCGAATCTACCCATTTATCTTAAAAGAAGGAGCAAAAGATATAAGGGCTCATAATTTTGCACAAAGCTTTACCTTTGGTAATAATTATGGGAGCATCAGTGAATTCAGGGGACAACCCTAAAGGTTCAGGTGTTCAAATATCTTGCCTATTCATAAAGAAGCATTAAATGGCAAAGTGGGCAATCATAGACCTGTAAGCATGATATATGTTCCAGGGAAAATAAAGCAGTCAACGAAGTAATGCAAGATCATCGTCATAGGAATGCAATTATACAGCAATTGCAGCAGGGATTTTTTTAAGGATAAATTTTGTTTGATCAATCTGTTTAATTACTGTGATGCATTAAAAAAGGAACTAGATGCAAATAATAATTTTACGTCCCATTTCTTTGCTATAATACTGTAGAATTCACAGTAGTTTGGCATTAGTGGAGTTTTATTTTATTAGCAGAGTTCCTCAGGGGTCTTTGTTGGGCCCATTGTTGTTTTCTGTATTTATCAATGATATTGATGAAGGTATATCAAGCTTAATGTCCAAGTTTGCAGATGATACAAAGTTTGGTAGGATTGTTAATGATAATAAGGACGGTAAGCTACTGCAACAGGATCTAGAAAAGTTGAGCAGATGTGCTGAGAGGTGGCAACTGAAGTTTAACATTGACAAGTGCAAAGTACTGCATATAGGTAGCAGTAACCCCAGAGAAATCTACCAACCATGCGGTATTACACTCAGGGTAGTGGAGAATGAAAAAGACCTGAGGGTAATTGTACAAAAGTGTAAAGTGTTCATTGTCTAATGGCCCAAGGGGTTTCCCCCATCTCCGTGTTGTGTACTCTGTTTGCGAAATACAGAACACTGTGAAGGCCAGAGATTTTAAAAAGTGTAAGGTACATGTTTATGTTGTGTAGTGTCATGTTGTGTTGTTCCTCTGACCTTTTAGCTGTTGGGCCCCTAGTGGGCCCCTCGACGTGGGCACCTGTACGTGGTGAGGGGACCTCCCAGTGACGCTGCTGGACTTCCAGACTAGCATCACTGGGATCCAACGCCCACAGCCTAGGTTCCGGGCTTACATCAATGGAATCCGGCGTGTTTGCCGTGCGCTGCGACCCGTGGAAATTCGGAAAGGGGGATCCTGGTGGTTGAGGGGCCCAGCTTCAATACACCACTTTGGCCCCTGCTTCGACAAGACGGGTGGTCCTGGAAGGCCCGGCTAGGATCAATCGGCTAGTAGGTTCGCCTGCGAGGGTCAACCGTGTCAAAGCCACGCCCCTACCCTCATGGTCCGAGGGACAGGATTCAGGCTGGCGGCGGTGCGGGTATAGTGTCTGGGTAGCCCTGGCGTCCCACTCCCGAGCGCATTTATTGCATGCCGGGTAGTGGGCGTCCCTTTGGGCTCCGTGGTGGGTGGGGAGCCCGGGCACTGAACAACTTAAAAATTTCCATGAATCCTGATAAACTTACTTCTTCAGGGGCCCCAACCCGGTCCCTATCTGAAAACATAGACGGAGAGGCAGATATTATTGCAACAAAGAGGCAGCGAACCGAAACATCACCATCAGGGCCTGTCCCAAGATTTCTCATTATGCATTCCACCAATGAAAAACCGATTGGCAAAATGTCGCCCTTTTTTATTCAAAAAGGGTTAGACGGGTTAGCAGGTTCTCCCAAATCAGTTAAGAGGCTCCGTTCTGGAGACCTCTTAATTGAAACTAAAAATGACAGGCAATCGGAACATCTACTCCGAGTAACATCAATCGGAGGTATCCCTATAACAGTGACACCACACAGAACACTCAATTCATCTAGAGGTGTCATTTCGGAGTGGGACCTTCTCGACGTATACGAGGAGGAAATCTGCTCCGAATTAAAACCACAGGGAGTCATTGCCGTCAAGAGAATCACTGCGCGAAGGGATGGAAAAATTGTTAAAACCAGGAGCGTTATCCTGACTTTTAACACTCCTAAACCTCCTGATGAGATTAAAGCTGGATATATCAACTGTTCAGTGCGTCCATACATTCCGAACCCTTTACGGTGCTTTAAGTGCCAGAAGTATGGACATTCTCAAATGGCCTGCCGTGGAGTCCTTGCATGCGCTCGATGCGGTGCAAAGGACCACGAAACAACAGCATGTTCAGCCGCAAAACCCACCTGTATTAACTGTGAAGGCGAACACCCGGCCTATTCACGAGCATGCCAGAGGTGGAAAGAAGAGAAAGAAATTCAACGGCTGAAGGCAGAGCTAAATATATCATACCAGGAGGCAAGGAAATCGGTCAAACCCCTGAATACCAACAGACCTACCTACGCCCAGAAGGTAGCAGGGAGATGTTCCGTCGGAACTCAGACGGACATGACCATTCCTCCAAAGGAGTCTTTCACTCCCATCGCGCGGTATCTATTAAGTTCTCAAAAACCCGCACAAAAGGACCAATCAGCTGCCACTCCTATATCGGTACCTCCTAACGCTCCACAAGTTCCAAAGGTAACTATTAAAGAAAAGAACAAAAAAGGGGAAGTACCACCTAGTACCCAAGAAAGGATGGATGTTGAGCAGAAGGAGGTACCCGAAGAGTCAGTCTTGGAACTCTTTGCGGAGGAGGAAATGGACACGGGACAGCGTCCATTCTTCCCCAAAAAAGACAAATCCAAGACAGATAAAAGTAAGCCCTCAGCACCTCGGAAGCCGCCTGATGGACCCACCAAGCCAAAATAATGGCTAAATTCCTACAATGGAATTGTCGTGGATTCCGGCGAAATATAGATGACATCAAGGCCCTCCTGCAAAAGCACGAGCCAGTTTGCTTTTGCTTGCAGGAGACATATCTCAAGGCAAATGACGATCCCACCATGCACAACATCACAGTTTTCCGAAAGGATAGAATTGCGGACGGCTCTGTACATGGGGGAGTGGCTATCCTTGTGGGTAACCATACCCCAGTGCAGCCCTTGCTAATTACAACCAGCATAGAGGCTGTTGCAATTCGCCTTTCAGTGGGATTCTTATTAACTGTATGCTCTATATATTTGCCACCTGGGACTTACATCTCCCAGGCAGACCTTGATGATCTTCTAACGCAGCTGCCTCCCCCTTTCTTACTTCTTGGGGATTTTAATGGACATAACACCCTGTGGGGTAGTGCTAACATCAATCGAAGGGGACCAGTCATAGAGCACATGCTCAATGACAATGACCTTTCCCTTCTAAATACTGGAACAAACACCTTTTTCCACATGCCTACCCGTACTTTTTCTGCCATTGATCTCTCTATCTGCTCCCCTTCTCTACTCCCTTCACTCACCTGGGAAGTGGAGGAGAGTCCGTACGGTAGTGATCACTTCCCCGTGATAACCTTGCTACACAGTGGGAGACCATGTCTTCCCTTCAGGCTACCACGGTGGAAGATTGATCAGGCTGACTGGACTGCCTTCCAACACCAGGCAAATTTTGATCTTAGTACAGTCAGTCAAGAGCCTATCAATGATGCAGTTAAGTACATCACAGAAAATATTGTCCAAGCAGCTGCTAATGCTGTCCCAAAAACATCAGCCCGGTTTCCACCATTTCCTAAACCTTGGTGGAATTCACAATGCACAACAGCAAAAAAGGCTCAAAACAAAGCGTGGGGGATATTTCGCCGATATCCTACCACAAACAACCTTATAGCCTTCAAACGTGCACGAGCCAAAGCACGCTACATTCGTCGTCAGAGTCAAAAGGAATCATGGATCCGTTTTACATCATCTATTAACCAGTCTACCAACTCTAAGGTAGTCTGGGATAAAATCCGGAAAATGAAGGGGAAATATACATCCCACCCTTCTTCAATCCTAGATTATAATGGATGCGCTATTGCAGATCCAACTGCAATAGCCAATGCTCTTGGGGAAACATTCTCTAACATCTCTTCAACATCTTCGTATTCCCCAGAGTTCCTGGTCCTGAAATACAAAACCGAAAAACAGGCACTTAACTTTAAATGTAAGAGCATCTATCCCTACAACGGGGATTTCACTATTCTGGAACTAAAAAGAGCCCTCGCTCTTTCCAAAGCAAGTGTCGTTGGACCAGATGGCATCCATTATGAAATGATTAGACATCTTTCACCAAAATCTATGGATTGTCTGCTCCTTCTGTATAACAGAATCTTTACTGAAGGGCAGTTTCCGGACTCCTGGCGAAAGGCAATCATTCTTGCCTTTCCCAAGCCAGGAAAGGATCCAAAAGTCACCACCAACTATCGTCCTATTGCTCTGACTAGCTGTCTGTGCAAAATCCTGGAGAGAATGGTCAATTCTCGTTTAATATGGTATTTAGAATCAAATGACCTTCTCTCCAGCATCCAGTGCGGCTTCCGAAGGAACCGGTCCACTCTGGACCATCTTATTAGATTGGAAGCATCCATCCGGGATGCTTTCCTAAAACGGGAACACTTGGTGTCGGTGTTCTTTGACATGGAAAAAGCGTATGACACAACTTGGAGATTTGGCATTTTAAAAGACTTACATGGCCTAGGCCTTAGAGGGCATCTCCCTTTGTTTATAAAAAACTTTTTAGCCAATCGATCGTTCCAAGTTCGTGTGGGATCCTCACTCTCTCGCTCCTTTAGCCAAGAGGAGGGAGTACCAGAAGGATCAGTATTAAGTGTCACGCTTTTTGCCATCAAAATAAATTCCATCACAGAACAACTTCCTCCAACTGTAAACAGTGCCCTCTATGTTGATGACTTTAGCATTTTTTGCCAGTCGTGCAACATGAGGGTTATTGAAAGACAACTGCAGAAATCCATTGATAGTCTGAATTCCTGGGCACTTGCTAATGGCTTCAGGTTCTCGCCGGAGAAGACCGTTTGCGTACACTTTTGTCGCAAGCGTAATCTTCATCCTGAACCTGAATTAAGGCTCGGACAAAATGCCATTCCAGTAGCAGCGAACATAAAATTCTTGGGACTCATATTCGATAAGAAATTGAACTTTTTGGATCATATCCGTCAACTCCGCACAAAGTGCACGCGTGGGCTTAATATTCTCCGCTCGCTCTCCTCTACATCTTGGGGAGCAGACAGATGCACCCTACTACGGCTGTATCGTGCACTTGTGCGATCCAAACTAGATTATGGGTCCCAAGTCTATACTTCAGCCAGAGACAGTGCCCTTCGATGGCTGGACCCTGTCCATCATCAGGCTCTACGTATCGCTACTGGAGCATTTCGAACATCTCCTGTCCAGAGCTTATACGTCGAAGCAAACGAACCACCGTTATCGCTTCGTCGTAGGCAGTTGTCTCTAAAGTACGCCTTAAAACTGAAATCCCTGCCAGACCATCCTACGTGGCCATTCGTTTTTGAGCCACGATGGGAAAATTTGTACAACACCCGTAAGACTGCCAATCGTCCTTTTGGTATTCGTCTCCAAGAGCTACTCAAAGAACTTAATATGAAGGTAGACAAGGTTGCCCAAACACCAAAGCAACCCTTTCCACCCTGGCATGCTCGTGTCCCGGCATGTGATTTGTCCCTTAGAAATTGGGGAAAGTCGGACACTCCATCTTCGGTCTACCTGCAGCTTTATTCAGCACACTGAGCTGCATATCCCGACTTCGCGCCAGTCTACACAGACGGTTCGAAGTCGGAATTATATGTGGGATCTGCTGCTGTCTTTACAGACAGCACTACATCGGAGCAGATTCCCTCTGAATGCAGCATATTTACTGCAGAGCTGCATGCAATTGAGTTAGCCTTGGATCACATTAGTAAATGCCAATACCAACGGTTCATTTTATATTCTGATTCTCTCAGCGTGTTACAGGCTTTAATATCCTTGAGATATAATCCTCATCCAGTTCTGTCTAGCATTCAGCAGAAGATTCACGTCCTCCACGAACGCGAATATGACATCCGCTTCTGCTGGATTCCGAGCCACATTGGGATTAGGGGAAATGATTTGGCTGACGCCGCAGCCAAATCAGCAATTCCCAATAATAACCGCTGCCTGTTAGTCCCCTATACAGACTACAGGCAAATAGTACATCAAAAGTTACATTCCCAATGGCAGGATTCATGGAATAGACAGACTGCGAATAAATTACATCACATAAAGCCTGTAATTGAACCGTGGCAGTCTAGTCTGCGCAGGAATCGTAAGGAGGAAGTTGTTCTTGCCCGGACCCGCATAGGACATAGTCATTTGACTCATTCATTTTTGCTGAGGGCTGATGACCCTCCTATGTGTGAGTCCTGTGGCACAATTTTAACAATTAGACACATTTTAGTTGAATGTCCAGATTTTAGCAATATCCGTTTTACCGCTTTTATTCATCTGACTGAGCCGTATACACTCAGTCAGATTTTATCTGACAATGACAATGTGTCTGCTGTTTTTTGCTTTTTAAAAACAATAAATATTTTTACTCTTATATAAAATTTTTACTTTGTGCTTTTATATATTTGTTATACCTTTTTGACATAGTGACCTAACTAATTAGGTCACTGAAAATTTAAAAAAAAAAAAAAAATTTTTTATAAATGACCTGGTCTTGGCGCATTATAGCCTTAGTCGCTAATGCGCCAATAAAACCCAAACCCAAACCCAAACCCAAGCCCCTAGTGGGACCCCCTGTTGCCCACACTTAACCCCGAGAAGGCAGGTCAGGCATAGAGGGATCGCATTAGAAGTAATTACTCTGGCAGGCCCTGCCGCCTAATTTCCTAAGATTTCAGTGGCAAGGGCCTAAAAAAAAAAAAAATTAATAATAATAAATAAATAAATAAAAAATAATAATAAGAAAAAATAAAATTAAAATAAAATAAAAAATAATAACAATAATAAAATAAATTAAAATGCATATTTAGTTGGAGTAGGGGTGGAGACTGAGGAAGGGGGGGGACAGATAGAAATATGGGTATGATAGGGAAGGCAACCCCAGAAAGGTCAGTGGGGACTGGCCCCACCAGGAGAAAAAAAGGGGGTAGCAGGGAGGGGGAGGAGACAGAAACCCATCCCCTCCCTCTTCCTACCGTGGGAGGGGGTATTAAAGTGAACCAAGTTAGGGTACCTGGTTCGGAATGCTAGTTGGCCAAGAAAAGCAGTTGACATCTAATGGCATGCCGGTGGCGTTGTCAGTCTTTATCTAGGAGATTGTCTTATTGGTCACATCCGTGAGAGACAAGTCCAGAAGTATAAGAACCTTTTGTCTTTCTTAGATTGTTTTAATTTGTGGGTTGTCTCTATTCAAAGGTAGTTATTTGGTAGTTATCTTTGGTGGGTGACATTTTGGAGAATGTATGGTAGTTCACACCAGTGATGGTAATGCTGGTCAAGTTTAGCTGCCTTGTTCCAGTACCATCAGGGTCCCTGGGTTCATTTAGTAGGGGTTATCATGTTGCTGCAATTAGTTGTCTTCTCCTCAAGAAAAGCTGCTGTGCGTAGTTGGTGAGAGCTTGATACTCTTCCTTAGTATCCAGTAAGTGGTTTTCTTTGCCTTTTGGTATATAAGTCAGCTTTGTGATAAGCTGGCAGCGGAGATCATCGTAGAGGGGGCACTCGTGCATGAGGTGATCCCAGTCCTCAATTCCTCCACAGGTGCATGTTGGGTCCTCTTCTAGGCCAAAGGTTGTTAGTTTTGCCTTTATTGAACCATGGCCAGTAAGCAAATACGTGGCATACAGGCCTGGAGAAAACCATAATGGTGATTTTGGATAGATTCTGCTAACATCTGGGATGAATCTCCTGGTGATTTCCCCCTTGGTTGAATTTGTCCAGCGGTCCTGCCACACCCGCTGCATGTGTGCTTGAAGTTTCCTCTTCTCAAATTTTTGGTTGTTGGTAAGATTCAGCTCGAATCCCAAGCAGGTCTGAGACACGCCCTTAGAAAGATGATACAACATTCCATTTCTCACCACCTCCAGTCGAGGGGGAGGGCGTGAGTACTCACAGTGCAGCAGGCACAAGAGATGGAGAGCAGGACCGTGCGTTGAGTGGAATCCAGGATTCGTCTGTTTACTGCAGTCGTAGCCTTGCCAAACCAAATTCCGGCTGCATACTTAATCACAGGGATGAAGATAGCCTTGTAATACAACGAGAGGGTTCGCTTGCTGAGACCCCAGTCCCGACGGGATATCCTAGCAACCATGGCAGTATAGTTTCTCACTTTGGTTCTGATGTATTTGAGATGAGCTTGGAAGGAGAGTTTTCTGTCTAGTATTATGCCAAGATATTTCAGTTGCTCTGACAACTTTATGGTCTTGTTTCCAATTTTAATCTGTGGTGGTCTTGTAATACAGAGAGTTCCTTTAAGAAGCAGAGAGTTTGTTTTTGATGGTGATATGGTCAAGCAGTGTGTTTTTGCCCAGTCCTGGAGGATTTGGAGTGCATGGTTTGCCAAGGTTTCAAGCTGGGCCCTGGAATTTGCAGTCACCATCAGGATGAGGTCATCAGCAAAGGCTTGTGAACGAACCTCCCCGAGGTCAAGGCATAGAAATTCGGGGTAATTGTACAGTCAGATATGAAGTTTTCTGAGCAGTGCAGACAGGCTGCAAGAGTAGCTCATGGTGTCTTATCAATGATATATAGCAATTTTGCTAGCAGGGATAAGGAGGTGATTATCCCCTTATATAAGGCAGTGGTCAGGCCACACCTTGAGTACTGCATACAGGTCTGGAGGCCTTGTTTTAAGAAAGATGTTGAGCTGCCGGAATGAGTACAGAGAAGGGCAACAAAATTAGTGAGTGGAACAAATGGTTGCTGTTATGAAGATAGGCTTAAGTTCTGCAAATTGCAGCATCTAGAAATTAGACACTTGTGAGGTGATCTGATTGATGGGTATAAGGCCTTGAATGGTTTGAGCAAGCTCAGTGCTGATGGGATTCTTCCTCTTGCTCAGATTTTGCTCCTGAGAGGGCATACATTCAAATTGAGGAAAGATGGTTGTAGAATAAATGTGCAGAAATTTGCCTTTTGTCAAAGGGTGGTTGGTTGCTTGAATATACTTCGATCTATCACGAAAGTTGACAGCTAAAATAAATGCAAGGCTGAACTAGACAAACGTTTGGAGTGGATGGATGGGGAAGGTGGGAAGGTTTTTTTTTTTTTTTTTTGGCTGATGCTGAATAAACTTGTTTTCTTGCATCATATGGCTCTACTAAATCTAATGCTAATTAGAGGCAAAATTGTTGGATGAACTAACGTTGTTAACCACAACAAATATTCTAAATGGAAAGCATTCAGGGAAATAACCATATTGCTCCGGGGATATGCGCTGGTCATTCCCTGACCTTTCCGCATCCTCCGTATTTGGTGGTCACGGACTCGAACCACTGTCTAATCAAGAAGCGTGTGCTACATATCTGAGAGAATGTCTGTGACAGCCTCAAGGACCAAATATAACTTTGTTATTATATAGTTGGATTTCAGAAAAGCTTTTGATACTGTTGAATATGAAAGATGTGCAACACGTGATATAAAAAATTGAAGAATTGTGTCATTAATTGAAAGTTATTGCTTATGGATAAAGGGGTGATAGAGTGGTAGAAGACAGAGGTTTTAAATTGACACTGCTCTTTGTGGACTAATGTTATTAGTGGATTTCCACATGGTTTGGTGTGGGCCTACTGTTGTTTTGTGTATTTATTAATAATATTGATGAGGGTGTATCAGGCCTAATGTCTAAGTTTGCAGATGATACAAAGATTGGCAGGGTATAACAGTAATGAAGGTATACTGCTGCAACAAGATCCAGAAAAATTAGGCAGATGTGCTGGGAAATGGCAATTGAAGTTTAACATTGACCAAGGTAATGCATATGGGTAACAGTAATCCCAGAGTAATTTATCAACTGTGTGGTACTTCACTCAGGGTAGTAGAAAATTAAAAGGACCTAGAGTAATTGTGCAGTCTGATATGAAATTCTCTGATCAATACAGACAGGCTGCCATGACAGCTCATAGGGCTTTGTCAATGATATTCAAGAATTTTTCTAGCAGGGATAAGGGGTGCTTATCCTATTGTATAAGGCAATGGTCAGGACACATCTTGAGTACGGCTGGCAGGAGGCCTTATTTTAGGAAGAATGCAGAGCTGCTGAAACTGATATAGAAAGGGCAACAAAATTGGTGAGAGGAACAAAGGGGTGCTCTTACCAAGAAAGGCTTCAGTTTTGCAAATTGCATCATCTGGAGATTAGGCACTTGCAAAGTGATTGGGTATTTAAGGCTTTGAATGGCTTGAGCAAACTCAATGCTGATAGAATTCTTCCTCTTGCTCAGACTTTGCTGAAGAGGGAACATAAATTCAAATTGCATTAGCATTAGTAGAGGCACATCATGATGCAAGAAAGAAAGCTTATACAGCATCAGCCAAAAAAAAAAAAAAAAAAAAACCTTTCCATTTTTCCATTTCACTTATCCATTCATTCCAAATGTTTGTTTAGTTCTGCCTTTAATTTATTTAAGCTATCAACTCCACAACAACAGATGGAAGTTTGTTCCAGCAATCAACTACCTGCTGGCTAAAGGCAAACTTCCACACATCTATTCTACAACTGTCTTTCCCCAGTTTGAATCTATGCCCTCTCAGGTTTGTAATCTGAGCAAGAGGAAGAATTCCCTCAGCATTAAGCCTGCTCAATCCATTCAAGGCCTTATACATCTCAATCAGATCACCTCACTGGTGCCTAGTCTCCAGCAGCTGCAATTTGCAGAACTTAAGCCTTTCTTCATAAGAGCGCCCCTTTGTTCTCTTCACCAGTCTTGTTGCCCTTCTCTGTACTCGTTCTAGCAACTCTACATCCTTTATAAAATGAGACTTCCAGATCTGTACGCAGTACTGTATATCATTGACAAGACCCCATGACCTACTCTGGTGCCTGTCTGGACTGCTCAGAAAACTTCATATCTGACTGCACAATTACCCCAAAGTCTCTTTCATTCTCCACTATGCTGAGTGTAACACCACATAGGTGGTACATTTCTCTGGGGTTACTACTGCCCATATGCAGTACTTTGCATTTGTCAATGTTAAACGTCAGTTGCCACTTCTTAGCTCATCTACCCAACTTTTCCAGATCCTGTTGCAGCAGCATACTGTCATTACTGTTATTAACAGCCAACCTTTGTATCAACTGCAAACTTTGACATTAAGCTTGATATACCTTCATCAATATCAATGATAAATATACAAAACAACGAGTCCAACACTGAACCCTGAGGGACACCACTGAAAACATTAGTCCATGTAGCACAGCACCCATTGACCACCACTCTCTGTCTTCTCTCACTGAACCATACTTTTATCCATTGTAACTTGAGAAAGCTACAATGGATAAATTGAGGAAAGATGATTGAAAAATAGATGTGCAGAAGTTTTCCTTTACAACCAGAAATCAAACACATAGCTAACATGTGTTTGATTTCTGGAACAAGCTTCCATCCATTGTTCTGGAAGTGGATAGTTTGAATAAATTCATGGAAGATCTAGTGACAATTATAGAGTTTATAGCTAAAGCTGAGAGTACTGTCTGTAAACTCATTAAATTTTTAGCAAAAGCTTATTTCTCAGTACTCACCTCTGAGAAATGTACTGAAAGGTGAGTACTGGGAAATAAGCTTTTGCTAATAATTCAATGGCCACCTAAGTTTGCAGATGATATAAATGTTTACAGGGTGCTTCATCAATCAAGGCAGACTACTACAAAAAAGAACTAGAAAAATTAGACAAATGGGTTTGATGTGTTATTTGAGTTTTAATACTTATAAATGCATAGAGGCTTGGAGGGGAACAGGCATTCTGTGTGTTATCAGACACTCAATCTAAAACACTGATAGATCCAATATCTTTCTATTACAGAAGATTTAGGAGAAATCCGGTTGTCCTGCCTCCCTAAAATCCACTCATGCACACCTTCTCGATGATAAGCCCTGTTACGTCACTTAGGTGGCAGCGAACGGGTAGAGTGGTTCTCTTCAAGACGCCTGGTCGGCCAGAAGAGGAAAAGACCAAACCCTCAAGCATATGACAGCATAATAAAACAAATGGCCCTCAGTCCCCAGCAGCTTTCACTCCCCCTCTTACAGCAGCGAGAGGATCAGAGTGGAAGCAGAGGGTGCTAAGAATCTCTGGGTACCACCAGGCTGCCATGCACGGAAACTGAACTTCGCCTGTTACAACATAAGATCACTCATCGGTGAAGACAGGATATTAGAGCTGGAAAAGGAATTAGAAAATGTGAATTGGAATATCATCAGTTTGGCTGAAACAAGAAGAAGAAATGAATCACTTATAAGTTTATCAAATGGAAATCTGCTGTACACTAATGGAAACAGTGAAAGGAGTAAAGGAGGAGTGGAGTTTCTGGTCCATAAAGATTTAAAAAACAACATTTTGGAATTCAAAAGTACATCACCAAGGGTGTCAAGACTAATATTCAAGATTTCTAAGAGGTACAAGCTAAAGGTTATAATGATCTATGGACCAACATCGAGCAATGATGATAAAGAGGTTGAAGAAATGTACAATGAAATTCAGTCTTCTAGATAAGCAGAAAACCCACTACACTATTATTATGGGAGACTTCAATGCTAAGGTTTGAAAAAGACAAAACAGCGCAGAAAGGGGAACTATAGGAAATTTTGGAATTGGTGAAAGAAATGAAAGAGGTGAAAGACTTGTGGAATTTGCAGAATTTCAAGGATTGTCAGTAATGAACACTTTTTTCAAGAAAAGGGTGAACAGAAAGTGGACATGGAAGAGTCCAAATGGATTAACAACTAATGAAATCAAATTCATTCTCACTAACAGAAGATACATTGCGAATGATGTTACCATCCTGAATCAGTGCGTAGCACACGCTTCTTGATTAGACCGCGGTTAGAGCGCCCGTAACTACTAAATACAGAGGATGCGGAAAGGTCAGGGAATGACCATCGCATATCCCCGGAGCAATATGGCCTTAGTTGCTAATGCTCCTAAAATCCAAATAACAATAAATAACAACAACTGTCCTGAATAAGGTAAATGTTGGAAGTGATCCTAGAATGGTAAGGTGTACACTTGATGTAGATGTAGGAAAGGAAAGGAAAAAACTGACTCAAGTAAATAATACAAAGGTCTTTGAGATAACAGAAGAGAAGAAAAAGCAGTATGTACTAGAACTTAAGAACAAGTTTGAGCTTCTGCAGACTGCTGAGCACCAAGATATCGACGAGGAATATTACAACTTTCTGAAAGTGATAAAGCCCAAGAAACCTATAGCTAAAAAGAAATCCAAAGAAGAAAAAATCAGTCAAGAAACACTTGTCATGATGAACCGAATATGGCAAATAAAGAGCAAGAAAAACACTGACAGGAAGAAAATTGAGTATATTGAGTTATGCAAAGCCATTAGAAATGACTCAGAGAGGACATAAGAAAATTTAACAAAAGAAAAGGGAAAACAAAGGATTTAAATCAGCAGTCATGAGCAGTAATACAGAAAGACAAATGATACTGAAACTGAAGAGTAGCAATGGTGTACTTATGAATAGCAGAGAAGGCATAATTCAAATAGCAGAAGATACTATAGAGAGTTATACAAGGAGCGAGGGATTGATGCCAGCAGTGGTGAAGATAGATTGCAAAGTAGCAACACATATGACATACCCGATATCCTTTCTGATGAGGTACAACATGCGTTGAAGAAAATGAAAAATCAGAAAGCTATGGGGGAAGATGAAGTTACTGTAGAGTTGTTAAAATTGGGAGGAAGAGACACGACACAAAAACTGGCAAAACTCTTCACAAAATACTTTAGAAAAGGTGTGGCACCTAAGGAGTGGAATAATGCAATCATAGTTTTGCTGCATGAGAAAGGAAATAAATTGGAAATTATAGACCAATTAGCTTGTTATCCCACATCTACAAGTCGTTCACAAGCGTCATTACTAACAGATTACAAAGATTACTTGATGAGAATCAACCAAAAGAGCAAGCTGGCTGTTTAGGATAGGATTCTCAACTATGGATCACCTTCACATAATCTCACAGCTAATGGAGAAGGCAAATGAATATAAAACTCCATTATGCTGGCATTTGTGGATTATGAAAAGGCATTTGACTCCATACAGCATAAGGCAATGTTTCGGGCACTGGAAAGACAAGGCATAGATACCCCATATATTATGATTTCGAAGAAAATATATGAGAATGCTACCTCCTTTATTAGACTAGACAAAGACAGTAATAAATTTAAAATTGAGAAAGGAGTTCAACGAGGAGACACAATGTCTTCGAAATTGTTTGCTGCTGCCCTTGAGGAAGCGTTCAGAAGATTAGACTTGTCGCAGAAAGGAGTCAGTGTGAATGGAGAGTATCTAAACCATTTTCGATTTTCACGATCCCAAAGAATTAGAGGAAACTAGCCACGATCCCAGAGAATTAGAGAAAAATATTAATCAGTTATACAGAGTTAGTAAGGATTTTGGACTAAAGATGAATTTGGCTAAAACAAAAGTAATGATGAACAAGTATGCCACAGAAAGGGACGTAATGATTGAAGGAGCAGTAATTGAAATGGTGGAGTCATATACTTATCTGGGGCAAGTTATTAGCTGTAATAATGATAAATGGATGGAATTTAAGAGAAGAATAAATTTTGGATGGATAGCATTCGAGAAATATAGTCACATACTGAGGAGCAATATCCCACTTTGTCTGAAACGTAAAATAATGAACCTATGTATACTCCCCACCATGACTTATGGAAGTGAAACTTGGGCACTCACCAAAAGAATGGAAGAGAATCTGAGAACTGCACAGCGAAGAATGGAACGATTTATATTGGGAATCAGACTGTTAGATAAGCAGAGAAACACATGGATTAGGCAGTAAACTCAAGTAAAGGACATTCTTATCAAAACTAAAGAACTAAAATGGTCTTGGGCAGGACACATAGCTCAAAGACATGATGATGATAGATGGACTAAGAAAATAACAGAATGGTACCCAAGAGGAGCTGAGAGAAAACCTGGAAGACAACAACGGAGATAGTCAGATGAAATTCAAGAGTTTGTAGATAGTAAATTGATGGCCAATGCACAAAACAGGAGGAACTGTAAAATTGTTGGAGAGGCCTTCATCCTGCAGTGGATTGAAAATGGCTGATGATGATGACTTATAAATGCATGACTACCATCTGGATTGGCGCTTCCGTAGCGAGGTGGGCAGGAGCAGCTGTGCGTGGCACACGCTTTTTGATTAGACTGGGGTTCAAGCCCGTGACCACCAAATACGGAGGATGCGGAAAGGTCAGGGAATGACCACCGCATATCCTCGGAGCAATATGGCCTTAGTTGCCAATGCTCCTAAAAACGAAATAACAAACAACAAACCATCTGGGTGATGAGTTTTTTTCTGTAATGCTGTTATAAACTTGCTTTCTTTCATCATTTGCTGATACTAGAGTAAAATTGTCATAAAACAAATCAGAATTTTAAAATATGTTCACAAAAATATTGTTTAGAAAACTTATTGTTTTTTGGTACCATAATATCCTGTACATATATTTCTATTTGGAAAATTAAATGCACTAGGCATAATCCTTATGGGTTTTGATAATTAACTATATAATATCGGTGTAAATACACCATAGTTAACCCATAGATATGAGCTACGATTGTAGCGTAGAAGGCATTGTTTTAATTGTGTCTCATAATGTGGTTGCCTTTACAACAAGATAGCTACTATTGAATTACTTCAAATAAATAATGCTTCTCTAGTAGAGAAGACTACTGTTATTTATTTTCAGCGGTACCACCACCCAGACGATTGTTTCGAAGCTGTGCGGCTTCATCATCAGTGGGCGGGCAGGTACCCAGGTAATACAACAAGCCATCTCAGTTGGGAAGTTATATCCGCATTATGAGAGATGCCAAAAGGGTGTGGTGGTAACGTATTTGGAAATCTATGGGTTAACTATGGTGTATTTACACCAATATTATATATATTTCTATGGACTGAGCCTGATTGTGGAGTAAGCTAGTTGAGGCAGCCGGCTTTGGGGCATCAAAAAGTAATATATGAAAATAAAAATATACAGAAGTATTCCTCATATTTACTTGACATTTTAACTTTCTTGGTCTCTCCATGTGCATTAGATAAATACATACTTGAATTGCCTTGTTAACAAAAAGTTATTTTTAGAAAATGTAAATGCATAGCATATTGCCACATTGGTGGAGAGTGCAGATGTAAGAAAGGGGGAGGAGAGAAATTCAAGTGTTCCTTGGGCAGGAATATACCTGGGCTGAAGTATGAGCTGGCTCTTAGGTGGAGTATAAGTAAAAACATTCTAGCATCAATTCATTCCACTTAATAGATTTCTATGTGTGATAAAATTGATATTAATCATGTATACAAGTTTTTTTTTAACCCTACTATCTTGATATAATTGCACTCATCCTATGCCATTGTTAGAAAGAAAAGCCTAACAGAAATGGATTCTGTATCATTATTTTTGAAGTAAATTTAAGCTATCAAGTTTATAAGGGTTGGGTTGTATGTGAAACATTTTGGTATAGGTATTAATAATTGCAGTTTTAATCTCTTTGCAAGTATCTGTTTTGTTTTTGTAGGTGGAAGTGTCAATATGCGAAATAGCCTGTCAGGCCAGTCATTGCTCCATGAAGCTGTTGATGGAATTCAGGAACAAGATATCAAAACATTTAGCTTGATTTTACGTATGCTTCTTCAACATGGTTGTCAGCTAAACATTGAATCTTTCACTCCTGGAGATACGCCACTGTATCGAGCTATTCTCATAGAAAAATTTCACTTTGCTGAAGAATTGATTCGAAATGGCAGTGACGCTAATTTAGGTCATGTGTATTCTTGTAATATTGATAATCTCTGCCTTGCAAGAAGAAAAAATAATTTCTTAACAGTGAAATTATTAGTTTATTCTGGATTTCATTTATGGAGGACTCCTTGGTTAGAAATTCTTCCTTCTACATTTCAGCACAGTTACAGTATACAGAGTATTAAAGGTTGGCTAATATATATGAAATGCAATCCAATGAATTTAGTAGATTTATGTCGTATTGTTATTCGACGTAGTCTTAGGGACAGTGTTGTACTAAATGTTCAGAAACTGCATATTCCTCTACAGCTCAAACGATTTCTCCTTTTTGAAGAAACAATAGAAAAAGTAGAATCTCAGGCAGGTAATAACAATCCTCTTAGCTGACAGTGCCCTTATTATTGATATATTATTGTGCCATTAACTTTCTTAGCAACCACATATGTGAAAAAGGTCCACCCCCAATGGCAGTCTTTTACACAACTTATGTGAAATTTGGAATTTTAGATTTAAAGTTTTTATTGTTTTTCTTTTCAGTAATATTCACATGCATGTGTGGTTTATGAATCGGCTTACTTATAATACTTTAGTTACTTAGACTTCTGTCACATTGGAAATAGGCCGAAATGCCTGTGCATTTCTTTGCCATTTACAAAATCTTCATAAAATGCCATATCTATTTTGTTAATGTAATCATAATATATATAATATTCGACAGCAAATGCATGTGGTGATTCTTATATCAGCAAGTATATTTTTGCATTCATGAAGTTGTAATGAAATAATTTTATATTTTATAGATATATAAATATATATTTTTTTTTTTTGATTCTGTTAACATAAGGACTGAGACTTAATTTTGTTTGATGACTTTTAAGTTGCTGTTAAACCTCAAAGGTTTCGTACTCTGTTTTGTTTCATAGACTCAGTCTTAAGAGTTATTTAATGATGGCAGTTCATTAAGTGATCTGGATAACATATTAAACAGAAATAATACTAAAAACAAAAGTTAGAATTAACTGGGGCACACAAAATTCAAATCACAGCCAACACACTTGGATATGAGGTTACCAGGTGTACCACATCCAGCAGTCAGTTAAGTTTTACTTTTTTTTTTACCTGTTACCCCCAGGAACCCTTTTGATTTGTAAATTGCTCAACTAATAAAACATGAAACACTCAAAAATTCTTCACTATGTCCTGTATCACTGTGTTTTGAAGGTGCATTTGCATTATCTCCATCAATTGTAATTATTATACAGTATCAGTGATTCAGTATCCAGGAATTCCTTGATAAATATGTGAGCAAACCTGCTCTATGATCAGTTATTCTCTTGGTGTTTAATTAAACCAGGGTTTTGCCAATCTTTAAAGCCATCATTGGCTAAAGCGCAACTTGAATGTGAAAAAACAGTTGTGTACAAAACAGTAGACAATCCAGTTGATGGAGATTATACTAGCCACTCTAGACTATATTTTTCACCATTAATTTTTGTGGAGTGAAGAGTCCTTGGGAGCAATACCTTTTTGATTTTTAAATATCTGTTTTGATTTTTCAAATGAATCCTTCCAGTGTTTTAAGTCAGCAGGTCCTTTTTGAACCCAAAATGAGATATCATCCTTAGTTAAAGTACTCCATAGACCCACATCATTGTATTTTGTATAGATGTTTTGTTGATTCTTTTCTGTATCAT
Organism: Mastigoproctus giganteus; assembly: GCF_048544385.1. Lineage (NCBI taxonomy): Eukaryota > Metazoa > Arthropoda > Arachnida > Uropygi > Thelyphonidae > Mastigoproctus > Mastigoproctus giganteus. The sequence goes on along the minus strand of NC_143575.1, from coordinate 117,363,242 downwards.
AGTCTGAAATATCAGGATCAGATGTAGTTGCCTTAAAAATATTTCAATAGTTTAGGAATAGTTTCTGTTTTAGTCTGCAATAAAATTAATAGTCTGCATTTGTGCTTGAAATATCTGTAGGAATAATTGGTATTGATACATCAGATTCATTCCTCCTCCTCCTCCTCAGATGAATCTTTGTTTATTTGTGTTACTTTAAAGTGCGATTTTGGGTAAACTAGATAAATGAGCCTGTAATAACTTCTTATTCTTCCTATTTTGTGATATCTGCTTGCAAAACTTCTCTTCCTTTTTAATCCTAAGAAAAATTAATTTCAGATAAGTAAAAAATGTAAAAACTAAAATTTTGAAATTTTAGTAGATAATTATTCCCTATTGCTTTCATTACAATATTGCAAATGACATTATGTGAGTTCATTATTTATTTAGATTATTTTATTGTTATATATTTAGATTATTAAATTTGTTATTTTATTATTGTCAATATATTATTTTTATCTGTAAATTATGTTACATAAAATGTTTCTAACTCACCTTACAATTTAAATAAAGATTTATAATATTAATTAATATTATTGTAATAATATGTATATTATTTTTAAACTGTTCTTAAAGTCTTGCTCACTTTAACAAGATCATACATTCATAAAACACTGAAAGCAATCTGTCTGACAAAAGATTAGCTACCCAGTTTTGCCCCACTTTTCCCTATAGCAGTGCTATAGTCGTAAAATAACAGAGGTATACTCAATGAATGTTAAAAAAAAGCAGAGAGTATACTGTGTATATCAGGCTTATTAATCGAATTTGCTTTGGTCGCATACAATAAAACAAGTGATTTTTCAACATGATATTCTGTATTTTGGTAATCAGCATATGTAAATCTTCTGATAGTCAATGAAATTAAATTTTTACCACATCACTTGGCAATTAATATTGAACTATACAACATTGTCGGCATGTCCAGTAATGTTTGTTATACTTTCTGTTGAACAACAGAGAAGTGGTAAAAGTTGCCACTTTCCCAGTACAAAGATATTCTGTCTTTCAACTGCACAGCACACTGTGTCCAATTTTAGGGAATAACACAACCAAATCTGTTCATTTTAAGACCTGATTTCTTTATTGTTTTGTAATACCTTTCTGAGAATGACCTGTTGCTGTGATTTTTTGGGAACGGGCCATTAGGTCTACAAGGTCTATGATGTAAAATAAATCTATTCATATCTGTTGTTATTATGTCTGGATAATTAGCAATGTCATTTGGATATTGTTCACTAACTAAATTTTATAATAGTTGTAGTTCATTGGTGTTCATTTAATTTTTTACATCTATATCTGTAGTTTGTGCTGTAAAAGATGATGTTGATGCTGTTATATCCATTGGTGTAGTAATAGAAGAGTTCACCTAAAAAGAAATTATAAGGCAACAGACGAATTAGTAAAAATTTTCTTATATGTGGTGCTATAGCATTACATATTATTCAAGTACATTTTGTTCTGTGCAGTTTGAAATCCATACATTTACATTTTTTTCTGTGCAGTTTGAAATCCATATATTCCCTCTGCCTGAAATGATCAACACAATGCATAGCTATGAAAAATGTAATGTTATTTTCTGCCTTTGCACCTTCTGTATCACCAATTTTGTTGAATGGCAATACTATACGATGCTGTAAACTAAAGGTCTCTTCGGCTTTCTCATACTTTGTTTGTATTAAGATGTGTGATGCCTTTTTTTCAAATATCATTTAACTGTCAACATGCATTTACAAAAACATTTTAAATAATGACCATTTAATTTGCAGAGCCAGTTCTTATATTTAGCATATTTGAGCCATTGATCACAAAAGTGTTGAATATATTTTTTTCTCATTTTCACAAAGGGGAAAAATTTACACACTACAGTTTAATATGAAAATCACAAGCGGAAAAAAATAAAAAGTTACCTTCTCAAAGTAATTGAATCAACACAAACAAAAAAGGACAAGTTTTCGTTAACACTCTGTTAAACCTATTCAGAACAGCGGTTTGCATGCAGAAACGATTTAAGTTACTGCATCTGTGTTTTGGGCAAGATACTCCAGTAATTCAAAAAGTGAACCAGGATAAAGCGACCCTCTATATTAGAAAAGTTAGACTGCAGAAAGTGGAATTTCTAAGAAAGGAAGTTGAAGAGTTCTGAGTGATTGGCAGAAATTCATATTATAATATCTTTCTCTGATCTGTAAGTGATCCAGTTACGAATTTGAAAGTGTCTGCAATTCTGCCCAGACACGATAGGAGGGAGTATATGATGAGAGCCTTGTCGATCAATTCGGCCCTGGAAAGATTGTGCAAGGCTCAAGGGGTAGAATTTTTTTCAGCCTGGACTGTACTTGTTAACAGGAGAGATTGCTTCTACAGGGATGGGATACACTTAAATAGAAAGGGTGCAAGAATATTTGCTGATGCTATCGAGGCAGTGTTAGGTGGGTCGGAAAACTGCTAGCTTGGGGGGAGACAAAGACCAATAGATTGACAGTAGCCACTGGCAGAGGTGAAAGAGATTCTTGCACTGCTTCTATTAGAATGAGCAGAAGCCTGAAAAACAAGATGCATGATATTTCAGAGACTGCTGGGAGCCATTGCGGTACAAGTAAACACATGGGTTGTGTTAGGGTAGCTAAGAATAGAAACAGGTGCAGGTATACTTGCGTGTACACCAGTGCTAGGAGTTTAGTAAATAAATTTGATGAATTTGAGGTATTGCTCAAAACATCAAAGGCAGATATTGTTGGGATATCAGAGACGTGATGTCACACAGATATAACGGATGCAGAACTGGAATTTGGGGAGTACAACGTCTACAGAAAGGATAGACAGGATAGGAAGGGGGGAGGGGTTATGCTATTAGTTAAGAAACACATAAAAACCAACGAAGTGAAACCAGTCGACATCGCTGGACAGTGCAGTGTTGAGTCAGTTTGGTGTGACATAAGCATTGGGAGATCAAAATTGAGAGTAGGAGTGTGCTATAGGCCTAATGACTCTGATGAGTATAATAAGAAACTGTACAGGGAAATAGAGTGGGCCAGTAAATCAGAGAGTCTTAAAATGGGAGATTTTAATTTCCCAGATATTGACTGGAATTTGGGGGCTGGTCACTCACACACTAGCAGGGCTTTTGTGGATTTATTGGATGATTGTTTTCTACATCAGCATGTCCGGGAGGCAACTAGAGGGAGTAATACTCTTGATTTGATTATCAGCAGTGATTCTTTATGCATTAAGAATCTGCAGATAAATGAACCACTAGATGGCAGTGATCACAGTGTGCTGAAGTAGGATTTACTCAAAGAGGTAACTACCATTAGGGGTAAAGGGAAGGGTTATTGCTTCCATAAAGGTGACTACGATGGACTGAGACAGTATTTAAATTCTATACAGTGGGACCAACTGATGATGTTACCAACAGCAAATTCAAAATGGGAAGCATTCAAAGAACTTATCTTGGAAGCTACTAGGCTTTACATACCAACTAAGAAATATTGTTCACTGTTTAGGCCAAAATGGATGTCAGATGAACTAATGAGGCATTTGGCAGAGAAGAAAAATGCATGGGATACTTACAAATTAACACATGACACAGAAGCTTATGATAGATTCAAGTTGATATGCAACCAAGTTACAAAGGAGGTTAGGCAGGCAAAGGCAGATTACGAGAAATCCTAGGCAAGGGATGCAAAGAAAAACAGCAAAGAGTTCTTTACTTATGTAAACTCTAGAAGGAAGGGGATGAATCAGATTGGTCCAGTTGATATTGATGGGTCAACTGTTGATGATCCTGCTCAGGTAGCTAACAAACTAAATGAATATTTTGCATCGACATTCACACATGAGGAGTTATTCAGCGAGGGGAATGCCAGAGGTGTATTCAACTCTAGCAGTAAGCTACAGAATCTTGAAATAACTGGGAGTAAAGTGGAGGAGAAACTGTTGAAGATAAACACAAGAAAGGCACCCGGGGTGGATGGGATCTATCCAGTTATATTAAAGGAGGCAGCAAAGGAAGTAAGCAAACCCTTAGCCATGATTATGAGAGCTTCCTTGGACTCAGGGGAGGTACCCATAGACTGGAAAATGTGCAAATGTGACCCCAATTCACAAAGGAGGATCAAAGGCTGACACAAGTAATTATAGACCTGTGAGCTTAACTTCTGTTCCACGAAAATTAATGGAGGCACTGGTTAAAGAAGCACTGCAGGATCATGTAGACAAGACTTCATTTATAGCTCGGACACAACATGGTTTTGTTAAGGGGAAGTCTTGCCTGACCAATTTGATTGGATACTATGATGCAGTCACAAAAGAACTGGATGCAGGGAATAGCTTTGATATTATATACTTGGATCTTAGAAAGGCTTTTGATACTGTTGCACATGGAAGACTGCTACAAAAATTGGAGCAGTGTGACATTGGAGGCAAATTGCTGCTATGGATAAAGGGGTGGTTGAGGGGGAGAAGACAGAGAGTGGTAATCAATGGACACTGCTCATCGTGGACTAATGTTATTAGTGGAGTCCCTCAGGGCTCAGTGTTGGGTCCATTATTGTTTTCTGTATTTATAATGATATTGATGATGGTATATCAAGCTTAATATCCAAGTTTGCAGACGATACAAAGTTGGCAGGGTTGTCAAGGACACTACTTACACTATGCTGCTGCAACAGGATCTGGAAAGGTTGAGCAGATGGGCTGAGAGGTGGCAAATGAAGTTTAACATTGACAAATGTAAAGTACTACACATGGGAAACAGCAACCCCAGAGCAACGTATCAACTCTGTGGTACTACACTGACAGTGGTAGAGAATGAAAGGGACTTGGGGGTGGTTGTGCAGGCAGATATGAAGTTCTCTGAGCAGTGCAGACGGGCTGCAAGAGTAGCTCATGGAGTATTGTCAATGATATACAGGAATTTTTCCAGCAGGGATAAGGAGGTGATTATTTCCTTGTATAAGGCAATGGTCAGGCCACACCTAGAGTACTGTATACAAGTCTGGAGGCCTCATTTCAAGAAGGATGTAGAGCTGCTGGAACGAGTACAGAGAAGGGCAACAAGATTAGTGAATGGAACAAAGGCTTAAGTTTTGCAAATTACAGTGTCTGGAGACTAGGCACCAGCGAGGTGATCTGATAGAGGTGTATAAAGTCTTGAATGGTTTGAGCATGCTCAATGCTGATGGGATTCTTCCTCTAGCTCAGAATAATCACCTGAGAGGGCATAAATTCAAATTGAGGAAAGACAGATGTAGGATAGACGTGCGGAAATTTGCCTTTAGCCAGCAGGTGGTTGGTTGGTGGAACAGACTTCCATCCCTTGTAGTGCAGGTTGATAGCCTAAATAAGTTTAAGGCTCAGCTGGACAGGTATTTTGAACGAACAGAGGGGTGAAGTTGAAGTGGGTTTTTTTTTTTTTTTTTGGCTGATGCTACATAAGCTTGCTTTCTTGCATCAAATGCCTCTACTAATGCTAATGCTAAATTTCAATAAAAAATGTTACTGGCATCAAAATAATAAAATTACGAATCATTCTGTCAAATTGTAACAAAATGCAAAGAATAGTTAAAAAAAATAAAATAAAATGAAAAATATATAAATCTACAGCATTGAGTAACATATTATTATCAAAACTGGATAGCGTTTGCAATTGCTGACGTAATGGATCATTCATAATTTGAGAATGGTCCATCATGTAAACTAATGAAAACTGGAATAATAAATTTACTTACGTCTTCAGCCTTTCTATCACAAGTTATAAAGGAATGTTGGTAATGGGTAAATTTGTTTCGTCCTCTGAGAAACTTGTAGAATCAGTACACTTGAAAATTTAGAATCACAGAATAGTAGATGATGCCAGATAACAACTGTAGAACTTTCTTTCTCTGCCAATAAAGCAAATGAAAATCTCTGTGATTGGCGGAATTTTTTTGTTTCGTTTCCCAAATTCAAGTAATATTACAACAAATTTTCACACCACAAATGAAAACAGAACAGATCCATATAAAAGAGTTATAAAATGTATTATTCATCTCCACCGACCAAACCTGTTTCCTGTTGGCTGTATAGAAACAAAACAATAGACAAGGGTAGAATGTTGTTGTGAAATAGCAAATTGAATCTTAAACCATAAATTGAATGAAACTGCATGCTTTGGAGTGGCTGAAGTAGACACTTTACTCTGCCTGGTCATTGTTTATTCCGCTCTCTGAATGTCACAGGATAAACACTAATCACGAGAAGGGTTCTTTCCAATGCATTGATCAGTTTCGGTTTCAGAATATGAAATGTGAGGATCAAAGGATCCACAATTTAGATGCCTCTCTTGTTAGCATATAATTAAGTAAATCTCTGATTTAATGCATACCGTTGGCACATTCATAATTTATCGATTCAAAAAATAGGCTTGCATTTGTAAAAAACAACCAAAAGTATATTGCGATAAGTTGTTTTTTATGAGAAGTAAAAGCAAAAAAGTTAATAACAATAATTTTCATTTTTAGGGTCCATAGTCTAACGGAGTACCCTTATGTCACTCGGTTGTCTATCTGTCGCAGCATTGTATCTCTGGAACCACTCAACCTATCGACATGAAATTTTGCATGGGTTTGTATATCTTGTGGGCCAACATAACGGCATATTGATTGCTGCTGACAAAAATTTGTCTGAGAAATGGGGGTAAAATGTGGGAGGGGGCAAAAATGTCAACAACCTATAGCTTATTATACACCATTGGAAAGAGCTCAATGAGTAGGTTTCAAATATAATTTTAAAATATTTTTTAAATTAAAAATGGCGGCACCAGACAGAAAAATGTAATTTTCATGTCCCCCCCTCCCTCTTTCTGTTGCTAATGGAGCTAAAAATTTAAAAATCACATTATCTATATGTTTACCCATAAGTTTAACTACATATGTATCTCGGTATCTTGTTGTGAAGGTAGCCACAGTATGAGATAAAATCTAAACTTATAATAAAAAACTTCTGTACAAATTGGAACAGAGTGGCATTAAGGGCCAGTTAATGCTCTGGATGGTTAAGTGGGAGAAGATAGTGTTATTAATGGACTCTACAGGGAATAATGTTATTAGTGGAGTACCCCAGGTTTTAGTGCTGGGATTGTTTTCTATATTTATTAATGGGAAGTATATCAGGCTTAATGTCTAAGTTTGCAGGTGACATAAAAGTCGGCAAATTGGGTAATGGCAGTAATCAAGGTAAGCCACTGCAACAAGATCTAGAAAAGTTAGACATGGGCTGAGAAATGGCAGTTGAATTTAATATTGAAAAATGCAAGGTACTATATATTTTTTTTTTTTTTTTTTTTTATTTGGTAGTTGTTGGCGCATCGGCTTCTGTGGCCGTATTGCACTTCCCAAGGTTTTTGCAGTACTTTGATCCAAGCCTGAGGCGGGAATCGAACCCACGACCTTTGGGTTGCCGGGCAGGTACTTTACCCACTCGGCTAGCCCGGTCGGCAGGTACTATATATGGATAGCAGTAATCCCAGATTAAAGTACCAACTGTGTAGTACTATACTCAGGATAATGGAAAAGGAAAAATACCTGGGTGTAATTGAGCAGTTAGATATGAATTTCTCTGAGCAGTGCAGATGGGTTGCCAGGACAGCTCTTCGGGTTTTGTCCGTGATATACAGGAATTTTGCCAGCAGGTAATTATCTTATTGTACAAGGCAAGGGTTAGGCAGCATCTTGAGTACTGCATACAAGTTTGGATGCCTCATTTTAGGAAAGATGTAGATCTGGATTGGGTGACCAGAGAAGGGCAGCCAGATTTGTAAGGGGAAGAAATGATTGAACTGCATCTGGAGGCTAGGCACCTATGAGGTGATCTGATTGACATCTTTGAATGGATTGGCAAGCTCAGTGCTGATGGCATTCTTTCTCTTGCTCAGACTAGCATTAGTACTACACGCATAAGGGGGCAAAAATTCAAATTGAGGAAGAATGGTTGCATGATAAATGTGTAGTAGTTTTCCTTTAACCAGTGGGTGGTTGGTTGTTGGAACAAACTTCCATCTGGTGTTCCAAATGTGGATAATTTAAATAACTTCAAGGAAGAAATAGATACTCTATTGGAGAGGATGGACAGGTGGTGGGGAAGCTTTTTTTTTTTTTATAAGCTTGCTTTCTTGAATATTTCCTACTAATACTAATAATATGGTCTTGGCAATACCTTGTGCATGTATATTATTTGGATACCCCTCAGTCACTACAGAGTGGGGTATCCAAAATTCCTGTATATCACTGACAAAACCCAAAGAGCTGTCCTGGCAACCCATCTGCACTGCTCAGAGAAATTCATATCTAACTAGAGACAGTGAGATATATACTAGCTAATTGGGATGCATCCTAGAGAATTATCAATATATTTGGCCTGTTAGAATATCTAGGCATGCCTGTAAAAACCAATTTAAAGCTTTAGTCAAAATGTAAAGAAATATTGGATTTTATTATGTATGCTATCAAAGCACTGTTAGGTGGACCTGAAAACCTCTAGGTTGCGTGTATATACAAACTAATGGTATACCTTCAGTGCAAAAATAACTTACACCTCTGCTTGTTGCAGAGGTGAAAGTGATTCTTTCACTGTTCCTGTTGCAATATGCAGCAGATTGGAAAACAAGGTGGGAGAATTTCATGCTATTCCATAGGTCCTTACAGAATAAGCAAATACATGGAATGCTTTAGTGTTACTAAGGGTTAAAACAGTTGCTTGTATACTTTTGTGTGCACTAATGCTACGAGCATGGTAAATAAATTTGAAGAATTTTAAGCAGTGGTAAAATCATAAAATGCAGATATAGTAGGGATATTGGAGACATGATGTCACTCAGATTTAAACAATGCATAATTTGAATATGGCAAGTATAGTGTGTACAGAAAACTCAAACAGGACAGGATGGTGGGGGGTTATGCTATTAGTTAAGAGGCAAATGGAAGTTAAGAAAGTGCAACCAGTTGATATGGGTGGCCAGTTCACAGTTGAGTCAGTTTGGTGTGACAACAGCACTGGGAAAACAAAAAAAAACTCCAACTGGATCTAGATTTTTGTTTCTTCTTGAATGCTTCTCTGACTTCAGCATTGAACCATGCATTGGATCTGTCAGATAATTTTATTTGCTTGGAAGCTCCTTGGGTGGCAATTTCAACTATCTGGTTAGCAAGGCTAGATATAGCGATGTCTATTGGTTCTTGCTGTAGATCCAGTTCATTTCTGTGAGACGTGCCAAGACGATCTCTGGGTTTAAGTATTTGATGGAGTATACTGTTTTGGTCAGAAATTCATTCCCGAAGGCTTCGCCAGCGTTTGAGTCGTTAGTAACGTTGAACTCAAAACGTGATGGGAGAGTGATCAGAAAGGAAGCTGTAATGTTCAGTGGTCAGATTAAGGTGCGGGAGATTGTGGAATAACTGATCCAGTGTCTAGTAGGAGGTGTGGTTTGATGAACCCTGGTAGGAGGTGTGGTTTGATGAACTAAGCCAAATGTACCAACAACTATTCTGAGATCTTCAGTGGCTTCATCATGTCTAGGCGTAGGCATGTTAAAATCGCCTATGATGAATGTTGGGGTATTGGGGGCTAGATTGGCTGCTATCCATGCTTGTTCACTCCTGAAATCTTCTGTATGATCGGGGAGTAGGTACACCAGACAAATTTGTAGTATTATGGCATCTTTTCTAAATGTGGCACATAGTGCTTCGAAGTTATCTGATTTGGTCACCTGAAATCTCGATTGCTTAAAACTAGATGAATACAGCAATGCAACACCGCCCCCAAGTCTGTCATCCCTGAAGTTATGGAGGCTGAGATAATCGAGAGGCTGGCCTATTACATCCAGTTTCCTTCCGTGAGATAACCAGGTTTCGGTCAAACAGATGAACTGATGTTCAGATAGTAACATGATTGTTTGTAGAGGGTGTAGTTTATTTTTGATACCGCATACATTTTGGTAGAAGCATTTAAGGGGAAGTATTGGGACAAGGCTGCATGAGGTTGATGTTGGTTGCTATCCCTCTGTTGTATTTGATCTCATGCGGTAGGGTGAGGAAGAGGTTCGTTCTTTGTACATTTTTATTAGAGTTCCCGGTGGCTAGGTGCTAGTATCCAGTACTTTTAGTTCATCATGTTTGACACAAGTAATAATGAATGAAACATAGGAGGGACATCTTGTTTTCAAAGGTTTCACAGCGACCTTGATCCCTATTTGCTCCTCAAAGAACTTAGATATTGGTACCGATTGTTGAAGGCCCGAGTCGTGATATGAAGATTTTAGATTTTGTTTGGATGGATGTTATATTGTATATTGTCTCCAATATGCTGGATTGATCGATTGGTATGGCTTTATTGGGCCATGCTAGTGTTGTTCCTTGAATGGGACTAGCTCTCTTGGTAACCGTTCTATTTATGGAGCTATAGTGGTGAGAAGTTGGATCATTGGCCATTAATGTCACTTCCAAAGGGGATTTAGGTCGCGATTGTTGTAAGAGTGACTGCTGGGAGACAATATTAGCATAAGTGGGTTTTTCATTGGTGTTACAACTTATGCTTGAGTATAGGCACGAGGTATTTTGGTAAGCCAATTTTGACGGCAGGGTAACCATCTATGAGTAGGTAGGTTGTTTCTGTGCATATGGTTCTAAGTTGGGGCAGTTTGGATTTCTAATGTTCAGGAAGTAGTTTTTTGTACTTTACATAATTTCAGGGCGTATCTGTTCTCTGCAGGGATCACCTTCGAGCAATACTTATTTTGGGAAGGTAGTCCTGAGGCGAGTATCATGCTCTTTCTTTGCTTCTTTAGGGTAGGTAGCAGGGCCAGCTCGTAAGTGTTCAGGTGTCTGGTTATCTGGTCTGTTAATATCTTGTAGCTGTGCTAGGACGGTGTCCAGTCTCTTAACCATTACTCTCTGACTGGCAATTAGTTTCATGTTTTGTTCTCTTAGTTCGTGATTTTCCTTTTGGATTACCTGGAGTTTTGAAAATGGAGAGAAGGAGTTCTTCAAGCGGGTCTTCCTGTTTCCGTATGTCGTGGGCTAGTTGGTTGTGATTCGCTTCGTTTTTATTTTCTCTATGAGTTCCATTACAGCTCCCTTCCATAATATGGTCTAAAATGTTACTAATATCCTGGGGGTCGTCACTTGTTTTCTTATGTTCACATTCTTCTGGGCATGTGTCACAGCCTAAAATTGGAGCTAAGGAGTAATTTAGTTTCCCGTTCTCAGTTACCGTGTGGTTGCTAGCATGCTGTGGGAGGGGGGGGGTTTCATTTTCTGTGTTACTAGTGTCTATGATACATGATGGCACTTCAGTTGTTTTATTCAGTTGTTCTCTTCTGTCATTTTCATTTGTGGACCTACAACTTGTGCAAAGAAACTTCTTGCTTCGTTTCTGATTCAAACTCACTATATACACTTGAGAACAGCAGAGCTTCCAATTCTGATTCTGCACCGTGAACGCTTGATCGTGTATTCATTTGTGGTCTTACAAACTCTGCACGCCTGTTCCGTTGAATCAGATGGTTGTTTTTCCATGCTAAAGGGTAAATTGAATGAGACCATAATACGAAACTGAATTCTTTAATCCTCCAGGGAAGGGTTGGCTGTTGAAGGAGAGCTACTTTCCGACTTTAACTCTAGGCGAGAGTGTCTAATTCTTTAGTGCAGCAGGGTGCGTGACCTTGAGGGATACTTGCATGGGAACAAAGATGAAATAGCAAGTCATATGCATTCAGAAAATCATTAATAAAACTTTACCTGAGCATTGATATCTTCTGTTGGTATATTCAGAAGGAGGGAGTCGGACGCTTTCTATTGGTATTAATTTTATATAGTTGACTAATAGATAAGTGAAAATAGACAAAAAGACGGAGCGCAACTCATATACTGCTGTTCATCTCCGCCATCTAGCGGAACTTCTCGTAGCCATTGTGCACAACGTCCACGAACACAATGCAAATTTTTAAAGTCGATATAACTATGAAACGCCTTAGAAATTCGGTATGAAAAACACATCGAAAGACTCACCGTCACCAACGGATTCAGGATCACACAAAATTAATCCAAGAAATGCTATTATAACCACTTTAATAATCACAAATCTCGGAGCACAAAAAAAAAATAAACCGGTGAAGTAAAGTGTATTCGTGTCAAATGGCACCAGGGGTCCCCCCCCATCTCCTGTGAAACAGAACACTGTTGAGACCAGAGATTTAAAAGTGTATGGATATTGTACATGTGTACTGGCGTGTACCATTGTTCATCTGGTCACTTGTTGGATACGTGCCCAACAAGTGATTTGGAGTTAATTATAGCATAACAAAATTATTCAACTAACGCCAACCTAATTAAACCTAATGCCACCCACAATTAAAATTTTGAATTTATTTTATAACAATGGCGCAAGATTCGAATGAAACAACGCTTTTGCGTATATTAAGTAGTAACCTACAAAATTTCTAGCTGAATTAAAAATTAAAATATGATCATGACTAGGACAATAAAACTACTTATAGAGTAGGAAACAATATGATAGTTAAGTCAATAAAACTGCAAAACGTCTTAAAAACTTGTGATTTCTTGAAGCTGGAAATTCACCGCTTGCACCTATACGTATAATCTCGTCCACAAAATTCAGATCTGGGTTCTGAATTTTTTGTGTTGTGTTGTGTTCTGTTGTTTCTCTGGCTTCTTGGTCGCAGGGCCTCTGGTGGTACCCTACGTTGCTCGCCACCACCACTAGGAAATGAGCCAGGCTGCCAGTCATTCTCTGACTGGTCTCCACCAGGGTCGTCTAAGCTTCGTGGACGGAGTTAAAAAAAAAAAGTGTCAGCAAGAGTGATAATGGAAGAGTAGTAATGAAAGCGTGGAGGGACGAGGAAAGAAGGCGCCCTCTAGATGAGGGATTCAGGGAAGGAACTAGAGGTTGGACACCCCTATGCAGGGAAGCCAAGTCCAGCGAAAGGAAGAGTTTGCAGGATAAAGAACCCTGCATAGAGGAGGCTATTTGGCATCTCATACCCGGGTCAGCGGCAGCTAACCTACTTTACGGTATACAATACAGCCTTGCTAAAAACCATGCAAGTCAATGCACAACGAGCTCGAGCAGTGGTCGAGCAACTTGCCTAAACAGAGAATCATCATAGGGGCAGATGTAAACCGCCGCTCCCCGGCCGGGCACAGTATGATCCCAGACAGGAGAGCCACGAGAAATGGCCAGATCCTGGAAGATCACTTGGCAAACACTACAATTGAGATCCTAAACTTGCCACACCAACTACAAACTTTCTGTAACACTCTGTGGGAGGCCACAACAGGTGTATCACTAGCAACTGCGAACATTGCCCGATACATTAAACACTGGACGATCCAAGACCCCTGGACTACGTCTGACCACACAGTGATTACATACTAGATACAGAGCCAACTCAGTAGAACCCCAATGACAAAAACATCATTAAACCGCTTTGCAGTTAATAAGGCAAATTGGGAAACTTTCAAGGAAAAACTCACTGCTGAGGTTGGGAAGCACTACCAGACTGCGAGCCGACCCAGAGAGGCAAATTATCTGCAAAGAAGTAACTGAAATCATCACAAAAGCTAGCGAACAGGCACTGAAAAGGAAAATACCAAAGCCAGGCGCCATGCCCTGGTGATCCCCGACATTGAAAACCTAGGAATGAAGTAATGAGACGATGAAAGGACTTCCAACGGGGGCGGGGGTTTGGCCGACTGCTGAAGTCGCGGCCATGAGGGACAGGTATAAAGATGCAAGTAATCGATACACATAATTAATAAAGGACACTAAGCGCAAAACTTGGGGAAACCTTGTTTCCATAGCAGGGAACGCTAACCCCTGGAGAGTGGTTTATAAAATAGCCACTAACAGACACCCCTACGTGGGATGACTCGTGACTCTGTGTCCTAAACAGCATCTTCCTGGAACAGGTAACTCCTACCCTCCCGGAACAACTGCGGATCTGTCAAGAAAATGAATCATAATTCACTGACCAACAAGAAACACCCTTCACTGTGGATCAGCTGCATGCGGCCGCCATGCAAATCAGGGCAGGGTCTGGGCCAGGGCAAATCAATTAGGTCTGGGCCAGGGCAAAAAATGCCCTGGCCCAGATCTAATTGAAAAGGAAATTGTGAAGAAAATGGTGGAATACACCCCGGATCTGTTACTCATGCTATATAACACATGCCTCCAAGAAGGAACCTCTCCTAACGACTGGAAAATTGCCAACATCAAACTTAAATTGAAAAATCCAGCAAAACCAGTCTTACCGTCCGATCGCCTCACTCCCAGTTGTAAGCAAACTATTCGAGAGAATGCTGCACAAGAGGCTACTCCACTATTACGAAGGCGCAAACAAACACAATGCAATTTGGATTCAAACCTGGCCTATCCACGATCGAAGCTCTCAAGACACTGATAGATAAAGTAGAAGCCTGTACTACCAAATATTTTCTTTTTATCAGTATTGACTTTGCGGGGGCGTTTGATGCCATCTGGTGGCCGAGCGTCCTCGCGAGACTTAGGGGCTGGAGTGCTTCAAAACCTGTATAACAATCAGGAGTTACCTAACACAGAGAACGATCGAAGTACATGCACCGTATAAGAAGATAAATAGACAAATCTACAGGGGGTGCCTGCAGGGCTCTGTCCTAGGACCCCTGTTATGGAATATGATTTTAGATGAATTCCTGGCCCTTGATATTGGCGAAGTCGGCGCCCAGGCCTTCGCTGATGATTGATAATAACTATTGCTACTAACTCACGTGAGCAGATCAAAGAAAAAGCCAACCACGCAATAGGTATTTTGCAAAACTGGGCTACAATCCATTGCCTGCGGATTTCTCCAAGTAAGACCTGCTCGGTACTCCTAAAGGGCAGACTCGACCTTGCCAGACCACTGCAAGTGAAAATCCAAGGCACCACAATAAAACTTGCTACAGAAATCAAATATCTCGGAATCATCATTGACAAAAATCTGTATTAGCAGCCACATCTAAAGTACATTAAACAAAAGATACGGAAATATTCTGCATTGGTCGCAAGAGTGACCAGGAGGGACTGGGGGCTAAACAAGCGGATCGTTTCCCTCTACTACAAATCTACCTTCATCTAGGTCATCACATATGCTTCACCAGTTTGGTACAAAATAGAAGAACCTCGGACTAGTATCTAGCGGTCAATAATTCTGACAATCACACCAGCTGTGTCCACAGTCAGCACGCACGCACTCACTCCAGGTTCTGGCCGGGAATAATTCGATGCTCCCTGACATATGGAAATCATTAGATGCGCTCTGACATATAATATGGCAAAAGAAATACCGTGTACTGTCCTGAACATCGCGTTGGATCTCGTCAATAACAGGAAGCTTGAAAAACCAGACTGTTCGAACACCTCCGACAGGAATGGCAGGAATCGGTGGACAGAATCCAATAAAGGGGAAATCACCAAGAAGTTCCTCCCTAGCGTAAATAGAGTCTTTCCAAAACCTCCGAGTTGGTTCCAACTGGGGTTCTACGTCACCTTTCTGCTCACAGGGCACTGGCCATTTAATGCAAAACTATCTAGCTTCCAAACTGAGGATTCCCGTTGCCTCTGTGGCCGCGAGGAGACATGGCAACATCTCATGTATGACTGTGACCACTATGAGGACCTGCGATGCATGCTCACCACTGCTATCACCTACTTCCGCAGAACATGGAACAGCATCTTCTCGACTCGAAACATGAATACAAAGCCCTTAACATCTTTGCTCAGAAACTCTTTGCTGGAAGGCGAGCACTTATAGCAAACCACTGTGCACAGCACCCAGAAGCTGATGATGAATCTCGAAACTAGGACTGGAGAAAACCGGAATACACAATAAAACTGTACCAAATAACCCACAACCACGAACATGACCATCATTTAGCCTTGTTCACCAGGGAACTGACAACCAGGAAGACCTACGTCTGAATCAGAGACAAACTGACACAGGACTTGACATGAACTAGGTTCAAATTATTTGCACTGTACCACTAGCTGGATGACTAAACCAAATGATCAACGCACGAACTAAGAAAATGAAATAACCAGGACCCAAGTCTGTATCCCCATAACATGCACAATAGGCGACCTGAACAGGTTACATGACCAAATTGGATGAGACTGCTCATGTAGGACCTTGCCACTGGAATTGGACTCCTACATTAAAAAAGATCACCAAAGAAGATCCGGTTCAGATCGCTTGGACTCTCACGTGCTCTCAACTGTCAATGCCTGATGGCGATCTGTACCGGGCTCCCTTGCCTGGTACCTTTACTTGCTTTCTCCTGGTGGTGAGGAGGAGCAGTCTTGTCTCCCCTCCTCCCCTGCCAACCCTTATTCTCTCGTGGTAGGGCACGGACCTGCCTCACAGAAAATCCTGGAGTCGCCTTCTGTATCATCTCCATACTTTTGTCTTTTCCCGTCAGCCTTTAGTCTTCCCCCCTACTCTGCCTAATACGCCAGCGTATAACCCCACGCAATCTGCAAAAACTTAACTTCCTCCAAATTAAACCGTATAAACCTCAATTGGCTTTTCTAATTCCAGCGCTCACCCCTACTGAGGTTTTCTTTTTTAGGCCCTAGTCACTGAAATCTCAGGAAACTAGTTGGCAGGGCCTTCCAGAATAAAATTTCATTCCGTGTACCTGGTCTGCCTCCACGAGGCCAAGTGTGGGCAACGTTGGGCCTCAGTAGGGGTCCAGCAGCTAAACGGCCGGATGAACAACAATACACAACACTACACATATACAAAATCCGCACACTTTTAAATCTCTGGCCTTTGTAGGTGTACCAGTGAACTGGTACACCTACAATGAAAGCAACGCGGAGATGGGGAAACCCCTGGTGCCGTTAGAGATCAATACACTTTATACTGTACACTTTATGGTATACAGGTGCAGGCTCATCCTACAGCTGAGGATGTTAGTAGCACCTGACTATGGTGAACAGGTGAATAGTTATCCCACACCTACCTGAAGGTGTCGGCAAAGAATCCTACCCTTGTGAGGGTTTGCAAGTTAGGTTGTTCCTACTCAGGCATGGGTAGGAAATATCATCCTACTCTCCACAAGAATGCCAGCAAAAAAATCTATCCCACATAGGGGTTAGCAAGGTGGAGAATCCCGCACTTAGGAGTGCCAGCATATGAAATCTTACTCCAGCTGGGGGTAGCAATCCTGCACTACCAAGCAGCACCTGCAAGAATCCTACCACAGGAGGGGGTTTCCAATGGGGGGGGGAGGATCCCGCATAGTGTTGTGTTAGCATAGAGGTCTTGCCTCTAATAAGGTTTGAATGCCTTGGGCAGTGTTTCCCAATGACATAACAGTGGCTGTGAACACTACAGTCAATGTTAGCTGCCAAGTGCGCTAGTTGTCAAGGGTGGTTGTTTCCCATGTAGAGTTCCATTTTGAGCGGAGGTCTAGAGCCTTTAAATACCCAGAAGTTTGTGACAGGCGTTTTCCCTCATGTGAGATGTAGGCAGACTAGGTATTTCTTCTTTGTTTTGTTCGCCTAAGCTGAATTACTGAATGCACGAACTCCGAAATAGCTGCGTAGTGATGTTCATCATGAAGGAAAACACGTTCATGATGGCGCGGGAGGCCTTGAATTTTTGTTATCATCCTGAGTCAGAATTCCTCATGCTGTGGGCAAGTATACATAACGTGGTCCCACGTTTCCAGTTCGCCGCAGTCACAGTTTGGGTTTTGCTGAATGCCAAGTGCTGGTCGTTTTAGGCCTCCTCCCTGGTTCTCACCAGGGAGGAGGCTATGGTCTAGTAAAGGCCACTGCAGGTAAAAATGTTTTTGGTTACTGCCCCTTAGTCGTGGCAGTCCAGGAGGCTTGTCAGATGGTCTGCAGTTTTCAGCAATGCGCTTTCATTCTCTCTTGTGAACATTATTGACGTCAAATTGAATCACCCAGGATTTCCGTTTGTACGTCTTTCTTCAGGCGTCGGTTTAGCCCACTCTTTGTCACCTCCAAGTAGAATGGTAGGCGACCAGCTAGGACTTGGAGGGCTGGTGTGTTCACAACGCAGAAAGCTCTGGTAACTTCATCCAGAGAGCAAAGTTACGTTCAGTAACATTGCTGTCTGGATAAAGTTTATTTTCTGTTTTTTACTTAAGTATTAAACAGAAAGTAGACAGTAAAAGGAGTTGAGTAACTCTAGCAAACCAAACCGCTGGTCTATAACAAACGATTGGTAAGAATATGACTTTGTACAGAAGAGCTAGTGAGGTCTTTTTGTCTTTGAGATCTCAGTTCGCACCGCACATTGTAATTATCATTCCGGTGCATTTCCGTATTTTTGTAGAGAGGTGGACAGAGTGAGGATGAAAAGTTAGTTTGCTGTCTATAATAATACCCAGGTACTTCACTTCTGGGTAGAGCCTAATGGAGGTGTTAGCTATTTTCATAACAGTATGTCTTATTATCTGAAGGTCACCCTCGGGAAGGATCGATTTGGTTTTTTCTCCAGATATTTGAAGTCTGTGTGTGATGATATTTGAAGTCTGACGGATCTTAAGAAACCTGTAAACTTAGTTTGCCCAAGTTTCCAGCTGATTTTTGTTGTCAGCTTGGACGATCAAGACCTGCTCTTCCACAAAAGCGAGGAACTTAACAATCGAGAAACTTGTCAAGGACAGTGGACCAGACCAAAAGAATGGCCCAAGGACCGAGCCTTGGGGGTAACTCCGAGTGATCAGTTAATGTTCGCATTTCAGAACAAGTGACAAATAGTAATAATTCATAAGTAAAAAAATAAAATGAACAAAAATGGGAATTTTATGCGTGAACCGAGAAGACTACGTTCCTTCGCATTTGCCATATTATTTAATCATTCCGCTAATCAGCGCACAGCAACAAGCATAATATCCAGTATTTCAGCTATACCCTCTTGGGTAGAACAGGTGGTAGAATCGCCGTCCTCCCCAAACCGGATGGAAAAAGACATGAGTTCGAGGTCCGTCGATTTTTATGGGCCCTTTTCACAATGTTGCTGAGTTAATCGGTCTCAGGCGAGAGTAGCCTGGTTTTTTTCACCTGGAAACTCGAATTTTTCATCCAGCAAACAAAAAATCTACCACAGAACACACGCAATTTACAGATAGTATATACGGAGCAATATGGCCTTAGTAGACGATGCGCCTAAACCCTATTACAACAACAACAACAACAAGGTATATGTATAGCCTGTGTGATATGCATGGAAAAAAGAAATGATAATTTCCAGATTTCTGTTCGTCTGATTTTAATGAAATTTGGGATATCTTTCTAAATATAAAATTTCATGAAAATTCATTCACTGCGGGTGGAGTCGTTACATGTAGACAGACAAACAAAGAAATAATAATTTAAAGATTTCTGTGGTTCTGATTTTAATGAAATTTAAAAACTGCACAAAATAAAAATTTGTACAGTTTATTAGGCGGGTATAGTGTGTTTAGGGTCAAACGGCACTAGGGGTTTCCCCCATTGCCGCGTAGGTTTCATTGTGATTGATATAGTTCGCTGTAAAGGCCAGAGATTTAAAAGTGTATGGAACATGAGATGTGTAATGGCGTGTACCTTTGTTCTTCTGACCGTTTAGCCGCCAGACTCTGCTGAGGCCCGACGTTGTTCGCACTTCGCCCCGAGGTTTAAATTCAAACTCAGTAGTTTGAATTTTACTCTGGCAGGTCCTACCACTTAGTTTCCTGGGATTTCGGTGGCTAGTACCAAAAAAAAAAAAAAAAAAACGCACACACGCACGCGCGCACACACACACACACACTTTGTTGATCGACGCTTGAATTTGAAATTTACAAAGAGTGGGCGAAATCATAATTTGGAAATTTCGATTTAGATGTGTGTGGGGAATTCGCTACTATACAGATGGGGGGAGAGAAACAGAAGTATGGGGTCAATAGGAAAGGCCACCCCAGTTTGGTGTGCGTGTGTGCGTATTTACGTTTCCGGGTGGCTCCTAGGCTGAAAGCCCATTTCCACCTTGTCCTCTGTTTCGGTACAGAAACTCTGTATAGCGGGCCTGGAAAAGTGTAAATGTTTGGGTGTGAGATGTTAGTGTGTTCTGGTTTGTGTCAGGCCATTTTTCCACCAGGGAGCAGCCAACAGCTGGGCAGCTGCTGCCTGGTGTCCAACCCTGGGACTAGAATCCAGGCCTGGTTCTATTATCACCTGTGATGTGCGAAAAGCACTAAATCTCGCACCCACTGGAGGTAGTGCAATACCAGTGGGTACTCGCAATGCCACTAGGTAGCCCACACCTGGGAGCCAGCAAAAAAAAAAAATAATAATAATAATAAATAAATAAAAATAGTTATAAAAAAATAAATAAAATAATAGTAAAATCCTTACTGGAAAAAAAAAAAAAGAGAGAGAGAAAGAAGTTGAGGAGATCACTTAATTACATCCTTTGAGAGCCAGGAATCTTAGTTGAAGACGCTTCTTGAAAACATTCGTAGCAAAATCTTGAAGGGCTTTAACGTTACTGGCACATTCAACAAGAACACTGACGTTTTCTTCTGATAACTCTGAAACAAGACCAACTAAAGTCTGTGTAAATTGTTCATATTCCGGACAAATTAAGAGAACATGTATCCAAGTTTCGAGGTCATTACATATACAGTATGGATCAGGTTCGAGTCCACGTTCAAAGAGCTTAGCCCATAAGGAACAGTGTCCCGTGAGCAGATAGGAAATGTACATATTTGGCGTAAACCATGAGTTGATAGCTGGGGATGTTAGGTAGTCAGCTTTTGTATATATTTCCTAGTGATAAGACGAAATTGGCTTTCATCCCATCTGCGTTGCCAAATTCCAGTTAATTCACTCCAAATTCTAGCCCTTTCTTGCTTTATGTTATTTGTGGGGTCGGTTGTTATTCCGTACGCCGTGATCGAAAGTCCCTTTTTGAGATTGTAGAACATTCCTCAATAAATGATATAGAGGTCAAGTGGCATTACTCCTCCCAAAACCTGCAAGGCATTGTTAGAAGTAGTTCGTGGAAAGCGGTGAATGGTAAGTAAGACGGATATTTGCAAGGATATTAGCTTTGTTTTTATCTTGACTTTGGTAACATTTTGATGCCGAATGCTGGCGGTATAAGAAACTACAGGCAAAAACATCGTCTTATAATACAATGATAATATCTTACTAGTAAGACCCCATTCTTTCCTAGAGATCCTAACCACTGAGGCAGTAAAATTTTTTCGAATTTTGTTCTTCAATTTTGAAACATGCGACTGAAAACTTAATCTGTCATCTAATATAACTCCTAAATATTTAGTCTCAGAGACATATGGTATCTGTATGTTATTAAGAAGAATCCTAGGAGGTCTGTTATAGTTGAAGTGATTGCCAAAAGTCATAAAAGTCGTCTTACTTGGTGAAATTTTTAATTTGTTTGTATTCACCCATGTTACCAAATCGTCAAATTCTACTAATAATTGGTTGCATGCACTTCTCAAGCACCTTTCTGGATCTCCCCTCGATGGCCACCATTAAGTCGTGGCATATGCAATTTTAAGCACATATTGGTGTTCTCACAAAAGCCATTTGTCTAGAACTGCATTCCAGAGGAGGTACCCCAACACCGATCCTTGAGGGCATCCTCTGGATATAGGGGAACTATATGTCAGGTGCTTTGCAGTTACCTTTACCATACCGTTACTGAAATAAGATCTCAAGACCTTGTAGGTATAATCATCACAATTAGCAGCTCTTAAGGACTCAAGGGCGCTCTCCCACCAAAGGGAGTCGAAAGCCCCCTCGAAGTCCACAAACACAGCCAAAACATACTTTGAAGTAGAATTCCGAGCATAAGTAGTTAGAGCAGATATGGCCTCCTCCGTAGATTTCCCTTTTATGAAGCCAAATTGTAGGTTAGAACAAAGTTGTTTCTCAATTAACATCTTATGGAGTCTCGGGGCTAGAAGTCTTTCAAAGAGTTTTCCGAGATTCGCAAACAATGAAATTGGTCTGTAAGCTTGAGGATCGGATGTTGGTTTCCCTGGCTTGTGAAGAATTTTCAGCAAAGCCACTTTTAATTGCCTTGAAAAAATACCCTCAAGGAGACATTTGTTCATAAGATTTAACATAATTTGCGGAAACAGATCAAAAAATTTAACAATAACACCATTCTCAATAAGGTCAATCCCAGGACATTTTTTACTCTTTAGTTTACTAACAGCAGCCCCCAGATCCAAGAGGGTAAAGGGTACGATGTCCGTAGGGCCACTATACATTTCATTACTGTGTCTTATCTCCTGTTGTTTTGGTGTATCAAATTCAGGGGAGTCCAAAGGGAAAAGGTTGGAGACAATAGACCTTATTGTGGAAATACAGTCACTTGTTTCCTGTCCTTGTTCCATAACAGTATTATACACGTCTCCTGCAATCAATTTATTTTTTGTCATGCGGTAAATTAAACCCCACGGTTCTCTGTTCCCTATTTCTTTAACTAAGTTTTGCCAACAACTGCTCTTGGAATTGGAAATCTCCCTATGGTATCTTTTCCTGAGACTGCCATAAATTTCCTGGTAAGTCTGCACATCCACAGTTGACAGATGTTTGTTTCTCTGAAGGTTCCTCCACGCTTGAAGGACTTGTGTTCGTAAGTGTGACAGTTCAGGCGTCCACCACGGGACAAAAGGTTTCTTGGACTGTTTTCTTTTGCTGGCGTATTGCATAGCTAGGAAAAGATGAGTCTGGGTAAAGTTGACATATTCGAGTGCTGTCATTGAGTTTAAGGCGTTTTGAATATCACGTATCAGGATAGCGTTTAGGCACTCCTAAAAATTTGTTCCATTTTGTCGACTTCACAGAAAATCGTCGAAGATCTTTAGGTTGTTCATCAACGCAAATGTGTCTAGATGAGATCCCGAAAATAATAGCCTGGTGGTCACTATTAATAAATCCTGGAATTACATCCCAGTCCACAATCAAACCATCCATTTTAGCATATGTTAAGGTTACGTCGATATTAGATTCTCCGTTGGATGTGGAGAAGGTGGGAGGTTTGTCGGATAAGTTTTGGACACAAAGATTAAAATATAGGATAAAGTCCTCTAAGGCCAAGTCTCTAGGGTCAATAATTCTGCTATGCCAAAAATTGGATTTTGCATTCATATCAGCTGCTATAATTAAGTTTTTAGACGAAAATTTTTAACATATACTGTCAAGGCGATGAAGCGACAGTTGGAATTCCTCAAAAGGTGGACAATACACCGATGCTAGATAGAAGGCAGTTGATGTTGTAGAAATCATCACACAAATTAAAGTGTCAGAACAATCTCCTGAAATCGTAGTTACAATTGGCGCTTCCCAGGTGGGAAGAAGCAGGAATGCGTAGCACACGCTTCTTGATTAGACCGGGGTTCGAGCCAGTCACCACCAAATACGGAGGATGCGGAAAGGTGAGGGAAGGATCACCAGATATCCCAGAGCTCCTAAAAACCAAATAACAACAACAACAACAGTAGTTACAATTAAATCATTATTGAAGATAATAATAGCTGCCCTAGGAGGAGAATCTAATGAGTGTATTAATCTGACTGACAAAGGAAAACCCATGATCTTATTAACTGCTCCACCAACCTGCCTAGAATAAAATGGTTCTTGCAAGCAGATGATATCAATTTTATGCTCTATTGCTGTAGTTCTGTCGTTTTGCGGAAGGTAATTCATCAATTTTGGGACAAAGCCAATAACCCAGTTTACAGTCTTGATACCACAGCCAAAACTGAAACGGAAAGTAGTGCCCCGAGTCACTTCATCCCGGACAAAACCCTGGTCTTGAAAATTCTTTATATACAGATCCTCTAAGAAATCTTCCTTAGAGTAATCCTTTGGTACACTGTATATCAGAACCGTGGGGTTTTGTAATCTCGGTTTGTCCATTGATAAACCGGCCTCAGTCAGAGTAGCCGAATTTCGAATCATATTGGCATCAATGGGATTGGTGGTTTCTACCAATAAACCATTATTCCTAAGCAATCTGATGTTTTTAATCTTAATATTAAGGTGTTCCTTCCTAATGTTTTCAGTAACTGTATTAAGAATATCTTGGCTGTAAGCGATATTGCTTTCAGGCAATGGTCTCAATATGATTATATTATTGGGGTCGCATTGTCCAATCTTGTGTTACCAGATACAGGGATTTGCTCAGAAGGCTGGTTTTATCTTCTTGAGAAGACGTCTGAGCCCTGGAAGTTTGCGGAAGCTGATTCCCACGATCAGCACCAACAGTACCTCTTACAATAACTGCGAATGTGCCAGTGGAGCATGCCTATGCCCCACCAGGAGGAAACTTGGAGATGGCGAGGAGGGGAGGAGACAAGGGAGCCGTCTCCTCCCCCCCCCGCCGGGGAGAAGGAAAGAAAGGTGAGCCAGGCAAGATCGCCGGCTCAGATCACCAATCAGGCTTGTGCATAAAACTCTGCTGCCACTTTGTCATGTGGAGGTCAATCCTGGGGTGTCCTGATCGTAGGTTGTAGGAGTTCAGTTTGTTGTGTGGTCGAAAGTAATTCATGGGGATAAGTCCTGTCAGTGGAATGTTCTTGTTTTGCCCTTTGTTCTCTCAGTAGTCGGATGACCTTCTATGTGGTTTCCGTTCACAGGTCCTGAGTGGCAGATGATGCCGTTTTCTGAGAGTCAGTTTCTGTGATGGTTAATTGTCACGGGGCAGGTCTCGTCCATAGGGTGTACTTGTCTACGCTCCTTTATTCTCCCTGGAGTCGAGTAGTCCTCCATAGTCTAACCATGGTCTGTGCCGGGTGGGTGTTCAGTAGGTACTGTTGTGGTTGTGGGTACAGAAAATATCTGTCTTCTCATAAAGAAGTCTTGTGCAAATTGGGTGAAGGCAAGGCATTGTAGGTGTCTTTTTCAATTAGCGCTAGGTGCTGCTGGTCTTCTAACGTTATTTGGGTGGCGGTAATAAATCGACAGTGGAGATCCTCGTACAATTTTACAATCATACATCAGATTCCTCCATGTTTCCCGTTGGTTGCAGTGATAAAAGGGGGCGTTTCACTTAGTCCCAATCCCTGTCTATGGGGTAGCACAATGGTATTGCACCATCCTCCTCACGGTGGAAAAGGCCCAGGTTCGAATTCCGTCGATAACGCGAGGAATTTTAGTGGGCTTTTTTTCACTCCGTGGCTGAGTTAGTCGGTCTCAGGTGTAAATAGCAAGTTTTCGCCCAGAAACTGGGGTTTATTTTGTCCAGCCAACAGGCAAATCGACCAGAGAACACACGCAATTTACAGACAAAATAAATATATGGGTAGATGTAATCATTTGCGGGGGAGCCTAACATCATAATTTGGTGGTTTTCTTTTTTTTTTTTTTTTTGGTAGTCCAAATCCCTGGAATTTATCTCTTATGGCGCCGTGTCCGGTCAACATATAGATGATGAGAAGTCCAGGAGAAAGCGAAGATGGGTTGTTTGGGTATACCAGTTCGATGTTAGGAATGAATTTTTTGGTGATTTCGCCCTTGCTAGATGTCTGCCAGTGGTTTAGCCAGACCTGATTGAGATGTGCAGAGAGATGCTTACGTTCCATTTTATGGTCACTTTCAGGGTCCAATATGAAGTCAAGGTGGGTGGCTCCTCATCCTTTGGAGAGTTGATAAGTTAGACCACGGTAAGCAATCTCTAGGTCAAGCGGTAGGGCCCTTGTTAAGGCCTGGAGTGCGTGCGTGCTTACCGTGCTACAGGCTCTCGAGATCGTGAGCAGTACCGCGTGGTTTCCACTTTTCTTCTGTTGACGGCCGTTTTGGCCTTTCGGTACCAGACGCCAGCGACATACCTAATGGCAAGCAGGAAGACGGTTTTGTAAAATAGTTTGAGGGTCCTTCTCGTAGGCCCCAGTCCCTGCGGGCGAACCTCGCAAACAAGGCTGAGTATCCTCTAATTTTATTTTGTAAGTCAGGTGGAACGTGAATGAGAAATTGTTGTCCAGTATAACACCAAGGCGTTTTAATTCTTTTGTAAGCTTTATGGTGGTTCCATATATGCGGATTTGTGGAGGTCTCCTTATGTCTAGGGTTCGTTTTAGTAGAATCGAGCTGGTTTTGGTTGAGGCGCGTAATGCACCTAATTGTACAAATCTTAATTTTATATTATATTGTGTTATTTACTTGCAAATACCTTGTTTTATTCTTTATTGTTGTGCTTTGTCTTTCTGTAAATATTTGTGTTTATGTAAAATGTGGATGAATTTTCCTCAGCTTTTTGTTAAATCATAAGTGAAATATTAAGTTTATGCACCAACCATTTAAATTAATTGATAAATGTTATAAGCCTTTGGTGAATAACGAGTACTTAATTAATTGCCTAATTGTATGGTATTACATTCATTTGTATAACAGAATGAACACTGTATATACTATATACTCCCTGGTTAATGGCTGTACTGGATAGAATAATAACATAGTTTGTTTTCAGATGTATTAGATCCACTTTAATCCTAAGAAAGAAAATTTCGGAGTGGGCCAATTTTAAATCCGTAATTTTGTCCTTCATTCGTAACTTACAATTAATCTAAATATATATATTTCTCTATCTAAATATTCGTTTATTATATCACCTTCTAATTTGCAATGAACTCCGAACTGTTTTCTTCATTTCCAAGGAATCTTTAATGAATACAGTAAAACAAGAAACATCGTGAAATCTGTGTAGACTGGTAAATTGTGTAAAGCCGAGAAGTAATAACTAAAATAAATTATCACTCCAGTAATTTATTACCTACTGCAAAGGGGCAAAAGAAACCCCGCACTGGATCCCAACAAATGAAAGGACTATACCTTCCTTCTGGGAGTAATGGAATATGCCGGACTTTTGCGCATGCGTTCTCGATCATCAAATCGGCGTGTAACATGTGAAGGGAAGAATAGAACAGTGACAGCGTGCAGTGCAGTCCGTGATAGTGCTACTGTGTTGGTTGCGTTATGGATTAGGCATTTTCTTTCCTTTCACTCGGAATTAATGACATCGGAGAAGACGAGAAGCATTAAACTTCTGTCACGGAGTGGATGTCTGGATACTTGCTAATGGCAAACAACTTCTTTTCTTTTTATTCAAAAAAAAAAAAGCCACTGTCGTTTGAAGTTAGTTCTTAGAGTAATGCAGTTCGTAAACAGAGATGTGGACTTCAGAGATCTACCATACTTCTGCTGCTAAATTGGATGAAATGTGTTGCATATTTTTTACATTCTTTTTTGATTTTTACACCTTTAAAATTACTTTCTGTGTGCTCTTCGTACCTCATCTATTATACAGGGATATTTAAGGCATTCTAGTGATAAGATCAAGCTTTTTTTTTTTTTCTTATATTCCCATGCTTAAAATGGATAATGATTAGGCCATTGATACTTTCCTCATCTGGTTTAATATTGGCTTATCGCAAAATTCTGTTTAATCGTTTAAGGCTTATCGTGCATTGGGAGGAATAAATAGCATTTTTATTTATTTACTTTTTTTTATTATTTTTTTTTGGCATCCCTTATTACATACTATCCTCCCGACCGAACACGAGAAAGATTTCCAACTAACAAGATGCTGCCTCATCAACAAATACTTACCTTAGCCATTTGGCTATTTCTGTTGGCGATGAGCCAGATCACGAACGGGGAAACGCGTCATTTAAGTTCCCGTGTGGTGACTACAAAATACGGAGCGTTAAGAGGGTTTATTACGACATTGTCGAACCGACAATTACAGCCAGTGGAAGTGTTTCTTGGAGTGCCTTATGCCGGTGCCCCCATGGGGTCTCTGAGGTTCATGCCACCCGTAACATCACCTCATTGGAGAGGAATTCGTATGGCTGACCACTTCAGTGCCGTTTGTCCGCAGCGGCTACCGGACATCAGCAACGAGACCGCTGCTCTCCGTCGAATGCCAGCCGGACGTCTGTATTATCTGCGAAGGCTAATGCCGTATCTCAGCAATCAGAGTGAAGACTGCTTGTATCTCAACATATATGCTCCAGCTGTGGGTAAGTTTAAACAAACAAGGAGAGGTAAGGTTTTATAATGATCTGTTACAAACAAGTTTTCGAAATAACGGCGGAGTCTTATGCTTAGATAATATTACAGTATTTACTGCAGATTTTGGTAACAGTGCTACTTTGATGTGTAAATGGTAGTATCCTTGTATCGATGTTATGGTAAGCGAAGGATTACAAGATTCCCCTCGCCCAATTCAAAATAGTTGACAGTGTGTCGATTTTCGTAAAAAAAAAAAAAAAAAAAAAAAAGACAAAAAGAAGCAAGTGACGAACTATCAAAAAAATAAATAACCACTTTATATCTGTAGAATAAAATTTTTCTTTGAAAGAATTGCGCAGTTAGCGGTCTAATATTGTTTAACAGATGTTCACAAAGTATGAAGCCCCAGAAGGGTCCATTTTTATGAGGCACTTTTAAACTAAATATGAATAAATCAATCCACTATTAAAAGTACGAAGCGTTTCTTTCAATCCCTGAGAATAAATGTATTAAAGTATATATTAAATGCATAGCCGAATCTTATATCAAATCTGTTTATTTTAACTTGTTCTGGAAGATGGGCGTGTGAAATTTATGAAATATTTCAAGGGGGAAGCAACGTATAAAGATTTGGGAACCACTGTACTAGACAGTTTCTATACAATACTTTAACACTTAGTTGTAATTTATCAGGTACTGGAAATATGAATTGTTAATTAGATGAAAATAGTTACCTTATTAATTCTAAAGTTAGACTCACAACAGTATGCTGTTCATTTATTAACTTTTAATATTTCGCTTCATATTTGTTCAATTTGCTACTAGTTTTTGAACTGGAGGTTGTTTATAGGTAACGTAACATCCTAGTAAGTTTTATTTAATATTTATCCCCCTAGATGGCGCCCATATCCATTCAAACTTAAATGGATGCTGATTTTTCGAATTCATGAAGATATTATTTGACTGAGATGCAACCAGAAAGTAATTTTGGGCAAAACTCATACTGGACATAGCTTATTTTTGTACATACAAAAAAAAAAAAAAAAAAAATTCTATTTTAACTTAGGAAATGACGTCGTTTCCTTTTATTTATTATTATTATTTTTAAATTGCTTCTTAAAGTGAATAGTAATAAACCTACAATAGGATGTTTGTAATAATTTGACCAGATAAAAGTAAAATTGACTTTTTTCAGAATGACAGATACACTACCACTGTAACCAGTTATTAATGTCAATTATCAGTAAAGGACCGAATATGTATGAAAGAATGGAAAAACTTAGGCAGGGCGAATTTTAATAAATGCCAAAAAAAAAAAAAAAAAACATTTCACATATGTTAAAGCCTTTTTTCATACATAACTTTTTATTACATTCAAATAGATTTAAGGAAAACCCAATAATACGAGATCAAGTCAAAGTCTAAAAGCGGCCCCCCCCCCCCTGACATCCAAGTAATCCTATGTTCACTCTCTGCTCCAAACTAATGTTGGTTTCCGTTGGGTTTTTTTTTTTTTTTTTGTGTAAAAAAAAAAAAAAAAAAGGATAAAATTTCGATTAAAATGGGCGAACAATATTTTTACGAAAGTTAATAATTGATACGCACAGTATAAAAAGGCTAAGGCTTCATAGAACTTAGAATTTTAACGAGGGGAAGAATCCTGAAGTAAGTTTAGTAAATAATTTATAAACCAAAGCATGGAAACAATTCTTTCCTTTACAAAAAAAAAAAAAATATCTCTCAGGTACGAATATAGTTACATCTATTTCTCTTCGTTGTTTCTCTTACTAGTGTGTGCGCATTTTGTGATCAGATTTTTGTCAGGTAAGTTGGTAATCTAATTTTTTGTCAGTTGGAACGAGAGGCCGAAGGTAGCATGGTTTGCTTGCTTTTTCCTAATGCACCATTTTACTTAGCTGCCTCTGAGCACTGGTGAGTGGGTGTTTTGGTTTTGTTTTTGGAAACCGTCACTTGTATGAATGAATTAAGTTTAGAATTTTGAATTTTTATTACGGCTTTCATGATGAAACTTGAAATTCAAAATGCGTTATTTTATCATCCTAAAGAAATCGATATTGTTCTATTGTATTTCGATTAATTCAATCGTAGTGTTATCATGTATTCAAATCTCGACCTCAAGGAAGTGGTGTTACAAGCAAGATATGTACATCACAGACGAGTATCGTGTGTTGCGAAGTTGAAAAAACCTTTCCAATTCACCCTCCCCATAAAGATAAAAACGTAACCTTTATATATTTTATAAATATTATTTTCGATAAATGTTTGACGTTATCAACAACGGGGTAAAAAAAAAAAAAAAAAAAAAAAAAAAAAATTGAAACAAAATAGGAATTCTTATAATACCGTAATGCCCTTGACGCCTATTGCCCATTTAATTTTTATCGTTTATTTAATCATTTTAATGTATATTTGTTGTTTTAATTTGATATTTGACCTGTTTAGGCCCATCACGTGTATTGATATTTCTCGAACTCTGTACGCGTAAATTTAAAATTTTCTTCATAAATTTCGCTTCTTACGTATAGTATTAAGAATCAGCACATGGCTTTCGAAGGTTCAATTGGTTGAGTGAATTGGTTAATTTAAATCAAATTGACCGATGAATGTATCAATTAGTTGAAAGTGTAATTTTCGCTATACCGCTTAACATAAAGCGGGAAGCGAGATTTGCATTTGGTAACAATAGTCATATCACGGTTGATTTCTTTTTGCCCACTTGTTATCGTATCATACTTTATAGTTGTTAGCATAATTTAATAATATTAATAATAAAAACTGTTTTATATTGTGGACATGTGTTGTGGCGGCCCCTAAATGTTAGTTCATCTCCACCATGATTCTCTGTGATGATATATATGACTCTGTACAATGGCCAGAAATCAGAGTAGTGCTATGTTTGTGTATATTGTTTAATTGCTTCTGGCCGCTTTGCAACCAGGAAGCAGCGATCACCAGGAATGCTACTTCCCAGGACCCATCCACGCCACGAGGAGGCTGGTTCAACCATACACTTACGAAACTGAACGTAATATTTACAGGACCCATATGAAGAAGCGCAAATCCTATGGGGGCAGCAGTCTCCTATAATCAAGTACGGTGGTGAATACCACAAAGAATCCCGCATCCACGGGAGGAAGTGTAATAGCAGTGGATGCCAGCAGTTCTAGTTTAATTTGATATTTAACTACGCAGGAAGCCCAATTCTTAGTACATGCAAGTGAAAATCACGTCTCTAATAAACTGGAGACCAGCGAAACCTGTCCCCGAAGGGACTAGTATTAAAAAAAAATAATAATAAATAAAACTGTTCCCAAAGGGACTAGGAAAATTTAACAATTTTAGAAAAAAAATAATAAATAATGGACCAAATATTATTACGTTTCAAAAAAAATAAAGTTAATTAGCTAAAATGTTAAAAAATTATTATTATTATTATTAAAGAAAAATAAATAAAATAATTAAGGGGAAAAAAAGATAGAGAAGGTGTAATAAAGGTTAACACTATCCTTGGGAAATAATGATGCTGAACTTCAACACAGGAAGGTCGTAAGAATAGTTTTGAGTACAGAAGTCAGCTCAGTAATTCGCACCGTCTGTTAAAAATGTGTAGCAAATTACTGTAAATTGTTTGTTAATATATATATAGTTTAAAGTGTATTGAAGTCTAACGGCACCAGGGGATTTCCCACCCATCTCCGCGTTGCTTTCATTGTAGGTATTCGCTGGGAAGGCCAGAGATTTAAAAGTGTATGGATTTTGCATAAGTGTAATGTTGTGTATCCATCTGGCCAATTAGCCGCTGGACCCCTGCTGAGGCCGAACATTGGCCCCGTGGAGGCAGACCAGGTACACAGTAGTATGAAACTTTACTCGGGTAGGCCCTGCCACCTAGTTTCCTGAGATTTCAGCGGCTAGGGCCTATAAAAAAAAAAATAATGCAACATTCAGCGATTTTCGGGTAAGACGCTAAAGAGATTATTAGAATCCAAAAGGGCATGCGTAACATCATTTGAATAATTAAAATTTTGGTAGTGTGGGGCATATGCTATGATGTTTAGTCAGAGTGGGAGGGAGATTGAAGGCTGCGGTGAAAGTCAGAAATATGGGGTCAATAGGGAAGTCTACCCCAGAGAAGGTCAGTGGGGCATCCCCATGCCCCACCAGGAAAAAAAGAGGAGTGGGAGAGGGGGAGAAGAAACAGCAGAGCCTTTCTCTCTCTCTCTCCCCCCCCGCACAGAATGAAGAGTAAAAGCACAGTGCAAGTGAGCACAGGTGTAGGATCGCCTTATGGCGTCGGCAGCAAAGCTGCGTGTAGTCACAGTAGTTGAAGTGTCCAAGCCCTGAAAGTTCGTCATTCCTGAGACAGTCCGGTCCCGTTGTTAGCATATCCATTTTTGTGCACGAGCGGGTATCCTCACACGCGTCAGTCATATTTCCGCTCTCTATCATCTATCAAGTAGGTTGTGTCAAGAGTCTGCGAGGTCCCTCCTTATTGAAGTTTCTTATATGCAGCAGCTGTGTTTTGCGCTCGAGGGGGAAAGCAGCTCTTGCACGGATTCAACTTTACTACTCCGCTGCAAACCAATATGGCTTCAGGCCAGGACTGTCAGCAATCGAAGCCATCAGAAACCTTATAAATACATGCCAATGCATGTCAAAGTAAATACTTTCTGGTGATCACTGTGAATTTTGGGGCGTTCGACTCCCTCTGGTGGCCGAGCGTACTTGAAAGACTCCGCAAAGCGCATGCTCCCATAAACCTTTACAATACTATCAAAGCATACCTGTCCCCACGAAGAATTCAAGTCATACCACCCTTCCAAAGAATAACAAGAAAATCCATAGAAGATGCCCGCAGAGGTTCGTTCTTGGCTCCCTGCTTTGGTATATAGTCGTTGATGACTTCCTCGACACCAACTTGGGAAGTAAAGTGTCAAGGCTTCGCAGATGACCTTGCACTGATGGTAGCGGCAGACTCCAGGGTCTAACTGGAGATACAGGGAAACCATGCCCTAGAGATTAGTATTAGTAATGGCCGCATAGTGCAAGAAATCCTATGGCTTATGCTGCACCAGCCACAAGAAAAAAAAAAAACCTAATAAAACAATGATAATAATTAATAAAAGAAAAGGAAATTAAACCTATCATCCTATGCGCTTCCCTCATCCGAAGGTACTATCCAGATGACCTTTGAATTTCCCCAAACTGTCAACCTCTACCACCCATGTAGGCAACTTATTCCAGTAATTTATAACTCGCTGGCTAAAATAAAACTTCCTGCAGTCCAATCTAAACATTTCCCCCCGTAACTTGAATTTATGTCCCCTAGTTCTAGCATCATTTATAATCTTGAAAATTTCGTCCTCATTCATATTACTGATGCCTATCAGAGGCTTAAACACCTCAATCAAATCTCCTCTAAGGTGTCTAGTTTCCAAACTGTGCAACCCACATATTCGAAGTCTTTCTTCGTAAGGACGTCCTTTTGCCGATCTCACCAGGCGAGTTACCCGTCTTTTCACCATTTCAAGAAGCTCGATGTCTTTCTTTAGGTGCGGTCTCCATACTTGAACACAATATTCCAAGTGTGGTCTAGCAAAAGCCTTATATAATGGGATTATCATGTCCCTATCTCTACCTGCAAAAGTTCGATAGACAATCGATAGGATACCATGGGCCTTCCTCGCAACCTGTTTACAATGCTCAGAGAATTTCATGTCTGACCGTATTGTAACACCCTAGTTCCTTTCCTCCAGTACTGGGTTTAGTTGAACTTCACCAAGTGAATAAGTTATTTTGGGATTACTGTTTCCGAGGTGTAATACCTTACACTTTGTTGGATTAAAGCATAGCTGCCATTTTTCTAACCATTCCTGAAGTCTATCTAGGTCTCTCTGAAGAAGCTCAGCTTGACGGTGATCATTAACTGCTCTACCAATTTTAACATCATCCGCAAATTTGGACATCACGTCCTCTATCCCTTTATCGATGTCGTTTATGAAAATTAAAAACAACAGTGGGGAACCCCACTTCTTACATCAACCCATTCTGAGGAATAGCCATTTATCACAACCCTCTGCCTCCTGCCCTGAAGCCATCCTACTATCCATATAAGGATTTTCCCAGTGATTCCAACCTGTTCCAGCTTATAAAGCAATTGCTCATGTGGGAACGAGTCAAAAGCTTTGCTGAAATCTAAATAAACAATGTCGAAATTTTTCCCTAAATCCGGCTCGTGAGTGACCCTTTCAAAATAGCGAACCAGATTTGTTAAACATGATTTTCCTTTTACAAAACCATGCTGAGTATCCTTGAGAAATTCAATTCGATCCTACAACAACTGAATAGATCCTGGAACAATGGGCAGAAGAAAACCTCTTACAAATTGAACCGACAAAAACAACATCAATTGTTCTCAAAGGAGCATTAAACATCAGAAGACCTCCGCAAATTAAAATAAAAGGAACAACGATATAGCTTACCACCCAAATAAAATATCTAGGTGTCAACCTTGGCAACAATCTCTCCTTCCAACATCACATCAAGCAACTAAGAATAAAAATTAGAAACTACTCTGCACTGGTCGCCTGTGCTACGAGACGCGACCGGGGCCTGAAAAAGCAAACTCTCTCTACTATAAGGCTAAATTTATACCAGCAATCTCATATGCTGCTCGAATCTGTTTCCACAAGACAGCCATGGCCATAAATAAAAGAACTGTTGATTCAATACAGAGATCAATTCTTTTACCAATAACCAGCGCATGCAGGAATGTCAGTATGCAGCCGCCCCAAGTGCTGGCTGGGGTTCTCCCGCTGGATATGGAGATTGTCAGGTGTGGCCTGTCATACTACCTATCTAAAGGGATGCCCGTCACATTCATGGGGTACAGCATCGAACCTACAAACGATAGAAAGACCGAAAAGACCCGATTATTGGAGCATCTGAAGGCAAGAACGGAAAACCCGCTGGACAAACAGTACCAAAGGAGAAGTGACAAGGAAATTTATTCCGGACATACACCAAGTTTACCTTAAATTACCACCTTGGATTTTACAGATGTTAGAGGATGTTCTTTCTGACACCCTTTCCTCAACATCAGGTAAAGTGTGTTTAGGGTCGAACGGCACCAGGGGTTCCCCCAATCTCCGCGTAGTTTAAAGGCCAGAGATTTAAAAGTATATGGGTGTGATGTCGTGTACCATTGTTCTTCTGGCCATTTAGCAGCCAGACCCCTGCTGAGGCCCGACGTTGGCCACACTTCGCCCCGTGGAGGCAGACCAGGTACCCAGTAGTTATAGTTTACTCTGGCAGGTCCTGCCATCTAGTTTCCTTAGATTTGAGTGGCTAGGGCCTTAAAAAAAAAAACAAACACGTTTGCGTGGGTTGATCGCTAGATTGAAAGACCGAAATGTGAGCGAACTTAATTTGGAACTATTAAATTTTGACCTGTGGGGTATACGCTGGTGAGCAGATAGAGAGGGAGAGGAGACTGAAGACTGGGGGGAGAAAGACAGAAGAAATGGGGTCAATAGAGAAGACCCCATTAACACCTCAACATCAGGTGTTATGCTTCGGGGCCTACCTGCTCGTACTCCATGTGCGAAGCGCCCATGTTGTCTAAGGCATTGATGTACCCTGATGAATGTGCGCCTGTTGGGCTGCCTTCGGCAGGGAAATACTTCTTGGTACAAACGTGCAGCCTCGAGTGCACTGTCGTTGGCTTTACCATACATGACGTGCATGTCCGCATACTCTTCGTTGCTGTAACGTCTTTCCACGTTGACTATCCCCTGACAAATACTAGTATGCCTGATACGTCTCAGAGCATTGAGAGAGGGGAAACGGAGTGAATGAGCGTAACCAGTAGTTTTAGTTTACTCTGGCAGGTCCTGCCATCTAGTAAACCTAAACAAACATGTCAGTGGTGGATCCCAATTCTGTACATTTCACCTAGTCAGTGGTAGATCCCAACTGTGTGTGTGTATGTGTGTATACACAGTATATAAAACTGGGAGAAAACCATTTTCTAACGTTCTTGTTGAGGGGGAAGGTAACTATAGGTATAAAAGAGTGGGTGACTTCATCAGTAATACCGAAATCTCATCGTGATTGCCACACACACTGGTAAGTTCATTCCAAATTATGTTTTTCATTTTTGATGCCAGCAGTTAGGTTACACGAGATGC
Organism: Mastigoproctus giganteus; assembly: GCF_048544385.1. Classification (NCBI taxonomy): domain Eukaryota; kingdom Metazoa; phylum Arthropoda; class Arachnida; order Uropygi; family Thelyphonidae; genus Mastigoproctus; species Mastigoproctus giganteus. The sequence goes on along the minus strand of NC_143575.1, from coordinate 117,326,934 downwards.
CGAGTACATTGCCAGGAAATCCATGCTTTAGATGATAACACTGTCCTTTGAAGATGACATGCTGGTTTAGTGGTAAGACTCTAGCAGATCAGCGGACGACACTGTTCTGAAGGCCCAGAGCATAGCAAGTAGCATAATCCGTTGAATGGAGACAAGCTTGGAACGAAGTTTAACGTCAACTGCTCTATGAAACCACACTCCCGAAGCATATATTGTTATTGATATGAATACTGCTGTATAATATACAGAGCCGGAACTAGGGTCGGGCGAGCGGATCACTAACCCCAATTGCAGCATTTTAAGGGTGCATCCTACCAATTATATATTTTAAAATTGCTTCATTTTTGATTTAATTACAGTCGGACCTGTCTTTAATTAACTTTACAGCGAATTTTTTGAATTTCTTTTGGTTTAAAATGTAATTTTAAACCAAAATGTAAATTATTCTACAGAAACTTTTAAATTACATTTAAGTTTCTGTAGAATGAAGAAATTTTCCATATAACGAACGGATTACGAGAGACTTCACTTTGTATGGTTTGGTTCCATCTCGTGGCGGAGTACGTAAACGACAGGCCCCAGTTGGGACTTGTGGTTTACGTACTCCCCCACGTGGAGGCCAGCAAGGTGTTCCCTTAATGTTTGCTGTGCCAGGTCCTACCACCTATTTTCCTGAGATTTCAGTGGCCAGGACCTAAATAATAATAAATAAATAATAATAAAAAATAATTAAAATAAAAATTCTTCTTTTCTTTTGGGCACAGATAGTACATTATACGCTGTTTAGAGGGGCTATAAGGGATAAGCGCTGGAGGTGATAAGATTTCCTAATAGGTCAGGCATGAATTTTGGTGTTTTAAATTTGTGTGGGGGACGGGCGCTGTTGTAAGGGGAAAGAGATGGGAGGGGAGGTGGAAGACTGGGGGGGTTGGAAATTGGGAGTAAGGGGTCTATAGGGAAGATGACTGTTGTTGAAATAGTGGGGCCCATGCCCCACCAGAGGAGAAAGAGGGGTGGCAGCAGGCCGTCCCCTCTCCCCTGCTAGGGAAAGAGGAGTAAAAAGCAGGCTAGACAGAGCTGGGGCGCTATATGGCTGTATGGCATCATAAGATGCAATTTCGAGGTCCGAGTCCAAGTTGCAATCTTCGTCTTTGCATTGGTCTGGTGGAGGTCCAAGTCCAGAAGACATGTCCAGTTTGTTACGTTCATGTGTTGTATCTGCTTTAGGTGGTCACTAGTTCAGAGTTTCGCAGTCATCTCAGGTAGTTACGTCTGTGTTTTCATAGGTTAGTGATGATGTGGCAGGGATCTTTGTTTTTCAAAGAGTTTGCGGGCAAAGACAGTGAAAGCCCGGTAATTATTTTCTTCTTGCAATATTATTTCTTCTCGGTTTTTTAGCAAGGAATTGATGCGTGTATATAGCTGACAACTGAGGTCCTCATAGTTGTCACAATCATGGATAAGATATTCCCAGGTTTTCTGACCGCCGTTACAGCTCGGGTTGTCGGAGATTCCCAGCTCGTGGAGTTTCCCTCTGAAGGAGCCATGTCCTGTAAGAAGAAAGGTGGTGTGAAAGCCAGGGGAAAACCAGGACGGGGAAATAGGATATACCCTGCTGACATCGGGTATAAATTTTTTGGTGACTTGCCCTTTTGTGGTAAGATTCTATGTATTTTGCCAGATAGATTGCAGGTGTTCCGTTAACCAGATCATCAGCGTATGCCTTTATTTTCTGAGGAGTTGTTTTTCTGTGGATCTGTTGATGTAGCCTTGATAAGTTGTGGTTCTTCCTTTCGAATGTTGGTGTAGCAGCCCACAGCGCACAATCTCCAGGTCCAGGGGAAGGAAGCCCGCCAGGACCTGGAGCGCATAGGTGCTCACCGTGCAGCAGGCTCTAGTTGTCAATAGTATGGATCGGTGGATCGACTCCAGCTTTTTCTTGTTGACTGCTGTGTTTGCTTTCTGATACCAGGCGCCTGCACCATAGGCAAGGATAGGGATGAAGAGAGCTTTGTATAGAAGGGAAAGGGCCCTCTTCTTTAGTCCCTAGTCCTTCCTGGTGATTTTGGTTATCAGAGCCGAGAGCCTCCTTGTTTTCGTTCTGAGATAACAGAGTTGAGATGTGAAGTTCAAGTTTTGGTCTAGTATTATTCCTAAGTATTTTAGTTCCTGTTTGAGTTTGATGGTCGCTCCATTTATTTTGATTAGTGGAGGTCTACCAGGGTCAAGAGCACCCCTGAGGAGTATTGAGTTTGTGTTTTCAGTTGAGATCGTTAGAAGATTCCTCTTGGCCCAATCCTGTAGCATGTGTGTGGCCTGATTGCCTATGGCCTCCATTTGAGCCCTGCTGTCTGCTTGAAGCATCATAATCAGATCATCAGCGTATGCCTGTGTAATGACATTTGGAACATCCAGATTTAAAAACTCATCAAGCATCAGGTTCCACAGAGCGGCCCCAGGATGGATCCCTGGGGGCAGCCTCTGTAAACCGGATGTAAGATGTATGCAGTCACCTATTCCACATACCGAGAAATCATGCTAGTCAACTGCTTTCTATAGCCAGTCAAAAGATTAAGGCGTATTCCCGACACGGATAATAGCTTCTGGTCAACTTGTGTTCTTTGTTTAAAATAAAAAAAAATATTAAAAGATATACTGCATTATCTTTGTACGTGCTATTTATGATTCCAGAAATTTTTGTGAGAGTGAAAAAAAATTATAAATTCGGGATTTATGATCACTTATGGAAAAAAATATCAGCGAAGAACAGTGTTTTACAAATTTCGAAAATAACGGAATAACTCCAATAATTCTATGAAGTACGGGCCGTTTTGTGATGTCGCACCTCTGAGCTTTTTGGTTTGTCGTCAGACAAACCAAATATTTGAAATTTATTTGAAACAGATATTTGAAAAATCATGTTTTATCAATTCCGCATTATATAAAATCTGTAACCCATTTACAACTTTTCCAATTCGTTCATGAGTATTGTCTAATAGAATCTTTATCTAAATATAGAAATAGCGCTATGAATTTTTCTTACCCTGCCTGTAACAGTAGCTTCTTGTGAAAGGTCCTTCAAAGCGAGAAAAATTCAATTCAAATAATACACCTTCATTGCATATTTTTAGTTTATATTAAAAGTACTATATTTCACAATATTTTGTTTCTTTGATTTTATACAGATATATAAACATAAACCATCTGGTTTTCTAATTTATTTGTAGTTATATGTACTTTCTTTGTAGTTTATATAGAATTAAATTCTCTGTAGATATAAACGAATATTTGTAAGTTTCTTTTTCTTTCATATTTTTGTTTTGTTATATTCAAATATGCAAATCGTAGAAAGTGTAAAGTGTGTTTAGGGTCAAACGGCACCAGGGGTTTCCCCCGTCTCCGCATAGTTTACATTGTGGGTGAACAAGTTGACTGGAAAAGCCAGAGATTTAAAAGTGTGTGGTGTTGTTCATATGGTCATTTAGCCGCTGGATCCCCCTGCTGAGGCCCAACGTTTCCCCACTTTCGCTCCGTGGAGGCAGACTAGGAACCCAGTTGACTTAAGTTACTCTGGCAGGTCCTGCTGCTTAATTTCCTGAGTTTCAGCGGCTAGGACCTTAAAAAAATGAAGATATACATATATAATATATATATCCATGCAGTTGTAATTACTTTGAATGTTTGCATACAGCGCATATCGTCCATGCATTCATACGGCAGGAGTAGGGCAATGCGTGTGATAGACCGAGACTGGGCGAAAATTATTTTGGATTTGATTAAATTTAGTATGTAGGGAGTTCGCGTCGTGTGTAAGTACAGTGGGAGAGAGGAGGCAGAAGGCTTGGGGAGTAAAGGTAGGTGTAAGGTGTGTTGGGGTCTAACGGCTCCTGGGGTTCCCCCATCTCCGCGTATTTTCTATGTTTCGGGCAAGCCTGAGATTTTTTTTAAAAAATATATATGGTTCATGAGCTATGTGGCGTGTTGTGCCTTTTGTTCATCCGGCCTATTAGCCGCTAGGCCCCTAGTGGGACCTGACGTTTCCACACCCTGCCACGGGGAGGCTGGCCGGGTGTACCCAATGAGGCTATTTTTCTCTGGCGCGTCCTGCCACTTACTTTCCTGAGATTTCAGTGGCTAGGACCTAAAAAAATATATATATAAAATAAAATACATTGGAGAAGTCGCGAGCGTAGTTTAGTTAGTTAAGGTTCTTTTAAACATCGTTTGGGGGTTTACACTGAAAGTCTGTAAGGCTTAAAAGGTCGGGCATAAAATTTGGTGTCTTAAATTTTGATGTTGGGCTGATCGCTATGTAAGATGACAGTTTTGGGTGGGGAGGCAGAAGACTGGGGGTGGAAATAGGAAGCAAAGGGGTCGATAGAGAAGATGCCCCCGTTTTTCAGTGGAGCATGCCCCACCAGAGGGCAAGAAGGGTGGCAAGGGGAGAAGAGGGTTTCCCCCTGCGAGGAAATGGGGTTTAAAGAGGATCCTGCAGGTGCAGGATCTGAGAGCCAGATGGCGCTCTACTCTAGCTAAAGGAAGTGTAAAGTGTGTTCGTGTCAAACGGCACCAGGGGTTTCCCCCATCTCCGCGTGGTTTTCTTTGTGGGTGTAACAGATCACTGTTAAGGCCAGAGATTTAAGTGTATGGGATTTGGAAGTATTGTGTTGTGTATCATTGTTCCTCTGGCCATTTAGCCGCTAGACCCCTGCTGGGGCCCAACGTTGCCCACACTCAGCCCCGTGGAGGCAGACCAGGTACACCCAGCATAATTATTTACTCTGGCAGGCCCTGCGACCTAATTTCCTGAGATTTCAGTGGCTTAGGCCTTAAAAAAAAAAAAAAAAAAAAAGTAATAATAAATAAAATAAATAAAAATAATAATAATAACGCAATTTTAAGGGGTGGTTCGCTAATGAGGTTAAGTTTCGGAATTGATGCACGATTTGGCTGTTATAATTTGGAAGTTTTAAGTTTTTGTCGTGTAGGCGTACACTGATGTATAGAGAGAGAGTGGGGGGAAAGACAGAAGTATGAGGCCAATAGGGTAGACGACCCCAGATATCAGTGTGGCATGCCCATGCCGCACCAGGAGAAGTAAACGGGGGAGACGGGGGAGGGGACGGTCCCGGCCCCTCCCACCGCCAGGATATGGAGAGAAAGTGGGCCAGACTAGGTGTCCAACCCAGATCGCCAAAAGGCGAGGCAACAGCGTAGCTGCGATCACAGTCATGGTTTTTGGATGTTCAGTTCAGTGTCACTTCAGGTAGGTCACAGTCTTGATTCAGTCTCACTTGTCTCGTGTTCATCTTATGGGATAAGGAAGAGGAGTGATGACTCTGGTCAGTTTGTAGTACTGCTTTGATGTCAATTCAGGTAGTCATATTCGTTGAGAGCATCAGGCCTGGCCATTTGCACCAGATCATGAATGAAGAGTTATCTTTGTTGGTAATTTCTTTTGATCGGTAAAAGCTAAAGGTGGTGTAAGATGTATTTAGTGTCAGACGGCACCAGGGGTTTCCCCCATCTCCGTGTTGCTTTCATTGTGGGTGTACCAGTTCACTGGGAAATGCCAGAGATTTAAAAGTGTGTGGGCTTTGTATCTGTGTGATGTCGTGTACTGTTGTTCATCTGGTCGTTTAGCCGCTGGACCCCTGCTGAGACCCAACGTTGCCCCACCTTCGCCCCGTGGAGGCAGACCAGGAACACAGTAGTTTTAGTTTCACTCTGGCAGGTCCTGCCACCTAATTTCCTGAGATTTCAGAGACTAGGACCTAAAAAAAAAAAAAAACGCGCGCGCCCTTTTATATGCACGTACGTACAGACAGAGACATATATCCATCATCGTCGGTTTGATGATCGTTAGGTGAGGGGGATAATGCTTGCATAATAAAGGCCGAAAGAATGGGCGAACGGGAATTTTGACATAATTAAGTTTTTGTGTGTCGGACATTCGCTAGCATAAAGATAGAGTGGGTGGGAGACTGAAGGCTGGGGGGTTAAGGCAGAAATATGGGGATGATAGAGTAGGCAACCCCAGAAGTCAGTGAGGCATGCCCATGCCTCACCAGGAGAAAGTAGGGGGCGCCGGGGGGACTGTTCCACCACCGGCGCAGGGGAGGGGGTGGAAAGGCACCGGGCAAGGGAGCCCGGTGAGCTGAAGAACAGATGTTCTTTGGTTATAATGGTAGTGGGTTGTGGGCTGCGGCCATTTGGTTCCTCCTCGTCGTCCTCCTCGTGAACAGTGCCTGTGCATAATCCGAGAAGGCTTGATACTCCTCCTTTGTGTCTAGAAGGTGATGTTCTTGTCCCTGTGGTAAGTAGTGGATTCTGGTGAGTAAAACACCACGTAGGTCTTCATAGAGCCTGCAGTCATACATTAGGTGCTGCCAGCTCTCCAGCCCCCCGCAAGTGCAAGTTGGATCAACCTGAATCCCAAGTAGAGACAGTTTGGCATTAATAGCTCCGTGTCCAGTTAAGAGGTACGTTGCTTGTAGACCTGGGGAGAACCAGTTGGGTGAGGTTGGGTAGTTTTGTTCAATATGGGGTAGAAATTTCTTTGTGATCTCTCCCTTTTGAGAGTTGCTCCCCCTTTCCTGCCATGCCTGCTGCAGGTGAGTTTGTATCCTCTTCTTTTCCACATTTCTGTTGCTGGTTAGGTCAATAGTGAACCCCAGAAAAGTCTGTGGGGTGCCTTTGTCTAGGTAGTATAGTAGGCCGCGTTGTATGATTTCTAGGTCCAGCGGGAGAGTGCCTGCGAGCACTTGCAGGGCGTGGGGACTCACCGTGCGGCAAGCGCGAGTGATGGTTAGGAGGATGGATCTGTGAATTTCGTCCGTGATACGTCTGTTTGCTGCTGTTGTAGTTTTTTGAAACCATGCACCGGATGCGTAGGTGAGTATCGGAGTGAAGATAGCTTTGTAGAACAGTTTGTGGACTCGCTTTTTTAAGCCCCATTCTTTACGCGTGACCCTGGCAACCATGGCTGCGTAGCGTGTTATTTTTTTACGGAGATATTTCTGATGGTCCTGAAATGATAGTTTTTGGTCCAATATCACGCCTAAGTATTTCAGTTGGTTGGAGAATTTGATTGTTTCCTGCCCAATTTTTATTTGCGGAGGCCGCCTAAGATCAAGGCGTCCCTTTAGTAGGATGGAGTTTGTTTTTGTGGAGGATATTTTGAGTTGATTTCGGTTTGCCCATTCTTGGAGAGTGGTCAGGGCCCGATTTGCGAGGACCTCTGCGCAGCTCTTGAGTTTGCCTGTATCGTCAGAATGAGGTCGTCCGCAAATGCCTGAGATTGTACTTCATTGAGATCGATGTTAAGAAAGGTGTCCAAAACAATATTCCACAGTAGTGGGCCAAGGACCGAACCTTGGGGGCAGCCCCGATGGACATGCCTGGAGAGTGTGCCATAGGGGGCGGTGACTTTGATTGTTCTGTTGCTTAGGTAACTTTTGATTGTGTTATAGAGGTTTTCCGGCATGTTGGCTTCGCGCAACCTCGCTGGGACGCTCGGCCACCAAAGTGAGTCGAACGCCCCAGCGAAGTCCACGGCTATCACTAGGAAGTACTTTGTATTACATCTGTTTACCTTGGTCAGGAGGTGAGTTAAGGCATCCACGGCGGAGGTTCCCCGTCTGAAGCCGAATTGGTTTGCTGAGGCCAGGCCTGCCTCATCATAGTAATGTTGGATCCGTGTGTAAAGTAGTCGTTCAAATAGCTTACTGATAACTGTCAAAAGTGCAATGGGCCGATAGGAATCCGGAAGGTGTGGTGGCTTTGTTGGATTCTTTAGGATGAGTTTAACGTTTGCCATCTTCCAGGAATTCGGGAAGATACCTTCTCTGAGACAGAGGTTATATAGGTTTAGTAGTAAGTTCGGGGCGTACTCTACCGTTTTTTTTTGATAATTTCGGGTTCCAGAAGGTCCGGTCCAGGGCATTTATTTCCCTTTATTAGGTCTGCTGCATTGCTGATCTCTTCCATGGTGAAAGGGTGCTCTTTTGTTGCCGTTTGATGAGTCTCGTTGGCCTGGCAAACTCGGCTCTGTTCTGTTGTCATCGTTTGTATCTCTGGATGAAAGGCAGCGTCAAGGATATTGTTGATGGTGTGTTCCCAAGTGATAGTCAAGTTTCCTTCAGGTGTTTTAGTGGCTTCAACTACTTCCCATCTGGGAAGTTTGTTGGTGACGATCTTGTATACAAGTCCCCAAGGGTCCTTGTTTCCAGTGGTGGAGACCAGGCGCTCCCAAGATTGGTTTTTTGCTTTCTCTAATTTGTGCTGTATAGGCGTTTCTCGCCTCTTTGTAGCTCTGTCGTAGGGTTTCAATTTCCGCCATCGGCCAGAAGCGTCTGGCTCGCTGGAAGGCCTTTCTTCTTTCCTGTGCCTCCTTCCTGAGTCGCTGGAGGTTTTGATTCCACCAGGGCACTTTCCCTGGTGTTGGATTTTTTTTCCTGATGGCTGTGTCGCTGGCTTGTTTTATGATTTCAGTCGTTTTAATTTGGAGGATTCTTGGGTCCTCGATACGTTGGAGTTCTCTCTGTCGTTGTTGTATGCTATTCCGTAGGGTGGTCTGGAAGAGTTCCCAGTCTGCCTTTGCTATGGGATATCTATGGGCAGTTTGTCTGTTCACAGGTACTGTGGCCAGTGATTTGTTTAGACTGAACGTAATGGCGCGATGATCAGACGTTGTCCAGGCCTCACGGACGGTCCATTTGGAAATGTTGTTGGCAGCATTCCTAGTTGCCATGGTAACGTCTATAGTGGCCTCCCATAATGTGTTGCAGAATGTAGGCAGATTGTTGGGTAAGTTTAGTACAGTTAATGTTGAGGTTGCCAGGAACTCTTCCAACTTGGTCCCGTTTCTGGTACCCTGTCTATCTAGGGTATGGCTGTGCCACATTGGCGACCGGCAGTTAACGTCTGCTCCCACGATGATTTTTGCATTTGGGAGTATATCACTAGCCAGACTTAGGTACCTTACTGCGAAGTCGATGTCCTCACCCGGATGGCAGTAAAGACATAAAAAGTAAAGACAGGCTATGACATAAAACGCGCTCTATGGGGGCGACAGAGTAGATGTCCATGCCTCACCAGAAGGAAAAGGAGGGTCGGCGGGGAGGGACAGGGTGTGTCCCCTCCTCCCGCCTGGGTTTGGATTTAAAGTAATCGAGTCAGGTGCTCGATTTTGTTCGCCAGTATGGCTTGGTGGCAGCGAACTGCACGGTCCAGGTCGGTGCGTTCCTTTGACAAGTTCAGGGTTGAGGTCATTCACGGTTGTAAGCAGTGTCTTTTATTCTTAGTAGAGTTGGTTTCCTTGTAGATTCTACGATGCAGAAGTCATGACACCTAGTCGTTATCAGTTCTCAGCTTGAATTTGGCCTGTCTTCGAAGGTTTCTTCCGTTTTGATTTATTGCTGTTGGTCACAGTTTGGTTGTTGTACGATGAGGTTACATCTCCTCTTGTAGAGGTCTTCTGCGAATTTGGAGAATGCAATATATTGCTCTTTACTGTCGAGTAGGTGCTTTTTCCTGTTTCTGGGCAAGAAGGTGATCCTGGAGATGAGCCGATAGCGAAGGTCATCGTAGAGCCGGCAATCGTGCATGAGGTGTTGCCAGCTCTCAGACTCTCCAGGCGCAATATGGTCATAGCAGCCCTTGCGCCAATAAATCCCACTCCAACTCAGACTCTCCACAACAGCAGGCAGGGTCCTCTGTGATGCCCAGGGTTGTGAGTTTTGCCTTGAATGCTCCGTGTCCGGTAAGTAAAAAGATTGTATAGAGGCCCACAGCGGCCTCTTCGGATGTAATTTCTCCACGTTGGGAGGAATTTCCTAGTGATCTCTCCTTTGGGAGAGTTGTCCCATCTAGATTGCCATATATGCTTGAGGTGGGCAGTGAGTCTTTTCTTCTCGATCGCTCGGTTAGCAGTGGGATCTGCATTGAAGCCAATGAAGGTGCAGGCGTTCCCCTTAGATAATTAATAGAGGATTCCGATTCTGGCCACTTCCAGGTCGAGTGGAAGGGTTCTAGCCAGCACCTGCAGCGCATGTGTGCTTACTATGCTGCAGGCCCGTGTGATGGCTAATAGCATGGCTCTGTAGATGGAGTCGAGTAACCTGTGGTTAACTGCCATGGTGACTTTAGAGTACCATGCTCCCGATGCATAAGTTGCTATCGGTATAAAGGCTGATTTGTGTATGAGCTTGAGGGTTTTGCTGTTTAGACCCCAGTCCTTTTTTTGCTCCCCTGGTGACGAGGGCCGTGTAGACAATAACTTTCTTCCTGGTGTAGTTGAGATGCGGCTTAAAGGAGAGCGTGGCGTCAATAAGAAAACTGAATTCATAAAGATTGCAGAGGCGTAACAAAGGGAGTGCAGAGGGGGGGGGGGGAATTGCTGCTCGGTTAAGGAGGCACATACAAACCACATGTGATTTACATTTAGCCAAACTATAACAAATGTTTCAGGTGCCTGGCCTACGGGCACTCTGCACAAAATTGCTCTCATAAAACCGTGTCATGTAGTCACTGTGCCAATGGGGGTCACATCTTCGCAGAGTGCCCCAACAGAGAAGAATCACCAAAATGCATAAACTGTAAACGCAAGAACAAGGACTCCAATCACTCAGTCAGGGATGGCAAGTGCCCCGAGTTTTTAAAAGCGATGGAACTAGCAAATAAGCGTATCGTTGATGGATAATACAACAACAAGCAGAAATAACTTTGGCTATTCTCAAAATACAGACACAATTAGAATTTTACAGATAAACGCACAGCGCTCTCGAGCCGCAGCTGGTGAGATCAGAAACGTAGCCATAGAACATAATTATGACATTGTCTGTCTACAGGAACCATATTATTCATCCCAAGTAGGTGGAACGGCGCATAAAATCATGGGCTACCCCAATTCCACTAGAACCATAGCAACTTGTGATCCTCCACCCAAAACTGCAATTGTTGTGTTTAATAACGAACTAGTTATTACTGCGATTACAGGAGAATGCTCAGCGAATGCTACCTGTATCCTCGTATCCTCTAGTTCCATCTCTTTCTACCTAACTTCACTATACTGTCCCCCCTCAGAAGATGTGCATATAGCATTGCATCTACTGGACAAGATCTGTGATAAATTCGCAAATAATAACTTGGTGGTGGCGGCGGACCTGAACGCCAAATCGACGTTCTGGAACAGTGGCTTCACTGATCCTCGGGGAGCCCAATTTGAAAATTTAATTATGGCTCACAGCCTTTGTATTAAAAATGTACAAAATAAACCATTTACTTTCTCCACTACCAACGGAGAATCAAACATTGACGTCACACTTACTTCCATAAGGATGGATGACAAAACTGGAAACTGGGACGTGAAACCCTCCTTGGTGAACAGCGATCACAGGGCTATCACGTTCAACATATCAAAGAACTCCCAACACAATGACTTGACTGTCCCTGTCCATGACTTAAGAAGATACCGTACGGATAAAGTCAACTGGAAAAAATTCGAGAATTATCTGCGTACAGTATTTAATGGGGAGGATGCAGAAGCATTAAACCAACTATCGGCTTCAGAATATGTAGACACTGTTCAGCAACATCTATATATAGCTATGTCAAACTCAAGTAAAAGGAAACATATAAGAAAGCCTTCAGTGCCATGGTGGAACGCTCAGCTTTCTGATTTGAGGCTTCAAACTCAACAAGCCAGACGCTTATATCAGCGTAGTAGACATCTTTCTAACGAGGACGTTGAAAGGCTGAAAAACAGTTATAGAGAGAAAAGAAAATTATTCCATCGAGCCATATCTGAAAGTAAGAGGACCTGCTGGCAAAACTTGGTCAAAGATGTTGGGAATACCAACCCCTGGGGGATCATATATAAAATAATGAGGAATAAACTGATAAGTGGAGATATCTATCAGACTGTAATTAGTAATAACCTAGAAACAACAGACTGGCACTCTACTGTCGGAACGATCGTTGATAATTTGTTTCCAAAGGATCTACCTCACTGTGATACTCCAGAACAGGCAGAGATCAGGAGGAAAAACCAGAATTATGTTGGATCTACCGATGTTTGCCTTTTTACTCTCGTGGAACTAGGAGCTGCTACTGCTAAACTCAATAAGAAAAAATGCCCTGGCATTGACTTGCTAGAGAATTTGGTAATTGTGAAATTTTTTAAACTGTTTCCCAATATACTACTGAATATGTACAATAAATGCTTCCTCGAAGGACTTTTTCCCAAACCCTGGAAACTAGCTCTACTGAAAATTTTATATAAACCTGGAAAAGTCAAAACAAACCCAAGGGCGTACAGACCAATATCCCTCCTGGCTAACTTAGGGAAACTTTTTGAGAGATTAATTTCTCCCAGAATTGCAAGCATGTTATCGGACCAGCAATTGTGCTCAGATCATCAACACGGATTCAAAAAGGGTCACTCGACCGAAGATGCTATAATTTCTCTTCTGAAATACATCCAGGATTCTCACAGTAAGTATGTCTTGGGGGTGTTCGTGGACTTCGAGGGCGCATTCGACTCCCTATGGTGGGAGAGCGCCCTCGGGTCGCTACGTTCAGCCATGTGTGATAATCATATCTACCAAATTATGAGATCATACTTTCAAGACAGACAGATCAAGGTTTGTGCCAAACACCTGACTTACAGCACAACTGCTTCCCGAGGGTGCCCGCAGGGTTCAGTCCTGGGGCCTCTCCTCTGGAATGCGGTCTTAGACCAATGGCTGACAAAGAAAAATGGAGATTGCAAAAAAATTGCATATGCAGACGACTTGGCGGTTGGCGTTACTGGAATGTCAAGAACAATCTTGGAACAAAAGATCCAAACAATATTGGATGATTTATCCAACTGGGCAAATCTAAATAAGCTCAAAATTTCCCCTACAAAAACAAATTTCATGGTTTTTCGAAAGCAATTCAATTATGGCAGACCTCCCAGAGTTATCCTAAATGGCTCACAAATCCCCTACGTATCCAGCACCAAGTACTTGGGACTTACAATAGATGACAAACTAAACTTTCATACTCACGTATCCAAAATTTCTGAGAAAATTAAAAACTTCACGGCTGGAATTGCAAGGATTTCCAGAAAAGAATGGGGCCTCAGCAAAAAGACGTTGTCTTTATACTATAAGACTATCTTCCTACCAATTGCTGCGTACGCAGCAGGTGTTTGGTTCTGGAGGGTCTCAAAAACTAAGATCAGGACTAAACTTCTTTCATTACAGCGTTCGGTGTTGCTCACACTTCTACAAGCTCCTCGGACGGTGTCGAATAATGCCCTACAAGTTCTAGCAGGAACCCTGCCTCTGGACCTTTATATCTCCTACAGGGGTATGATCTACTATCTCAAAAAAGGAATTTCTGTAAATATTTTTAACATTGTAACAGACCCTACGAACAGAATAAAAGAGGAAAAACGAAGACTCTGGAAGGAACTCACCGCTGTTTGGCAGCAAAGATGGGCTGAAAGTGAACACGGTGAGGTCACACGAAGATACATCTCAAATGTTGAATTCGCGTCATTACCCACAGTCTCAAAATGGTTTGTGCCTAGCATGACTACATCATATTTAATGACTGGCCACGGATCGCTCAGGGCTAAACTTTTCGAAAGGAGCCTTGAGCCTGACCCTTTCTGTCACTGCGGAGCATCTGAGACATGGCAGCACGTTCTCTTTGAATGTAATGATTATTCCAATGAAAGACAGGTACTGCTGAGTAAAATAAATAATCTCTCAGAAAATAATGTACATTTGCTCATCGAAAATTCTGATGTCTTCACTACATTTCAACAGTTCTCTGCGGCAGTTTTCAAGAAAAGACTTGCGGCTAGAAACTCTACTGTGGTGTCATAATGATCCAGATTAACTCACTTTTGGGAAGAACATATCGGAAGATAGCCATCAACGCAACAGGAAATGACAGGTAGACCCCTTTCTCCTCTAAGTGATGCTGGATGGGATTACAAGAAGCTTTGTGTATAAACTGGCCTAAATTATTAGGAAGCTAACCTCGAAGAATTGTAATATTTATATGTAACTTAAATATTTATATGTAAATGTAAATTTATATGTAACTATTGGTAAGTAACAACTTATGTTGCTGTAAAACCGACTGTAAATAATTTTCAAATTCTGTTGCTAGAACTGTCAAACAGAGAGAGTGTTAAATCTCACTGTAATGTAAATAGTGATCAATGTTAACAGTTTATTTCCTTGTTAATGCTAAACTTAATAGGATAACTGATGTATAATGCTACTGATAACCGAAGGTCTCTTTACAAATGTTTGTCTTGGCTGTGTGACTTCAATGGGTTTTTGGAGCTCCAGCCTTGTTTTTTTTTTTTTTTTTTTGCTGGCTCTAGGCCTGGGCAGCCTGTGAGCGAGATAGCGGGCACCCACTGGTATTGCACTACCTCCAGTGGGTGCGGGATTTCGTGCACTTTGGCATGTAAAAGGTTTAAAAAAAAACCAGGTCTGGCTACTCGCGCCTGGGGACAGGCACCAGATAGCAGCTGCACAGGTATTGGCTGCTCCTTTGCAGAGGTCCTACATTCAATACAGATCCACTAGGTGGAGATGGGTTATGCCTAGGGGCCACCCTTGATACCAGGACACACACACACACGTGTTTTGTACTGTTTCCTCAACTGTATTGTGAACAAAATATATATATATATGCTAGGGTAATTATATAAATGAGAATGAAAATGTACATAAAATTGTATATAGATTATTGTTTATGTTTCTTGAAATTGTACATAATATTTGGGTGTGTAAATAAATGAAAAAAAAAAAATGAATGAAACTATAGCATTCTGTAAACAATACGATAACTGTCGGAGTTGAACTCTGTTCCGGTTGCCGCCGCTACACTGATCAGTTAAATGTATACACGCATACATGTTTTTATTTAGCCTTTGAGTGTTTTATTGTTATTTATGAATTTAAAGCAAATAAATAAATCTTTATTTGTCCTACCAAAATAAATAGTGTTACCTCGTTGAGTGACAAATTCCATTCACTGCAGTAAAGTTCCAGGTTCCATTTACTTATAATACAATATAATGGAATACATATGGACATATGTATAGGGTGGCACCTAGAACGTCTGTTCAACTCCGCCTCGTGTCTCTCTGAAGAGCAGAATCAACTGTAAATAGACCAGAAATGTGTTGGTGTAGGTTTGTGTGCATTCGGTGTGTGTTCTGTTATGTTCTGGCCGCTTGGCCACCCAGAAGCATCAGTCACCTGGACAGATGATTCTGGATACTCTTCCGCCCCACGGGAGGGTCGGCCGGTTCCAATAGAGCACGTGATGTATCAAAAGAGACTCTGACAGACCTAGTGATGCCGAAAGGTGGTCCAGGATCCTCTGGGACCCATTCCAGAGGAAAATAAAGAGAGGAAGGGGAAAAAAAAACCCAATCCATAGTGCTGGTTGAAATAAAATATAATAATAATAAATAAATAAATAAAACATTACTGCCAAAAAAAAAGACACACTTGTGATATTAATAAAAAATAAACAAATAAAAAGAAAAGAGACTGGTGCTGGTAAAAAAAAAAAAAAAAAGAATAAAGAAAAAAAGAGAGAGAGAGAGAGAGAGAGAGAGAGAGAGACTGGTGCTTGTAAAAAAAAAAAAGAAAAAAAAATGCCGCTGGTTGATAAAAAAGAAAAAAAAAAGAGAAAAGTAGTCTTCAATTAGTACTCTTGTATCCGGGATAATTCAGATGTGGAATTTTGAGCGTTCCCCGAAAGTACATGTTTTGTCATCCAGAATAGCAGAGAAGAAAACTATTGTCCCACTTACACAGGTGTATTTGGTGGATTGTTTTGGTTTACTACTCCCGCGTTGATTCTCTTTCTTCTTAAAGCAAACACCTCAGAGGCAAAGTTCTGAAGAGCTGAGAGATGGTTCTTATTCTGCAGAAGCAATTCCTTCCGCCCTGGAGAGAGATCTGAAACGTCAGTTTGGACCTTCACCCTAAGATCGTCGTAGATTGCACAGTTAAAGAGGAGGTGACTCCAGTCTTCTGTATTCCCGCAACTTCAGAGATCAGTGTGATGCAAGCAAAACTGAAAGAGTTTGATTGAGAGAGCCATGTCCAGTTAACACAATGGAAGTTTCCATAGTTAAGGAGCACATCGTTTTAACCGATTTAGAGAGTAAGAAGGTCACATCAGGCAGGAATTTTCTTGTGGCAGCTCCAAGTGGGGAGGTGTCCCGTCTTGTCTACCAGATGCTAATTAGCTCGTTAAAGCATCTGGATTTCTCGTTTTTAGGACTTCATTTAAATTTAGCTAGATACCAAGTAATTCTGAAGGTATTTGTTTTTGGGTCGAAATCAGAGGGCACGGTAGATGAGAAATAGATCCACCGGAAGGGACCCCGCTATAACTTGCACTGCAGCAGTGGAAACTGTTCTACAGACTCAGAGAATGGAGAGCAGCATGCTCCGTTGGATGGAATTCAGTTTTAACCTAATTTTGGAATTGGTGGCCCGGTGCAAGGAACAGAAAACATAGTGATCAGATTTACACTGCATATCTGTCTAGAGTCCTGACAGTTAACTTGCAAATTGCTCAATATAACAACACCGCCACTGAATACACTATAAGCACACCATTGAGTACATGCAGTTGTTCAAAAAACGCACAGAAGTGTTAGGCGACAGTAGCTTCAGCGAACTACATCGCGATTTTGTATGAGATTTGTATATGATCTTTAATCATGGGTTTCCCTGCGGAACCCGCCGATTGCACAAGAAAAGTTTGTATATATGTTTATATATACAGGGTTGTTAAAATTAAAGTATCCCTATGTAGAGGGCTCCGGAGCGAGTTATAAGGCTTGTACTGAAGAGAAATTTGCACAATAGGCACAATAAAGAATGCGCTCGCCTTTTATTGGAAAAAAAAGAATAGTTACAAAATTTGTCACTATATGGCGCTGTGTCACTATATGGCGCGTAACTATCTTAGTTACGATTATGGAAATAACGTAAGTTATTTCCACAGTGTCACTACTCAGCTCTGCTGTACTGTATAAAAGGAAAGCAGTCTCTTCAAAATCATACAGTAGATGTGTGCCTGCACTACAGCAGCAAGGCCAACAACCTTTCAGGAAAAGGCGCTATTAGTGAAGCTTCACTATCAGAACAGCAACAATGCAGCTGCGGCTATCAGAGAATTCCGGCGTCAGAAACACATAAGACCCACGTGGACCTATGACTGTTGGTGCTGTCTGCAAAATGATTGCCAAATTTGAAGCGTCAGGACAACCAGGTAGAGGTCGAAAACGAGTGGACTCCTCTCGTGTTGAAGATGTGGTTATGGCTCTCGTGGATTTATCAAGTAAATTTCCATGTGGTAGCGCATGTGTGGCAGCTGTTTCTCGTGAAGTGGACATGCCGTATTCCACTGTAAGGCTAGTAATGCGTCAGGTGTTGCGGTACTATCCTTACAAGATGCGCATACTACAGCAGCTAAAGCATGGTGACGCAGATATTCGTTTCACATGAACACTTCAGTTTCTGGCGCGAATGACAGTGGATATCACTTGGCCATGGAACATACTTTGGAGTGATGAAGCCCATTTTTGCTTAAATGGACAAGTGAATACGCACAACTGTTGCATTTGGACAACAGAAAAGCCTCGAGTTATTCAAGAGGTCCCGTTTCATTCAACAAAAGTGACAGTGTAGTGTATTGATGTCTAACGGCACCATGGGTTTCCCCCATCTCCGCGTTGCTTTCATTATAGGTGTACCAGTTCACTGGGAAGGCTAGAGATTTAAAAGTGTGCGGATTTTGTATATGTGTAGTGTTGTGTATCGTTGTTCATCTGGCCGTTTAGCCGCTGGACCCCTACTGAGACCCAACGTTGCCCACACTTGGCCTTGTGGAGGCAGATCAGGTACACAGAATGAAATTTAACTCTGGCAGGCCCAGCCAACTAGTTTCCTGAGATTTCAGTGACTAGGGCCTAAATAAAAAAAAAAAAAAAAAAAAAAAACAACATTGGTAGGGGTGAGCGCTGGAATTAGAAAAGCCAAGTGAGGTTTATGCGGTTTAATTTGGACGAAGTTAAGTTTTTGCAGTTTGTGTGAGGTTATATGCTGGCGTATTAGGCAGAGTAGTGGGTGAGACTGAAGGCTGGTGGGAAAAGACAAAAGTATGGGGACGATAGAGAAGGCGACCCCAGGATTTTCAGTGAGGCAGGCCCGTGCCCCACCAGGAGAAGAATAAGGGTTGGCAGGGGAGGAGAGGAGAGAAGACTGTCTCCTCCTCCCCGCCAGGGGAAAGGGAGTAAAGGTACCATGCAAGGGAGCCCGGTACAGATCACCATCAGGCATTGACAGTTGAGAGCACCTGAGAGTCCAAGCGATCTGAACCGCATCTTCATTGGTGATCTTTTTCAATGTAGGAGTCAAATCCCAGTCGCAAGGTCATACATGAGCGGTCTCGTCCTATGGTTGGTCATGTAACATGTACAGGTCGCCTATTGTGCATGTTATGAGGATGCAGCCTTGGGTCCTGGTTGTTTAATTTTCTTAGTTCTTGCGTTGGTCATTTGGTTTAGTCATACAGCTAGTGGTCCAGTGCGAATGATTTGTATCCAGTTCATGTCAAGTCCTGTGTCAGTTTGTCTCTGGTTCAGACTTAGATCTTCCTGGATGTCAGTTCCCTCGTGAACAAGGCTAAATGATGGTCATGTTCGTGGTTGTGGGTTATTTGGTACAGTTTTATTGTGTATTCCTGTTTTCTCCAGTCCTAGTTTCGAGATTCATCATCAGCTTCCGGGTGCTGTGCAAGGTGGTTTGCTATAAGTACTCGCCTTCTAGCAAAGAGTTTCTGTGCAAAGATGGTAAGGGCTTCGTATTCATGTTTCGAGTCGAGAAGATGCTATTCCATGTTCTGTGGGAAGTAGGTGATAGCAGTATTGAGAATGCATCGCAGGTCCTCATAGTGGTCGCAGTCATACATGAGATGTTGCCATGTCTCCTCGCGGCCACAGAGGCAACGGTAATCGTCAGTGATTCGGAAGCTAGATAGTTTTGCATTAAATGGCCCGTGCCCTGTGTGCAGAAAGGTGACGTGGAGCCCCGGTTGGAACCAACTCGGGGGTTTTGGAAAAACTCGGAAAGACCTTTACGCCCGGGTGGAACTTCTTGTTGATTTCCCCTTTAGTGGATTCTGTCCACTGATCCTGCCATTCCTGTCGGAGGTGTTCGAGCAGTCTGGTTTTTTTTCAAGCTTCCTGTTGTTGACGAGATCCAACGTGAAGTTCAGGACAGTACACGGTATTTCTTTTGCCATTTCTACCGAGTCAAGCATTTGGATGTTTCCAGGAGATAAAAGAACTACAGAAGTGCCACCTGTTTGTTCAGTGGTGACTAGAAATTCGGCATAAATTGCGTAAAATTATTAAATTGTGACATCACCAGGAAGCTTCATCACAGAATAAGAGGTACTACATTTATATGGTTGCGGCAGGTTTAGTAGATCGGCAGCTTAAATCCCAAGCCCGGATAAATGGTGAGAGTTCACTTCAAGAAGGGTATCCGGTCGTAAAACCTATGCCAAAAACAATAGATGTGTTCCCGTTAAGAAGTTAATCCAACTAGAGGAGAAGAAGAGGATGAAAAGTGTGAATTGGGAACATTGAATGCCGACCCCATATAACGTGGGAAAAGGCGAAGACAAAGAAGAAGATTATATGTCAGGGCGCATCTAATGATTTCCAAGTCCAGCGGGAGAACTCCGGCCAGAACCTGGAGTGCGTGCGTGCTGACTGTGGAGACAGCTCGTGTGATTGTCAGAATGCACGAGATACTAGTCCAAGGTTCTTCTATTTACCACTGTGTTTACCTTTTTGTACCAATCTGGTGAAACATATGTGATGACCCAGATGAAGGTAAATTTGTAGTAGAGGGACACGATCCGCTTGTTTAGCGCCCAGTCCCTCCTGGTCACTCTTGCGGTCAATGCAGAATATTTCCGTATCTTTTGTTTAGTGTACTTTAGATGGGGCTGGAAAGACAGATTTTTGTCAATGATGATTCCGAGATATTTGATTTCTACAGCAAGTTTTATTGTGGTGCCTTGGATTTTCACTTGCGGTGGTTCTGGCAAGGTCGAGTCTGCCCTTCAGGTGTACCGAGCAGGTCTTACTTGGCGAAATCCGCAGGCAATGGATTGTAGCCCAGTTTTGCAAAATACCTATCGCGTGGTTGGCTTTTTCTTCGATCTGCGCTCGTGAGTCAGTAGTAACAGTTAGTATCAAGTCATCGGCGAAGACCTGGGCGCCGACTTCGCCAATATCAAGGGCTAGGAATTCATATGAAATCTAACCCTGTATGCTAACCTTGGTTGCACCCCTTGGAATCAGTTGCTCATCACAGGAAATCTGCGTAATCTCTGTCAACTCCTCACCGATCGCTTTGACGCTCCAAATGTCCATAATCTTGTTGCAGGCCCTAGGCTTTCCCGCGTCCTTTGCAATAGTTCATGGATTCCCCTAAGAAGCTTATTACAGAATTTAACTATGCTTAGAAGATGTTTTCCGTCTAACATCCTCCAAACGTACAACACCCTGAAGATTGATCCCCACAAGTTCTGTGATGAGAAAGCGTACAGATCTCAGAAGATACAGGACGTGTACCACCACATACAACTGTAGAAGTTTCCTGATCCATCAACTCTACTTTGCTGAAGAATTAATTTGTTTTAAATCATTATGTGTTTTGTATGTATATGTATTGGCTGTATATGCACACGTTAGGACGCGTATGTGTTTATATGTCTCTACCTTTTGCTCGTGTCACTGTATATATTTTTATCTGCTATATTTGCTCACTTTAGATGTTTTTTGGATAAAGAAACTAATGTTCATAATATTATATAGAAACTGTTTCTATAAAATAGAAATAATAATAATATGTGTAATTTATGTACAACTTCTATGTTTGCTGTCTAAGTCAAAATGTACAAATGTATATAGGCACCCTCCTAGCTGAAGGCTGTTCAGGGGTGAAGCATATGGAATAAATTGAATAATAAATAAATAAAATAAATAAATCATATTCCATAACAGGGGTCCTAGGACATAGCCCTGCGGGCATCCGCTGTGGATTTGTGTGGTTAGCTTCCTATAAAATAAAATAAATTTTCTGTTTATACTCCAGCACGACAACCAAGTCAGTAGAGTACAATAAATCGTCAATACAAATATTTATCGTATTTAGTAGTCACGGGCTTGAACCCCGGTCCAATCAAGGAACGCCTACTATGCACTCTCGCTCCTGACCACTGGGCTACGTCAAGCCTAGTATATACGGTGCATGTATGCCGCCGTAGCCTAGCCGTCAGGCGCGCGGGTGCATAAGTACACGTGCCTTGAGTGGCCGGGATTCAAGCCCGTGACTACTGAATACGGTGCTGTTTCTTGTATTCTATCTATCGTGTGAACTCCTCTGACCGTTTGGTCGTCCCGGAGAATAAACAGAAAATTTATTTATTTATTTACTTCGATCGTTCTCTGTGTTAGGTAACTCCTGATTGTATTATACAGGTTTAGAGGCACTCCAGCCCGCCTAAGTCTCGCGAGGACGCGCGGCCACCAGATGGCGTCAAACGCCCCCGGGAAGTCAATACTGATAACAAGAAAATATTTGGTAGTACCGGCTTCTACTTTATCAATCAGTGTCTTGAGAGCTTCGATCGTGGATAGGCCAGGTTTGAATCCAAATTGCATTGTGTTTGTTAGGTTTGTCCCTTCGTAATAGTGGAGGAGCCTCTTGTGCAGCATTCTGTCGAATAGTTTGCTTACAACTGGGAGTAAGGCGATCGGACGCTAAGCCTCTGGTTTTTCTGGCTGCTTTGATGGATTTTTCAATTTAAGTTTGATGTTGGCTGTTTTCCAGTCATTAGGAAAGATTCCTTCTTGGAGGCAGGTGTTATATAGCATGAGTAACAGATTCCGGGTGTATTCTACCGTTTTCTTCACAA
This sequence comes from Mastigoproctus giganteus, assembly GCF_048544385.1. Lineage (NCBI taxonomy): Eukaryota > Metazoa > Arthropoda > Arachnida > Uropygi > Thelyphonidae > Mastigoproctus > Mastigoproctus giganteus. The sequence continues at coordinate 117,304,896 of NC_143575.1, read as the reverse complement.
TCTCCGGTTAAATTAGGTCTGGGCCAGGGAATTTTTTGCTTCTGATTTGCACGGCGGCCGCATGTAGTGCTCCCCAACCTCAGCAGTGAGTTTTTCCTTGAAAGTTTCCCAATTTGCCTTATTAACTGCGAAGCGGTTTAGTGATGTTTTTGTCATCAGGGTTCTACTGAGTTGGTTCTGTATCTGGTGTGTAATCACTCTGTGGTCGGACGTGGTCCAGGAGTCTTTGACCGTCCAGTGTTTTATGTATCGAGCGATGTTCGCAGTTGCGAGTGATATTGTGGCCTCCCACAGAGTGTTACAGAAAGTTGGCAGTTGGTGTGACAAGTTGAGGTTCTCAAATCTCTTTGTTTGCCAAGTGATCTTCCAGGATCTGGCCATTCTCGTGGCTCTCCTGTCTGGGGTCATGCTGTGCTAGGCCAGGGAGCGGCAGCATCTACCCCTATGATGATTCTCTCATTAGGCAATGTGTACAAGAGTGTCTGGAGATATCCAGTTGCGAGGGTATATCCTCCCCTGGCCTGCAGTACAGGGACACCACAAAGAAAGCGCCCAACGGGGAGATAATATGGGCACAAGCAGCCTAGGCCGTGCATAGTTGAGATATTCGCGTTACTGTAATGGCTGGGTTTCGGATAATGATGGCCGCCCAGGAGGTATCTTCGTCAGTTTGGACGATCTTGTAATTGGCGTGATAACCTCGTACTTGTTTAACTGCGTGTATGGTTCCTGAAGGATGAGTATGTCTGTTTTCCTCGTCAGCTTTCTTTCGAAGTTGCTCGACCACTGCTCGAGCTAGTTGGGCATTGACTTGCATGATTTTTAGGAGGGCTCTATTGTAGTGTTTAGGCCTAGACCCCATAATTTATTATTTGTTGGAAAAGACTTGGTTTTGATGTAGGTAGGGCATTTGGGGTCTCTGATTGGGTGGTTATGCTCCAGCTTGAGTGCTTTGCGGTTTACGCAGGTTGGTGGTGTAGCCCTGTTCGGACAGTTGTTATATTCATGCCCTTTTTCTGAGCAGTGGCCACAGGTGGCAGCAACCTGGGTGCATGTATGGGAGATCTCACCATACCGACAGCATCTATAGCATTTGGGCATGGCCACGCACTCACGGAAGCTATGACTTCCCCATTCTATGTAGATCCTGGATTGATGTTTCAGTGTTTGCCAGGCGGCCGGCGCAATCTCGACAACACAGTTTTTGTTAGTCCTGGTCTTCGATTTCGTTGAGTACTTCGGCTGTACCACAGCCTGAGGTTCCTGATCTGGCAATGCTCCTGACAGGTTCCTGGTATATATTTCCTGTATTAGGATTTGTGGGTTGACTTCTTTGTCTACATTCTATATTAAAGATAATAATTGATGGTCCTATCCGCTTTGGTGGCTCTGCAGTCAGACCCATGGTAGTTATCTTGAGGTTGGTCAGGATATTCTCCATGTCTTTCTCTGTCTCCGTTTCTATGACAATACCTACATTTCTTGTGTTTCTTATTGCCTTAATCTTGGTGGTTTTGAAGTCATCTTTGAGGTTCGACATAACTTTGTTTTTCAGCTCTTCGCTGGTCAAGGTTTCGCTGGTCTCTGTAGGTCTTATCACTACCACATTGGGATTTTTATCAGTGGGGGTTTCCTTGGTTGGACACTCATGGTTGTAGTATTTGCAGTGTTTGAATTCCTTAGCGCTTGTGCGTATGTGGGAGCACGCTGTAGCGCTTGGCTTGGCTTGTCTTGTCAGTCTGGAGGAGCATGGTCTCCAGTTTTGTCCAGAGGGACACTAAAGGTTGATGACGTTGTAGAGCGAATATCATCTTTTAAGGGCACAAAAGGTGATATAGTTGTACACGTTGGCACTAATAATATTAAGAGTAGGAGACCGGCAGAATTACTTAACAAGTACAGGTCACTGTTGAACAAAAGCAGAGAATTAGGGTTGAATTTGAAAGTGTCTGCAATTCTGCCCAGACACGATAGGAGGGAGTATATGATGAGAGCCTTGTCGATCAATTCGGCCCTGGAAAGATTGTGCAAGGCTCAAGGGGTAGAATTTTTTTTCAGCCTGGACTGTACTTGTTAACAGGAGAGATTGCTTCTACAGGGATGGGATACACTTAAATAGAAAGGGTGCAAGAATATTTGCTGATGCTATCGAGGCAGTGTTAGGTGGGTCGGAAAACTGCTAGCTTGGGGGGAGACAAAGACCAATAGATTGACAGTAGCCACTGGCAGAGGTGAAAGAGATTCTTGCACTGCTTCTATTAGAATGAGCAGAAGCCTGAAAAACAAGATGCATGGTATTTCAGAGACTGCTGGGAGCCATTGTGGTACAAGTAAACACATGAGTTGTGTTAGGGTAGCTAAGAATAGAAACAGGTGCAGGTATACTTGCGTGTACACCAATGCTAGGAGTTTAGTAAATAAATTTGATGAATTTGAGGTATTGCTCAAAACATCGAAGGCAGATATTGTTGGGATATCAGAGACGTGGTGTCACACAGATATAGGGGATGCGGAACTGCAATTTGGGGAGTACAACGTCTACAGAAAGGATAGACAGGATAGGAAGGGGGGAGGTGTTATGCTATTAGTTAAGAAACACATAAAAACCAAGGAATTGAAGCCAGTCGACATCGCTGGACAGTGCAGTGTGGAGTCAGTTTGGTGTGACATAAGCATTGGAAGATCAAAATTGAGAGTAGGAGTGTGCTATAGGCCTAATGACTCTGATGAGTATAATAAGGAACTGTACAGGGAAATAGAGTGGGCCAGTAAATCAGAGTGTCTTATAATGGGAGATTTAATTTCCCAGATATTGACTGGAATTTGGGGGCTGGATACTCACACACTAGCAGGGCTTTTGTGGATTTATTGGATGATTGTTTTCTACATCAGCATGTTCGGGAGGCAACTAGAGGGAGTAATACTCTTGATTTGATTATCAGCAGTGATTCTTCATGCATTAAGAATCTGCAGATAAACGAACCACTAGGTGGCAGTGATCACAGTGTGCTGAAGTGGGATTTACTCAAAGAGGTAACTACTATTAGGGGTAAAGGGAAGGGTTATTGCTTCCGTAAAGGCGACTACGATGGACTGAGACAGTATTTAAATTCTATACAGTGGGACCAACTGATGATGTTACCAACAGTAAATTCAAAATGGGAAGCATTCAAAGAACTTATCTTGGAAGCTACTAGGCTTTACATACCAACTAAGAAATATTGTTCAAGGTTTAGGCCAAAATGGATGTCAGATGAACTAATGAGGCATATGGCAGAGAAGAAAAATGCATGGGATACTTACAAATTAACACATGACACAGAAGCCTATGATAGATACAAGTTGATATGCAACCAAGTTACACAGGAGGTTAGGCAGGCGAAGGCAGATTACGAGAAATCCTTGGCAAGGGATGCAAAGAAAAACAGCAAAGAGTTCTTTACTTATGTAAACTCTAGAAGGAAAGGGATGAATCAGATTGGTCCACTTGATATTGATGGGTCAAGTGTTGATGATCCTGCTCAGGTGGCTAACAAACTAAATGAATATTTTGCATCGACATTCACACATGAGGAGTTATTCAGCGAGGGGAATGCCAGAGGTGTATTCAACTCTAGGAGTAAGTTACAGAATCTTGAAATAACTGGGAGTAAAGTGGAGGAGAAACTGTTGAAGATAAACACAAGAAAGGCACCCGGGGTGGATGGGATCTATCCAGTTATATTAAAGGAGGCAGCAAAGGAAGTAAGCAAACCCTTAGCCATAATTATGAGAGCTTCCTTGGACTCAGGGGAGGTACCCATAGACTGGAAATGTGCAAATGTGACCCCAATTCACAAAGGAGGATCAAAGGCTGACACAAGTAATTATAGACCTGTGAGCTTGACTTCTGTTCCAGGAAAATTAATGGAGGCACTGGTTAAAGACGCACTGCAGGATCATTTAGACAAGACTTCAGTTATAGCTCAGACACAGCATGGTTTTGTTAAGGGGAAGTCTTGCCTGACCAACTTGATTGGATACTTGGATACTATGATGCAGTCACAAAAGAACTGGATGCAGGGAATAACTTTGATATTATATACTTGGATCTTAGAAAGGCTTTTGATACTGTTGCACATGGAAGACTGCTACACAAATTGGAGCAGTGTGACATTGGAGGCAAATTGCTGCTATGGATAAAGGGGTGGTTGAGGGGGAGAAGACAGAGAGTGGTAATCAGTGGACACTGCTCATCGTGGACTGATGTTATTAGTGGAGTCCCTCAGGGCTCAGTGTTGGGTCCATTATTGTTTTCTGTATTTATAAATGATATTGATGATGGTATATCGGGATTAATGTCCAAGTTTGCAGACGATACAAAGGTTGGCAGGGTTGTCAAGGACACTACTGACACTATGCTTCTGCAACAGGATCTGGAAAGGTTGAGCAGATGGGCTGAGAGGTGGCAAATGAAGTTTAACATTGACAAATGTAAAGTATTACACATGGGAAACAGCAACCCCAGAGCAACGTATCAACTCTATGGTACAACACTGACAGTGGTAGAGAATGAAAGGGACTTTGGGGGTGGTTGTGCAGGCAGATATGAAGTTCTCTGAGCAGTGCAGACGGGCTGCAAGAGTAGCTCATGGAGTATTGTCAATGATATACAGGAATTTTTCCAGCAGGGATAAGGAGGTGATTATTCCATTGTATAAGGCGATGGTCAGGCCACACCTAGAGTACTGTATACAGGTCTGGAGGCCTCATTTCAAGAAGGATGTAGAGCTGCTGGAACGAGTACAGAGAAGGGCAACAAGATTAGTGAATGGAACAAAGGGGTGCTCTTACGAAGAAAGGCTTAAGTTTTGCAAATTACAGTGTCTGGAGACTAGGCACCAGCGAGGTGATCTGATAGAGGTGTATAAAGCCTTGAATGGTTTAAGCATGCTCAATGCTGATGGGATTCTTCCTCTAGCTCAGAATAATCACCTGAGAGGGCATAAATTCAAATTGAGGAAAGACAGATGTAGGATAGACGTGCGGAAATTTGCCTTTAGCCAGCGGGTGGTTGGTTGGTGGAACAGACTTCCATCCCTTGTGGTGGAGGTTGATAGCCTAAATAAGTTTAAGGCTCAGCTGGACAGGTATTTTGAACGAACAGAGGGGTGAAGTGGAAGTGGTTTTTTTTTTTTTTTTTTTTTTTTGGCTGATGCTGCATAAGCTTGCTTTCTTGCATCAAATGTCTCTGCTAATGCTATCTGCCTCCTGACGCCAGTTGTGACCCTGTTCGATTGGTCTTTGAAAATATCTTCCAGGGCAGTTCTAAGTATCAGGGTTTTTTCCAGGACAGTGCCCTCAGGGAGAGTCGAATCCAGGGGTTTGTCCTTGTGCTTTGGGTCCTCGCTTTGGTGGGGTTGCACGCTGTTTCCATCCTGCGCATCCTTGAGCTCAGTTTGGCTCTTAGTCTCTATATTGAACCTCGGCACCGTTTTCTTGTCCTTTTTCTGAATAATTGGTGTATCTTCCACGTTATTCGTATCATTCTCTTGCTCGGGCTGCTTTCGCTCATTCGGCTCGGCCGTGATTTCGGTTTGTTTTCCACTCATTGTCAATATAAATGATAGTTTCCACGACGTTCGCAGAATTCTGGATTACCTATGTGAAACGGTTAATCGATGCTTTCAACCCAGTGAGTTAGGAGCGGTGAAATTTGGCGCCGAAAGATGGCAACCACAAGTCTGTGGTGAAATTTGGTGCCTATCAGCAGGCTGGCAAAGTTTTGGGCTTAACCGCTTAGTCACGTGAGGGGGAGGACGCCCAAGTGGAAAAATGCTCGTAGGAAGGTGGGGCTACTTTCCCCTTAGGTTTTCAGGGGCGCTGGATTCGATGGTGAGGTAGAAATTGCAGGAAGATGCATTGGAGAAAGGTTTGTATCTTACCATGTAAAGTCCTGGTGGAGGGGGGAAAGCACGTGGAACATAGTTTATCACTAGATGCAGGAAAAATGTTACTCGTTTGAGAATAGCGGGACGATGGAATGCGGTGTGAGAAGCAGGTGGTCGCGGGAGGGCAATTGATGCCTGAGGCGGTATAGTGCGACAGAACGGCATTCACTAAGGGAGGCTTAAACGGCATTCAGCTATAAATGTACCCTCCCCAGTCAATAGTGCAGTTCAGCCGTGGTATCAACAGGACCACTGAAACTCAGGAAATTAGGTGGCAGGGCCTGCCAGAGTACATAGTAAATCTCTAAAATACTGGTGTACCTGGTCTGCCTCCATGAGGTATAGTATGCACAACGTTGGGTCTCATTTGAGACCCAACGTCTCATCTGGTCTTTTAGCCATTGGGTCTCATTTGAGACCCAATGGCTAAAAGACCAGATGAACGAGGCGCCTCCGTAGCCAGGTGGGAAGGAGCAGTAGTGCATAGCACACTCTCCTTGATTAGACTGGGGTTCGAGCCCGTGACCACCAAATACGGATGATGCGGAAAGGTCAGGGAATGACCACCGCATATCCCTGAACAATATGGCCTTAGTTGCTAATGCTCCTAAAAACCAAATAACAGCAGCAACAGGAATACGTGTTTGCCACACTCTCCAATTCTAGAACAATGCCGCCAACGTGGGTCGACACATTGTAACTAGTGTTGGATGAAAACGAGTTGAAATGCACGAAAAAGGCCGGAAAAACAAGAAACAGATCGCACCACTGTGTTCCTCTTCCTTAAAAAACCCTTGTATGGCAATAACCCAAAAACTGGCACTATTTTAAACTGATGAAAACTATCGATATTCACGGAGCGATTTGCAGCACTTGTTATCAAGAAGGCAGCCATTACTAAATCCATCCAAAAGTGACAGTGTGGTGTGTATTTACGACGAAATTCATGATTGGGCCATATTTTTGTTTGAACAGGTAACACTGACTGTACCCTGCATCTGTTCCTTCGCCTGACAGCGATAATAGTGTAGAGTGTGTTTAGTGTCAAACGGCACCAGGGGTTTCCCCCATCTCCGAATGCTATACATTGTGGGTGTGAGACAGAACACTGTCAATGCCAGAGGTTTAAAAGTGTACGGATTTCGTATATGTGTAGTGTCGTGTATCGTTGTTCCTTTGGTCATTTAGCCGCTGGGCCCCTAATGGGATCCAACGTTGCCCCATTCCGCCCCGTAGAGGCAGACCAGGTACACCTGTATTATAGTTATTTACTCTGGTAGGCTCTGCCACCTAATTTCCTGAGTTTTCAGTTTAGGTCCTCCATACTACTGAAGTGGTATGGAGGACCTAAAAAAAAAACCCGCTATACATAGGGGTCAGTCAAAACAAAAGGAGTATTAGTTGGGCGATTTGATGTTAAGTTTTTGGGTGTAGCGCTCAAGCAATTCGGACGCTAGTTCTAAATTAGAGAAGGGGAGGGAGACTGAAGACTGGGGAGAAAAGATAGAGATACGGGGGGTCCATAGAGAAGATGCCCCCAAGTCAGGAGAGCATTCCCATGCCCCACCAGAATGAAAGAAGAGGGACGGAGAGGGGAGAGACCAGGGTCACCTCTCCCTACCTCCCGGGGAGTGGAGGCAAAGAACAAAGGGCAAGGGAGCGTGGCTAGGAAAGCCTAATGGCTGCAGCTAAGCTGTGCTGGTGGTTGTCACTTCTGGGACGAACCAAGGTAGGAGGTTTTTTTCCCTTCTTTTTTTTTTTTTTTACTCTGAGAGGACTGTCATCATATCCAGGAAGTTTCTTATTTTGATCTTCAATGGGTGGTGTTTAGGTGACTAACCCTTATAGGAATGAAGACAGACTGCGCAAACTCAGTAAAGGCGGCGTAGCGCTGCTCGTCCATTATAATCAGGTGCTGACAATGCCCGGGATTATCTTGGATTTTAGTGGCAAACCTTAGCCGGAACCCGTCATATTAGTGGCCGCTGTAACCTAGTGGTTACGTGCGCGGGTGCATAAGTACACGTTCCTTGAGTAACCGGGGTTCAAACCGGTGACTGCTGAATACGGTGCTGTTTCTTGTTAACTCCTCTTACCGTTTGGTCGTCCCGGAGTATAAACAGAATTTTTTATTTATTTATTTTTTATTATTATTTATATTCATGGCAGTTATACATTACGTGATCCCACGTTTCTTCAGCCCCTCCCCTCCGTGACACAATGGAGCATCTTCTATGCTTAGGGATGTTAGCTTCCCTTTAAAGGGTCCGTGGCCTGTCAATAGAAATGTAGTATGGAGGCCTGGTGAGTACTAGGGAGGAGGCTTTTGACTGAGGAGTTTCACAGTGGGATTGAACGTTTTGGTTATTAATCCTTTATTTGTGGTGTCCCATGTCTCTTGCCAGGTCCTGTACATAACTTCAGAGATTCTCTTCCTTTCCTGTTTTGGGTTGTTATCAAGGTTAAGAGTGATGCCTGCTGTTTCGGTGGGAACACTCTTCATCAATCGTTGATACAATCCTTTTCTTATTACCTTTGGGTGTAGGGGTATACTCCAGCTAGAACCTGTAGAGCTGGGGTGCTTACTGCACGGAACGCCCTTGTTACGGCAAGGAGCATAGAACGCTGTATGGAGTCTAGTTTACTGACAGCAATATTAAGAAATGTTGGCAAATTTCGCAATACCAGAGCTGCAACAACGTGGGTGCCTTCAAGATGCCATATTCATGCAAGATGGTGCGCCACCCCACATCCACTGTTGTGTCCAAAGATTGCTAAGGCAATCTTTACAGACGAACGGGTCATCAGCCGTTGTTTCCAGACATCTTGGCCACCCCGTTCACCGGACCTCACCCCATGCGACTTCTGGTAATGGGGTTTTTTTGAAGAACCAGGTGTATCGGCAAGGATGTCAAACTCTGGCAGATCTGAAGGACAGCATTAGACGTCATGTGCTGGCTGTTCTAGTTGACATGTTACTTTCTGCTGTAGAAAATGCTGTTCTTCGATTGGAAACTGATGTTGACCAAAATAGATAGGGGTCAGTCAAAACAAAAGGAGTACTAGTTGGGCGATTTGATGTTAAGTTTTTGGGTGTAGCGCTCAAGCAATTCGGACGCTAGTTCTAAATTAGAGAAGGGGAGGGAGACATTGAACAATTGTAGCGCTGTTCAAGTGATTTGTATTGCCACAGCGCCATATAGTGACACATCTTGTAACGAATTTTTTTACCCAAGAATTTTCCATTTGCCAAGAGTGGCAAGCCCATTCTTTATTGTACCAGTTGTCCAAATTTATCTTCAGTACGAGCCTTAGGACTCGTTCCAGAGCCCTCCACATAGGGATACTTTTTAACAACTCTGTACATAAAAACATTTGTATGTTTTTTTATTAACATATATATGTTAATAAAAATAAATGTCCACCATGGACCTGTAGTATGCTTGTTAATTTTATTCTCAGCAAAGCTTTCGGTAGCACGAAGTAAAGTAGCCTGTACATAGAATGCATATTCTGAGGAATTCAAATGGTTCAAAGAGGAATGAATGTCAGCATTAAAATCCTGGTGAATCGACAACATAAAGGCTAGTTGATGGTTTGGTAGAAGATCTAAAATCTGGTGGTGGAGGAGGAGGCGAACCAATAGAGGTAGTTGGGAAAAAAAAAAAAAAAAAGAAACCTTTAAGGTTTCAATCAGAAATTATCGAGAAAATAGCAGACGTTGAAATGGTTAAATCAATGTTTGATTCTTCATGGATGTTTGAAAAAGTATACGGCTGGTTGGGTAAGTTATGTATATTTAGATTATAGACGAGTAAAAATTCTTCGAGAATTCTACCTCTGTTGTCCAAGACATTGCTGAACCATAAGAAAGATCTTGAGTTAGTCCGTTTTAATTTTTAAATTTGTGGGATTTAAAGTAGCAAACACCTGTTCTAGATATCTTTGTGATAAATTAATATCTGCTGATGATGTAAAAGTACAATGAGAAAGTTGATGTAAAGACTAAACTACAGGTAGAATTTTGGTTACACAAGCCTGAAATAACAGTGATATCAAGCTTGTTGTTGAAAATGATGATGGCAGATTTATGATCTATCTCAGAAGACTGAATGATTCTTGGACAATCTTCCATAGTTATAGGATATCTCATAACTTTGGAAGATTGTCCATAAAAGTGTTTAGAGACATAAGGTTCCTGAATACATATAATATCAAATAAGTTTACAGTTGCAATGAGCCTGATTTCATCCGCAACACTTCTAGAGCGTTGTGCGTTGTTCTGCATGATTGTAACGGATTGTAAGACAGAGATATTATTTGTATCTTGGAAAAAGGAGTTTGGTAGGTTTGAGTTATCCGTGGAGTGTCTTCGAACAAGCAATTTCTAAGACCCGAAGATATTTTCAACAATGAGGATCGCGGGAGGAGTGATTGCGATCCTTGTTTTTCCTTCTAAAATGCATGCATTTTGGATATTCATTTTTATATGGATAGTCCACATGTAAGTGACCACCAAGGGGACAATGTCCACATTTTACTGTTCTTTGTGAGCAGTGCTAACTAGAAGCCTAGGCATTTGAACCATTTGATTACTGCAGTAAATTTGCGAAATCGGTGCGAATTAAATCACAAATAAATTCTATTATATTTAAGAAAACATAAACAAGACACGAAGAGAAAAACCAATGACCCAGTTTGTGGTCCTGGCTTTAGATGATCTGGTAAAACGATACGTAACTTGCTCTTTAATATCTTTAATAGAGATTCCATAGTCTCGTAGATTTTTGTAGAATAGATCTCGTGTGATGTCTTCCTTGGACATGTCTTTGGGAACGTCGTAGATTAAAAGAGATGAGCGTTTCGGTTTGTCTGGCGTTTTTCCTACTCGTGAAAATGATTCTGAGGTAGCGATTCTCTCAAGATTTTGCTTCTTGGCTGTTTAAAGTATGAAATCGTTGTTCTTGATCGTGCTCAGTTTTAATTTTGACCTCTTTTTGTTGTCGTTTTTTAAGGTATTGACGACTATATCTTATTTCCTGATTGGTGTGTTGAGTTGATAATTTGGCGTAGCGCTGAGTATTGACAAGTTTTGTTTAGCCTTATACAGCTAGAAGTAGTAACTTTCTCATCTTGAGACTTCCTAGTTTCGGGAACAGAATTCAAGTAAGGAGTAAATTGTTTCATTAACACTTGAGCAAAGGTCGAATGCCTTTGTAGTTGTGAGGGATCACTCATAATATTGTGAAGTGAGTTGCCCTAATTTGCAATTCAACCGATCTAACTCTTAGACGTTCATTCTCTATCATTAACGCAGTGGTTATAGTCTGTAAGTTGGTCCATTTTTCCATTAAGAAGTTGAATGCAGACTTTGATCTTTCTGGACAGATTGGTTAAGAATTTAACCACATCTTTCTTTAACTTCATAAACAGAGGACACCTCTTCACAGGTCGTTTCTTCTACACGGGAAGAAGATGTTTTTGGGGCTCCTTAGAGCGCTGAGAATTTGGAACATCCTGGGAAGCATCAACAATGCCTGGAGTTTCATCAGTACCTGTAAGGGTAGCCGTAGGGACACAGTCAAAACTACAGTAGTGATGTTTTCTTTACTTGTTGAAACGACATTATCACTTTTTATTACGGTGCGAGGACCAGGCAAAAGTGGGGGGCAATACCCACAAGAAGAGTATCAACGTTATTCTGATCACCATTCATGGTAGGACAATGTTTGTGTGGTAAACTTTTGAGAGTTAACGCTGTCCCGAAGAAGAAAGAGCACAAGAAAGGTCACCATCACTCCAAGTAAGGAAATTAACAGGGGGCTAGGATGACACGTTAACTGCTCACAGAGCCGCAGAAATAGAAATGTTTGACCTTGTTTCGCAGCCAATGACTATAAAGCCTTTATAGCTGAAAACTTTGACTTTGTTTCGCACTTCATCGACAGAGTAACGGATTGTAAGACAGAGATATTATTTGTATCTTGGAAAAAGGAGTTTGGTAGGTTTGAGTTATCCGTGGAGTGTCTTCGAACAAGCAATTTCTAAGACCCGAAGATATTTTCGACAGTGAGGATCGCGGGAGGAGTGATTGCACTTGTCTTTGTATATTAAAGCATATACATTTCAGATAAGAAATTTTTCGAATAAGAGGTTATTTGATGACAATCTGCATAACGTAAGTTGAAGGACGAGAGGAGCATCCAATAAGGCATATATATTATAAATTTAAATTTGATAAATGGGAGGAAACTGGAAGCTTTTAAAAAGTTAAGATCATGCAAATCACTTGTTCTCACTACACGCGCACAGCTGTATTTGCATGGAAAGCGATTCTAAGATTAAGATTTGATATAACCAATGACAGAGGGTGTGCACCAGAAGAGATCTCTGGGATCTGGAATCAGTGCCAACACCGCCAACTACATTTTGGACAGTTAACGGTGAATCTAATATTCACATTCAGTACAGTTCAAGGTTCCAGCTTGCTTTAGGACTTCATACCTGGGCAGCTGCGACGTTTTTCATTATGCTTGGGCGGATTGGAACGAATTCGATGAAGAGCTTTCCCGCATCACCTCAGATTCCAAGAATGCCATGTTAAGTGAACTCGGTGGTGGAACAGAGGCCGTGGAACGGGTGCAAACTTGAATGTATCAGGTATCTTAAGCATCAATGAGGCACCAGAACAAGCACACGCCAGTCAAATTCCCTCTATAAATTATAAATGGATAATTATGTATATAACTTATATTTGTATATATGAATGTGCACCCCCTGGTTAATAGGCGTAAGCGAGTTTATTTTCTCTTAGGAGAAAATAAAGATAATAAATAAAATTTTAAAAAAAAATGGTGAACGACTGAATTTACAAAATTACGGCCGAATCAAAATCGAGCAAGAAAGAAGTATCAAGGAGGTAAGCGTTGGGAGAAGTGATCGTTAGCAGCAACTCCGATTGGAACATCAGCCGCTGAAAAGGATCTACACGAGAAAATTGCAAAGAAAAAATTCAAACCATGGAAAGAACTCGTTCGAATGAGTGGATATAGAGACCCTTGGGAGCTGGTATATAAGTGTTGCACCAATAAATTGAAAACCCCGCTGGAGATGTGATGTACGCGATCAAAAAGAATGGCAACGCCATTAAAACATGGGCTGATAGTGTGGATAAAGTACTGGAGCACCTTGGTAAGAAAGCAAGGGTTGTTTTTTGTAACTGATCGATGCAGCTCAGAAATATTTAATACAATGAGGATGCATAATAAAGCTTATCAGAGAGGGAGAAGAGGCTGAGTTTAGACTAGACGAACTAGAAATGGCAATAGGGAGAATCAAGAAAAACGGATGAACTTGATTGAAGGTGAGGCCATCAAGCACAGCTTCAAGGTTGAATTTGGTTGAAGGTGAGGCCATCAAGCACAGCTTCAAGGTTGTCCCATTACATCTGCTGAACATTAAATGAATTAAATTTTAAAATCACCAGCATAATCTTGGGACAGTATGGAATTCTATTGCATTGCTTGGTGGACTAGGGCATGTGTATGGACGGATGTTATCTGCGCAAATACTACGCTCTGTTTGCAGTAATTGCCGTTTATCAGAAAACCACATGAGTGTACATTAGGAAAGGGAACAGACGACGCGCTGTAACAATGATGACAACTGTACGGAACTGTGACAAAAAGTACTGCTTGGATATCTTTTTGGATTTGGCAGGCGCCTTTGACACAATCCAATAGGACAGCATACTAATGGTTCTGTGTCTGGCAAAATGCAGCCAACAAATACACCGAGTGATCACTGAATTATGACCACCTACCTAATACTTCGTAGATCCTCCTTTTGCCCTCAGTACAGAGTTATCCGACGGGGCATTGATTCAACAAGATGTCGGAAACGTTCGGGAAGTATGGCCAACCAAGCTGTCTGTAATGCGGCTAGCAATGCAGATATTGGAGGTGATTGGTGTATCCAGACGCCTGATATGCCTTTATATAATAACCCACAACTGTTATATGGGATTGATATCGGGTGAAGTTCGGAGGCCAGTCGATATGCTGGAAGTCAGAACTGTGTTCCTCAAACCATTCCTGCACATCAAGTGCCCGATGGCTTGGCGCATTGTTATCTTGGAAGACACTATCACCATTCGGGAAAAAGTGTAACATAGCGGGGTGTACACAGTCAGTAAACAGTTGACGATAGCGGAGACCACATGCACCAGGAGCCCAAGTTCCTGCCAGTGAAACATGCCCCACACCATATAACCGCCTCCACAGGCTTGCACTTTTGATACCATGCATGATGGACGAAGAGCTTCATGTTGTTGACGCGAAATCCGCACACGACCATCCACGGTGTGGAGTAAATAACGTGACTCATCCGACCAGCACACCTTCTTCCAGTCTTGTAACGTCCAACTTGCATGCTCTTTGCACCAGGCTAGTCTTTTACGCCGATGAACCTTGGTTAGGAGAGGATGCCGTAGGGGTCGTCAATTGCTGGTTGTCGAATTTAACGACACGTAGGCTGCCAGGGCCATATTGTCTTTCTCATGGTGGTTAATTGCTGGAACAAACTTCCATCTGTCGTTGTAGAAGTTGATAGTTTAAATAAATTCAAGGTAAAACTAGACAGACATTTGGAGGGAGTGGATGGGTGAAATAAGGGCGCTTTTTTTTTTTTTTTTTTTTTTTTTTTAGGTTGATAAGCTTGCTTTTCTTGCATCATGTGCTAATGCTTTCGCTGACCTTAGCAGTTTTGCTGTTGGGTCGTTGTTTGACCATTTTGACGCCAGTCCTGGTACACTCTAACAACGACGGCTCTCGAACACCCCACTAGTTCATTCGTTTGGGTTATCGAGGCACCAGCTCGTCAAGTTCCCACAGTCTGTCCTTTATCAAAGTCCAATAAATCCTTCCTTTTACCCATCAGGCTCGGAATTTTACTACCTGCTGAACCACTGACACCTTATCTACACTAGGTAGGTCGACTGACTGCGCACTCTCGTACCTCACGTGGTCAACGGGTCGCATTCAGTTTTCATAGGGTGGTCATAATTCAGTGATCACTCAGTGTATATTCTGTAATTAAAGACTAATTTCGCAACAGGTTTTTCACTGTAAAATCACGTTGTGGATGCATTCAACAAAGAGTGGTGTGAGGGGTCTCCACAGGATTCCGTTTTCGGTTCATTGATGTGGAACCTGGTGCTGAATGGGCGGCTGCTTGGCCCATACAGCAATATATCGACAATAGCATATGCAAATGATTTGGTCTTGCCAGTGCAGGATAATTCTCAGCTTCAGTTGGAGGAAACATCGAACAGTGTGTTGACAAAATTTCAGTGTTGGAGTGAACTACATAGGTTAACAGTCTCACGGAGTAAGAGCACAACCATTTTTCTAGAAGGGCACTTGTCTTTAAAAAGAAACCCTGTGACATACATTGGTGGGCCAGCTTGAAGTGCCTTAAAAGTGTAAAATATCTAGGAATAAAGATAAATTCGACAGTTACGATTTATATCACATGTTACGCATATTGCAGAAAACATCCGGCATTTTGTGCATATCATTGCCAGAGTAACTAGAAAAGATCAGGGAATTCGTGGCAGATAGTTGGGAGTTGCTTTATGAAATCATTTTTCTTCCAATTGTCACCTATGGATCACGTATGCCACCTATATACGTGGTTAGATTGCTCACTGAAAGAAGGGAACGTCAGGAAAGTATACTCTATACAGCGAACGTTTGTGTTGCAACTGCTCATGGCTTGCTGGTCTGTTTTGAATTGGGCACTTCAAGTTATAACTGGACGTATTCCACCAGATTTGGTTCTTATCTTCAGAAGTATGTGTTCCATCTACGATGAACAGTCCCTTTCGAGCGATTTGCTATACAAATACAGTTCTAGGCAAGGCTATAAGCAAGAGAAGAAACATGCATGGAATTCTCTTACAACTGTTTGTCAAAATCAAGAAGGAAAAAGGGGTATAACCAGAAAGTTTTTCCCACACTTGGCAAAAAAAGATAGGTGGATGTCGCGTTGGTTTTAACCAACTTTGTTGACTACATTTTTCATAACAGGCCATGGGTCTTTTTAGGCTAAACTGCATTACTTAGTAATCTGTTAGCGTTTGGGACTTGGGAACACGTAATGTATGTGAAGAATATGAAGTTTTTAGGGAGGATTTCTGGAAACGGTTTCAACTTGGCCAGCCCTGGAATCTGGATGTGAGAAGTTTATAGCATTAAGGACACTTCTCAGTCATTTCAGGCATACGGAACAATTATCTTGCTGAACTGGACTTTTTAGCTTTTATCTGACCTGCTTCTCAACTAACTTCAGTGATGTGACAGTGCTCGTATATTTATTTTGAATTTCCGTTTACATTATTCATAACGGATATTACAACGGCATGGACGGTTAAAGCAGGAGTAGGTATCTAAAACCATACTATTCGACTAACCAAACTTGAAAACTTAAAACCAACCTTTCCAGCCTGAAGGCAAGTAAAGCTCCCGGAATTCATGGCATATTTCCAGTAATTTTGGGAGAGGCGGCCAGTCTTTGGACTTGAGAGATTCATATGGGTTGGAGAAGTGCCCACGTATCGCCAATAAATAAAGGCGGTTTTAAGGGTGAAATCAGTAATAACTGTAGACCGGTTAGTCTGACTAACCGTTCTGTAGTTATTACCGATTAAGAGCGCAAACCAGGGACGTTTAGATAGAAATGGCATTCTCAAGGACACACGATATGGTTTTGTTAAAAAAAAATCATGTTTAACTAACTTGGTAAGCTTTTTGGACACAGCTACTCGCAATTGTTCCCTACATGCGCTAGATGTAGGGAACAATTGCGATATAGTTTTTGGATTTTAGCAAGGCCTTTGACTCCGTTCTTCATGAGCGATTACACTACAATCTGGATAATGTTGGGATTAATCGAAACATTCTAAGATAGGTGGAGGATGGCTGCAGGGCAGAAGGCAGAGGGTTGTGATTAATGGATACTCTTCAGATTGCTGTGACGTCATAAGTGGGAAACTGGCCCATTTTTTTCTGATTTTTGATGAACGACATCGACGAAGGGATAAAGGGCGAGAAGTCAATTTGCAGAGGACGTAAAGAGTGAGGTAGTTGTTAATGATCAGTGCCAAGCATTGCTGCTTCAGGATTATGGAACAGGCTTCAAGAATGGTCTGAAAAGTGGCAGCTATGTTTTAATGCAAGGTCTTACACTTGTGGAATGGCAACTGCAAAATAATTTATACACTGGGTGGAGTTGAATTAAAATAGTAGAGGAAGAAAGGGATCAGCGAGTCACGATACGGGCGGGTATGAAGTTCTACACTGAATTAACACAACGCGTAGAAATAGCCATGTAACTCGTGCAGTTTGCGATGAAGTGGGACAAAATTTGGCATGGTAGTGGGGTACCATAGAATGACGAGGAGACAGCGACAATCTACGACAGGTATATGGAATTTATAGGAGTCGCATAAGGTCACATAAGTCGTATAAGGTAACCAAAAAGGTCACATTACAGAAGGCGAAAACAATGCTCGAAAATATGGTCGCATGACATCAGTATGGCATATGATCCCCTCCAAAGACTAAACATGCCTGACAATGCAGAACATAAAGGCGTCTGTAAGATTCTGTGGCAACAAATCCCATTCTTTCACCACCGAAGATCTTAGCTCAGCAAATGACCGAAGAGTTGGCTGTCGTCGTGGAATGCGACGCCACACATGTTCGATCGGATTTAAGTCTGATGATCGTGCTGGCCTCGGTTGTCGTTGGATATCTTCAGTTTTAAGTGTTCCTCCACTACTTGGGCTCTATGTGCAGTGGCGTTGGCGTGCATGAAAAGAAAATCTGGGCCAACCACACACCTAAAAATTTGCATATAAGGTTTGAGCATCTGTTCTCGGTACCTCTCCACAATTACGGTATCTCTATCAAAAGGTGAAGGGGATGTGGCCGTTTATCATTATTTTGCCCCACATGAGAACATCGCCACCACCGTAAGTGTACCTTACTCTGATGTTAGAGGGATGGTACCGCATTCGTCATTGTCTCCAGATGAAATAATGTTTAGAATGTTTGTAGGCTAAAACAGGACTTATCAGACAACAGAACTGTACCCCATTTGTCAGGGCTCCAAGTCATATGTTCATGGCAACGGCTTCGACGAGCTGTGCGGTAGTTTAGGGTTCATGGGATACAAATCATTGGCTTCCTTAAGTGGACTCCACTTGAACTCTAAACTGCTCAGAGACCTGAGCAAGAGGAAAGGGTGGGCCTTAGCCTTCTCGACAATATTCCTCCAATAAGCCCACCCAGGTGGTCTTAAGTCATAAGTCTTTTTAAGCGTCTGATATTGTAGCACATAGAAGACTGCCGTACAAACCAGAAAAATATGGCATTAAAATGAAGTTACTGTTACGGATAAAGGGATGGTTGAGTGGGAGAAGACAGAGTGGTTACAGTGGGCACTGCTCTTCTCTTCGTGGACAAATGTTATTAGTGGACAGGGTTCAGTGCTGTGCCCATTATTGTTTTCAATATTTATTAATGATATTGATTAAGGTATATCAGGCTTAATGTCTAAGTTTGCAGATGATACAAAGTTGGTAGGGTGGTTAATGATAGTGATCTTAGTGAACTACTGCAACAAGATCTTGGAAAATTAGAACGATGGGTTAAGAAATGGCAGTTGACGTTTAACATTGACAAATGCAAGGTACTGCATATGAGTAGCAGTAATCCCAGGGTAATACCTGTGTACCACACATTACAGACAGGCTTCCAGGATAGCTCATGGGGCTGCCAATTTTATACAACAATTTTGCTAGCAGGAATAAGGAGGTGATTATCCCTTTGTACAAGGCCATGGTTAGGGCGCGTCTTGAGTACTATATGCAGGTCTTGAAGGCCTCGCTTGAGGAAGCATGTTGATAAGCTGCAAGGAATTCAGAGAAGGACAACCTGATTGGTGAGGGCAAGAAAAGGGTGCTTTTACCAAGAAACTCTTCAGGTCTGCAAATTGCAGCGTCTGGAAACCGTCTGCAGCGAGATATGATTGAGGTATTTAAGGCCTTGAATAGCAGCCTGAGTAAGCTAAATGTTGATGGCATTTCTCTTCTTGCTGAGACTACACACACACATGAGGGGGCATAAATTCGAATTGAGGAAGGATGGTTGCAGGATAGATGTGTGGAAGTTTGCTTTCAGCCAAGGGGGTGGTTGATTGTTGAAACAATCTTTCATCTGTTGTTGTTGTTGTGAAAGAGGGTACAGTAGTTTGAATATATTCAAAGAATAACTAGACATATTCTTGGAGGATAGGGACGTGTTAAGTGTATGTTTTTTTTTTTTGCAGGTGCTTTATAAGCTTGCTTTCTTGCGTCATTTGCTAATTGTAATACTATCTGTTTAAATACTTAAAGGATATCAAATGGTACTTGAAAGTACCATTTGATATCCTTTAAGTACTATTTTCCAGTTTTTCGGAATTTGAATGACTTAAATTCATCTCAATAAAGGCCACTGTAAAATGTTTTTCTAAGGCATAATAAATTACGTAAAGAATTTAAAAAAAAATTGAAGTTAGGGATTAACAGAGGCCGAAGACAGCTATTTTGATATGTTTCGGGGATTAACAGAGATGCTACACGAAGTTAAAGATAAAAACAATTAAGAATTTAATTGCAGAACTTCAGTTGATCATTATCAATCTTTCGAATACATATACCCTTATTGTTAAATTTAATAAATATTTTTCTTCAAACAAAGATCCAGAAGTAGATATTTTGTGGGTATTAAATCCGTTTAATGATAATCAGTTTAATGAAAATTCGCTTAATTATAATGAGGGAAATAATGATAAATAACATATCCCTAGAAAAAGTAGTTACAAGTCATCTTTCCTGAGGCTGCACGTTAACAGATTGACATTACAGCTTGCTTTTTGTTTCAGTAATTGGACAAAAGCCACTTTTACAGAAACATCTACGAAAACGAAAGGAAGATTTTCAGCTCCTTTTCACCTAGCTTGGAGAATTCAGTGTACGCTTTAAAGCAAAAATCTTTAAGAGAACTCTTTCTGTCCAAATTTAGTTCAAGATTAGCTGAACTCTGTACAAGCATGCAGTCTCAAATATTCCTGTAGGGAAGTACAGTATATTATTAGTAGATGCACTATGTGAATATTTAAAATGTCCATGAAAATAATTTAACGTTTTCGATATACAGTAAACCCTCGATTTAACGGACCCCGATATAACGGATTTCGGATTTAACGGATCGGACAAATGTAATGTACATATTAATCTCGACCATATTATTTTTTTAAGTTATACAAAACTTCAATTTATTATTAATTAAAAATTAATAATAATTACCTATTTCCATTATTTTTTAGATAATTACCCTACTTTTTTTTATAATCAAATTCAGGAAATTGTTTTTTTTTTTTTTTTTATTCTTTCTGAAAACATATTCAAATAGCTGTTTTCCCAGATAAGAGCAGGCGGTGACTTGAGAGCTGAACGTAACTCAGGACGAAACTGCAGGTCTACCGGCTCGATTTGTTTTGGCCAGGTTGTATGCAGTGTGTCTGTGATTTCTGAATTGTGACTTTATTTTAGTAAATAATTTTGCAATCCTTACAATTTAAAATGGCGTCAAGTGATAGAGGAGTTAAAAGAAAGCTTGTGAACTTAAATGTGACACAGAAATTAGAGCTAATAGAGAAATTAGAACAAGACATCTCAGTAGCACGTGTTTGTGAAATTTACGGCGTAAAAAAAAAAAAACGAACTGTTTCTGATATCCTTAAGTCAAATGCCAAATTCAACATAATTTTATATTGTGCAGTACTGTATATTGTATTAAAGCTTTTTTTTTACATTAAGAACAATAAAAAGTACCCCATAGGTTACATTCGATTTAACGGACTTTCAGCATTAACGGACACCCCTTCTCCCGTATTAATCCGTTAAATCGAGGGTTTACTGTATTGTAATTTTAGTTCCTGCTTAGAGGTAAGCGCCGTTGTAGTAACATAGAACCAAGGAGTTCTTACTTTTCAGATGTTTAAATCATGAACTGTCATTCAACTCGCCTTGCATGATTATTCACGATGCGTTATAATTTTCTGGTTGGTAGTCCTGTTCTGTTCAAGAGGAAGTTCCAGCAAAGTCTGTAGCGCAAGAATCCTCGCTGCATTGATTATTGCTTACTTTATCCCATGATTGTGAAGGATCTTGTCTTCATTATGGATCAGGCCTTATTGCAAGTGATACTTTAGGATATTTGATGCTGTGCTTGCTTTTTTCCTACACGTCAGTGATAGTTTTGTAATGCAATCATAGCAACCGTCAATGTAGTTGCGCGGTTATAGTTTCACTATAGGAACAGCAAAAAACAGATTATTTTTCCAGTTGGCTACATTCGAAGATTTGTGGTGCTGTTAATACGGGACATATGTGGTTTAATCTTGCAACCGAAGTACAAATAAGTTTGTACAAATAAAAGTACAAACATGTTTGCATGTGCTCACAGGTACGAAGTACCTATGAGCACATGCAAACATATTTGTAGGAAAATAACAGATCAGTTTCATATTTACTTAACTAAATTGTAGTAATACGGATAATGATATTGTAGGTAAAGAGAGAATCCTGCGTATGTAGTGAAATTTGATGTAAAATTTTAAGAATTATTTTTGACATCTACTAATAAAAATTGACTGCAAGCAGCGGATATATTAGTGGAGATAAAAAATCATGTTGGCCAATATTAGTGGAGATAAAAAATCATGTTAAAAAATCATTCACGGCCGACCTAATCGAAAATGGCTCTTTTACAGAACTGAAACAGATTTTGATGAATATTGACGGAATTTTTTCGCCTATTTTGAAAACCATACAATGATTTTAACGTGTATGGAACAGCATTTTCTTTTCTTTTATTCTCATTCTAATTGTTCCCAATTCTAATACAAGAATATTCCTGAAACACTGCATATTTAGTTAATTTGTTTTGGTCAGTTTTTCAGGCATTTCACTGTTCTTACAATAAGACTATCCTTGTTCCAAAGAAACATTTTGATAACAGCTATGGACTTCGAGATATTTTGCCCAGATAAAAGTACAAATGTATTAGTCGACGCGTATAAATATTTTAATAATTGACACCTGAGGATACAAGACTAGCATCAATGTAATGTTGGGAAACGTTTATATTGAAATATTTATTTACTTTGTAATACCCTTGTGCTCCACTAACCATTATGAGCAGCACTGAGTGCTCTGCCTAATTTAAAATTAATTTAATCAGACGTGCTTACACAATTGAATTTCTCCTTATTGTGAAAAGCATTACCGAAGAAAATTACCGGAACAGTATTCATAGCTCTACGAATAACAAATTAGCAAAAAAACGATGGAAAGTATGCATAATACTTTCCACCTACAGTATAAATTAATAATATAATTGCTTTTCTTGACCCAATGATAAATTTACAAGTACATACTGACGTGCTTGGCTTGACACGAACTCTAAAATAAGCCGTACATTAAATGTTTGCATACTAATTATTGCTTGATTATGAAACCAGTTTACTGGATCAGATGTGTAGGAAACTGTTTTTGGATGTGGAGAATTTAATAAAAAAAACGATAATCCATCCGTTCTGATTTATTATACCTCCTGGAAGAAAATTTTAAAGGTTTCTTTCTTCATAAATGCATTTGATGAAGAACAGTGCATTTAGTTAAGTGCATGTGAGAAAAGCGTGATCTTAAAAATGCAA
The DNA here is from genome assembly GCF_048544385.1 of Mastigoproctus giganteus. Classification (NCBI taxonomy): domain Eukaryota; kingdom Metazoa; phylum Arthropoda; class Arachnida; order Uropygi; family Thelyphonidae; genus Mastigoproctus; species Mastigoproctus giganteus. Next base: position 117,282,139 of record NC_143575.1, on the reverse strand, counting down.
AGATCAATCATGTTACTGCGCCTGCAGGAGAAAAAAAAAATCAACTTCAAGATAGAGATATTTTAGTTAAAAGAATGGCTTTATTTTTTAGTGTTCCTCAGTTGTATGCGATATATGTAAGGAATATTTTCTTTCATTTATTACAAGCACGAAATTTAATAGCGTTTACACCTGACAGCCAGTTTTGTGTTATGTATTTCGTTGTCTTCAATTTGTTACTTTTATCTTATGGATTGTCTGCGATAGCAACGGATCCCCACTTCGAGTGCTTTTTTTTTTTAATATTTTTTCCTTCGGTGGCTAACAATTTTACTCTTCTTGATTCTTACATCGTTAATGTACATTTTTCTTTATGTTACACTATTTTAGAAAGAAAGGAAATGTAAGACGAAGCATGGTGCTGGCACATATTTCATTAGGTATGGTCCGTGACTTTGTGTAGCACAAGGTATATCTGAAATGTCTCCATTATTCTTTTGAACCAGACGTGCTTACATAAATTCATTTCTCCTTATTGTGAACAGCATTACCGAAACAGTTTCCGTAGCTCTACGAATAACAAATTTGTAAATAAATAAAATTCTCTCCTAAAACTAAGGATTCATGTGTCCTTTCTATTCGTCTTTAGTTAAAATCTAACTTAATATTCTAATATTAAATAATTTAATGGTATTATGCGTTTCTTGTTACATAAGTTAAAATTCTTTTGAGAGAACTTGCTTTCTCAAATATGTATAAACTTTGTATCAGATATGAGCTTTATATATATTATATTTATTTCAAATAAATATAATCTATACGTAAAGGATACCACTAGGTCCGCTACTGCGGAGATCCAATGGTTGGTTTGGTGTGGTTTTTAAACTTCTACTTGTACATTTATGATTTAGTTAGAATGCCCGTTATATTCTTTCCCTAAGTATCAAACCGGAAGAACACTGATAAAGTTTATTTGCTTTAGGATTAATTCCTTTAGAATATTTAATAAAAGCACAACAAGTTAAGAATTAAATACAGGATTCTCGAAATATTTGTAGAAACCCTATATATTCAGGGTAATTTTATGTATTTAGGATTTCTCTAAATATGTCGGCCGAGAAAGAGCCCCTAAAACAGTCTTTTGTCCATCGTGCTGAAATTAAATATTGCTTCTTTCTCACAAAGTCTGTTGGCCACTTTAGTATTAGAATGAAAACATGATGCAAGAGGGACATTTCTGCATCTGCCAAAAAAAAAAAAAAATCGCTAATGCTATTATCCTTTTGGATAATGGAATGTGTAATTATCCAATTCTGTTGGAACTATCCTCCTTCCCCGGACACACTGTCAGTTAATTTATTCCAATAATTTACAAGGTGGTAAACTTCATGAAATGAAGTTTACCACCTTGTAAATTATTGAGGTGGTAAACTTCATGAAATGAAGTTTACCACCTTGAAGATTATTGTTACTCCCTAAGATTTTATATTCTTGGCACTTGATTTTTATTCCTCCTACTATCGAAAATATTCCTTCCTCGTTCATTTTACTGATCCCTTCAGTGCCTTATACTGTAAACAAATAAGCATTTTATTGTTGTAATTATTCAGACGGTAGGAATTGAAGTACCTGCCATTTAATGATCTGGCTAACATGAAGTGCAAAGCACTTCATGTTAGCCAGATAATAGAGACTAGCATGGATAGCAACAGGATGTTAGCTTCCTTAATTCGTAGTTCTAGTGGTTTAATTTTGACTGTTTCATAAATTTGTGTTGGAGATCGAATAAAAAGCAGTTTTCGATTGAGTCATTTGAAGATACAGTATTCTGTGGCAAGGAATTTCTTGAAATGTGGATTTCGAAGGACCAGACTAAATTTCTCAGGCATATTTAGAACAGGGTAGATGAATAACGATTACTTTACTGCAGCTGTATATATATAACCAATGAACGCAAAAAATTTATCCACCTCAGAGCTGATTTAGAAAATATTGAAAGGAACAATTAGTGATATTAGTGATGGCATTGACAAAGAAAACTGCAGAAAATGAGGTATTAAAAGTTCTTGAAACGTTTTTGTCTATTTAAAAAAATCTGGCAACAGCATTACTAGCAATTTTCTCATCAACATATTCTTGTGAATCGTTGTTCTCAGTGATGATCCTTGTTAAGTCTAGTCATAGGAGTAGTCTTACAGATGAAACTAGTGCTGCAGACATAGCTCTAAAAGTTACAAATTATAAGTCTGATGTAAAGTATCTGTCGTGAGTGGTGCAGCAACAGAAGTCTCGCTGATGTTTTATATTTAAAATACTGTATAAGAGAGGTTTGTCATTTTATATTAAATTTGTTCTGTAAGCTAAAAGTTACATTTTTGTTATGGAGGATTTTAATTTAATATGTTTATTAAAGCATCTTTGAAATAATGTTTTTTATTTCATTCTTTTTTTTGGTTACACTTTTGCCAAGTAAAACGTGTATGAGAAAAATAACGATACTGTACTTTGCAAAATTCCGAGTGGCACGCGAGAGTAGTTTTTTAAAAGATTTAGCCAATTTTGGCATGCACCCTTAAAAAGGTTCGCCCTCCCCTGATCTATAAGTTTCACTATTTCAATTGTGATTAGATCTGGGCCAACTACCTTGCCAGTAATTGCCACTCAGAGCATATTTTACTTCAGACTGTAGCATTATAAGGCCTTCCTCCATAGGTATTTCAACATTTACATCCTGTCTGGCATCATCAAAAAGCATCGTGATGTAAGTTTCCCACATCTTTCTGTGATCACCTCCTAAAACTAATTGATTTTGGGCATTCTTTATTGTGTATGGCATTCTTCTGTTTGTATTTCCTGTTAATTCTTTTAGCTTCTTATGTAAATGGCAATTATCATACCTTCGTTCTAATTCTGCTATCTCTGTTGTTTTTCGAGCATCCACTCGTATTTTGTTAATTTTCCTCTTTATCATTTTTTTTGATCTGATGGTATTTAGTTGGAGCACTATTTTTGAACTTCTTTCTTTCATCCATTAGATTTAGGAACTCTTCTGTCATCCACTGCTTTTTGCAGGCTGTTTTTCATCACTTAGAATTTCTTTTCCAGTACTGATAACGATCTTACCAAACTTCTTCCATTCGTCATTTACATCTTCAGCTCTTACTCTGTTGTTTAATTTTATGTTCAGTTCTTTACTCAGTTTTTCTTTCACAGTTGAGACCTTGAGTTTTTCACAATTTAATCTGATTGTCTTATTTCCTTTCCTAATGAATCTCAACCTTGTTTTGATAGTAGCTGTTAATAAATTATGATCGGAATCAGCATCTGCACTAGGGTAGATTTTGGCGCCTTTGAGACTATTCCTAAAACGCTTATTTATCAGTATGAAGTCAATCTGATTTCTCACTATATTCCCTGGTTTGTCTTGGGGGGGGGGATTTCCAACTATAAAGACATCTGGTGGGAAGTTTAAACCATGAGTTTGCTATTATCATGCTCTCCCCTCCTGTGTGATCCGATCTCCTCGCTCATTTCGTAAACTAAATCCAAAATCACCCACAATGTCAAGTACCTTTCCTTTGCTGATTTTGGCATTAAAGTCTCCCATGATGATATTTCATGTTACTTGTGATGCATTTCCATTGCCTGTAGAATTCTTCAATAACATCATCACTCTTATTCGCTGTAGGTGCATATTTGTATCACATTAACATTAACTGTGTTAACCAGTAGTTGTAGCATAATGATGCGATCCGAGTATGGAATAAAATTAGCTACTAATTTCTTCAGTGAATCTCGTGGATTATAATTCCCACACCGTTTTATGTGTATTGTCACCTGTCCCAGAGTAGTATAAGACCATGCCATCGGAATGGTGGATTCCTGAGTCCATCTCGTCTCACTTAAACCGAGAATTTCTACTTCACAACGTTTCATTTCCCTAGCCACATTTGCCAGTTTCCCAGCTTCATATAAGGTTGGTGAGAACTAGTTGGATGTTATTAGAACCACGTATACTTTCCGTGACAATAACAATCATTCAGATTGTGCAGAAAATCTGTTACCGCTTGACAGTCTACAATTTATATTTATGTGCGAGGTAGGTTGAAGTTGTGCAAAGTCGGTAAGTCAGCTTGCTTGTCCATTCTAGTTGCGTAAAGATAGTTTTGTTATATCTGTCAGGATCTTTTGGCTTATAATATACATCTACTGTTATCTTCTCTTTATCGTAAGTTATTTCATACCTCAAAGTGCATCTGCAATATACTCTGGTATAGTGTGATTGCTTTCCTATTTCAGTGCTGTTGATAAGAAGCTTGAGTCTTTCTTTCTGTCGACCCTCCGTTTCTCACGTCAGTACACTACTCACCATAATGAAATCCTTCATCCTCTACGTCTGGATGACACCACATATCCGTTGATACTGCTATATTATTATTGGTTCAAAGAATTAAGTGGTCCAATTAGTTTAATTTATTTACAGTGTTTCTGACATTAAATATACAAATATTAAATTTTTTGTATTTAGTTATTTTTATAACCGTGTCTGCATTACAGACACACCAATCCTTCCATACTAGACAGAATTTCTATAAGTGAGTCAAACTTATTATATTAGTGTCACCCGGTAATTTCTTACATATACCCATCTGTATTGCGTGTGTTCTCTGGTCGATTTGCCTGTTTTGCTGAACGAAAAAAAACCAGTTTCTGGGAGAGAAACCTTGCTATCTACGCCCGAGACCTCAGACTAAATCAGCCACGAAGTGAACAAAAAGCCCATTAAAGTTTCTCGCGTCATCGACAGGATTCGAACCCGGGCCTTTTCCAGCCGGTGTGAGGAGGACGGTGACAATACCATTGCGCTACACGCGCAAACTCCCCGCCTTATGATCAACGAACTGTTGGTCTAAGAAATGTACCACTTACTTAATCAGTTCGTACCACAATGGATTGTACCACTACACTTATTCGTAAATTATTTAAAGAAAAATTTACCTGTGGTCATACAAAAACCGAGCCGACCGGGCTAGCCGAGTGGGTAAAGTACCTGCCCGGCAACCCAAAGGTCGCGGGTTCGATTCCCGCCTCGGGCTTGGATCAAAGTACTGCAAAAACCTTGGGAGGTGCAATATGGCCACAGAAGCCGATGCGCCAATAACTACCAAAAAAAAAAAAAAAAAAAAAAAAACAAAAACCGAAGCAATTATAAAAAAAAGTACTTGCGCCTTATACAATTTTTAAACTTTTAAAAACCTTAGGAAGTGTTGCTTTTAGAACAATATTTACGGATGCATCAAATCACAAAGCCATCAAAATATCTCCCTTTTTAATTCGTTTTTTTGACTACAAAGTAGGGGTACAAATAAACTTCTTCGATTTTGTATCTCTCCCAGGAGAAACTAATGAAATAATTACAGATTAAATTGTAGAAATAATAAAAAAGAATAATTTAGAAAATAACCTAGCAGTTTGTGCTGATAATGCTAATACAAACTTTGGAGATAATCTAGGAAAAGGAACAATTAATGTTTATAATAAGCCAAAGAACCATCTTCAGAAACCAATTATTGGAGTAGGTTGCGTTGCACATACACACACCGATGAGCCAAAACATTGACCAGCGAGTCGTTATGCAAATCGAAGCAACTGCAGGTGAACTACGGCGCGTGAGCAAGTCGGGACGCGGTATGAAAAACACCTGACACCTGAGCTCCGTTAATCAGTGTTACTCTTGTTCTTCAGATGGCAGCGGACTTAAGCGAGTTTGACAAAGGCCAAATTGCAATGGCCAGACGACTGGGTCACAGCCTATCCGAAACGGCACGGCTGGTGGGATGCTCGCGGTCAGCCGTGGTTAGTACCTACCGAAAGTGGTCTGAGGAGGGAAAACCAACGAACCGCTGGCGAGGTGTTGGACGATCATGGCTCATCGATGCTCGAGGTGAGCGAAGGCTCTCCCGGATGGTACATGGCAACAGAAGGGCGACTGTGGCACAACTCGCCGGTAATTGGAATGCTGGTGACGCGAGTAATGTGTCACAAAACACAGTACATAAAACCCTGCTGAAAATGGAGCTGCGTAGCCGCAGGCCGCTCCGAGTGCCCTTGCTAACGATGGTTCACCGGCAACAGCGCCTACAATGGGCACGCGAGCATCGAAACTGGACCTTGAGTGATTGGAAGAAGATCGTCTGGTCCGATGAATCACGTTTCCTGTTGCATCATGTGGACGGTCGGGTACGTGTGCGTCGTTTACTTGGGGTAGTGATGGTGCCTGGATACACTGTGGGACGAAAACAAGCAGATGGCGGCGGTGTCATGCTTTGGGCGATGTTCTGCTGGGATGCCATGGGACCAGTCATCCATGTGCCGCCACTCTGACGTCTACCACCTACCTAAACATCATTGCTGACTAGTACACCCTTTCATGGCAACGGTCTTCCCCTCTGGTGGTGGTGGTGCCGCTTTCAGCAGGATAATACGCCATGGGACACCCCCAGGATTGTTCGAGACTGGTTCGCGGAACATGAGGAAGACTTCCAGGTATTGCCGTGGCCTCCAAATTCCCCAGACATCTATCCCATCTAACATCAGTGGTTTGTGTTGGAACAGCAGCCCCGATCTGTGGCGTCTCAACCACGGACCTTATAGGAGTTAAAGGATCTGCTGGTTACGTGTTTGTACCAGATACTACAAGACACATTTAGAAATCTTGAGGCATCCATGCCTCGCCGGGTTACAAGCTGTTTTGGCTGCACGTCGATAACCAACATCATATTAGGTAAGTGGTCATAATGTTTTGGCTCATCGGTGTAGTGCACAATACTGTTCAGTCAGCAGCAGATCAACTTCCTATTGATATTGAGGGAATCATGGTAAAAATTTATAGCCATTTGTATATATTTACAGTAAGGGTAGCGTTATTAAAAGAAATCTGCGAAAATGCAGAGGCGAAGTACATGCACTTTCTGGGATACAGTAAGACCATATGGCTGACTTTGATGCCTGCGATTGAAAAAGTTTTTTAAAATTTTACTCGCCTCTAAAATTGTATTTCCTTCAACAACTGTCCAAGGATTCTGCTAATTTTTTTTTTGAAAAATATCTCTCAGAAGTATGGTTGTATTTCATGCACAGTCAGTCATCAACATTCCATAGTGCAGTGAAATATATTGAATACCTTTCAACGTACGATAAAATTATGTCAATTGATGCGGATGAAGAAGAAACTGGGCTTTATGACGAGATATCATATTTAAAAAAAATATGCTGATCATTTAACAAATAAAAGAATGAATGACGAAAGAATGCCAACAGATATGAGGGGGGGTCGATATATTTAAATATTTTGACACAAGGGACATACCATGCAGGCATTTGAAAAGAGTAACTGGATTTGCATGATGTTTGCCAGGAATCAATGCTGTAGTGCATTGGTTCCTGGCAAACATAATGCAAATCCAATTACTCTTTTCAAATGGAATGAAATCCTGCAATGGAATATTCAGTAGAAAATAAGTTGTGGACGTCAGAAAAAATACAACTGACCGTAGAAACGCTGAAAGCAATATTACAAGTTAAGTGCAATTTTGCTAATTCTTGTGAAGAATTTTACGAAGAAATAGAAAATAATGAAGAAAAATTCACTCCGGGAAAAATATTTATTTAATTATATTATTTATATTGTTTTTGTTATTAAAACAAGTATGTATTATTATCTCTCTATACATTAAAAAAAAGTATACATTAAAAAAAAAACGCGCTGATGCAACAATATTGCTCGTGCATTACATAGGTAATTTCCTGATTAGATATTGATCAGCGCGTTTCGACAGATGAATGGAACGAGCTAAAAGAGTGAAAAGGATTGATGTAGACTCGAACGTTTTCTCGTTCGAGTCTACATCGGCGGGGATTGACGAGCGAAGCCCCCTAGTTATTATTATTATTTCACAAGAATACCTATCATATAGGTATTTCTGTGAAATAAAACAAATGTGAAAAAAAGAACAGATATATATATATATATATATATATATATATATATATATATATATATATATATGTATTTTTTTATTTATTTATTTTTAAAGAAGTGTGATGTTTTATTTTATAAGTTCAGTTCAAAGAAGTATATGTATTTAATTTATATTCTGTATGTGAATTTTTTTTATAAAAAAAAATTAAAAAATAAGTCTTTTTAGGGAGAGCGGTTGTAAAATCGATTTCCGCATTGAAATACTAAGGATGTGGCCACTTTACTTGAGTGTCACCCGAATATCAGTTACATCATATCTTAGAGAATGTCTGCGACACTCTCAATGACCAATCCTGTATTAGGAACTTCCTAATGGATAAATACAGCTACCAAGAATCCATTTACCATTTCGAAATCGGTCCTATGTACATCGCTCAACGTGATCCTATTGAGACAAATTTTAATGGAAAGAAACGTTGCCACCCTTTCTCAGTTCCTGTCCGTCGAATGGATGCACCAAATGTTCACCACTTTGTAGATTAAACTGAATCCAGGAAAAGCCAGAGAAACTGAGTTCATTTCTCAGCCTAAACACACTCAACTGAGTTCCTACTAGGTATGTTTCCTGCAAAAACCATACAACTGTGAAATACACTTAACTTTGACTATGAAAAACTGTGTAGTGATAAGGAATATAGAAATACAGTAATAACAGAAACCTTTAAGAAAACATTTTATTTCTCTGCCAGTCTTTATTTTAGGATTTTACAGGCGAGAGAACCTTTATTACTGTGCAACCTTCCCTGAAAATGGTGAATTTCTGTTCAGAATTTTTTTACTCCTTTCGATCTGTGACATGAAATAACAGCTATTAACAGTTAATGAAATTTAATGTTATGTTATTTGAAATGTGTGCTAATAATAGCAGTCTGCTGTAACGATAACTTGAAAAGTGCCACCACAGTCTTCTAGTCATTTTGGGGGTATAGAGGTTGGCATGCACCAAGTTAAATGAATAAATGACGTTTCTTGATGCCTGCCACTGGGAATACACTTGTGCTGTGATACGTGACGTACCTTGATATTCATTGAAATCATTACCGGTAAGGAACTGAAAAGTAATAACTATTTCGGAGCCGCTTTCGCTGCTAGCACAGTTCTGTTGATTACTGTTGTTCAACACTGTGGAATAAAGTGTGGGAAAAAGGACTAAGTTCGAACCCGCCTTAACGGAAGTAACTTTTGTCAGCTATTTTTACAACTTGGTTTTGTTTAGTTGGTCTCGGACGAGGGCTGCTTGATTCGATCTCCTTGAAAATCGAGTTTTTCTTCAAAGAAATAAGCAAATCGGCCGAAGAATACACATTATTACAGATACAATATGACTCTAAATGTACAAAGTGTGTTTAGCTCACTGGTGAATGAAAATTCCGAAGAGGCTACTTGTCGGATTGAGAAGTTCTGCCCCGAAGAGAATCTTTCATCTTTGGAAATAATGAAAAGTCACTACCTACAAGATCGGGAGAATATGGAGCATGTGGGATGACATCAATTTTTTTTTCTGTAAAAAATAAGTAAATAAATTAGTAAATTATAACTGAATTTATTTCTGATAACATGGGAAACTATATTTAAACAGTATTTTACAAAGTAAATGGCCGACCGGGCTAGCCCGGTGGGTAAAGTGCCTGCCTGGCAACCCAAAGGTCGCGGGTTCGAATTCCGCCTTGGGCTTGGATCAAAGTACTGCAAAAACCTTGGGAGGTGCATTGTGGCCACAGAAGCCGATGCGCCAACAACTACCAAAAAAAAAAAAAAAAAAAAAAAACACAAAGTAAATAGGGATATTATTGTTGACGAGCTTATTATAAAGGAGTTGCAGAGCTTTAATGAACAGATGGTTTGAGTACAAACTATATTTTTATTTATTTTGTTGAAAATATTGGAATGCCAGTTTGTAAGGTAGATAGATGACATAAATAAACTTTCTGTTTATACTCCGGCACGACAACCAAGTCAGTAGAGTTTACAATAAATCGTCAATACAAATATTTATCGTATTTAGTAGTCACGGGCTTCAACCCCGGTCCACTCAAGGAACGCGTGCTATGCACTCTCGCTCCTGACCACTGGGCTACGTCACATCATAGTTAAATTTATTTCTTTAATCATACATTATATATGCATCTGTCATACCTGATTTATTTTATTGATCTTTCATTCACTGAAACCATTTCATCAACTGAATATCTCTTTATCCTATGTAACTTTTTTTAAACATTTCCAACGCATACATTTAATATTCATTTAAGTTTTAGCCTTTCTGCTGCTTTGCGAGAAGCTATTCTTTAAACTACACCTACTTAATACTTCTTAATGGATTTGATTTTTACACATCTTGCAATGTGTAATTTATATTCTACACCGAATGAATACGATGAGTGAACACTGCGTCACCTCTAGTACTTCTAGAAAACGTGTTGCGTTCCATCCTTCTCCTGGAGATGGTATGTTAAATCTTTCACAGGAGAACCATACTTTTAGTCCCGACCTTCAAAATTCTGTTACTTTTAAGCCTGAAATTAATAAAAATATTCTAAATTAGACCTTGTCTTTTTCCAAATGCCACGACAAACGTCTTACCTGTCCTGCTATGGGTAAACCTGAAATCACCATAACAGATTCCGTACCCTTTTACAAAATGAAAATGTCATTTATCTATTTACCTGTAAAATTTACAATATCAATTATGTAGGACAAACATCTAACTCCTTAAATATAAGAATTAATGGACATAGATCAAAAAGGAAAAACCTAACTATTGTAAAAAAACAACGACACTGATTTAGAACTATTACACTTTCACTAACGCTGTCATAAAAATTTTAGCAATAATTGAAGTGATTGCTAAACCACACACGTGAGTACTACGAAAACATTTATATGTGTATCCACAAATCCCTGTATCCACATGGATTAAACAACAAATTCTTCAATAAGATTTTATTTAGCAATAGTTCTTAAAACACCAAACACTGTATTTACCAATTATTTCATCTTAGTCATATCATGCTAGCTAAAAATCGCAGACACTCACGTGGTAACAAAAAGCATAATCCATACAAAAATATAAAGTTTTTGATTTTAATAACTTACTCAGTTCTTGGGACCATACTACTCTTAATTTATCCATGATAAACCATTTCCTTATTAACATAAAAAAAAAATCAATCCTTAAGCTTTAGTTTTATTCTGTCATGAATTCAGGTTCAATAATATCCAACTAAAACACATCATACAAGACACTGGTCTTTATAGAATTGGCTATTTTACTACCCACTGCATTACATTTTGCAATATTAAATTTACACAAAAATGGTTTGACAATATATCCTGGTCCTCCCTACTCAATAAGCATAACCTATTACCTTCAAACAGCCTATACAAATTTGATATACATCATTCTCATTCTTACAATTACGATCCTTCATTAGGCTTAAAAATTTGTAACTATAACAACTAGCTACTAACGTAGGTAATATTCTACCCACTGATCTCCGATGCTACTACAATAACCCTATTTATGCCTCATGTATTGATCAATATCATGGGCATATATATAACTGGCAATCTTAATATCATTAAGAACCATGACCTAAAACTACTATGAGCAATGGTTTTAAATACAGACCTATAAATAAAGCTAACCTTAATAATATAAACTGTATTATATTTAAATCTAATACATTTTGCTTGCTTCAAAATACAACATTCTACATGAAGCATACCAAAATTGGATCACCATCGTATATCATGACATAGTAAAAAGCTACATCTAATGCCTACAAAGTGTACAATAACTTTTATATACCCTACTACAACCTTATATACCCCAGTATACCATACTACAACTCAACATATAAAAGAATTACAAGGCATTTTTATCATCACCCCGGTAGAAAAAGCTTCCAACAACTTTGCCATATTTTGTAAGCAATTTTACTGTAATCAACTTAAAAATTAAATAGAAAATAATTCCACTTTCACTCCCTGCCATTTTAATCCTTCTGCCACAGTTAAAAAGCTAATTGCTTTACACATACTACAACTCAACCCTACCATTTTCCTAAATGATTGCTAAATTCCATAAATAACCCGTAGGTTTAAGATTCATTACCAGCTCAAAAAACAGTGGCTCTTCTAGCCAAAAATTTTTTTCAAACTACTAAAACCTATTTTTAATGATCTCACATCTACTCGGGTAATAAAATAATAATCTAGCTGTCATCATCACCTTAAAATCTAATATTACCATAACAAACATAGAAACATTTGATTTTACCAACCTTTTTACCTCCGTGCCACATAATTTACTGATATTTGTGCTAAAACAACTTTATCACAGATACAAATATATATGAAAATACATGAACCAGATATGTAAACCTCAGTTTACTCAATAACTATGTCTTCGATGGCAAACTTACCCACAAACAAACTATTGGTGTTCCTATGGGTTCCTGAATATCCAGCTTAGTATCCAACCTTTTCTTGCATTATTATGAAGAACTGTACACCATAAATAATCCTACTTATAACCTGTTAGCTTTCAGATATGTAGATGTCATTCTAGTCTTAAATATTAACGTTGAACCTATAGCATTAGCATATGATGCAAGAAAGCAAGCTTATTCAGCATCAGCCAAAAAAAAAAAAAAAAAACCCACTCCCATTTCACCCCTCCGTTCGTTCGAAATACCTGTCCAGTTGAGCTTTAAATTTGTTTAGGCTATCAACTTCAACAACAAGTAATGGAAGTCGGTTCCACCAACCAACCACCCGCTGGCCAAAGGCAAATTTCCGCACATCTATCCGACATCCGTCCTTCCTCAATTTGAATTTATGCCCTCTGAGGTGATTATTCTGAGAAAGATGAAGAATCCCATTGGCATTGAGCATGCTCAAACCATTCAAAGCCTTATACACCTCTATCAGATCACCTCGCCGGTGCCTAGTCTCCAGACTCTGTAATTTGCAAAAACTTAAGCCTTTCTTCGTAAGAGCAACCTTTGTTCCATTTACTAATCTTGTTGCCCTTCTCTGTACCCGTTCCAGCAGCTCTACATCCTTCTTGAAATGAGGCCTCCAGACCTGTATACAGTACTCAAGATGTGGCCTTACCATTGCCTTATACAAGGGAATAATCACCTCCTTATCCCTGCTAGAAAAATTCCTGTATATCATTGACAAGACACCATGAGCTACTCTTGCAGCTCGTCTGCACTGCTCAGAGAACTTCATATCTGCCTGCACAATTACCCCCAGGTCCTTTTCATTCTCCACCACTGTCAGTGTAGTACCGCAGAGTTGATACGTTGCTCTGGGGTTACTGTTTCCCATATGCAGCACTTTACATTTGTCGATGTTAAACCTCATTTGCCACCTCGACAAATGTAAAGTGCTGCATATGGGAAACAGTAACCCCAGCGGTTACTGTTTCCCATATAAACAGGTAAATAGCCAACGCTATTTACCCTAGTGAATTTAAACTAAATAAAGAAAACTCCACTAATCACACAGCCAACTTCCTTGACCTCAATATTACTCTTAGCAATACTTCATCTCCATATAATATTCACATATATGATAAAAGAAATAAATTTACGTTTGATGTCATCTACCTTACCAACTGACATTCCAATATTTCCAACAAAATACATAAAAATATAATTTGTACCCAAACTATCAGATTAGCTAACACATGTAGTAACCAACTACTGTTCACCAAAGCTCTACAACTCCTTTATAATAAGCTGGTCAAAACTAATATCCCTATTTACTTTGTAAAATACTGTTTCAATATAGTTTCCCATGTTATCAGAAATAAATTCAGTTATAATTTACTATGTACTGGTCAGTTCTAAAAGTATATGTATAGTTGTAAAATTATCTGGTGGAATTCCACTACTTGGTAAGTAATAGCTATACACGATTTCCGATGCAACTATTTCCTTCGGATTGATTACTTAGTCTCTTTACTCACTAAGTTTCTACTGTTGTGTTTTCACTTTTCTCATGTATCCATTGTTTTGATAATCATTCATGAAATTACTTATAATCAACTGCCCATGTTGAGTGTTTGCTGACTTCTACTAAAATTTAAGATACAGTTTATATTATATGTTGAATTTGCATATTATTTATGGGTCTTGGATCTTAAAAGCATGTGTTAACCTACTACACCATTGAAATTAACATACTACTCCATCTCTAGATTTTCTACTAAAATTATATAGCAACCATCAGATTTTAGTTACTTTTGTCTTTACCTCTAAACTTTGTTTAATCATTTCATACAATCTCCTAACTACATCATTATTAGGTAAAGAGACATCCAAAATTTTTAGTTCTTGCAATTACTTCTTGTTATTCCTTAAGATTGAACTATTTCATATCCGTAGACTTGTTACCTGTTCTTTCATAATTGGATTCTTAACTGCACTACCATTGGATATATCAACTGGTACTTCATCCTTGGATTCATTTATTATTCTTTTCACAGTGAATTCACACTTGATACTACCAGCGGATTCATCTAGTTTTATATTCAAGGAATTATTTCCTGTTCTTCCTTACTATAGTTGTTTCCTTGGAATTGTTTCATATATATGGACTTATTTCCTGTTCTTTTATAAGTCACCATGTTACTTATATCCCTGGAATTATATCACATTTTTTAATCCATGAATGTAATTAGTTATTTTTCCTTGGATGTTTCTTGCTAAATTGGATTCTTACTACACCTTTTTGGACTATAGATTATAATTATTAAACTATATCTCAAAACATTTGATTCTTGTTTTCTAAGCACATGACAGCACGACGAAACAAATGGCCCTCAGGCCCCAGCGGCTTTCACTCCCCCTCTTACGGCAGCGAGAGTATCAGAGTGGAAGCAGAGTGTGCTAAGGATTTCTGGGTACGACCAGGCTGCCATGCACGAAAACTGAACTTTGCCTGTTACAACGTAAAATAGCTCATCGGCGAAGACAGGATATTAGAGGTGGAAAAGGAATTAGAAAATGTAAATTGGAATATCATCGGTTTTGCTGAAAGAAGAAGAAGAAATGAATCACTTATAAGTTTATCAAGTGGAAATCTGCTGTACACCAATGGAAACGGTGTAAGGATCGAAGGTGCAGTTTGCTTTCTGGTCCAGAAAGATATAAAAAACAGTATTTTGGAATTCAAAAGTACATCACCAGAGTGTCATGACTACTACTCAGGATTTCTAAGAGGCGCAAACTTAAGGTTATAAAAGTTGCTTTATGCACCAACATCGAGCCGTGATGATGAAGAGGTTGAAGAAATGCACACCGAAATTGAGTCTTCTAGAAGAGCAGAAAACCCACTACACTATCATTATGAGAGACTTCAATGTTAAGGTGGGAAAGAGACAAATAATGCAGAAACGGGAACTATAGGAAATTTTGGAATTGGTGAAAGAGGTGAAAGACTTGTGGAATTTTCAGAATCTTGAGGATTGTCAGTAATGAACACCCTTTTCAAGAAAAGGGTGAACAGAAAGTGGACATGGAAGAGCTCAAATGGATTAACAACTAATGACATCAACTTCATCCGCACTGAAAAAAGATATATCGTGAATGATGTTACCGTCCTGAACGAGGTAAATATTGAAAGTGATCACAGAATGGTAAGATGCACACTTGATATGGATGTAAGAAAAGAAAGGAAAAACTGACTCGAGAAATAATACGAAGGTCATTGAGATAACAGAAGAGGAGAAAAAGCAGTATGTACTGGAACTTGAGAACTTGAGATTCTGCAGACTGCTCAGGACCAAGATATCGAAGAGGAATATTACAACTTTTCTGAAAGTGATAAAGCCCAAGAAACCTATAAGTAAAAAGAAATCCAAAGAAGAAAAAATGAGTCAAGAAACACTTGTCATGATGAACCGAATACGACAAATGAAGAGCAAGATAAACACTGACAAGGAGAAAATTGAATATACTGAGCAAAGCCATTAGAAAGAGACTCAGAGAGGACATAAGATTTGCCACAAGAAAAGTAGAACAAGCATTAAGGGAAAACAAAGGACTTAAATCAGCAGTCATGAGCAGTAATACAAAAAGACAAATGATACTGAATCTGAAGAATACCAATGGTGTACTTATAAATAGCAGAGAAGGCATAATTCACAGCAGGGTAAGATGCACACTTGATATGGATGTAAGAAAAGAAAGGAAAAAACTGACTCGATTAAATAATACGAAGATCTTTTGAGATAATTTAAGAGGAGGCAGGACTACTGTAGAGAATTATACAAGGAGCGAGGGAATGATGCCAACAGTGGGGAAGCTGGATCGCAAATTAGTCACACATACGGCATACCCGATATCCTTCCTGATGAGGTAGAACATGCGTTGAAGAATCAGAAAGCCCCGTGGGAAGATGAAGTTACTGTGTAGTTGTTAAAATTGGGAGGAAGAGACATGACACAAAAACTGGCAAGGCTCTTCACAAAATGCATTAGAAAAGATGTGATGCCTAAGGAGTGGATTAATGCAATCATAGTTTTGCTGCATAATAAAGGAAATAAATTGGAAATTATAGACCAATTAGCTTATTATCCCACATCTACAAGTTGTTCACAAGGGTCATTACTAACACATTAGAAAGAATACTTGATGAGAATCAACCGAAAAAGCAAGCTGGCTTTAGGACAATTCTCAACTATGGATCACCTTCACGTAATATCACAGCTAATGGAGAAAGCAAGTGAATGTAAAACACCATTATGCCTGGCATTTGTGGATTATGAAAAGACATTTGACACTATATAGCATAAGGCAATGTTTCGGACACTGGAAAGACGAGGCATAAATATCCCACATATTATGATTTTGAAGAAAATATATGAGAACGCTACCTCCTTTATTAGACTATAAAAAGACAGTAGCAAATTTAAAATCGAGAAAGGAGTTCGACAAGGAGACACAATATCTCCGAAGTTGTTTAAAGCTGCCCTTGAGGAAGCTTTCAGAAGATTAGATGGGTCGCAGAAAGGAGTCAATGTGAATGGAGAGTACCTAAACTATATACGATTTGTAGATGATATTGTGGTCATAAGCCACAATCCCCAAAAAATTAGAGGAAAATCTTAATCAGGTTATGCAGAGTTAGTAAGGAATTTGGACTAAAGATGAATATGGCTTGAAAAGGTGGAGTTATATATACCGGTACTTATTATTTTTTTTATACTCTGGGACGACCAAACGGTCAGAGGAGTTCACAAAATAGACAGAATACAAGAAACAGCACCGTATTCAGTAGTCACGGGCTTAAACTCTGGTCACTCAAGGCACGTGTACTTATGCACCCGCGCGCCTGACCACTAGGCTACGGCGGCCTTCAATCTGGGACAAGTTATTAGCTGTAATAATGATAAATGGCTGGACGTCAAGAGAAGAATAAATTTTGGGTGGATAGCATTCAGGAAATATAGTCATATACTGAGGAGCAATATCCCAGTTTGTCTGAAACTTAAAATAATGAACCAATGTATACTCCCCACCATGACTTATGGAAGTGAAACTTGGGCACTCACCAAAAGAATGGTGGAGAAGCTGAGAACGACACAGCGAAGAATGATGGAACGAATTATACTGGGAATCGGATTGTTAGATAAGAAGAGAAACACATGGATTAGACAGCAAACTCAAGTAAAAGACATGCTTATCAAAACTAAAGAACTTATTTATTATTGTTATTTGTTTTTTTTTTTTTTTTTAGGAGCATTAGCAACTAAAGCCATATTGTTCCGGGGTTATGCGGTGGTCATTCCCTGACCTTTCCACATCCTCCGTATTTGGTGGTCACGGGCTCGAACCCCGGTCTAATCAAGAAGCGTGTGCTACGCACTGCTGCTCCTGCCCACCTGGCTACGGAGGCGCCACTAAAGAACTAAAATGGTCTTGGGCAGAACACATACCTCGAAGACATGATGAGAGATCGACTAAGAAAATAACAGAATGATACCCAAGAGGAGCTAGAAGAAAACGTGAAAGACAACTATGGAGATGGACAGATGAAATTCATGAGTTTGGTGTTAGTAAATGGATGGCCAATTGCACGAAACAGAAGGAAATGGAAAGTTACTGAAGAGGCCTTCATCCTGCAGTAGATTGAAAATGGCTGATGATTATACGTTTACAATCATTCCGTTATATGAGACTATTCAGCTTAATATAACGTAGCCTCACCATTTGGTCTAACGGGCATATGTTTTTTGCTACTGTATTGTTCAACACTCTTTATTTATCTATTAACGGTAGTATGTTTATTTTTATAATTTTGTATGATATTATCTCGGCAAATTCATACTGTTCCAACCGTATTTCTTTTTCCAACACTAATTTTAAATTATCTCCATACACTTGTATTCTAAATACGACAATTTAGGTCACTATTTTTCCCACTGTTTTACATTTCTTTGCAGCTTACTATTAAGTCCGCTACGCCACTAAAAGATGCTGTATCATGTAGATCAGGGGTGTGTGTGTGTGTGTGTGTGTGTGTGTACTGTGTCGGGGTGGTTCCCAGGCATGTGCCCATCTCCACCTAATTCATTTAATAATACAGAAAACTGTAAAGTGGGCCTGAAATATAGCTAAGAAATTGAATATTCAAAACAAGAAAATTTTAGTAGATAAATTACACTAATTATAGTAAAAATAGAGAATTTTGTATAGGAAAGATTAAAATTGTATTAAAGAAATGTTTATGAGCTTAGTATGTTGTTTATGTCAGGTCTCTCTGCCATCAGGAAGCACTTGACATCTTCAGCTGCTGGCTGATGCCCGTCCTCGGTACGTGGAGCCGGACCTGTCTCTACTATTTTATACTGAAGTGCAAAGCACAAACCTGCACCCAACAGAGGAAGTGCAATACTGTTGGGTGCCAACATCCCTGGTCTCAGGCCGCCCAAGCCCGAGAACCAAGGGAAAAAAAAAAAAAACCCACCGTAGTGGTACATGTTCAGGAGCTACAGACTGGACAAAATACCTTCCCAGACTGAAGTTCCCGAACCCAGATGCAATCATGCATGATTTACATAAGCTGCCAACTCCACATCTGAAAAGTTCCTTATGATTGTCCTTCTGGCAAACACAGCAGCAGCAAACCTTTGCAGAGCCCGAAAGCTAGATGCATCTCGTAAAATAATATCCACATTGACCTCAGTAAAGGGAGAAACCTCATCAAAAAGTCGACAACGCTCTGATCCATAAAAAGGACAAACAAACAACACATGCGTCCAAGTTTCTGCATCACCACACGAACACCACGGGTCAGGCTCCAATCCTCTTGAATATAGTTTATCACGAAAAGATCCGTGTCCGGTCAATATATAACTTGTAAACATCGAAGGACAGAACCAAGAAGACACTGTCTTTGACGTAGCAAAATCCGCCAATGGAATAATTCTTCTTGTAATCTCGCCAAATGCAGAAGAACTCCATCGAATCCTCCATATAGCAATGAGGGAATTCCAAATTCTAACTTTTTCTTCTTTAATATTGACAGTCAGGTCAATAGAGATGTCCAGGCACTGAGTAGAAATTCCTTTTCTTAGTGCATATAACATGCAACGGTACAATATATATAAATCAACAGGAAGAGCCCCTGCAATCACCTGCAGTGCAACCGTCGAAACAGTCCTGGGAGCATACAACAATGCTAGCAACATAGACCTCTGCAGTGACATAAGTTGATTTTTAATTCTGACCTTAATCACAGCCTTCATCCAAACACCCGCAGCATATGCAACAATCGGCAAGAAAATGGTCTTTGTAGTATAATAGCATAGTTCGTTTATTAAGACCCCACTATTTCCTAGAAATACGCATCACAAAAGAAGTAAATTTCTTTAGTTTATCCCTCAAATGTGACACGTGCAGATGAAAACCCAGCCGGTCATCCAAAATCAAACCTAAATGCTTAATACTAGACACCAAAGGAACCTGACTTCCGTTCAACAATACTCTGGGCGGGCGATTGTAATCAAAGTGCTTTTTAAATACCATCATCTTGGTTTTCTTAGATGAGATCTTTAATTTGTTTAACACAGCCCACTCTGAGAGATTGTTCAAGATTTCCTGAATTTTCAACTCCACTACGGCTCTAGAACCACCAGCAACTCCCAAAACCAGATCATCCGCATAAGCCACCTGTAAACACTGAGAAACCTGCGATCTGTTTAGCCATTGATCAAGAACCGAGTTCCAAAATATCGGCCCAAGGACAGAACCCTGTGGACATCCCCTATTAACATACTTACAAAACGTAAGGTGTCTTGCACATACTCTCACAAGCCGATCACTGAAGTAAGAACGGATAACTCCATAAATATATCTATCACAACCAGATCTCCTCAGAGACATCAGCACACTCTTCCACCCAACAGAATCAAAAGCACCTTCAAAATCAACAAAAACAGCCAGCACATACTTCTCGGCAGAAGAATTTATATAGTTAATTAACGCTAAAATTGCTTCCTCAGTTGAATGACCCTTTTTGAAGCCAAACTGAGAATCCGACACCATATGACCCTCCGTTAAACCTCCAACGATTCGAGGGACCAACAGTCTTTCAAATAATTTCCCAAGATTTGCCAACAGCGAGATGGGTCTATACGCCCGAGGATCAGCCTTAGGTTTCCCAGGCTTGTGAAGGATCTTAAGCAGTGCCATCTTCCAGGATCTCGGGAAGGTCATCTCAGGAAAACATTTATTATACATTTGTAGTAATATTTGTGGACAAATATCAAAGAACTTAATTAACATTTTATTTTCAATCAGATCTAAACCCGGGCATTTTTTAACACTTAACTTGGCAATAGCAGCTTCAAGCTCTGACAAGGAAAAAAGACTTGCTTCAGCTGGGCCCTCATACATAACATTACCCATACGTATTCTGGATTGATCCGGCGTATCCAAATCAATCTGGTCCTCTGGGAAAAGATTCTTAATTATTTGTTCTACAGTATCATACCAGTTATCAGTCTCCTCTCCCTCAGACACAACAGTATTATAAATATCTCTGTGCATAAGCTTGTTCCGGGAGATCTTGTAGATCAGTCCCCAAGGATCCGAGTTGCCGACCTCTCTTACCATACTCTGCCAGCAGTTAATTTTTGCTCGAGCAATTTCCTTGTGGTACTCACGACGCAGTGATTTATAGTTATCCTGTAATTGCTGTACATCCCGGTCCGACAAATGCCGATTATGCTGCAACTCTTTTCTAGCTTTAAACACCTGAGATCGTCTTACCGACAACTCCCGAGACCACCAAGGAACTGGAGTCACTTTAATTTGCTTCCGTGTAGTACTCTGTATCATTGCTTGATCTAAGTGATACTCTACATGTGCCACAAATTCCTGTGCATTAAAATTATTCAAAGTTGATGTGTTACTGTCACTGTATATTGATTTGAGATAATTGCCAAATTTATCCCACTTCATTTTTTCCATTGAGAATCTTCTCAAATTCCCAATACTAGTCTTCTCTTGCACAGGTCCTGGCGCAATATAGAAGGAAATAGCATTATGATCACTATTCACCAAACCTGGACTCGCATCCCAGTGAAGAATCCGTCCCTCATACGCCGATGAAACAATGGTCACATCAATGTTCGACTCGCCATTACGAGTAGAAAAGGTAAACGGTTTACCCGGTAAATTCTGGACACATAGACTATACAACAAAATCAGATCCTCCAGGAGAGAGCCACGAACATCAAGAACTCCACTATGCCAAAAATTAGATTTAGCATTAAAGTCAGCCGTCAAAACCAGACCTCGCCCAGCAAACCTCGAGCAGATTGCATCTATGTGATGCAATAGGTTCTGAAATTTTTCCGCTGGAGAACAATATGCCGAAACCAAACAAAAGGAAAAATCCATCAGTGTCACAGAGACACACGTAACACAGGCAGAAGACAAACCAGAAATGGCAGTCAATACAATATCCTGGTTTATCACAACTATAGCCGATTTAGGAGGGACTTCAGAAACTGCAATTATTCTGCATGATGCTGGATATCCTGTTATTATGTGATCGTGTCGTCCCACCCGCGCTGTATAATAAGGCTCCTGGATACACACAAGATCATAATTGCCCTCAAAGGCAGCAACCCTAATCTCATCAGCAACAGCACGAGACCTCTCTCCATTGATCTGTAAAATTTTTACACACCTGTTATTTATAGAGTAACCTGTATTAGCAATCAAAAGGTTTGTATTATTCATTGTATGTTCTCCTGTCTGTCATCTCAACAACTCTGATATATTCTGGACACTTATTATCTCGAACTGAATGATCATGGTCTCGACCTCTTCTCTTACAGTTGATGCACTTGGGGGAACTCTCCCTGTTGGGACATTCATTGAAAATATGTCCACTATTAGCACAATGGCCACATGATACCGTTTTATGTGAACAGTTCTGCGAAGAGTGGCCGTAGCCAAGATAACGAAAGCACTTGCTAACCACAGTGAACTTCCTAAAACGATGCGAACCGTATCCCAAGAAGATTCTGTTATTCTTGAACAAACATTTATAAAGACGCGGACTAAAACCCATGATCCAATTTGTAACACTTGTCCCAGAACCCGAACTGAACCTGAAGGAGACCTCCTGGTCAACCTCCTCCCGAGTAACATCAAAATCCTGAAAGTTCTTGCAATACAAGTCCTCCAGAATATCCTGTTTTGTGAGCTCCTTAGGAACTCCATAGATTAAAACGGTTGGATTAGAGAACTTTGGTTTCTCAACCGACAAACCTGCTTGCTTAAATGATAAACTCTGTTATCTTTCTCACATCATCTTGACAAGTTGTCTCCATCAGGACTCCTTTATTTCGCGACAAGCGAATATTTTTAATTTTCATGTTCCTATGTTCTTTTTGGATTGGTTCAGTCACTGACGATTTAACACTCAGACTAGAGTCAATATCAGAACCCTCTAAAGGACGGAAAAAATAACGATGTTATTAGGGTCAGACAAGGATCCAGGAGCTCCACGTACAGTACCACGGGCACTCTCACGAGTCCCAGCTGACTTCGAAAAAGCTGATGCATCCTCTTCAATCGGTCCAACTCCGACAGCCTTAGCAAATGTTTTATGTCCAGGACGCAATTTACCAGATTCGGTCTGCGTCTTCAGTAAATTTCCAAAAAGCTCTGCACGAGTCTCTAGCTCGGCTGAGCGTACCCTCAAACGTTCATTTTCCACCAGTAAGGTAGTATTCACTGCCTCCAAGTCAGCCCAGAAATACAATCATTCCGTTATATGAGATTATTCAGCTTAATATAACGTAGCCTCACCATTTGGTCTAACGGGCATATGTTTTTTGCTACTGTATTGTTCAACACTCTTTGTTTATCTATGTTATTAGTATGTTTATTTTTATAATTTTGTATGATATTATCTCGGCAAATTCATACTGTTCCAACCGTATTTCTTTTTCAAACACTAATTTTAAATTATCTCCATACACTTGTATTCTAAATACGACAATTTAGGTTACTATTTTTCCCACAGTTTTGCTTTCTTTGCAGCTTACTATTAAGTCCGCTACGCCACTAAAAGATGCTGTATCATGTAGATCAGGGGTGGGCAACAGCCGGCCCGCGACGATGTTGAATCCGGCCCCCTCGGTAAATGCATAAATATAGAAAATGTATATCTGACTACACTCGCCGTAAACGTTCGGCTTAATTCGGTTCAATCGGGAATCGCGGCCAGTACAACAGTAACCAAGTGATTATACGCAGCGTCAAAGTTATTTCCTAATTATTATTGTAGCATCGATCGAACGAAGTTCCTTTGGGTTTGACTTCTTATTGAAAAAAATAATATTAGTGCGAGATGTTTTATGCCTTTTCTAATTATTACAATTTTTAATTTAATATAATTTATAGCCCATAAAATGAGCCAATTAAAAAGAAAAATTGATGCCGAATGCCGCATTTTCAATGATAATTGGACATTCAGATATTTTTTTAAAAAATACATTAATAATTTGGTAATTCAAGTAATATAACATTTTTTAGGTTCTGATTTTTTTTTATTAAATCGTTCAATCTATTCCGGCCCGCATCATGATGCGAAAATTTCATTCGGCCCACATCATGATACGAAAATTTCATTCGGCCCGGTGACGAAAAAAGTTGCCCACCCCTGATGTAGATATATCGCCAATGTAGTTGAAATTTATGTGCATTCATCAACTCTACTGAATATGTACACTTCATCATCCCGTATTTTTCCTTCTGCTACGTATATTTTTCCCGTCAACTTATTTCTGCTATGCATTTCTTGAAATACTCCAGGTATCTTTCACTTTCTATTTCGTTTTAGATTCTCGGCATGTTTCAACACACATATTTTTACTTTCAATACAAGCATTTGGTATTAGTTCCCTTTTATACTAAAGCGTAGAAATGCCAGAGCCCTTACTATAAGGATGGGCTTCACAACCTCAGCAAGCTTAATGTTATTAAATAACTTTTACTTTGCTTTATTATTATTATCAGTTTATTAACTCAAGGTTCATCCCCTGTACAGCTAGTGGGCTAGGAAGGTGTATAATATACATTATACACTTTTATACAAATTTTAAGATCTTTGCAATATAATTGTATTGTATTACTTAATTGTATTCACTTTGAAATAAAATAGATCTTAATAATTGAAGTGATAAATACACAGGTTGACTTTATATATCTTTCCTTCAGCAACTAACAAAAAAAAACATAAATAAATACAACTGTAAATAAATACAGATTTATTTATTTTTCATTCTTTAGTCTTTTTGCTGTCTATTTCTACTGTTCTTCCCGTTCGTAAAACTTTTATTGTATACGAGGGTGATACGAACGTTCCTACCATTACTATTTTTCGTCTTTATTTATTTAAATACTCCTTTTTCCCTTCCCCATCCTCAATTTAATACCTCACCCTATACCATGTGCTTGTTCCAAATTTATTTATTGAATCATTGAATTCCTATCTATACAAAATTAAATCCTACACTAACTTCTACATATTTGTATTAATCATATTTATTCTAACTTGATCCTTATTTTTACCTATATAAATTACACTGCGTTGAGACTACCTTGTCCATACTGTATAGCCGACCGGGCTAGCCAGGTGGGTAAAGTGCCTGCCTGGCATCCCAAAGGTCGCGGGTTCGATTCCCGCCCGGGCTTGGATCAAAGTACTGCAAAAACCTTGGGAGGTGCACTATGGCCACAGAAGCCGATGCGCCAACAACTACCAAACCAAAAAAAAAAAAAAAAACCAAAACCATACTGTATTAGAATACGCTAATTTCATTTTTGCTGCTTTTTGGCCTTCCACTTTTCTCCTACTACTATGGACAAGTATAGGTATAGAAACCCAGTTCCTGATACATGGGCGACACTGTCATCCCTCTCGCTAGTTTACGAACCCATCGCTTGGCAGGTATATATGTACGCTGCATTCACCTAGATGGTAATTCGATGTCAGTATGGATAAATGTCGTGAGTTATGAATAAATGTCGTGACTTTGAAAGAGGGGTGATAGTGGGTGCCTGACAGATGGGTCACTCTTATCACGGAGGTGGTACACAAATTGCACTATATGGATGAAAGTGGCCGTCGACGTCTGTCTCGCATTCTTTCACCCAACCGGAGAGCGGCAATGCTACACATCACCGCCGACTTCAACGAGGGAGGTGGCAGAAACGTCTCTACTAAGACCATCAGGCGCTCATTAGCCGCAATAGTTTATGGGAGCCGCCAACCCACCCCACCCCATCCCATTGCTAACACCACGACACAGGGCTTTACGCCTCAACTGAGTGAAAGTACATTGGCACTGGAGCTTGGATGGTTGGAGATGTGTCTCTTGGTTCGATGAGTTATTTCGAGCGGACGGGAGGGTGCGTATCTGGCAGAAACCGCACGAAGCTCTGCGCCCGTCATGTCAACAAGGAACTGTTCAGGCAGGTGGACGGTCGGTAATGGTCTGGTGCGTGTTCAACTGGCACACGTTGGGACCTCAAGTACTTCTAGACGAATCTCTGAACGATCCAGGTTTGTGTCCATCCTTGCAGACCATCTGCATCCCTTCATGGTCATCGTGCACCACAGCGCGCCTCCCCACAGAGCCGTGGTGACTAGCACATGGTTAGAAAAAGCATTCCTTAGATTTTACCACCATGGAATGGCCTCCACGTTCATCAGTCATGAATCCTGTGGAGCATCTTTGGGATGCTGTGGAAAAGTCCGTTCGAGCTTTGGATCCTCCACAGAGGAATGAATGCGACGGAATTATGGAAATACCTGTGGAACGCTTTCGTGACCTAGTTGGACTCAATGCCTCGTCGTGTGACTGCCCTTATGCGGCCGTAAGGTGGGCCTACTCGTTACTATGTAGGTATCCCATGATTTCTGTCCACTCGTGCGTGTGTGTGTGTGTGTGTGTGTGTGTGTGTGTTGATATATCTAAATGTACTATTATGTAGTTTCCATAAGCAGTCCATGTCTATCTATACAGCTAATGGGAGGCGAAGTTAGGAAAGTAGTTAGGATAGCAATAGACACTCCTGCTCCCGTATTGCACTAATAGCTCAAAGTGTTGAAGAATTTTAGGGGGAGGACAGTGAAAA
The DNA here is from genome assembly GCF_048544385.1 of Mastigoproctus giganteus. Classification (NCBI taxonomy): domain Eukaryota; kingdom Metazoa; phylum Arthropoda; class Arachnida; order Uropygi; family Thelyphonidae; genus Mastigoproctus; species Mastigoproctus giganteus. The sequence continues at coordinate 117,255,436 of NC_143575.1, read as the reverse complement.
GAATATGATTGAAGAAAATACAGTAGGTTCACAAGAAAATGCAATACCGAACAATAATTTGGCACTGTGAAATATGCTTAAATATGTGCTTTGTACATATGAACGTGCACATACCTTGGTGCACTGTCTGCCTCACAACTATGTACCTACTCATATCTATTGAATGGCTAATGCTACTTTTTTAATTGTTATGTAATATTTTATACTGCACAAATTTTTACACTGTACATATTTTTATATTACCCTATATCATTGTCAAGCCCCTGGCCTCCTGGCTGTGGCGGGCACATTATTGTATCTTTACTGTACAATAAAGATTTTCTTCTAGGTGCTCAGGTAATCCGGGGGCGCAATTTCTCGTCCGTATTCGTAACGGCCCTGGATTGGGTAGGTTTTTGCAATTTGGAAGGAGATGCGTTAGTATCTCTGTATATCCGAAATGTTATGTTAATGTCTACACTAATGCTCATATTAACCATAAAGCTATTAACTATTATAATTAGAAATATATCAACCAATTAACATTAAGATCTCAATATTAAAAATAAAATTATTTTAAAAATTATTTATAAGTTTTACAAATTATTTAAGAATTAAAATTTAGAAGGTAATTGGCAGATATATGTGAAACGGTATCTCTTCAGGATGCCACATTGTTTCACTATTTCAGTAAATTATACTGAAATAGTCCATATATGCCACCATTAACGTTTCAATAGTTTCCTGTACATATAATTTTGTGTTGGGGCCGAAAATTTTTAAAAAGAAAGGAATTTATCTAATGTTCAGGGAACTGTGGCATCTACGTTAAGTTATCGATACTTTTAAGCTGTTGATTGCTGCTATTTGGAAATTAAAAAATATATATATATTATATGAAGTCGCTGTTAGGACTTACCGACCCGCACGTGGCAGCCAGAACCAAAAAGTGAGAACAATTGCTTGAGTTTGCCGCCCTAGTCGTGGGCATAGATCGCGACCTCTTACGGTCCAAGACATACCAATGTGATGAAGGCAAACTAATTGTAATGCTCGCAAAAAAAAAAAAAAAAAAAAACGCTAACGTGGCTAAAATAATACTAAGATGAAACTAAATTATACTAAGATATGCCAATCATACAGCTGCCCTCCGGGAGGGTATTCTCTTTACACGCTACAGGGAGTGAACAGCCCATGTAGGCAGTAATTAAATTTATTTACAAAAATATTACAAAGATATATACAAACTATATACAAAATGGTTCTGTCGATGTTTGCTATACTTCCTCTATTTTATAATTTTCTATTACCTTCTTAAGTATTTATCGATGAATCTGTCTGGAATTTTATTCTAGTAAGCTTGTCTTTTCAAGTTCCAAGTGCTTCAAATTTAAGTTTACTGTTATTGCAGATTCTTATTATTCTTATTGCTTGTGAAGTTATTATGTTTCTTTTTATTTTAATTGGTATGTTTGAACTCCAATGGCTAAGGTGCATTATTTTGAAATTGTACTCTTCTCTTTTATTGTAAATTCCTATTTCTATTTGGTTATTCGTCTTGATATTTATATTTAGGTCTAGAAACGTTACCTTTGTGTTGTCTGTGTTCGTTTTAGGTTATGGGATAGATATCCTTTTTTGACCTCTTCTAAATTGCTGTCAAAGGAAATCATGTCGTCGATGTATCTGTATGTTTTAATTTGGTTTTTATTCTTTTTGTTGTATTCCTTTTCGTAATGATGTAGGAAAAGGTTTGCTGCCTGTTGTACTGAGAATTTGGATCCCATTGGGACGCCTATCACTTGTTTATATATGTATTTGCCATCGTATTTGTAGTTGTTGAATAGGCAGAAATCTGTATATACTGCCCATTGGCTATCATTTATTATTAATTTTTCTTCATGATCGCTAAAGCATGTGTCCACTACTGTTTTCATTTTATCTAACGATATGGCTGTGAATAGGTTGGAGAAGTCATGTGTTTCTATTTTGGTTGTATTATGATGTTCTTTGATATATTGTATCACTTAGGAGTTACTATTTATTATCCAAGTTTCTTCTATGTTCATGTATATTTGTTTTAGTACTTTTTCGAACTTTTTTTGGCTATGACATTGGTGTTGCAATTTCTTCCGCTGGTAATAAATCTGAAACTAACTGGTGTTTTATGGAATTGGGTATCATATATAGGAACGGTAAATTAGCATTGTTTATTCTTGCTTTTAATTTTTTGTGTAATACTAGTATCTTGTTAACAGTACTTCCCATGTTCTTACTGATTTTCTTTATGTGTTGCTTTTAGTAATTTCATCTTTCAGTGTCTCAGCATAGAATTTTTTACATATAATGGCAAAGTTATTGGTGGCTTTTTCTACGCTCGAGCGTTTTGATTGATTTGTGTCGTCGAGGGGGAGGTTCTTAGCTGAGGTAGGGTGTTTTCCCCCATCCAGCTGTTTTAAAATCAGTGAACGAGTTCGTGATTTACAAACATCGTCAAGTGCGGAAAAAAACACCCCTAGGCTAGGCGCCCCGGTAAAAATGGATTGATTGTACAGTCGAATTTTGTGATTCGGTGAAGGCGAGAGCGTTTTCTTTCTGATTGATTTGTGTCGTCGAGGGGGGTGGTCTTAGGTAGGGTATTTTACCCCAATCCAGCTGTTTTAAAATCAGTAAACGAGTTTTACTGATTTAAAAATGATTTAAAAACATCGTCAAGTGGGGAGAAACACTCTAGGCGCTAAGCGGTATATTTTTACCGGAGATATTTTTTCCGGGATTCGCTGTAACATAGGCAAACAATCAGCTTACCGTTAGAAGTAAGAACGTTCCAACTTTCAAATAAACGCATGTCTATAAGTAGTTGAATACTACCTGCTATGGTGCAAAAACACTCAACCCTAACTACAATGCAACTCGTTAATCACTAAGAAAAATCAAATAACTCTTCTTAAAATCACATTTTAACATAAAATCCAGGAGCACACAGTAGCCGCGTTAAGCATAGACAGTGGCCAGTAGCGCCATCTAATTGATTCTTATGTACATAATATACATGGCTCTAAATCAGTAAATTATGGTAACTATATATTGGAGCAATGGGTTCAGGAAATAATTTTTTGAAATTAATTATATTTATCGCCTTCCTGAAGTGGTACTTCAGGTAAGAGATAGGGAAATTATTATTTATCAACTTATTGTAGAATGCTATTGTTTGCTGTACAGGTTGTATTTTTACTGCAGTTAGAAGCAATCCTCAGGCATTGGGATAAGATGATATTGGCATGCACTGATTTCGATATATTAGATCTCCGGTTTGTAAGGCAGATTACAATTGAAATTAAAAGCGTCTAGGTGCTGCCGTATATATGACACGCAAAACATTTTGGACTTTTACTAAAGTAAACTAGTAAATAGTAATAGAGGCAAGTGATTCAAGAAAGCAAGCGTATGAGCTTATGCAGCATCAACCAAAAAAAAAAAAAAAAAAAAATTCACACAACCATTCCCTCTAAAAGTTTGTGCAGGTCCTCCTTGAATTTATTTAAGTCATCAACTTTCACAACGACATATGGAAGTTTGTTCCAGCAAATACCCACCCGCTGGCTAAAGGCAAATTTCTGCACATCTATTCTACAACTGTCTTTCCTCAATTTGATTTTATGCCCCCTTAGGTTCGTAATCTGAGCAAGTGGAAGAATCCCATCAGAATTCAGCGTGCTCAACCCATTCAAAGCCTTATACACCTCAATCAGATCACCTCGCAGGTGCCTAGTCTTCAGCCGCTGCAATTTGCAGAACTTAAGCCTCTCTTGGTAAGAGGATCCCCTTCATTCCCCTCACCAATCTTGTTGCCCTTCTCTGTACACGCTCAAGCAAATCTACACCGTTCCTAAAATGAGGCCTCCAGACCTGTGCGCAGTACTCAAGCCGTGGCCTGACCATTGCATACTGCCTTATAAAAAGGGATAATCACCTCCTTTTCCCTGCTAGCAAAGTTCCTGTATATCATTGAAAAAATCCCATGAGCTACTCTTGCAGTCTGTCTGCATTGCTCAGAAAAATTCATATCTGACCTGCACTCCCAGGTCTTTTCCATTTCCTACCACCCTAAGTATAATACCACACAGTTGGTACGTTCCTCTGGGGTTACTTCTACCCATATGCAGTACTTTGCATTTGTCAATGTTAAACTTTAGTTGCCACTTCTCAGCCCATCTGCCCAAATTTTATAGATCCTGTTGCAGTAGTACACTGCAATTAATGCCATTAACAGCCCTGCCAACCTTTGTATCATCTGCAAACTTCGACACTAAGCCTGATATACCTTCATCAATATCATTGATAAAGACACAAAACAACAGTGGGCCCAACACTGAACCCTGTGGGACTCCACTAATAACATTAGTCCACGAAGAGCAGCGTCCATTGATTTACCACCCTCTGTCTTTTCCCACTGAACCACCCTTTTATTCATTGTAGCAACTTACCCTTAATACCATTCTGATCCAATTTGTACAGTAGTCTTCCTTGCGCAACAGTGTCAAAAGCTTTCCTAAAATCCAAGTATATGTTATCAATTATTTTTTGATATCATATACTTGGAACTATGTGTTCCTTTTGTAAACACATAGTATCCAATCAAATTTGTGAGACAAGATTTTCTCTTAACAGACCCATGCTGTGTCTGAATTATTGTTGCATTCTTGTCTAGATAATCCTGCAATGAATCTTTAACCAGTGATTCCATTATTTTACCCGGAACAGAAATAAAACTAACAGGGCTGTAATTACTCATGTCACCCTACGATCCCCTTTTGTGAATTGGGGATACATTTGCACATCTGCAGTCCGTGAAGACTTCCCCTGAGTCCAAGGATGCTCTCATAATTATGGCTAAGGGTTTGTGTAGTTCCTTTGCAGCCTCCTTTAATATAACTGGATAGATCCCATCCACTCCAGGTGCCTTTCTTATGTTTAATTTCAATTTCTCCTCCACTTTGCTCCGAGTTATTACAAAATCACTAAGCACTCTGTTACAGTTTGATAAACGTCTGGCATTTTTCTTCCCTAATAACTCCTCATGTGTGAATGTAGATGCAAAATACTCATTCAGTTTGTTTGAAATCTGAGCAGGATCAACAGTCGAACCATCGATATGAAGTGGAAAAATATGATTCATCCCCTTTCTTTTGAAGTTTATTTTAGTAAAGATATCCTTGCTGCTTTTCTTAGCATCCTTTGCCAAAGATGTCTCGTAATCTGCCTTCGCTTCCCTAATCTCCTTTGTGATTTGATTACAGTTGTTGTTATTTGGTTTTAGGAGCATTAGTAACTAAGGCCATATTGCTCCTGGAATATGCGGTGGTCATTCCCTGACCTTTACACATCCTCCATATTTGGTGGTGACGGGCTCGAACCCTGGTCTAATCAAGAAGCGTGTGCTACATACTGCTGCTCCTTCCGACCTGGCTACGGAGGCGCCTTTTGATTACAGACTAGCTTATATCTGTCATAGGCTTCTGTGTCCCCTGATAATTTATTTGCATCCCATTCATTTTTCTTCTCTGCCACGAGTCTCATTAGTTCAACCGACATCCATTTGGGCCTAAACCTTTAACAATATTTCTTAATAGGTATGAAAAATCTAGTAGCTTCCACGATTAATTCCTTGAATACTTCCCACTTAGAATTTGCTGTTGGTAACATCATCAGTTGGTGTCCCTGTACAGAATTTAAAAACTGTCTGAGACCACTGTAGTCACCTTTACGGAAGCAAAAACCGTTTCCTTTACCCCTGATAGTAATTATATCTTTAAGTAAATCCCACATCAGTACACTCTCATCATTTCCACCTAGTGGTTACTTTATCTGCAAATTCTTAATACACGAAAGATCACTGCTGATAACCAGATCTGGTTGCCTTTCGAACATGCTGCTGCAGAAAACAATCATCCCGTAAATCCACAAAATGTTGCTAGTGTGCGAGTGACCAAACCACAAGTTCCAGTTAATATCTGGGAAGTTAAAATCCTCTCCATTCTGATTTACTAGCCCACTCTATTTCTCTGTATTGTTCGTTGTACTCATTCTTAGTTACCCTAACACATCCCATGTATTAATTTGTTTCATGATGACTGCCATCAGTCCCTGAATCCCCAACACCCCTCGCCCCAGGCCGCTGCTCATTCTAATAGAAGTAGTGCAAGAATCACCTTCATCTCTGCATGCGGCTACTTTTATCCTTTTAGTCTGTGAATCTCTCCAAGCTAGCAGTTTTCCGATCCACCTGACGCTGCCTCGATAGCATCAGCAAACATTCTTGCATCCTTTCTATTTAAGTGTATCCCATCCCTGTATAAGCAGTCTTTCCTGTGAACACGCACAGATCACTATAATTCAGTAAATCCTAGGACTTCCGAATAATATCAGGAAAAAGTACTAGATATCACTCTTAAGTTAGCCAGGTGGGAAGGAGCAGCAGTGCGTAGCACACGCTTCTTGATTAGACCGGGGTTCGAGCCCGTCACCACCAAATACGGAGGATGCGGAAAGGTTCAGAGAATGACCACCGCATATCCCGGAGCAATATGGCCTTAATTGCTAATGCTCCTAAAAACAAAGAAACAAACACTTAAGCTGCAAATCTTAGAATTTAGAAGTTCGTTTTAGAAAAAGTAAGCGATGGTCGGAGTCACTGAAGTTTTTTTGATGCTACAAAAAACAAAGCGTGCCATGGAGGCGTTAAGCGGTAGCTTTATGACGCTGTCTTTGGTTGCAGTTTGAAAACAGGCCTTGCTAATTCATGCAAGTTTAATACCGTCTAATGTAGTACCCGACTTAACCAGTAAGTAATATCTAAAAACACTGATCTACAAAGCCACCTTTAATAATGGCATTTACGAATTTTTTCCATTCTCTGACTGAATCCTGTATATCAGGAGCTCCAAATATAGTGAATATGTTATCCAGACAATCCAATGGGGGATGCGAGATATGTCCTTGTTTAAAAATCGAAAAAGTAAGTGAACCGAGAATTGTCACTGCTTACCTTTTTCAATTTATCTGATTTTTAAACAAGGGCAGAGGGGAAGATTTGTTGGTAACAGTGCGAAAACGGAAGCCGCGATATAATTTACCTAGTTCACGCATTTTCAGATTTTTAAGCAGTTTTTATTTTAATTATTTTCATTTTTATGCACAGGGGAGGCTATAACACCTCCCCGATGGTTGTCTGGATAACATACTTGCTGTGTTTGGAATATATGCCCCACCATCTTTTTTTTTTTTTTTTTCTGAATCGATTAAAAATTAAACTGAAAATTATCAACAATCCTCTCCTATGCCCTTGTATAAAAATCGGAAAAGTGATAATCAGATAGTGCAAATACGGAACCAATGATCACCTTCTGGTTTATTCATTTTTTAGATTTTCAAGCAAGGGCATATTTGTTATCCCCGCAAAATTGGCTGTGTATCTTATTCACTACTTGTCCACTTGTGTTGATAAGAGTGCTCCTAATGTATTGGCTTATAAGTCATAACTCATAAGTAAAAACATGAACACTTCTATCTACACAAGTGGACGCATCCCATACATCTAGGGGTGACGTCACCGATCGGCACAGCATACATACTGACGGCACGGTACGCCTGTCAGTTCGTCAGTATGGGGAAAAGGAAAAATCTGAAAGTTTTATCCGGGAATGATTTGCGGTGTTAGGAAGGCAATGATCTAGCATCTTGAACGCCGTGTTGAAGGTGTTAGGGAATGATCCGAATTAGGACAAACAACCACGCAACGTGGCCGGGACTGGGGACTACCACTGGGTGACACTCGAGGTGAATGGCACATGCTGTTCTGGACAATAGACGGATCAAGATCCCTCAAATAATGGCAGACTAAAACAAGAGCAGAAAGAGAAACACTTTTGCCGAGCAAATCATCCAGCGGACGCTTTTATGGATAGAACTACTGAGTAGGTGACCTGTTCATGTTCCCATGCTGACCAACCGTCCGCGACATCTCTTGCAAGGGAGCATCGTTCCTGGACATTGAACGACTTTGAAAGAGCCACCTGGCCTAATGAATCAAGGCTACAGCTGCAACTAGACTGAACGGTTGGGCAAAAATAGGTCGGTGGTGACGGTATCATGGTTTCTGAGATATTTTAATGAAAGTCATTGGGTACTCTCATCCCCATCGAATATACCCTTACCATTACCGCCAGATCCTACACAAGCATTTTTTTTTTTTTTTTGAAACAATGTTTTGCTCTACATGGTGATTGTGCATCCAGATGGCAATGGACCATTTCTGCATGACAACGCCCCGTGTAATAAGGCCTGTATTGTTCAAAAATGGTTCGAGGGTCATGTCCAAGCATTTCGTGTACTCCTCTGGCCGACATCAATCCCACCAAACATTTGTAGGATGCAGTGGAACGCAACATTCGTCAACTTATATCAACGCGTCAGTCCACGCCAGTGCCTCGTCCGTTGCTGGATGCCTTACTATCCAGGACACTGAAGACACCTTCCTCTGTCTTGTACAATTGATGCCACATCGGGTGCAAATGGTGATCACGCCGATAGACGAGCAACACACTGTTTGATACGCTGTTATAATGCGAGGGAATGTATATTCAGAGCTCAGGAGTGTATACACATTCAGAGCGCCTAATATGCAGTACTTCAGTCATATATTGAAAAAGAACTCACAAATAAATTGAAATACGTTTGTATTTCGGCCTTTTATCAACGCGAACTTTGAAATACGGCCATTTGCCGGATTTCGAGATTTGTACCGTAACATAATTATTTTTTAAATTTCCAAACAACAAAGGCTCTTTTTCTAAAGTTGCATTTTCCAAATATGCTCTAATTTCCGAATTAGAGCATATTCGGAAAATGAATCGTTTCCTTTTTGTATGTAATTTTTGTAATTATACAAAACGAATCGCTATTTGTAGCTTTCCGCAGAAGCAGGTTACACATAAAGTATATGCAGAAGGAAACAAGAATAAATGTTTCTGGACTTTGAAATAATGTAAAGGTAATAAAATAACTAATACCATCATAAGGTAATTTCTATGTAAACCAGTCGGCAGGCTAACTTTGTGTACCGTTCCTATTAAGGTTATAATTCATACTGAATAAATTAAATTTAAATAAACGGAATATTAGTTATCGGTACTCAAAAGACTAAGGGCTGAAGCTCAAGCGAACGGTATCCCCTTGAGATTGCCTTTATTCGCTTTACTTCGTTTCAGTAGGCTGTTGGAACGGCTGTACTTCTCAAGATAATAAATATTTTAGTTTTCCTCAGATACGAAGCTGCAGCCTCATTAAGGAATAAGGAAGAACGGGACGGCTCATTAATTTTGAATTAATGCGATGGAATACAGAACATACTTCATCTTAGGCATATTTCACGGAAAAATGTTATAGCATGAAATTTTCAGATAACACGTTGGCATTCTCTATGGAATTGCCTGCAACACTTGTGTGAAAAAAATCGGTGAATAGCTATTAAACGGAAGAAACATAACATACTTCTTGAAAGGGTAAATCAGGAACTTACGGTTGACTAAGAGAAAGTGAAATTAAAATACGAAGCAAAAATTCTATTAAAACATATCCATAAAAAAGAAAAATATTTGTGGAATATTTTTCATATTTATAAAACAAGTAAAATTTAGGAGACTGTATTGTAGCATAGCCATTATGATTCGCAGTTGATACGTGCAATATACTAAGGTCGCTTCAAGCTTAATATATATAAAAAGGAACTTAAAGAACAATATGCAAAAGGAAAGGTAAAGACGAGGACAAAAACTGTGACATAATCGGCGATTCGCAGTTAGACACAATGAGAACTACGGAACTCTGCAGTTCATTAATGAATGATCAACTTTCGGAGTTCATGGCATCAAAAAGGTACTCGACGGCCACAAATCAGCGAATGCTTTCATTTTAAAATGAATTTGATAGTATGAACCAGAGCTATAGTGCTCAATATGTTCTACGTTGATATCAAAATTTGTAAAAGAATAAGAGAAGTTTTCCTCAATATGATAGTTAGAACATTTCCGTATGATACTCTCCAGAAATTAAAACGAAAACAATTAAAAATCGAAAATCTCGCGTTACAGTAAGAAATACTTAAAAATCAATTTAATGCAATTAAAAATTAAGTAAAAAATTAATTTAGCAAAAAACTGCAAAACGATTTTCCTTCCTGAAGCTGACAATGCTTTACGACCATATGTCGTGATCACAGGAATGAAAATTACCGAATAGGGGTGAGCATGGAACTTAGCTGTAGCGAACCCATTAAATGTTGCTGGAACCAATCAGAGAGACGACGGAAATGTTAATGGCATGCCAGAACAACCTTTTCTTTAAAGTATATCAAGCCAAACGTCATCCTCAAAGAACTTCGAGAATACAAATGGCAAGAACTAAACACGAAGCCGGCAGAGGAAGCTCTCCGGCTACTGGCACTAAAGCTCGCAAAAATTGCTATGGAGGAGCTTCAAGGGTCATAACGATAACCAGGAAATACAAAAACTGGTTTAATCTACAAATAAAATGTCTTTCTTAAAAAGCAAAGATTTTACAGGAAGTGGCTGAAGACAGGACATCCTAATGACTACATTCTGTACAAAAGAGTGCTCACTTCATAAAGCTGAAAAGACAAGCACATTACGCAACTGTATTATATGTTCAAGCAGGGAAAACGGATCGTTGGTGATAACAGAAAAAAAAAGGTCTCATGACTGCCGAGGTCTTTACCGAATGGTCCAAGAAGACATTTGGACAACTTCGCGCGTCCAACCAATTAGCAACCGAAGAAAATAGGAAGAGAATAACTGACCTTCACCGAACCGTAGTAAAAGAAGAATCCATCTCAAACTTACTCAGAAAGACACCTCTAACAATCATCACAATTACCAAAGAAAGCCTCATGAAAGCCATAAATGATCTTCCTAATAAAGCAACTGTTGGTCTTGATAACTTCCCTCTTTTCATGACGAAAATCAGCAGCCCTTACATTATTGAGGTGTTGCATCACACCTTCAATGAAATCGTTCAAAGAGGTACTCTCCCCTGTATATGGAACAGCTACATAGTCAGGCTTACTCCCAAAATAAAGAAGCCAAAGACTATAGACCCATAGCCATAAGTTGCACCATCTTGAAAACTTTTGAGAAGACCCTTCTCTCAGCCCTCACCCAACACTGCTTCGAGCATCGTACTCTCTACCTACACTCCGTCTTATCTGGAAGATCAACTGTCACAAATCTCCTTGAGACCCTTTTACGGATGTAGAAAGCTCTCAACAATAAGGAACAGCACGATATTATCTTCTTCGACATATCCGCAGCTTTTGACAATATCTCAATAACGGCTCTGGAACAAATTTCATCTTTCTACTTCAAAATACAAGACAATATCCTGAAGATTTTATGTAACATTCTGAAGAAAAGATGCCTCGTAATAATCTGTAATGACTATTTTCTTGACCATTACTCCATTTCGTAGGGAGTGCCACAGGGAATCGTTCTCTCCTCACTTATTTGCTGCAGCTCTGGAACCATTTTTTGCATCCCATAAAGACAACTTTATTACATATGCTGATGACCCGAAATTCTTCGTCAAATCTAAAGATAGACAACAAGTTAAGCAAACAAATCAACAAGCCAATAACACAATAAAAGAATTGGAGCATTACCTCGACTGTACTGGACTACATTTAAACCCAAACAAATCTGCCCAGATGACAATTACAAAGAAAAGGAGCAGGAACAATATCTCTATCCTGGTAAGTGGATGCGAAGTTCTAAAGGTTAAATCGCACGTAGACCTTAGCCTAAAATGGGATGAGGAACTAACATTCTCCGAGCATTTTGATTGGCATTAGAAACCCAGATCTTGTTAAAAAGTATATCTTGAAATGTATACTTTCCATTCCACGGTATGCTTCACAGATTTGGTTCTCTGCCCTGAAAGCTTTCCTTAGTATTAAATACTGGCTCTTGAGATGGCTGAGCAGGATCTCGAATCACCCATTTACTATCTCTAGAGCTATTCTACTTTCCAATCTCAGTATTCTTCCCTGGAAACAGGCAATTAACACAAGAAACATTTTCACATTAGCGAGAAGCCACCAAGAATGCTGAAAGAATACATCCTCTTCAAAGCAACTTAAAAAACCTGGACAGCCTAAGCCGCTTTTTTTCCAGCAAACACAATAGAACTCCCTTCAATCAACTAAGAATTGAACCGGAAAAGCTCTGTAACCAAAAAACCTACAGATTGAAAGTCTTTGCCGACTCCAATCGTCTTGTGAAACTAGTGCACAGCCACTCGGCTCAAAGACTGCATTTAATTTTAATCCCTTTTAACTATATATTCTCAGTATTCTAGATGTCAACCTAAGATGCCAAAATTTTAGATATTCTATTATAAAATCATAATTACTCATGTATTTCAAAATTCTGTATTTAACATTTCAGGGTGAACGTCCCATGGACTTTGTAACCTTTTGCTCGTGGGGTCCGCTTCACACTTTAGAATGTAACTCATACCATTCTAGCCAATGGCTGTCCCAGGGGTGTCTCCTCAACAGAGAAATAAACTGATAATAATAATAAAATAGGGATTATTTGTCTTAGCGCATGCGCGTAAAAGACCATGAATCGGAGATTAGATATGGAAACCAAACATTAACAGAACTCTCATGTAATTTAATTTCGACGGTTTCTGCAATTAAATCTCGTATAATTACGTTGGACACTAAGTATTTTGGCCTCGTTAAATAAAAAAATATGTTTATTTTTTTTTTTTTATTTAACGAGACCGCGAACTGAGGCCGCGTGTTGATTAACACGAAAATTCAAGAAAACCGCGTAGAACCCTGATAAGACGAATCACAATCACATCACCGCAAGAAATATGTACTAGGTCATTTATTTGTGTTGCGAACGAGGAAAGGGCTGAGCAATTGTTCAGTATATTTTATTTCCGTATTGGCCTGGCTACAATTTTAAATTTTGTATCTTTAAAGAATCTGTTAAGTTGTTTGTGCCACTGTTCAACATGTTGGACAGAAATAAACTATTTTTTGATATTACTATTGTTCGTTGGTGTATTTTTTATATTCTATCCTTAGCTTGTACCCTAATTCTGCCTATTGTAGCAAGTGGATAAACTGTTTAAGAATCTGCTGGTTAATATTTGTATTTCTGACTTCCGTCGTTGAATATTTATAAGCATTGAGAAACTGATTAAAGATAATCGATCTTTAGTAGGTGAAGGGGTGATACCTGTTATAATGCAGCAGCATACCGGGGTTTGTAGGTTTACGATAGATATTAAATTGCATTTTATTCGCTTCCCGAGTAAGCATGCAATTTAGAAAATATTATGACTTTGTATCCATATTCTCCCTCTCCAATGAAAATTTGAGTCTAGAATGAATATTATTAAACGAATGTAAAATGTATTGGATAGTGCTACTATCGGTAATAATTAGAACATCGTCTAAATACATCCCATAGTATTACGGGGTAGAAAAGGCGTCAAATGTATACGTTCAATCGTTGAGAGATAGATCTCCGATATTAGGCCGCTCACACTTAATCCCATTGGAAAACCAAAAATTTGTTTGTATACTTTGTCTCGAAAGGTGTTGATAGTGGGCGCCTCCGTAGCCAGGTGGGAAGGAGCAGCAGTGCGTAGCACATGCTTCTTGATTAGACCGGGGTTCGAGCCCGTCACCACCAAATACGGAGTATGCGGAAAGGTCAAGGAATGACCACCGCATATCCCGGAGCAATATGGCCTTAGTTGCTAATGCTCCTAAAAACCAAATAACGAACAAATAACGGTGTTGATAGTTGGCTTCAACTAAGATTTTAATTAAGTTAAAAATTTCCTTAATAGGAAGCTTCGTATAATTAATCGGTATCGAGTTATTATTTAACATATCCCAAAGGATATCTAATGTGTATTCAACGTTTACATTCGTATATAACGAGGTAACATCTAGTGAGAATAAATTATCATTACCGCCAAGTCTTGAAAAGTCGAATCGAAAAGTGCAGGAATATTGTATGTTCTGGCCATCAATTATTTTAACTGAGCTATAGTAATGTAGTCATTTTTTACGGTCCTTAAGATTATTAAATAATTTATCGTAGTTCTTAATCCCAAACTGTATCGCCTGTCTAAAGGGTTTTATAATGCTATATACATGGGTGGCCAAGGATGAAAATGCCAAGTTTCTGCAGGAAACAATAGGCCGAATAGGAAATCCGGTCTTATGTAATTTTACTTGACCGAAAAGTGCAGGAATATTGTATGTTCTGGCCATAAATTCCTTTAACTGAGCCATAGTAATGTAATCATTTTTGCAATACGTGGTTAACATTTTATTGTATTGATTGAGCAAATTGGTAGATAGTGCCGGTTCTACTTCAAGATAAGTGGAGTTATCTGGTACAACTGACTCTAACTTATTAAACTAATCTGGTTTATTGAGTATTACCACTGCATCTCTTTTATCAGCTTTCTGAATAATAATGTCTTTATTTTTCTGAAGTTCACGTAAAGCTGAACTGTCATGTGTATTCAATTTAGGAAGTCCCGTTTCTTTTATGTTATTCACCACTTGGCGAATAAATAAATCTTTTTTGTGGAATACTACGAAGTCCAAACTCAATATCAATTACACACTGTTTTTTAGGTAGTTTTCGAGGTGGTAAATTATAATTTAATCCTTTGGATAAAAGTGAAATCTGGTCCTGAGATAGCGTATACGAGCAAAGATTTGAAACCTGTTGATATGTCGGTTCGTTGAATGTTGGGCGAGGCGGGGTGTTCGCAAACTAGCTGAAGTATTCTGTGGTAGGCCGTTGTGCACTTGCGGGGGAGGGGGGGCGTCATACAACTCGTATGCATTTGGTCGCAAGCTGGCGACAATGTGTTAGAACACGTATGAACGTCTCTTAACCCTCCCGATAATGTATTCAATTTGTTAACGTGTCTGTTTTTTATTTCTGCAGCCTGTGCTTCACGTCGCAAATCTATGGAGGTATTCAGTACAAATCAATAGTTAGGATGCAGATAATTTTTTAATTTGTCTCGAAGTTTCCATATTTGGGATATGTTAACCACGTATCGAAAAAACCGACTACATTACAATGGCTCAGTTAAAGGAATTGAAGGCCAAAACATACAATATTCCTGCACTTTTCGGTCAGGTAAAATTACATAAGACCGGATTTCCTATTCCTGCAGAAACTTGGCATTTTCATCCTTGGCCACCCATGTATATAGCATTATAAAAGGACAGGCGATACAGTTTGGGATTAAGAACTACGATACATTATTTAATAACCTTAAGGACTGTAGACTTGGCGGTAATGATAATTTATTCTCACTAGATGTTACCTCGTTATATACGAATGTAAATGTTGAATGCATATTAGATATTTTTTGGGATATGTTAAATAATAACTCGACACCGATTAATTATACGAAGCTTCCTATTAAGAAAATTTTTCACTTAATTAAACTTTTAGTTGAAGCCAACTATCAACACCTTTCGAGACAAAGTATACAAACAAATTTTTGGTTTGCCAATGGGATTAAGCCTGAGCGGCTTAGTATTGGTAATCTATCTCTGAACGTATACATTTGACGCCTTTTCTATCCCGTATCTACTGCGGGAGGTATTGACGATGTTCTAATTATTACCGATAGTAGCAGTATCTAAGACATTTTACATTCTTTTAAAATAATATTCATTCTAGACTCAAATTCCCACTGAAGAGGGAGAATACGGATACTAAGTCGTGAAATTTTCTAAATTTCACACTTACTCGGGACGCGAATAAAATCCAATTTAACCTCTATCGTAAATCTAAAAACACCGGTATGCTTCTGCATTATTATAGAGCTATCACCCGTTCACCTACAAAAGATCGATTATCTTTGATCAATTTCTCAATGCTTATAAATATTAACGAACGACGGAAGCTGCTTTGGACTAAGAAATACAAATATTAACCAGCAGATTCTTAAACAGGTTTTACCCGCTTGCTACAATAGAGAGAATTAGGGTACAAGCTAAGGATAAAATACAAAAAAAAAAAAAAACACACCAACAAAAATAGTAAGGTAAAAACATACTTTATTTCTGTCCCATGTGTTGAACAGTGGCACAAACAACTTAGCAGATTCTTTATAGATACCGAATTTAAAATTGTAGCCAGGCCAATGCGGAAATTACACACTATACTGAACAATAACTCAGTCCTTTTCTCGTTCGCAACATAAATAAATACCTTAGTGTACGTTTCTTGCGGTGATTGTGACTCGTCTTATCAGGGTTCTACGCGATTTCCTCTGAATTTTCGTGTTAATCAACACGCAGCCTCAGTTCGTGTTCTCGTTGAGCAGCGTCAGAATTAGCCTTTCGTGCCGTTAATGAAAAATAAACTTTGTTATTAAACCAAAATACTTATTGCCCAACGTAATTATATGAGGGTATTAATTGCAGAAACCGTCGAAATTAAATTACATGAGAATTCTGTTAATGTTTTGCCGGCCATATCTAATCTCCAATTCGTGGTCTTTTACGCCCATGCGCGAAGACAAATAATCCCTATTTAAGTTCCATGCTCACTCCTATTCGGTAATTTTCATTTCTGTGATCACGACATTCGTTCGAAAAGCATTGTCAGCTTCAGGAAGAAAAATCGTTTTGCAGTTTTTTCGTTAAATTAATTTTTTACTTAATTTTTAATCGCGTTAAATTTATCTTTAATTGTGTTCATTTGATTTTTAATTATTTCTTACTGTAATGTAAGATTTTTGATTTATTTTTTAATTGTTTTTGTTTTCATTTCTGGAGAGTAACATACGCGTATCTTCTACGTATCATATTGAGGTAAATTTCTCTTACTCTTTTAAAATAAAGTGTATCTCTCAGTCGAATACGAATGTATGAAAACGTATTAACAATAAAAAGATCGAAAACCTAAAATATCAAAATTACCTGTTTGTGTTAATGATGAGATTAATTATTTAATTTTTGATGTCGCACCTGTTGTTTCAACTGCTTACTTTATTATTATTATTTATTCTTTTTTTTTTATGAAAACCCCAAACACGAAAGGTATCAAAACCTATAGCACTTAGTACCGTGCATGGGTTGAAGGAGAAGTATGGGGGGAGGGGGATGCCGGAAACTTTGCTCTAGAGACTAAACATGGGTTTCACCACTTCAAGCCTCCAATAAGCAAAGTGGTGGTATTTCACCGGTTGATTTTCAAGTAAAGGAAAAAGAATCTACCCTTAAACAGCAAATATTTGTTATGAGGATGAACATAGCAATAACAGATTAACAATATAGACATTAATATAAAGGATACAGCTCAAATTTATTACCGCAAGTTAAAACAATATTCAGGATAAATGTTCTAAATAAATTCAGAATTTCTCGAAGCACAGTGCAAGAGAGCAGGAAAGTTGTAGAAGGCTCTCCGGAACAGGGGAGGAGTGCGGTTTGTCCACAGACACAGAAGTCTGTGGAGAGCGCAGTTGACTTGAAATGACTGAGCGAGCTGATTTGGTTGAAGGCAGGTTGGATCCAAGATGTTTGATGATTACTTGCTCTTCCGTTATCGTTGGGTAGAATGATGAACCTATCGATAATAGGAGCATCAAGTCTACCAGAAATAAGCTTGGAGAGGGTCATTATATTGCGAGTAGTGATTATTTGTTTCCAAGAGGTCATTCCATGCAGTGAGTGCAGTATAGCCCTAGAGATAGTAAGGCCCTGAAGACCTATTGAGGGATCGCAGCAGCCAGTACTCAAACCCCAAGAATTGCTGCAGGTAGATTGGAGGAGAAGAGGATTATAGTACTTATACTTTTATATATTTAAATTTAACATCCTGATTAACGCTAGAATCGCCACTGCTGCCAATTTGACTTCCTATTTTAAATGTAGCCCTTTTAACTACAGAAGCGCGAGTCCATGAAATTTCTTAACTCTCCCTTAAATTACAGCATGCATGAATGCAAATAATTTTGCATACACTTTTCTTTTAAATTTTAGGTCTATATCTAAAACCGCTAAAGCAGTCAAGTTGCTCGCGAATTTTCGATAAAATTAGCTAATTTTTATACACTTAATCAAGATTTGCATTTATTTATCTTGTGAAAAACATGTGACGAATGGATTCCTAATGGAAGAGGCGAGGAATATAGTAATAGTAGTGAAAATAATACTTCTTATTCTTGTACATCAAGTAATACTGTAAATGATAATACACGGCATTATAATCGTAAAAACTATATGTCTATCAGTGGGCAGCAAACATATTTCAAAATCTGAGCACATATGGGAAGTTATAAAATGGTGGTCCTTCAGCTGGACATGCACTACAAAGGAACGTAATTCACGATAACTCTGGGTGAACTCCTATGCAAAATGAAACGTGTGGTAGGTGCGTTTCGTTTATTTGTAGACACTTCAACGATAAAGCATGTACAGAACTGCACTGAAATCGAAGCACGAAGGCAATTTGAGGATAATAACTGTTTTACATCGATTCAAAACTTGATACTTTTAGCTCACGAGCATATAGTGCTAGAAATTTAGAACTGGATAATTTGTCGTCAGCTGTATGTGACCCAATATTTTCATGATAAAATATCAAGTAACAACTTTCGTGAAATTAAGCGGTTCATAAGATTTGACGTGCGTGCGTCAAGGAAAGGACGTCTAACACCAGGGGCTCCCATCTGGTGAGTATGGGCTTGGCATACCCAGGGTCCTGAGCTGGATATCATCATTCTTCTCTTCTTGGTGATTCCCTTCTACTTTCGACTCTCTCTCTGAGTAACTCGGAATTTTTTTTTTTTTTTTTTTTTTTTTTTTGGCTGGTGCAGCATAAGCCTCAGGCCTCCTTACACACGCTAAAGTGACCAGACATCCCGGTTTTCAGTCGTTTGCCCCCCATTGCAAACTGTCCCGGATTGGACAAGTAGCCTCCATTCTTAATGGCAAACATAATGCAAATGATTTGAATTATGTTTGCCGGGAACCGATGGTGCAACGGAAAGAGCTTTTTCGATAGTAAGTAAAAGAAGCTGTGGACGTCAATAAAAAGACAGCTGACCGTAGGAACGCTGAAAGCAATACTACAAGTTATGTGTAATTTTGCTAATTCTTGTGAAGAAATTTACGAAGAAATAGCAAATAATGAAGAATTATTAAGAAAAAATTCATTCAGCAGAAAAATATATTTAATTATATTATTAATTTCTCTTGTTTCTATTGTTAAAAGAAGTATGTATGTATTATTATTGCTCGTTATATTATTTCTCCCTGACTGGGGTTTCCACCTCGTGACGGGTTTTGCTACCAAGTACACAGGGTGGTTGTTAGTCTGGTGTTACTGGTGGTCGAGGAACTCTGACTATCCTACAGGTGTTCAGGATTGCGACTTTCTGGAGTTCCTTGTAGGTGTTCGCTGGGAGACCTATTGCTGCTAGGTAGGTAGGGTCTTTGGCACCATACCTGTGGTTGACATGATGATGATCGGGATGGTCGTTACTTGTTGCATATGGCACATCTTTGATCTCCTGTCTTAGGTTCGTGTACTTTCTGATTTTTTTCACCATGGGTTTTCTGTAGGTTACCAGTGTTGGGTACCGCTATGTCAATCAGATAGGTAGCCTTTTCCTTTTTGTCCACAAGGGTTATGTCCGGTCTGTTGTGCGGGATTGTCCTATCCGTTATTATGGCCCAGTCCCAGTACAGCTTGTGGGTTGAGGTCTCTAGTACAGCTATTATTATTATTATTATTAGCCATATGGTTCAAGGAAGCCTGTGGCTTATGCTGCACCAGCCAAAAAAAAAAAAAAAAATTCTGAGTTACCCTGAGAGAGAGAGAGAGAGAGAGAGAGAGAGAGAGAGAGAGAGAGAGAGAGAGAGAGAGAGAGAGAGAGAGAGAGAGAGGAATGAATCACCAAGAAAGAGAAGAATGATGATATCCATTTGCTGAAATTGTCCATATATACAGCCTATAACGTTTCAATAGTCCCTGTACATATACCCTACTAGCCAAAAAACTTAATTTAATGTAATTTTAAGTGGCTAATGGCGGAAATAGTTGCAAGCGCAACTAAGGAGAAGTGGAATACCGACATTGTGTGTCAAAAATGACATGTGTATAGACCTAGAAACACAATTTAAATCTGAAATTCATATAAATGTATATAAAACCTATATATGTAATTATACATGAAAAGACTAAGAACAGTAAGCAAGAACTGGAGAACCAAAACCACGTGCCTGCTCCGTACGTGCAAATAGGCAAAAATACCTCTTTGTGAAGAATTTGTAAAGCTCTGTAATTAAATCTCCAAGAATTTTTGAGATTCATAGCAAACAGATGTATACTTAAAAACTTTTTCATGAATATGGAGAACATGCTGTTGAAATCTAGTTTTCGATTTAACATGAAACCCAAGCATTTATGGAAGCTGACTATGAAAAATGATTGATCAAACAATTTGAAGACAGGAGGACGTCGAATGTCAAAATTGCCTTTCAAGTATAAAAGTTTTGTTTTCTCCGAGGAGATAGATAATTTATTACAACCAGCCCAGGAGCAAAGATCAGTCATAACAGAATTAGTTGTGAGTTCTAGTGAAGAAACGCGAATTTCCAGCCCCAGCAGGACGAGGTCTTCAGCATAAGCCAATTTAGAGACAGAAGAGGTAATCTAAGGAGGTTGCTAGCCTAAAATAACACGGACAGTATGTATGATTTACAAAATAATTCCTGGTGATCTGGTAGAGTTAATTTGAACATTGAGCAACCCTGAGACGGGCGAACGGACAGTTTTACCACAGGGAGTCGAATGCTCCTGAAAAAACTACAAAAATGGTCAGTATAACGCGTAGGGATACTTTTAAGTTTTGCGAGGATAGATTCGATAACATTAAGGATCGTTCGGAAAATAAAGTATTAAGCCTTATAGCAATCACTGTTCTAAAGTCTTGCCCAACTTTGGCAGCAGAGCAATCGGACGATATGCTTTAGCTGAAGTAGAGCCAGACGTCTTGGGAATCAGTTTAAGAAGAGATTGCTTCCAATCCGGAAAGGTCTCTTTTGCTAAACATTTATTAAACAGAGACAAAGACTGCGGAACGTTTTGATAAATATCCAGTCAATACGACGTATACCGGGACAATTGTCGTTGTTGATTTTTGACACAGCGTAATCTATTTCTTCTAGACAGAAAGGAGGTGTAGAAGCAAAAGAACAACAGTAATTATTATTTAAGGTCCTAATGAGCCATTGACTTCAAGAGTTGTATGGTCAAGATTTTTGATCAAGGGTTGGATCGTTTGTATAGAGTAAGGCGTTTAGATTAGCACCAATAGTATCATGCTAAGTGATGGTTTCTGCTTTGTTGACAGTAGCCGAGTTGTATATTTCAAGGGGGGCGGGGTAAAGCTTGTTCCAAGTGAGTTTATGAAGAAGACCCCAAGGATTATCATTGCCACATGGACAAAATTCTATTTCGAGCATTTGCTGTTACGAATAGCATTAATATACTGCCATTTCAGTGCTTGATTAGGTTTCCTTGAGTTATTGTGTATCAGCAGGAGGTCAGCTCCGTCGATGTCTTTGGAAGGCACGACGAGTACGAAAAACACCTTGACGTAGAAAAGTCAGGCTATGATTCCACCATGGCGTTAGACGCTGTACCAAAACCTTGTTCCTAAGCAGCATTAGAGCAAGCTCTGAATAGGATGTCATTTATTAAATTTGCAAGAACTGTAGCTGTCAAATCTGGTAACGTGTTAATTACAGATGCAATAAGTGATGATCTAATGATGCGTTCAAATAAGTCCCATTTAATACGCCCGTGTGAGAATATTAAAAGTTCTTGCAGTGGAGCAGCTTGAGGGGTAAAGCCAGGTTGGACAGTAAAAGCGATCGCCCTATGATCACCAGAGCAAATTCCCATATAAATAAATAAATAATAAAGAAAAATCCTGTATAACGGTCCAATCAAAAACAGTGAATGAAATTGTGTGGGAGGCTACAGGAAAGATTATATTACTTTTTCCATTAAGGAAGCTAAAAATGTAAGAGATGTTTGGCTGGTTTAATATGTCAAGTTTGTGGGCAAGAAGGTTCTCAATCGGTTGTACTTTAGGTTCAGAAGCGTTACAAGGCCATAGAACAGATTTGGTATTAACATCAAATAGGACAAGTAGCTTGTCATACCCGACAACTATACAAGTGGCAGCGTGTTGCATAGTCAGCCCACCAATCTTCACAACGTCAAGATCTTTATTGTCGACAACAAAAGCAGATCGAGGGTCTCGGTAATTTTGTCGGACTACTCGAAGTGATAGAGGATGGTCAAATTTTGCTTGAATGATAATACGGTTGTTGTAGTGCAGTTATGTTAAACTTGTGGTTGTCAATAGATTTATGAAACCCATCTGCAACGAGGCGTGACATTTGGTTTTAGAATAGACAGATAGCCTGTACGGTGAGAACTGAAAGAAACTGTATTAGCCATAGTTAGTTTTTTGATGTAAAAGATCTTTATATCTCAGACACTCGGAGAAGTTAGGATCGCGAATCGAATGCCTAGGATCTCTCCTCCTGGAACGGCAGTTAGTACATATTGGAAGACTCGATTTGTTTGGACAGTCGGAGAATATATATGGCCTTTGTGTGAACAAAGACCACATATAGGTGACTTCTGTAGACAGATGGGAGTGTGTGACCAAAACCTGGACATGATGAACACTTAGTTACCACAACGAAAGATCTAAGTGTGTGGGCTGTAAAACCAAGGTATACGCGTTGTTGCTTAAAACTAAGCTGATTAAGCCAAATAGTTATTCCAATAACCTAATGAACACAGTTTTATTCGTGTACTTTGTGTAGGATTTAAAGGTTAATTTCTTTGAGAGTTCTTCCAGAGTTATGCCAGCAGCGCCTTGAAAATGTTTACAGAATAAATCCTGTATCAGATCATCCTTAAAAAGATCCTTATCTAAGTAGTAGATAAACATAACGGGATCCGCTCTTTTCGGCAGGTGTCTCCACGTCATCCCCCCCGGATGACGTGGAGACACCTGCCGAAGATAAATCTTGAAGAGAAGTAATCTTTGCAGAATCAATCTTGGAGTCTGTTTCAACAATTTTTGTGTATTTAGGCTATGCGTGTTAACGCATAGCCTAAATATTAATTCCCTAAGATTTTGCCTGAGAACCGTAGTAAACTTTGATTTTATATCCTGACTGGTAATTAGCGTTGAGTTTTCATTAACTTTTAAAATGATATAATATGTTGATCCTGAGAAGGAGAACTGATCTTGGGAAAGGAATCAGGATGAGGCCATGAAATGGACTTCGAAACTTTACTGGGATCAGAACTGTTGCAAAACCGGTAACCATATTTGTTTGTAGTGCTTCTGCTTAAGAAAGAGAAGAGGCAGCATGTGAAAAAGATCTTGAAGTATACTTTTCAGATACCTCCAGGTCAGCGAAAAGCCATTCATTTTCGATTATTAACTTGTTAGGAGCATGTTCCGTACCGCATCAGTTGCGAAGAATTGTCTTAGCGACGTCTTTAGTGACCTTGTTGACCTCATTAAAAGTAACCTTCAAGATCTTTCGTAAGAAGAGTCGCAGCATCGTTGGTAAATTGGCAAATGGTATAGAACATGCTAGACGGCAGGTAACATTTCAACAACTAGGTCGGAGGAGTATGCAATTAATCAATTTCATAATGAATGCGGTCGTGTATTTAGTAATCAAGCCGGATTGGACCACGGTCGACTCAAACGCATATGCTTCTGCACTCTTGGGTTATGACCATTCGGCTTCGTCCGTCCTTCAAATACATCCCTGCCTGCCTTCTGTGTATTTCCTGCGAGGACACTGGAAAGATTTAATTCTTGTCATTCTTGCCAAGTCATAGAAAGTATTTTCTACGGCTGGATTTCTAATTCAAGAAAGAAGAATACACCTGAACTGAAAACTGCTGATGCCCTGTTTCTGCACAGAAATTTACCAAAAATATTGCATATTTATGTTATGGTATATTATACACATATTTATGGTATATTATACACATTCAGATTACTTATATGCAGAACATTTAAAATTTTTAATATGCTTTTTAAATTTCTTAATTTTTTTTTTTTTTTTTAACTGGTTGCTGCGGATTTGGGTTACTGTCAGTGCGGATCTAATTCAACAGATTCGAAAGCTAGATTAATGCGTTCCTAGCGGCCTGTTTTGGAAATTAGCAACAATTGCAATGCCACTTGCCGACCGGTCTAGCCAGGTGGGTAAAGTGCATGCCTGGCAACCCAAAGGTTGCGGGTTCGAATCCCGCCTCGGGCTTGTATCAGAGTAAAATGCAAAAACCTTGGGAGATGCATTATGGCCACAGAAGCTGATGCGCTAACAACTAAAAAAAAAAAAAAAAAAAAGCAATGTCACTTCAATTGCGAATATAAAAAAGAGCGAATTGCAAATTTGGGGTACATCATTGTAATATCATTGTAGAGAGAGAGAGATAATCTTTATTACCCTTCACGGCCATAAAGTCAGGGGCTTACAGTTTCCCAAACTTCCGGGAAAATTGAACAATTATTTACAAAAAGGTAATTTTACAAAGAAAACATATCATAATACAAAGGAGAGAACTTCTTACGAGAATTAAGTCTGATTGAGCTGGCTTAACATCGAGATAAGAGGACCAGCTCAATCAGATAGGAACAGATGCAAGGTATACATCAGTCATTGCTGATTAGTCCTACTCGTCATAATTTTTTTCCGGTAAGTCCGGTCAGCAGCGAATTTGTTCAGGTCGGCGTTCAGTGCCTGGGTTTGCTTGAGCATCTGCTGAGGAAGGAACCTGTCCGAGAGATGGAGTCGTGCTGAATGCGAATAGAGCTCGGGATTGACCCTAAGGGCAGCAAGGGGGACCCTCCAGCCACAGGTATCCCAGAATGAAGGTGTTGCCATTATGCCTGTTATCATCTTGACTGTTGCTAGGAGGCGTTGGTCGTCAACTAAGGTGGGAAGCCGTGGAATTCCGAGAGAGTTGGCAAGCTGTGTGGTACGAATCAGAGCTGGAAGGTTGTGCTTCCTGTTGGCCCACTTTAGGAGCCAGAATTCTATGGCAAAGAGTGGTTTCTTTATTGACGGTGCCGCTGACGCCCAAATTTCAGCAGCATAGAGTAAAGGAGGAAAGATAACTGTTCTTATGTACCTCACGGTTATCTTTTTATCTGTGATATGAAGGAGATGTTGTTTTGCTATCCACCGGAGTCTTGAAGCACGTGTGAGGAGCATATCCATGTGGGCGTTGAATCGAAGTTTTGGGTCGAATACAACGCCCAGATCACGATGGCTGGACACAATTGGGATGAGGGTATTGCCGACCGAAGGCTGGAGAGAAGGAGTTTGCTTCAATGAATACACCATGAATTCGGACTTAGCAGGATTGATCTTGAGCCCAAACTGGCAGAGGTAAGATGTGACTGTGGTGAGAGTGTTGTTAATTTCCCCTTTTACCAGATCTAGGTCTTGACCGGGGATGATGGGAGTGAGTATCTTGATATCGTCCGCATAGCTCAGTAGACATCGAGAATGTGCAACCAGTGGGAAGATAATGGATGAAAACAGAAGGCCCGAAAGGACCCCTCCTTGTGGGACTCCTGCGGTGACGGATCTAGTAAGGTTGCGATCTCCTGTATGAAGCTTTATAACTCTGTTATTCAGAAGAGAGGAGAGAAAGCATAATATGTTCCCTGTGATCTGAAAGTGGCATTCCAGGAGAGTGAGAAGTTGGTTTACTTGGACGGCATCAAATGCAGCCTCAATGTCTAAGTCAGTCACAGCTAGTTCCTGCCTATTCTCCAATGCTGACAAGATAGTATTCGTGGTGGCTAGCAGATTGGTGATCGTTGATCTGTTTGGAAGGGAGTAGTGAATTTGGGTTTGATTACTGGGCAAGATCTGCTTAGTGAGGATGGGGAGTAAAGTCTTCTCCAGGCGCTTCAGCAGGCTGGAGGAGTTGGAGATGGGTCGGAAGTGTTTAGGTTTCGATGGCGACTGAACTTTGGCTAAAGGTTTGATGAGATAGTTTTTCCACTGCTGTGGGAAAATTTTGTTGGAGAGTAACTGGTTGAAGATTATTAAAAGTGGCTGCATAATGTACGGACTTAGGCATTTGAACATGAATTGGGGAACTCCATCATCACCGGTGGTTGACGAGGCAGGTAGAGAATTGGTGGCTACGATCAGCTGTTGTTTTGTAATCTGAATGTTGTTCAACACTTCTTGCTCGATGGGCTCTGTTAGTAGAGCTCGATCTGAGTTTGGCATAGGATTACGGTTAAATCTTGTGATGAAATCGAGCCACAATTCAGGATCAAGTTGTAAAGGAAAATGAGGGTTCACTTTGTTGTATGTAATTTTTCCTTTAGCCAGCTCACGGTTAACGTATAATTTGATTGCCTCAGATTTCAGGCGATTAAATTGAGCCCGTGCCCTTGAATAAACGATACGATCATTGACATTTTGCGACTGTTTCCATGTGCGATGGAGCTGTTGCTTCAGCTGGAAACTCATTTTGAGTTCAGAATTCCACCAAAGCCTTGTATATGGACTGATTTTGATCTTTTTAGAGGCAGCATATTTGGCAACCGTGTTGATCCAGTTTGTGAGAATGTTCACAGCTAGTTCTGGGTCATAAGTCTCTAAGGCCACCCAGGGAATGAGAGAGGCGGCTCTGATGCACTTATCTACGTCAAGTAAGTTGGGGCTAGTGGTGTCAACCTTTGTTGTTGTCCTTCTGGCTTCTAATTTGGGGGTTGGCAGATATGCGGTCACATGTATCGGGACATGATCAGAGTCAAATGACATTTCTGCAATGTAATCAAGGGTGCAAGGGAAAGAGGCTAAAACTAGATCTAAGAGGTTATTCCTCCTGGTTGGAACTTCATTAATAAGTTGTAGGTCAGCACATCTCACTTGGCACAAGCCCGCAATCTCAACACCCCTGCACTATGACTATTTACGAATATGCACACACGAGCAAACTGAAATTCAGAAGTATCGAAGTTTGTTGACTAAGTCGCCTGACAACGCTTCTGTATTTTTGGATTTTAAGGTTACGCGAAAATCGGGGTTGTATGCTACACTCTCGCTACATCTGCAAGACCTCGAGGAACAGTATAGTTTCCTGCAGCACCAATTTTGTTGCTGCACTGCTATGACATCTTGCACATTGCATGAGTCATTTGGCATGCACTGTGAGAGCAGGCGGTCATTGAGTTAGCATCACATGAATTATGCATACTGTTCATTTGCTTGTTTCAAACAATTACTGTACAGCATATTAGAAAGTGACAAATTTTGTTTTAAAATAATTTTTAATTATTTTAAAATATAAGTTTGGCCATGTAATGTCTGCCGTTCTGGTGCCATGTCGCTGGCCTTGTGAAAGAAACACAACATGCTACTTTTTTTTTCTTTTTTTTTTTTTTTATTAACCCAAACTTCGTAAGATATTAGAATCTATAGTACAAACTTTGTACAGTTGATAGATTAAAGGTTACGAAGCTAGAAGATACTTTTTGACACGAAATTCGAATTTTTGTAAATTGTAGTTTTCGACAAATCAAGTGAAGGAGTTTCCAGAAACAGAAGCAGAACGGATAAATGAGGATGAGTAAAAGTTAGTTCTCCGAGTTTGGAGCTGGACAGTGAGAGGGTTGACTTGTCGAGAATATGTTCAGCTGTTTTCGAAGAGAGCGATGGAATTACAGATACCAGTTCAGAAGAGCAGTGCACGTGGAAGTCTCTGCAGAAAAGGTGTGCAGCGGAAATTGAACGTCTTTGAGCAGAGTGGAGAAACTATATAAGACAGAGGTCGTTAATTAAATGACTGTCCTATTTTAAATAGTCGAGGAGCTTGAAAGAGGTTTTCGAGCCTTTCCGCCTCTAGCTATGAGAAAAATAAATTTATGGTAAGGCAAATTTTGTACAGATTTGGATTTTTAGAATTAGCGCTAATTCTCAGAAATACCATGAATTTTGAAAATCATAATCTATGTAGACCAATGTAATTTATTTCAATAATTTTTCAACTCTTTGACTAAAACAGAATTTTCCTACTACTCTACTGCCCGCCACCTGCAAAAGAAAAAAAAATATCCTCATTTATATAATATATTAAAACACAAAACTTTACGTACCTTAACGAAGTTACCAAAAACGCACTGAATTATTTTGTGGATTTATACATTAGCTATAGATAACTCATACTAGAGTTATTAGTAATGGCCATGTGGTGCAAGGAAGCCTAAGGCTTATCTGCACCAGCCAAAAAAAAAAAAATAAATAAATAAAATAATAATGAAAATAAAATAATCAATAATTAATAATAAGATAAAAGGAAATAAATAACCATGCATTTCCCTCCTCCCGTAGGTAACTATCAGGCTGACCTTTGAATTTTCCCAAACTGTCAGCCTCTACCATCCATGTAGGTGACTTATTTCAGTAATTTATAACTAGCTGGTTAAACATCTCTCCACGTAACTTGAATTTATGATACCTAGTTCTAGAAACATTTATAACTGTGAAAATTTCATCCTCATTCATTTTACTATTGCCTCTCAGAGCCTTAAACACCTCAACCCAGTTGCCTCTAAGGTGCCTAGTTTCCAAGCTGTGCAACCCACATATTCAAAATCTTTCCTCACAAGGACGTCCTTTTGCTGATCTCACCAGGCAAGTTACTCATCTCTAGACCCTTTAAGAAGCTCGATGTCTTTTTTTTTTTTTCTGTGTGGTCTCTGCACTTAAAAAAAAAAACAGCGGGTGTTCACATACGACTATTATATGCTGCATAATTCTGCTAAGAAGTGTATTACTGAACAGTAAATAAACTAAAGCAAGTTCAGTAAATATTAAAATAAGTGAAACTAGGAAAAATTAGTAAACATTCAATGCATAACCCTCATGAAATTTGCTCAAGAAATGGAAGACTAATGGGTACTACAAGAATGGCAATAATGGCTAAAACTGCAACCCACAGAACAGTGGTACAGTTTTGCCATAAGATCCTATAGCCAGAATCAATTACTACAAAGGGCACTTTCAATCAGTTCACAACAAAGAAATTGACCCAGAATTGACATTTTTTTGGATGAATCATGGTTTTATTTGAATGAACAAGTCAACAGGTAATGGATCAAGAAAACCCACATCTTCTACATGCAATTGCTCTCCATGATGTAAAAGTGGGTATTTAGTGCATCTGAAAATGCACCAAATACCGTTGCACTCTGTAAAGAATATGGATGCACAATAATAAGTCATGGATAATAAATCAGAGGTACGAGAATCTGGCATTCAAAAAATGAAGAAAATTCTATGGACATTTCCAACAAGATTCTGCTAAACACACAAATCTCCAATCACTCAATGCAGATGCTGAGAAATGTGTTCAGCGAAATAATAATAAGACTTGTTGTTTGGTTTTTAGGAGCATTAGCAACTAAGGCCATATTGCTCCGTGAATATGCGGTGGTCATTCCTGACCTTTCCGCATCATCCGTATTTGGTGGTGACGGGCTCGAACCACGGGTCTAATCAAGAAGCGTGTGCTACGCACTGTTCCCACCTGGCTACGGAGGCGCCTAATAAGACATGGGTTATGGCAGCCTCACTCTCCAGACATTACTCCCTCTGATTTTTTCTTGTAAGGTTATTAAAAAGATAGAGTAACCAGAATGAATCCTCACATGAAAGAATAACTAGAGGGAAAACAGTAAAGGTGAAGTGGCCAACATATCCAGGGAACAACTGCTCACATGAGAAAAAAACTTTTCAAAAGGTTTAAGGAGTGCATCAGAGTCAATGGCACCACTTTCAACATTTCTCTGTTTGGTGAGAATGCAAAAACCATGCTCACTAGACATCACATGAATTTATAGAATTTGATGTCAGATACGAATCAAGAGATTCTGGATGATGTATTTTTGGGGGTGGGATAGATTGAAAAGGCTATATAATGTAGTGTTCAAGTACCAAATAACGTTTTCCTGTTTATATGAAAAGCTGGGGTGAAGGTGGAAACTTCAGTTCATTTGGATCTGACAGTGTGTATGTTTGAGAGGAGTGAAATATTGTACCTATGGCACTGGCAGATGTTGCCTACGTATTGCAAATAATTATGCTGCGATAAAATGGCTTACGTTCGTTATACAGTAATTACATTATAAATAAATTTTCTGTTTATACTCCGGGAGGACCACACGGTCAGAGGAGTTCACAAAATCGAAAGCATACAAGAAACATCACCGTATTTAGTAGTCGCGGGCTTAAACCCCGGTTATTCAAAGCACCGGTCCTCGCTCGGGACTACTTTGCTCTCGCAACTGAAACTATAACATTTTTCATTTTGTCCTTTGTACCTCAAGCACAGTGTGTCAACTACATTAGGGCAGTGCGAGGGCACAACAAATGTTCCTTTTTAGCTACCAAAACATTTGTATATATGGATCAATATGAATTAAAAACTAATGACAATGCGATACTTATTTGTTATTAGAAAAATCGCACAATTGCTTGCCATGCTGATAATTCTGCACTCAGCCAGAAAGCTCATCTAACAATTGAAACACTGCAGTAATTAAAGACAAACACCAGCCAAGGAAATAAAAAAATTTTTACTATAAAAATAATGTGATACACTATCGGAAGACTAAAATATTACAATAAATTACGATAAAATAAACTACGATAAAACGTTAAAAATATAGTTGAATATATACCGAAGCAATAAGTTTATCTAAAATAAACTGGATTAAAAGCGATAAAACCTGAAGCTTTCGGAGACTGCTGTCTCCTTCTTCAACAGTATACTATTACTGTAATGACACATCCTTAAGTAGCAGACCCATGGCACTCATGCACGTGGTCGGCATTCCCCACGCGCGCATCGGAAACGGAAGTGGCTCGGGAGCGTGATAAACAGAACCGGTCATCCCGTCTGAGGACAACCGCCTCAAACAGGGGGTGTAAACGTGTCCCCCTGTCCCTGTTAATAGTATTACGACTGGATGAACCGATTCGCAAGCTCTCGAGCCACTTGCGTTCCCAAAATCCATGGGCACGGTTCGTAATGACCGCGTCTTCAGGGGGGATCCGATGCTGCTACTCCCAGAAATGCTCTGCCTCAGCAGACCTCGCATAATTAGCAGTCTTAATAGCGGTCATGTGCTCCCCCGGACGGTCTTTTAAACGTCGCCCCGTCTCCCCCACATAATATTCCTCACAATCCGGGCACTTAATCTCATAGACCACACTACTAGTATAGTCCTGGGCTACAGGATCTTTAACTTGAGACACCACTGTGTGCAATCTCCGTCCCGGAAGTTGCACACAGCGGGTCTGACACTCCTGCAGTGCCCGTACAATGCGTTCTGAAAGGCCCGGATAGTAAGGAATGTATGCGGTAGCCACAGGGGCAGGCGACTCCCTACGATTGGACTCTACCCTATAAATATATTTGTCCAAGACCCTCTGGGGGTACCCACACTTCCTGAGGTCTGCTGTGACTCTGCAAATTTCCATTTCCTTATCCTCGGGGGTACTACAGTGGGTCCCCACCCTATTCAACAACGCCCTGGCTACACTATTCTTATGATGATAAGCCTGTGCCGACCTGTAATGAACATACTGGCCACGGCACATAGGCTTTCTATAAATCGTTGTCTTAATTCTAGACCCACCTCTGCTAACCAGAAACGGGAGGGACCCAGCTTTTTCCAACTGCGAGGTGAACTGTATAAATGAGGAGACGCTGTTAAGTAAACTGAGCACCTCATCTTCCTTCCCCTTTTTTAAAATGGTATACGTATTGTCCACATATCTCCACTCGCGCATGGGGAAATCCAACTGATGAAACATCCTGGTTTCCAGTTCCTCCATTGCCAAATTGGTCACAATGGCACTAATGGGGGGAACCCATGGCCATGCCATGGACCTGCTTGTACATAACTTTTTGAAAGATCATGGTAGTTCTAGCGAGGCAAAACTCAACGCCTTTACAAATATCATCAATACTTAGTAAACATCTAGCACTTAAGTTATCATCCTGCTCCAAGGCCAACCTTACACAATGCCCCCCATGTCCAATGGGGATACATGTGAACAGAGATACAACGTCAAATGAGATCATAAGTTCATCTTCACCTATAGACTGGCTTCTTATAAAGTTCACAAATTCCTGGATTATTATAAAGATCACAAATTCCATTTATCTGGATTTTTAGCTAGAGTTATTGCTCCTATAGTGGGACGCTCCAGTTTAGTAGTTAAGGATAGCAAGGAATTTGTGAACTTGATAAGTAGCCAGTCTATAGGTGAAGATGAACTTATGATATCGTTTCTCGTTATTCCCGAAACGTCACCTTAATATATAGGAATTTAGTTACTAACTGAATAAACTAACTTAATATTCACATAGTATAAGAGTGGTCATTACTAAAAGTATAATTCTATGGAAAATCACCATTACGTCCTTCCCAACTACTGTATATTAAAAAATAGTGGGAATTTTTTTTTTTTTTAATTTTATTTATAATAAGCGTACCTTCAAATATGTAAGTTTAGAAATACGAGGCAAAGCTGAAAATTTTCCCATTTTCCGTTATGCCGTAACATTTCCACTATACTAAGGATTTCCACTTTATTCTTAACTGCCATTAATTATGGAGACAATAATGCAAAATTTCAAATTGAGCTTAATTCAGGTGTATTTATCTGCGTGTTCATAATAAATAACAAGACACGTTAATTTAATTAAGAGTGTATAATTATCTTAAAATCTTAATTTCAGTGTTGATAAGAAAACTGATAGCGAGACCTATAATGAGTGTATCACTATTTATCATCTATTAAAAAGGCACAAAACCTTACTGCAAAACAACCTCGAATTTCAAACTACGTATGAAATTCCTAATTGATTTGCAGTCAGGAAATACCAACTTTGTGCTTTACCCGCCATTTCCATTATTTCACCTGTCTTTTTTAAGCCGTATACACTGTATTGCCAAAAAGTAACCGGCTCCCTACATGTTTCAGAGAAGCTTTTATTGATATAATACTTAATGTGTTGGTCCACCTTTTGATTTCGGCAGACTCGGAATCAGTGATTGACAACAGGAAGGTGGTATTTTTTTTCCGTTCCTCCCTCAACACAGCAATCAGTTCAGCTACTGATTACGAGTTACAGTTAATCTCAAAGGTGTGTTCATTTGAGTTAGGGCTGAAGTCCTGAGCAAGCCAGTGAAGCTTTCACGCGTCCATAAATTCAAATCAAGTCACCAGAGAGTGTGCAGTATCATATGATACGTTGTCGTTGTTCTGTAACAGAAAAAGAGCCCTCCCTAGTATAGGAAGAGCAGAATTGCCCAGAATGTCAGTGTATTGCATGACATTCGATTTTCCAGGAACGAAAATCAATGGGCCAAGTAGGGAGGAATGTATACTGTTAAGAGATCCGACGTAAATGGTCAATAAGTGGATAGTCAATAATTCTATGCATTTTCCAAATGAGTGCCTCGCTGAAACATTTCCTTGGCCGTCTCTGGTCAAAAGGATAGGAAATAGCTGGTGCGTCATCGTCTGTGCATAAATCCGCCCTGTGACTCATGGGATCTACAGTCCGAACCACGAAAAACAGCTCCACAAGGTGACAACATTTCTGTCAAACTTGGAGTTCGGCTACACACACTCTAGTAAATAACTTTATTTGGACAGCGGCCACACCCAAATACGGGCATTATATCGGAAAGCAATGCGCTGTGATTTTTTTTAAAACTCTATAACCCAATTTTCCAACATTCAAGGTGCTCAATTATGATGGGCAAAGCTGATTTACTAAAGTGGCGCAGTTGTTCCAGGAGCCAAAGTCGCGGAGCCGCAGGGTCCTGGAATTCTCTCCCGAATCAGAAAAATTCTAGTACGATCAAATAGGAGTCCAGTTAAGAAAAGCAGCAGCATAATAAGTTTTTATTAATTCACTTTATTTTTTAAAGAGTGCGTCTCCATCAACGGGAAGTCGGGCGCATTCCCTGCCGAGGATGGCTGACAATCATGAAAAGTTAAATTTTATTTGTTTGCAAGTGTCTTCAACGTACGGAATTATTTTGTTTCTTACAGTTATTTTTAATCTCTTAGATATTCTGTCTTACTTTGAAGTCTTTACATTTACGATACCCCATGATTTACAAAATACCTTAATGTGAGATGTTTCATGACAATTATATACAGACTATCCACAAACTTCCTTTACAAGACTGAAACGTTGTTGTATGAATAGGGTATATGATACAAACCTGAAACCACTTGCAGGTGATTAAAAATTCTGTCATATTAGGGCCAGAGAACAAACTTATCTGCCCATTGTGTGTTCTTTGGTCGATTTTACTGTTTTGTTGTACGAGTTTCTAGGTGCGAAAACCTTCCTATGCACGTCTGAGACCGATTAACTCAGCAACAGAGTGAAAAGAAGCCGATTAAAGTTCGTCGGGTCATTGACGGAGTTCGAAACTGGGATTTTTCCACCCTGTGTGGGAGGACGATGATATCCGAGCGGACACTTCCAGCTGATAGATGATACATTCATTTTTTTTTATTACGAACCGAAATATTTGTGCACTTCAGTGGATGGTAGCATAATTAAAACTGTGATCATGGCGGAATTTGTCAAGCCCGAGAAGGCGCAGTAAATTCCAAACACGGTTTAAAAAGAACACTGAGTATACCCATAGATCTGCAATGGTAAGGAAAATTCTTAACGGAGAACCTGTTTGTGAAATCATCACGGTTGAGGTGGTGGCCGAACAAAAATCAGTGAGGGTATTGTGGAGTTGGTTCGAGGAAGTTTTTACGCGAAGCCCTGTTAAGGAGTATTGCTTATGCTTTTTAGTACTATATATATATATATATATATACTAAATAGATACGTTATAGTGTAAAGTTAATATCTTTAAAGTTTGAAAATCCATATAGCCATAGTCCTGCCATATCTCCAGTATACATGAAAACCAAAATATAAATCATATTAAGTAAATTAATAAAATAATAAAATAATAAGCCCAACACAGGAAAATTATTTTGCAAGGAACTTTGTCGAGGGCTAAACCCTTACAAAATAACCAACCCATGCTAGACTGAGCCATCGGTTTCTGTTATCATCTGCCTGTATACTAAAGCCAAAATAATATAATAGTGGAAATGTGGAATAATTTAGTATAACATTAACGTAAGATTTGAGACAAATGTAAGTCTAGAATGCCAAAACAACAAGTGTCGTACCGTAATACATAACAACAATTTATAAATGATACAGGCTGGATGATATTTAGCCCGACCGATCGCTACCACATTATAAGCACAACTGAGTAATTATTAAAATTTTTGCTGAACACAATTTAGCATAAAATTTTGCAGAAAATAGCTAATAAAGCTAACCGAAGGAGAACGGAAAAATGTATAGTAGAGCAATAGTACCTCACTCCCCCTCGAATTACTCTAATAGTTCGCGAGGTATGAAAAATAAGGCAAGAGGAAAGCTAAAAGCAAAAAGAAAGAAAAGGTCAATTTATCGATAGTACATCGGATATTAACCGGGAGCGTAACTTCCCGACCCTAAAAGTAGGGATCCTGGTTAGGTAGTAAAGGCCTGTAAAAATATATCAATCGAATAAAAAGAAAAAGAAGAAAAAGAAAAAGGAAAAAACGGAATGGCTAATTCCTAATAAAGTTTACTTTAAGTAGGACATAAATAATGTCAGATAAAGTCAAATTGTCAGTAATGCTAAGAGAACGAAAGACGGAACCTGTCAGATAAGGTCGAATTGTCAGTAATGCTTAGAGAACAAAAGAGGGGACATGGTAAAAACCCCGTAAGGAATCTACCAAGCATACTTTACCGTAGCCCAAGGCGGGAAAAACAAAACGCCTGCAGCAACACTCACTAGACTTATATAACTACAAAGCGTCATGCGCCACCTAAGATTTGTCAAGAATTAGCCGGTGTTTTTTGGATGAACAAAAGCATAATAGCGCCCTCTATAATAGAGAAAACAAAACCAATAATACTCAGATGTAGAAGAGAAATCCTAGTATAATATAGAATTCATTCCTACTGTAAAGAACCCATATAGGTACCACTTTTCTAAGGCGTAAGCTATATATAGCGAGTTCAAAACAGCAGTCCCTAGTATGTACATGTATATACAAAGGCTAATTAGTACACCACTCGCTATATCTATACCCTATATTAAAAAACAATAATGATTACATTAAGACCACGGCAATATCCAAAATGTATATAACAGTTTAATAAACTGCCTGCCTAATATTTTCGATAATTTCCAACTGGTTTAAATTATCGTGGTACTTTTTTAGTGCTATGGATAAAGCAGTACTCATATGTTTCAAAATGAAATTATATGGGAAACCGTTATCCAATAATTTATGCTTAAGATCGATAAGCGCATATATAACATCACTTTTATTATTACAAATATATACTCTTCTGATAGTTTGTGTCACTATAATGTTTTTAAGTATACGTACAGAGATATTAGTACCCCAACGGGTTAAGTCTATAGTTTTGAAATTGAATTCTTTGCGTTTGTCAAATAGCTTGGTAGATAGTGTATTATTATTAATCTGAATATCTATGTCCAGATATGCTACTTTAAAAGGGTCACCGTTGTTAGTGACTTCTAGAACCAACTCCTGCGGGTAGTGTTTAACCGCTTCTGTAAGAAAGCTAGTATTGTTGAACACAATTAGGTCATCAATATATCTGAACATATGGATATCTTTAACAAAGTTGTTTTCAAAATGATGCAGATATAAGTTGGCGATGAGACACGAGCTACTCGCCCCCATGGCAATGCCAGCATGCTGTATGAAAATATTACTACCATTATAAATATAGCTGTTGGAAATACAAAGATTAATCAAGTTATCCGCTTGATTAATCTTTGTTTGATTAATTGATTAATCTTTGTATTTCCAACAGCTATATTTATAATGGTAGTAATATTTTCATACAGCATGCTGGCATTGCCATGGGGGCGAGTAGCTCGTGTCTCATCGCCAACTTATATCTGCATCATTTTGAAAACAACTTTGTTAAAGATATCCATATGTTCAGATATATTGATGACCTAATTGTGTTCAACAATACTAGCTTTCTTACAGAAGCGGTTAAACACTACCCGCAGGAGTTGGTTCTAGAAGTCACTAACAACGGTGACCCTTTTAAAGTAGCATATCTGGACATAGATATTCAGATTAATAATAATACACTATCTACCAAGCTATTTGACAAACGCAAAGAATTCAATTTCAAAACTATAGACTTAACCCGTTGGGGTACTAATATCTCTGTACGTATACTTAAAAACATTATAGTGACACAAACTATCAGAAGAGTATATATTTGTAATAATAAAAGTGATGTTATATATGCGCTTATCGATCTTAAGCATAAATTATTGGATAACGGTTTCCCATATAATTTCATTTTGAAACATATGAGTACTGCTTTATCCATAGCACTAAAAAAGTACCACGATAATTTAAACCAGTTGGAAATTATCGAAAATATTAGGCAGGCAGTTTATTAAACTGTTATATACATTTTGGATATTGCCGTGGTCTTAATGTAATCATTATTGTTTTTTAATATAGGGTATAGATATAGCGAGTGGTGTACTAATTAGCCTTTGTATATACATGTACATACTAGGGACTGCTGTTTTGAACTCGCTATATATAGCTTACGCCTTAGAAAAGTGGTACCTATATGGGTTCTTTACAGTAGGAATGAATTCTATATTATACTAGGATTTCTCTTCTACATCTGAGTATTATTGGTTTTGTTTTCTCTATTATAGAGGGCGCTATTATGCTTTTGTTCATCCAAAAAACACCGGCTAATTCTTGACAAATCTTAGGTGGCGCATGACGCTTTGTAGTTATATAAGTCTAGTGAGTGTTGCTGCAGGCGTTTTGTTTTTCCCGCCTTGGGCTACGGTAAAGTATGCTTGGTAGATTCCTTACGGGGTTTTTACCATGTCCCCTCTTTTGTTCTCTAAGCATTACTGACAATTCGACCTTATCTGACAGGTTCCGTCTTTCGTTCTCTTAGCATTACTGACAATTTGACTTTATCTGACATTATTTATGTCATACTTAAAGTAAACTTTATTAGGAATTAGCCATTCCGTTTTTTCCTTTTTCTTTTTCTTCTTTTTCTTTTTATTCGATTGATATATTTTTACAGGCCTTTACTACCTAACCAGGATCCCTACTTTTAGGGTCGGGAAGTTACGCTCCCGGTTAATATCCGATGTACTATCGATAAATTGACCTTTTCTTTCTTTTTGCTTTTAGCTTTCCTCTTGCCTTATTTTTCATACCTCGCGAACTATTAGAGTAATTCGAGGGGGAGTGAGGTACTATTGCTCTACTATACATTTTTCCGTTCTCCTTCGGTTAGCTTTATTAGCTATTTTCTGCAAAATTTTATGCTAAATTGTGTTCAGCAAAAATTTTAATAATTACTCAGTTGTGCTTATAATGTGGTAGCGATCGGTCGGGCTAAATATCATCCAGCCTGTATCATTTATAAATTGTTGTTATGTATTACGGTACGACACTTGTTGTTTTGGCATTCTAGACTTACATTTGTCTCAAATCTTACGTTAATGTTATACTAAATTATTCCACATTTCCACTATTATATTATTTTGGCTTTAGTATACAGGCAGATGATAACAGAAACCGATGGCTCAGTCTAGCATGGGTTGGTTATTTTGTAAGGGTTTAGCCCTCGACAAAGTTCCTTGCAAAATAATTTTCCTGTGTTGGGCTTATTATTTTATTATTTTATTAATTTACTTAATATGATTTATATTTTGGTTTTCATGTATACTGGAGATATGGCAGGACTATGGCTATATGGATTTTCAAACTTTAAAGATATTAACTTTACACTATAACGTATCTATTTAGTATATACATAACGTCCGATGTAATGTTCGATCGTTTGATGGCATTAATTGGGTGTTCTATATATTACACTTTAACTATAATTTTACATCTTTACAACCTAAACTCAGTAATATTATGGATGCTTTATATATATATATATATATATATATATATATATATCAGATTTATAAGATATAATTATTATTATCACCACCCGCTGGCTAAAGGCAAATAAAAGGTGAGCAAAAGGAAGATCCCATCAGCATTGAGCTTGCCCAAACCCTTCAAAGCCTTATATAAATACCGCAACCAGATCACCTCGCAGGTGCCTAGGCTCTAGACGCTGCAATTTGCAGAACTTAAGCTTTTCTTGGAAAGAGCAACCCTTTGTTCCCCTTACCAATCTCGTTACCCTTCTCTGTACTCGTTCCAGCTCTACATCCTTCCTAAAGTGAGGCTTCTAGATCTGTATGTAGTACTCAAGGTGTGGCCTGACCATTGCCTTATACTTACATTGCAGAGTAATCTTTAACAAGTGGCATATGGAATAGTGAATTAATGAAACTGATTGAGGTTACAAAAAGTGATAAAGAGGAAATATAGCATGAGATCTATAAGATATAGACACTGTATAGAGCAATGTTTCCCAAACGTGTACTCCGCAAGGGATCCGTGGATAATTTCTTTAATGGCTACTTTGAATTTTACTTATTTTTTAAAACAAAATATAAATATTGTTGCTGACTGGATGTTGCAACATCAAGTGAGGCAGAGTCTCTTTTGAGACGGTACGTGTTTTACTGGGACAGGTCCACCTTCCCGTGGTGTGGATAAATACCGAGAACCATCTGTCCAGGTGACTGATGCTTCTGGGTAGCCAAGCTGCCAGACACAACAACAGAACACACAACTACGTCACACACATATCTGATCCATTTGTAGTGATACTGTTCTTCACAGAAATACGAGGCGGAGTTGAACAGACGTTCTAGGAGCCGCCCTTAACAAAAACACATGTTCACGACTGGATGTTGCACCCGACATGAGAATTTAGTTTCTACAATCACACTAGTAACCTATGAGGTACGATTGATTGTATACTCAAATAGTGACAGTTTATTATTCAGTTATGTTTTGTGTCAGTCTGTAAAAGATAATGGTAAACATAATAAATCAGTTCTGAGATATAAATTTTTAATTTTGGATACCTGTCGTCCTGACACCCCATATTTAAATGAGCTAGGATATGAGAATCCGTGGTTATTTTCGAAGCGAAAAAGGGGTTTGTGAGCAAAAATGTTTGGAAAACACTGATATTGAGCATTGCTTATAGTCAAAATATACAAGCATCAATCTTCAGCTGGCAGACAGATTGACACGAAGGTCAGCCTTGAGATTTGTTATTTTTGTTATTTGGATATTTTTTTAGGAGCATTAGCAACTAAGGCCATATTGCTCCGGGATATGCGGTGGTCATTCCCTGACCTTTCCGCATCCTCCGTATTTGGTGATCACGGGCTCGAACCCCGGTCTAATCAAGAAACGAGTGCTCCTGCCCACCTGGCTACGGAGGCGGCTCGCAGCCTTGAGAGATAGCGATGCTGGGCTCAGTGCCTATTAAGCACTTCCTGACTATAAACACGATCAGTTAGGAATTTTTCTGCGCCGTGTTTCCTCGACATGTCCTGCTGGAAAGTTCTATAGGTAGCCCTTAGATCAACACCTTCATTTTGCCCCCTGGCACAACCGCATACATTCTCTCTCTCTCTCTCTCTCTCTCTCTCTCTCTCTCTGACAGATTCCCTCTCACAAGTCTGAAATCCTTGATGCAGAGCTAAAAGCGTTTGTAACTTTAGCATTAGTAGAGGCATATGATGCAAGAAAGCAAGCTTATGCAGCATCAGCCAAAAAAAAAAAAAAAAAAAAAAAAAACCACGCTCCCATTTCACCCCTTCGTTCGTTCCAAGTACCTGTCCAGCTCAGCCTTAAATTTATTTAGGCTATCAACTTCCACAACAAAGGATGGAAGTCTGTTCCACCAACCAACCCCCTCTGGGTGTGCGGAAGTTTGCCTTTAGCTAGCTGGTGGTTGGTTGGTCCAATGTTAATATCCAGTAATTAATTGGCTAATGTTATTTCTTATAATCACTGAAAATAATCCTTCATAGACATACAAGTTAGTGCTAAGATTTAGCAATATAGCGAAGCAGTTTTTGTGCCATAAAACCACAAACAACAAAGTTAGTGCTATGCATCATTTTTTTACGTAATAAAAAATAACCGAGTTTATTTAAAAGACATCGTTTTGTTAAATTTCATATTGTGAATACCATCATAACAGGTTGCCTGTCATTGTTATACTTGTAATAAGTAACGCTTCCTCAATTTTGTTATTTATTCTCAGTGGATACCATCACGCATGAGTGGTGGTATCCACTGAGAATGATGCATAGCACGCACTAACTTGTATGTCAGTAATCTTTTCCGTAGTTTGAGACTATTTGATCCTAAATTTTGACTTGGTAT
The DNA here is from genome assembly GCF_048544385.1 of Mastigoproctus giganteus. NCBI lineage: Eukaryota > Metazoa > Arthropoda > Arachnida > Uropygi > Thelyphonidae > Mastigoproctus > Mastigoproctus giganteus. The sequence continues at coordinate 117,213,762 of NC_143575.1, read as the reverse complement.
AACACATTATATTAATGGACGTATTGATTCAAACACCGCTTGTGTTAAATCGGTCAAAAAGTCTCAGACCAAAGTACCGCAAACATGATTTAGTAATCTCGATCTGTGAATGTCAATCTTGAATGTTCGCAAGAAACAGCACATACTTAATCCCGTACCCAGATTTTCAATAACCCAATTACAACAACCTCATTCACTTCTCCAAAAGTTTTTTTTTTTTTTAAGGTAAGAGTACCCATTTGTGTTCTTGGCTAATCTGATGGCTCTTCTCTCACCCTTTCCAAGAGATTCACATATTTCTTAAAACGAGGCTTCCTGACCTGTATGCAGTACCCAAGATCTAGCTTGACCATTGTCTTATACAGTGGGATAATCCTCTCCTTGTACCTTCTGGCAAAATTCCTGTATATTATTGACAGAACCCCATGCGCTGTACTAGCAGTCTCTGCACTACTCTGATAATTTCATGTCGGACTGTAGAATTATCGCTAAATCTCTTTCGTTCTCCACCTCTTTGAGTGTGGTAAAACCTAATTGGTATGTTATTCTGGGATTAACTATATAATATTGGTGTAGATACACCATAGTTTACCCATAAATTTGAACTACGTATGTAGTATAAAGGCATCATTTTAATTGTATCTCGTTATGCCTTGTGCATTTCGTCTTCTAATACATTATTCTGGGATTACTGCTGCCGACATGCACTAGTTTGCATTTATCAATGTTAAACCTCAATTTCCATTTCTCGGCCCATCACATTTCCCTAATTTTTATAGGAGAAATGTGATGCAGTATGCCGTGACTACTATCATTAACCACCCGACAACTTTGTCATCTGAAATTTAGACAATAAGCTTGATATGCCTTAATCAATATCAATAATACATATTATAAACAGTAAGGGACCCAGCATTGAACTTTGAGGGACTCCACTATAAACCTTAGTTTAAGAAGAACCTCCTTTTCTCTTCTGCCACTGAACCATCACCTTTCTTTAAACAGTAGTAACTTGCCTCAAATTTCATATTGCTCCAATTACACGATTTTTACCTCCAAGAACTTAAATGCTATTTTTAACCAATTTTTATGCGTAGATTTCGAAAATCACCATAGTAGTTTCACATCGCTTCACAGTTATTAAATATAGAGGGAGTTACGTTTACGAAAATATGCCAATTTCGCATAATCTAGCCAGTAATATATGACATACTGATTTATTTTAACAGATTGCTAATTCTCTTAATTTTAGCAATCAATTCTGGCCTCGGCTTTCTTGTGATAAACATAATCAGACTTCCACCTATGGTTCTTAGGTTCAAATTCTGATATAACAATACACAAATTGAAGAGATCACGCTTACCATTTTTGGTGAGGACCTTTGTAGGCTGTGCTAAGGTTTTCCAAGTATTAACTGATCGTGACATATTCTTAGGGTTGTGTATCTATCCTCCAAACATATAATCGAACGTATAATTCTTTTACATTTGTATTACAAACCTGAATTATACTTGATAGTATATATCCTTTTTTGACATTAAACGTTGGTACACCTTTTGATGTAGACGTGATAGATATTTTATGGCGATTTTCGGAATCAGCGCGTTTATTTCCTCCAGAATCACATATTTTAATTGCGGAGGTATGAAAAAAATATTTTTTGTTAACTAGTTAGTGTTATCTTGTTTATGTTTACTCTTATTAACTTATTTTAGTTAATAGCTGTCATTTATTTACTTAACCGATCTTAATTTATATTGTTTCATTTTAATTTATTTATTTAATTAGTCTTGACTGTTTATTTCATTACTTTGATTTGGTAATTTTTATTTTGAAAATTTGCAAATGTTTCTGCTCTGTCTATTCGCCATTGGTCGAGTCAAAATATTTATATATCATATGCTAGTTTTAAGTCAGCCTGAAGAGGATTGGCTGTATTTTTGCAGATTAGTTAGTTCTCTCGGTTTGTTCTCTCATAGTGGCACGTTACACTTGGTTACTTTCGGGCAGTTCATTAGGAAAACATTATATTTCGGGTTTCGACAGGTGTGAGTGAGTCCAGAAGAAATTATGTCTGTAATACTCTTATTCTTTCATATATTTCTTATTGTTTATTTTTGTACTTCAGTTAATTTCTAATTAGGAAGGTTGTTTCTGGGGATTGATATCTTTAGTCTTTTTGCGCAAGGAAAGCAATAGCTACGGGCCAATTTCGCGAAGGACCGAGGGGGAGGAATTTTTTCCGTGGTGAAAGTAGGTGTTTTCATTTTGGTTTTAAAAAGTTACCTTTTTATTTAAATAAGTAATGCGCCATAGTTTCAGCTTTATTAACTTCATGTGGTAGCTGAAGTGTTTTTTTATTGGTTAAAAATACCATGCAAGTTCTCCTTTTTGTGTTTTTTCTTTTAGGTTGTAATTTTTTAGGTAGTGTTGTAATTTTCTATATTTACAAGTCAGTCTAATTACTCATTTCCATTCTGGTACCACCTTTATAAACTGAACATGCACAAAAGTTGGAATTTGGCTTGATAAATATGCAAATTTTAGAGATTGGAAATTAGTTTTGTTACATAAATTAGCCCAACGGAAACATGAATATCATGGCAGCTGAAGGGAGTAATTTTTATTATCTGCAGATGAACTGCGTAACAGGTTTGAACAAGAAACTTATTACACTGAATACAGTAAATAAAATAATAATAAAAAAAGGTAGACTGCAGCCATTATCAATCCACTGCAGGATAGAAGCCTCCTCAACGATTCATGTTGAGGAAAATGGACCATAATCTGTCACGCCGGTCTAATGCGGATTGGCAGAGCGACTGTATTTAGTCAGGGGCTTGAAGCACGGTCTACTCAAAGAGTGTGCACTACTGCACTCCTGCACAAACACACACACGTATGGCATTTTAATGGGGAGACAACTTTTATCCCAATCACCTACTTTAATTCCAAAATATGAGACATATATTTTTCACAAATGATTTCTTCACAACTTATTTATCGCAAATGAAAAAAAATATTTGGATTTTTCTCGCTAAAAACAAGTTGGAGTTGTCAAAGGCAGAATATTTTCATATTCTGTTTTTGAAGCAGATACTGGTTAACACGACTGCTCTAGAAAACAAATGAATGCGGCAGAAACAATTCGCAGGTTTATTTAGGTAACTGACTTGCCTGTCTTGACATGTCTAAACACGTAATGGCAATCTGGTCCTGCCAATTCTTAGGGATTGACAGGAATTGTGCATATCGTGCATTCATGGGATGTGTATCTAAGAAAAAAATTCTTACTGTCTGTGAAAAAAATGCTGTACGTGGTAGGCAAAAACGGTTTCAATGTTTTGAATTCGTACTAAAAATACACTCAGAAACTATACTTGCCTGTTTCTGAATTTTGGAAACATAGGAATCTATGCAGACCAATGTTATTTTCTAAAAAAACTTATGTTATTAAAATTTCTTTTAAAACGTTAACTGCTGCAACAGTGTCAGTTGAACAAATATTTCAATAACCGAAATTTGATAACGGGAAATATTTTTTTGTTTGCGGTTATCAAATTAATGTAAAAACACGATGGATCATCAGATGAATGAAATCCAGTGCAAAGAAAGTATGGTTGAAATATATTTGTATATACAGTTTTATGCGTTCCTCAGCTGGAAAACTTGAAACAATCTTTTGCTCTCACCGAAGAAACCCTTGCTTCAGATTTAGCTACTTTGCTTTCACGTAATATAGCTATTACGTGAAAACAAAGTAGCTAAATCTGTATTGGCTATTTTATTCAGGTTTTGTTGTCAAGCTAAAGCATTTTTATTTCAGTCATCCATCCATCCATCAAAAACGAACTCTGACGCTGACTGGAGCTCTGATTGTATATTACACAAATCTCTAGGCAGCAAAGCTGTAATGCCAGTATTCTACTGGCAATGTATGAAGAAAACAATAGTAGTTGATAAAAGATCTCTTACTCACATTTTCGAAATAAACGTTCGATTTGTTTCTTTTTGTTTTCAACAACTATATTTTAATAAATATCTTGTTCAATAACACATCCAATTTCTCGCAAAAAAAAAAAAAAAAAATCAAAAGTGGTACTGTACTTTCAGTTTTAAAGGGGGCCAGATGGTTAGGGGTTACAACTTCTATAAATACGCAGTTCTAAATATATAGATTCTATTTTGTGTCTCTGCTAAAGAGGAAACCTATGGAAATCACATAAAATGCGTATGAACAGCTCATTTCTTATTACTACATTAATTTATTGACAACAGTCCACCTTCACCGGCTCTTTACAACCAACTTTCTAAAGGGGTTTACCGGTTAGAAATGGCTCATTATAAACATTACTGTTTCTTTAACGTTTTGACTATACTGTCAAAACCTGATGACCAACTACCTAATATTGGGTATGTCCTTCTTACCGAAAGTAGTACCGCTGCCACACCGCGACAATAGAAGGCCTCTGAACGCTACAGGAGGAATGTACCATGGGAATTCATATCCGGCGAATTCGATTGCAAGATAGCCTCTGGAAGTCACTTTGGTGTTCGGCGAATCACTCTCGAACAATACTGGTAACATGGCAGGGTGCGTTGTCCTGCTAGAATACACCTGTGCCTTCCTGTAAGTCAATCGTATCAAGGGCTGTATCTGATCTCCCACAATTGATACGTAGTTTTAACATCCAGTGTAGTATAGGGGGATATGAGGGTTCCCCCAAAAACGTCCCCATGCCAAAACACTGCTGCCCCTGGCTGTTTCTGTTGGACCAGAACATCGGTGTGATTCCTCTCCCCAGTTTATCGCCGTACTCGCCATCTACTGTCCAAACGACATAGCAGGAAACGTAATTCATTTGTAAAGCCAACTTTTTACTAGTCGTCAATGGATGGTTCAATGACACCGTTCAGACGCAAACTTTACGCGTCGTTGGCGAGGGTTGGCCGTAAGCATGGGTACGTTGACTAGGCGCCTGCTCCGGTGATTCTTTTCCCCCCCGGAGGAGAGTTCAGTGCAGTTTGTTCATGGAAACACCGCTGGCTGCACCCTAGTTAAAGTCCATGCTCAGTCGTTCCACCGTTTCCGCGTATCGGCTTGCATAAGGCGGGACAGCCTATGTTCGCCACAATAATCAATCAAGGGTAGGCCTCTGGCATTGACCCTGGCCACTAGGGCTCTGTCCACTTTCTGTCCACAATTGGAACGCCTTTACTACAGCACTCTGCGAACAGTCCACAAGAGTCGCAGTTTCCGTTTCCCACGAGTAGCAAAGTGGTTATAATCACCATCCTTCCTACACTGGGCGGAAAAGCCCCGGGTTCGAATCTCGTCAATGACGTGAGGAACTCTTATAGGCCTCATGATGAAATTAGTCATGGCTTACGTGGGAGTATCCATCTAATCAGAGATAGACAAGCGTTTTCCAGAATTTCTTTTGCCTTTGTGGGTAGAATCGCCAACTTTCCACACTGAGTGGAAAAGACCTGAATTTGAATTCCGCCCGTGATGTGGGAATTTTTCGATCTCCATAATAATGAAGAGTTTAACGTTGGGCGCTAAGACTATTGAGACTAAGCTGGCCAATAGTATTCATTTGGATCAGGTAAAAATATTGTATTCATTGCGATCTCTGTATGTTCAATACAGATGCATAGGGAAGGAGGAAAAGAAGAAGCGTGAATATATTGGTTTATCGGAAGTTCCTTCATTAGATTTGAAAGATTTGGATAATCTCAAATTGAACTGTATTTGATGTTTTGAACGACAATGATTTCCTTCTTAAATAAGCTTGAACAAGGATATATAATGGTGTGCTGAGTAGATGGAACTTATTAATGGGCTTTGTCTCTGGGCTATTCCACTTTGGAAGAAAGAAGGTGGAAGAGAATGTTCAGGGACATGATAGAAATTTGACTCATGATGGAAATCAGTGAATCACTGTGTTCAAATCAGTGTTCAAATGATTTGATGAGAGAATCTGAAACCGTTGATATGAGAGAGTCTACTACCAGACTGTATGATAAATATTTTGAGAACCCAGACTTGGTTTACTGTAACGTGTAGCACAGACTGTTGACTAGTATGAGAGTTCCAGCTCTGGAAAACATCACTGACCAAGGATGATCGTTCAAAATGGTAGCTTCTTCAACCACTCCAGCGGCTACTGAATGGGCTTCAGGGATGATGGAGCCCATTCAGTAGACACTATTACCTCGCGCTTGGAGCAAAACATATTTGCAAAAGTCTTTTCCGATGATCTGGCTTTTAGGGAGATATCGTTTCGCAATGTAATAATTTCATTTTCAAGTAATATTTTTTTTTCTCCATGTGAAGAATCTCAGCAGATTTTTTCTGCAATTTGTTTCGTATCTAAGTCGACATTAAATGGATAAGAAATACACTTCCCTACCATTACTATCCGGACACCTGCCTTTAGACAAAAAAAAAAAAAAAAAAAGAAAAGAAAGAAAAAGAGAGCTTTTATTGTGTCATTTAATGTTTTGTGCTTAAACCTTTTGCTTTTATGACGCCTTCAATCTTCGCGGCATACTCTCAACCAGCTTTTTATAAATGTCAGGTGATATGTTCCTCCACTCGGTCTTTAACGCAGCCACCAGTTCGACTTTGTTCTTTGGGCAACCTCAACGTGTACGTACCCAAAGATGCTCGATAGGGTTCAGATCAGTACTTTGGGCTGGCCAATCCAACTTTTCCACACCCATGTCCTCAAACCACTCTGTTACGACCCGAGGAGTATCGCGTTGTCTTGCTGATACATGTATGGGCCTTCCCCGAAGTATTGCCATAATGTTGGAAGTGCATAATTGTCCAGGTTGTCCTGGTATTACACAGCATTCGTGGTTTTGTCGATAACGACTAATGGGCCAAGCCAAACCATGAAAGCAGCCCATAACATCATACTGCCTCCACCATACTTCATTGTTGGGAGGATATAATGAGGAAAGAACTGTTCCCCTGGCATTCGCCACGCCCAGAAACGGCCAGCAGACTGGCAGAGTGCGAGCCTAGACTCATCTGTCCATAGGACTGTTTTCCACTGCTCTACAGTCTAGGATTCGCGCTCCTTACATCACGTTAATCGGCGTCTAGCATTTGTTGAATGGCTTGCGAACAGCTGCACGACCATTGGAATCCATATCATGGAGTATCCTTCGTATTGTACTAGTGCTGACATTAGTTCCAATACTCTCATAGAGGGTTTGTGTGACTTGAGACAATTGCAAATTACGATTTGCGCGCACAGTTCTTCGCAGAATTCTCTTGTCCCCTTCTGTTAGTTTACTGGGTATATCAGGCCGTTTTTTTTTTTTGGCAAATTAAATTCCATTCCTCTGCCATTTGCATATGACGTCACTAACCGTTGATCTAGGGATCCTCAGAGTGACTGCGATGTCTCGTACAGAATGCTTGCCTATGTGGCATCCTACTATTATTCTACGTTGGAAGTCTGTTAATCCTGTTGAATGTGTCATCTTGTATGCCCGCTTTTACAATTTTCTGTTCGAAGCTCAAGTGTGCATATTTATAGCAGGTTCTGTGACGTGTTGCATGCATAGGACCTGTTTCTGGATATTAATGGTAGGGCAGTTTATATTGAACAATGTCTTCATTTGTTTTAAAATCACTGAATCTGATTTCAAAATCATCCACAACTTTCTCAATTTCGGAAACTTTCTCATTATTAAATTTAAAAAAATAGATATTTTTGCAAATGATCTTGTATACTTGCAAAATGATTGAATTGTTATTCTTTGAGATCTTTGGCCATTGCCAAAAATTTATATCTATATGCAGAAATACCACTAGTTATGACACCCACTTAATTTACTGGTAAAATTTGTCAAAAAAGGCAGATCACACAATCACTCCGTATCTTGTAGCTGCTGATAATCATCTCCCCTTTGATCAACAAAATTTTCAATTTCATTCAGTAACTTTCGAAATCTCTGTAGAAACTTACTCTGACTCGGCCACCACACAACTTTGTTGAATATCAGATCTGGTTCATTTTCATCGAGTTGCATTTTGCAACTCGATCAGAGGACAAGGACAATCTCTTCAAAGGAAGAGATTGTCCTCTGATGGAATTCACGATTTTAAAAGCTATGTCCATAACACTTTTAGTATTTAATCTTTCGCTGGCTAACACTTGTTAGTGGATGAGGCAGTGGTAACTCATCCTTATCTGGGATGAGTAAAAAATCTGGGAATTCATAATCCTTTTGGCACAATTCGATGAATGCGTTAAGATATCCCGTAATTGCTTTGGCTTCATCTGTTGTTATTGATACGAGCTTAAATAGTGGTAATTTAATTTTTTCAATAAAATTTTTGAAAGCGTTAAATATATCAAGACCTCTAGTTCTTTCTTTTAACGAAATCATACCCAGTAGCAGAATCATTGAAAACCATACGAACAAAAACGAGCAATTCAGCTATATCACTGACGTCTGTAGATTCATTCAGTTGTAAAGAAAAGGACACACAATTATCAATATGAGCATGCGATTGTTCACTCACATTTTTACCCATTTTTTTTATGCGTCGCATCACAGCATTTCGAGATAATTGCAGATCTTGAAGAGCAGCACATTTAATTTCATTTTTGTCCTTAAAATTTTCAGAAAGAGAATCTGTTATTTCTAAAAATGCGTCTTTGATGAATTGACCATCAGAAAATGGTTTGCATTTTTTTGCATGAAGATGACTCACTTTAAATGATGCTACAGTTACTGCTTTAGATTGTAAATTAGGTGTCATGAAGAAATTTTGTTGTGCGAATAATTTGGATTTAAGTTCTTTTAGTTTATTCCTTAAAAGAGAAAAGTGAGATACTGCATTAAACTTCTCAACTTCAAAAGATCTTGAACCATACGACATGCCCCTCACACAGAAAAATTTAAGAGCAAAACTCGTTCTCTCACTACCAAGTGCTTGTTGGTCCCGATGACATCCACTATGAAATAAACAAACTGCCTTCCAACATAATCTTACTGTAGGATATCACCTTGCAATCTTATTTAATAGAATCTTTCTGAGGAAAGAATTCCCATTTCCGGATCCTTAGAGAATGGCCATCGTTCTTGTCTTTCCAAATTCAGAAAAGGACCCTAAAAATCTAATTAACTATCTTTCTATTCCTCTTTTTATGCAAGGTCCTGGAAAGAATGATTAGAAAGAATGGTATATAGAAAAAAAAATTAAACTGCCTCCTTTCCAGGACGCAGTTTCGCTTCTGAAGAAACAGCTCCACGTTGGATTATTTAGTCGGACTGGAAATTTATATTCGTGATGCTTTTATAAACTCCGAATCGAATCTTGTGTTAGTTTTCTTTGATATGGAAAAAATGTATGACAAAAAAATAGGCGATCTGACGTATTACAGGAGCTCTACAACTTTTGTCTTAGAGGTCACCTTCCTTATTTTCATTATAAACGTTCTTCCTGATTTCTACTTAAAGTTCGTGTAGAATCCATCCGCACTCTTTAGATAGGGGACATCTTGACTAGACATTTTCATATAACAAGATGTCAAGCCAAGTGAAACAGCCAAAATGTTCTGCGTATAAACGGCTACTTGTGCCCACTTCACATACAGCAGTCCAGGTTAGTTCGAACAACAATCACTTCTCAACTTTATCCCTAGATTTGCTATCAACTAGCAAAATTAACGATAATGAAATTCCGCCAGCGGACCTTTTATCTGCCTCATTTTTAACAGATTTTGCAGATAACCTTTTGTCAGAATTTCGGGACTTTAAAATTCAGTTGCGTACAAGAAACAATGAGGTACTAAAGCCTTACCAAGTGATCATGGACAATTTTGAAATATCCTTTTCTAATTAAAAGATATTACCTACGTTAATAATGGACTCGCAGAATGGAATTCAATCCTTGATATCAGAAATAGGATTTATTAAGATCTTTCACGCTCATTCAATGGATTTGCTATTTAAATGCTTAATTTTATTGAGAGAAATTAACTTAAATTTAAACATGAATTAAAAAAAAAGCGAAAGTGCAGATAGTAATCCCCTTTCTTCGCACTCTAGAAAGTATGATTCACTTAAATCTCAGCCAGCTATAATAAACACTCACTCAGACTTGTCAAATGCATGTGAGGAATTATCAGCGCAAGGTAACTTAGCTGTGTTACCTTTAGATACAGTCTCCAAGGTATACGACAAAGAATGCCAAATCCCAATTAACTATATAACTAATGTTTCTACTGTTAGTGCAGGAGTAAATCGTGTTTCAGAGGATACTAAAAGTACAGTTACTTCTGAAAATAATGAACTTACTGCAACCTGCATTGTCTCTAATAACTGTGATAATTATGAAAGCAACTCTACTACAACTCACATTATATTAAATGACACAGATCATTAAGCCTGTAATTAAGCAAAGGCAGTCCAGTCTGCGCAGAGTTCGAAGAAAGGAAGTTGTCCTCCCTCGGCTCTGCATAGGGCACAGTCATCTGATAGCATATACACTGTCAGGTGATAGCATAGTCAGAAGGGCGTTACATAGATTATTTCTGTCGTGTAACCTTGTGAGGAGGCAGTCACATAGGTATTTTATTATATATTTATTTTACATTTTTGGCTGGTGCAGAAAATGCCTCGGACTTTCTTTGCTGAGGGCATATGGCCCACCTATGCGGGAGAATTACGAAACTATTTTTAACCCCATAATATTTTTAAAGAATGTCTCTTTATTACAAATGCACGGCCTTGAACATCTGGCTGAACCATTTACATTCAGCCAGATCTTTGGTGACACGAACAGTACGTTCGACATTTTTAATATTTTACAGCTCGTTAATTTATATACATATTTAAATTAATCCTTTAATATTCTTGATATATATTTTTCTTTTATTTTAGCTGAATGGTCAGCACACACGCTCTTTTGAGCGGACGTATTTCAAGCTGCGTGACTGCTAAATACGATTAACCATTGTATTCATGATGTATTGCAAACAGTTCTGACTTGGCGGTCTTGCCAACATTTTTCATAGGTTACCACACATATATATATATATATATATATATATATATATATATATATATAATTTTTTTTTTTTTTTTTTTAACTTGGCGCATTATGGCCTAACCACATCGCTTTTCTAAAGTTAAAGAGTTCCCCGTTTTATTTTATTTTATTATTATTTTTATTTTATTTATTATTTTAAATTTTATTTATTTATCATTATTATTTTTTTTTAGGTCCTTGCCGTTGAAATCTCAGGAAATTAAGTGGCAGGACCTGCCAGAGTGAAATTACTTGGCACCTGGTCTGCCTCCACGAGGCATAGTGTGAACAACGTTGGGCTCCAGCAGAGGTTCAGCAGCTAAATGGCCAGGGAAACAACGATAAACAACGCTACACTTACAAAATCCATACACTTTAAAATCTCTGGCCTTTACCGCGAACTGTTACACACCAACAATGAAAGCAGCAATAGTAGACGCATATAATGCAAGAAAACAAGCTTATGCAGCATCAGCCAAAAAAAAAAAAAAAAAACCACTTCCACTTCACCCCTCCGTTTTTTCGAAATACCTATCCAGCTGAGCCTTAAATTTATTTAGGCTATCAACTTCCACAACAAGAAATGGAAGTCTGTTCCACAAACCAACTACCCGCTGGCTAAAGGCAAATTTCCGCACCTCTATCCTACATCTGTCTTTCCTCAATTTCAATTTACGCCCTCTCGGGTGATTATTCTGAGCAAGAATCCCATCAGCATTGGACATGCTCAAACCATTCAAGGCTTTGTACACCTCTATCAGATCACCTCGCCAGTGCCTAGTCTCCAGACACTGTAATTTGCAAAATTTAAGCCTTTCTTCGTAAGAGCAACCCTTTGTTCCATTCACTAATCTTGTTGCCCTTCTCTGTACTCGTTCCAGCAGTCTACATCCTTCTTGAAATGAGGCCTCCAGACCTGTATACAGTACTCAAGGTATGGCCTGACCATTGCCTTATACAAGGGAATAATCACCTCCTTATCCCTGCTAGAAAATTTCCTGCATATCATTGACAAGACACCATGAGCTACTCTTGCAGCCCGTCTGCACTGCTCAGAGAACTTCATATCTGCCTGCACAATTAACCCTAGGTCATTTTCATTCTCAACCACTGTCAGTTTAGTACCACAGAGTTGATACGTTGCTCTGGGGTTGCTGTTTCCCATATGTAGTACTTTACATTTGTCAATGTTAAACTTCATTTGCCACCTCTCAGCCCATCTGCTCAACCTTTCCAGATCCTGTTGCAGCAGCATAGCGTCAGTAGTATCCTTAAACCCTGCCAACATTTGTATCGTCTGCAAACTTGGACATTAAGCTTGATATACCATCATCAATATTATTTATAAATACAGAAAACAATAATGGACCCAACACCCTGAGGGACTTCACTAATAACATTAGTCCACGATGAGCAGTGTCCATTAATTACCACTCTGTCTTCTCCCCCTCAACCACCCCTTTATCCAGCAATTTGCCTCCAATGCCACACTGCTCCAATTTGCGCAGCAGTCTTCCATGTACAACAGTATCAAAAGCCTTTCTAAGATCCAAGTATATAATATCAAAGTTATTCCCTGCATCCAGTTCTTTTGTGACTGCATCATAATATCCAATTAGATTGGTCAGGCAAGACTTCCCCTTAACAAAACCATACTGTCTCCGAGCTGTATCTGAAGTCTGGTCTAGATGATCCCGCAGTGCTGCTTTAACCAGTGCCTCCATTAATTTTCCTGGAACAGAAGTTAAACTCACAGGTCTATAATTACTTGTGTCAGCCTTTGATCCTCCTTTGTGAATTGGGGTGACATTTGCACATCTCCAGTCTATGGATACCTCCCCTGAGTTCAAGAAAGCTCTCATAATTTATGGTTAAGGGTTTGCTTACTTCCTTTGCTGCCTCCTTTAATATAACTGGGTTAATACTATCCACCCAAGGTGCATTTCTTGTGTTTGTCTTCAACAATTTCTCCTCCACTTTACTCTCAGTTATTACAAGATTCTCTAGCTTACTGCCAGAGTTGAATACACCTCTGGCATTCCCCTCGCTGAATAACTCCTCATGTGTGAATGTCGATGCAAAATATCCTTTTAGTTTGTTAGCTACATCAGCTCGATCATCAACAGTTGAACCATCGATATCAAGCGGACCAATCTGATTCATCCCCTTCCTTCTAGAGTTTACATAAGTAAAGAACACCTTTGCTGTTTTTCTTTGCGTCCCTTGCCAAAGATTTCTCATAATCTGCGTTCGCCTGCCTAATCTCCTTTGTAACATGGTTACAGATCAACTTATATCTATCATAGGCTTCTGTGTCACGTGTTAATTTATGTATCCCATGCATTTTTCTTCTCTGTCGTATGTCTCATTAGTTCATCTGACATCCATTTAGGCCTGAACCTTGAACAATATTTCTTAGTTGGTATGTAAAGTCTAGTATCTTCCAAGATAAGTTCTTTGAATGCTTCCCATTTTGAGTTTGCTGTTGGTAACATCATCAGTTGGTCCCACTGTATAGAATTTAAATACTGTCTCAGACCATCGTAGTTGCATTTACCCAATCGATAACCCTCCCTTTACCCCTGATGGTAGTTAACTCTTTGAGGAAATCCCACTTCAGGACACTGTGATCGCTGCCACCTACTGGTTCCTTTATCTGCAGATTCTTAATGCATGAAGAATCACTACTGATAATAAAATCAAGAGTATTACTTCCTATAATTGCCTCCCGAACATGCTGATATAGAAATCAATCATCCAATAAATCGACAAAAGCCTTGCTAGTGTGTCAGTGACCAACCCACAAATTCCAATCAATATCTGGGAAATTTAAATCCCCCATTATAAGACTCTTTGATTTACTGGCCCACTCTATTTCCCTGTACAATATCTTATTATACTCATCAGAGTCATTAGGCCTATAGCACACTCCAATTCTCAATTTTGATCTCCAAATACTTTTGTCACACCAAACTGACTCGACACTGCACTGTCCAGCGATGTCGACTGGCTTCGCTTCCTTGGATTTTATGTGTTTCTTAACTAATAGCATAATCCCCTCCTCCCTTCCTATCCTGTCTATCCTTTCTGTAGACGTTGTACTCCCCAAATTCCAGTTCTGCATTCCTTGTATCTGTGTGACACCACGTCTCTGATATTCCAACAATATCTGCCTTTAATGTTTTGAGCAATACATCAGGTTTATCAAATTTATTTACCAAACTCCTCGCATTGGTGTACACGCAAGTGTATGTGCACGTGTTCCTATTCTTAGCTACCCTAACACAACCCATGTGTTTACTTGTACCGCAGTGACTCCCAGCAGTCTCTGAAATATCCTGCAACTTGTTTTCCCGCTTCTGCTCATTCCAATAGAAGCAGTGCAAGAATCACTTTCACCTCTGCCAGTGGCTACTGTTAATCTATTAGTCCTCGTATCCCCGCAAGCTAGCAGTTTTCCTACCCAGCTAACACTGCCTCGATAGCATCAGCAAATATTCTTGCATCCTTTCTATTTAAGTGTATCCCATCCCTGTAGAAGCAGTCTCTCCTGTTAACAAGTACAGACCAGGCTGAAAAAAATTCTACCCCTTGAGACTTGCACAATCTTTCCAGGGCCGAATTGATCGACAAGACTCATCATATACTCCCTCCTATCGTGTCTGGGCAGAATTGCAGACACTTTCACATTCAAGACTAATTCACGACTTTTTTTTCTGTACTTGTTAAGTAATTCTGCCGGTCTCTTACTCTTATTATCATTAGTGCCAACGTGTACAACTGTATCACCTTTTGTGCCCTTAAAAGATGATATCCGCTCTACAGCGTCATCAACCTTTGCTGCTGGCAGACATGTCCTGTTCCACCTATCCTTTTTACAAAGCATGTTTCCCTGACAATAGTCACTAACAACTACTAGTTCCTTTGTGACCAGCTCATTCTGCCTTGGGGGTTGCCGCTGTGTTGCATGATGACCAAGTGAAAGCTCTGGCGTTGATGTGGGCAGCTGACAGCTTGATGAACTTCTCAATTTAGATCCTTCGTGGACATTCACCCTGTCCTTCAAGCTCTCATGTAGGCCCATAACGCTGAGTTGTCGGCTGATTTCGTTACACTCCTTGCATCGCGCACACTCACAAAAACTTCCCCCATGGCAATATCATGTTCCGTACCTGATTGTCTACAAACATCATGCAAGCAGTACATTTTAAAAGGCTGTGATTCAGAGGGCAAGTGATCCCCCTCAGTTCTCCTCTGAGCCACAGCACTCCCATTAGCTTGAGCCTTTTGCTTTGCTGCTCTGGTATGAATCATGATTTCGATTTAATTTCAATAAAATTTTAATTTCAGTACAAAATTATAACCTTAAACTTGTATCCCAACACAGTTATAACGCTATATATATTTTTCAGTATCGAGTATTATCTACGAGTTCCGTTTATATAACTTCCGTATCAAGTTATGGTCGCCTTCGTAGCCAGGTGGGAAGGAGCAGCAGTGCGTAGCACACGCTTCTTGATTAGACCGGGGTTCGAGCCCGTCACCACCAAAAATGGAGGATGCGGAAAGGTCAAGGGAATGACCACCGCATATTCCCGGAGCAATATGGCCTTAGTTGCTAATGCTCCTAAAAACCAAACAACAACAACATCAAGTTATGTATTAATTAATTATGTTACGTTTGTAATCTAAGTCGTTATATGTATTTAGTTAAAAGTACAATTTAATTGACAACGAAGTTTAACAAAATTAATAGATTTCACTGATTAATTGATAATATTATATTATATACTATACTAACGCTGTATAATTCGGGATATACATTGTATCGTATAACAAAGGCAGCAAGTTACGAACGGTAAATCTACGGACACTTAAGTATTAATTAACTTCCAAATCTCGCTGTCTCAATTCAGAATAAACTAACGATCCTAGGTCTATAAGCTACTTATAGAAAATAATTTGATGTAACAATTGGTCAGTAAAGCGGCTAAATATGGCTAAAAAACCTCTCGTTCAGCGGAGCTGCAACTTGTAACACGTGGATTTGATACCCTTACCGATACTTTTATGCAATTACAAGGCCGAGTAAAGAATAAATACACCAGATTAATCAGAAAATCACAAAAGAATGCTATACTACTAAATTTAAATCAGAAGTTTTAGAAAAACAATAATTTCAAATCAATAAATAAGAAAATCCACTTAGTGGCTTTGAACACGTCTGGGGCCGTTAGACACGAACACTATGCACTGTACACTATTGCCTAATGCCCTAAGCTGCCAGTGCCATTAAGCAGTAGTCGAACCCGACCAATCCAGAAGTAAGCAGACCAACAATGTATAGTAGAATGGTCTAAGTGTTAATCTTAGTGACTTCCACTGGAGCGTTATCATGAGATACCATAGCAGAAATCAATCTATTCGTTCCATTGCAACACTCTGGATGAATGGTAGCTGATATAGCTCACTAATTGAGTTTGCGTCATGATGCTACTACAACCGGGAAACGTTCGGATAGACCGCAAAACTTGACAGAAAGTGCCGAATAGTATTATCAGAAGGGTGTTATATAGATTCCGTCTGTGAAGAGGAAGTCAAATAGGTATTTTATTGTATTATTTTACTCTTTTGGCTGGTGCAGCAAAAGCTTCGGGCTTTCTTTTACCATATGGCTAATATTAGTACTTTGAACTAATATTTATATTATACTGCTAATATTAATATTGCCATATGTGTTAATACTGTGATATTAATACTGTTCAAGAAGGCCGCAGAAACTGATATTAGTATAGGGACGATAGGTAGGGAGCTGAGTGCGACGGATTTTATAGCATAAAGTGGAGCGTTAGCTTAGCCAACACGCACACAATCACTGGTTGAATGGATCAAATATCTCCTTCCTATTATCAAAAATTATATACGACATCACGTTCCAGAGTCTGACCTAACAATAGATGCAAAGCTTGCACGATTGTCTAAAGCCAATAAAGCTACATTTGATCAATAAATTTCTTTTTAGCCCATTCGCATATACACTGTATATATATGCACGTGCATGCAACAGTGGGACCCCCCCCCCCGTGAACGGATTTTCATGAAATTTTATATTTGGGCTTTTTAAAAACGTTTGTCGAGCTATTTACAAATTTAATTAAAATCGGATGAATAGTCCGGTAATTAGAAATTCATAGATTAAATGTAGTTTAATGCAGCGTTATTAAGCAAAGCACAGACAGGCTAAAGAAAATCCACATAGGGATATATTATTATTATTATTATTATTATTATTATTATGCAAGACCCATAAACGTGCTGACGCTTAAGACGAGATGCATATGTAAAGAGAAAAGAGACTTCAAAAAAGTATATTGGAGAATAGTAATAAATAATATAAATATTATACAGCGTAATTAAACCGAACGGAAGTTTAGAGGACTTAAAATTATAGCATTTTATTAAGTGTTCTATAAAAGTTATAAATTGATAAGAAGATAACCAAATTTATTTTTCACTTCTATTAATCACAGAACGGAAAAAAAAAAAAAAAAAAAATCAATAACTTTAACGCACTTGAAATGTAACGCACATTAACTAATCTGTTTGCGTATAAATTGCATTAAAAAATAAACAATTTCCGGACATTTATTAGTTCGATTTTAGTGAAATTTGGAAGGGCTCGACAAATATTTTGAAAGATCCAAATATAAAATTTCATGTAAATCTCATGTAACTGGGAGTCACGTTGTTACATGCGTACGGACGAACATGGTGAACGCAATCGGTGCATATACACACAATATATACATGTACGAATGGGCCTAATAATTTTCGCAATTATTATGTTATCAGCTTATTATTTGTTCACAGTTCTGTTATCGATATGTTAGCATTTATTTTTCTTCGCTCAGTACAAACATTTGTTGAGATTCGTATGGTATGTTTCGAAGATACGCCTCTAACTTTAGAATTTTACACATAAGTTTGTTTTAAAATCATGGAGAATAAACAAATTCAGAAATTTAGTAGTTTATTAATTATATACGGTTCGGATGTAGAATACTTAAAGAGCTTGCGATTAGCTGATTTCGGTTATGCGTTTCACCGAGTAACATGCGTTCTTTGAACAAAAGAAGAGATGGAAGTCTAGAACTCAGTTTCATAATCTTACGATAACAAAGCAGAAACGCTTGTTTATCATTGCATATCACCAGGACAAGCGGAGTGGATAAGTTCAAAGTATAGCTGTAAGACGGATGACGTGTTCAAAACCCCGTAGTATTCGTGTTCCCTCTGTCTTGTTAACTGGCTTCGCCTTCTGTGGTCGTCCAGAAGTATGCATATACATTAGTTTTATCTACATAGACGGAACACCATCCGTACTGCAGTTGTGGAAATCTATATTTACTGCAAGCTGCGAAAAGTTTTAATAGTTGGTCTTAAATACAAATTTAACAAAAATGCAATGTTATTTCTCTCTTATTTCTTAATTAAGAATTTTTTTTTAATCCAAAACTGTATACACGACTTTTGAAATTCTAGCCACTTAACTATTTTACAAAGATAAATAGGATATGTCACATCTCATTCATTATTCATGGAACATAAAGATATCTGTTGTTTCACTCACCCCAGCCAACTATTGTGTGCATGCTTAGTCTTTTAAAAGAAAGAAGTAAAGATAAAAATAAATGCAGTAATGACGCTATCTCCGAACAAAGAACTATACAAATTACTAGTGAGGATCTCAAGCCACAAAAGAGTAAAGCGTCACAAAATGTGCCTTATTCTAGAAAAAAACAATAACAAAAAACAATCTACGTTTCAAGAACATCCGGCGAGAAATAGAAGAACCAGGCACTATTTCCTTTCTTGAATCCAAAGAACATTTTATGTAAGCAAAAAAACAAGTTAAATTTACCAACAAACCGATGAACGAAAATCGATCGCAAATAAAAAAAAAAAAAAAAAAGAGAGAGAGAGAAAAAAACAACTTTGGAAATGAGTTATAATTCTTAGCGAAGAATAACTCTGCTAAATTTTTAACGCATTCAGCTACGATAGAATTCATTATCTTTTCTTTTTTTATCATCCGTGCCAGTGAACAGTGCATGGATGATTATCATACAGTATACTAAGACTCTAGGTTTCATAGTTTAGTTACAATGAAACGTGTCTGAACGAACACTTCGTTTCATTTATGAAACTTTACAATACCTTCACCAGGAAGAAAATATTCTTTTAGATGTTAAGCCAAAGAAACTAAGGCCATCAGGCGTCATTATACTAATTGTGCCTGTAACCTGCGTGCATTGAAGTGCAAGCAATCGTTTATACATATTGATTACTTCGAGTATTTTAGGCAATCATTAAATTAATGATTAATTTAAAATACAAATAAGCTCTACTTCGGTTTCATTAGTAATACATATACACTGGTGTGCAAAACGTAAGGACCAGTCAGGTTTTCACCTGTGCCTTCTCAAAGGAGTTGCCTGGATATGAGAAAAGCATACCAAAGGAACCTCGTGAGGTACAGAAATGAAGGAAACAACACCGACACAACAACGGAAACAGAACGGTACAAAGGGACGTTATACAAAAATGCGAACATAGCACTGGCTGCCATGATATAGATGCATCACTGCCAAAGATGGAACAAAGGGAAGAGGTGGTCCTCATAGTGTTTTGTGAAAGGCGCCACCTGTGGTTTCCCACATCTGCACCATGGTACTTTGTGAAGAAGTACAGAATCTCTGTAAAAGCCAGAAAAAGTGTAATGTCTGGTTTCTTTCAGAGTAGTGTTATGTTTTGTTGTTGTGTTTCTGGCTGCTTGGCCGCAGAGCCCCTAGTGGGACCCCACGTTGCTCGTCACCACCACTGGGAGGTGAGCCAGGCTGCCCATTATACTCTGGCTGGCCTTTGCCAGGGTTGCCTGAGCTTCCTGACAAAGGCCAAGTGAAAAAAAAGGGGGGGGAGAAACATAGAACAGGGGTACGAGTTAGAAGGAACAGAAAGAGGGAAAAGGAGGATGGACTGAAGTTGAGGAGCAGTCCGCTCTTTGTGAGTTGAAAATAGGGGTGTGGGAGTTAAAGTAGCAGGGGACAGGTGCCCCTGCATGATCACCAAAGGCCAGTGGACTCTGTATCCTGCACTCAGCAGTTCTCCAGAGTGCCAGCAATCCCGCACCAGAACGGTGCCGGCTGATCCTACCCTATAAGAGGTTTGCAGCAGTATCCCGCAGTGCTCCTATCCTTAAAGGATTAGCAAGTTGTCAGGGCAGTGTCCTCTAGCAGAGAAGGAGCTAACCCACGCCAGTCTGATTCAGGCCTTGGGCAGCATGATTCAATGTTGTTCTCATTTCAGCAATCTTGGCTAGCGTCATTGCGAAGATTTCCTGCGCATACACAGTTAGTGCCCTGTATGTGTTTTCATCGAGCAGCAGCGAGGACTCTTGATTACGTGGATTGCTTTGAATTGCGGTAACAAATTTGATTCTACTGTTGTCATAGGCAGGGCACTCATACATGAGATGCCCCCAGGACTCTTTTTCTCCACAGTGACACCGCGGGTCTCTTTCAATCCCCATAACTGTAAGTTTCTGATGGAAGGGGCCGTGTCCAGTGATAATAAACGTCATGTGGAGACCAGGCGAAAACCAGGGAGGGGGCTCTGGGTGAGTATGGTTTATAGTTCGGAGGAATCACCTCGTGATGTCTCCTTAGAACAGCTGCTCCTTAGAACAGCTGTACCTGTCGTTCTGAAGGCCGACCACGCGCGTGAGACGATGCTATGGGTGGTACCGAACTCTGCAGCCACAGCCTCGCACTTTAACCTTCCTCTAACTTTCCAATTATTCGACCTCGGGTAAAGTCATCGAGATGTTGTCTGTAGCACTGTATGAAGCCAATCGACCTTCTGTAACAATCGTGCTCGCCAGTCGGAAATTTGCACTTAACTGCTGCTTTTATCTGTTTATGTGAGCCCTCTCATTACGATTCAAAATTTTGCATATGCACCAGCTTTCTACTGAACGGCCACGGTTATGCAAATGGCCACAGGCTGTTTCGTTTGATTTTGTGGTTGTAACCTTTAGAAATAGTGTTGGGTGTTGTCTTTAAGTTTTGCACACCAGTGTACTTAGGCGTTTAGGCCTGCATTACTCATGTTTTAGTTTAGCCATAATTAGTCCTATATTAATCATAGTTTAGTTTAGCCTATATTAGAAAAATAGGATTGACATTGAAAACTCAGTTTTTGACTACTCGATCCAAAGTCTAATGTCAACAGGCAAGCTATAAGCTTTCAGTAGTTTAGCTTGTTTGTACCTTTTTACCTTCGTAATGCATCTCCGCTCTACTACTGTAGAGCGGGATATCTTCATTACATCAAGTTGTGATTCAACCCCTTTGTACAACGCAGTATTGGAGGATCTGGTAACTAGGATCAAAAATTTTCAAGTTGGCTGACTTACCAAAAACAGGAGGGATATACTTGGGTATCCTAGTTTATTCTTCTGTCAAACAGCCTCCTCCATTGACCATATTCTTTTCTTGTTGCTTTCGAGATTGCTGTATTTTTAATGTAGTTGATTACTGGATTGGAATATATTACCTCCACATTCTTCTTCTTCTTGGTCCTTAGCTGGCAGCTGGGGGAGGCGGTTGACCACGCAAACAGTATGCTGCTGTAGGTGCCGCAGGGTTTCGGACTTGCTCTGTGATGTTCTTCCATACTTTACGATCTATGGCGTCAGTCCTGGCCTGGTTAAGGTCGAGACGTCGGCTCTTCAAGTCATTTTCCACTTGCTTGGCCCACGTTTTCCTAGGCGCGGTCCGTTGGATGCTCCATTGGGTGGGTCGTTGTCTCCAAAGGAGTGTGGATGGTATTCTGTTCGTGCCCATTCTACATACGTGGCCAAACCATCTAAGCCTTCGCTTCTGGATTTGGTCGGCAATGGTTGGTTGCTGTTGGAATCTGGTGCGGATGGTATCATTAGTGATGCGGTCACGAAGTGAGATGCCCAAAATCTGCCGCAGGCATCGCATTTGGAATACCTCAAGTTTGTTTAAATCTAGCTTGAGACAAATCCATGTCTCTGATCCGTAAAGGAGAATGGGCAGGATCAAAGTCCGGAAGAGTCGGATTTTAGTCTTTCAGGAAATGTTGGTCCTCTTCCACAGACACCATTTGAGCGAGACGAACGCAGTGGCCGCCTGTCCAATTCTGCTGTGGATTTCCATGCTGGATGCAACTTTCTTCTCCCGGACCAGCGATCCAAGGTATTTAAAGTCCTGCACTTGCTCGATCTGGACGCCTTCGAGATAGATGGTGGCTTGCGACCCATCTGTTGTCAGGGCCTTTGTTTTATCAGCATTGATCTTCAAACCGTATGGCCGGGCAATGCAGGCAATGTCGTAGAGGATGTCCGCGGCTTCAGAGTCGTTACCAGCAAAGATAGCACTACCATCGGCAAACATCAGGTCAGTCACATAGTGATCCTTATCATATTGTATGCCCCGTCTGTTTCTGAATGCTTGCCTCATAATGGCGTCGACCACGATGTTGAAAAGCAACGGGGAGGCTACATCCCCTTGGCGGACTCCAGTTTGGATGGTTAATTCCTCAGATAAATCGTTCTGGATGCGCACCTGGCTGGTTAAACCGTTGTATGCAGTTTGGAGGAGTGTGATGACTTTTCGAGGTACATGTTCGACCTCTAATAGTTTCCATAAGGCATGGTGTGCATAGCATTAGGGTCAGGCGCCACCTGTGGTTTCCCACATCTGCGCCATATGTTCGCTGTGAAGGAATACAGTACTACTGTAAATGCCAGAAAAGTGTTGTGTGTTGTATATGTCATATTGCGTTAGGTTCTGTTGTGTGTCCTGGCATTTGGCCGCAGGGCCCCTAGTGGGACTCCACGTTGCCCGCACACACCACTAGGAGGTAGCCAGTCTGCCCATTATTCTCTGGCTTGTCTCCGCCAGGGTCGCCAGAGCTTCCTGGACGGAGACAAAAAAAAAAAAAAAAAGTAGAGTCGGGGAAGTACAGAGTGTACGCAAGAAAGGAGGGTATAGCTAGAAATATGGAGGATGTAGGCGAAGGTATCCTCCAGGTTATCAATGGAGCAATAAACGCCATCAGTTGAAAGGGGAACCCGGGAAGGATGATAAATAAGACAGCAAGAGAGCCGTGTGCAAGTTGCCACTGAAGAAGGAGGTGATCCATACGCCAGTTGATCCTATCCAGGTTAAGATCGGTTTTTCCAGTTAGGTTAGGATCAGATGTTTGAGTTGTTCCTATTTTGTGTTGGCAATAGGGTGCTCAGTCTTGTGAAGAGGGCTTGTGCAAACTTGGTAAACTCATAGTAGTAGTTTTCTTCTGTGATGAATAAGTGTTCATTTCCTTGAGGGTTATCTTGGATACGAGTAAACAGGATGCTGCGGAGGTCCTCATAGTGTTGACAGGTATATACTAGATGGTGCCAGTCTTCTATTTCACCACATGCAGACTTAAAGTCAATGAAAACAATGACGGTTCGCTGTCCACACCGGATCCTCTCCTCCATCAGCTGACGGATGGCAAAGATTTGATCACAGCATCCTCGCCCGGGTCTAAATCCCGCCTGTTCTTCTCGACTGGTTTGCTCGCGATGTTTTTGCAGCCTTGACTGGATGATCTTCATAAAGACCTTTCCGATGATGGAAAGGAGACTGATGCCACGGTAGTTCTTGCAATCCCGGTTATCACCTTTCTTGTGGATCGGTACGATAATGGCTTTCCTCCATGTTAGCGGAATTTGTTCAGTGCACCAGATGGTTTTGAGGAGTGAGTGTAGTCGGCGAAGCAGTACATCTCCCCCGGCTTTGATCGCTTCTGTGGTGACTTGGTCCACTCCTGGTGCCCTGCCATTCTTTAGGGATTGTATGGCTGCTTTCACTTCTTCTACTGTAGGCTCAACATCGACCATGGAGACTTCAGGGGGATCGATCGATAGTGCGGCTTCTGGCGGTCCCTGAGGTGAATCGTGATTATACAATGCTTTGAAGAATTCACTCCACCGTTGCAGGCGTTCGGACGGTGATCGCACGAAGGTCCCATCAGCATTCTTGATGTTGTCCACATTGATTTCTCAGAAAGATGTTCGGTCAATGATGTCAAAGAAAGATGTTCGAGGCTGCGGAGAAAATTCTGGCTGATTAACTTGAATTGTTGCTGATGGGTAGAACAGTTCGATAAAATAGGAGAAGGAAAATGAGGTCATGGCCAGCCGGACTGGAATTACATGAAAACCCGAGAAATTTTTTGAGGAGGTTCCCAACATTCGTTTACTATAAAGAATGCCGATCAAAAATTAATTACTAGGAGAAAAGGATATAGACAATCTATGCGTTTCCCTCCTCCTGTAGGTGTAAGGTATATTGATGTCATGCGGCACCAGGGGTTTCCCCCATCTCCGCGTTGCTTTCATTGTGGGTGTACCAGTTTGCTGGGAATGCCAGAGATATAAAAGTGTGTGGGTATTATACATCTGTAATATCGTGTTGTTCATCCCCGTTGTTCATCTGGTCATTTAGCCACTGGACCCCTGCTGGAGCCCAACGTTGCCCCACCTTCGCCCTTGGAGGCAGTCCAGGAACCCAGTAGACTTAGTTACTCTGGCAGGTCGTCCTGCCGCTTAGTTTCCTGAGATTTCAGCGGCTAGGACCTTTAAAAAAAATTCATTATGTGTATACACTCATTTTGCTTGTCTGCATACAACATGCGTTGTATGCCCGAACACACCGCTGGGAGATTTTATATTACGTAGATGGATAGGCCGAGACTGGGCGAAGATTATTTTGAGTGTTGTTCAATTTAGTGTGTGGGGCGTTCGCGTTGTATATAGATAGAGTAGGAGGGGAGACAGAAGACTGGGGGGTAAAGATAGAAGTATGGGAGCGATAGAGGAGGTGCCTCCAGTTGGTCAGTAGGTAATTACCCAGCTGACCTTTGAATTTCCCAAAGTTTCAGCCCTTACCTTCAGTGTAGGTAATTTATTCCAGTAATTTTTAACTCGCTAGCTAAAATAAACCTTCCTGCAATCCCGTCTAAACATCTTTCCCCGTAACTTGAATTTATGCCCCCCAGTTCTAGAATCATTTATAACGGTGAAAATTTCGTCCTCATTCATTTTACTTATGCCTCTGAGATTTTTTTATTATTTTTTTATTTATTAACACACAACTGTATATACATTCTCAAGATATATTAATCAATTTATATACAATATTTATATACAGATTTTATATACATACTCTTATATATACTGTAGTCTTTCTGTACATTTGATTGTGTGTGTCCTGATATGAAGGGTGGCTTCTAGACATAAGTCCATCTCCACCTTTTACTCCTGTGAAAGCTCAGAACGTCTGCAAAACAGGCCTGAAAAAGGAGCGTTAAGTCAGGCCATTTCGCCACCAGGGATTAACCAACACCTGGATCAACCATTCTCTGTGTGTGCTGTAATGCACAAATCCTGCACCTACCGGAAGTAGTGCTATACTGGTAGGTGCCAGCAATCCCGCCCCCAAGGCTGCCCAAACTTGGAGGCCAGCAAAAAAAATAAAGAAATAAAAAATAAATAATAATAATAAAAAAAATTCCAACTAAGAACAATGTATACTTGTTGAAACAAAAGCAACATTATACAATTATTTACATTTAAATAGCAAATACATACACTTAGAATGACATTAACTTAACAATAACACTTAGAAATATTAACACTTAGATTAACGTTATCTCCACTTAGAGTCCATCAACAAATGCAAGCCTGCATTTGGGTATCCAGGAGCAAAAGATCATCTCGCACTGTAAACAAGATACATCCTATAAGCCTAAAAGACCCCAATTAAGTCTGCGCTAAGGTGCCTAGTTTCTCAGCTCTGCAACCCACATGTTCGAAGTCTTTCCTCATACCGCCATATCGATCTATAATCTCACATGCAAGTTACACGTCTTTGGACCCTTTCAAGAAGAACAATGGCTTTCTTTAGATGCTGTCTCCGTACTTGAACACAGAATTCAAAGTGTGGTCTAACAATAATGGGATTATGACCTCCTTAGCTCTACTAGCAATTGTTCGATAAATCATCGATAGGACACCACGAGCCTTCCTTGCAATCTGTCTACAATGCTCGGAGAATATCATGTCTGACCGTATCGTAACACCAAGTGCCTTTCTTCCACTGCCGGCTTTAGTTCAACTCCACCAAGTGTATAAATTATTTTGGGGTTGCTGTTCCCTATATGTAATACTTTACACTTTGCTGGATTAAAGCATAGTTGCCATTTTCTGACCATCCTTGAACTCTATCTAGGTCACTCTGAAGAAGCTCTGCTTGGCGGTGATCATTAACTACTCTACCAATCTTTATATCATCTGTAAATTTAGACATCACGCCCTCTATCACTTCATCGATTTGAGTTTTGAAAATCAAAAACACCAGTGGTCCTAATACTGATCCTTGAGGAACCCCACAACCCAATCTGAGGAATAACCATTTATCACAAACCTCCTGCTCTGAAGCCATCCTGCTATCCACTCAGGATTTTCCCTGTAGTTCCAGCTTATAAAGTAATGCGTGACTGAGTCAAATGCTCTGCTGGAATCCAAATAAATAATGTCGAAATTATTCCATAAGTCCAGCTCTTGAGTGATCCTGTCAAAATAGCTAACCAGGTTAGTTAAACAAGATTTCCCTTTTACAAAATCATGCTGAGTATCCTTCAGAATTCTGTTTCTGTCTAAATGATCCTGAATTCAACCCTTGATCATTGTCTCCACGATTTTCCCTACTACCGAAGTTAAAGTGACCGGCCGGTAATTTCCCACTTCACTCTTAGAACCGCCCTTATGTATTAAAGATGCATTGGCGCTTTTCCAATCCAACTGAATCATTCCCGAGTCCAGTGATGCTCTCATAATTAGCCTCAATGCACTCATTGCTGGCTCCTTTAAGATTATAGGGTATATGCCATCAACCCCAGGAGCCTTTCTGGCCTGTGGGCTTGAAAGTTTTTTTTCATTAAATAAACATGTGAAACTTCAACATTATTACTTACATTTTTTGAAACTTCGCTCCCATAATTTCTCATTGACACAAAGGGTTTTTCTTCAGTAAATATCGATGCAAAGTAACTATTGAGTTCATCTGCAACTTCAGCTAGGGTATCTAATACTGTTCCCACGCCCGATACATAAGGGCATGA
Source organism: Mastigoproctus giganteus (assembly GCF_048544385.1). Classification (NCBI taxonomy): domain Eukaryota; kingdom Metazoa; phylum Arthropoda; class Arachnida; order Uropygi; family Thelyphonidae; genus Mastigoproctus; species Mastigoproctus giganteus. Next base: position 117,186,442 of record NC_143575.1, on the reverse strand, counting down.
TATGGTTTGTCCTTCTCTTATTTGCATATATATATATATATATATATAATCATTTTCCCCACTATTTGCTCTCTTTGCCATCGATTTCTCATAATCTGCCTTTGCCAACCCAACCTCTGGGGGGGGGTTGACTTAGGTTGTTTGTTTGTTTGTTATTTGGAGCATTAGCAACTAAGGCCATATTGCTCCGGGATATGCGGTGGTCATTCCCTGATCTTTCCGCAATCTTCGTATTTGGTGGTGACGGGCTCGAACCCCGGTCTAATCAAGAAGCGTGTGCTACGCGCTGCTGCTCCTTCCCACCTGGCTACGGAGGCGCTTGGCTTAGGTAACATCCGGGATGAATTTCAGCGTTAAAGCGCCTTTAGTTGATTCCGCTCATCGGGACTGCCAGGTCCCGAGATGGTTGATAAGACGACTTTTCCAGAGATGGTTTAATAAGACGTTTTTTCTCTATGTTCCTGTTGTTGGTTGGTTGGATGGATCGGTAATGAAGCCGACGCAGGCTAAGCTTTTCCCTCTTGATAGTTTAAAGAGCATGCCGCAGCGGACAATTTCCAAGTCCATGGCGAGTGATCCTGCCAGGGCCTGCAATGCATGTGAGCTGACAGTGCAGCACGCTCTTGTGATGGTGTGCAAGATGCTACGCTGTATTGATTCCAATTTCCTTTTGTTGACATCCGTGGTTGCTTTGTTGTACCAAATCCCTGCAGCGTATGAGACGGCCGGGATGAAAAAAGCCTTGTAAAAGAGGGGAAGGTCCTTTTCCTTAGGCCCCCAACTTTTCGTGTGACTCTTGCTATGAGGGCTGAGTAGTTCCTGATCTTTTTCTGGAGATAGACGAGGTGTGGAGTAAAGGATATATTTTCATCCAATGCGATTCCGAGGTATTTTAATTCATTCTGTAGTTAGTTTAATCGTGGTTCCTTCTATTTTGATTTGTGGTGGCCTTCTGGTGTCGAGAGATCCCCTGAGGAGTATTGGGCATGTTGTAGTAGGTGATATCGTTAGGTGGTTCTGTTTTGTATGGTGTCAATTGCCCGGTTTGAAATGGTTCTCTGATAGAGAAAAGCCAATAAGCTCTGAAACGGTGCCGTCTGGGTGGTGGTCTCCGTCGAGAATAAGTAAGTCTTCTCTATCAGAGCAGCGTTAATTAATTCGAGGTAGTGTTAATACCATGGCAACTCGTTGTGAAAGCATTCACAATATGTGATATACTTATATTATGCCAATTTTGTAACTACTTAGTAATCGGCTACGTATAAACATGATGCTATAGCACAAACCTGTACGTTAGTTAACTTCTTCGTAACCTGAGGCTATTACCCTACAAACCACGTAATTTTCAATTACACCATCAGACATCTCTCATATTGTGGAGTTATACTTTGCAACTGGGTTGTCATCATTGCATAACCAGGGTACCTGTCCATCCACCGATGAAGAGCCAATAGCTCTGAAAAAGGTCACCAGGGGGAACCTGATGCTGCCCGGAATTGCCGAAAATAGGTAAGTCTTCTCTATTGGGGAAGCGTTGCCTCTTCGAGGAGTTTTTGAGTGGTGTGAGTTGAAGGAGTTACTGTCCCTTTCATTCTTCTACACCGTTTCTTTTCTTCTTCCACTCCTACTATTACTTTCCCTCTACTTTTTGCTTTTCTAAGTCTAATAGGGACAAGTAGATAGTAGAGTTATTATCCCACATATACAAATAAGCCCTGAAATGGTGCCGTCTGGATGGTGGTATCCGCCGAGAATAGGTTGTTGTTATTGTTGTTATTTGGTTTTTAGGAGCATTAGCAACTAAGGCCATATTGCTCCGCGGATATGCGGTGGTCATTCCCTGACCTTTCCGCATCCTCCATATTTGGTGGCTCACGGGCTCGAACCCCAGTCTAATCAAGAAGCGTGTGCTACGCACTGTGTTCCTGCCCACCCGGCTACGGAGGCGCCGTTTCGAGAATAGGAAATAGTAGTAGAGAAGCGTTAGTTATTCGAGGTAGTGTAATAATATGGCACTCGTTGTGAAGGCGTTCCAACTTAAGATATACTTAAATGATGGTAATTCTGTAGCTACTTAGTAGTTGGCTACGTATAAACATAATGCTATAGCATTAACCGATATGTTAATTAACAATGTTTTTCCGTAAATCCAAACGTAAATAAGCATATTAAAAACAACATGTCCCCATGTTTCTAGATCAGCACACTCACACTTCATCTTTCTCCGATTCCAAGACTTTTTTTTTTTTTGGTAGTTGTTGGCGAATCGGCTTCTGTGGCCATAATGTACCTCCCAAGGTTTTTGCAGTACTTTGATCCAAGCCCGAGGCGGGATTCGAACCCGCGACCTTTGGGTTGCCAAGCAGGCACTTTGCCCACCCGGCTAGCCCGATCGGCTATTCGAAGACATGCAATATAGCAAAAAATGATCCGTGACCCGTTAATAAGTGTACAACGTAGATTAGGTACTAACCAGATCGGTATAATATACTTTACACCATTAACATAACGAAAAAAGTTGAATGTTATACTACCTTTTTTTTCTTTCATCTCCTTTTTTTTTTTTTTTTTTTTTTTGTAAAAGGAGCTCCCAAATCCTCTTCTTTTCATTTCTTGATTCATTTAATGTGTTAATTTTAATGCCCAGCAACTTAGATTTTATACCTCTTCTCAAATAAAAGGACCAGTAAATCAAGTGGCGTCTTGCCAGCTAACACTTGCAAAGCTTCTGTGAAAAACGTTCTGCAGGCCATAACATTTATTCTATACATCGAGTTATGTTACTCAAAATGGTTATATTTTGAGTAACATAACTCAATGTATAAGAATAAATGTGTTGCTTACCTTTATTGCATGGCCAACCGCGATTGATGCACCATACGTAACAATCGGAGAAAGATACGATCGTAAATCAATGGAGTGCTTTCCCCTTTATCCCACATTACACCCGCGTTATTCTTGAGATCATTGCAATAAATTTCTTCACCTTCTCTGATACATAGTTAATATGCAAGATAATGTTCAAGCTACAGGAAAACATATTCCCAAGTATTCATTAACGTCTGCTGTAAGGAAATAATTAACCTTAGGAGAGGAGGTCCAGTAAGAGCCAATTTACCCTTCAACATCATGATTTTAGTTTTGGATGTGGATATTGTCAACCTATGTAAACATAATTTCCATATTTTTTTCAATATGCGATCAGATCTCATTTCAAGCTCCTTTCTGGAATTTCTGTGCACAAGTATTACCACATCGTCTGCATAAGATGATATGCAAATTCTCTCTTGAGTCAATCTTCCAAAACTAAGTTCCACATTAAAGGGCAAAAGACAGATCCGTGTGGAGAGCGGCGAGTGACACGACGTGTAATTGATCCAAAATTCGACTGAACTGTTACTGAGCGAATCCTAAAGTAATCTTTAATTACATAGAATATATTAAAAGAATGTTTAGCCATGCGTAACATCACAAATTAATTGTTCCAATTAATGGAATCAAAGGCGCCAGCAAAGTCTACAAAAATTCTTTAGGTATATTTATAATTCGATTCCCGAACATTACAAACCAAAGAGTGCAGCGCATCCGAGTACCTACACCAAGAGTGAAACCACATTGTTTCTTAGAAAGCCCAATATTACTTATTTGGTAGATATTAATCCGCATGGCTAAAAGCTTCTCATGAATTTTACCAAGGCCAGAAAACAATGCAATAGGTCTATATTGAAGCAGATGAACTCGTTGGGTTGGATTGAGATTTTAGGATAATCTTGGGCAGTGCAGCTTTCCATGGATAGGGAAATGACAATAAATGTAGGAGATCTGCGGATTTACTTAAAAAAGGACAGGCCAATGTTGAAAAAAAGTCGCGAGTTAGAATTAAACTTGAAAGTGTCTGCAATCCTGTCCAGACACGATGGGAGGAACATATGATGAGAGCCTCGTCAATCAATTTGGCCCTGGAGAGAATGTGCAAGGCTCACTGGGGAACAATTTTTCTCAGCGTGGTCTGTGCTTGTTAACAGGAGAGACTGCTGCTACAGGGATGGGATACACAAAAGGGTGCAAGAATACTTGCTGATGCTATCCAGGCAATGTTAGTGGGTCGGAAAACTGCTAGCTCAGGAGTATTCAGTAACTAATAGATTAACAATAGGCAGAGGTGGAAGTCATTCTTGCACTGCTTCTATTGAAATAAGCAGCAGCAGCAGCAGCCCGGAAAGCAAGTTGCTGGGGATTTCAGGAACTTCTGGGAGTCATGAAACAAGTAAATACATGAGCTGTGTTAGAGTAACTAACAGTAAGAACAGGTGCATGTATACTTCTATGAACACCAATGCTAGGAGTATAGTAAATAAATTTGATGAAATAGAAGTGCTGGTCAAAATATCAAAGGTGGATATTGTTGGGATATCATATCTGTGTCACACAGATATAAGGAATGCAGAATTGATTGGAATTTGGGGAGTACAATGGGTACAGAAAGGAGAGACGGGATAGGAAGAGAGGAGGAGTTATTCTGCTTGTTAAGAAACAGATAAAATCTAAGGAAGTGGACAGAGTAATGTTAAGTCAATTTAGGATGACAAGAACTGGGAAAGAAAAAAATTAGGGTAGGAGTTTATTATAGGCCTAATGACTCTGATGAGTACAATGAACTTTTAACTTTGCAGATATCGACTGGAACTTGTGGGTTGATCACACGCACACTAGGAAGGCTTTTGCATATTTATTGAATGATTGTTTCTACAGCACCAAGTTCAAGAGGCAACCAGAGGGAGCAATACTCTTAATCTGATTATCAGCAGCGATTATTCATGAATTTAGAATTTACAGATAAAGGAACCAGTAGGTAACAGTGCTAGTAGTGTACTGATGTGAGATTTACTTAAAGATTTAAATTTAACTTCCATCAGGTATAAAGGGAAGGGTTTTTGCTTTTGTATAGGTGACGTACAGTGGGACCAACTGATGATGTTACCAAAAGCAAATTCTAATTGAGAAGCATTCACGGAATTAATCTGTCTTGGAACATACTAGGCTTTTTATGCCAACTAAGAAATACTGTTCTAGGTTTAGGCCTAAATGGATGTCATACGAAGTAATGAGACTTGTGGCAGAGAAGAAAAATGCATGAAATGCAGGTAAATTACCAGGCGACTCAGAGGCATACGGTAGATATACAGGGTGATACCAGTGCGACAAACTTGCAGGGGGTGTAGGGGGCACATAGACGAATCGGAATCACATAGCATTGCAGGGTCCGAAATGTCTTCGTCATGCGGTAGAGGACGTTGAACGGGAGGTCGCGTGAACAGCGATCCCGCTGGAAGTTAGCATTTGCGAACCGTTTCTGTTGAAGAAACCAAGTAGCAAAAGTCCTCCGGAGTGGATAATCCGCAGAGTCCAATGATTGGACGCGTTGCAGATGGTATGAACTCATTTGGTTTGTTGACAGTATCCTCCATACAGTGAATTGGGAAATACCCAATCGCTGGCTTATCGCTCGAGTACTCGTACTCGGTTTGCCTTCTCCAAGACGTAGGACATTCTCCTCATTGTCTGGCGTCCTCGTCGTTCGCTCTCGAGGTACCTCTCATGAATCAACCAGTCTCACGTAACCTTCTGTACACACGTGCGAAAATCGTATGATGAGGAGCACGCCTGTGCGGGAAACGTTCCTGGTACAAGCGCAGAGCGGCGCGCCCGTTACAGTCCGCAGCTCCGTACGCGAGGTGCATGTCGGCCAGTTCAACGTTTGAATACTCGTCCATCCTACTGCCTCGGGAACCGGTTCGCGAATGCTGACTTCCAGCGGGATCGATGTTCACGCGACCTCCCGTTCAACGTCCTCTACCGCATGATGAAGTCATTTAGGACCCTGCAATGCTATGTGATTCCGATTCGTCTTTGTGCCCCCTACACCTCCTGCAAGTTTGTCGCATTGGTAGTGAATCACCCTGTATTCAAGTTACAAAGGAGGTTAGGCAAACGAAGGCAGATTATGACAAATCACTGGCAAAGGATGCAAAGAAAAACAGCAAAGACATTTACTTATACAAACTCTAAAAGGAAGGTGATGAATCAGATTGGTCCACTTGATATCGATGGCTTCAATGTATATGATCCTGCTCAGATAGCTGCCAAACTGAATGAGTATTTTGCAGCTACATTCACACATGAAGAGTTAATCTGGGATGTGAAGATCAGACGTTTATCAAACTCTGAACAGGGAATTAAATGATTTTATAATAACTGAGAGCAAGTGGAGGAGAAATTGTTGAAGTTAAACATAAGAAATGAACCTGGCGTGGATAGGATCTATCCAGTTATATTAAAGGAGGCGGCAAAGGAAGTAAGTAAGTAAACCCTTAGCCATAATTACGAAAGCTTTATTGGACTGAGGGGAGGTCGCCACCGACTGAAGATCTGCAAATCTTTCTGTAATTCACAAAGGGGATCAAAGGGTGACACGAGTAATTACAAACCTGTTAGTTTAACTTCTGTACCGGGGAAAATAATGGAGTCACTGGTTAAAGAAAAATTGCAGGATAATCTAGACAAGACAGCAGTAATAATTCAGACATAGCATGGGTTTGTTAAGGGGCAGACTTGTCTGATCAATTCGATTCGATACTATGACGTTGTCACAAAGGAACTGGATGCAAAAAATAATTTTGATATCCTATACTTGGATTTCAGGAATGTTTTTGGTACTGTACCACATGGAAGATTACTGTACAACTTGAAGCAGTATGGCATTAAGGGCAAGTTGCTGCAATGGATAAAGGGATGCTTGAGTGGGAGAAGACAAAAAGTGTTAAACAATGCACACTGCTCTTCGTGGACTAATGCTATCAGTTGTGTTCTCTAGAGTTCGGTGTTGGGCCCATTGTTGTTTTGTATATTTATCAATGATATTGATGAAGGTATATCATGCTTAATATCCAAGTCTGCGGATGATACAAAGGTTGGAAAGGTTGTTAATAACAGTAATGACGGTATACTGCTGCAACAGGATCTAGAAAAGTTGGGCAGATGGGATGAGAATTGGCAACTGAATTTTAACATTGACAAATGCAAAGTACTGCATATGGGAAGCAGTAACTCGAGAGTAATGTACCAACTGTATGGTGCTACACTCAGGTTATTGGAGATCGAAAAGGATCTGGGGGTAATTCTGCGGTCAGATATGAAGTTTTCTGAGTAGTGCAGACATGCTGCCAGAGCAGGTCATGGGGTCTTATCAATGATATACAAGAATTTTGCTAGCAGGGATAAGGTTCTTCGCGGGTAGCACAGTGGTATCGTCACCATCCTCCCCACACCGGGTGGAAAAGGCCCTGGTTCGAATCCTGTGGATGACCGAGGAACTTTAGTGGGCTTTTTTCACTCCGTGGCTGAGTTAGGCGGTCTCAGGCGTAGATAGCAAGGTTTTTTTCCCCCAGACCTGGGGTTTTTTCGTCCTTAAAACAGGCAAATCGATCAGAGCACACACGCAATTTACAGGCAAAATAAATACGGGTAGATGTAATCATTTACAGGGGACCCAAATATCATATCTTTTTTAGCAGGGATAAGGAGTTGATTATCCCCGTATATAAGGAAATGGTCAGTGGACACCTTGATTACTGGTACAGGTCTGGAAAGCCTTATTTAAAGAGAGATGTAGAGTTGCTAGAACGAGTACAGAGAAGGGAAACAGGACTGGTGAGGGGAACAAATGGGCACCCTTACGAAGAAAGGCTTAAGTTCTGGCAATTTCAGCCTCTGGAGACTAGGGACCTGCGTGATGATCTGATAGAGGTGTAGAAGGCGTTGAATGGATCGAGCAGGCTCAATGCTGATGGGATTCTTCCTCTTGCTACCTTCACAAACCTGAGGTAGCATAAATTGAAACTGAGGAAAGACAGTTGTCGAATGGATATGCATAAATTTGCCTTTAGCCAGCGCGTAACTGATTGCTGGAAAAAAAAACTTTCATCTGTCGTTGTAGATTGATAGTTTAAATAAATTCAAGGAAAAATTGGACAAACTTTTGGAGCGAATGGATGGGTGAAATGCAAGTTGTTTTTTTTTTTTTTTTTTTTTTTTTTTGGCTGACTGCATTTCTTGCATCATATGCCTCTACTAATACTAATACACCATCTCTTAGATAATTATTAAAAACTTGTAATAATTCGTTCGAATAAAGATTTGAGAACTTTTTTGATTACCTCTCCCTCCAGTAGTTCCACACCTGGACCTTTGGTCTTTTTAATGGACTTAACAACGGTGAGAAGTTCATCATGGATAAAGGGTATTCTTCAATGTCATTACCATAAGACTCATTTAACCATGTTCTAGATTAACCTATGGATTATCGTTCAAATTACCATTACCTATAAGACGATCTAAGATTGCACTCTTGGAATCTTCCCTATTGCACGTCCCAGTGGACCCTTGCCAATAGAATATATAACACCAACAGCTGCTCTGAATTTGGCAGTATAAATTTTATAAATCAATCCCCAAGGGTCATTATTTTCTGCTGTTTTAACGTTTTCTAGCAGTCTTATTTGTGTTTAGCGATAGCATGGATATACTTGTTACGAAGCTTTGATAGTGTTTCTTTAATCGAATAACTTCCAAGGCACTTTCTGTACGTTTGGTGTTCTGAAGTTGCTTCCTAGCCTTATTAACCTGTTTTTTCAATAGAGTAAGCTGAGGTGTCCACCACTTAACCGCTCAATGTTTTATCTGTTTCCAGCTACACAGAGTTCCTGCCTGTCATGTTAGATTACTCAGAGACCGCTGAAGCCTTTTTTTAAAGCACCCTAACTGAATCAACCCAAGACTGTTTTCTCTATGTGTATTGATTTCATAAAATATCGCACGATGATCGCTCAATACCCAGTCAGATTTTAATTTCCATCCTCAGACAAACTTAGCGCCAATTGAGTTAGTAAGAGTTACAGCGATGTTTGATTCTCCAGTTACTGTCGAAAGGTGGAGTCCTCCCCAGGTTGATTGTGAATCATAAGCTTCCGCGCAGTTTCATATCATGTAAAGCTTTCCTCTCTGTCATCAGTAGTGCCACTGAACAAAAGCGAACTCTTAGCATTAGAATTAATTGCAAACAATACAAGAAAATCTCCTAGCCTATCAAAAATACTATCAATATAAACAAAATATGGCCGAATGCCAGAGTTATATTTAAAATACATTGAAACAAACAGAAATGCGCGAACAATACACCGAATGTTAACACAAACCACATGGGAGTTGCATAAGGATTCAGTTTTGGTTAATACTAAATCAGAATTTAAAACAATTATTGTAGCTCTCACAACTGGACAAGGATTATAAATGACCCTACAGGAAAGAGGATAACGAACTATTCTTATCATTCGCATAATAAGGTTCTTGGATGCATGCAACATCGTTGACATACAATTTTTATTTCAATCGCAACAGATCGAGAACGCTACGCATTCAGCTGCATTATTTTCAAACCTTTAAAAGAACTTATATTGTGAGTGTACTGATTTTAGTTACTGTAATTCGGACTATTGGTTATAGTTACGAAAGAAATCAACCGTGCGCAGTAAATTAGTTTAAGCACTCTGATATTCTTGACCCTTTTTTATCAAGAACAGAATGATCTCCTACATGATTTCCAGAAATACAGTTTGAACACGCAGCCTCTTTGTTAATGTTTTTGCAAATTTTATATGTATGGCCTTTCCCAGTTCAATGGCTACATATAGGATCTCGTCGTCTACATGTTTTGGCAGTATGTCCAAAACCCTGACAAATGTAGCATACCGTCACAAGATATAAATCATTTAAGCTGTATCTATTGGAATGATGTCATGTATGACATCAGTCCAACAAACAAACGTTGCTGTTGCATTAGAAACATTCTAATTCTTTGTGATTCCAGTTATTATCGGGATTAACCAAAATCCAGTTATTATCGGGATTACTCCTCTTTCTACTTATGAAGCAAACAGTGACCTCAGTAACCATCTCCTCTTTCGCCAATGCAAAGAATATTTCTCATACATGTTATTTCTCTTCACCAGTTGTCTGAATTTCTTTACTAACGTCATACACAATTAAATTCATTCCAGATCTTTGGGAAACCCGAAAGCTAAAAAAAGACGTGTCAACTGTTCACACTTTTTAATTTCTTCTGTCTTTTTTAGTTTGCGTCTCTAAAACAATGCCACGATCAAATACCTTTCGTACTTTACGAATCCTGACCCATCTGAACGAATTTCTCATTTCCACAGCTATTCGGACATCTTCACTACTTTTAAGTACAGAGTCGTCATTAGCTTGAAATAATAATACATGATCCCCATCTAGCTGCTTCATCATCTGAGGAACTCACTTTCCAGCCAGCATCCTTCGCAGCAGAAGTCACGCCCATCTTAACTACATCACTATAAAGTTTCTGATTCTGTCCGATATCCGTATCTTGCTTATAATCCTGAGAAGATTCATATATGCGAAATTCATATTCACATTATATCCATTCCTTAAATTTCTCATTCTGTATTCCAAGTTCCAAAACCATAGCCTCAAAAGATGACATCTAGACAGCATCCCTCTGATTGAACTTCGATTAATACCACTCTCCTTTTCAAAAAGGAAATCTTCCAAATCTATGCGTAATTTAAATGTTATTTCTGTAACGGTATTAGTGTTTCCCAATTCCAATTCACCATATGCAGGAGGCAGTTTCTCTCCCCAAAAAAGTTATATTTTTGGATATCAGGACTGAAATTCATGTTTTCGTTCCCAATTTCTTTTTAACACGACGACAAAATACTAGTTTCAGTGTCGTTCTCTATTTCAATTTTAGCTGAAGAATTTTTATTTTCAAGCCAAATCCATATCACTCTGAACACTTCTCTTAATTTTACAGAATTCCTTATCTCAATCATTCTTAGGAGTATTAGCCTTGACTTTTCTCCTATTACTTCGTTGTAAAACATGAGATCTACTGCACGATGGACACAGTACTCGAACTGAACTTTCTTCCCCACCATAGCATTTCCGCCGTTGATGAAGTGTTTTGATGGGACATTCAGGAGATCTATACTCCACCAGTTGTCAAAAGTGCAATGTGTTTATCATCCCTATTATTCTCACTATCCAATTGCGTCAACATGATAGCGCTACCCGAGAGAACCTCCTCCCATTCCGACATTTTCTCACCTACACCTCCAGAGACAGAAGCCTCAGAAGATTCTTTTCTTCCACTCATTGACAATTTACCTTGTGATATACACCGATGAGCCAAAACATTATGACCACCTACCTAATATGATGTTGGTCCTCCACGTGCAGCCAAAACAGCTCTTACCCTGCGAGACATGGACGCTACAAGATTTCTGAATGTGTCTTGTGGTATCTGAAACCAACACGTAACCAGCAGATCTTTTAACTCCTGTAAGTCCGTGGTTGAGACGCCTCAGATCAGAGTTGCTGTTCCAACACAAACCACAGATGCTCGATAGGACTGATGTCTGGGGAATTTGGAAGCCAGGGCAATACCTGGAAGTCTTCCCCATGTTCCGCGAACCAGTCTTGAACAATCCGGGCGGTGTCACATGGCGTATTATCCTGCTGAAAGACGGCACCGCCAGAGGAGAATCCCATGGTATCCAAGCAGAACATCGTCCAAAGCACGACACCGCCGCCACGGTTTGGTTTCGACCCACAGTGCACTCAGGCGCCATCACTCCCCCAGGTAAACGACGCACACGTACCCGGCCGTCCACATGGTGCAACAGAAAACGGGATTCATCAGAGCAGACGACCTCCTTCCAATCACTCAAGGTCCAGTTTCGATGCTCGCGTGCCCATTGTAGGTGCTGTCACCGGTGAACCGTGGTTAGCTTAGGCACTCGGAGCAGCCTGCGACTACGCAGTCCCATTTTCAATAATCTTTTGGCCCCAAAACAATAATCTTTTGGCTCATCGGGGTACTTGGATCCTGAAATTCCAGCTTATTCGAAGAATTCCAATTCTTCATTAATTTATGTTTCATATTTTCAGGCTTGCCAGTCTCTCTACCAGCAGTGAGATAAGACTCCTTAGCACCATTTTCAAGGTTCGTAAAACCTACAACATCTTCCAGTTAAACACCACAAATGTTTTCACATGTGAGATCATAGCTGTGTGTATCTGTGTCCATTTTATACTTTTTCTTTATTATAATAATAAAAAAATAAATAAATAAAAATTATATATAATATTATATCCCCATAGGAATTTCCAAAAGAGGACACAGAAGTAATATATATGCTGGTGCATAAAGAGATAGAAGACACTAATAATATAGGGTTATTAGCGTCTTCTATATAGGGGACACTATAAGCTTTCTTTCTTCGTTAACAATAGTTGTATAGGCTTTCTTCCACCTATTTATGGTCCCGTCATCCATACCTTGCAGAATTTAAAAAGTAGCTCTTCAAATTTTGAAGTACCAGCGCTGCTTTAAAGCATAGCCAGCTGGAATTGACAGTTAGAACAAAGAATGCTCTAACTGCCAAAACAGACCTATTGTAAATTTAGCTTAAATATTACGTTTCCTTGATTAAAAATATTCAAACCTGATAGACCTTATCAGACTATATCCGTGTATCACACACTAAACTATTATATTCGGCCATCCGAATATATTTTATTCATCTGCCGTTCATTGTGTATTTTTTTCCGTAAATTGCGTATGCTTCTGTGGTCGATTTGCCTGTTTTGCTGGATAAAAAAACCCAGTTTCTGGGAGAAAAAACCTTGCTATATATGCCTGAGACAGACTAACTCAGTCACGGAATGAAAAAACCCTATTAAAATTCCTCGCATCATCGACGGGATTCGAACCAGGGCCTTTTCCACCCGGTGTGGAGAAGGCGGTGACGTTATTGGACATTCCCGCATAAACAAATACTCAGTCGTAGCAGACTTACACCTGCTGCGTTTGAACGACCATGGTTGAATCCCATGTCACTACTGAAAACGATGCTGTTCTTGTGAACTCTGCTGATATATGCGGTCGTTTCGGATATAAACAGGAAATTTATTTATTTATAATGGTAGTGTCCCAATACCTTTTGGAGCGTAGTGAGTGCATGTGAAAGAAGATAAACCTGAATCACGTACTTCTTTTTTTGTCTCAATAATTGGAATCCAGTAAGTAAATGTATTTGGTTAACAAAAATGATCATAAAATTTGGTCCGATCTAGCCGAAATTTTGTCACGTAAATAAACTAGTATACGTTTTTCAAAGAAATTTAAAAAATATATCGTTGGTTATATTGAAATTTTCAAATAATGCTGCTAATTCCTTTCTTAAAGTACACTCTCCTAGCAGAATTGATCTATCCAGAATGATATTGAATGAATACGTTGGTTCGGTGGTTTTGGGCACATTACAAACTTATGCCATATTGCGCCATCTGTAATGTTTCTAAATCGCGTGTGCTGTGTGGTCGATTTGCTGAAACAAAAAGCCGAGTTTCTGGGAGAAAAAATCATGTTACCCTCGCCAGTGACCGAACTAACTTATCATAAGAATTCCTCGCGTTATTGATGTGATTCGAACTCAGTGGTTATGCTAACCAAAGAACCGCAAATAATTCCTTGAGTGGACCGCGGTTCAAGCCCGTGACTACTAAATACGATAAATATTTGTATAATATGGTATAGTTAGTGGGCCCAAGGTTTTATTTCCTGGAATTACGGGTTTTTCATTCAGCAAACACATGAACCAATCGAAGATTACCAGCAATTTAACGTACGAAAGAGGTTGTTTATGCAGGGGTATGACACTTCCATCATTTCTACTACCCAAGTAGTATGAATGCATCGTTTTAACAATATAGGTAGAAAAACATTCACCTAACGAGAACCGTGCAATTATGCGTTTATACAGGGTGTCTCAAAAATACACGGCATGAATGAGTTCCTCATATGTAGACAAAAATATTTTATATCAACATAGTTCCGGAAATGCTTGGTTTCCGTGTTTTTGAAGGTCTGTCTATGACACTTAACTGTTCACATAACCTTATAGTAATTGTTCAAAATGTTCACCTTCTGCCTGAATACAGGCCTCACATCGAAGTCTCATGGACTCGCGAAGAAGATGCCAAATTCCTGGCATGTTTCGTATTGTCTCACAATCTGCCACAATTCGATTGCGGAGAGTTTCCACATCAGTTGGTGTTTTCGCAACACTCTCCAAATAGTCGAACGTTGAACAGCCAATTGCATTGCTATTCTGCGTGTGCTGAATCCAGGAGTGGCATGCACAACATCCAAAATCTCCTCCTCTCCTTCAGGAGGCGTAGATCTTGGTCGGCAGCACGAGGTGTAAAGGTCCCATGTTCACAAAAGCTGCGATGGATATCTTCAAACGTTTTCCTGTCTGGACATCTTCGTTCTGGGAACCTTTCGTGGTACAAACGACGACCCTCCAGAGCATTGCCGTCCGCCAAACCGTACATACAGTGCATATCCGCTTGCTCCTGATTTGAGTACATGGTCGAAATGGAAAACCACCAGAATTTGTCAGTACCTAGTGATGAAGGAAATCACCTGCGGGAGATAAGACATTCCGGTTAATAACCCGGGAACCAAGCATTTTCGGAATTATGTTGATATAAAATATTTTTATTGTCTACATATGAGTAACTCATTCCTGAAGTTATGCCGTGTATTTTTGAGACACCCTGTATATATACTTCTCATGAGTGTTACAGAAAATTACAGTTAATAGCAATTTTTTCCAATATTCAGTTAGATTCGAAGATGATTTGGGAGTTATTTGAAAGCACAAGAGGTAAGTGACGAGATGATTGTCACCAGCCATCAAACCGAACAGGTATTTATTGCATTTTCCTCTCTTATTCTCCCCCCCCCCCCGAAACTCAGGTTTTTCGTCCAGATAACAGAAAATCGACCACAGAATACAGAGTTTATATTATAGACAGCTCAATAAGGCCTAAGAAGCTGATGCCCCTAAAATCTTACAAAAACAACTGGTAGCTTCATTAATCCATCCAGAGTAAGTATAATGGGAACAAAGGGTAATATACTATAGCACCACTTAAAGTAATTTGTTTACTTTCAGTGACAGAATAGCAAATTCTCGAGGGATTCCTGCCTGTCTTCCCGAGATTCTCTTAGTAGGCTCTAAATTATCAACTCAATAGTAGGCTCTAAATTATCAACCAATAAGCATCTAAAAGTTGCTTATTTGGTACTAATTAAAAGAATAGCAGTCATCATGCTTGAAACCACATCGGCGAAAGAAACACAAATATATGTTTTTATGCCTCACTCACGAAACAGTGCTCGTCTGTTTCTATCTGTTCCAAATGATATTGTTATGGATGTAGTAAACTAAAACACACGAATGAAAACAAGAAGAAAACGATTCGCATGACCCTTATGTAGTCATACTTCCCAGGAGACACGCACACAAGAAAATGACAAATTTTTCTCCTTCGATAACAATGAGAAAAATTGCCTGCAGAAAGTGAGTCCCACAAGGCATTGCAAGGTGATGAACTTAGAAATGCATGTAAGGTACAAGTGAGAAAAATATATCACTTGTATCACGAGTCAAGCCTATCTTTGGATATGCCAGGGCAGCAAATTCAGTGTCAAATGTACCACAAATGATTACCCACAAATGATTACTGAGCCAAATGATTACCCAAACGGAAACCGTCATACGCAGAAGAAATAACGCCGACCTGGCTAGCCAGGTGGGCGCTATTTCTCGCGGGTTCGAATCCCGCCTCGGGCTTGGATCAAAGTATTGCAGAAACCTTGGGAGGTGCATTATGGCCACAGAAGCCGATGCGCCAACAACTACCAAAAAAAAAAAAAAAAAAAAAAAAGAAGAAGAAGAAATAGCCTCTCTCCGCCATGAAAAAAATTACAGAAATCACAAATCATTGATCATTGTTTGAAGCAGCAACGCCTTCGATGGCAAGCGTATGGGGGAAAGAACTACTGCTGATGATTGCACGACAACAAACTGATATCTTTCATTCCCCGGATGATAAATTCATGCTGCTAAGCCAAGAGATAAAAGTTACAAAAGAAGAGAACAAGTTATTGAAAGAATATAATAGCGAGCACAGTAGCAATCCATGAGCAATATGACAAAATTTTACAGGGTATAATAGACAACTTCAATGCTCTGAAGCAATTTTTAAGCGAATGCAGCCTCCCAGATTTCCAGGGCCTCTGATAGAGTCACGTAGGACCCTAATCTTCATTGCTAGGAAGTTATGAAGAGGTACAATCCTCTAGAACCGATATGAGACGAGTTTCGAAACATTTGAAGAAAAGGAGATAGGTTTTCCTGGTTGATCACTCAACGAAGGTTATTCCCTTTCTCTTGACCAGAAAAACAGCAGTCTCTCTTTCCATTCACACAGAAGTATTGAGAATGGTAGCCCGCCGTTCGCTGACTCCGAATACTCAACTACTTGACCAGGGTCAGAATGTGATAGTAGCTATCTGTTATAATATTACCGCTAAAGAAATTTAATTTCAGCAAAGACAGCATCATCAAAGTTATCAATAATCTTCCGAACATAGTAATCATAGCACCAGACAAATTTCCCCTTTTTATTTTAAGGATATGTTCTGTTTGCATTGTAGGTGTGCTACTAAATCTATTCGAAAAGACCTTTAAGGATGGCATTATCCCGAGCATAACCTCTGGCTTGTAGCCGTGAAGGGCGTTGTGCACAGGAATGTGCCTTCTGTATACAATAAACAGTTATTCATGTAGAGAGAGTATTACGTAAGACCAATACCTGCGAAAAAAGAAACCATCAACAGCAAAAGATTATAGAATGATAACAATCGGCTGCTCAAGGTTTTCGAGACTATCCAGCCAGAAATAGTGAATTAGTGTTTGCACACCGACTTTCTCCTTTTCACAGCATTATTCAGTAGAGATCAGCCTTAACAAACCTAATGGACATAATATTCTATGATATTAAATCAGATTTCGATAATATCATCATAAACTCCATCCAGATAATTCTTGAAGGATACTTTGTCTTTGAAAGTGCCACTCTTTAGGCAATCCTTAATAACTTAAGACGAAGGAAGTTAAAATTTTTTAACGATGCAGTCAGTGTTTCCCTTATTGTAGAACAGGGCTTACCTGAAGGTATCATCCTATCAGCGACTGTTTTCGCAATTACTTTGGAACTGTTTCTGGAATCTTACCAGGACTGTGCTTTGACTGTGCTTCCATTTTAATGGATTAATGAAGAGGATTGCGGTATATTTTGCGATTAGTTATGATACTTTTATTGAAACAATTATTAGCTCATTGTATCAACCAATTTGGATGACAATTCTTGAATTTTCTGCACTTTTAGGAGTAGTGAGGATTATTGCAGTCTTGCATACCCTAAAAAATTCAGAAGAATCTCACCAGTAGTCAGCCCTAAAGTTGTGTAATCCGTTGGCACAAAATTCTCAGTTTAAAGACTACCCAACACGATTTTTATCTCCAAGAACTTAAAAGCTGTTTTTAACCAATTTTTATGCGTATATTTCGAAAATCACCATGATAGTTTCACATCATGTCACAGTTATTAAATAGAGAGGGAATTACGTTTTTACCAAAATATGACAATTTCGCATAATCTAGCCAGTAGTGTATGACATACTAAATTATTTTAACAGATATAGGCTAATTCTCTTAATTTTAACAATCGATTCTGGCCTCGGTTTTCTTGTGATACTCAAAATCACACTTCTACCTGTAGGTTCAAATTCCAATGCAACAATTTACAATTTGAAGAGTTTTGGAGAGGGTTATTGCTGATGGGCAATATTAAGGTTTTCTTAATATTGACTTATAAGGCATTGCTATATACCTTAAAGATGATTGCTATATACCAATGATATACTAATGATTGTTATATACCAATCATTTATACCTTAAAGTGATATTGTAACTATTTATAACTCCATTGCCTGGTCTTGAATTGAAGCTATCACAAACTGACTGCTTCTCCAAATGCAATATACTTTACCTGTAGAGAATAAAATCCTCCCACATCCATCACAGTAACTTTCTGTGATGCATAATATGGACATATTATACATGGGCAGATGAGTCAGTCTCGAGTTCCCCTAATGTGAGTTATTTTATTTATTTTTTTACCCTAAAACTATAAAGAACTTATAAGAAATAGCCCGAAAAGTAAAGAAAAAGATTCCTGGATTAGATTTGCTTCATCAGTTAGAAAAGACACCGATATCAGACTAATTTGGAAACAGATCAACTTGCTCAATGGCGAGTTTCCACCAGATCGCTCTCTGATCATTAGCTGGAAGAACGGGAGTGAATTCTCCTCTCCGCAATACGTTCCGAACTTAGGATTGGTATTTTCTCAGGTATCAGCAGTAGCGACATTCAGTCCAAACCTTAAGAAAAGCGAATATCAAGCTGAAAAACGTAAACTTCATTTTCATACGAATACCTCCTTCCCCTATAACCAGCCGCTTGGGTCATCAGAACTGAAACTATCTGTAATCAAAGCTCACGGTTGTGGAATTTTTTAACTGAATGCTAAGTTTGAAAGAAGCAGTCTTGGCAAGACAACCATATTTTCTACAAAATGTTTATCCGAGTTCTTGAAGCTGTTCAATAATTGTAGCCTTTTTAAATGCTGGACAGAATCTTTTAAAATGCACGAAATTATCGCTTGATACTTTCCTCTAGATCTCTTTTGAAATTCTTGATAGGATGATTCATAAACGCGTGGCTTTCGGAAACCAAAAAAATTTTAAATATTAGTTTGGCTTTTGCAAGCAGAGATCCTCCTTTGTCTTTATGATCAAAGTAAATTCTAATATCGCAATGCATTCATTAAGAAAGGACGAATGGTTATGATGAGGTCTTATATGGAAAACGCATCTGATACTATTTAACGTGCTATCCACAAGTGCAAACATATTTAGTAGGTAACCAAAGTTCTAAACATTAACCATTTGGGAAATATTTTAAGTGTTTGGTAAATGTCTGAAAGAAACAAGATAGAATATTATAGATCACATATCATATAAAGACGAACATGCGCTTTAGCATAATCCGGATGCTTCTGTTTTCTAATTTTAACAATTATAAAATGAAGAGTATATTAAAATAATTGTAAACATGCCATTAGCATCTCATTAAACTAAGATGAACCTTGTGTAATTAGTGATCTCCTAAAATTTTAGATCTTTAGTTGCATTAATATAGTTTAATTAAGATTCTTCCACGATTCTGCTGTTAAGCTGTTTTTTTTAGACAACTTACAATCACCTCTTTCTTTTAACATTGTGTGTGTAGCTAACATGAATGAAAAATTTTAGTAACATTAGAGAGGAGGAATCATTTATACCAGTTTTATTATTAGAGAGATATCGCATTATAGCATCTTTTATTCACGTTGTAGTTCATGCAACTTATAAAGTTTCAGTTATCGTATCCATTCTTCACCTTCCTGCTCTTTGTCCGATTCTACTGAAAGTCCATAGATATCTGCAGGCAATCAAGATGAAATTCTTCTTTTTAACGTCTGACAAACTGTTGGCCAATGGATATGTACAAATTCAATTTGCTTTCATCGAAAAAAATTACTGCATTTTGCTATTTTGACCGGTCGAATGTGCTCTTTGGCCCAGTTTAGACAATGTAAACGCGTTTCTTGTACGAGAGTGACATATGCGG
This sequence comes from Mastigoproctus giganteus, assembly GCF_048544385.1. Lineage (NCBI taxonomy): Eukaryota > Metazoa > Arthropoda > Arachnida > Uropygi > Thelyphonidae > Mastigoproctus > Mastigoproctus giganteus. The sequence continues at coordinate 117,166,685 of NC_143575.1, read as the reverse complement.
TCGATATTCCCTGAAAGTATACGCTAGCCCATAGAACAGTGGACAAAGAAATAGCATCAAATAAAGTGGTAGCTAAGGGATGATACTTTGTTTAAATTATCAACTCCTCTTTACATAAAAAAATTCTCTCTGAGAAAAAGGGGAGAAATAAGCGCTGCTAAGTAGAATTTCTTTCTTCTGTAATTGCATCGACACGGCAGGTAACACCATTTTCATTCTAACAGAAAATATTGTCATTTTTCGATTACATGCAATCGTGATGCTCAGCAGTTCGTCATGGGATGAATGGAAGATGTGATATTATTATTATTACTTCTTTTTTTTGTAATAATTCCTTCCTCTTTAATTTAAATAAATCAGTATTGTCAGTTGTGTGGTAATTAGGATAAGAAACATTTGGAAAATGTTCGATATTCGCTATCATAATGACTTGTGTCTGTCATATATGGAAAGGTCATATATATGACCTTTCCACAGGAAATTTCTGAAAGAAAGACGAAACATATTCAGCCCTAGTAGCCATTAGATAGGAACTTTTAGGAATATCAAACCTAGCTCTAGTGATTCAATACGTTCCGAAAGGCTTAATTCTAGCCCCAACATAATTTTCCTCTTCCTTCTTCTAATGCGGTTTTCCCCATCCTGTGACAGATACTGCTACCAGATGCATGAGGGTGGTTCTTATGTCCTATTACTGATAGAGGGATATTTGTAATGCTGCAATTTGTACAGTAGTCTTCCATGTAGTCTGCGGTGGTAGCACAGTGGGATCGTCACCGTCCTACCCACACAGGGTGGAAAAGGCCCGGGTTCGAATCCCGTCGATGACGCGAGGAACTTTAATGGGCTTTTTTCACTCCGTGGCTGAGTTCGGTCTCGGGCGCAGACAGCAAGGTTTTCCCGCAGAAACTGGTGTTTCTCGTCCAGCAAAACAGACAAATCGACCATAGAACACACTCAATTAACAGACATAAGATACACAGAACGACAGATGAATTTCATTATTCGGGTGGCCTAAATATCAACCACGGTTCTCAAGTATCAAAAGCTTTTCTGAAATCCAAGTATATAACATCAGAATTATTTTTTGCATCCAATTCCTTTGTAACAACATCACAGAATCCAATCAGATTGGTCAGACAAAACTTCCCCTTAATAAACCCATGCTCTGTCTGAATAATTACTGCAATCTTGTCTAGATGATACTGCAATGCTTCTTTAATCAGTGACAGAAGTTAAACTAACAGGTCTGTAATTACTCGTGTCATCCTTTGATCAACCTTTGTGAATTGGATATACATTTGCACATCTTCAGTCCGTGGGACTTCCCCTGAGTCCAATAGTACTCTCATAATTAAAGCTAAGGGTTTGCTTACTTCCATTGCCGCCTCCTTTAATATAACTGGATAGATACCATCCACCCCAGCTGTCTTTTTAATGTTTAACATGAACAATTTCTCCTCCACTTTGCTCTCAGTTATTACAAAATAATTTAACTCCCTCTCAGAGTTTGATAAACATCTATCATTGTCCTTCTTGAATAACTCCTTATGTGTGGATGTAGATGCAAAATACAATTTTAGTTTGGCAGCTATCTGAGAATGATCATCTTCAGTCACACCATTGATCAAGTGGACCAATCTGATTCTTAGTAAAGACGTCTTTGTAGTTATTCTTTGCATCCTTTGCCAAAGAAAGATTTCTCGTAATCTGCCTTCGCTTGCCTAACCTCCTTTGTGGCTTTATTACAGACTAGCTTATATCTACCATAGGCTTCTGTGTCGCTTGGTAATTTATATGCATCCCATGCATTTTTCTTCTCAGCCACGAGTATCATTACTTCATCTGACATCTATTCGGGCCTAAACCCACAGCAGTATTTCTTAGTTGGAAAAAAATGCCTAGTAACTTCCAAGATTTCTTCCTTGAATGTTACCCATTTTGAATTTGCTTTTGGTCCCAGTGTATAGAATTGAAAAAAAAAAATCTCTGAGACCACTGTAGTCACCTTTATGAAAGAAAAAACCCTTCCCTTTATCCCAGATGGTAGTTGCATCTTTAAGTAAATCCCACATCTGTACACTGTGATCACTGTTACCTAGTGGCTCCTTTATCTATAAATTCGTATTGCATGAATAATCACTGCTCATAATCAAATCAAGAGTTTTACTCCACCTGGTTTCCTCTCGAACATGCTGCTGTAGAAAACAATACCTCCGATAAATCCACAAAAGTCTTGCTAGCGTGTGAGTGGCCAACACACAAGTTCAAGTCAATATCTGGGAAGTTAACCCCCCCCCCCCCCATTATAAGACGTTATTATTTACTGGCCCAGTCTATTTCTCTGTACAATTGTTTGTTGTAATTATGAGTCACTAGGCCTATGGCACACTCGTACTCTCTCTCATTTTTGCTTTCCCAATGCTAATGTCACACCACCATTTCTCTGTCCATCTATGTCAACTGGATGCACTTCCTTAGATTTTATGTGTTTCCTAACTAACAGCATAACACCACCTGTCTTTCTATCCTTTCTGTACCATTGTACTCCCTAAATTCGAATTCTGCATTCCTTATATCTGTGTGACAGATATAATATCCCAGAAAGGACAGAAAGAGAGGAGGCGTTATGCCGTTAGTTAGGAAACACATAAAATCTAATGAAATGCATCCAGCTGACATAGATGGACAGAGATTTGACACAGCCCATGTATTTACTTGTTTCATGACTCCTTGCAGTTCCTGAAATCCCCAGCAACTTGCTTTCCGGGCTGCTGCTCATTTCGATAGAAACAGTGCAAGAATCGCTTTCACCTTTGCCTGCGGCTACTGTTAATCTATTAGTCTGTTAATTCCCTCAAGCTAACAATTTTCCGACCTACCTAACATTGCCTCGATAGCATATGCAAATATTCCTGCACCCTTTCTTTTTACTTGTTTCCCATCCCTGTAGAAGCAATCTTTCCTGGTAACAAGCAGAGACCATTTTGAGAAAAATTCTACCCCATGAGCCTTGCAGAATCTGTCCAGGGGCGAATTGATTGACAAGGCTCTCATCATATACTCCCTTCTATCGTGTCTGTGCAGGATTGCGGACACTTTCAAATTTAGCCCTGATTCACGACTTTTTTCAACATTGACCTCTGCTTTTTAAGTAAATCAGCAGATCTCCTAACTTAATGCATTAGTGCCAAAGTGTACAACGATGTCACCTTTTGTGCCCTAAAAAGATATCTGCTCTACAACGTCATCAACTTTTGCCCCTGTTAGACATACCCTGGTCTTATTCCATCTATCCTTTTTGCTCAATATATTTCCTGTTTCCCTGACACGTGAGTCACCGACAATAACTAGCTCCTCTGGGACCAGCGCATTCTGCCCTGAACTTAGGCTATATTGCGCCGTATATAATATGTCTAAAAAAAATTGTGTGTTCTGTGGTCGATTTGCCGTTTGATGGAAGAAAAACTCGATTTTCCTTTAGTAAAAATTATGCCACCCTCACCTGAGACCGACTAACTCAGCCATTATACTGCTGTGAAGGGCGTATTGTATATACCACTTTTGTATACAATAAACATAATATATTGTGAAAAAGACGCAAAAAATTCCTCACATCATTGACGGGATTCGAACACGGTTGTTTTCCACCCTGTGTGGGGGGATGGTGATAATATCAACTGTGCTACCCACAAGAGTTTCATGAATTAGTTTCTGCCTGGTGGAGTGGGTTATTTGCTATTTAGAGTTCTAACTGGTTGTTGTTGTGCATTCTGCTTCGTCGGAAGAACTTTTTATAAGGTATTATTTAGGCACTGACGATATGGTTATTGTTGGATTTTAGGCGCATCAGCAACTTAGGTCGTATTGCGCCGTATATAATGCATCTGTAAATTGGGTTTTTTCTGTAGTTGAGCCCTCGTGTGTAGCCGAGTGGTAGAATCGCCGTCCGCCCCACACCGGCTGGAAAAGACCTGAGTTCGAGTCCCGTCGATGACGTGAGGAATTCTTATTGGCCTTTTTCACAACGTGCTTGAGTTAGTCGGTCCCAGCGAGGGTAGCATGGTCTTTTTCTCGCGGAAACTCGGGTTTTTCGTCCAGCAAACAGAAAATCGACTACAGAACACACGCAATATTTATACAGTGTATACGAAGAAATATGGCCTTAGTTGCCGATGCTCCTAAAACCCCTATTACAATATCTGTAATAGATTTGCTAGACGGAAAACTTAGTTTCTTGGAGAAAAATCCATTGTACCCTCACCTGAGACTGACTAACTCAGCCATGTCATGGAAAAGGCCTACAACATTTTCGCGCATCATTGATGGAATTCGAACTCAGGTCTTGTCCACCTGGTGTGAAGGAGGGCGGTGATTATTACGATTGTGCTACCCACCAGCGCTGTGTATTGAGGATGCTCATTATTGAAATGACTTATGAGTTGTAGTGCTGAGTTAGAGCACATCTATTAGGTATGTTCCAACTCAGCACTACAAGTAACTCAGTATATTAAGGGCTAAATCAACTAAAGCTGTGAGGTCAGTATAGTAAGTCTGCAATTGCTTGTTTTTCAGCTTGTTTGCTTGGCGGAAAACGAGAGTTTTCGGGAGGAAAACCGTGTACTCCTCGCTTGAGACCGACTAGCTCAGCCACATTTTAGAAAAAGCTCACGAAATTGAGAGGATGCGAGATCTGTATTTTTCATTCGGGAGGACAGTGATTTTACCCTTGGGCTGTCTGCGAGAGCGGGAAATAGCCTATCCATTCTTTGAAGTTGTTCTTAATTCTGCTACGTTCCTGCAGTGTAACGACACGATTTCTTTCCAAAACATGTTATGGTACCCTTCAAGCAGCCCTCTTATCTTTTTGGTTAGTGAATTTAAGTTAACTGTTAACGCCAACTCACGTATTAATACTGTTTGAACGAATAACTATTCACTACAGAAATGAAGTCAGACTATTAATATTGTTCACTATTAAACGGATCGGTCCGTAAGTAATGTCTGTTGGGCGGCAAATTTTTTTCGTAATTGAGTTAGCATCCTGTAGGTGTATATTGCTTATGTACCTAAGCTTATGTACAAAAGAAATTAAATTCTCCAGACTGGACATCTGCCAAGACCTGTTGCAAGAGTGCAATAACTTTCAGGGATATTTTTTAAAGTAATGAGACCTGAAGCTGCCATTATGATCCTTATTCTAAACGTCAATCTACGGAATGCACGCATTCGTCATCTCCAATGAAACAAAAACCTTGAATTGCCAGATCATCACAAAAAAATATAACCAGCGTTTTAGGACAGAGAAAGTCCAATTTTAGTTGATTTTTTAGAGAAAAGTCAGACTATAAATAAGGAAAGCTAAACACTCAATAAGCTTAAAAGAAGTATAAAATAAAAAAAGAAGGCTCTAACAGAACACCAAATCATATTACACGCTAGGACACACACACTGCCTGTATGATTCAAATAAAAATGGCAGGTCTAGGGTAGTGAGTTATGCCTCAACCGCATTTGGCTCCGTCTGATTCATTTTTCTGTTTGGGCATATGAAGGCTCATATTTTTTGGAAAACACTATTTGAGTGATGAGGAGCTGAAAAAGACAGTGACAGGTTGGTTTCAACAGTAGGGACCGTCCTTTTACCATAGTCATATGTGAGTTAAATAAAACGATGTCAAAATGTATCGATAAAAAGGTGGATACATAGCATAATGTGTATATATGTACTTCTTTCCTAGTGTTTGTTTAATAACTTATATAAATCACAACTTTGTTTTCTTTTACGGCCAAAGAGGCATTACTTAGGTAACCACCACTGTGTAATTTCTGTTTGCTATAAACTGGTTGAATATTGCTCATTGCAGACTTATTTGTTTAATCCTGGATTTTCCACTTGAATTTGCATAAATTCAGTTTTTTTGTGCGCTATTAATACTGCCCACACAATTATTATGAAAGTTAATATTTAACGTTGACGACAAAGACGGTGAAGATCGATTGCCAAGAAAATTCCCAGCCAGCCTACAAACGGAAAATTACCAACCTACAAGCAGTTTCCAAAATATTAACGAAAATAATATGCTCTCAGTCGTGCTGCTTTTTTTTTTATTAACAATAGTTGAAACTTTATTATTCCAAAATATATCCAACAAATTTAAGCACTTATGTCATTCAGTAAATTAGCTTTTGTGCTCCTCTGCTGTGTTGTAAAGCAGAGCCATAATCAAATTAAAAAAATACGAATTTATTTACATAATGGGGGGAGCTGTACCGTCATGCTTTTTAAAATCACGAAGGCATTTTTACATAGTTTAATTTTCCTTATAATTTTCCCATAATTAGCCAAATTGCCCTAGTTAGCAGAAGGAATTAGTTTTATAAAGATAGAATAGATGTGGTGTAAAATACAAAGTACAGAGGTACTGTAAATTCGTAAATTTGGGGGCGGTCAAGGAGGCCGTAGGTTAGGAGATAGGCCAGAATTACACTTGTACACTTCCTGTGAATACTTATGTGTGACCTTCCTCATGTAAAGAGACATGGAAATAGGAGCAGAAACCATGCAGCAGTCAGTGACCACAGGTAAAAAATTGCATAAGCAGCTATAATGACTCGCCAATCTTTGAGTGCATATTGCAATCGAGAGATAGGCCATGAAGAATTTCATTACGTTGAAGGTGAATTTATTGGGGAGGCATAGGAGATCGGAGGGGTACATGCTTCTTATCAAATGCTCCCAAAAAGTAACTAGACTGTATACACAGTCAGATCATATTCAGTTGGGCGCTGAGCCTATCTTGTGTGAGATAACTTCCAGTAAAGGAAAGGTGATAATGGAAGTATATTACAGGCCAAACAGTTTGATAAATACTACAAGAATCTATTTAGACAACTATTGTTTAAGCCTTGTGAAAACAATCTCCCGAACAATCTGGATTTCAGCATATCACATACGTACAAGTGATTCAAAAAGGCGGCTTGGAAGTGAAATGGTATCCTGTCTCTAATTTATAGGCCTTTGGTAGTAGAATGAAAGACGCCATTATCCCTCTATGCAAGACAATAGTTAGACTGCATTTGGACATTAGATTTTGCACAAAAATAATATTCAGGTCTGTAGAGGATTCACAGAAAGGCGACCAGATAGGTGATGAGTGTAAATCGGTGCACATATGACAAACGCTTAGACGGTATGGACTGCAAAATTTGACAACTAAACATCTAAGGAGAGATCTAATTGAGGTGCATAAGGCACTAAGAGATTAAAAAAAAATGAATGAAGAAGGCGTATTCTCTCGCGTAGGCGAATCAGGAGACACAAATTAAAAACCTCAGGAAAAAACAAAAAGACTGGATCTTACGAAGTTCACTTGTGGGCAGCGGGTTGCCGAATACTGAAATAAGTTGCTTCCCAACGTGACAGAGGCTGTGTGTCTGGCTAAGTTCAAAGACGAACTAGATGGTTACCTTGTGAGAATGGGGATACTAGGAAAATTCTGTTTCATTTATTTTTATATTATTATTTTTTTCCTCTTTCTGCTGATGCAGTAAGGGACCTTCTTTATATCATTTTGCCTTACTGATATTGATAGTAATTTGTTCCGCCAGTAATAAGGCGGTGAATAAAGATATTATGTACAAATTATCGATTATTCAATTAAAAAGCTTGAGTTACGAAAAGAATTGAGCTATTGCACAAAACGCTAGGACGCATTCTGCACTGATTGTCAAGTAGTAGTAGTAGTGTTTGCCAAAGTATGAGATTATGTCGTCCCCCAGGGTTCGGTGCTGGGCCCATTGTTGTTTTGTGTATTTATCAATGGTATCGATGAAGGTATATCAGGCTTAACGTTCAAATTTGCAGATGATACAAAGGTTGGCAGGGTTGTTAATGACAGTAAAGACAGTATGCTACTGCAACAGTATCTAGAAACGTTAGGCAGATGGGCTGAGAGGTGGCAAATGAAGTTTACCATTGACAAATGCAAAGTACTGCATATGGGTAGCAGTAACCCAAGAGAAACGGACTAACTGTGTGGTACTACACTCATGGAGCTGGAGAATGAAAAAGACCTGGGGGTAATTGTGCAGTCAGAAATGAAGTTCTCTGAGCAGTGCAGGCAGGTGCCAGAACAGGTCGTGGAGTTTTGTCAATGATATATAGGAATTTTGATAGCAGAGACAAGGAGGTGATTATTCCTTTGTATAAGGCAATGTTCAGGCCACAAGCCACACCTTGAGTACTGCGTACAGGTCTGGAAACCTTATTTTAGGAAGGATGTAGAGATGCTATAACGAGCACAGAGAATTGTAATAAGGTTGATGAGAGGAACAAATGGGTGCGCTTACGAAGAAAGGCTTAAGTCTGCAAGTTGCAGCATTTGGAGACTAGGCACCTGCGAAGTGATCTGGTCGAGGTGTATAAGGCCTTGAATGGTTTGAGTAGGCTCAATACTGAAGGAATACTTCCGCTTGCTTAGATTAAGAACCTCAGGGGGCATAGATTCAAATTGAGGAAAGACAGTTGTAGAATAGATTTTGCAGAAGTTTGCCTTTAGCCAGCGGATAGTTGATTGGTGGAACAGACTTCCATCTGTTGTTGTGGAAGTTGGTAGCTTAAATAAATTTAAAGCTGAATTAGACAAACATTTGGAGTGAAAGGATGGGTGAAATGGAAAGGTTTTTTTTTTTTTTGAGGTCATGCTGTATAAGCTTGCTTTCTTGCATCATATGCCTCAACTAATGCTAATGCAACTTATGCTAATGTTTACATATTGCAGATTATTACCTTTAATCCCCTAAATTATTTTCAGCAGACCTACGAGCGATCTTATAAGTGTGCAATTGCTCATTACCTTTAAAACTATTAAAATATTGTAATTTTAATTTTATTTAAAACTCTCTTTTTTTTTTTTTTTTTTTAAGTCTAAATCTTATGGAGGAAGAATCAGTAACTTACCGATTACTGATTTATTTTGTCATCAGGTTTTGACTCAACTTTGGAAAAAAAAACAGATTTCGTATCTCCATGTTTAGCAGTTATTATTACGTCCTAGTAGACGTTAAGACAATGATTAAAGAAATAATAATAACTGCATATTCCAGTGTATTCTTTACCATCTATATCAGGGGTGGGCAACAGCCGGCCCTCGACGATGTTGAATCCGGCCCCCTCGGTAAATGCATAAATATAGAAAATCCATACCTGACTACACTCGCCGTAAACGTTCGGCTTAATTCGGTTCAATCGGGAATCGCGGCCAGTACAACAGTAACCAAGTGATTATACGCAGCGTCAAAGAGTTATTTCCTAATTATTATTGTAGCATCGATCGAACGAAGTTCCTTTGGGTTTGACTTCTTATTGAAAAAAATAATATTGGTGCGAGATATTTTATGTTTTATGCCTTTTCTAATTATTACAATTTTTAATTTAATATAATTTATAGTCCATAAAATGAGCCAATTAAAAAAAAAAGAAAAATTGATGCCGAATGCCGCATTTTCAATGATAATTGGCCATTCAGATATTTTTTTTAAAAATACATTAATAATTTGGTAATTCAAGTAATATAACATTTTTTAGGTTCTGATTTTTTTTTATTAAATCGTTCAATCTATTCCGGCCCGCATCATGATGCGAAAATTTCATTCGGCCCGCTGACGAAAAAAGTTGCCCACCCCTGATCCATATTAAGGAGAGATAAATGGCATACGTGTATTCCATAAATGTATTGTTATGTTACATTTTATTTCAATTTGAACTGTAAAACAAAATCGACTTTTATGAGGATTTAGAAATATTGTTTTTGATAAAAAGGACACATTTGCCTAGTACTTGTCCTTGTTTTCTCCTCTATTTTATTTATTCCCTACATCCTCGATTTATCCCCATATTTAATACTGTATTACTGTCGTTAGTGGAAGGAACTATATCACTTTGCCTCCACAGCATTAAGAATCGGTGGAGATTTTTTTTTTTCCTGCAGCTATGTTCTACGAATCTATATTGTGGTTTTACTACTTGTTAAACCTTTGAAGAGGTCTGGGTTCGCATCACTTCAGAGACTGGAGGAATTCTTAAAGCTCTTTCCATTGGAGGATATAGTTAGCGGGTCTTTTTACAGCTTTCCCCCATGAGCTATTAAAGCTCATTGTTTTTTGCACAACATGCAGATCGGCCCTTAAACATATTTTTGAAGATATAATAAACTTCATGTAAATAATATACCACGTGAATTAAAAGTATAATAAAGAACTGGTTCATGAAGTTTGAGTAGCTGATGGTAAAATAAGATCCAGGAAGTCCCTGCCGTTTTGTTTTTTCACTTCCCAAAAAACAGACAAAAGGACGTAAAAATAAACGCAAATTACAAATACAATATGATGACACTTTCAGGTTTTGTAACTTCGGCGTTTTATCCAAAAGTCCTTTTAGTCTTTTTCATCATATATAATGAAATGTTACTTTAATATAAATTTTGTCAACTATCATTTGAATCCAGATATTGTTATTTCTGGAGTGTTCTGTTATTTCTATATCATTTTTCCTATAAAAGCAGTGAATTCTATTTTGTCGCTTTAATTTGGCTGGTATAGCGAGAATGATAAACAAAATAATGCCGATTTGACGAAGAATATGAATAATAACTAAAGCTAATGACTCAGAAAAGGAGAGAAGCATCAACACTCGTTCTCGTATCGCGCGTGATTATCCAAAGTGATCTTCTAAACCAGAGTTTTTATGGTAGTTTTAGAGTCAGTTTTATATGGAAAACTTCCATATCTCACCACTACCTTGTTCACAATTGGTCAATCAAGCATGCATTGAACTTGCGTTTTTTTTTGTTTTTTTTTTTTTAAACATATACTCTACTCTCCGCTATTTCTCTTTTATAGCTTAGCTTAGCTAGCGAATAGCTTCTACAATAAATGTGTTCCATCACATTTCTGTGTGTTATGACTTAGTGGCGCTGGAATGTCGCAAACAAAGTGTTCAGAATAAACCTACAGAGATGTAGACGAAGTTCCAAACTTATTCCGATCATTCCGTAATTGAAAATAGCCTTAGATCATTGCGCTTTACGACCTTTGGTATTCTTCAGGGCTACAGAAGGAATTCGCGAACATGTAGTAAACTTCTGACAAATTTGGAGTTTAATGGTGGCTGCGCACCATTCATAAATATGCTTTTTTTTATTGATCACATGCACTATCCCACTCTTAGATTTAGAAATACGAGCATAACACTGGGTTAAAGATAAAAATAAAGCATTTTATTATAGCGCTACGCGATAAAGGTTCGAGGGATGAAATTCTGATTTCAAATATGGGTCGCTATATATTCTTGTTTATACTCTGTCAAGACCGACCGGAATATAAACAAGAGTAGTTTGAAATTAATTTTTCTGACAGTGAATACAATTATTAAACATATTCATCAATCATGCGGGCTTCAATGGCCGTTCATTCAAACGCGTGCGCATTACTCTCATGCGTTTGATCGCTAGACTGCATCGGCCCTTATCTGTTGTTGTTGTTATTTGGTTTTTAGGAGCATTAGCAACTGAGGCCATATTGCTCCTGGAATATGCGGTGGTCATTCCCTGACCTTTCCGCATCCTCCGTATTTGGTGGTGACGGGCTCGAACCCCGGTCTAATCAAGAAACGTGTGCTACGCACTGCTGCTCCTTCCCATCTGGCTACGGAGGCGTCCGCCCTTATCTGTGTATGTACGGGAAGCTGCAATGAGCATGTGACTAAAAATAAATTCAAATTCAAAAAATTCATTCTGAACCGAACAGGAAAGATAGTGGGTGGATGAATTCTGTAGATGTATGGATATGTAGGCGGTATTTCTATATACAGTTATCAATCCATAGATACGTTTTAATGAGTGAAACGTCATACGATTCAGTTTGACGTATGCTGTCTATTGGAGAGACACTGGAGAAAGCAAATAACGGAAGGGGTCACTACAGTGGGATGAGTTGCATAAGCTGACATAAATAATATCCATCAAGAGGATAATTACGAAAGGGAGTATGCAAAGTGAAACAATTTTCAGAACGTAAGAACATGAGGAGAATCTGGCAGAAGGTTCTACTCTGGTTAATTAAAATATTAGTTTAAGGACTTTGGATAAGAGAGGATTGATTACGTTGGGTTGTTTAGAATTTTCTCAGCGATATCTAAGACTATGAGGCGCTAAATACATCGCGTATACAAAATATATTCTATGAATGCGTTGCTGATTTTGCAGGATGAACGATCTGAGATCGTTCCGAGATTTCAGGAAGATAAACATCGTAAAACCCTTGCCAGAAACAACCTAACTGGCAAAGATTTTGAAATATAAAAGTTTTTCTTTCTTTTTAATATGAGAAACCAGATTCTTCGTGGTGATTGTTACATCTTTAGACACCAAAACTATTTGACTTTTGTCCATTGAAGATATCTTTCAGTGTTTATCTGCAATGTTTGCATTGCAGTTCATCGGTGAACCGCTTCCTCTTTGTAATTGGCGTTATTTCCCGCAGTGTTCCATGTGATTACCCGTCAAATATCATCTAATATCTTTATTGCAATCAGTGAATACGGATGCTTAATGCAATACCCATAACAGCGACAGTGCTAGGGGTTTAAAATAAAAATTAACTAATACAGGAAAAATTACATAAAACAAATTATTAACACGAGAAATGAAAGAGCATTTTTTTTTCCATACTAATCACAGCGCGATGAAAAAACGATGGCAGTCACTCAGCTGAAGACGAAAGCTGTTCCCTCATTATGCGTCTCCTGTAGGATTTGTCCTCTATGAACTTTTTGTAGTCGACATTCATCTCCTGGATGTTGTAGAGCATCTCCATGGGCAGAAATCTGTTGCTTATCCTAGGCCGCCACGCCAGATTGCAGAGAGGGGACGGCTCTTAAGGGTTTCTGGGCAATCCTCCAATTACACACCTGCCAAAAATTTGGCGTATTAATTTTACCAGCAAATTTTAATTGAGACGAGTAAGCGGAGGGTGAAGATCCGTTCCGAGACTTTTCTCTAATTAAGTAGTTTGGTAAAATCTGAAGTGTGTGTGTGTGAGGGAAGGTGGAAGTTTGTGCTTGAAGAGGACCCAGCGAAGAACCCAGTACTCATTACATGCAATGGTCTCTAGCGTGGATTTCGTTGCCGACGACCAGATTTCAGATTCGTAGGTGATAACTGGCTGCAGAAAGCGGTATATGTATTGGAGCGTGTATGGGGCTCGGGCTCTGTCTGTGATATTAAAGAGGTGTTGTTTGGCGAGACATCTGGATCTGCGGACCTTTTTGTGAATATCTGCAACACAGTGTTTGAAGCTGAGTTTCGGGTCAAAGATAACGCTGCGATCTCTGTGCTTGGTTATTGGGGTGATGAGAGTTCCATGGATTTCCATGTTTAGTTGCATTGGATTTAATTTAAGTGAAAATAACTGTTTCGGGTCAAAGATAACGCTGCGATCTCTGTGCTTGGTTATTGGGGTGATGAGAGTTCCATGGATTTCCATGTTTAGTTGCATTGGATTTAATTTAAGTGAAAATAACTATTGTTTTAACCTTAACAATAACTATTGTTTTTGTTTGCTCTATTAACGGAAGCAGATAGAGTTATGCTTGCCCATATCTACTATTTTAAAATGCATGACAATTCGTATGAAATGTGTAATCTATTTCAAGAGATTATCAGAATGGATTACGTATAAAAAAAATTAACTACTATGGCAGCCAGTATCCTCAATTTATTCTTGCAGAAATACCACACTCCTTTCCCTAACCTAATTCAATTTTATCTCTTCCTGAAAATAGCCCCTTCCCAAAACCTTCCTGACCCATTCTCATCGTCCAGTTATGCAGATTTTTGATGGCAAAGCATTATGCAATACTGTTTACAGACTATGTAGCAAACACTATTTTATTTTCACATCAACCCAATCAATCAAACTTGTTTCATCTATGCAAACCGATTTTCACTGCTCTCTCTCTCTCTCTCTCTCTCTCTCTCTCTCTCTCTCTCTCTCTCTCTCTCTCTCTTTCTTCACGTGCTAGTCAGGCTACCATCTGGAATAGAAAACCTCTCAAATTCTGGGCCATTTCATCAGCCTAGCAAACTTTACATTCTTAGTCCACATGCCTTGGAACTTGTACTACCTCAGCAATGCAAAGTACTGACGCATGGTATCTCACCATTAACCAATACTTCTTCCGTCCACCCACACAAATTGTTCCTAACCAACTTTTCTTCAGGTCTAGTCAGCTTTAATAACCCCACTCTGAATCCCAACCATATTACAACCTCCGGCCTTACTTCATATGATACTTCCCTCAACTTTCTACCCTGAAGTGTGTATCCATCGTGCTCCCCCTCATCTCCAGCCAATACTAGTCCCCACATATTCTTTCTAAATAAGCATAACAAACCATGCATAACTAATATTCGCAAAATATGTCAATATAATCAGCAGAAACACTCAGCCCACCAACACGATTGGCCACATCTTCCAAGGTTGTTATTTACATCCAGACAACTGGACTGTGTTATAGTAACTAAGAATAAGAACAGGTGCATGTATACTTGATGTACACCAGTGCAAGGGGTATAGTAAATAAATATGATGAATTTTAAATGCTGTTTAAGACATCTAAGGCGGATATTGTTGGTATATCAGAGACGTGTTGTCACTCAGAGATAATGATGCAGAATTGGAATTTGGGGAGAACAATATGTACAGAAAGGATAGACAGGGAGGAAGGGACGAGTGATTATGTTGTGAGTTAAGAAACTTAAAATCTAAGTAAGTGCATCCAGTCGACATAGATGGACAGTGCAATGTTGAGTCAGTTTGGTGTGACATAAGCACTGGGAAAGCAAAAATGAGGGTGGAAGATTGTTATAGGCCTAATGGCTCTGATGAGTACCATCAACAATTATACCGAGAAATAGAGTGAGCCAGTAAATCAGAGTGTCTTATAATGGGGGATTTTAATTTCCCAGGTAATAGACTGGAACTTGTGAGTTGGTCACTCACACACTAGCAAGGCTTTTGTGGATTTATTGGATGATTGTTTTCTAATGCAGCATGTTCGGGAGGCAACAGGAAGGAGTAATACTTTTGATCTGATTATCAGTAGTGATTCTTTATGCATTAAGAATCTGCAGATAACGGAACCACTAGATGGCAGTGATCACAGTTACTGATGTGGTATTTACTTACTGGGGTATTTACTAATCAGGGTAAAGGGAAGAGTTTTTGCTTTCGTAAAGGCGACTACGATGGTCTCAGAGATTTTTTAGGTTCTATACAGTGGGACCAACTGATGTTACCAACAGTAAATTCTAAATGGGAAGCATTCAAGGAAGTAATTTTGGAAGCTACTAGGCTTTTTGTTCCAACTAAGAAATCCTGCTCTAGGTTCAGGCCATGAGTCTCATTAATTTATCTAACATCCAAATGGATGTTAGATAAATTAATGAGACTCATGGCAGAGAAGACAAATGCATAGGTTGCACATAAATTGTCAGGGGAGACAGAAGCCTATGCTAGATAGAAGCTAGTCTGTAATCAAGTCACAAAGGAGGTTGGGCAAGCGAAGGCAGATTATGAAAAATCTTTGGCAAAGGATGCAAAGAAAACAGCGAAGACTTCTTTACTTATATAAACTCTAAAAGGAAGGTGATGAATCAGATTGGTCCACCTGATATCAATGGTTTGACTGTAGATGATCATTCCCAGATAGCTGCCGAACTAATGAGCATTTTTCATCTACAGTCACACATGAGGAGCTATTCAAGGAGGAGAGGACCAGATGTTTATCAAACTCTAACAGGGAGATAAATGATTTTATAATAAATGAGAGCAAAGTGGAGGAGAAGTTGTTGAAGTTGAACATAAGAAAGTGTAAGATTCAAAATCTTACAGAATAAAAATAATAAGAAGTTTGTTTTTATTAATTAAGAAATAGGAATTCTTGCTGCTAGTGAATAAGAAAGTAATATCGTCTGAGTTCAATAATAACAATTTTTCAGCATGGAATATAAATTTAAAGAGTAGTAAGTAATAAAAGCAGAGCCATTAGCCATAAACTTCCGTTATAAGCAGGGAAACTACGGCAAAGCAGCATGGTTCCAAACAACAACAGGCAAATTAAGGTATATGCAGGGTCGAAATAGTAGGGACAGTTTACCTCAAACAGTCGCCAACAGGAAGTGGGTTCTTAAAGAGCACACAAGTTTCCAAAGATAGGTGCTGTGGTCAGGAGATGTGATTTTCGTGGTTTTGGAACTCTACGGAGACAAAGACGTTATATGACAGGGGAAGAGTTGTTTTTTGGATAATCGACAAACATCTAAGGGCACACAGTATGGGAGAAAATCTGGTAGAATTGTAAAAAAGTGGGTGTATGATAACACGTGCTACTGGGCAGGCTGAGTATAGGCCTTTTAACAAATCAAATGAGAAGGATCCGTAAATGAATATAGGATTGGAAGGAGTCACTGAGATTAGGCGTGGAGAAATCGGGAATAAGATGAAGGAAAAAGGCAGTGAAAGGATTGGAAAAGAGGACACAAAGTTGAGATTTTTGTCTGTGTGAGTGAAAATGGTTTAGCCGGTCAGAATTGAGTAAGTGCTGACCAGTTTAAGATGGTATAGTCAGTCAGTGTCGGTAAGTTGAGTAGTTGTAATATAAATTAGTGTTGGAGAAAAGAAAGGGGATCAAGTTAAGATGTAGCAGTTAGCCAATCCGTCAGCCAGTAGCAGACACAGTTTTGTTTTAGTAAAGAGAGTTCAGAGTTTTTTTACAGAGTTCAGTAAAGAGCAGAAGGCAACTAAAATAGTTGAGAAAGCAGAATACTGCGAAGTTAGTTCATTGTAGGATAAACAAGATGTCTGATGCCCAGGAGATAATGGAGCTGAAGCTGATAGAATCCGGAGCCGGACCGAAGGGAGAACAAACGTGCTGACCAAATGAAATTAATCGTTTTTTTAGGAGCAAAGGTACTCGAAACCCAAGAAGCAAACCCGAAACTCTTGTCGAACTCTCCAAGGTTTGCGAGATGCGTTCCAGATGGAGTTGACCTGCTGTTCACCGCGAGAAAGATGAAGGACATGCCGCAGAGCCTCAAGATAACTAAGTAAGTGGCTAGTTACATAAGTTTTCTCATACACACCAAGAACTGTAGGAACCTCGAAATTTGATTAGCTGGACTTTTAAAAGATACTGTGTATAAGAATTACTCAGTTGTAAGGATAGGTTATTTTAGGATATGTGCTGAAGGATATTAGCCAGGGCAAGTTAATAGATATATAAAAAAATTTGGAAGGGAGTACATATATATAAAATATTTGAAGTAATTGATGCCTTGTTTATAATTGCTTGACAGGCTACAATTAAATGTTTTGGATGGGAATTAGAAGTGAGTGATACCTGTTAATAATCATTGTGATAAGTAAATGAATAAGTATTGAATTATGTAAGAAATAACAGAGGATTGATATTTTGTTATAAATGGTTTTAATTGATGCATGATCAATATATATAGGAAATAATAGAAAGGGATCGATTTTTTGTTATTGATGGTTTTAAATGATGCAGGATTGAATGTATACAGAAGGGAATTGAACGGGATTGGTATTGTTATTAATGGTTTTAACCGATGCATGATTAAGATATATGTATATAAGAAGATGCGACTAGATCATGTTGTCATATGTTTGTGTTTAATCATTTTTGTTTTGAAGTATTCATGTAAATATGTACAATAAACTGAATTTTATATATAACCTTTGTGTGTTTTTTTGTTGTTCTGGGTACCAGCCTATCCGAAGGGAATTAAATACATCTAAGAGCTTTTCCCCTTGAACCTAGAATTTTCTGTGAAGTTAATAGTCAGATGCGCAAGTGGGGAGATATTCTAAAGGGGATCTAATCACAAGGGGATAGATAAAATATATGTAATAAATAAGCATCTCAAATCCCCACCCCCACAAAAGGCACCTGGGGTAGATGGGATCTGTCCAGTTACGTAAAGGAGGTGGCAAAGGAAGTAAGCAACCCTTAGCCAAAATTATGAGAACATTTTTGGACTCGGGGGAAATCTCCACGGACTGGAGATGTGTAAATGTATCCCCAATTCACAAATGGGGATCAAAGGGTGACACGACTTCTATTCCAGGGAAAATAATGGAGTCACTGGTTAAAGAAGCATTGCAGGATCATTTAGACAAGACAGCAGTAATAATTCAGGCACATCATGGGTTTGTCAAGGGGAAGGCTTGTTTGACCAACTTGATTGGTTATTATGATGTGGTCACAAAGGAACTGGATGCAAAAAATAATTTTGATATCATATACTTGGATTTCAAGAAAGCTTTTAATACTGTTGCATATGGAAGACTACTGTACAAATTGGAGCAGTATGACATTAGGGCAAGTTGCTACAATGAATAAAAGGATGGTTGAGTGGGAAAAGACAGAGAGTGGTAATTAATGGACTCTGCTCTTCGTGGACTAATATTAGTGGGTTCCTCAGGGTTCGGTGTTGGGCCCATTTTTGTTTTGTATATTTTTCATTGATATTGATGAGGTTATATCAGGCTTAATATCCAAGTCTGCGGATGATACAAAGGTTGGCAGGGTTGTTTATAACAGTAATGACCGTATACTGCTGCAACAAGATCTGGAAAAGTTAGGTAGATGGGCTGAGAAGTGGCGGCAACTGAAGTTTAACATTGACAACTGCAAAGTACTGCATATGAGTAGCAGTAAATTTACCAAAAATGTACCAACTGGGTGGTGTTACACTCAGGTAGTGGAGAATGAAAGAGACCTGGAGGTAATTGTGCAGCCAGATATCAAGTTTTCTGAGCAGTGCAGTAATTGTGCTGTCAGATATCAAGCCTTCTGAGCAGTGCAGACAGGTGCCAGAGTAGGTCATGGGGTGTTGTCAATGATATACAGGAATTTTGCTCGCAGTGATAAGGAGGTGACTAGCCAGAGCCGGAATCGGCCATACTCATTTAACTCATTTATTCCTCCTGTCAGGAAATGACCCTCCTCAGTGTAACTATTGTCATACACCACTCACAGTCAAACACATACTTCTGGCATGTACTCTGTATAATAATGCTCGACTAGTGCCATACAGTTCTTTGGCAAGCTTAAAAGAACCTTTGTCACTGAGCCATCATAGGCGAAAAATCAAATCTCGCAGAATTCTTCTCCTTCCTGAAACGAATAGGAGTGTATAGCCGTTTCTAACTGCTTCTACATGAACCAACACAGGCAGTATGAACCACTCTTCTAAGTGCAATATGGCCTAAGTAGCCATTGCACTTAAAACTCCATCATCAACAACAACAATGAGGTGATTGTCCCCTTGTATAAGACAATTGTCAGACCACACGTTGAGTACTGCATACAGGTCTGGATGCCTCATTTTAGGAAGGATGTAGAGTTGCTGGAACGAATACGGAGAAGGGCAGCAAGAAAGGCTCTCTTATTAAGAAAGGCTTAAGTTTTCCAAATTGCAACTTATGGAGACTAGGCACCTGCGAGGTGATCTGATTGAGGCGAATAAGCCCTTGACTGGATTGAGCAGTCAATGCTGATGGGATTCTTTCTCTTCCTCAGATTACAAAGCTGAGGGAGCATAGATTCAAACTGAGAGAAGACAGATGTAGAATCGATGTGCGGAAGTTTGCCTTTAGCCAGCGGGTAGTTGATTGCTGAAAAAACTTCTACCCGTTGTTGTGGAAGTTGATAGCTTAAATAAATTCAAGGCAGAACTAGAGAAATATTTGGAACGAATGGATCAGTGAAATGGGACGTTTTTTTTTTTTTTGGCTGATGCTGCAAAAGCTTGCTCCTTGCATCATGTGCCTCTACTAATGCTAACAGTACTGAAGAAGCGAAACTGTTATTATCATAACTCAATATTCAAAGAAAAGCCACCAAATATAAAGCCATACCACCAATTTTAGCATCTTTTAGATTGTAACAGTAGATCATGGCTATTGGTCAGAAGATATTCTGTCCTCATCTTATTGTGGTCCTCATTACTCTGCCACTTCTGAATCTACTAAGAAATAGACCATGGATAAAACGTAGTTGTTATATAGCTACCAATATTCATTCAAACAGAAGCCTTATCGACTTTGTCTGCAATGATTCGCCAGACAGTGTAATCTACAAATGTGCACAACTGCGAAATTTAGAAATCAGTCTGTTTCTGTCAAATGTTAAGCACGAATAGATTGATTATTTGGTATAAAAAGAAGTTGCTTACCCTTCTTGGAATTCTTATCAACTTTACTCTTGGTGTCGTTTTCCTGGAAGAAATATGAACTGAATCTTAACGGATGATAAGCATCTTCTTCCCCTAGTCATATTAATTACATTCCCTACATCTGTTCTCATGCAGGGCGCAAAGGAGTTGGTGTAGTCGCAATCATTTAATAATGATTTCAACAATTTTAAAACGTTCTGTGGATCGTAAGTTAAAATAAGTTGAACTAATAGGCGAGAATTAGTCTATTAGACAGCAGGTGGTTGACTTGGAGAATAACAAATCTAGGGACTTGTCAGTTACTCACTTGTCCAGCTAAGGGATATCCTCCTCCTGGGTATCAGGACTGGATCGTCAGATGGAGAATACTCTGGTTCCAAGCGGGGTAATTTTAGTGGCTGATCCAATTGTCAAGTAAACTGAGAATGTATTCCATAATCGACACAGATAGAAAAGAAGGGTTTGTGGTTTTACATTTGGGAATTAATGATTTAAAACAAAAAGGAACCGATAACTTGGCAATACACAATCATGCAAGAAAAATGCCTTGAGATATATTGGAATATTATTTTGTCTGCAATTCTACCTAGACATAATGGGAGGGACTATATGATCACAGCATTTGTGGATTGATTAGTAGTAGTGACAATGATTCAAGGAAAAAAAAAAACAAGAAAAAACACTACCCAACTCATTTTAATTCTCGAACGCAGCTCGACATAATTTATCTTGACGTTAAATCTGCATATGATAGGAATTCCATCCCATCTTTACTTAATATCCTGAAGAACTACATCTCCGATAACGTCCTCCTTGTACTCAAAAAATTTCAAGAAAGACGACTCCTTGTTGAGCACAATGGTCTCACGATCCTTTACTATATTCAGAGGTATTCCACAGAGTTGTGTTTTGTGTGTTCGCAGCAGCTTTTGAACCTCTGCTAGAAAATTTCCAAAACATGACATCGTATGCAGACGATTTGATGATCTTCATTCATTCGGATCAGCCGGAGAGCAAGCGCTCTCTATCCGAAGAAGAACTCTTTATTGTATACAGAAGGCACATTGCTGTACACAACACCCTTCACGGCTACAAGTCAGGGATTTACATAAAAGGAATAACACAAAATAATAAACAAAGATGAGAAGAACACTGGAGCGATGGATCCATGGCAGTGATGGACAACTCCCCGGGAGCAGGTTCTGATGTCCTCTGACGTAGTCCTGAGAAAGAAGTCTATGGAGTATGTTCTGTCTATATTTCTTATCGACTGCAAACTTGTAGAGGTTGCCTTCCAAGGCTTGTGAACACCAAAAGACGGTTCCAGTCAGGTGGGATTCGTAAAATGTGTACTTTTAGGGGAGGCTGTGTTTTAGGTCAAAGACACACTTTATCATTCTTATGAGTCCATAAGGTGTCATCTAGTTCAAGTAAGGAATTCTTATTTGTCCGAATGAAAAAGCGATATTGCATATCGAACATGGCGTCGATCTCCTCCTGTCCGTTTCTTCGCTTCCCTTCTGACGTTTCGCCGGCTGGCATCATAAACAAACAGATTTTAGATCGTTGTTTAGCGCACAAATGCCACATGTATTTTCACTGTTGTTTTACATGCTGCTATAATCTTAAAAGCATTACCTCTTTTCTTTTTTGGTCAGAGTAATGTTTTTTTTCTGTTTTGTCAAGGCTGCTAGATGAAAAATAGCATTTTGTTGGAGTATTCTCCCTGTTTTCCTTCGGTGCTTACGTGGAGATGAAATAAATTAATCTTTACTGTAAAGGTAACGTTGAGTACAATAGTGTCCATCGCGCCAAAAACATCAGGGGTTTACATAATATCAGCACCAAGTACAAAGGTTGGATTAAATAACGTAATATTACATACATACAGTATTAAGGGACATGGATTAGAGAATAAAAGTAACAGTCATTAAACATAGTCACAGTCGTTAAACCTAGGACATCACGAAGTTACCAATAAATTATTAATACACACAGTCACCCCCCCTGGGCGAGTGATCCTGTTTTGCCTCCTGTTCTACTTTATAAAAAATATTTTTCGTTACAATACAGAGAAAAGAAATATTTACTTTTGTATTTTTTATTTTAAAATGGGTTTTAAATGAAAATGCTGCCTCAGGGGCTGCGAGTGCCAAGCGATAGTTTCCACGCGATTTCTAGTGTATCTCTAGGACGACTACTAGGGTTTCAAAGCTCTTTCTCTGCTCTCATCGTTACTGCTACCCGCTCTAGCAACGTCTCTTCTTCTTCTTCTAATTGCTTGATCACTGGTTAGCATCGCTCCTGTCTTCATATGGCGGGGCCTTGAACCTGGAAGAAGAAAGTCCCTTGACTAATAATAAACATGAAACATAATACATGAAGGTAAATGGCAGGGGGGAGCCTTGTGCAGAAGCAGGAAGTCTGCGCGTGTAATAACAGTGGTATCGTCACCGTTTTCCCCATACCGGGTTCGAATCCAATCGATGGTGCGAGGAACTTTAATGGGCTTTTTTCACTCCGTGGCTGAGTTAGTCAGTCTCAGGCGTAGCCCACTTGCTGTACAGGGGGTGAATCTTGTGTTAATAAACTGATAGTAAATAAAAAAAAAAAAAAAAAAAAAGTGTGCTTTTGATACCCAAGGGCCTCACTTTGGGCTAAGTGGGTGTAATGCCTGCTGAACGAGAAGTAATAAATGCTGCGGAAAAAGTTTACTTCAGAAATTGCCGCTGGTGGCGACTTTCGATTTCTTACTTTGAGTGAAAGTTGAAACGCTTCAGCATGTAGGTGAATGGAACAATGCAGAAATTGGTATTTCCTTGGGGGGGGGGAGAAAGAAAGAGCGAGAGAGAGAGAGAGAGAGAGAGAGGCGGCTTTCCAGTCCCCTAACCATAATAAGAAATGAAGCACATGAAAGCGAAATATGTACAAAAGAGTGAAATATGATTTGAATATATTTTTTTTAGCAAATGCAATGTTTTTCTAGCAATTTGCTGTGCAGATACTCTATTTATTGATGAAAAATATATCTGAAAACTGTTTGAGCTCGAGGTTCAGAGTAATTAGCACTAATAGCTCCTTTCTGATTGGCCTTGCTTACACTACGTCTGCACGTAGCCCTTGGTAATATGCGCGCACGCAGACTCGCAGGGGGAATCTAACCTCATGACAAAGCTCATCCTCATGCAGCAAATCGTCTCAAAACTGTATTACGTGGAATGTAACGGGAGAGTTTGGAGCATAATCTGACTTACAGCTTAAATCTCTCTCTCTCTTTCTCTCCTGTCTTGTTGGCTTGTGTTCAAAATAAGCTTCATCGTGATGAATGAGGCCATGAAACGTAGTTTCTGCACTCTGGAAGTTGCATGATTTTATGGTTGGTTTGCACGTTTCGTGGGACGAAACCCGAGTTTCATTCAAACAACATCGTGTCTGCAATTGGTTTAATCAGCAACTGAAGGTGGTCTTACGATAAGGGTATCCTGGTTTGGCGAAATAATAGGTTGCATAATTGAAAGCTGAATCTCGTTTAACAGATCGTAGTGAAATCTTTACGACGGATTACTATTAACGATTACCATTATATAGATACCACAATGCACACTAGTTATTAAGCAAAAACTATATCAGATCATTTTAAGTACTTTTCAGCATAACCTTTCAGGTTAACAGAATAACCTAATAGAAAATATTTCGTTAATGTTTTTGTAGATTCATTAGTATCCTGGCGTTTCCATCGCCATCTTTTATTATAAGACATTTTTTTACAGAAGAATCAGATACTTCTCTTTTTCGCTGTTATTATTTACTGATTCAGCAGCTATCCATCAAATAAACATTTAACTTTCGAAAAAAAAAAATACTCTGCTCTAGTTTGCTCATAAAAATATCTTAATTAATTTATTTATTTATATATATGCACGTTTCAAACACACAGGGCACACAGACCCTAAATAAAGGTGAGAACGTTAGGAGTTACAGAAAATATAAAACAGTAATAATGAATACAAAACTAGGATTAAAATATATACATTAAGAAAACAGAGTAAGGAACAAATTCTTATAGATGATGGATTAAGAGTAAAACCAATATTGTAGTTATTCATTACATGAAATAAACGAAACAGAGGACTGCCAAGTAAGTGATGAGTACGAGGAACAGGCAGTGAGAAATTAATTTTATAACGAGAATTCAAACGGGTTAATTGTTTTTGAGCAGAGCAGAATAAAAGCAGAGCTTTTATAATAAATCTGTTAGATAGCTGATAATCTGATTAAGTGCCGAACCTTGGGGAACAAGTATTCAAGTATTTGTGTTTGCTAGGCGGGATCCAGGGTTTCCCCTATACACCGCAGTGTACTCTAAAAGCATATCGCTGAGCCGGCAGGAAAAAAAAAAAAAAAAAAAAAACGTTTCAAGGAAAGAACAACTAATAAAATGTTTGAACCCGTTACTGTGTGTAAGTGTGTGTTCTGTTGTATGTTGTGTGCCGGCTCCTGGCATTTCGCAGTCTGGGGGCAGAAGCAATTTCCTTCTACCCCCAGACTCCCGTCCCTAGCCACGTGGAGGCAGCCAGGAACTACTATACTTCATACTGATGCAAAACATCAAGAATAAATGGGAAGGACTTAGTAGGAAAATAGTTAGAAGAAAGAAACGGAAGAAATAGGTTAGAAAAGGAAACAGAAGAGGAAAAAAGAATTTCCTCAACACTAGTGGCAAATAATTAAAAACATTTCAACAAATATTGCTTTAAAACTCTTACTATTACAAAATATTATTTATATTTTGTTATATAAAATCTTCCAATTGAAAGCAAAAATAAGTAAGTATATTCAACTACAGTTAAGTTAAATTTGATTCAATAACACCAATTAACTCATTACGACAAAATTCAGCAACTATTGGAATAACACTTAAGTAAATAATTACATTTACCATTTAACTTAATGAATCAGCCACCAGCCCGAATGGGGCTGAAATTTACAAAATTTCAATTTCTGAGAAGAGATATACATATATACAAAACTAGAAAACAAACACAGAACAGACTCAGAAGCCCAAAAACAAAACCAGGTAATAACTGTAAGTTACAATATAATACAAAAGTTCTAGAAAAGTTAAAACTTTGTTACATATTTACATGTAACTACGAGCTAAGACATCTCATTTACAACAGAAGTACAAGAAGAAAGACTCCACCCCAACCAGGGCAAAACAAAAGCTGTGCATTATTATACCTAAAACACAAGAGTTAGATTCCTAATGGTGTCGATGTTAGCTAAGAACTATCTGACATTAAGATTTTCCGACGTTTGAAAACCTTATCCGCAAAAGTTGAAAAAGCCCCAAACAATTCCAAAGAGGAAACCAAAAGAGGAAACTCAGAAACATCAAACACGTTTGTTATTAATTGAAAAGGAAGCCGTAAATCAACATATAAAGGACAGTCTAATATTATGTGTGGAACTGTTTCCAATTCACCACACAAACAGTTTGGAGAGTTAGCAAGACCGAAATGAAAAAGCTGAAAATTAATGCTACCGTGCCCAGAAAGAAGAAAGGTGAGATATAGACCTGGCGTAAACCAGGGAAAGTTATCCCTAGTAAAAATTTCTACTGTAGGTTTAAAACTATAAGTTACTCTTCCTTTTGTATTAAGATTCCAATCCTGTTGCCAGGAATCTTTAAAGAGTGCTGTCAACCTTTTACATTCCTCCTTATAGGTAAGATCCAAATTGTTAGAATACTGGTTCAATTGGACAAGAATACCTCGACTTTTATGGAACATAAGAAAATTTTGAATAACCTCATATTGAATTGGTAATTTCCCAGTTAAAACTAACAGGGCTGGGGTAGAAATGGTTCTGCAAGCACGTGATGTTGCTAAAAGGAAAAAACGTTGCGCTTGTATAAGATACTTTGCAACCACAGTTGTAGTACATTTACGGCCCCAAGCACCAGCAGCATAGACAGTAATCGGGATAAAGATGCATCTGTAATATGTTCGAAGCACACTGGATTTTAAACCAGAAGTACATTTTGCTATATGAAGTATTTTGCCAGTGAGGATTTTAATTTTTTTTAGCAAGTATTTCGCATGCTGGACGAAATTGAGCTTATTATCCAGCATGACTCCTAAATATTTGAAAGAAGGTACAAGGCCAATAGAATTATCATTAAGTTTTACGGTTGGTGGTCTGGTAACAGCTAGCCGCCCCTTCAACAGCATCTGCTTTGTCTTTGAGACTGAGACCTCGAGCTTATGCAGTTGGCACCAGCAGTCAAGATCAAGGAGTGCCTCATTGGCACGTTCCTCCAATTCCAACATGGAATTACCAAGGATGAGAACGACCAAATCATCGGCGTAAGCAACCTTATGTGTATATGGTAGATTTTGAGTGAGCCACCCATCCAGAACAACGGACCAACAAATTGGTCCCAGAACAGAGCCCTGGGGGCAGCCACGAGTAACCTATCTCTTTACAACTTCAAAGCCAGAGGAGACAACAATGTTACGGTTTGAGAAATAACTTGATATTAACCTGTATAAAGGAATGGAAACCTCGGCCTCCCGAAACCTCGCGAGGACACTTTGCCACCATAAGGTGTCAAAGGCCCCCTTGAAGTCTACAAAGAGACCAAGGACATATTTGCTATTAGAGAGCAGCTGTCAAATCAAGGGTGGCATTAATGGCATCCACCGTTGAGTACCCTTTCCGAAAGCCAAATTGATTACGTGCCGAAAGAGAATGATTGTTATAATAAATCTGAAAACGAAGTGAGATTAATTTTTCTAGTACTTTGCTTAAAGCAGGAAGTAAAGCAATAGGCCTATATGAAGTAACCAAATTTGCCGGTTTGTCTTGATGTTTTAATAATATTTTCAAATTTGCTACCTTCCAAGAATCAGGAAAACAACCACCAGCCAAACAAGAATTCAATAAGTCACTAATGCAAGTCGGGCAAAGCTTCCAGATTCGCTTCAGTATGGACACCTCCATCAAGTCCAGACCGGGACATTTGCCCGAATTAAGTGAACTGATGGAGTTGTCGATTTCAAAAATGGAAAAAGGTTCCTCAACACTTGAAGTAGAGTAACAAAGATGATTCAGTCTTAACGAAGTCTGCAAAGGACTCTCAGGAACGGTGATATCATCCTTTATTATTTCTTGTAAAATGAGAGTGATGGATTCCTTCCAAGAAAGAGTTTCCGTGAGATCTGGTTTTAGGATTGAAGAATGGATCAGACCAGGGTGAATCTTCTCAGTAACCAGTTTGAACACAAAACCCCAAGGGTCAGAATTTAAGTTTTTTGAAATTAGATCATCCCAAGCTTTTCTCTTACATTTATATATAGTATTGAAATAAGTTCTCCTTGATGTTTTATACTGTTCGTAAAAAGTCTGTATTTCCGCCTGGGATCTGTGAGAACGCTTAGCCCTTTGAAATTTTCGCCTTGCAGAGCTAAAAGCTTTTCTCAGGTTCGAAAGCTCAGACATCCACCAAGGGACGGAAGAAGGGGAACGAGAACATTTCTGCAATGTAGAGTCACAAACAAAAGAGAATAACTTCATAAATTCTTCAAGATGGGAATTAGTGTCCAGAGAATTCAGAAAAGCAATACAGGTAGGAGTAAAAGTATCCAAAAATTTTGCATCAAAAAGTGACCAATCTATATTAACTGTTCTATATCTGGGAAAATCAGCTGTGTGTCTGGAAGGGCCCAAGGAAACGTTAAATTTAATGTGGAATACAATGGCATTATGGTCACTACCGGACCACGTGGGCTGAACCGACCAAGAATGAATGTTACTGCCAAAGGCTCTGTTGGTAAGAGTTACATCAACACTGGACTGTCCGGAAGCAGAAACAAAAGTTGGAGGTGAATTCGGAATGTTCCAAACCGTTAAACCTTTAGAAATAATTAACTCCTCAAACAACTCACCCTTAAGATTTGGAGGAAAAGAAGACCAGAGCGACGAAGAAGAATTAGAATCTGTCATAATTAGTAGTTTTTCACCAGCTAAATGCGATAATACGTGGTCCAGATAGATTAAAAAAGGCTCAATTGGCTGTACATCTTGTGAACAACGCATGTACAATGATATAGCATAAAACTTTTCAAACGGACCCTCTATGCAGGCGCAGGCAGCAAAATTAGAACACAAGGTATTAATTTTAGTAACAACCAATGAGGGGTCAGCCACCAGAAGGGCTGCCCAAACCATAGCTCTGGCATTCCCCCCAGTACCAATATGCTGTATATGAGAAGAGACTATTCGAAACGAAAAAGAAAAGCCTTTAACCAAACCCTTTACTGAATATAATTCTTGTAAACCCATAAACGAAATCTTTTTATCAATTGCAATTTTTGCTAAGTCATTAGCAACCGAAGCTGACCTCTGACAATTGAGTTGTATAACTTTTAGCACCTTGGGGAACAGCAGAATTAGTGGAAAAGGGAGCTACTATCACTTTCTGAGAGCCATCAGAGAGAAAACTAGATACCCAACTGCAAAAAACAGTCAGCAATCCATAAGATGGGAAGCTGTTTAAGTGTTTTTCTCACGTAGACCTTCTAATTTGATAAAACAGTAAGTCACTTAAAAATATAAATAAATTTAAAAATGCAAGTAGATGTGTAGTACTTTTGCATGTACAACCTTAATTTCCTATTTCAGGATTACTTTAATGATGTTTTTAGAGACAGTCTTCAGGTATGAAGACATATTCTTACTCCATTAAATGGTCACATATATTAATATAATAAATGGTCATATATAATGGTCACATTAAACGGTAAAGATATAGCCACAAAGAAAGATTTGTATCGTTCGATATCTTGAACTAGCTTTTTGTTTCGGTAATTTATTTAATTGGAATAACTTTTCAACTTTACATTTTCAAATGGATTTTAATGCTATTAGTGTCTGCTGAATTTATAACGTAACGAAGTGAACAGAAGAAACCTTTCGATTTAAGTTAGCGACATTAATCGTTAAAGAAATACTTTTCTGAAGAAAAATAGTTCACTTGGATAAATCATTTATCAATTTCACTGAATTACTAAAACTCATTAATTCCTTGTTTCGCTCAAGTAACAAAATACCAGCGTTAAATAAATACTTATTTATATTTAAGAGCAGAACGTAATTAAGAAACACGTATCACATAAGTTGTTAATAAAGGAACGATGAACGTCTTGTGGCAGTCAGCGCAGCATTAGCGTTTAGAATAATGGAAATATCTGGAATTACTTCTCGGGTTTCTCACTTTAATTTTTAATTGAAATCAGTTACAGTTAAAATTAATTTTACAGAATCTTCTTTAAGGAGAAGAATCACACTAATATGTATACCTGTGCGAGTGCATTTTTATTTCACGAAAAAGAAATCCAAGAACATAGCCAACGAGACTTCAGCTGCTTAACTGGAAGTGTCAGATTCTACCTCCTGTGTTTCAAAGAAGGAGAACTTTTGACAGCAGTCTGCAGAGAAGACTTAATCACCACAATTGAAAATAAGGGTTTGGTTCCACAGATATTTCTTTTTGTTGCAGCTTTTCTTGAAGGTTTAATTACATACTTAGAAAATTCTTGTGACGCCGGAACTGAAGTTCGGATCGCAATGTAAGATCGGTACCTGAGGCAAGTTAATTACCTTTCATCCCGGGGAGTTTACATGGGTCGTATTATGTCAGTGAAAAGTGGAAATAATTCCTTAAAATGTTGTGTTTTGATTTCACCAAACAATGTTGGTACAGTATATTTATGCAATATGAAAGCTGCGTTTCTTAAGTTATTTCTGTATGTTCATATTTGTGATTAATGTCAGTGAAACAATTAATGCACCAAATTCAAATTTAAAATTCGTGTTTTAACGCCAGAGCTCGTCGCTCGTATCAGTATATGTGGCTTTCTGTAGAAGGTTGTGTTCAAGAACCGATTTGTACGTTGTGTGGGCTGGAAAACCCGAAATAAGTCAGGGAATTCTACTCTTCCGGCCGAGATCGCCTGATTACAACCTCAGCTGGGACTTTAGATACGCCTCAATTACATGACAGGAATCGAACTCAGACATCTCCAAACGGTAGCAGAAGGCTATATCGTGTCGAGTTAACTACCACGGAGGACAACTAGTGTAGCAGTTAAAACGTCTTCTGGAAACTGGCCGCCATCATTCTATTTGCAAGCGAGCTGATGTTAATTATGCAAAACGGTTTATTTGTTCAGCTGTTGGCAGTAATGCCAACATCATAAATAATGTAATAATATCATCGTCATTAACGATTCTTGAAAGGAGAATCCATGAATAATGGATCCGAATTTGTATTGCAGGCCAATAATTGGTGATTGCTAGAAATCAGTAGATTTTCTTGATTGTCTCCGAAAATAACAATACAATTAAATTTAAATCATGATGATTACATTAAGGGCGTTAGGCTTAAAGTGATAAATTAAAATAACAATATCTGATTGCTTTATATTCTGCAGAATTAAATAGGATTATACACTTACAAAAAGTGATGAACGACATCGATCAGTGGCTCTCTTCCACAGTCTTGTTGGATATGACTTTGTCAAATATTTGGGTGTGCAAGTGGATGAACGTTTAACTTTCTTACCTCATGTTAACTATATTAGGGAGAAAGAATTGTTTACTCTATAAAAAAGCATTACGAGACTTATATAACAAATCAAAATATTTGTTATATAAGTGTGTATTTCTCCCAGTAGTTTTGTATGGATGTGGTGCATGGGGCGTGCAGTTATAAAATGCTTTTGTCAAAAGAAGTTTGATATCGGCAGAGGGATATGCTCTTCGTGGTGTGACTTGAGTATGTTATACTGTCTGTAATGATGTTTTACAAGTACTTGCTGTGTATGAGCCCATTGGCTGATATCTGCAGAACCTTTTTATTGAGATATGTTGGATGAGATCTTGTCCCGAATTGGATAGATTTAAAAGTATAAAGCCTAAACGGTTTCAAGACGATTTGTTAAGCATGTTGCTGTTGTTGTAGGGTTTTATGAGCATTAACGACTGAGGCCATATTGCCCCGTGTATACTGTCTGCAAATTGCATGTTTTCTGTGACGATTTTCTGTTTGCTGGACGAAAAACCCCAGTTTCCAGGAGAAAAAACCATACTATCCTCGCCTGAACCGACTAACTCAGCGACGTTGGCCTATAAAAATTCCTCACGTCAGCGACGGGACTCGAACTCAGGTCTTTTTCACCTGGTGTGGGGAGAAGACGGCCTGTGTGGATTTGCTTCCAGCATTTAAGGCACTGGTAAGAAAGATGGGGAACCTCACATGCGAAAGGTTACATACGCCTTTACATCTGCTGTGAGGACAGTGATAAGAAATAGGTCGTGCTCTGCTTTGGACCTGTTTGGTGCTATGATTATAACAGGACATGCACTGAAATCTGGACTATGTCAACTAGGAATTACACAAGAGATTAGATGTCCTTGTGATGAAATAGAAGATACACAGCATATCTTGTGGAGCTGTCCTCTGAAAGTAGATCAAATTTTTTTCAGAAAGTTGGCACTTCAGTGAGAGCTTCATGAACTCTTTGAAGAAAACGTATATGGATAGATGAATTCTGTATAATCCAGAAAGTTTTAATAATAAACGACATGAAGCTTCCAGGGTTAAATGGGCCCCTTCATCAGCAAATTCTAACGGGATAAAAACCTTAGAGACAAAATTTAACAGATACAAGAGTTGTGTGCGCAGTGATGCGTGCATGGACATGTGATTAAAAATTCAAATACTAGATTGCTGCCCACTGTTGTTGTACGGATGTGTGTGGATTTGCTGCCATCGTTTATCCAGTTTCAAGATATTTGCCTATATGATAGGGTGTAGCCTCGTGCCCTTGCAGCAATTCATAGTTCTTGGATTGCACTAAATGTTAAGCGACTCTAGCCAGGGGCAGTGGCGAAAGCGTCGGGATTGGTCAATGACTTTGTAATCGCGCTTGGGGTTAAGGTCATGGTGGATCGTCCAGAAGTGTTCCGCGATTGCGGATTGGTCAGTCTCACCAAGGCGAATTGACCTGTCGTGCTTTGCAAAGCGGTTTTGAAGGCGTCTCGAGCTCTCTCCTGTGTAGCAGCTGCCACAATCTTTGCAAGTTACGCGGTATACCACACCGCTGCGCAAAAGAGGGGCGACCGGAGTCTTCACGTTAGAAACCATAGAACGCAAGCTCCTACTGGGTAGTTGCACGCATTTGATGCGCTATTCCCGGAGGATTTTTGAAATCTGGCCCGACATACCCGGATAGTAGGGAATGTAGGCGGTAGGCATATTGTCATGCGTCGATGACGGTCTCGGTTGGATCGTGAGCTCTTGCGCTTGCATTAAGCACTTGTCTAATATGTGGGTTGGTTGGATAGCCACAATTGGCCAGGTCCGTTTTCACTCTGGAAATCTCGGTGCGCCTAGCTTCATCTGAGCTGGAATGGCTCCAAGCACGAGAGAATAGGGTACGGGTGGTGCTGCTGAGATAGCTAGGGGAGTGGCCCGATCTATAGTTGGTAAACTGCCCGCACCACATTGGAAAAGTATATGTTTTTGCGATTTAGTACCACTGTTTAAAATAGGAAAAATAAATAGATCTATAAGTGTTAGTAGTTTTAAATTTTATTTATACGCAGAGATTATGTATGACGTGAGTGGAAGAAGAAAAAGGAGGTGTTATGAAGTCATTTTTGCGCATTAGAACTCATTCTAAATAATAGAACTAACTTCTGAGGGCAGGGGCAGTAACTAACACTGCAATGTCTGTTCACGCTGCAAGTTAAGGCTGAGTAATCTTAAAATGAGTGTACTTTTAATAGTTTTATGTGAAGTTATGCATGTATGAGCAATGCTTGGGTCCACTTTTTCTCTTCAAAATGTGCCGCGATCAACCATCTCAAGAATTTCATTGCACATGGTTAAAAAAGTTAATCAACACATATTGAAAAACGTTTATAAATTTTAAAATTAAATGGAATTCAGAATTCTTATTTTAAATTCATACGTATTTAAATTTTTAATTTATGTGATGTTTGTGTCTTCATGCCATTTGCCATGCTTTCAAAATCGGGGATATACTGTGAACCATAAAGAATCTTCTGTATGTAAATCCGTAAGAGTAGAGCGAGTCTTCGTCTTTGTTTGCTTAAAATTTCTGTTTTGGTTCCACATAAATATGTGGAACCAAACCAGAAATTTAAAAATTCACTGCATTTTTTTTTACATTTGTGTACTTTTCTCGGCAAACATATTTCCAAAGGTCTTTTTCTGATTATCTGGCTTTTAGGAAGATATCGTTTCGCAATGTAATAATTTCATTTTCAAGTAATATTTTCTCCATGTGAAAAATCTCAACGATTTTTTCTGAAATTTGTTTCGTATCTAAGTCGAGATTAAATTGATAAGAAATGTATTGAACAATGTAGCTGCTGATAATGACCTTGAATATTGGCAAAATGATCGAATTTTGTTTTCTTTGAGATACTTAGTCATTGCCAAAAATTGATATTTATATGCAGAAATACTACTAATCATGTCACTAATTCCAAATTCAGATCACTTAATTTACTGGTAAAATCTGCCAAAAAAGCCAGATCACACAACCACTCCGTATCTTGTAGCTACTGATAATCATCACCCTTTTGATCAACAATTTTTTTTTAAATTTCATTCAGCAAATTTCGAAATCTCTGTAGAAACTTATTCCGACTCAGCCACCTCACATCTGTGTGTAATATCAGATCTGGTTCATTTTCATTGAGTTGAATTTTGAAGAGATTGTCTTCTAATGGAATTCACGATTTCGAAACTATGTCCATAACACTTTCAGTATTTAATCTTTTGCTGGCTAACAATTGTTGGTGGATGATAGATACAGTGGTAACTCAAAAAATCTGGGAATTCACCATCCTTTTGGCACAATGCAATGAATCCGTTAAGATGCCCCGCCATTGTTTTAGCTCCATCTGTTGTTATTGATACGAGCTTAAATGGTGGTAATTTATTTTTTTTTTCAATAAAATTTTTGAATGCATTAAATATTATTATTATTATTATTAAAATAAATTTATTTCCCAAAAAAACTTGGGTCACCCCGGGACGGCTCTGTCCAGAAGGGTGTGAATACAGACCAAGGTGCGAGGAACACAATGTACAATAAACAAGGGTACATTCGTGCTCGACCCGAGACTTTTACAGGATTAAATAAACAATGTACAAAATATACAGTAATATACATTAATATACATGATTACATGAAGACAGAAAGTCTTTGTCATATACAAATAGGCAAGTTAAAAAAAAAAAACAAACAAAAAAAAAAAGGTCTGTCCTGGAGCAGGTGAGTATTATGGTTCATAATCTGGTAACAGTTCTTGAGGATTTCCTTCCTGTAGGGCTTGTCTTCACAGAACCTATCAGGGTGGATCCTAAATTTATTGAAAATCTGAAGACAATTGGCTGGAAACATGTTCCTCAGGGAATCGATGTTTGACAGAGTAAGACGTAGAGGGAGACAGGAGTCGGGGTGCTTCCCTCTTGCCCTCCTCGGGCCAGAGATTAATGCGGATACTGATGGAGCATCAATTCGCCTCGTTATAAGCCGTGCAAGCTTGAGAACATTTTTTGTCATGATGATATGTCTCCAGGGAGTGGTGCCTAGATTTGCTTGTAGGATAGATCTGGAGATAGTTAGGGGGTGGCCTACCACCCTGTTCATCCATCTAAGAAAACCAGTACTCTAAACTGAGATACTTCTGAAGGTATGAGGCAGGGGCAGATGACCAAATTTCTGAAGCATAGAGAGGAATCGGCGTAATACACCTCAGGATGTGCCGAATAAGCAGCGCTGGCCGATGCACACCAACGAGCTCTTGACGCACTGCCCAAAGAGCAGCGTACGTCGGGCGCCTCCGTAGCCAGGTGGGAAGAAGCAGCAGTGCGTAGCACACGCTTCTTGATTAGACCGGGGTTCGAGCCCGTCACCACCAAATACGGAGGATGCGGAAAGGTCAGGGAATGACCACCGCATATTCCCGGAGCAATATGGCCTTAGTTGCTAATGCTCCTAAAAACCAAATAACAACAGCAGCGTACGTCTTCTGTCTCATCCTGGCAAAGTGAGGCTGAAATGTGAGCCCAACGTCCCAGGTGAGGCCAAGATCAGTATGAGAGGTCACCTTTTGCACCGGTTCCCCACTCACAAGGATTTGGATATCATTTTTGGCTTTCTTCTTGGTTATCGTCAGTTGTGCTGATTTGGAAGGGCTCAGATGCAGCCCTATTGTGGCAAGATAACTTTCCAAGCTCAATATCTGCCTAGAAGCTTGTTGGTTGATATTATGAATCTGATGATTATGATCTGAGCTCACGTAGAACTTCAGATCGTCGGCATAAGAAACAAAGTTCGGATTCTGAGCAAGGAAAGGCTCCAAAACTGCTGCAAACAGGATAGCTGACAGTACGCTTCCTTGTGGGATGGCTCTTGAGACGTCAGTAGTTACTTGAAAGTCATTGTGGGTCACAGACAGATGTCTAGGAAGTAAAATAGACTTCAAAATTTGAAGTAAGGTTTCTTTTAACGAAACCATACCCAACAGTTCTTCTCTAGTGGCAGAATCATCGAAAACCATACGAATAAAAAAGAGCAATCGAGCTGTATCACTGACGTCTGTAGATTCATCCAGTTGTAAAGAAAAGGACACAAAATTAGCAAAATGAGCGCGCAATTGTTCGGTCACATTTTTACTTATTTTTTCGATGCGTCGCATCACAGTATTTCGAGATAATTTCAGATCTTGAAGAGCACTTTTAATTTCATTTTTGTTCTTAACATTTTCGAAATGATAATCTGTTATTTATTAAAAATGCATCTTTGATGAATTGACCATCAGAAAATGGTTTGTATTTTTTGCAAGAAGATGACTCGCTTTAAATGATGCTACAGTTACTGCTGTAGATTGTAAATTAGGTGTCACGAAGAAATTTTGTTGTGCGAATAATCTGGATTTACGTTATTTTAATTTATTTTTTTCTAAGGTCACTATTAGGCGGAAAATCCGATTGGTATTTACCGTGGATTGTTGAAGTACCTTCCTAAATTTCCTATTTTGGGTATAGCCACGGAAGCATTGCAAATGGAACAACATTTTTCTTTTATCATTACATAAAAGTATTCTAGTTCCCACTCTTGATGAAAATGATACGTTTTACTCTTTCTCATAGTATTTATTTTAAATCAAAGGGTATTAAATTAAAGTATTAGTACTGCCCAGTTATTATATTAAGTAAGCTAAATAAGAATTCGACACATACACTATGCTCTCCACAACGTAACTGCGTGAATTTTCACAAGAGGCCCTAGCTGGCTGCCCGAAAACAAGAGTAGTCACGTATGCTGTGGGGCACATAATAATAATAACATTTAGATTTTGACTACTATCTTTTTTATACATATTTAAAATTCGTCGTGATCGACCGAAATTAAAGCCGCGATCGACGAGTAATATGATGTATCAACATTCTCTTTACTGCCCAGGGGCAATTTTTCAGGGTGAATTTTGCTGCCTGGGTTAGCAGCTGAAGATTTCTTCATAAATTATAATTGTAATTTTATTGTATACATTTGAGTTGTGCTGATTGCGCACATATCAGATTTGTCTGTTGGTTGCTCTCACCTCCCCAACGGTCTGGGTGGGTACTCAGGGAGAATTCCATAGATGGCAACAGAAATATCGATAGATCAGGAAGAAGGGAATCTTCTATTTCCATGCCTTAGGCTGTTCAGTTAAGGACCACTCCTAACAAGTTTTTTGTTCTGATTGAAAGAGGTCCATTCTGATCTCATTTACGTTGGAATGAGATCAGAATTCACACAACAATCACAACAACACATTCATTATCTGAATTTTGTTGTGTTCATATTTATTTTATTTATACAGTTGAAATTTTTTCTTTTGTAGAGTTTAAATTTGAGCAGTTTTGTATGTTTAGAAAGAGTTTAGCCTAATTTGTAAAGTGTGAATCTCTGATTTTGTTGTCACGGTAATCTAAATATCTTTGCTGGCGTATGTATAGAGGTAAAGTCTAAGAAAGATAGAGGCAATATAGTACAAGCTGGACAAATAGAGAGGGAAGAGGGATCGGGTGACACTTGTGTGAATCACTGGACTCTCTTCCCCTTAAGTATTAAAACATATTTCTGTAAAACTAGAAAAGACAGCAGATGGGGGAAAGATGAAGAGACATTGAATGAATTTAAAGAGAAAACAATTCCTTCATACTAGGAAGCAGCTTTCCTGGGAATCTCTGCTTCCTGGTAGTAAAGTGGCCAGAAAGAACTAAACAACACCCTCGCTGTACACGCATTGCACTACACCATTTCTGGCCATTTTACAGAGTTCTTTATATCATCACATTGTGGCGAGTCAGAGTTCAACTGATCTTTAAGACCTGCCTTACGTAAGACACAATATATGTCCATATGTTGTCTTCTTCATTAGAACGCTTTTCAGGAACCATAATAGGGCACCATGAAAATTGTAGTGTCCCTTAATTGCGCATAGAAGAGAAGGATGCTTTAATGCTTATGACATTAAAGGCAGCGTGAATGTCTTTTCTTAAAATGCTTTCTGAACCCCTCATTAGCAGTTTGTCATTATGGCAACTACCAACAAGGAGGCATTTTTCCATTGACATTAAGATGCATTAATCTCTAGTAGTGTGTCTGAACTTTAGGAATAGGGTAGATTGAATAGCTATCAGGATGGATTTCAGGCTGGCAGAAAGATATGCGTGTGGTCAAGGTGTCATTGAAAGTACACAGAATCGTGTCGATGATGAAGACGCAGATTCCTTTCCCAGTAACTGTAGGATCTGTGCATTCTGCAGGCAGTGAAGAATTGATAGCAGAATTAACCAGAATTCAAAATATCTTGATTGTGTACTTTGTGCAGTCAAGAAGACGATAGCAGTAGAAGGAAAATCTTATGATATACTCTATTTATGACTATAGGTGAAGGTTTGGGAAGTCATTGTGCCTTACAGTGTATACATTTTGGTTCGTTATGAGCGATGTAGATCTCTCTCTCTCTCTCTCTCTCTCTCTCTCTCTCTCTCTCTCTCTCTCTCTCTCTCTCTCTCTCCCCTCCACTAGTGCCGGCATTTCAAATTCCAAAGGTTCAATTATTTCGCTTACTCCGTTTCTTTTGTGCATTTGTACATTAATGATATTCCATTGACTGGAAATCATATTGCTGATGAAAGCACAATACTTTCCAACTTCCAGTTTGAGAAACTTTACTCTGAAAAAACAGCTTCAACTTTTCAAAAATACATCAACTATTTCTTATATGTTGACCTCCAGATAATTCTCCGATGGGGCGAAGTAAACTTACTTAGGTTCAATCCTTTCAAAACTCCATCCTGCCTTATTTCCCGCAAAAAAAAAAAAAAAAAAAGAGTCTACTGCTCCTATGCTCATCTTCAATGACTCTCACATTTATCACATATATCTGTTAGGGATTACCGCGACGTATAAACTCTCTTGGCATAAACACACCACAAACATTACACCCTCTGTATAAAAAAAAAAAAAAAAACTTTATTTTCTTTTCTGTATGGACCCAAGCAGTCAGTGTGCATTCACTGTCCAACTTCGAACTACAGAATCAAACTTTTCCTCATTACCCTTATACTTCTGTTTTCTGGAACAAAAAAAAAAAAAAAAAAAATTCAAATCATTGTATT
This sequence comes from Mastigoproctus giganteus, assembly GCF_048544385.1. Classification (NCBI taxonomy): domain Eukaryota; kingdom Metazoa; phylum Arthropoda; class Arachnida; order Uropygi; family Thelyphonidae; genus Mastigoproctus; species Mastigoproctus giganteus. The sequence goes on along the minus strand of NC_143575.1, from coordinate 117,127,583 downwards.
ATGGCCACCCGTAATTTCTTAAATATACCCGTGTATGTATTATGTCTGTAAATTGCGCGTGTTCTCTGGTCGATTTGCCTGTTTTGTTGGACGAAAAAATCCCAGTTTCTGGAGAAAAAACCTTGCTATCTACGCTTGAGACCGACTAACTCAGCCACGGAGTGAAAAAACCCATTAAAGTTCCGCGCGTCATCGAGGGGATTCGATCCCGGGCCTTTTCCACCCGGTATGGGGAGTACGGTGACGTTACCACTGTGCTACCGCGCAGACTGTTTTCTGGAACAAACAAAAAAACAAATTATGATATTACGGGCCTCCGTAAACGATTACTTCTACCCATATACAGGGTGATTCACTACCAGTGCGACAAACTTGCAGGAGGTGTAGGGGGCACAAAGACGAATCGGAATCACATAGCATTGCAGGGTCCGAAATGCCTTCGTCATGCGGTGGAGGACGTTGAACGGGAGGTCGCGTGAACAGCGATCCCGCTGTAAGTTAGCATTTGCGACCCGTTTCTGTTGAAGAAACTAAGTAGCAAAAGTCCTCCGGAGTGGATAATCCGCAGGCTCCAATGATTGGACGCGTTGCAGATGGTATGAACTCATTTGGTTTGTTGACAGTATCCTTCATACAGTGGATTGGGAAATACCCAATCGTTGGCCTATCGCTCGAGTACTGGTACTCGGATTGCCTTCTGAAAGACGTAGGACATTCTCCTCATTGGCTGGCGTCCTCGTCATTCGTTCTCGATTCATGGTACCTCTCGCGAAACAACCAGTCTCACGTAACCTTCTGTGCACACGTGCGAAAATCGTATGATGAGGAGCACGCTTGTGCGGGAAACGTTCCTGATACAAGCGCAGAGCGGCGCGCCCGTTACAGTCCGCAGCTCCATACGCGAGGTGCATGTCGGCCAGTTCAACGTTTGAATACTCGTCCATCCTACTGCCTCGGGAACCGGTTCGCAAATGCTGACTTCACGCGACCTCCCGTTCAACGTCCTCTACCACATGACGAAAGCATTTCGGACCCTGCAATGCTATGTGATTCCGATTCGTCTTTGTGCCCCCTACAACTCCTGCAAGTTTGTCGCACTGGTAGTGAATCACCCTGTATATTGTACATACATTAATTTCTGTGGAAAAAACCTTGCTATCTACGCCTGAGACCGACTATTTCAGCCATGGAGTGAAAAAAAGCCCACTAAAGTTCCTCGCGTTATCGACGGGATTCGAACCCGGGACGTTTCTTTCGTTCTTCACATGTATTTCCTGAAAATTTATTTATTTATTATTAACATAGATATATACACAACAGGCAAGCGCTGTTATACCAGAGGAGTAAAATACGTGAAGATATAAAGATTGTGCATAAACAAATAAATAAATAAATAGAAGAATAACATCATTAGTCCAGTATTCCGAAGAAAATCTCAGAAAGTAGGCAGTAGCAGGACACACACACATACACACACGGAAAACTAAAACCAAACTATTATATTTAGGCCACCCGAATAACTAAATTCATCTGCTGTGTCTTATGTCTGTTAATTGCGTGTGTTCTATGGTCGATTTGTCTGTTTGCTGGGCGAAAACGTTTCTGGGGAAAAAAACCTTGCTATCTAGGATTGAGACCGACTAACTCAGCCACAGAGTGAAAACACACACACACACACACACACACACACACACACACACACACACACACACACACACACACACACACACACACACCTAACTAACTAATAATTAAGATTAATATATTTATCAAATCCACATCCAGCTGTAAAGGTAACTCCCAGATTAACTTCAGAAACTCTGATAATCAGAATATCCTTGATGTAGTACTGGTTTACTAAAATCATAGTTTTCCTCGAACCATGAATGAAATTGAGCTACGTTTACTTGCATCAGCTTGGCTGTCAGAGGCGGATTTAACGGCGGGCGCACCGGGCGCGCGCCCTGGGCCCCGACTTTTGAAGGGCCCACGCAAAACCCCAACAAATTAGTTGAACATATTAGTTCAAAACTTTGTGATTATTATTATGCTATTATTAATTATATTATACATATATTCAAATTTTATTGGAAATAAAACATTAATAGCACATAATATTTTTTATTTATTTAAAAAATTGGTTAAGATGTATTTTTATTTTCCCTGTCTCTTTCTTTTTTTTAAGGGGCCCAATATTTTCTTTTGCGCCCGGGGCCTCAACCAACCTTAATCAGCTCCTGTTGGCTGTTGATTCACATCATCAGCAAACATTAAGATCTTAATACTACCTTCCGTTAAAAATTGCAGTAGGTTGTTGATAAGGATGGTGAATAAAAGAGGCTCATGAGATGTTCCTTCTGGCACTCCTTTAGATGGAATAAATTCCCTTGAAATTTCCTGTCCGATGATAACCCTATGTTTTATATTCGAAATATAACTTAACAACCAGGAAAGTCAAGTGTTCCATGCTGGCTTAGGTTTTTAGCAAGATGATAGTGCAGGACATTGTCAAAAGCCTTAGTTAGATCAGTGTAGATTACATCAACCTGACCATGCCGACCATGAAAATTACAATCTATAGAAATTCAAACCTAATGCCTAAAACTATCTTCCGTCATTTCATCCTTCAACCCATGCACGGCACTGAGTATTATAGGTTGTAATATTAATAGTTTCTCGTTTGGGGTTTTCTTAAAAAATAAGAAAATAATTTGACTTGGTCACTAATGAGAGATTACGGTATATGTTAGAACACGTTGGAATCACAGGTTAGATTTTAAGATGGAGTGCATGGTGGCTGCAGAGATGGAAGCAGAGGGCTGTGGTGAATTGGTACTCTTCAAATTGGTCTAACATTAGAAGTAGGGCTTCCCGAAATATCTCTTTTCGGACGCGTGATGTAAAAATTTGCAGACGTTGTGAAGATTGGGAGAGTGGGTTTTGATGAGCACCACGCGGAGCTCCTTCAGGATGACTTGGACTGGCTTCGGGGATGGCCAGAAAAATGACGTCTGTGTTTTAATATGGCAAACTGCAAGGTTACACTTTGGGAATAGTAATCCCTTTGCATTTACTGCTAGTACTAATACTGAAACATAGCACCTGAATCTTTTGAACAAAATCAGTTGAACTAGTAAGACAGCAACTAATATGATCTAATGAAAATTTTGGATATAAATTGTGAATTGTAACTAAATGCTAAAATAATACTAATAAAACCAAAATATAAATTTCAAGTATATATCCCCAATTGTAAATAATAGTGCCACTATCTAGCAGTATATTCTCAAATTTAGTGGAAGATATAGAGCAACAGGAGGATAGTTCATAAATGTAAACCACTGGCTATGAGGCTGTTGAAAGCCTTTGTAGGACCTAAAGCACACATGTAAACATCTTATACACATATGCTTATGCAATTTTACCCTGAACTCACTGAAACAAAACATTTAGAAAAACATTTGCTTCATTGGTGAAGACATTTTTCTGAGAGTTGCACCAAACAAAATATATAGAAGAATTTTAATTAAATTATCTATTCGTTTTTTTTTTAAATACGAGTAATTTAATTTATTTAAATCGAGTAATTTAATTTTTTTAAATCGAGTAATTTAATTTATTATTTTATTCATAGAGAATTTTTACCTATTTTGTAAACAATAATAATAATAATAATAAGTTGATGGTAGAAGTGCTTTAAAATCACATTTAATTTTGATATCCCTCAGCAGCCAAGGCCGAGCGACATGAGCAAATCATGTCTGTAAATTTGCATACCTTCAATAGTCGGGTTTTCTGTTTCATCGAACCAAAACTTCAGATGAATCTAGAAAACTCTACACTTTCATCTGTCATTTATCATCTATGTTCGACTAACTCGGTTACCACTTTCAAATTGCAACTCACACACCACTTTTCAATTGAGATTAAGCAGCTATTTCATAATTCATTAATAGGTAGAAGTGCTTTAAAACAGTTCAAGGTATAATATGAGTGCATTTTCTACTTGTGACAGCAGGCACGTCTGCTTCTACGATTCTTCAGAATGACTACAAACTTTCTGTATGAAATGCTTCTGCCACTCCCTTCTACTAAAATGTCATAGCCATAACAAATCAGTAAAATGTAATGACTGATATTACATTTGTCTTTGTGTTCACAAGTGGTGGATTAATTTTTCTTTGATACGGGATTTGCTTAAATTATTTTTCTGCTCGATATAGAAGGTGCTTCTTGTCTCCAAGCACCTTAAATAATTCATCTTTTAGATGAGTTATGGACGAAATCAAATTGTTTTAATTAAATGTTAAACTTATTCTCTATAAAAGGTTTATGAAATTTTATGAAATTTGTGTGTAAAAAATATAATTTTTATTCTCGTTAAAGATACAAGGGTTCAGCTAAGAAAAAAAAAAGTTTCATTATACAGTGCTTTTAATTAGGGAACTTTGAAATCATTAGTATGGAAGCAAGCTAATTTCGTATACCTAAATCTGTTCAGGTTTTTTCACAAGCGTCACTCACATTAAAGATGAGAAAAAGAGAGAAGGTAATCAACTAAATAGCATAATGGATTTAAAAGTAAAACAAAAAAGAAAAAAAGACTTCGCGAACTAGATGAAACGAAAGAAATGAAACGAAGGCTACCGAGAAATAATGTGGCGATGGTGCTCTGCCCGAAAAATAAATTGGCTCGCGCACGCAGAAATAACATCGCAAAATTTAACGTTGTGGTATTTCTTCTATTAAACTAATAATTTAACTATAATACTCTATAATTAAATTATGATACGCACCGTATAATGAAATTGTAGCAGGCTGTAAGAAGTTCCTGTTTATTATAAAAATAGAAGTCTTCAAAATTCTGGATTTTCCACTTTATAAATGTGTTTTACCGTGAACGACAAATGCTCTTTTTAGAAAAACTTTTAATCAGTCAGGTTGGTACAGCCAGACTAAAAAAAAAATCTCTACCAACTTGACTGATAAAAATGCCAGAAGAAAAAAGGTATTCTCCACTAAGAGTGATATAAATCCTATTCATAACGTGTGCGACTGTATAGCATCATTATAATTGACCATCGTCTAGCAGAGTTAGGAAATGTGCAGTGAACAAAGTTCTCCTGGGGTAATTCAGTAATTCATTTTTAGAGAAAGATGGGTTTGTAAATTCTTCATAATTTAGCGTGCATGCTAGGAAAATGGCATAGGCTAGAATTATGCATAAAAGCTGTTACAAACGATAACCACAGGTCAACATGTTGTTAATACAATGAAAATAAAATAAGAGCCGTGTAAAAGGTATGAAAGAGTAGATGCTCGAGATTTTTATCCCACGAATCACGTAATAGCTGTGATTACAAAGCCATGATATAGTGGCTAAATGGTTACTAGGATAATAGCAAAACATCAGCGATATTAAGAGTGTTTGGTGGGATAAAACAGTTGAAACGAGATCCAGTGGTCGAATCGTACCTTCGCTTCAGTATGTTGTGTGGAAGAGAGCAACAGCATTACCTCATATTGTTGTTGCTCGCTCCATTGCTGTGGGTTGGTAGGATCGCCGTCCTCCTTGCACCGGGTGCAAAAGACCTGAGTTCGAGTCCCGTCGATGATGGGAAGAATTTCTATGGGCCTTTTTCAACTTGGCTGGGTTAGTCGAGCTCAGGCGAGGGTATCATGGTTGTTTCCCGGAAACTCTGGTTTTATCTACAGAAAACAGAAAATATACCTCAGAACACACGCAATTTACGGAAAATATACACGATGCTCTTAAACCTTACAACACCAACAACATTGCTGTGCAAGAGATTAACAACAATGTGTTACCTCACTGTTGTTGCTCTCGCGAGCAGCACAGTGGTTACAACCAGCTTCTTCCTACACCTCGCAGTGACGCTGCTGGATTTATGGATAAGCATCACTGGGATTTAACGTCCACAGCCTAGGTTCCAGGCTGACATCGTAGGAACCCTACGTGTTTGCAGTGCGCTGCGACCCGTGGAAATTCGGAAATGGGGATCCTGATGGTTGAGGAACTTAGCTTTAACACACCACTTTTGTCCTCTGCTTCGACAAGACGAGTGGTCCTGGAACGCCCAGCCAGGATCACTCAGCTAGTGGGTTCTCCTGCCAGGGTAAACCGTGCCAATGCCATGCCCTATCCTCATGTTCTGAGGGACAGGATTCAGGCTGGCGGCGGTGCAGGTATGGTGTCTGGGTAGCCCTGGCATCCCGCTCATTTATTACATGCCAGGTAGTGGACGTATCGTTTGGGCTCCGTGGTGGAGCCCAGGCACTGAACAATAATAAAAAACACTGAATCCTGATAAAATAATTTATTCTAGGGGTCTCAATCTGGTCCCTAACTGAAAACCAAACCGATGTAGTAGACAATGCCAATGAAGCACAGAGATCACCAACCAAAGAACGGTGAGGTCTCACTCAAAGATTCTTGATTACACATTCACAAACTGAGAAACCTATTGGGAAAATGTCACCCTTCTTCATACTGAAGGGTTTAGAGGGACTAGCAGTTTCCCCTAAATCAGTTAAGAGGCTTCTGCGGACCTCTTAATTGAAACAAAAACGGAAGGCTGTCAGAATATCTACTGCAAGCAACATTGATCGGAGAAATGTCGATAACCATGACACCACACGGAACACTAAACTCATCGAGAGGTGTCATCTCAGAGTGGGGTCTCCTTGAGGTCACTGAGGAGGAAATCTGCTCCGAACTAAAACCACATGGAGTGGTAGCCGTTAAAAGAATTTCCATGTGTAAGGATGGGAAGTTGGTACCAACTATAAACCTCGTCCTTACGTTTAACTCTCCAACGTCTCCTAACTCGATAAAACTGGATATATAAATTGCAACGTACGGCCATACATCCCAAACCCACTGCGATGTTTTAAATGCCAGAAATATGAGCATCGCAGATGGCATGCCGTGAAGGGACTGCTTGTCTTTGTTGTGGTGCATAAGACCGTGAAAACACTGCATGCACAGCCATTCAAATCCACTTGCGTCAACCTTGCGTACTCCAGGGCATGCCGATGGTGGAAAGAAGAACCATAGATACAGAGGCTGAAGGCGGAGCGGAACATTTCCTATCAGAGGCAAGGAAAGCAGTCAAGCCAATAAATAGTAAAAAGCTTACATATGTGGAGAAAGTTGCAGGGAAACATTCTACTGCGGCGCAAAGTGATATGTCTGTCCCACCAAAAAAGCCATTCACTCACATTGCACGTTATTTATTGAGCTCTCATAAACCCACGCAAAAAAAAAACAAAACAGTCAGCTGCTACTGCAAAATCAATACCTTCTAGCGCTCCACCACTACCGAAACCAAGCGGGAAAGAAAAGCTACACAAAGCAGAAGCACCAGCAAAAACAAGAAAAAATAGATGATGAAGACAAAAAGGCACTGGACAACTCGGTCATGGAACTTTTTACTGAAGAAGAAATGGATACAGGCCAACGTCCATCCTTTTCAAAGAGAGAAAAACCCAGGACTGAGAAAATAAAACCCTCAGCCCTTCGGAAGCCATCGTACATACCCACGAAATCTAAATAATGACCACCACACTAAAATTCTTACAATGCGATTGCCGTGGATTCCGTCGGAATTGTAACGACAACAAGCCCTCCTGCATAAGTTCGAGGGGTGAATCATGAAATGAGGATCGTCATTTGTCCAACTGTTCAATTATTCGTAAAGGTACAGCGGGGAATGGACCTGCCCACGGAGGAGTTGCCATCCCTGTGGGTAACTGAACCCATTTTCAACTTACTGCTAAATTAAAGGCGATAGCAGTTCGTCTAACAGTAGGGCTTCTCTTAACAGTTTGTTCTGTCTACTTCCACTTGGGAACGACATCCCCCCCCCCCAGGCAGAACTTAATGATCTCATTCAGCAGTATCGCCCAATATTCTTTTACAAGGGGAACTTACATCAATGAATGGGGTCGGATTGTCGAGCGCATGCTAGAAAATAATGATCTGGCTCTTCTAAATTTGGCATCCAACGCCTTCCACGTGTCTACCCGTATATTTATGCTTCCCTTCTGTCTTCCCTATTTGTACATTGGAAGTTGAAGACAATGCTTATGGTAGTGATCACTTCCCCGTGAAATTCACCCTCTGCCAAGGGAGACCATGCCACCTGTCTAGGATACCACGGTGGAAGATTGATCACGCTGATTGATCACGGGAATGCCTTTAAACATGTGGCAATCCGGAGTACCCCCTCCTTGGGCTCAAGGAGGGGTACTCCGGATTGCCGGAGTGCCAGAGTTTAATTGTTTCAATAGACACTTCCCAAATGTGATTCTGGACACTTAACTTGCTGAACATGGACATTGACCTATGGTCTATTGACACGGCACATCGCGACGACATCTTGGCTTCTCTTTCTCTATGCAAAGGATAGTTGTGTAAGTCCCGGTCCTAGTGTAATGATGTCATTTTATGTTCTGCTCCCTTTGTAGTCTTTTTATTTTAATTACTACTACTTCTCTTTTCGGATTTTTTGTTTTTGTCTTTATTTGTTCTTTTATGTAGCTTAACATTTTATTGTTGCTTACCTTTGTATCTCTATGTTTGATTCACTTGTATTGACAATGTATTTTGAGATTCCTCTGGTTATCTCTGTACGGAATCACGAATGTATATAATTTAAGTTAACAAAGAATCTTATTATTATTATTAATACCGCCCCGGTCATCAAGAAGGCAATTTATGATACAGTTATGTACGTCACAGAAATTATTGTCCACGCAGCAGCAATTGCAATTCCGAAGACATCGATTTCCATCTTTCCCAAAGCCATGGTGGAATGTTGAATGCACAGTACGCAATAAGAAAAGTGGGGAAATTTCATCGTCATCCCACCACAGATAACCTAATAGCCTTTAAACGTGCACGCACAAAAGCATTTTTCTTTATACTTCAGAGACAGAAGGAATCTTGGACCAGCTTCACATTTTCCATTACCCAGACGGCGTCACCTAAATTATCTGGGACAAAGTCCGGAAAATGAACGGCACACTCTATCGATCCTAGAATATAATGTATGGGCCATTGCAGACCCATCTGCGTACACCCTACAGGAGATATTTGCAAAGGTGTCTGCTAAATCATTCTATCCTCCTCAGTTTCTGTCTGTCAAACAAAAAGCTGAAAAGCAGTATTTTACGTTGTCATCAAATAAGTGTGAGGCATGTAATCAGCCTTTCACAAAATGGGAAATTCTAGTGGCACTATTTCTGTCCCAGGCCAGTGATGTCGGGCCAGAATTATGAAATTAATTTTGAAATGATCAAATGTCTTTCATCTGAATCTGTGGATCGCCTGCTCTGTCTGTACAACAGAATATATCTTGAAGATCAGTTTCGAGACTGCTGGCATAAGGCAATAGTTATTACCCTCCACAAGCCAGGAAAGGATTCCAAAACACCGAACACTCACCGTCCCATTGCACTGACAAGTTGCTTGTGCAAGATCCTGGAAAGGATAGCCAATGACCCTCACATGGTACCTAGAAACAAATGACCTCCTTTCAAATGTACAATGTGGCTTCCGAAGGAAGAGATCAACACTCGGTCATTTAATAAGAAGGGAAACATCTATTCGAGATGCTTTCCTTAAACACTGCATCCGGTGTCGATTTTCTTTGATATGGAAAAAGCGTATGGGTTGGAGATTTGGAATCCTGAAAGATATCTATAATCTTGGTTTTAGGGGTCATCTAGCCCTTTTTAATAAAAAGTTTTTACTGAACCGCACATTCCAAGTTCGTGTGGGATCCGTTCTCTCTCTCTCGATCTTTTTGCGAAGTGGAGGGAGTCCCCCAAAGGTCAGTTCTAAGCGTAACGGTTTTTGCTATCAAAGTTAATTCTATTACTGAACAGTGCCCTCTTCATTGATAACTTTACCATCTTCTTACAGTCATGCAACATGAGGTTGTCGAAATACAATTGCAGCACGCCGTTGACCACGTCAATACTTGGGCAGTGAGTAAGTTTCAGGTTCTCATCTCAGAAGAACGTCTGCGTACACTTTTGTCGCAAACGGACGTTCATCTTGAACCAGAATTCAAGCACAGACAAAACATCATTCCAGTAGCATCCGAGACAAAATGCTTTGGACTCATTTTCGATAAGGGACAGAATACTGCACCTCTACCATGCTCTTGTCCGATCTAAATTAGATTATGGTCCCAAGTGCATGCATCTACCAGAAACAGTGTACTTCGATGACTAGACCCAGTTCACCATCAAGCCATCCGCATTGCTACTGGAGCATTCCGAATCCCCTGTCCAGAGTTTATATGTCGAAGCAACTGAATTACTGCTGTCGCTCCGAAGAAAGTTAGTTCAAATCTCATATTTTACGGGTTCAAACTAACCACCGTGCTGCACTCTAGAGCAACAACAATGAGGTAACAGATATTGCTATGATTCTAGAAGAGGAGGATGCACTGGGATATGCGCAAGGAATGAACGGCGTTGCATGTCATTTTGGCCTATCTCATAACACCGTCGAAAATATTGTGGGACTATATTTACATTATTATACACATAAGGACTGGTCATATTACAAAAACGAGACTTGGCGAGATTAAAGTCAGTAGCATTTATTTATAGCTCCAGATTACCTATTGAGTTTTTGGTGATTTTTTTTTTTTTTTTTTTTTCGTTTTTCATTTATATGCGCTAAAAATCTATCTAAATTCTTATAGTTTTCATCGCTCTGATCACATAGCGAGATAAGTATTTAAATCAATCAAGTGTTTAAAAGGTTATTCTTGGTTGAATAAAGAGCTGATCTTAACGGTAATGTTTTGGTACTAAAACCCATCATTTTATAAGTTTTTCTTTCGGTAATTATAAATAATATATTTAAATGAATATAAATAATACTATCAATACCAGATGATTAAAATGTTCATGAGGATTTTTTAGGATAAAATTAAGCCGTATTAAAAAAAATGAACAGAACACTTCATTGCCCTCTGTGATCAGAGGGCAATTAAGAGGGCATTACCCCCTCTTTATTGCCCTGTGTGGCTAGAGAGTAGAATATCGTAGTATTTGGAAATCCTTCACGAGGTACACAGCACATCTGTTTGCGAAGTGGAGACTTTGATGTCCGCGACATCCCACGTGATAGTAACAAATTACGCGGCCATTTGGTGTTGCTGATATAGGACATTAACAACCTGCCAAAAATGGCTCATTGTTGAGCCACTAAAGCAGTCTTTGGAGTTGCTTCTCGTCTTTGAATGTATGCAGCACCCAGCTTCTCAGTTTGTAAACATTTTTCAGTCGATGCAAATTAATGGTTTTTATCTCTTCTTCTTCTTCTTCCTCTTCTTGGATTTATCCGTTGTATCAACGGTTATCCTCGGTATAACTTTTTTTTTTTTTTTAATTTTGTTCCTCCACTTTTTTCTGTCCTCCCAGTCTCCATTCTTCAATTTCCTCTTTTCCATAGCTGCCCTCACTCCCCCTATACATGTGCTTCTAGGTCTTCCTCTCCTTTTCCTTCTAGTGGGCATCCATTTAATTGCTTTTTAGGTAGTCTCTCTTCCTCCATTCTCAAAACATGTCCATACCATTCTAATCTTTTCATCACTCACATTTAATTTTCTGCAAGCACCCGACATATTTGGCTTCAGTTACAGTTAGTGGGGCCTTCAGTTCGCAGTGTTTAGCACCCAGTAAATAATTCATAAAATAAACATGATCGAATAACTGTAACTGTTATCTTTTCTTCACTTTTTACCCAGTTCCTGCCCTCAGCTGGAGATGCAATAGAAGCGTATTTCTGTAGAACACTAATTACAAACAAATCCCTCTGGAGGGGAATACGGCTACCGTTTGTCAAGTGCACTTAGTTACACTTAGAATAGCAAAAACTGCTAAAGGATAAACTAGACAAAAATATAGATGAAGTGAGAATTTATGGAGAAATCACGTTATTTCACTTCTGCATTATGATAGGTCGGACTATTTGGTTTTGATTTAGTTTACTCAAAACACGATAAACTCTAGGGCATAAGAAATAAAGAAACAAGGCAAAATCAGTAAAATTTCGCTAAAAACTGAACACATGAAAATCCGCCATTTTGGATGCAACGCCCGAGGTACCCCTAAGGGTACGCGTACCCGTGGTTGAAAACCACGGTTATAACTCATACAGTAAAACTTATTACAAGCAATTCACTATACTCAAGCAATATTCTATTAAACTCTTTGAATGATATACATTGCAAACGATCGCATTATCACCATAAGAAGTTGTGCTGGGAAAAATTCTTTTCTTAAACAACTGAGCATTAATAACATAACTTGACCTAAGTACACAATTTAAAATTCCGTGATTGTATCTTGAAACAAACTTTGGTAACAGCAATCTTATGTTCGTGCTAACTGCAAGATCACTCCTTCGTTTTCTTCAGATTCACAACACGCGGTGATGCTGTTTTGTTGAGTTGCTTGAGTGCGTGATTTGTTTGGGTTTGATGTTTATATTTAGCTGCCTTCCTGATGCCCGTAAGGCCAGGGACATAATTGGTCCAGGGACGGTGGTGTAGATAATTACGTTTGGTTAAATGGCGGGACGTGAGAAGAAATCAGTAGAGGAGGTTGGCAATTTGAAATGCAGTAGCTAGCAAACTTCGTAAGTAACAAGGGGCGGGAGTTGCAAAAGCCAGAAGAAAAGATGCAGTGATTAATAGTTAAAATAACACAATGTTCAGTACTACTATTGGTTTCCACACAGCTGAAAGCAATTGAGACTGTGATTTCAAAACACAAAGATTGTTGAAATATGAAGCAATTAGAATACTAATGGGCAGCAATTTTTCATGTCTTTGCCATAGTTCTGTTAGTGTACGATGGCTATAATTAAGTTATATTAATGAGAAATTAAAAATTCAAAGGGCTCTTCAACCTTTTTGAGAGATTAGCACGTGCTGCTACCTATCTTACGCAGAAGAAATCCATCCCAAAGACAAAAGAAAACTCCCAAGTAAGAAATTAACTAAGTCAAAAAATAATACGAAAGAAAATTATCAAGTCAAACTACTGAAGCTACTAAAGAAAATAATCGAATCGAACATAATGAAACGAAATAAATAAAATAAATGAAACAATATTAATTAGTACTGGCTAACTGGTTTATATTTTTCTATATGTTTTTGTGTTTATATATATATTTTTTGTTTATTTTTTAATATATATACAACGATGAGCCAAAACATTATGACCATTATACCTAATATGATGGTCCTACATGTGCAGCCAAAACAGCTCATACCCGGCGAGGCATGGACGCCACAAGATTTCTAAATGTGTCTTGTGGTATCTTGTACCAACAGGTAATCAGCAGATCCTTTAACTCCTGTAAGGTCCGTGGTCGAGACGCCGCAGATCGGAGTTGCTGTTCCAACACAAACCACAGATGCTCGATGGGATTGATGTCTTCTGGGGAATTTGGAGGCCAGGCAATACCTGGAAGTCTTCCTCATGTTCCACGAACCAGTCTCGAACAATAAAGTGTGTTGAGGGTCAAACGGAACCAGGAATAGTGCCCGGAACATGGAAGACTGGACCCAGGGTAACCCAGCAGAACATAGCCAAAAGCATGACACCGCCGCCGCCAGCTTGTTTTCGTCCCACGGTGCATCCAGGCGCCATCACTTCCCCAGGTAAACACACACTTACCCGGCCGTCCACATGGTGCAACAGGAAACGTGATTCATGGGACCAGACGACCGTCTTCCAATCACTCAAAGTCCAGTTTCGATGCTCGCGTGCCCATTGTAGGCGCTGTCGCTGGTGGACCGTGGTTAGCATGGGCACTCGGAGCGGCATGCGGCTACGCAGCCCCATTTTCAGCAGGGTTCAATGTACTGTGACACATTACTCCTGTCACCAGCCGGAGCAATATGGCCTTAGTTGCTAATGCTCCTAAAAACCAAATAACAAACAAACAACCTGTCACCAGCATTCCAATTACCGGCGTGTTGCTCCACAGTCGCCTTCTGTTGACACGTACCATACAGGAGAGCCTTCGCACATCTCGAGCATCGATGAGCTGTGGTCGTCCAACACCTCGCTGGCGTTTCGTGGGTTTCCCCTTCTCGGACCACTTCCGGTAGGTACTAACCACGGCTGACTGTGAGCATCCCACCAGCCGTGCCGTTTCGGATATGTTCTGACCCAGTCGTCTGGCCATTACCAATTTGGTGTTTGTCAAACTCGCTTAGGTCCGCTCCCACCTGAAAGACAAGGGTAACACTGATTAACACAGCTCAGTATCAGGTGTTTTTATACCGTGTCCCGACCCGCGCATGCGCCGTAGTTCACCTACAGTTGCTTCGATTTGCATAACTACTCGCTGGTCATAATGTTTTGGCTCATCAGTGTATATATATATATTAAAAAAAAATATATATATATATATATATATATATTCTAAGTTAGTTTCTTATTTGAGAATCTGCTTTTGTGAAGATTTTTTTTTTCTGTAGTAATTTTTTGCGTGATATCGGTAACAGCATCGCATCAGTCTCGCGAAGGGTTGAGTGCTCTTCTCGTGGTGAAAGTAGATTTTCGTTGTTTAATTTAATTAATTTGACTCGTTTATGAATGAATTTTTTTAATATGATAACAGCAGTATTTATTTTCGTGGAGCTGGATTTGCATTAGCAATATTCCTTTTGTGGGAATGGACTGGTCTGTGACGCTGGCGAAAGCTCAAAGTAGGGAACAGCTGCTATGAAAATGTAGTTCGCACACGCGGCGATCGGCTTTTGAGTGTCTGGGAGTAAGAATGGGTCGGCGTCGAGATCTTTCCGACTTCGAGCGTGGGTTGATTGTGGGGACAAGATATGCACGTACCAGTATCTCGATAAGAGCCAACGTGCTCCAGAGGCTTACAAGCTGTATTACAGCCAAAGGTGGTCCCAAGAGGTATTGGTAGGTGTTGCTACTTCAATGCCAACTCAGTTGGCTAGTGCCATGCCAACTCAGTATACGAGTAGAGAATAAAAATTTAAGCATCATAAAAAAAAAAAAAGAAAAAGAAAAACATTTAATGCGTGATCTCATTAACTCAGTTTTGTGAAAGGAATGAAGACGTTTATCAGTAAAATAAGGCATCATTTTCATTCCAACAACGAAAGACCTGAATGTTTTGGCAGTTATTCTCGAGGCTGCTTAGTAAATCTCTTTAGTTCTATGTATAGAAAGTGTTTGTCTTACGTATTCGTTATACAATTGCCCCTGACTATTCTGAATGGTATACTGAAGCTCGATCGTTTCTCATGGCTTTCATAGATAGGGTTGCCAGATTTTTATGACTGGATTAAAGGGCACTCAAAAATAATTAATGCTGCCACTCTCCAATTCTCACTCCACCCCGTCCTACCCCAAAAAAGAAAAATTGGATGAATTTTTAGTTAATAATTAAACATTTTGTTTATATTTTTTAGATTTTGGTTTAAAAATTATAGTTTTCATATTGACTATAAATATTCGCAAATTTTAGTTTAACTTAGAATTTAAAATATTTAATGGTAAACCATGGCTTCTATGGGGAAGGATATGGATTGATATATAAGGATAATTAACAATATGGATGATATGAATAGCATGAATTGATCCAAATATTTTAATGCAAGTTTAGTGCATTAATTTACATCAAACTAAAGTAATTTTAGGTAGGTGAAACAAAGCAAAAAAAAAAAAAAAAAACGTACTTGTTAAAAGCTAGGAATAATTCACATTGAACATATTTTGTACTACTTCGAGCAGCCTTTTTTAAAAAACTTCGGCATCACTTTTAATTTTCTGTGAAAAATCTAAACAATTATCTTTAAAATTTAAGTAGATCATTAGTTCGCTTTTTATGAGTGAAACTGAACACGTATTTTGAAAGCTTAAAATCAACACTTTTCAAAATTAAATACCATTGACTCGAAGTACTCGAACAAGTTTTATATTTTTCAGTTGTTGACAGTTTCATAATTTGTTTCAGTACTGAAACCTCATCAAATAAATCATTCTTATCCAACTTTAGTTTTTCTATTAATTTAAAATATTCTGCTACTTCAACAAATGAGTCATAGTTAGGACAACCATTTTTAAAGCTTAATTTGCTCAGTTTCAGAAAAGGGGTGTTTTCATTAAAATTTAATTTCTTTCTTAAATATTTCAATGCAGTATTATAAAATGCTTTGAAATTATTTATTACTGTGCTTTTAACTACAGGATCTAATTTCTAAAAATGCTGATGAACTTGATTCTCAAAAAATTCTTGATCAAGACGATTCTTCAGTGAATTTTTTAGATCATTCATTACATATTTCATTCATTATATTCATAAAAAATATCAGTGGCACACATTTTATTCTTTTCGAACTCTTTTATTACTTTGTAAATTATTTCGATCGCATACATTGAGAAAAGAAAATACAATTCTACAATTATAGGAATCTCGGTTGAATTTTCATTAATTTGAAGGAGTCTAAAAAGCTGTTTGGAACTGTCTTTTGGTTTGCTTACGAAATAAAGGCTCAAAGCCTTCCAGGAAAGCAAAATTAGTTCTATGCTTGGTTGTAAAGAAAGCCATCTAGTTGGTATGCCTTAAAATTTCCTTAAACTTCGTTTCGGCAAACTCATGAAATTCTTTAAGGTTATCCCTTCTTTTAGGTGAAACAGAAAAATTACCATATATTTTCCAGACAATGTTTTCTCTATCAATATCTAAATTACCGAAAGCATATTTAGCTAAATTATGAATGTGAGCATGGCAGTTTGCTTTAATTACGTCTTCATTTAATTTCTTAATATTTTGGAATAAGGATATATTACTCCCAAAATTACAATTTGCATTGTCTTCACTGAAACTAGATACCCTTTGCCAACCCAATCCTAAATTACTCATTGAATTTTTTGGGCACCCAAACATTTCAACTGCACTTTCACCAGCATTTTCAAAAAAAATCAACTGAATAGTTTGTAGGACCATATTCTTTGTTGAGGTACTGAATTGACAAAGGAAACATTTTCATATTCTTTTTATTAGAAGCATAAATCTGTAAACAAAAAAATAATGGTGGATCATAATGATTTAAATCATCCAAAACAATTTGCAATGCTTTTTAACCTAAAATATCACAAACGATGGCAGCAGATTTAGTTCTTCCACACGATCTTTTTTGAATCATTGTAAAGTTTAGAGTTCAATTTCATGCTACAATCTAATGAGTTATGATAATACTTAATTGAATGATAAATATGAATTATTTCATATTTATGCAGTAACTAAATCCTTTTCATTCGTATTCTTTTTCACAAGAACCCTATCAAGAAGATTTGAAGAATTTGCCGATTTTTGAGCTTGTGAGCCTTTACGCTGAGTAACTGCTAAGATATAATCAACTTTAAATACATTTCTGCATATGAGACATCTCGCCTCATGAGGATCATTTGTTGAAGCTAGTCATTCGTGTTCTTGCTCCCAATTTTTGTTATAAGAACAAAGCCTCGTCTTCTTTTTTGGAGGAAATTCCATTTTTGATGGCTAAAAAATAAAATATGTTTGTATATAACATGAAATATGTAGGTGCCTATAACCATATAAATGAAATAGATAAATGTTTCTTTGCAAAGTTATAGGAAAAACAGTTTAAACAAAGCTATTGAACTCCATATTATAAAAATTGATTTTTATAATATGGAGTTTTTATAATTTTTATTTTTATAATATGGAGTAATTTTTATAAAAATTACCCATGATTTTATTAATTGTCTACCAGTCGCACGATTTTCGTGAAAATGAGATCATGGCCACACAGGTGCAAGTTTTTATGCTTTGTCAAAAAAATATAATTTCATCGAGAAGTACGAAGTTAAGTGCATGGTGTTCGTGAAACTACATATATGAGCCGGAAAGGCCAAAATAAGTTAAGATTATCTCTTTATGATTCATTTCTCAGTGGCGATTTTGCATTTGAAGGGGTTTTAAACATATCCCTTGTTAAAGCTTTGAAACGAAATTGCAATTTTTTGTCGGTTTGGGGGACCCTGTGTATGTGGGGTCCGAAGCGTACGCCTCCTATGCCTGTGCGTAAATCCGCCACTGCCATTACGAGGCACAGGCATTGAAAAATGAAAATAAAAGGACAAATTGCGCTCTTTCTCATTTCAGTAAAGGACAAGGACAGTTTGACTAAAATAATGGATTGTCCTTTGAAATAAAGGACGTCTGGCAACTCTATTCATAGATGACAGTAAGGGTCACTTCTGTTTTGCTCTGTTACGTGTTGGTCATTTTGAATACTTGAAACACTTCTATGAAATAAGTGGAAACTTCAAAATGTCTCGGTATCGAAATAAATCCATAAATACTCTTTATTACTAGAAAGTGTCCATAATATTGTCTTCAATGTATTATTAGTATATGCTCATCACGGCAGGAGGCCACGAGCTTTACACTTTGATTGAGAAATTTTAATATTACTTGAGATATTTACATAATTATCCATCATTTTTTTTTTTTTTTTTTTATGTAAACCCCAAACACGAGGGGTATTAGAACCTATAGTACTTAGTACCGTGCTTGGGTTGGAGGTTGAGAAGACGAAAGAAGATATTTGTTGACATTGGACTTGAACTTCTGTAGACTGTAATTTTCAGGAAATACGTATGAAGGAAGGTTGTTCCAGAAAACGGCAGTTGAATGAATAAATGAGGAAGACGAAAAGTTGGTTCTGTGAGTTTGAAGTTGGACAGTAAATGGGTGTTGGCTTGTGGCTGCACGTGTTCGGACTGTTTTGAAAGAGAGAGCGGAAATTTCTTAGAAGCCAATTCAGAATAACAGTGCACATGGAAGTATCTGTAGAAAAGGCATGCAGCAGAAACAGTATGTCTGTGAGACAGCGAGTGGAGAGACTCTGTTAGAGATGAATCATTAATTAACCTTAATGCCCTCTTCTGAATGGAATCAAGAAGCCTGAGAGAGAGATTTTGGAGGCACCATCCCAGATGTGGGAACAGTATTCCATGGAAGGGCGGATTTGCGATTTGTGCAGAGTGAAGTTTGGAAGAAAAGTAACGCCGAGAGCGAAAGAGAAAACCAAGTTTTTTAGATGCAGAGGAAGCAATATTTGTAATGTGCTTGTGCCGAGAGAGATTAGAAGTCAGGGTAATCCCCAAAAGAGATATATCATTTTGTCTAGAAATCGGAGTGTCACCAAAAATGAGCATAGGAGCAGACGAATCCTTTTTTGCGAGATATAATAGAAGATTGACTTTTAGAAGAATTGAAATCAACTAATTAGTCTTTGCTCCACAGGCGAATTACCTGGAGATCGGCATTTGAGGAAGTGGTAGCAGATTTTCGAGAAGTTGAAGCTGATTGAGCAGGGCAAGTTTTCTCAAAATGGAAAGTGGAATGCAATGTGCTATCATCGGCAAAACTATGGATAGGATTTCCAGTCAATGGAAGAAGGTCATTAATATACAAGGGGAAAAGAGTGGAGGAACTGAACCTTGGGAGACACCAGCATTAGTGGAGAAGTTAGAAGATAGAGAGCCATCTACCATCACCCTCAGTGAGCGTTCAGAGAGAAAACTGGATAACCAATTACAAAAAACAGTTGGAAAACCATATGATGGAAGCTTGTTTAGAAGACCTCTATGCCAAACACGATCGAAAGCCTTTGAGATGTCAAGAGCAACTACTTGTGTTTCACCAAACATTTCCATTGAATTAGTCCATAAATGGTAACATAAGCCAGAATATCACCAGTGGATCGACACTGACGGAATCCATACTGACGATCATTGATCAGACGGAAGGTTTCTAGTAGTTTAAGAGTTGGCCGTTAATTGATTTCTCCATTACATTTGAAAGAGTAGAAGTAATTGCAATGTGATAATAACTGGATGGGAGGGATTTTTCACTCTTTTTAGGAACTGGCTGGATATGAGGAAATTTCCAAGCAGAAGGAAAAACACCTTTGGAATAAGACAGTGAAAAAAGGCGGCAAAGAATAGGAGTAAGTTCAGGAGCACAGGTTTTGAGACTAAGTGGGGAAATACCATTAGGACCTGGAACTTTCTTAGCATCAAGATTCGTCAAAATCCGACTGACATCCTTTTGACGGAAGACCACAGGGGGCATTGAATGGAGCGTGTTGGGATTGGTGGGAGGTGTTTTACCGAGATCATTAATACAGGAGTTGGAAGAAAAATGGGATGCTAACAGGTCAACTTTATCCTTTGCTGAAGTGACAACAGAACCACCTGGTTTGGACAGAGGTGGGAGCAGAGATGGGCAAAAGTTGCGGCCAATAGCTTTGGCAAGAGACCAGAATGCTCGGCTACCATTAGGTGAAGAAGCAAGTTTTCGACTCTTAGCCTGTTCAAACTCTAGTTCAGACTGATTAATAACTGCTTAACAATTGTTGCGAGCTTGGGTGTAGGCAGAAAATGAAACTGAAGAATTAGAAACAAGCTAATTATGATATGCAACGTTCTTCTCTCGAACAGCCTTAGCACATTTATTGGAAAACCAAGGTTTAGATAAAGGACGAGATTTTAAAGTGGAGTTTGGGATAAAGGATTCCATTCCTGCAGGAATAATTTCACTGACACGATCTGAGCAAGTGTTGACATCAGAAGTTTTGAAACAGTAATCCGACCAAGGAAAAGAAGAAAAGAAATCTCGCAGGTCATCCCATTTTGAATTCTTGTAATGCCAAACAACACGAGGTTGGGAATAGCATTAAATAAAGGCTCCATTGGAGAATAGACAATCGCCAAGTTGTGATCTGAAGTGCCTAAAGGACCTCTCACTTCGACCGTGTACTTAGAAGGATTGTTTGTGAGAAACAGATCAAGTATGTTGGCTGTATGATTTGGATTGTCCGGTATTCTTGTAGGTAAATGGACAATCTGTGCAAAGTCATTAGTAATTGCAAAAGCCTCAGCATCTCGACCAGCTGGGTCGGCGTGACTAGATAACGGAAGCCAGCTGGAGTTGTTGAACATTAAAATCACCAAGGAAAATTACCTCACTGTTAGGAAAGTTGGACTGGAGAAAGCCAAGTTGCAACGAGAGGAAGTCAAAGAGCTCCAAGTGATTAGTGGAGTTGGGAGAACGGTAGAGGCAACGGATGAATTTGACACTATGAGGTAGAGAGATTTTAAGCCAGAGAAGATTGAAGAGAGGAGATTTCAAATTGCCAACTCTCTGACAGGGAATATCAGAACGGACATATGCACAAGTACCACCTTTGAGGCGAAAGGAATCATACAACGAATAATTTGGGCATCTGAGATGAGCAGTCGTTGAATCAACCGATAACTGAGATTCTGTCAGAAAAAGTACATGGGGTTTGGCAGACGGCAAGTGGAAATGGACATCGTTGTTGAGGTTAGAATTGAGACCACGTATATTTGTGAAATGAATTAGGAAGTTTTTGGGAGGTTTAGATCTTTTCGCAGATAAGCTTGCTCTATTAGTTTGATAATTCATGGTGCATTCAATAGTAAGAAAAAGTGGATGGGACATGCTGTATGAAGTAATGAAATTTTTGGATATGGAGTACACATGGTAAGAATATACCCAGATCCTTGCTACCTAGAGGTAGCAAGATTATACACTAGCAGATCCGGAAGCCTCTTAGAGAGTTACCAATAGGTTCGGTCCGGTGTACTAACTAGCCGCTGGCCTGCGAACACTGTTCTAGAGCTGTATCCTCGAAATGTAAGGAATATTGGATCGCCACGATGTTCATCATAACGTCAAAAGTCATCAATCATAGTGCATGATGGAAGAGATGGGGAAGGGTTGACCGGAACTTAGCTCTAGAGACTAAACATGGGTTACACCACTTCAAGCCTCCAATAAGTAAAGTAGTGGTATTGCACCGGTTGATGAGAGTCATCTACCACCTAGTACTGCCTGGTAGAGGGGCGGCATTCCTCCATGTGGTGTGGTCACCACACCTCGACCCCTGCTTACATTGATTCAGACCTGAGTGGTCACCCATCATGTACTTGTACATGGAGGTTATACCCAGGACTACTAACAGTCTCACCATCGTGAAGGTGCACGAGAGGATTTGGCTGTCACAGACCGTCCGGACTTCACTGAAATTGGGTCCACTTGACTTGAGTATCACCCAAATATCGGTTCCATCAGCGTTTTAGACTCGCAGGTAGCAAGTGCAGCTTGTCTGGCATATCGGAGAGAATGTCTGTGACAACCTCAAGGACCATGGCAGGGTTATAATGATGATGAATTAAAATTACATTGATAAACTTGCATTATATACAATTATATTTAGAACAAAAAGGGCGAATAAAGTCTGAAATATTTTCTTTCTGAAAGAAGAACTGAATTTTTTTCTGGTAGAAAAGAATAGATCAGTTTTCTTGAAACACGAAAATGTAGTGGTATTATTTCACTTAATAGATCGTGCAAATTGTCAATAGTTACAGGAAAATGCTTGGATTTAGACTTAAATACTTCGTAATACTTAATTGAATATCAAGGTTAAAATTATTCAGCGTTGCCACGATTTAATGGATACTTCTAACTTGTACGTTATCGTTACAAAATAAATTAACCTGTGTTTTATACGTCCGGTCAAAGGATTACTGCCATTTTACAGGAGAAATAAGTCTCGTGTTTGTTTTCAGAACATACGATATCCGGAATTCTCAACCAATAATAGTATTTGTGACATCCTGGGCCATGTTTAGTTTCCATAATCGCATTTATGTAGGGCCTCTAAACCAATGCTGCTCTCTCTCTCTCTCTCTCTCTCTCTCTCTCTCTCTCTCTCTCTCTCTGCGTCCAATCATATCTTATATCCTAAACTGTAAAGGATGTTTAGTGGAAACATTAAAATTGATCTATAACAGAGATAACTGAAGTAATCTACACTGTTCTGCCACTTTATTAGGTACACTCCTGCTGTGCACACAAATGGTTTGCCCCACAACTTTGCAAGTCACATGACCACAGTTGTGGATATAAATGCAGAAGAACAACCTTTCTAATATCAGTTTAGCGTGCAAACCGTAGCAAGAATGGAGAAAAGGAGTGATCTAACGGACTTCGAACGTAGCATAGTAGTAGGTGCTGGACAAAGCATCTCTGAAACGGCAGTTCTCCTGAACTTTTCACGCACCACAGTTTCAACGGTGTATCGAGAATGGTGCAACGAACAGAAAACGTCCTCTCAACTGCACTCCTTTGGAAGAAAATCGCTTGTTGATGAGAGAGGTCTGAGGAGGATGGCTAGAACTGTGCAAGCAAACAGACGGGCCACAATGTCGCACATCACGTCAGAATACAACCTTGGTGCGCAGAACAAAATATCACAACGGACCACTAGTCGCACTTTGTCGCGAATGGGCTAGAACAACCGACGGCCACATCGCGTACCTTTGTTATCAATGAAGAAAAAGAGAGCACGCCTCCTGTGAGCACAGAAACACCAGCACTGGACTATCGAGGATTGGAAAACGGTTGCTTGGTCTGACGAGTCGAAGTTCCTGGTGCATCATGTTGATAGAAGGTTCAGAATTTGGGGAAAACAACATGAATCCATGGACCCATCATGTCTAACAACTACTGTACAAGGTGGTGGGAGCAGTGTTATGGTGTGAGGAATGTTTTCCTGGTACACGTTGGGTTCATTAATACCCATAGACTCACGTCTGATTGCCACATCGTTGCTGACGAAGTGCATTCGTTCATGTTGACAGTTTATCCTCAGTCAGATGGTTACTTCCAGCAGGATAATGCGCCGATGCACAAAGCCCGAATCACTATGGAATGGTTCCAGGAACATGACAATGACTTTTCTTTGCTGCAGTGGCTCGCTCAGTCCGTGGATCTCAATCTCAATTCTATTGAACATCTTTGGGATAAGCTGGAAAGGGCTGTTCGCTGCATGCCTACACCTCCGTCAAATCTCAAGGAACTCCGTGACACACTCATATCTGCATGGTACTCCATTCCTGCACAACGTTTTCATCATCTTGTTCAATCCAAGCTTAGACGAATTCAGCCTGTTTTGAGGGTTAAAGAATGCTACTAGGCAGGTGTACCTAATAATGTGGCAGCACAGTGTATTTTTTTAAATATAATTATCACTAATTAATTCGAAATTAATGAATGTTTTGTGAAATGAACTTATGCTCTCTGCTAAAACTATCAACGATGAACGGATTAGGAATCAAGAATGTATCGCTTTTGCGGTGTAACTCTCACTCACAATATAGCCACGACTGGTGTCTGTGCTGTATACATCCCCCACTACCTAACTGTGACATCATGATCGAAGTTGCTAACAGGATATTGCTTTACCTTCAGCAGTCCGTGTTATAATTGGAGCTTTCAACTTCCCATTTTAGCTTGATAATTTAAGAGTTCACCACCTAATTTAATGCATAAAACCTTCCCAAATTCTTCTTATTGGTGACAGACCCACAAGAGAAAGTAACCATCTCGAGTTTCTATTTGCATCCACACTGTGCGCATTACCTGATCTTCCTAAAATACGTTCTAACGTTGATCATGGCTCACTTTTCGCTCAAATGTCACTGTCTTCCAGTAATGCAACTACCCTCACGTTTTCCAAAAGATCCACGATTATAAAACCAAATTTTCTCAATAGTTAAAAATGTCTATTAGAAGCTGCCCACGTTTAGGAACGTCCATGAAGAGTGTGAAGTCATCCCTAGCTGCATCCCCCTTCTGACGAGCTGGATTAATATGGATACAAAGTTTCCTCCTCTGAGATAGTAACAATCATATCCCACTTAAAGGCATTTAAGTGGGATGCGATTGTTTTCAACCAAAACAACACAGTCATAAAACTTGGAAGGGGTTGCAATGACGTTGTTAATATTATATCTTATTGTAAAGGGCGAGCCCAATAGCAGCTCTAGGATTCTTCAATACGCAGCTACAAAATGAGAAGCTCCTTTACAGTCATAAATGCCTCAGTAATTCCATTCAAGTTGATCTCAACAAGTGGGTCGACCTCATCACTAGATTTAAATCGTCAAAAACGCTGCTATTCAACATATACTTGCAAGATGACATGATCCATGTCTATATCTTTCATTCTTATATGTTCATTGAACTTCAAGTTGCAAAAGCTATCGATTCAGTGCCTGCTTCCGCAGCTTCAGGATCTGAAAATGTCCCCCATTCATGATCGAGCATCTAAGCCCATTCGTTATACATCTGCTCCTGGCTATCCTAAATGGTATACCGAAGATCGATCGTTTCCCATTAAGTGGAACAGCTACCGTATCAGGCCTCCGGAACCCATTTCTTGTCGAGAATTACAACCTGATCTGAAAGGCGCTAACTTTACTAAATCTATTTGATAAAATGTCGTTACCATCCCTCACCAAAGAACTCATCAGTAAACAACTACCAATGAACTTTGGCATATTATGTACGTTATTGTTAAATGAATAAATAAATCTCCACAGATTCATTATGCAATCTCATAATCATTATGCAAATTCAGTGATCACTAAATTGTGGTCACCCCATCTGTAATGGACTATGCCGCATAGTTCACAGTATAAATAGCCGAACGCCTTCCTACGCTAAAGCAATGGTAATTTGCATCTGGTCGTGCAAGTCAAAGTGATAAAGTAGCAGTCATGGGACGTAACTGCTACTGATAAAGTAGCAGTTACGTCACACTGCTACTGTAAAGATATCACGGAATTTCAAAAGGGCATGAGTGTGGAGCTCCTGTGTCGGGTGCTTCCATATCGGGAACGGCACGTTTTGTTAGTTGCTAACGAAACCCACTGTAGTTAAGATGTACAAAGAATGGTGTCGAACGGACCGAATATCCTTCCGACAGAACTGTAAAGGATGGTGCAAGTTTCGTGGGGAGCGAAGGCTGCCACACGTTGTAAGGTCTGAACGGCACGTCGCTGCGCAAGACTTGACATCACAATACAGTATAGGGAATGCAAGAACAATATTCCAAACAACAATGCGCCGCACACTCAGACGTGTGGGGTTCCACATTAGACGACCCAAGGGACATCATAACCTCACCGCTGATCATCGTCAACGGCGAATGCTTTGGTGTAACGCGCTGGCTGGACACTGGAGGACTGGAAACGAGTGTGCTGGTCGGATAAGTCTGAATATGTGGTGCAACACGCCGACGGACGCCATCTTGAGTAGTGCAAGGAAAACAAGCCCATGGATCCATAGCGAATGGTGCTGCATATTCAGGTAGGTGGCGGTGATTGTTTAATACGGTGCACATTTTATTGGCAAGAACAAGGACCCGTGGTGCATATGGACCAACGCTTCACTGGTTAGGTCAACCAGCAGCTCTTGGGAGATCACGTGCACTCGGCGCCTCTGTAGCCAGGTAGGCAGGAGCAGAGCAGTGCGTAGCACACGCTTCTTGATTAGACCGGGGTTCGAGCTCATGACCACCATATACGGAGGATGCGGAAAGGTCAGGGAATGACCACCGCATATCTCTGGAGCAATATGGCCTTAGTTGCTAATGCTCCTAAAAACCAAATAACAAACAAAGAAAATTAGCCCTCTGCCATGTTGCAATTTTTCCTGGACATAAACGGGCTCTTTCAAGATGATAATATGCCGTGTCATTGGGCCTGCACTGTGCACAAGCAGTTCGAGGAAGACAGTGAAAATATCACCCATCTTGATTGGCATCCAAATTCGCTAGACTAACTTGGAAGTCTTCTCTCTGTCGTAACATCTTGCCTTTGCCTACTGCTATCTCCTAGTGGGCATACGAACTATTAGTAAATTTCCTAGTAAATTTGAGCACTTGTGGAATGTTATGCAATGGGAAGTGAGGTGTATGGACACACAGGACTGAAAATAGTAAGCCTTCAGCAATTCAGAAGCTGCCTGATGGACCCATCAAGCCAAAATAATGGCTAAATTCTTGCAGTAGATTCTGGCGAAATACTGACGTCATCAAAGCCTTCCTGAAGAAGAAGCATGAGCGTTTCTGTTTACTTGCAGGAGACATATCTAAGGGAAGATGAAAACCCTTCCTTCATAATACTACCATCATATGTAAGGACAGAACTGGGGATGGACCTGAACATGGAGGAGTTGCGATTCTTGTGGGCAACCAGACCCCATCAGCTTCATGAGTTTTCCTGGTCGTTTCATGATAGTTTCAGCACCAGATTGCTTGCACTGGGCAGATCACATCACCAAGCATCGAACTAGGGATCTTCACTGTCGTAGAAATGTCACGCATAGACCGATTGCTTATGCGGCACCCTATTATTATTCCACATTGGAAGTTTGTTAACTCCCTCTGTCGTAACATCTTGCCTTTACAGTCGTACTACTATCTCCTAGTGGGTGTACGAACGAGAATATATTTGTTGTGTCTGACACGTGATGTTTGGCTAGAACATAACGAACTATCAAAGGAAGTGTCCCAATATAAGAGTGTCCCTAAGTTTTTCCAAAAAACTTAGGCTTTTTTTTTTTTTTTTTTTTACTGTAAATATTTACATTTACGGAAAAGGGTTTAGAGCTGAAAGCCTGAGACAACGGGAAATTTACAAGACGAACAAGTTAGGGCAAAGCATCATTTTAGTTCGTAGTAAATCACTGAAGTAGTTGAAACGGCATAGTTTTTGCTGCATCTCATATTTTGAACGCCTTCACAACGAGTTGCCTGTTATTGCACTTCCTCGAATAAGCAACGCTTTCCCAGTAGAGAAGACTAATGTTACTTGCTCTCGGCGGGTACCAAAATCCAGACATCACCCTTTCGATGCTTCTTGGCATAACTTCATAACTAAGTCACTCATTGTATCACTGGGGTGGCATGGCCTGCCAGAGTGATAAAATGAAATTACCGGGTACCTGGTCTGCCTCAACGGGGCTAAGTGTGGGCAACGGTGGGCCCCAATAAGGGTCCAAAGGCTAAATGGCCAGATGAACAACGGTACATGACACTGCACTATACTATATCCACACACTTTTAAATCTCTGGCCTTTACAGCGTACTGTAACACATGACAAGGCATGCTACGCGTGTCTTGTCATGTGTTGGGGGGGGGAATCCCTGATGCCGTTAGACCCTAAACACACTTTACCTACTCGCCCACCGATGAGAGGCTAACAAGATTCGAAACGGTGCCGCCTGGGTGGTGCTGGGTGGTGCCGAGAATATAATGATAGTAATAATAAATTCCGTTTATTAGCTATTAGTCAGGATTAATATGTAATATTAATCTTCTCTACAGAGAAGTGTTGTTTATTCGAGTTAGTGAAATAACAGGCAACGCATTATGAAGGCGTTCACAGCATGAGATGTAACTTAAAGATGTCATTTCACCTACTTCGGTGATTTACTACGATATAAAATGATATTTAAATTTAATAAGACATTCAAAATATGTAAATACTATTCTTTTGATTGTTTCTCATGGCTTAATATGTAAACCTCTGGTTAGCTGCCATAATGAGCTTATAAAATTAAACTGCATATAATAAAATAAAATGCATCTAGTTTTATTTTATTTTATCTTAATGTTGCAATAAAGACTCTTTTAATTTTAAAAACAAAATAACTGTAGAGCGAAAATTGGTTTCCAATTGCGTTTTCCTCTACTGTACATATATTGCATCTGGGAATTACTTGTTTCACCCTCTTATATTCGTATATTCTTGTTCTGTGAAGAAAAAAAAAACAGAATCGTTGTGACTGATTCCATTGAACCAAAAAAGACAACCGCAAAAGCGTGCTCGCTGACTGCGGGAATGCTCAGGTGTTCCGCACTCTTCAGAAAAATTAAGTGATCAGACGTGAATTCAATCCCTAAAGAATTTATTAATTGAACGGTTGTCTGACAAAATACGCTTTATGTTGAAACGGCATAAAATATACGTGGGAGCAAGAGTTATCATAAAGGCCTTCATTGCATTTTTTTTTCTTGGAATTTTTTCAGTTGCTATACTTTGTACGTTTTGTTTTTCTGCACATTTTATGAAATTTTTCAACCTTGATTCTTCAGAATTTTGAAAAATGAGCATCTATTCCCAAAAAAAAAATATATATATATACATTTTAATTTTTTGAGAAAAAAATAAGCTGATTACATTAATGAATTAGCAAAAAGATAAACAATTTTATGTTTATTCCAAGCACAGAAATAAATCAAAGATGAAAGGCCTTAAAAGCAAAATAAATATACAGTATAGCAATATGAGAATAAACAAAATGAGGTTAGACGGATGATCCAGAATATGTTCTAAGATGGTTAAATCGTCTTAGCCCTTAAGATTAAACCCTTAATCACCTTAGCATTTAAGTTCAGTATATTGAATTTGTAAATTGCATATTTTCTGTTTCATTTGCCACTTTTATAGAATAGAAAATTTATGGGAATGAAAAAAGCTTTTAAATGAACACCTCGAACACGAAAGGTATTGTAAGATGAAAAATCTTACATGTTAATATTTTAGAAATGAGTGAGAATTATTTAAAATAAAGCTTAGGAAATTGCAAAATAGGACAGTAAACATTTTCAGTCACAAATATTATTCTAGGTCACTCACAAGGAATTAAAAATTAGACAAGGTTGAATTAGAGAAGGGAGCGGTAAGCAATTAGGAGTACATTTCAGTTCCCACCATGGCATAGAACAAACAATAACAACGGGAATGGTGACAGCAACTGCTGACGAGCAGGTGCGAAATACTATGGCTCTGAAGAACATAGGGCTGTAGACTGAACATTGTCGGACATCCCTTTGTCCGGTGACACCTAAAATATCGGCCAGGTAGTAAATACGGGTCAAATTACTCCGGCTAGCAATCATGTTTGCGTCTGACTGTCGGCGATGGCAAGGTCGTTAGAGCATGTAAAATAAATCTGCTAAGTTTAACGAGGAGTGGCGAAGGTGACGGCGAACTTCAAAGCAGCGGATTGCCTGGAAAAAATTTGGAAATTTATTAAAATGAGCTCTGAATATACAGCTTGAGAAATTTTAAAGGACGAATAGGAAATGATGAAAGTTGACAAAATGAGAAGATTGGGTAAACTAAAAAAAAAAAGCGGGCAGGAATTATGAGGGGTGTTGCTGAATTGAGATGACAAAAGTGAGTGAACGGGGAGAGACGAGACACACACAGTTGAGATTTCGTTGGTGTTTGTGGAAATGGGTTAGTAAAAACATAGAGTTGAGTTTTCGACGGTGTTAGGGAAAGAATGAGTTAAAAGTTACTGAGTTGAGTTTTTGTTAGTGTTTTGTAAAAATGGATTAAAAAGAACACAGAGTTGGGCTTTTGTCGGCGGTTTGTGGAGATGAGTTAGGAAAGACAGACGTGAGTTTTTTGACAGTGTTAGTGGGAAAATTGAGTAATAAGTTGTGTGGGGTTAGATAAGTCCTGTCAGCCAGTTAGGAAAGATCCGACAAGGTAAGATGGAGTAGTGAAGGGTTAGATAAGTTTAGTGCAGTCAGTAAGTTAAGAAAAGTTAGTGGAGTTTAATAATAGAAGAGAACAGTCGAGTAGTCCGTTATCGGAAGGCAAGGGTAGTGGCCTGTATGCAAATAAGTCAGTCCGTCGTCGGAAGGCAAGGGTAGTAGCCCGTATGCAAATGACTGAAGTGTATGGAGAAATAACCTGTCCATTATAGGAAGGTAGTGAAAGTGGCCAGCGTGAAAATAAGTAGTGTAAGGAAAGAAATAACCCTAATCCATCATCTGAAGGCAGTGATAAAGGCAAGGCGCAGATAAGTGAGCTGAGAAGGTAAAGTTGTAATCCCGAGTCCGCCAGAATAGCTGAACCGAAGGTTAAGTAGCAGTATCGAAGACGAGCCCATAAATTCCTAAAAGACACAATGATGCTCTATCCAGACGTAGACTACAGCCCATGGAGAAACTTGAAGTTCTGAGATGAATGCAGTTGGTAAACGATGATGCCATTCCCAGACAAGGAGCTGAAGGCCCCAAAACGGAGAAATCCGATTCGTAAAATTAAGTAAGTGACTAGTTATATAGTATTCTCCCTCACAAATAAAGGACTGTTGGAACTCTAATATCAGATTAGTATAATGTTTAGAAAGATGTTAAGGGAAGGCTATACAAAGATATAAATATATACATAAATATAGAGATAAGTCAGATGATAGTTTTGGGTTTTGATTAATGTATAATTAGACATATGTAGAAAGGCAAAGGGGAGAAATTTGATATTTGTTATTAGTTATTGTTTAACATATAGGTATGATATATTTTGGAAGGCAAGGGTAGAGAATACAGAGAAAGAAATAGCCTTATGAATGTAGCTAACACTTGGGACCAGCATTAGTCCAGAAATTGGTGTCAAATGTACTATCTGTCATGATTAGAGAAAGTTGTGAAATTATATTCCCCAAGAGAAGATGGGGCACTAGTTAAAACGGAAGTTAAGAGTGAAATTCCTAAATCAATGTATAAGGTAAGGATTTGATTTAAATAGGAGAAAGGGAGTACCTAATCCTCTTAAGTAATTATTGTTCATGTGTGAAGAAGAAGCTATAGCAGTTTTTGTAAAGATATTATGTTTGTTGTATATAAAGAAATAACCTTTCTAGTGTAAAACCAATGTATTTAATTGCCATATATAACTGATAATACATAGGCAAATTTGAGTAATAATAATATGTGCTTGAGAGTTGTTAATTTTTATATTGTGTATATAAGTGTAAATAAAATGTTATGTTATATATTAATGTGTGTGTTGTTTGTCATTCTTAAACACTCAGCCTGTCCGAAGGGAATTATAAATAATTGAGAAGTTCCCTTGAATCTGGAATTCTCCTGTAAAGTAAAGTCAGATGTGTAAGTGTGGAAATTAAAATAAGGTGGACAACATATCATATAAGGGAACAAATAAATAAATAATAACAAAATAATAAATAATTTAAAAAAAAAATAAATAAATATCATTTTTGTCCGAAGGGAATTTTCATAAATTCCTAATCATCATTTCATTAAATTCCACCCCCCACAGTATGGAACCTCTAGTATCCAGTACCGTGTATGGGTTGAAGTTTTGAAGAAGAAAGAAGATACTGGTTAACATTAGACTTGAATTTCTCTAGATTGCAATTTTCAGGAAATACGTATGAAGGGAAGTTGTTCCAGAAAACGGAATTTGAAAGAATAAATGAGGAGGAAGAAAAGTTGGTTCTGTGAGTATGAAGCTGGAGAGTAAAAGTATGTTGACCGGTTGCGACACGTGGTAGACTAGTTTCGAAGAGAGAGGCGGAATTATAGAAGCGAATTCAGAAGAACAGTGCCCGTGGAAGTATCTATGTGATAAGATCTAGAAACGACATGCAGCGGAAATAGAACAAATATGAAACAGAGTGGAGAGACTTAGTAAGAGATAGGTCATTAATTAGCCTTTTGAATTTAGTCTAAACAGCCTAAGAGAGGTTATGGGAACACCGCCTCATATATGGAAACGATGTTCAATGGTAGGGCGGATTTGAGAATGATTTGTATAAAGTGAGTAGATGTTTCGAAGAAAAGTAACGACGAGAGAGAAAACGAAAATCCAGTTTTTTAGGTGCAGAGGAAGCTTAATTTGTGAAGTGCTTGTGCCAAGGGAGATTAGAAGTCACGTAGTCTCTAATAGATATATGTGACCTTGTCTAGAAATCTGAGTGTCGTTGAAGATGAGCGTAAGAGCAGAAGAATCCTTTTTGCTAGGTTTGAATTTTAGAAGTATTGAAATTAACTAAGTTAGCTTTGCCTCACTGGAGAATTACCTGCAGATCAGCATTTAAGAAATTGGTAGTGAATCTTCGAGAAGTTGAGGTGTTTGTACAGGGCAAGGATTTTCAAACTGGAAGGTGGAATGCAATCTGCTATCATCAGCCAAACTATGGATAATATTTCTAGTCAATGGAAGGTTATTAATGTACAAGAGGACAAAAGTTGGAGAAAAAAAAACTGAACCTTGGGGAACAGCAGAATTAGTGGAGAAGTTAGCAGACAGGGGAGTTATCTACCATGACCTGCAGTGAGCGGTCAGAGAGAAAACCGAATACCCAATTACATAAAACAGTTGGCAAACCATAAGATGGAAGCTTATTTAGAAGACCTTTATGCCAAACATGATCAAAAGCTTTTGAAATTTCAAGAGGAACTGTTTGAGTTTCCCCAAACTTTTCCATTGAATTTGTCCGTAGATGGGTAATATAAGCCAGTGGATCGGCACTGACGGAATCTACATTGGCAATTATTGATCAGTTGGAAGGTTTCTAGATTCTTTCTAGGAGTTGGCGGTTAATGAATTTCTCCTTTACTTAAGAAAGAGCTGTCTGCGCGGGTAGTATAGTAGTATCGGCACCGTCTTCCCCACACCGCTTGGAAAAGGCCTGGTTTCGAATCCCGTCAATGACGCGAGGAACTTTAATGGGTTTTTTTTCACTCCATGGTTGAGTTAGTCGGTCTTAGGCGCAGATAGCAAAGTTTCCCCCCGGAAACTCGGATTTTTCGTCCAGAAAAACAGACAAATCGACCATAGAACACACGCAATTTACGGACATAATACACAATGCACAGCAGATGAATTTATTTATTCGGGTGGCCTGAAAATAATAGTTTTTTTTTTTTTTTATTAAAAAATTTAAAAAAAAATCCTTTTTATGAACTGGCTAGATATGAGCAAAGTTTCCAAGCAGAAGGAAAAACACCAGTGGAATAAGAGTGTAAAAAGGAGAAACAGAAGAGGAGAAAAATCAGTATGTACTGGAAATTAGGAACAAGTTTCTACAGACCATTCAGTACCGCGTTATCGATGTGGAATACAACAACTTTCTGAAAGTGATAAAGCCCAAGAAACCTATAGGTAAAAAGAAATCCAAAGAAGAAAAATATTAGACAATCGTCTAATTTTTTCTTCTTTGGATAAACAAGGACAAAGTTGAGTATACTGAGTTGTGCAAATCCATTAGAAAGGGACTCAGAGAGGGAATAAGAAGTTTTAACACAAGAAAAGTAGAACAAACAGTAAGGGAAAACAAAAGACTAAAATCAGCAGTCATGAGCAGTAATATAGAAAGACAAATGATAATACATTTAAAGAATAGTGATTAAAGAATACTAATACTTCGTAGGTCCTCCTTTTGCCCTCAGTACAACAGCTATCCGACGTGGCATTGATTCAATAAGATGTCGGAAGCGTTCGGGAGGTATGGCCAACCAAGCTGTGCGTAATGCGGTCAGCAATGCAGGTATGGAGGTGATTGGTGTATCCAGACGCCTGATATGCTTTCTATAGTGTTCCACAAGTGCTCTGAGATTGATATCGGGAGAGATCGGAGGCCATTCGATATGCTGGAAGTCAGAACTGTGTTCCTCAAACCATTCCTGCACAACAAGTGCCCGATGACTCGGCGCATTGTCATCTTGGGAGACACCATCGTCATTCGGGAAAAAGTATAACATAGCGGGGTGTAGACAGTCAGCAAGCAGTTGACGATAGCGGAGACCACTGATACGTTGTTCCATATGCACCAGGGGTACATGTTCCTGCCAGTGAAACATGCCCCACACCATACAACCGCCTCCACTGGCCTACACTTTTGATACCATGCATGATGGATCAAGAGCCTCATGTTGTTGACGCCAATCTCGTACATGACCATCCACGATGTGGAGTAAATAACGTGACTCATCCGACCAGCACACCTTACTTATTCCAGTCTTCTAACGTCCAACTTACATGCTCTTTGCACCATGGGAGTCTTTTACGCCGATGAACCTTGGATGAAGGAGAGGATACCGCATGGGTCGTCTGCTGGTGTAGCCCATTTGTGCGAGTGTGCGACGCATGGTCATGCCAGTTATTGTTCCGAGTTGGCCCATGTTGTATTAGGTAGTCAACTCTTCAACAGTGCTGTGCCTGTACGAGTCTTCGGCCCCGGCGTTCACCTCTAACGTCAACCTTTCGCTGAACTATGCAGTTTGCCGTCGGCTCGTTGTTTGACCATTTTGACGCCAGTCCTGGTACACTTAAACTATGGTGGCTCTCGAACACCCCATCAGTTCAGTCGTTTGGGAAATCGAGGTACCAGCTCGTCGAGTACCCAAAATCTGTCCTTTATCAAAGTCCAATAAATCCTTCCTTTTACCCATTACGCCTGGAATTTAGCTTTCTACTGAACCACTGACATCTTATCTATGCTATGTACATCCACTAACTCCTCACTCTCGTACCTCACGTGGTCAATGGGTTGCATTCAGCTTTCATAGGGGTGGTCATAATTCAGTGATCACTCAGTGTATATTATACATATAATACTTTATAGTAGTATATAAGGAGCAAGAAAATGATGAAATTACTGTAGAGTTGTTACAATTAGGCGGAAAGACACGGCACAGAAACTGGCAAGGCTCGTCAAAAAATGCATTAGGAAAGGCGTGACGCCTAAGGAGTGGAATAATGTAATCATAATTTTGCTACATAAAGAAAGGAGATAAATCAGAAATTGGAAATTATAAACCAATTAGCTTGTTGTCCCACATCTACAAGTTGTTCACAAGGGTTATTACTAACAGATTAGAAAGAATACTTAATGAGAATCAACCAAACGAGCAAGCTGGCTTTAGGACAGGATTCTCAACTATCGATCACCCTCCTGCAGTATCATAGCTAATGGAGAAAGCAAATGAATATCAAACGCCATTATGCCTGGCGGTTGTGGATTATGAGAAGGCATTTGACTCCATAAAGCATAAGATAATGTTTCGGGCACTGGAAAGACACGGCATAGATATCCCATACATTAGAATTTTGAAGAAAATATATAAGAACTCTACCTCCTTTATTAGACTAGACAAAGACAGTAGCAAATGTAAAATTGAGAAAGGAGTTCGACAAGGAGACACAATATTTCCAAAGTTGTTTACTGCTGCCCTCGAAGAAGCTTTCAGAAGATTGGACTGGTCGCAGAAAGGAGTCAATGTGAATGGAGTGTACTGAAACCATTTACGATTTGCAGATGACATTGTGGTCATAAGCCATGATCCCGAAGAATTAGAGGAAAATCTTAATCAGTTATGTAGAGTTAATAAGGATTTCGGACTAAAGATGAATGTGGTTAAAACAAAAGTAATGATGAACAAGTATGTCACAGGAAAGGATATAATCATTGAAGGAGCAGAAATTGAAAAAGTGTATTCATGTACTTGTCTTGGACACGTCATTAGCTGTAATAATGATAAATGGCTGGAAGTCAAGAGAAGAATAAATTTCGGATGGATAGCATTCAGGAAGTACTATATAGTCACATACTGAGGAGCAATATCCCAATTTGTCTGAAATGTAAAATAATGAACCAATGTATACTCCCCCACCATGACTTATGGAAGTGAAACTTGGGCACTCACCAAAAGAATGGAAGAGAAGCTGAAAACTACACAGCGAACTAGGGAACAAAATATATTTGGAATCAGACTGTTGGATAAGAAGAGAAGTACATGGATTAGGCAGAAAACTAAAGTAAAGGACATTCTTAACAAAAGTT
Source organism: Mastigoproctus giganteus (assembly GCF_048544385.1). NCBI lineage: Eukaryota > Metazoa > Arthropoda > Arachnida > Uropygi > Thelyphonidae > Mastigoproctus > Mastigoproctus giganteus. The sequence continues at coordinate 117,090,969 of NC_143575.1, read as the reverse complement.
AAGAACTGAAATGGACTTGGGCAAGACACAGCTCGAAGACATGACGACAGATGGACTAAGAAAATAACAGAATGGTACCCAAGAGGAGCTAAAAGAAAACCAGGAAGACAAGAGAGATGGATAGATGAATTCAAGAGTTAGTGGGCAGTAAATGAATGGCCATCGCACTAAATAGAAGGAACTAGAAAGCTGCTGAAGAGGCGTTTCATCCTGCAGTGGATTAAAAATGGCTGATGATGATGAACTCAGCCACGGATTGAAGAAAGCCCATAAAAGTTCTCCGGGCCTTTTCCATCCGGCGTAGGAAGGACGGTAAGGATGGCACTGTATTATCCATACAGATTGAATGGAGTGTACTGGGAATGGTAGGAGGTAGGTTACCATGATCCTCAATACAAGAGTTAGAAGAAAAGTAGGATGCTAGCAGATAGGCTTTATCTTTAGCTGAGGTAGCAATAAAACCGCTGGGTTTTAACAGAGTTAGATGGGCAAAATTTGCGGCGGATAACTTTAGTAAGAGACCAGAATGCTCGACTACCGTTTTGCCAAGAAGCAAGTTTTCTACTCTTAGCCTGTTCGAAATCTAGTTTGGACTGTTTACAAACTACTTTACAATTATTGCAAACTTTGGCGCATGCAGAAAATGAACCTGGAGATTTGGATGCAAGCCAGTTGCGATATGCAACATTCTTAGCTTGAACACCCTTAGCACATTTATTGGAAAACCTTGGTTTAGATAAAAGACGAGATTTTAAGGTGGAGTATGGAATAAAGGATTTCATCCCTACAAGAATAATTTCATTCACATGATATGAGCAGACGTTGACATCAGAAGAATTGAAATGGTAATCGAGCAAAGAAAAGAAGAAAGAAAACTTGCAAATTATCCCATTTTACTATTCTTATCGTGAACAGACAGCCTTAGCACAATTACTGAAAAACCAAGCAGGTTTAAATAAAGGACGAGATGTTAAAGCGGGGTATGTATGGAATAATGGATTTCATCCCTACAAGAATAATATCATTGACATGATCCGAGCAAAAAAGTTAGTTGCTTTCATCGAAGGTTGTATGTTTTTTCCTCCCTGAAACTGTGGGTTTTGATTCAGTAAGCAGACAAATCAGCCACAGAATTCACGCAGTTTACAGACGCAATAGGCCTTATAGTCTTAGTTGCTTTGGTCCTTACACACACACACACACACACACACACACACACACACACACACACACACACACACACACACACACACACACACACCTAACCAATAATTAAGACCAAAACAATGAACCCTGTTGCTAATATGAGGTACTGGATACTGTTATAAAGGATTTTCCGGTCAACCAGTCACTCAGAAATAATCAGTGGTTGATTCTCTCCACTGATTATTTCAGTTATGATTATTGGTGATCACTCTGGCAACCAATCTCCATCACCATAAAACCGATTGGTTCAACTATGAAATTAGCACGATTGAAATGGAGTTGTTAAATTATAAAATAAACCCAAATGTTTGTCATGCCTGTCTACACAGATGGCTCGAAGTCAGAATGATCCCGTGATCAGCTAATAGTCTCTCTAGCATTAGTAGAGGCATATTCTGCAAGAAAGCAAGCTTATACAGCATGAGAGCTAAAAAAAATAAAACTGCTTTCCGATTCACTCCAAACGTTTGTCTAGTTCTACTTCGAATTTATTTAAGCTGTCAACTTTTACAACGACAGATGGAAGCTTGTTCCAGCAATCAACCAACCACTGGCTAGAGGAAAATTTCCGCACATCTATGCTACAACTGTCTTTCTTCAATTTGAATTTATGCTCCCTCAGGTGCGGAATCTGAGCAAGAGGAAGAATCCCATCAGCATTGAGCTTGCTCAAACCATTCAAGGCCTTATACACCACCTATTATACCGCCCTGAAAGTTTAAAGACGAATTTCCTGGTAGGTTTGAACTTATTTCAGTGTTTCTTTCTCAACCAGATCACATGGCAGGTGCTTTTCTCCAGATGCTGCAATTTGCATAGTCTCTTACACAGCAATGCATCTAATCGAATTCCGAAAGCAGCAAATGCACCTACACTTTAATGCCACAGAATCAGATTAGATGTTCTCCTTTAAATCTGAATTTGATATCCACTTCTGTTTTATTTCGGGCTGTCAATATGACTTGATCAGGAACAGGGGGAGTGATTTAACGACATAGCTGCGAAATCAGCAATTTCCTTGCATTACTCTTGCCTATTAATCTCCTATACCGGCTACAGCCAAATAATATGTATAAAACTATATTCCCAATGACAGAATTCTTCGCTTGAACTTGGTACACATAAATTAAACCGGATCAATCTTCCTATCATCATTAGACGGTTAGGTTAGTTCTATTATGTTAGCATCAATTGATGTAATCAAAAGCTCAAATTTGTTTATTAAACATACTGGCATTTTTATATTAAAAAAAAAAATAAATTTTATATCCTTTGGCATCATACCACCCTTAAAGTTGTTTAAACACGAATTTCATGATAGTTTTGAACTTATTTCAGTGTTTCTTTCTATATATAAAGTAATTACATTTGACAGAAGTACGTACACCGGGCGTGTGCAGTTTCCCATTTCGCTAACTTGCGCCATTCCAGTGGCTCTTCTAAATCCTTCCATCTCCAAATTAGCAGTTTCTCCTGAACCATTGTTTCCTCAATGACACTAACAAAAACTTTTGCACTTCCTCTGATCAAATGAATTCCGTCTTTACAAACAAATTTCTTCTGATAATTAGGGCAGTCCACGCTGGGAAAAATTTCCACTACCTCAAGCGTTGCACAGTCCATCGAGTTTAGATTTAATCCACAAGGCTTTCATTGTATATTCCCTCCTATCATGTCTGGGCAGAATTGTATAGAGAAGAACATTTTGTCCTTTCTCGCGGCACTTTTTCCAGGATGACCTTATATTTCTTAATGAAGCCATTCACTCGTTTATGTTTTAAGTTATTGGTACTCTCATGGATCAATGTACAACCGTTTTTATCGGTAATATTTTATAACTGGTTAGCCATAGTATCTATTTACGCATTTGGTAGACATACTTGTACTCTGGTTCAGGGCGCCTTCGTAGCAGGTGGGAAAGAGCAGCAGTGCGTAGCACACGCTTTCTTGATTAGACCGGGGTTCGAGCCCGTCACCACCAAATATGGAGGGTGCGTAAAGGTCGGGGAATGACCACCGCATATTCCCGGAGCAATATGGCCTTAGTTGCTAATGCTCCTAAAAACCAAATAACAACAACAACAACTCTGGTTCAGCCTTCATTACAGAATATATATTCAGTCTTTCTTACAATTGACTTCCCCATCTTCCGTGGAACCAACGCATTTTGTGTTGAAAGATTCAGTCGTTGGTCCGATTGAATCACGACGTGAATTGTTCTGTGAGTGAAAAAATGAAAAATTCCGGTGTCAGTCATATCATCCTGTGACATACTACGAATACCTTTTTCCAATTTAAAACATAATTTAAATAAAAGTAAAGTAAAGATTTAAATGATAAAAAAATATCAAAATAAGCTTTAGTGAACTAGACTTTAAAATGTTTCCCCTTAAAAATTATCCTAAAATACAAAAACTGTCACAATATACTCAATAAAATTAATGAAATAAAAAATCAAGGTTAATGAGCTAACCTTATCTCTATGAAAAGTTTTAAACGAAATGCAAAGGAAAAATACTCCCCCTCCACTCTTTTTTGCCTGATTTCATAGGTAATTAGTTAATAAAGAATCTTCGAAGATCATCCTCTGGCAATAGTAGCCAAACTTTGCGTAAACCAATGCATAATTATCGCATTCAATTATTACTTAGTGTTGTGTTTACGAACTCTTTGCTGATGTTCATTAACGTTTTTTAAAAAAAGTTGCAGTAATAAATGCATGTGGATTTCTAATAAAAGTTTTCCTACTGTATTTTGACAATGCAGAGAAGAATTTTATTGGTTGTTTTTACTCTCCAATAATCATTATTATTCTCTAGTGGCTTGGGATACACTCATCAAACTATGTTCCTGTAGTTTTCTGTATTAAAGCCCATCTTTTTTAGATACAACAATTCATTTTTATGCAACAGCGGATTCTTAATGAATATACTGTATACTGTAAGGCCCGCAATAGACGGGTAGAAGCAATTTGTTTTTGTAATATTCTCTTCGGGTTTTCTCTTTCCGTTATCGTTGAGCTGCTATTGTTTGAGAATGTTTGTCGAAATTCCTTCATCAAACGTGATATCGTGCATCGATCACGGCATATGTCATACTTTACCAGAAGATGTATGCTTTTAAATCCGAAACTTATAATGTGCTCAAGAAATCGCGCTGTAATCTAGTTTTATAATAAATCTACACGAATTATCAAACCTTGCTGGTTTAATAATTCGTGCTATTGTACAATTATAATCTGTCTTATTGATGGAAAAGATTTCGACACGTGTTACAAGCCTCAGATGTATGTCGAAACAAGAAATATAATGCATAAATGAGACACCAACAATACAAAGTACATCAGAACGACAACATACCCACAACATTTATATGGAGCGGACGTATTTTCTGTTAGCAAACAAATTTTGGTAACTAAAACAGGCGAACTTGATATAAAATCTACCACCAGACCACAAAATGAATAAATAAATATTTAATGTTAGGGTTACTCGAGAGAACAAACTCATACAATCGTGCTTATTATGTCTGTAAATTGTAGGTGCTCTCTGATCGGTTTCCCTGATTTTCTGGACTCGAAAAAGTAGGATTCCAGGAGAAAACAGGTTGCTGTCCTTCCCCGAGACTGAATAACTCAGCTACGGTGCGAAAAAGGCCCATAAAAGTTCCTCGCGTCTTTGACAGGTTTCAAACCCAGTATGGGTAAGACGGTGATTATAAACGCTGTGCTACCGCGAAGACATTACTAATCGGACAATTATCATTACCCTCGCTATAAAATACTTGCTGTTGGCTAGTCCCGCCTCCTGGATTACGCTCGACCACATCACTAGGAACAATTGCCACCACCTAAATTTCACGGATCGATTCATACCTTACCAGACGCTGCATCTTCGTATAACTCCGATGATGATTAAAGTTATACTCTTCGTATAACTCTAACTGTGAATAAGTTCACCGCCGACCTACAGGAACAGCATATTAAAAGGCAGCTGTAACTGTCTCTTGTAGCAGTACCATCGAAAAATTGAGTGACACTAACGCCTTCGTCACCAGATTTTTCAGTACAGTACTCAACTTGCCTACTAGTTCTGACTGTGAACCTAAGACCCTAAAAGAATATTGTACTAACTTCATTGCCTCCAAAAATGATTTTAATGATCCTTGAACTCTTGATACTTTGAGTCAGGACAAGAGAACAGCTAACAAATACTTCCTAATAAAGTAAAAACAAGGTAACTCTGGAACTACTTTCTTTATTTCATGTTCCCTTCTGTAATTTTGTATAATAATAACAAAAATATATAACTGCTGCTGTTTAAAACTGGTTAACATTTAACCATATTTTAACCTTACTGATATCCATTCATTGCACATATCATATTTCCATTAACTTATTCGATGTTATTAGTGGATTCTTTGGGTGGATGAGATTTACACAATTATATTAAGTGAGACAGCGAAGAAGGTAAGAAAACCCTTGGCCATAATTATGAGAGAATTTTTTGATTCAACGGAGGCCTCTAACCGTTGGAGTGTGCAAATGTATCAACAGTTCAAAAGGGGGATCAAAAGGTGACATGAGTAATTATAGACCTGTTAGGTTGGCCTCTGTTCCAGGGAAAATAATAGAGTCTCTGTTTAAAGAAGTAATGTAGGACCATCTAGACAGGAATGCAGTTATACCGCAGTCAGAGCACAGATTTGTTAAGGGGCGACCTTTGCCTGACCAATCTCATTGGATACTATGATGCACTGACAAATGAGCTCGATGCAAAAATTATTTTGATATCATATGCTTGGATTTCAGAAAAACTTAATGTTGCACATAAAAGCGTGCAGTACAGATTGGAGCAGGTGGCATTAAGGCAAGTTACTGTTTTGCATAAAGGGATTGTTGAGTGGGATAAAGCAGAGAATGGTTATTTATAGACACTGCTCTCCAGGGAATAAAGTTATTAATGGAGTCCCCCAGGGTTCACAGTGCTAAGCCCATTGTTTTCTGTATTTATTAATTATATTGATGAACGTATATTAGGGTTTAGGTCTAAGTTTTTAGAGGATACAAAGGTTGGCAGGGTGGTTTATGATAGTAATCACGGGAAGCTGTTGCAACAAGATCTAAAAAAAAAAAAAATAGGCAAATGGCAGTTAAAGTTTTAACTGTGACAAATGCAAAGTACGGTAGTAGTAATCTCAGTTTAACGTACCAGCTGTGTGGTACTACACCCATGATAGTGGAAAACAGAAAATACTTTGGGGGGGGGGGGTGCAGACAGGCAAACAGGCTGCCAGGACAGCTGAAGATGTTTTGTCAATGATATACACGAACTTAGCTAGCATGGACAAGCAGGTGATTATCCCATTATACAAAGCAATGGTTAGGTTGAGTACTACATACAAACCTGGAAGCCTCATTTTAGGAAGGATGGAAATTCTGCTGGAACGGGTGCAGAAAAGGCCAGCGAGATTAGTGAATGAAACCAAAGGGTTGTTGTTATTGTTGTGGTAAGATTTTAGGAGCATCGGCGACTAAGGACATATTGCTCTCTGTATACTGTCTCTAAATTGCGTATGCTCTGTGGCCGATTTTCTGTGTTTTGCTGTACGAAAAATCCTAGTTTTTGGAATAAAAAATCCATGCTACACTCGCCTGAGATCGACTAACTCAGCCACGTTGTGAAAACGGCCCATACAAATTCCTCATGTCATTGACGGAACTCGAACTCAGGTCTTTTCTACCTGGTGTGCTATCCATGAGGGTGAAAGGGTGGTCTTACCAAGAAAGGTTTCAGTTCTACAAATTGCAGAGACTGGAGACTAGGAACCTGCGAAGTAATCTGATTATGGTGTTTAAGGCTTTGAAGAATTGAACAAGCTCAATGCTGATGGCATTCTTCCTTTTGTTCAGACTAAACACATGAAGGGGCACTAATTCAAATTGAGAAAGGATGGTTGCAGGATAGATGTGGCGAGATTTCCCTTCAGAAGCGGATGGCTGATTTTTGGAACATACACTGGTGTTCAAAGAAAGTGCATCACCTAGGAATTTCAATTTCTAACCCTTTTTCGCGATGGTATGTTACATTAATGACTAGAATCACAAAAAGAAATATAGACAAAAGATATTTATTAATAGTTAAAGAAAAGTTAAGTAATATTTGATAGGTGATCTCAAAATATTCCAAAATGAGCATTTGCAACCGTTATACAACAGTTTTGGTAAACACGACAATTGTGGCTGAAATGTTATCAGAAGCCCAAGATTTGCTTCAGTTTATCATTTTAAATGGAAAATAAAATGAAAAGTTCACCAGGTGAAAACTAATATTTAGTTGAACCGCCTCTGGCCCTAATGACAGCAGCACAACGTCGTGGCATTGACAAGAACAATTTCTGAAAATAATTAACTGATAGTTCGTGGTTCCAAACACGAATCATGGCTTCTGAAGTTCACGAAGGGTCTTTGGTTTCTTTCTGGCAACTGCAGATTACACACGATGCCAACAGTTCTCTGTAGGATTCAGGTCCGGGCTGTTTCCTGGCCAGGTAACAGTTATAATGGACCGTTCTTCCAATCATTTTTTCACTTGTAACAAATGTAAACACATTGCTGTCGAACCTCTAGTGCAGAAATGAAGCTAAAGTAACTACAGAAGTGCCTACTTACACTTTTCGCCCGATGACAAGGAGCAGAGTCGTCCTGAAAGATGCAGTTATTTGGCAGGTTGAAATGGTCCTTAATGGTTGGCAGCAATTTGCCTTCCAATGTTGCTAGATATCCATTGGCATTTCCGGAACCTTTTTATAAACTGCAGGTGACCTACTCCGCGATACGAATTGCACTCCCATATCATTTGGCTGGTAGACAATTTCACTGTAGACACCATACAGTCTGGATGGTATTCTTCACCACGTCTACGGCAAATCGTTTGTCTCCCATCAGAGCCATGTAGGTTGAATTTCTTCTCATCCAAGAAAATAACTGACTTCCACTGCTCCGGGGTACATTTGACATGCTCTTATACCAACTTAATCGGCCTTTTACATTTTTTGTGTGAGTAGGGGCTTCTTAGGACGACGGGCTACAAGTTCATTTTTGAAGAGGCGTCTTCTGACTGTTACTGCACTTGCTACCACTCCTGTATGTTCTTCCTATTCTCTTTTCATCTCAGACGAAGAAGCTTTACGGCTTTTAAGGCATAAGCGCTTCAAAACGCGGTCCTGTTTTGGCGTAGAGACTCGTTTGCGACGTCCGGTTCCTTTTTTCCTATCAGCAGAACCAGTATTCTTGAATTTGGAAAGAAATCTACTCAATGTCGACTGATTACCAGACAATCTATAAGCAATATGATGGGAAGAACATCCTTCCTCACGTAAATCAAAGATAGCACTCTTTCTTCGTGGAGTCAACTGCACGTAACTCGCCATCCTGACACAAGCAAGGAATGACTGCAACTCTTGCAGAGCGTGATTATATAGCTGAAAGTAAGAACTGATGCAATTTTACGTCATCACCTACGCGTGTCAATCTTATCTGATGCAATCTGTAAGAAATATTGCCATATACTTACGTTATTCGGATGACAGTTATACTTTTAAGGGGTGATCCACTTTCTTTGAACACCAGTGTACTTCAATCTGTTTTTGTGGAAGTGGGTAGGTAGGTTGAATAAATTCAAGGAAGAACTAGACAAATTATTGGAGGGGATGGAGAGGTGATGTGGGGATTTTTTTTTTTTTTTGCTGATGATTTGCAAACTTGCTTTCTTGCGTCATATGCCACTACAATAGTAATTATGTATAATTTAATCAATCTCATTGTGAGCCCCTGGCCTTTTCGCCCTGATGGCTTATTGCAGTTTTCTATGTAATTATATTTACAATAAGTGAATCTCTTCTTTTTCTTCTTCGTCTTATTATATGATTTTTATTTGCAATAGTTGAAGTAGAGGGTATCGATGTTATTTTTCGAGGATTCATGTGAAAAGAGCAGTAGCCATGGATTTAATCTTTAATTTCTGATGTAAAAGGTTTTTTTTTTCTTTTCTGCAAACTCTATAAGAGATTAATTATGCAGTAATCATAAAATTGTTTATGAAGATACAGTAGTATTTACAATGAGTAGCTAATTAATTAGCACGCCTACCCTATTCATGGAATGGAGAGTTCCTTCAGTTGTTGTGGTGGTAGGTGTTAGGAGCATCAGCGACTAAGGCCATATTGCTCCGTGTATGTTTTCTGTTCTGTAAATTGTCACACCAGAGACAACGGTATGAGTATCTTGGAAACCACAATCCTGCTGGGGTTTTCACGTATAACTGTTATATCGAGATTGGTGAAATAATTAAATAGCAACCAGCCAACGAAAATCCTGTGATTAAAACCAGCTCGTTTATACGAGAAGCCAACAGAGGCTGACGTAACTTGTGCAGGGTAACGAAAAGGCTACAGTAAGTCAAATAATACGGTGCAATATTTGAAATGGGTTATCACAGCCGACAGCCAAAACGGATTCCACTTCTGTCAGCAAAAACAAGAAGGTACGATAGCAGCAGACTTGGAAACACCAACATTTGTCTGGGTGTTTCAGGATGTTTTTTGGAATGTTTTCGCCGTGTTATGGCGAAAATATTCCCAGTCCATCGACTCTTCCTGTCAAGTGTTGAAAAATGTAGCTTGATGGTGGCAATGTAATGTTGTGAGAAGTGTTTTTGTGGTGCGTTTTGTACCCCTTGATCTATGGAACAACATTTAGGTGACACACATTTCCTGAAAATTATTTTCGACTAGTGCATCCGTTCATTGCTGCAGTATATCCATTTGCGAATAGGTTCTTCCGACAGGATAATGTGCCTTGTCACAAGATTTGTGCACTAGATAATATGCCCTGTCACCAGAATTGAATAAAACTGACTGATTCCAGTGGCATGAGAGTGAATTTAATCTGCTACGGTGACTTCCCAGTCACTAAATCTCAATCCAATTGCGCATTTGTGGGATGAAGTGGACGAAATTTTCGGAGTAGATATGCGCAACTATTCAATTGTTACAACTGTGGGATCGAATTGAGTCAGCATGGACCAGCATTCCCGTGTCATGTTTTGGACATCTCGTTGAATCCATGTCAGGATGAATCAGAATAGATACCATTATGAGAGCTAAAGGAGTGGGAGACTTATACTCAAATTGGCCACTCAGTGTGATGTTGAAAATGATTTGATACTCAATAGGTAGTTTTATAAACTTTATTCATTAATTTTCAAGTAGTTGCTCATATTACAAATAACAGTCAATTTTATAACTAGTAATATCGCCTTCGCTAATTTTACTTTCTTTGCATACTTCTTAAAAAAAAAAACCTTTCTTTTTGTTGGCACGGTACTTCAATGTACTGAAAACTAACTGCTATTACATTTCTAGATTCAGCTTACTTTGCATTAAAAATCAAAATTAATTTAACCAGTAAATACAATAGTATGTGCCGACCGGGCTAGCCGGGTGGGTAAAGTTGCCTGCCTGGCAATCCAAAGGTCGCGGGTTCGAATCCCGCCACGGGCTTGGATAAAAGTACTGCAAAAACCTTGGGAGGTGTATTATGGCCACAGAAGCCGATGCGCCAACAACTACCAAAAAAAAATATATATATAGTATGTCGCGTTTTCTTATTATGTAAATAGTGTATATGCTCATGAACACGGGGCAGTTTTACATGTTGTGCGTACTAGAAAATCCGGAATCATTCCTGGGGAAAAACCCTAGTTCTTCTGCCTGAGATCGGTTAATTGCAGCTCCGACTGAAGAGAGCTTTATGAATTCCTTCAGTCACCAATGAGATGCGAACTCAGACTTCTATAAACGAGAGACAAGTTGGATGTTGTAGGGTTTTAAGCGCATCAGCCATACTGCGCCATATACAACATGTCTGTAAATTGCTTGGTTGTTCTATGATTGATTTGAACTCGGGTCTTTTCCATTCAGTGCGGGGAAGAGGGTGATTATAGCAACTGCCCTACCCACGAGTGACAAGTGGTGAACCCGCTAATTCAGAGTCACTAATTCATAGAATATATCGTGTAAATGACAATGAATTAATTCCCAAATACAAGTAACTGCAACTGTAAACTATTAATGAAATATATTTCAGAGATCGGTATGTATTTACGATTTTGAGGATATGCAAATATTAAATGGAAGTGTCTATATTATTAATTTTTCTTATGAGAAATCCTTTGCAGTTTCCAATGTATTAAGAACTTCGATGCTTGGTGTCAACTATGATAACTTGAAATATAAGTGTTTTATCTACTATTTCCTCATGTTCAGACAATTTTTCTACTGGTGGGAAGGGCATTATAACATATGTGGTTAACAGTAATTAAAAATTATGCTGAATTTTTAACCATTCTTCATATAAAGTCTTCATTTTAAGACTGCCTTGTAAGAACAACGCATGTTGATTACCGGTATTTTCGCTTGATGAGCTAACACGGCCATCTCGGCATTTCCACAAGGTCAACTCCAGCAATAAGAAATTTAAGAGAAAGGCGCAAAGAAGCTGACACGTGACCCTCGCTGCTATAACTACGTTTGGCTATTTATACGTGAGTTTATCTCAGGTTATTAGCCATAGATAACTTCGTGGCAGCTAGTGTTCGTCTATTATGTACTGCATAATTCTGAAGTGTGAGGAGGAAGTTTTCTAGCCTATGAGTTCCGCATAAGAATATAACATAACTTAGTAAATACACTAAATACAACCAAAGGTGTTTCATTATTCAACGCTAAACCAAACCGACACCAGCGAGAGAATAGAGGCGAAATTGTGCTCTTCTGGAACATTTGTCGTGTAAATAGGCGCCTCGCGCAAGAAAAGGGAGTGTCGAAAAGCATTGCGAGATTGACAATAGAACTGATAAAACTGTGCCCCTGAAACAACAGTAGTGCCGCGTTTGCAGTTACAAGATCTCAATTTCCAGAGTAAATTATTACAAATGGTTTGTGCAGCCGGTATACAACGGAAAAATTTGACACAGAATTGCTGTTTTGTTTTTTTTTTATTATTTTTTATGGATAAGATATGGTTTTATTTGAATGGACAAATGAACAGCGAAAGCAACAGTCATTGAAACTTCATAAACACACATCTGCATGCAGTTGCAAAAGTGTATAAGTGCTGTTCGGTTCGCTTCGCTTCGCTTCGCTTTGAATGAAAGAGGGGATTATCGTGCATGTGTTATTCTGCAAGAAGTATGATATTGCGTTACCAATTTTTTTTTTTTTTTTTTTTTTTTTTAAGGAACTAACAAACAAAACAAAAAGTTAATGGAATTAATGCGGACACAGAAACGTATTCGGTGAACAGATTTTAAAGTCACGGATTACGGTCTCCTCGTTGTCCAGTAAGCATTGCCATCTATCTTTTTTTCTTGTGTGTTATAAAGAACTTATAGGACCAGTACATACAGATAAATCACACAGAACGTGTTCTTACGGAAGACCTCGGGAAAAGTGTTAGTGACTAATATATCCAGAAACAGCTGCGGTATGTGTGAGCCAGAATCTGTTCAGGTGTATGGACTGACTGTATCAGAGCTGATGGACACTGCTTTCAGCATCTCTTTTAATGAAGGTAAGAAGCATTAATTATATTAATAAATAATGAAGGCAATATTTTTGCTGCAAGTTTGTATCGCTGCACTGTATTTCTGGAGTCGCGTTATCTCCGAGTTAACCAAACGAATATTCCGGTGACGCAACATGCCGTCACTGGCACGGAAAACTTATCAGCGGAGCTTGCTGTCTCATAAAACATTATTGGCTAAGTACAAGAAGAAGGAAAGCAGAGACAAAGTATGAGGCGTATGTGGCTCACTGCTGATGCGCTCATCATGTAGCCACCGCAAACTTCGCTGCGGTGAGGCATCGGCAGTGAGCTACAGACAGCCACGTACTTAGCCAACTTCGGTTTATTTTCGTTTCATAATCTAGCTAATTTCCGTAGCCTAACCGTACACAACAGTGTTATTATATTAAGGTTAGGTTACTGAAATTTGCATAAGGAGAAACCTGCAATTCAGAAACGTACCGTGCAGCCACCGCAGCGCGCTACAGACATTGCCGCAGTGGAATTTTGGGTGGTACGTGATGAACGCATCGGCATTGAGCTACATACTTTACCTTTATTTTTCTTGTACTTAGCCGCATTATTTTATTATTACTGAAGGCCAAAAAGGTGCAAGAAAGCCAGGCAAGTCTGGCTTTCTTTCACCGTTACATAATAATTAGCAGTTCGAACGAGAGCAGTATCTTCTTTTAATACTTTAGTGAATTTTTCTGAACGAAAGTTGTCTGAAACACCTTAGTGGTACGATAAGTAAGTAAACTATGTTGCACGTTCTTTCTCAATATTCCATTAAACAATTAGATGCCGTTGATCTCAATTTGCCTTTTGGAAGAAGCCTTGGCGGAGGTTTCTTAATTTCCCTAAGCCAACTTATCTTAAGGAAAGTGTTGCGTCCAGTAAGGTTAAGAAAAGGGGAATCGGTAAATAAAAGATATTTAAGAAAAGAAAACGTGCTCATTCATGAAACAATCAAGTATATGTAATACTGTTGTAGCGCAAATATACGTATATTTGCCGTACAACAGTATTACAGAGTATTACTCTAATTAACCGAAGAATAGGGATCACTGCAGTAATGCTCCCCTCTGCCAGATCACTACATTCCCCTTCCCCTAAATAGAAAAGCGAAGGGATTTGTTTGGTTAACTCTGTTGTGGCTGGCGAGCCACTTCCTTTTGCCTCAACCCAGATAGGGAAGCATGTTGCATTTTGTTTATACACCACATCTGTTTATGGGCCAGATTGCAGTTTTCGAGATGAAAAAGCAGGATAGCATAGAAGAGGATTCCTACAGAATTCCGCTCGATACGTACTAACTCGTTCACCATTCAGAAAGGACTTAAAATTTCTTGCCATTCGAACTGAGGGTAGTACTTGAGGGGAAAGGAATTGCACGCAGACCTTCTCACACAGCGAGGAATCGTGCAACTTTGGTACTCCAGAATAATTTGTTAATCCTTAGCGATATTTGATGATAATATTGAAACTAAACGGTTAACTATTATTATAATGGGGACAGTTTTTTTTTTTTTTTTTTTTTTTTTTTTTGTTTATAGTATGCTGCAATGTTGCATTTTCGTGAGCAGCGTTATAAGAATTCTCCAATTTCCTCTTGTGGAATTCCTAATATAAAGAATTCCATCGCAATACCTGCGATGGAATTCTTTATATTAGGGAAGGTCATAATATTTATTACATGAACATGTGATCGTAAAAACCACACATAAATGTTCGCATAATAAATATTGGTTTCGCTTGAAGGTTGTATTAATTTTTCATTCATAAGCTTCCTCTGGACTGCTTTATTATTTGAAGATTAAATGCGCAAGACATAATAGGATATGGGTTTAAATTAACTATATAATATCGGCGTAGATACACCATAGTTTACCCATAAATTTAACTACGTACATAGTGTAAAGGCATCGTTTAATTTTACCTCATATTGTGGTTGCCTTCACAACGAGATACCAGGTATTGCACTACTTTGAATAAATAGGAGTGTTTTTATTCAAAGTAGTGCAATACCTGGTATCTCGTTGTGAAGGCAGCCACAATATGAGATAAAATTAAACGATGCCTTTACACTACGTTATGTAGTTGAATTTATGGGTAAACTATGGTGTATCTACACCGATATTATGTAGGGAATCATTATCGTAATATTTGTTTACAGTTAATAAGGAAAACTTTATTTGAAAAGCATGGTTCGAATAATCCCAAGAGAGAATAATCATTTCATTAATCGTTATTTTAGCCCACTTATTCTCAATATGTGAGGTCGCCTTCCTTTGCACTTGGTTGGGTGGCGTGTTGTTTTTATGAAGCACAACATACGGACAAACCATCCCACTTAATCCAGGTATGGTATTTTATTTCAGCCCTAGAATAATTTCTAAAAATTAATGTGGTGTGATGTCAAAATTTACTGCTCAGAATTGACAAATGTGTGTGCACTGTAAATCTGTGTTGCGTAAGCTGAAATTCCTTCATCCGACTTTAAGACAGAAAATATTGCAGGACGGTTTTTTAAAATTTCAGTCTCCATTGCAAATTCCACAGACCTAAAAACTACATGGAAAAATATAGAAGGCATGTTAATGAACTTTCGGGCAGTTTTCTTGCCATTGAGGGGCCTATAAACATACCAACTCGCAATAAATCTTTACTGACCGAATCCACGAGGGAAAACTGCAAAAATAATATAATTGGACAATTGTCAGTGGAAATCTTTTCTGATGAATCCCAGTTTAACATCGATGGGAACAGCTAGGTTTGGCAATAGTTCCATTGAAGCTTATAACCTTCCATACATTGCCCTCATGGTAACAACAGTTAATATAAACGCTGCCCTCCCCACACCAGGTTGAAAATATTTGAGTTCAAATCCCATTAATGACACGAGGAATCTTTATGGGGGTTTTTTATTCCGTGCCTAAGTTAGTCGGTGTCAGTCAAAGGATGCATGGTTTTCGTCCAGCAAACAAGTAAATCGACCACAGAAAACGTGATTTACAGACATAATATATACGGTGCTATAAGATCTAAGTCGCTGATGATTATAAAATCCAATAACAACAGTGAATTTTTAGTGAAGTTATCAACAAGCCAGATGCTGTCTTGGTAATTGTATAGTGATTTCATCATTTGTCACTCGTTTGGAGAGCTCCGAGCCTCGTTGATAGCTGAAGGAATTTCTAAAGTCCTCTTCAATAATCCATTTTGTAGTCTAAGCAACGATCCTAGGGTTATCAAGTGCTGTTTTGACTTCCCGCGGTTTAAGACAAAACACATTGATTGGAATATCTTTGATGTAAAGGTTCGTGAGCTTATTTCAGAAGAAATATAATTGTCCAACTTAGCTTGCTTCCTGCTGATATGCAGGTTTCTAGGTTCAAAAGATTCTAATCACTGTCTGTGAATCCACTCTAAAAAAGAAAAAACGAAAAATGAATAGTGTTTCATGATGGACTCCAAATCTCACAATTCTCAGAAGAAACTTACAAAATGCTCGTCGTAATTTTCAGAGAGCAAA
Organism: Mastigoproctus giganteus; assembly: GCF_048544385.1. Lineage (NCBI taxonomy): Eukaryota > Metazoa > Arthropoda > Arachnida > Uropygi > Thelyphonidae > Mastigoproctus > Mastigoproctus giganteus. The sequence continues at coordinate 117,074,602 of NC_143575.1, read as the reverse complement.
GAGAGCTAACAGACCCAGAGACTTGGTGAGTTGTATAAATCCAATAGAAGGAGTTATTTCAATACCATTTTCCAAGGAAAGAAATTTGCTTGGGCAAGGTTTGTTCAGCATAACATAAATAAAGATCCGTGGTATTACCCTACAAACTTGTTACTAACAAGGTTCATCCCGGCGATGTTCTTTCTTCTATTATTGTAAATGGTAATGAAACCTTGGACTGGAGTTTGTGAATTAATGCCATCTTGGACGGCTTGCTCCATGAGGACACTGCCTCCTGTGAAAACACCATCCAAACTACAATGAGATTAGATCATTTATCATACCAAGTGCCCCGAACCGAAGCTCCTTTTACAGATACTGAACTGGAATCTGCTATCTCAACCTTAAGAGATGGTAAATGTCCTGGACAGGATCTCCTTGAAGTTTCTGTCTTAAAAGATTTTGGAAAAATTGCCCATTAATTATATTAAATCTTTTGAATGCTTGTTTGTCTTGGGGATTATTCCCGCTGGCTTGGAAACAGGCTAGACTTAAACTTCTGCTTAAGTCCTTTGACAAACCCTCCAATGATCTGGCCTTTTACAGGCCCATTGCACTGTTGCCCATCCTTGGCAAAGTCTTGGAAAAATTAATTGTTTCTCATCGTCTAAATTACTATTTAGACAGAAACCTAAGTTCCCCACTTCAATTTGGCTTTGCACGTGGAAGGTCTTCTGTTGATGGTATTTGTCAGGTTTTGAGTTCTGTTCAAAATTCTAATTCTAAATATGTCCTCGGTCTTTTGTTGATTTCAAAGGGGCATTCGACACTGTTTGGTGGCCGAGTGTCCTGGCGAGATCCAGAGACGCCGGGGTCTCAGCTCCTATTTACCGTCTCCTTTCGAATTACTTTGATCCTCGCAGCATCAGTTTCCTCAGGATTCTGCTCTGTCACCAGATCTGTTTTTAAGGGGCTGCTCTCAGGGCTCCGTTCTTGGCCCTGTGTGCTGGAACATGGTTCTTGATGGGTGGCTCTCGGTTGATCCAGACAACATCCTTCAGACAGCTTATGCAGACGACCTTGCTATTCTGATATAGAGCTAGAGTGCAGAGCAAATGAAGTTCTAGAGGACTTGATCTGGTGTCAAACACAAACTTCAAATCTCGACTAATAAAACAAAACAAATGTTGCTAAAGGACTCTCTTGATGTGAATAGACCACCTGTTATTAAGTTGAATGGAGAATTGATTAGGAGTACTCGGCAGCATAAATATTTAGGAATTTATTTTGATGACCGTCGTAATTTTAATTACCATGCAAAATATGTACTTCAGAAAATAAAACTATGACCTATCAAATTATTAAGGTTACCAGGAGTACTTTTGGTGTAAAGAAATCTTCCATTAAATTATATTACTCTTGTATATTTATACCAATTGTGTGTTATGGGCCTGGGGATACAGAATCGGTAACTCCCTTGTTCAAAAATATCTTACTCAAGCACAAAGATTCTTTCTTCTCGCTGTAAGTAGAGCTTGTCCAACTGTCTCTACAGCTGCTCTCCAGGTCCTCAGTCATCGACTGCTAATCTAATATGAAGTAATGTTACGTTATCTATTATATCGTAGAAGAAAAAATGTTCCTGCGATTGTAAATGGTATAACATATAATACTAACCTACAAGAAAATGTAGACATTAAAAGAATGAGAAATGAATGTTGTAGATCGTGGCAAAATACCTGGTTTACTTCTACCTTGGGTAGGTAGACCTTTAGGTTTTTTCCCGAGGTTGCTGATTATGATAAGAAAATGAACTGGTTCAATCCTTTTTTTTTATGTGAACCCCAAACACAAGAGAGGTATTAGAACCTATAGTACTTGGTACCGTGCTTGGGTTGGAGATTGAGAAGACGAAAGAAGATATTTGTTGACATTGGACTTGAATTTCTGTAGATTGTAATTTTCAGGAAATACGTATGAAGGAAGGTTGTTCCAGAAAACGGCAGTTGAATGAATAAATGAGGAAGATGAAAAGTTGGTTCTGTGGGTCTGAAGTTGGACAGTAAATGGATGTTGGCTGGTGGCGGCACGTGTTCGGACTGTTTTGAAAGAGAGAGCGGGAATTAGAGAAGCTACTTCAGAAGAACAGTGCCCATGGAAGTATCTGTAGAAGAGGCATGCAGCAGAAACAGTGCGTCTATGAGACAGCGAATGGAGAGACTCTGTTAGAGATGAATCATTAATTAACCTAACTGCCCTCTTCTGAATGGAATCAAGAAGCCTGAGAGAGGTTTTGGGGGCACCACCCCAGATGTGGGAACAATATTCCATGGCAGGGAGGATTTGCGATTTATACAGAGTGAGCAGCTGTTTGGAGGAAAAGTAACGCCGAGAGCGAAAGAGAAAACCAAGTTTTTTAGATGCAGAGGAAGCAATATTTGTAGTGTGCTTGTGCCAAGAGAGATTAGAAGTCAAGGTAATCCCCAAAAGAGATATATCCTTTTGCCTAGAAATTGGAGTGTCACTAAAGATAAGCATAGGAGCAGAAGAATCCTTTTTGCGAGATATAAGACAAGATTGACTTTAAGAAGGGTTGAAATCAACTAAGTTGTCTTTGCCCCACTGGAGAATTACCTGAAGATCGGCATTTAAGGAATTGGCAGCAGATTTTCGAGAACTTGAAGCTGATTGAGCAGGACAAGGTTTCTCAAAATAGAAAGTTGAATGCAATGTGTTATCATCGGCAAAACTATGGATAGGATTTCCAGTCAATGGAAGAAGGTCATTGATATACAAGAGGAAAAGAGTGGGGGAAAGAACTGAACCTTGAGGGACACCGGCATTAGTGGAGAATTTAGAAGACAGAGAGCCATCAACCATCACTCTCAGTGAGCGATCAGAGAGAAAACTGGATAACCAATTACTAAAAACAGTTGGCAAACCATAAGATGGAAGCTTGTTTAGAAGAGCTTTATGCCAAACACGATCGAAAGCCTTTGAGATGTCAAGAGCAACTACTTGTGTTTCACCGAACCTTTCCATTGAATTAGTCCATAAATGGGTAACATAAGCCAGAATATCACCAGTAGATCGACACTGACGGAATCCATACTGGTGATCGTTGATCAGACGGAAGGTTTCTAGGTAGTTTAAGAGTTGGCGGTTAATTGATTTCTCCATTACTTTAGAAAGAGTAGAAGTAATTGGAATGGGACGATAATTGGATGGGAGGGATTTGTCACCCTTTTTAGGAACTGGCTGGATATGAGCAAATTTCCAAGCAAAAGGAAAAACACCTTTGGAATAAGAAAGTGAAAAAAGGTGGCAAAGAATAGGAGTAAGTTCAGGAGCACAGGTTTTGAGAACAAGTGGAGAAATACCATCGGGACCTGGAGCTTTCTTAGCATCGAGATTCATCAAAATCCTTCTGATATCCTTTTGACGGAAGACCACCGGAGGCATTGAATGGAGTGTGTTGGGAATGGTGGGAGGTGTTTTACCAAGATCATTAATACATGAGCTGGAAGAAAAATGGGATGCTAGCAGGTCAGCTTTATCCTTGGCTGAAGTGACAACAGAACCATCTGGTTTGGACAGAGGTGGGAGCAGAGATGGGCAAAAGTTGCGGCCAATAGCTTTGGCAAGAGACCAGAATGCTCGGCTACCATTAGGGCAAGAAGCAAGTTTTCTACTCTTAGCCTCTTCAAACTCTTGTTTGGACTGATTAATAACTGCTTTACAATTGTTTCAAGCTTTGGTTTAGGCACAAAATGAAACTGAAGAATTAGAAACAAGCCAATTACAATATGCAGCATTCTTCTCTTGGACAGCCTTAGCACATTTATTGGAAAACCAAGGTTTAGATAAAGGACGAGATTTTAAAGTGGAGTGTGGGATAAAGGATTCCATTCCTGCAAGAATAATTTCACTGACACGATCTGAGCAAACGTTGACATCAGAACTTTTGAAACAGTAATCTGACCAAGTAAAAGAAGAAAAGAAGTCTCGCAGGTCATCCCATTTTGCATTCTTGTAATGCCAAACAACACGAGGTTGGGAATAGCCATGAGATAAAGGTTCCATTGGAGAAGAGACAATCACCAAGTTGTGATCTGAAGTGCCTAAAGGAGTTCTCACGTCGACCATCTACTTAGAAGGGTTGTTTGTGAGAAAACGATCAAGCGTATTGGCTGTATGATTAGGATTGTCCGGTATTCTTGTAGGTAAATGAACAATCTGTGCTAGGTCATTAGTAATTGCAAAAGCCTCCGCATCTCGACCTGCTGGGTCGGTGTGACTAGAAAACGGAAGCCAGCTGGGGTTGTGAACATTAAAATCACCAAGGAAAATTTCCTCACTGTTAGGAGAGTTGGACTGGAGAAAGTCAAGTTGCAACGAGAGGAAGTCAAAGAGCTCCAAGTGATTAGTCGAGTTGGGAGAACGGTAGAGACAACAGATGAATTTGACACAATGAGGTAGAGAGATTCTAAGCCAGAGAAGATCAAAGAGAGGAGATTTCAAATTGCCAAGTCTCCGACAGGGAAAATCACAACGGACATATGCACAAGTACCACCTTTGAGGCGAAAGGAATCATACAGCAAATAATTTGGGCATCTGAGATGAGCAGTAGGTGAATCAACCGATAACTGAGATTCTGTCAGAAAAAGCACATGAGGTTTGGCAGACTGCAAGTGGAAATGGACATCGTTGAGATTAGAACTGAGACCACGTATATTTGTGAAATGAATTAGGAAGTCCTTGGGAGGTTTAGATCTTTTCGCAGATAAGCTTTCTCTATTAGTTTGACAATTCATGGTGTATTCAATAGTAAGAAAAAGTTGGTGGGACATGCTGTATGAAGTAATGAAATTTTTGGATATGGCGTACATGTGGTAAGAATATACCCAGATCCTTGACATAACGTGGCCTCGACAATGCTCCCCGCATACACACTACTCGGACTCCCTCCAGTCACTGTCTGGCAGAGTAGAGGTAGCAAGATTATACACTACCTGATCCGGAAGCCTCCTAGAGAGTTACCAATAAGTCCGGTCCGGTGTACTAACTAGCGGCCGGCCTGCGAAAACCGTTTTAGAGCTGTACCCTCGAAATGTAAGGAATATTGGATCTCGCCACGATGTTCATCATAACCTCAAAAGTCATCAATCATACTGCATGATGGAAGAGATAGGGAAGGGTGGATGTCATAATGTCATGGCAGTCTTAACTCTAAATTGTTCTCATTCAGATTAAGTAACACTCCTCTCTGCATTTGTGGTGCTTAAGAAACTTTTGAGCACCTCGTCTTTCATTGTCCTCTGTATGATGATTTAAGACGGGCTTTCAACTTCTCACAAATGTATTCAATTTCTCTGAAATGTCAAGTCTAGTTACCTGTCCTGAGTATTATGCTGCCTTCTCAACCTATGCGGAGAAAATGTTTAAACTGAGGAAAAGAATTCTTACTCCTGAGGTTCAGTAAAATACTAACCTAATGTTAATTGATAGAAAAATACCGCCGTCAGTGGGTTAGTTGGAAAGATTTTACTGTGTTTTTTTTTTTTTTTTTTTTAACTTTAGATGGAAATGTTTAGGGCCCTTTTTATTGTTTTGGAAACCAGAAATTGTAACCATTCTTTTGAAGTATAAATCTTTGTAATAATCAGCTGGTTGTTGGGGACTGATACCCTTGGCTTGTTTGTAGACTGTTTCCGTTTTTGGATCTCTTACCTGATGTACTAATCGGTCTGCTGGTATCCAAAGTCCAGTGTTTATTTTGTATCATTACCATTGTAAATAGCCTTTATATATCATCATCATTGTCTATAGTTGCTTTAAATTGTACACTATGTATACTGTTACCTTTTAGCGGCAGATAGGGGGAAACCCTGGATCCCGCAAAACTTTAATAAAATACTTTGAATATATATGTATGTGTGTGAGTGGCGTGTATGTAAATATACTCATAGCGAAATTTTATATCAAATCTGTTTATTTTCCCTTTCTTTGGAAGGGAGGTGTGAAATTTATGAAATAAAAAGATTGCGAACATCTATGTTAGTCCGGTACTACTTTACGATGCAAACTGTTAACTGTTAGCCGCTTAAGATGCGATGGGAAGGTGGCTGTAGTCTAGTGGAGGGTTGGGCAACCATTTTTAAATGGCGGGCCAAGTAAAATATCAGTGAGATACACGCGTGTCAATTTTTTTTAGCTTTCCACGAATTTTAGGATTATTAAAATGGAAATGTATAATCAACAAATTATCATAAGCAGTTTTATGTTATTTATTGCAATATTTATACCTACTCGTACATAATTTATTAATTTTATTAATAAGAAAAACGAAATACAAATTCAAGATAAAATTGCAAAAATACAATTATAGTATACAAGCATATAAAAAAATTAAATTAAATTATGATTTCAAAGATTTTATAAACCTTAATCTTAGATTGTCAATTATGCATTGCGATAGGTTTCAATAAATACCTTCGTAAAAATAAAACGGTAAATCCTCCAAAAATTATTTACTTTTATTCGTCGGTTATTCGCTGACTGTTGTCGTTGAAACGCACGTTTTCACTTGTACTGCAATCACATTCTGCAAGGCCGTGAATCCGACACGGCTGAATCTGATTACGTGCAATTCTGTGCCTGCTTACTCGAGCGGTGCCTCCGTAGCCAGGTGGACAGGAGCAGCAGTGTGTAGCACACGCTTCTTGATTAGACCGGGGTTCGAGCCCGTGACCACCAAATACGGAGGATGCGGAAAGGTCAGGGAATGACCACCGCATATCCCGGAGCAATATGGCCTTAGTTGCTAATGCTCCAAATAACAAAAAAAAAAAAAAAAAAAAAAAAACAGCTTACTCGAGCCGTGATCTATGGCATAGATTCAAATGATTCATTAGACGTCGTGCAATCAAAATTTTAAAACAATTTAATAACAGAAAATATAATAAAAATGACAAAGATAATTTCCTGATAACCCCCAGGGCTTGGCACACCAGGGTCCTGAGCTGAATATCATTATTCTTCTCTTTCTTGGTGATTCCTTTCTACTTTTGACACTCTCTCTCTCTTAGGGTAAATCGGGAATTTTTTTTTCGGCTGTTGCAGCACAAGCCTTGGGCTTCCTTGCACCATATGGCTAATAATATATATTATTCGGCGGGTTGTTTATTATATATATTCTGGAGACTGAATTACGCACGTTCGCGGGCCGGAGGTTGCCCACCCCTGCTGTAGTGTAGCACGATAAAGATTTATTCTCTCTGGTGGGAGTGCGCTCTCAATTGTTTTCAACTGTTCTCAATTGAGCGCTCTCTCTGAGCTAGCTAATCAAGTTATTAGAAGCTACTTCCAAAATAGACTCATCCAAGTAATCTCGAAACAGCAGTCTCTCTCAAGGACCATCTCAATAGGATGCCCCAGAGATCAGTTCTGGGACCCATCTTCCGGAACATAGCTTTGGACAGCTGGCTCATGCAAAAACCTGACAATATCTCTGGCTTCGCCTACACCGATGATTTGGATCTTCTAATTCCAGGTCGATCGCGTCTTGAACTAGAAGAATCAGCCAATATAACTCTCTTTGAGCTAGCTAATCAAGTGGTCAAGTAATAAACAGCGAATATCTGCCACAAAAACAGCTGATCGTTTTTAAGGGCAAGTAACATTACAGAAGACCTCCTAATATAAAGATAGACGGTAAGAAAATCCCTTTTGTACCTTAATTAAAACATCTTGGCGTAATTTTGGATCACAGGTTAACCCTCTCTCATATTAATCACCTCTCCTGGGAGATTAAGAAGTTCACCGCAGCAATTATCCGAATTTCCAAAATCGGACTGGGGACTAAATCGGAAGACTCTTACTATATTATACAGCAGTATTTGTACCAATAACACACATATGCTTCGGGAGTCTAGTTTCATAGAGCCGTTAATGTTAAACTCCGTTTCAAGCTCATCTCCATTCAACGGATTATGCTGTTTTTGCTTGCCATGCTCCGGGCCTGCAGGTCCTTGCTGGAGTCTTACCGCTAGACCTGCATGTCATATTCAGAGGATTATGCTATCGTCTAAAGAACAGAGTTCCTGGCGAGACAATCAGCGTGTGGCAATCACGATTGGATTCCAGTACTACTATTCAAGTCACCCGCTCTTTTGTTCCCGCAGTTACCTTTCCTATCAACAAGAACGTCCACCAATGGTTTTCTCCCAGCTTAACAACATCGTATATACTTACTGTGGTGCTGAGGAAACCTGGACGCACATTCTATATCGCAGCAGCCTGTACCATGACGACAGATCTACACTACAAGCTGCTGTCAGCAACTTCTCTGAAGGAAATGAAGTGACACTAACTGAAAATTCTCAATCGTTCTCAGCTCTACAACAATTCTGCTATTTTCATCAAAAGAAAGCAACTCTTCTCAAGTTTATCAACAACAAGGAACCAACCCAACACCTGCAATGTCTATCGATATCTCTTAAAACTTGTATCGCCTGCCATATACTTTTTTTTTCCAAGCTGGTACACTAGTTTGGATAGCTGTGAATGCAGGATTATCTAGCACCCACTGGTGCTAGACAATCTAGCACCCACTACCAGTTTGTGCGGTTTTCGTTCTCCCTAGGACAGGAAAAGACTGCTGTCTTGTGGTTCCTTGTGCCACATTTTATACTTCTGATTAGTTGCGTGATGTGATTTCCAAGAGCAGTTGTTGGCAAAACTTAGTTAAAGAAATAGGGAATATGGAATCGTGGGGTTTAATTTACCGCATTACAAAAATAAAATTATTGCAGGAGACAGTGTATAATACTGTTATGATGCAAGGGCAGAAAACAAGTGACTGGATTTCCACAATAAGGTCAACCGTCTCCATCCTTTTTCCTTTGGATACCCCTGAATTTGATACAACGGAACAACAGGAGATAAGACACAGTAATGAAATCTATAATGGTCCTACGGACATCGTCCCGTTTATCTACTTTGATCTTGGCGCTACCGTTAGTAAACTAAACTTAAAAAAAGTTCTGGGATTGACTTTATTGAGAATTGTGTTATTGTTAAATTTTTTGACCTGTTTCCACAAATTCTGTTAAATATTATGAACAAATGTCTCCTTGAGGGTATTTTTCCAAGGCAGTGGAAAGTGGCTTTGCTGAAGATTCTTCACAAGCCGGGGAAACCAACATCCGATTCCCGTGCTTACAGGCCAATTTCATTGCTTGAGAAACTCTGAAAACTCTTTGAAAGACTTCCAACCCTGGAGACCCCATAAGATGTTACATGAAAAACAACTTTGTTCTAATCTACAATTGGCTTCAAAAAAGGAAAATCTACGGTGGAGGCCATATCTGCTCTAACTACTTTTGCTCGGAATTCTAATTCAAAGTATATTTTGCCTGTGTTTGTGGACTTCGAAGGTGCTTTCGACTCCCGTTTGTGGGAGAGGGCCCTCGAGTCCTTAAGGGCTGGTAATTGCGATGACTATGCCTACAAGGTCTTAAGATCTTATTTCACTGATCGTATGGTAAAGGTAATTGCAAAGCACCTGATATATAGTTCTCCTGTATAAAGTGGATGCTCTCAAGGATCGGTGTTGGGGCTTCTCCACTGGAATGCAGTTCTAGACGTTTGAGAGATCATCAAGGTGTACTTAAAATTGCATCTGCCGATGATTTAGTGGGGGCCATCGAGGGGAGATCCAGAAAGGTGCTTGAGGAGTGTATGCAACCAATTATTGACGATTTGGTAATTTGGGCGAATCCAAACAAATTAAAAATTACACAAAGTAAGACGACTTTTATGACTTTTGGCAATCACTTCAACTACAGCAGACCTCCTAGGATCCTTCATAATAACATGCAGATACCATATGTCTCTAAGACTAAATATTTAGGAGTTATAATAGATGACAGAATAAGTTTTCAGTCGAATTTTTCAAAATTGAAGAACAAAATTCAAAATTTTACTGCCTCACTGGTTAGGATCTCTATGAAAGAATGGGGTGTTACTAGGAAGACATTATCACTGTATTATAAGACGATATTTTTGCCTGTAGTTTCTTATGCCACCAGCATATGGCATCAAAATGTTACATAAGTCAAGATTAAATAAAGCTAATATCCTTGAAAGATCCGTCTTACTGACCGTTCATCGCATTCCAAGAACTACTTCTAAGTGGCATAACTCCTCACAAAACGCCTTGCAGGTTTTATGAGGAGTTATGCCACTTGACCTTTATGTCATTTATCGAGGAATGTTGTGCAATCTCAAAAAGGGACTTTCGATCACAGAATACGGAATAACAACCGATCCCGCAAATAACATAGAGCAAGAAAAGGCTAGAATTTGGCAACGCAGATGGAATGAAAGCCAATTTGGTCTCATCACTAGGAAATATATACAAAAAGGCTGACTATCTAACATCCCCAGCTGTCAACTATTGGTTTACGCCAAATATGTACTCTTCCTATCTGCTTACGGGCTAAGCTCTTTAAACGTGGACTCGAACCTGATCCCTACTGTAAATGCAATGACTTCGAAACTTGGATACATGTTCTCTTATTTTGCCCGGAAACACTTTAGTTGGTCATGTTCCAGAGTTATTAGAAAAAAAAGTCAGCATTCTTGTAGAGTGTGCCAGTAACTTTAAAGCCCTTCAAGGTTTTGCTACAAATGTTTTCAAGAAGCGTATTTAACTAAGATCTCTGGCTTCTCAGAGGATGTAATTAAGGTGTTCTCGTCAATTTTTTTTTTCAGTAATGATTCTATTATTATCATTTTTTAACTATTTTATTTTATTTAATTATTTATTTTATTTTTTTGCTGGTTCCCAGGTGTGGGCTACCTGGGAGTGGGATTGCTGGCACCCATTGGTATTGCACTACATCCAGTCGGTGCGGGATTTACTGCTTAATCGGACATCACAGGTGATAATCGACCCAGGCCTGCATCCTAGTGCCAGCGTTGGGCAGCAGCTGCCCAGTTATTTGTTGGCTGGGCGCCTCCGTAGCCAGGTGGGCAGGAGCAGCAGTGTGTAGCACACGCTTCTTGATTAGACCGGGGTTCGAGCCCGTGACCACCAAATACGCAGGGAATGCGAAAAGGTCAGGGAACGACTACCGCATATCCCTCCCAGGAGCAATATGGCCTTAGTTGCTAATGCTCCTGATAACAACAACTCTCTGTTTGTTGGCTGCTCCCTGGTGGAAAAGTGGCCTGACAGAAAACAGAACGCACACTAACATATCACACCCAAACATTTACACTTTTCCAGGCAGTCTATACAGAGTTCCTGTACCAACAGAGAAGGTGGGTTTTTAGCCTGAGAGCCACGCAGAAACGCAAATACGCACGCATACACATACATACAGATATTCCCATATGAGAATGTATATTTAAAATTGTATATAAATTAATGTATAAATCTTGAAAATGTGCATAAAATTGTCTGTGTAAATAAAGTGACGAAAAAAAAAAGAAAACGGCAAGTCACGTGATTACTGTATTTATTTACGTTCGCCATTTTAAAAGTGAATTCTGTACTGATATCACGGATTATACCGCTGTTTTACAATTATTTTAAATTAAAAACTATGGCTCCTAAAGTTAATAAACCTCATACAGAAAAGAAGAACAACATTTAAAGCTTAGTGACAAACTTGATATAATCCAGTCTATTACATTAGGGTGAATCGGAAAGTTAATTCATATACCTATGTGCATTGTGTCTGTAAATTGCGTGTGTTCTCTGGTCGATTTGTCTGTTTTGCTGGAAAAAATACTCCAGTTTCTTGGGAGAAAAACCTTTCTATTTATGCCTGAAACTGATTAACCCAGTCACGGAGTAAAAACCGCCCATAAAAGTTCCTCGTGTCATCGATGGCATTCGAACCCGGGCCTTTTCCATCCGGTGTGGGGAACACTGTGATGATACCACTGTGCTACTGCACAGATTAAACTTGATATAATAAAGAAAATAGAGTGGAGCGTAAGCAGGGGTGTATTAATTTCAGAATATAACATTGGGTCGTCAACATGTTTGTTTTTTATGTGCAGTTAATAAAATCGCATCCTTAATCGCTCTATTTCTTATTTAGCCTCGTTATTTTCCCATTAAATAGATTAAAATTTTTTTTTTATATAACGGAAAAATCGAAATAAAGGCACCTTGAATACCCGAAGGTGCCGTTATTCTGAAATTGTACTGTATAAAACGGTGAAAGATGAGGTATAAATATGATCTTATGCAACAAAAATGTGACGTGAATTAGTAAAATAAGTATTAATTTTTCAGCTAATTCCAAATTATTTTCAGTCTTTCGGATTATTTAAAGAGTTTACAATATGGTTGGGGGACCTGGATTTCATTTGCCTCTTAATTACATAGGAAGTAGAAGTTCACTGATGTCTAAGAAGGAGTGAAAAATAAGAAAACGCATTAAATTTACAATAATTAGCTTTATCCTTTTGCATTCCAGTCAGTTGTGCACTTTACTTTCCTTGATGTTTATGTTTAAGCATTGCAATCTACTTCAGTAAAGTTAAACGGGCCATTTCCCTTTGTTCTTCGACTAGAAAATTTAGTAGACATTCCTCAGTAGTATTAATACTTAGCACCATTCCTTGCGTTAATTAAACTTAAGGTAGAGAAATATAAACTAGAAGAAAAAGTTAAAGCACCTTTCTAAACAAAACAGATGATAATGAACTTTGGTTACTTTTACGGATGTACAAAAGAAGTCCGCGTGAGAAGCGCTCAAATGCCTTAAGTGTAATTTTGAGATTAATTTATTTTCTACATATCCGTATTCACTGGTTTAAATAATACCATCAAGTGTCAAAGGACAGGGTTGTTAAAATTAAAGTATCCCTACGTAGAGGGCTCTGGAACGAGTTCTAAGGCTCGTACTGAAGAGAAATTTGGACAATGGGCATAATAAATAAACAATGCGCCCCCCCATTTATTGGAAAAAAATAGTTACAAAATTTGTCACTATATGACGCTGTGGCAATACAAATCACTTGAACAGCGTTACAGTTGTTCAATGTGTCCTCCATTTTGGTCAACAACAGTTTCCATTCGAAGAACAGCATTTTCTACAGCAGACCGTAACATAATGGTTTTCAACCGTTTTTTTAATTACGGCACCCCTAAGTAATTTATTTTATTTTGCGGCAACCCTACTCACTTTGCTGCCTGTTAGATCCGATTCTCTGTGTGTGTGTGTGTGTGTGTGTGTATATATATATATATAAAATTAAAAAATATATGTTATATGATATTTATTACAATAATATAATTATAAAAATTACATTTCATAATACAAATTATATATAATTTTATTTTTTTTATAGAGGTACTAAGTAAACATCAATTATAGATCACCACAAAATTAAAAAGAAACTGTACACCTTTTTATAATGAAATAAACATATAAATTAAAAAATAGTAATAAGTTTAAGTAACTTAAACCCAAATCACGTGGCACCCCTGTTGAAAACCACTACCGTAACATGTCAACTGGAATAGCCAGCACATGACGTGCTGTCCTTCAGATCTGTCAGAGTTTGACATCCTTGCCAATACACCTGGGTCTTCTAAAAACCCCACAACCAGCAGTCGCATGGGGTGATGACCCGTTCGTCTGTAACGATTGCCTTAGCAATATTTGGACACAACAGTGGATGTGGGGTGGCGCACGATCTTGTATGAATATGGTATCCTGAAGGCACCTCCGTTGTTGCAGCTCTGGTATTGCAAAATTTGCCAACGTTTCACAATATGAAGCTGAGCATTGTAAACAGGTTGCAAGGAAGGCCCATGGTGTCCTATCGATGATCTATCGAACTTTTGCAAGTAGAGATAGGGACGTGATAATCCCATTATATAAGGCTTATGTTAGACCACACTTGGAATACTGTGTTCAAGTATGGAGACCGCACCTAAAGAAAGACATCGAGCTTCTTGAAAGGGTGCAAAGAAGGGTAACTCGCCTGGTGAGATCGGCAAAAGGGCGTCCTTATGAAGAAAGACTTCGAATATGTGGGTTGCAGAGTTTGGAAACTAGACACCTTAGAGGAGATTTGATTGAGGTGTTTAAGGCTCTGAGAGGCATCAGTAAAATGAATGAGGACAAAATTTTCAAGATTATAAATGATGCTAGAACTAGCGGACATAAATTCAAGTTACGGGGGGAAATGTTTAGATTGGACTGCAGGAAGTTTTATTTTAGCCAGCGAGTTATAAATTACTGGAATAAGTTGCCTTCATGGGTGGTAGAGGCCGACAGTTTGGGGAAATTCAAAGGTCATCTGAATAGTACTTTCGGGTAAGGGAAGCGCATAGGATGATAGGTTTAATTTCCTTTTTATTTATTTTTTATTTTATTTATTTATTTATTATTTTTTTTTTTTTTTTGTTTTTATCATTGTTTTGTTCGGATTTTTTTTTTTTTTTTTTTTTGGCGGGTGCAGCATAAGCCATAGGCTTTCTTGCACCATGCGGCCGTTACTAATACTAATATCGCTGTCCAGTGACGTAACAGGTGAAGCGTCCAGTCGGTGTTACATTCAAAAAAAATATGGCCCAATCATGAATGTGGCCGTAAATCCACACCACACTGCCACTTTTGGAGAATGCGGTTCTCTTGGATAACTGGAGGGTTTTCTGTTGCCCAAATGCGACAGTTGTGTGTATTCACTTGTCCATTTAAGCAGAAGTGGGCTTCATCACTCCAAAGGACATTCCATTGCCAAGTGATATCCACTGTCATTCGCGCCAGAAGCTGAAGTGCGTATGTGAAACGAATATCTGCATCACCATGCTTTACTTGACTTGGCGCATCATGGCCTTAGCTGCCAATGCGCCATTAAAAACCAAACCATGCTTTAGCTGCTGTAGCATGCGCATCTTGTAAGGATAGTACCGCAACACCCGACGCATTACTAGCATTGACGCATTACAGTGGAATACGGCACGTCCACTTCACGAGAAACAACTGGTACACTTGCGCTGCCACATGGAGATCGATTCGATAAATCCACGACAGCCATAGTCACATCTTCAACACGAGAGGAGTCCACTCGTTTTCGACCTCTACCTGGTTGAACACCAAGATATCCTGTCGCTTCAAATTTCGCAATCATTTTGTGGACAGCACAAACAGCCATAGATCCACGTGGGCCTTATGCGCTTCTGACGCCGGAATTCTCTGATAGCCGCAGCTGCATTGTTGTTGATCCGACAGTACAGCTTCACTAATAGCGCCTTTTCCTGCAACGTTGTTGGCATTGCTGCTGTAGTGCAGGCCAACATCTACAGTACTGTATGATTTTGAAGAGACTTCTTTGCTTTTATACAGTTCAGTAGAGCTGAGTAGTGGCGCTGTGGCAATAACTTACGATTAAGCAAATAACTTGCGTTATTTTCATAATCGTAACTAAGATAGTTACGCGCCATACAGTGACAAATTTTGTAACTAATTTTTTTCCCAATAAATGGCGAGCGCGTTCTTTATTGTACCTGTAGTCTAAATTTCTCTTCAGTACGAGCCTTAGAACTCGCTCCAGAGCCCTCTACATATAGATACTTTAATTTTAACAACTCTGTACAGTACTTTAATTATTTACTTGCTGCAATGAATTATTCATTTAGTCCACGTTTTAGCGTTTAATTTTTGATAAAAGAATAATGTCAAGTTGAAACACATTTAATTTCAGTCAACAATCAGTCAAATTCAATCGAACTAAAACGGTAGCCACTTATTTGATCAGTTAATTACTGCAGTATGTTGAAATGATATCCTTGGCCATTTAACACTGTCTTAAGACCTGGCAATCAGGTCTTTCTCTTTGCGGTTCGACATGCGAGATGGCATGTGCATTGTGTTGTACAGACGTCTCAAGTAGGAGGCTTGGGTAACTCGAATATGATTTTTTTTTTTTTTTTTTTTTTTTTTTTAGGAGCATTAGCAACTAAGGTCATATTGCTCCGGGATATGCGGTGGTCATTCCCTGACCTTTCCGCATCCTCCATATTTGGTGGTGACGGGCTCGAACCCCCGGTCTAATCAAGAAGCGTGTGCTACGTACTGCTGCTCCTTCCCACCTGGCTACGGAGGCGCCTATTTTATCCTGTGGTTATGTGAAACTGTCCAATAAATAATTAAACAGGTTGTTCTATTGACTGCCCCTTTTTATATTTACTGCATTATATTCTAGAACGAGAAAGGCCGCCGTAGCCCAGTGGTCAGGCGCGCCGGTGAATAAGTACACGTGCCTTGAGTGACCGGGGTTAAAGTCTGTGACTGCTAAATACGGTGCTGCTTCTTGTATTCTCTATATTTTGTGAACTCCTCTGACTGTTTGGTCGTCCCGGAGTTTAAACAGAAAATTTATTTATTTATATGACAAGTGATAGATGCTTAAATTCGCCTTTTTGCAAGTGTCGTGAATTTCAATTGAGCTATACACGTTGCACTGAATCATGTTAGCGAGCACTTAATTTGGTGGAATGGCAACATCTCACAAAGTATAAATTTTAGATTACGCAAAATAAAAGTAAATAATAAGCAGCTAGAACATGAAAATTATAAAATAGTTAATGCTATTTTGTCTTAATGGAATTACGTGAAGTACTGTTTGTCCTTTCATGTGTTTTTGTGGCCAGAAGGATTTAAACAGCCTAAATAAAGCAAATATGGAAAGCAAATATTGGCTTCATAAGTAAGTTACTAATTTCGGTCAAGTGGAATCGCCAAAAGGCTAATTTACCATTTATTTGGAAGGTCGGACACTGCTAAAACAGCCGGTTTCACGACTTGTCACTTGGTCATTCATTCAGTAATTTTCATTGAAACTGCAGTAGTTGTGAAGGCAAAGGTCGCTCTGCTGTTTGCGATGATACTGTTGAATTGACCAGACATTGAGTCCTTCTGGGTACAAAAACCAGTGAAAGGTATGACAATATTGCATACAGTCTATAGGAAGCTGTTTATATGAATCTAAAAGTACGAACTGGAACCGAAAGAAACTCTTTACAGTTTTCTATCCCTAGAAATAGAAAGGGGCTTAGAGGGGAACAGGTATCCTGTGTGTTATCAGACACTCAGCCTAAAACACTGATGGATCCAATATTTCTCTATTACAGAAGATTTAGGAGAAGTCCGGTTGGCCTGCCTCCCTAAAATCCACTCATGCACACCTTCTCGATGGTAAGCCCTGTTACGTCACTTAGGTGGCAACGAACGTGTAGAGTGGTTCTCTTCAAGATGCCTGGTCAGCATGAAGAGGAAAAGACCAACCCCTCCAGCAATATGAAAGCACGACGAAACAAATGGCCCTCAGTCCCCAGCAGCTTTCACTCTCCCTCTTACGGCAGCGAGAGGATTAGAGTGGAAGCAGAGGGTGCTAAGAATCTCTGGGTACGACCAGGCTGCCATGCACGGAAACTGAACTTGGCCTGTTATAACGTAAGAACACTCATCGGTGAAGACAGGATATTAGAGCTGGAAAAGGAATTAGAAGATGTGAATTGGAATATCATCGGTTTGGCTGAAACAAGAAGAAGAAATGAATCACTTATAAGTTTATCAAGTGGAAATCTGCTGTACACCAATGGAAACAGTGAAAGGAGTGTAGGTGGAATTGGGTTTCTGGTCCATAAAGATTTTAAAAACAACATTTTGGAATTCAAAAGTACATCACCAAGAGTGTCAAGACTAATACTCAAGATTTCTAAGAGATACAAGCTAAAGATTATAATGATTTATGCACCAACATCAAGCCATGATGATGAAGAGGTTGAAGAAATCTACACTGAAATTGAGAGTCTTCTAGATGAGCAGAAAACCCACTACACTATTATTATGGGAGACTTCAATGCTAAGGTTGGAAAAGGACAAAACAGCACAGAAAGGGGAACTATAGGAAATTTTGGAATTGGTGAAAGACTTGTGGAATTTGCAGAATCTCAAGGACTGTCAGTAATGAACACTTTTTTCAAGAAAAGGGTGAACAGAAAGTGGACATGGATGAGTCCAAATGGATTAACTACTAATGAAATCGACTTCATCCTCCTCACTAATAGAAGATATATTGTGAATGATGTCACCGTCCTGAATAAGGTAAATGTTGGAAGTGATCACAGAATGGTAAGATGTACACTTGATATAGATGTAGGAAAGGAAAGGAAAAAACTGACTCGAGTAAATAATACAAAGGTCTTTGAGATAACAGAAGAGGAGAAAAAGCAGTATGTACTGGAACTTAAGAACAAGTATGAGCTTCTGCAGACTGCTGAGGACCAAGATATCGACGAGGAATATTACAACTTTTTGAAAGTGATAAAGCCCAAGAAACCTATAGGGAAAAAGAAATCCAAAGAAGAAAAAATTAGTCAAGAAACACTTGTCATGATGAACCGAAGACGACAAATGAAAAGCAAGAAAAACACTGACAGGGAGAAAATTGAGTATACTGAGTTATGCAAAGCCATTAGAAAGAGACTCAGAGAGGACATAAGAAGATTTAACACAAGAAAAGTAGAACAAGCATTAAGGGAAAACAAAGGATTTAAATCAGCAGCCATGAGCAGTAATACAGAAAGACAAATGATACTGAAACTGAAGAATAGCGATGGTGTACTTATAAACAGCAGAGAAGGCATAATTCAAATAGCAGAAGACTACTATAGAGAATTATACAAGGAGCAGGGGAATGATGCCAGCAGTGGGGAAGATGGATTGCAAAGTAGCAACACATACGACATACCCGATATTCTTCCTGATGAGGTAGAACATGCATTGAAGAAAATGAAGAATCAGAAAGCCCCGGGGGAAGATGAAGTTACTGTAGAGTTGTTAAAATTGGGAGGAAGAGACATAACACAAAAACTGGCAAGGCTCTTCACAAAGTGCATTAGAAAAGGTGTGACGCCTAAGCAGTGGAATAATGCAATCATAGTTTTGCCGCATAAGAAAGGACATAAATCAGAAATTGAAAATTATAGACCAATTAGCTTGTTATCCCACATCTACAAGTTGTTCACAAGGGTCATTACTAACAGATTAGAAAGAATACTGGATGAGAATCAACCGAAAGAGCAAGCTGGCTTTAGGACAGGATTCTCAACTATGGATCACCTTCATGTAATATCACAGCTAATGGAGAAAGCAAATGAATATAAAACACCATTATGCCTGGCATTTGTGGATTATGAAAAGGCATTTGACTCCATACAGCATAAGGCAATGTTTCGGGCACTGGAAAGACAAGGCATTGATACCCCATATATTATGATTTTGAAGAAAATATACGAGAGTGCTACCTCCTTTATTAGACTAGACAAAGACAGTAGGAAATTTAAAATTGAGAAAGGAGTTCGACAAGGAGACACAATATCTCCTAAGCTGTTTACTGCTGCCCTTGAGGAAGCTTTCAGAAGATTAGACTGGTCGCAGAAAGGAGTCAATGTGAACGGAGAGTACCTAAACCATTTGCGATTTGCAGATGACATTGTGGTCATAAGCCATGATCCCAAAGAATTAGAGGAAAATCTTAATCAGTTATGCACAGCTAGTAAGGATTTTGGACTAAAGATGAATATGTCTAAAACAAAAGTAATGATGAACAAGTATGCCACAGAAAGGGAAATAATGAATGAAGGAGCAGTAATTGAAAAGGTGGAATCATATACATATCTGGGACAAGTTATTAGCTGTAATAATGATAAATGGCTGGAAGTCAAGAGAAGAATAAATTTTGGATGGATAGCATTCAGGAAATATAGTCACATACTGAAGAGCAATATCCCAGTTTGTCTGAAACGTAAAATAATGGACCAATGTATACTCCCCACCATGACTTATGGAAGTGAAACTTGGGCACTCACCAAAAGAATGGAAGAGAAGCTGAGAACCACACAGCGAAGAATGGAACGAATCATATTGGGAATCAGACTGTTAGATAAGAAGAGAAACACATGGATTAGGCAGCAAACTCAAGTAAAGGACATTCTTATCAAAACTAAAGAACTAAAATGGTCCTGGGCAGGACACATAGCTCGAAGACATGATGACAGATGGACTAAGAAAATAACAGAATGGTACCCAAGAGGAGCTAGAAGAAAACCTGGAAGACAAAGGCGGAGATGGATAGATGAAATTCATGAGTTTTTGAGTAGTAAATGGATGGCCAGTGCTCAAAACAGAAGGAGCTGGAAAGTTGCTGGAGAGGCCTTCATCCTGCAGTGGATTGAAAATGGCTGATGATGATGATGATGATGATCCCTAGAAATCAGTCACTATCTTACTCACAAAAAGCAGAACCTCATGATCTTTTAAAAAAGCTTTCCTCTTGCAATAAATGTAATTACATACCCTAAACATGGTGTAGTTGACCATGTGCTTACGTTATGGAACATTGTTAGAATTTGTATGGCACCGAGACTTGGGAGGGGGGGGGGAATCAATGTTTAGACTCGCATCCGCAGAAACCGGTACCGTTTCCAAACCCAATATGCATTGTTTCTATCCGCAACTAGCAGAATAAAACAAATAAAAAAACAATAAATTACGTATTAAGAAAATTTATATAAAATTTTCTACAAGTCGGCAATTAATGCAATAGTACATACGCCATAAAAATTCAAATCAAACAATCTTTATATCCACATTTCTTTATGAACTCGAATGGAGAAATGAATATAAATTGTAAAATGAAACTGGAATATGAATACTTAGCAAAAATAATTTTAATAAACAGAAAAAAATGAGCAGACGATTTTGTATGTATATAAGCTATTCAGGTTATGCAGTAATTTTGAATTTCTCGCGATGAATGCAATCCTTAACAGTTCGTGTTCTTTTAAGGTGTAATGTTTAGGAAATTTAGGACATTCTAACCTCACCTGAGACCGACCAGCTCAGCCGTATTGATATCATGCGACCATATATTCGAGTATTTTTTATCGACTTCTGTAATGTGACCTTTTTTGTAAATTTTATACAATTCCTATAAATATGCCTCATACCTGCCTGAAGTTTCTCGTTGTCTTCTCATTTCATCGTTATTTTATGGTACACCACCATACCAAAATTTGTCCCGCTTCATCACAAGCTGCACCAGTTCACTACGTTTTCTACGTGTTTTGTTAATTTTGACGAGCAGCGTATAAAGTTAGCTGCTATTTCCGTCGGACAGGTTTGGTATTGAATCACAGTGACATGTATAAGTATAGTGCGAAAGCATCAATGACTGGAATAAGTGAACTGCTATTGTGCTGAATGGCAACTTTTATTTCCAACTGACTCGACGGCTCAAGTAATGTAACATTTTCTGTAATGACTCAACCGAGTCTAATCAGCCAAATTTATTTTTGCCCAACATTATAGAGTTTGGTATACCTTACTATTTTAATTGCAATCAATGTCTGTTTTTATGTATTCATATACGCTGATCGTGACGAAATATCTAATGATTTGATTACCAGTTGGAGTTTTTCAGCAGTTTTTTTTTTTTTTTTTTTTTATAGTTTTATTCACTGTGCAGTGAAATAAAATATCACAACGTTACAAACTTAAAAAAAAAAACAAAAAACGGCAGATATAGTTGAATTAAAAAGCAGTTATTTTTAATGCATTACATTAAAACCATTTTACCCATCCATCCCCTTTAATAGTTTGTTTAGTTCCTCCTTGAATTTATTCAAACTAACTATCTACTTCACACCGATGGTAGTTTGTTCCGGCATTCAACCACCTGTTGGATGAAGGATTTCCGCACTTCTGTTCTGCAACTGTCCTTCCTCAATTTGAATTCATGCGAAAGATGACTGTAAAAAAAAAAACAGTAGATCGATAACTTTACCCAGTCTGCTTTACCCAGATGCCATAGAGAATATCTTTATTGTTACAATAGCATTTCTCGGTACTTTGGCAGGAATCACTTTTTATTATGAAATTTCAGAACTCTGTGTAGCTCAACATACTCAAGAAATCAGAAATATTAAACTACAGACTTCATGCAACCAAAAGTATTATTGAAATTCTAAGTGTCAATGTTCCTTAAAATTTTCTCTAGATTTATCTGTTTTTTTCCAATTTTAGTGACTGGCCAGCTTATATTTATATCTCACCGGCCTCCTAAAGTGATGGTTTCAGCTGTTTTATTCCTATTCATGCGTGTGCTTTTTTTTTTTTTTTTTTCAATTTGAAAATGCTTAAAGTTCAGCAAGTCTACGTAGACTGTTCTTTATATTATCATAACTATTGTTTCTGTATATGACAGACTTTCCCAAAGCGTGGCACTCGCTTTGACACTTAAATGTAGCTTCCAAGGAAAACTTGGACTGGAAAAAAATCATGTCTTTCCCCCCCTCCACTCCATATTTCCCTGGAAGTCCATGTTTTCCTTGATTAACATGAATCCCATTAATCCCAAACAACCGCAGAACTCGTCGAAACTAGTGTCATGAACATGTGATTTGGAGCCCTGACAAATGGCGTATAGTTCTATTCTCTGAGTCCCGTTTTAGCCTACAAACAGATTCAATATACAAGTGTGTGTGTGTGTGTGTGTGTGTGTGTGTGTGTGTGTGTGTGTGTGTGTGTGTGTGTGTGTGTGTGTGTGTGTGTGTGTGTACAAGTATACCACTGTATACAGTGGAAGCCGATTATTACGATCACTTCGGTACGCAGCTTAATTAATTGATGAAACAAGAATGTAGGTGGTTCAGCGTTCTCTATTGATGAAAATGTGTAGATAAAAAGTTGAACGTAAATAGAAAGAAAACATGAAAATCAAGCAATAAAAAATACATACAATATTTTAATTTTACTGTCTACTTCGAGAAAAGTCATCAATAAAAATGAAG
This sequence comes from Mastigoproctus giganteus, assembly GCF_048544385.1. NCBI lineage: Eukaryota > Metazoa > Arthropoda > Arachnida > Uropygi > Thelyphonidae > Mastigoproctus > Mastigoproctus giganteus. The sequence goes on along the minus strand of NC_143575.1, from coordinate 117,051,731 downwards.
CTGTCACAGTGTTTCTGAAATCCATACAAACTATTAAAAACAATAGAGAAAATACTAAAATCAAGAATTTGAAAAGGATTAAGGCTCTACTTTAAAATAGGCAGATTGGTAAGAGTACAACTACGATACTTTTTAGCGCAATAACGGGAAAAAAATGACAAAAAAGCGAAACGCTGATTTACTGCGTTTTTTTTTTTTATGTATGTATTCATATACGTCTGAACGAGACCAAATATCTAATTATTTTCAGTTTTATTCACATGAAAATAGACATCAATGTCTTGAGTTATGAAAATACCAAAGATTCCTAGAAAAACTGGCGCCTTTCCACCATTGGGGAAGACAGTTTCGCCTCTAAAAAAGATTGTTATCCTACCTTTCACATATTTTGATGATAAACTCGACGTGGTGCTGGAATTTAATCCGCGGGATCAAAAACATGCGCACGGACATTTGTCCGCGTTCCTGTTGTTGCCGATGGACACTTAGCTGAAGGTATTATTTTTAGTGGACCTCTGATAAACTGATTTTGTCGGGAGAGAAACAGTGTGAGCGAAGGTAGGTTGTTGCTTCTCACAAGGATCTGATAGGGTACTTGGTTTCTTTTCAATGCGATTTTGGCTTAGAGGCTGTTTCCTTTTTTATTTTTGTTTGTTGGAAGATTGGTTTGTAGTGACATTTATGCATCTCTGTTCTAATTTTGAATTTGAGGGTAGTGTTGAGCTGTGTTTCTATGTGTCTTCCGATTTGTCAGCTGAGCAAGCTTGTGGGTTTTCAAGTGTTTGTGTAGTCTTATTTGTCTCTTAATTGCGTGTAGGACTGTCTAATTTATTAAATAGCTTCTGTTTGGATATTAGTTGATTCTTTTCTTCTTTCCAATTCATCCTCTTGGATTCCCAAAGGGTTTTTGTAAATCTTTTTGCTTCTGTGTGTTGCGCATTAAGTGAACGTCATTTGTTTTGTTTTTATAAATATCCCGAGCACTGCTACAGCTCGTTTCTTTTATACAATCAAGAGTGTCATTTACATCTTGGGGTTCGTCATATGTTGTGTTCGCAATCGTCTGGGCATGCGTCACAGCTTAAGATTTCAGCCAATGAGTTATTTAGCTTCCCGTTCAGCTACGTTACCGTGACGTTGTCAGAGACCTGTGGCATGGATTCTTCAGTTTCCGAGTCGCTAGTGACACAAAATTCCGCTTCAGTTGTTTTTTTATGCATCTCTGTTTTGTCATTCTCGTTAGGGGACTTACGCCTTGAGCAAACTTACATCTTTAGATTTAAGCGTACTATACCAATTTAGCAACTGCAGCTCCCAATTATGCTGTTAGATGGTGAACATCTAATGGCGTTTTTATCTGCGTTCTTACATATAGTACAAGCAACCATCAGATATGTTCTGTCATATCTGATGGTTGCTTTTCCATACTTAAAATGAATGAGATTGTAAGTACATCGTCCAAATATTTCTTTAATTCTCGAGGAAAGGCGTATTTGGGTGTAACTTTCTCTCAGCTGGTTCAATAAATTGTTTTGTATTTTTATGCTTAGCACCTGCATTTTTTGCACATATAAATTCAACCAAAACTTAGAATACTTCTTGTTATCACTGAATATTTGTAAACACTAATTCTATATAATGTAAGGTTATCATATTATGGTCTGTCTGTTTTGTTGAAAGTTAAGATAATGTGATTATTAATTCCAGATGGTTAAATTAAAGTTTGTTCTTGTAATCGTTTTTTTTTTAAACTGTGAAATCTGTGGAATAGTAAATGTTGATATATTAATATTTTTGCCAGATTTAAAAGCTTTTTTTTTTTTTGCAGATTGAATATGTAACTGCACATATTCAATTTGTCTTGCTTTTCTGTTTGCACATTTCTCTTGCTCTTGTATGATGTATATTAAGACATTTCACTCTGTTTTACTAGGTACTTGGGGTCTCTTGCTTGTGTTGCAGTTATATTAGTTCCATCTCTCAAAGTTCGGTATATCTTTCATCTGTGATAAATTGCTTCATGTATTGCTGCAAAAATACTAGGCAGTAAAGGAATATTTATTGATTGATTGTTTGGTTGACTTTACAATAGTACAAAAACGACAGTTATACAGTGGAAAGGTGGTTGAGAATCCCGCCTGCTTACATCAGTTTTAATAATTTATGCGGAAGAGACATAATGAATGCTACAGTAACCCCAGCTTTTTTTTCTATTGGTTGTATATCCAGATATAACTTTTGATCTTTTCTGCTTTAAACTACTATCGTAAACACGTTTAGTTCTAAGCAAAGTTCGCAGGTTTACACCACGTGGCAAACTAATTTCAATTTAAAACTATATTTAAAAACCTTCTCTTTTCCTATTGTCTTTATTATGGCGAACGAATGAGTTTATAAAATTCTCCAAGGTAGAGAGACACCTTTAAAAATTTACGTCCTTTCCAGGAGGTAATATTTCCACATTGTGCTGTGGTGCACAGTACAAAAAATGTTTAAAAAATTAGGACTACAAATATTTTAATACCGAGAAATAAAGAAAAAAAATATATGTACGTTCGAATTTGTTGCTTAGGAAATTTTAATACTAGCCCAGTCAGAAGACTGCATTTTGGAAAGCTATCTATAAATGATAATTGGAAGCTGCGTTAGTCAGGTTATCTCTAACTTTTAATTAATTACTTTTTTTACTATGTATTGCAGAAATTATCATCAGGCGAGGCCTTTGTCTTTAACTCGCTGTATGAAGGTGAGGCGACGAGGCACTTCAGCGAGTTTTGAAATAGTTATAGTTATTTATTATTATTTTTTTTTCTTGATGCCAAAACAATGTGTAACGTGCCATGTCAGCTGATTTGATCAATGTGCTGTTTGAAGATGTTATTGCTCTGATTTTGTAATGAACAAATCTCGAAAAGCCCAGCTCTTGTGTTACTTTCTTTCACTTCATAAAAAAAAAAAAAAAAAAAAAAATATTAGGATGACTGTGCCTCCTTGTGTACGTGCATTGTGCCTATCCCTGCTATATATAAAATTTATTTAAGAAGAGATCTTTGTTACAGTTTTTATCATAAAAAATGGCCATTTTTTGTAGGCCGTGTACTCCCAATATACTTATCTGTAACAGAGGGCAGACTATAAAGAAGAGTTCAGAAGAATTTACTACGAATTGTCGAAAAATGTAGACTATGACGCTTTGTACTGTAATATACAGATCCAGCGCCAAACTTAGTATGCCAAGACTACAAACACATCATGGTAACTTGTGGTGTCCGTACATCATTGGCTACCATGGTTACGCTTCAGTTCACTAGTCGCTAACTGTTCTTACCACTAACTACGTCAGCTTACTCGATGAGTGGAAAGTCGATACACAATGTTCCAAATAGATGGGCGTGTTTGGGTATTAAGACATGTAATAGAAGCTCAGAACTGATTACTGGCTGCTGACTGTGAGGATTCCCATTTAATCGTATTTCTGCAGTGCGAGTTGTCGGGAAATTGTTGCAGATAATCTACCTCATTACAGATGTTTGCAAGCCTCGTGCCCAGACACGCAATAACCCAGGTGACCATTCGTATTAAATTGAGGGCAGTTATTGTATAATTAGAACGTAGTTTCGGTGGAAAATATGAGCGGATCTCGGAAAGATATTTATCCGGTTAGGAGTAATTTTCTGAATCAAATAATGCATTTTCTAATCGGAAGCATTTTTCCATCAGGATAATTTTGTATCTCATATAGCCATTCGTTACTACAAAGTGGCAATGAAATGTTGTTAGCTGTCAGTCTAGGCCGTGCTCTATATGCTCTTAATTGTGATTAGCGCAGTTCTGTTGCATCGAATGTCCCTTTAACTGGACAAGCTTAGCAGCACATTACAGTATTAGTAAATACTGTGATGAGAAACTTTAACTCGAAATTAGGAAATAATGTGGTGTAATTGGTCATCCATAATCAAGGTGAAGAGAAATTTAAATCGTTCATTGGAAACTTTTGTATTCTATTTAAAACAATTCAGATTGTTTCTGGACCGATAATTATTATAGTTTTATTTTGATGTAATCTTCCTTAAGAGTATTTTCTCAGATTACGTACGCAATTGTTTTATTATTTGGGGGTAGCTCACTGGTAAGTGAAAAGACGCAGGTAAGGATTGTTGCCAATTGCAGTTGTCCGAATTTGGTCTCGTACTCGGCAGATGTCGCTGATCATTTAATTTTTCGATTGGAAATTAAAAACTAAGAATCGTGAAACTTCAATTGTGATTCCGAGTTTTTGAATTGTATGGGCTCTGCAGTTTAGCGCGGTTGACGACATACACGTATATGTTCTTACATATTAAAAAATAGAAAAAAAGAAAACCCTGTGTGATTTATCATGTTTATAAATATGGCGTTTGCTATCCATGGTGTTAACTTGCAAGTGCAATGTCTTCCAGCAAAAAAAAAAAAAAAAAAAAAAAAATATATATATCCAATGCCGCAAGATCTTCACTAAATACGATATATTAACATGACTTTATATTGTTTTTCCCATATGCTCATTCAGAATTCACCTGAAACTGAAATTCCGATGCGGAGAGCCATTTTCTTATTCTGGTTTCTTTAGACCACTATAGGTCTTTCTGCAGCTATATTATTATTATTATTATTATTATCTGTTCATTCAACATTGAGAAATCCTAAATGCGGATTTTCATGTAATTCTTCAACGGAGCGAAGAAGAGTTAGTTAACTTCAGTCCTTTGTTAGTTCTTGGAAAAAAAAAAAAAACTCTCGCTTGTTCATTTTCGGTAATACTCAGATTTCTATATAAGATCACTTATCTCAATTGAAGTTACCTGACTTCCTATTCTTTCTTCACATAAACACATTACTGATGTTGCTTTCTGTGCATAGAAAACAAGGTTTTCTTTTTCGCTCTTGGCATTACTTTTCCTCTATTGATTCTTTAAAAAAAATCAATGTTCACTGCCATCGAATATTGTTCTGACACCTAGAGTGGTGAGTCCATCGAGAAAACGACAATCAGGTTAATTTATCCATTGAACAAAACTCTCCACTCTGTCACATCGACGTCGAGTTTCCACTGTATGCGTTATACTCACATATTTCCATGGCTACTGTTCTTTCGAATTGTACGGTTGCCTTCCAGAACATTTCGAACATTTTGTGTAAGGAATCACTATAGTATACAATAGTGATTCCTTACACAGAAACCCAGAGGAATCTTACAATACGTTATTTATACAAGTGTTTTTATTTTTATTAGGAAAAATAAAATCAAAAACAATAATAATCAAAATGTAATAGTAACTAAAACGAAAAAGGACTACAAGTTGAGCATAACATGAAATGACATCGGTTAACTAAGACCGCAACTTACATAATTGTCCTTTACAAACAGAAAGATAGGCAAATATGCCATCGCGATATGCCTTGTCAATAGACCACAGGTCGATGTTGAGCGAGTTGAGTGTCCAGAGTCGCATTTGGAAAGTGTCTCTTGAAACTCTGTAACCTCTGGAGCATTGACCACAAGGAGGGCGTACTGCAGAGATGTCTGCCTGGCAAGCGCCAACCAACCGTGTTCCAGATGTTGATGTGATCATACTTAGCTAGCACAGATGAAGGAATGCCTTTATTTTTAGAACATGGGCTCTATGGACTGTGGGCGTCTATTGCAGGTTGGAGCAGAGTGCAGATTTAGATGTCGTGTAGATCTGGTGCGATAACAAGTTGGTTTACTTCAATAAGTAAGTTACAAGGTATTGCCAAAGAAGTAAGTTGCAGTGTATTGCCTGATTATTTGCTTATTGTGCGTTTTGCACAGTTTTCTTTCCCAAGAAGGCTCTTAGGGCGTTGGAATACTGAACTTGGATTTGTTGTTTATAGGTGAGGTCGGCATCAAGAATTACTCCTAGGAATTTAATACTGTCTGTGGGAGTCGGAACATTTCCTGCTAAATCCGGACGTAGAGAAGATGCAGTAAAAGTCAGAAGTGATCCGACTTGGAGTAAAGATGGGATAGTTTGACTTCTCTGGATTAACTGACAGCCCAAAAATTTGGCATACTTTCAGAATGTATTTAGGTAGCTGTTTACAGATTCAGAGGAAGCTTGCCTTTCTTGTGAATCACCAACATGGCGTTTGTATGGCAAGTAGCATACAATATCATCAGCATACGATAGGAACGCTGGAATTTGATACATTAGTGGGACGAATATTGCTGCAAATAGCAAGGCTGAGAGAGAACCACCTTGTCGGATCCCTACCTCCGCGCTTTTGCAGATCATAATGCTATTGCCTGTGAAGTGAAGCATTCTCCTAGATAGCAGATTATTGAGGATCTCGAGCATATTTCCGGATATCCCGTAGAATCTTTCAAGTAAGGCAAGAAGGGGCGTGATTTGGACTGAGTCGAAAGAGATTTCATATCCAGAAAAATGGTGTGAAGATTTTTGTTGTCATTCCAGGTGTGAAGCTAACCGGAACGAATTAGTTTCATTAAAGAAATAGGTGAGTCGTGTTTCCATGAAAAAGCTGTGAAAGGAGGAATTGCTATAGCACTTTTAAGATTCGTTACCGAATATTGCTTACTGTACTGTTTATTTTTGAAATATTTGCTGTTGATGAGTCTTGATTATTGATGGAAATTTACCCAAGATATGGCACTGCGAATTTGTGGTTTTATTTTTCAATATCAGTTGAACAAATTGGCAAACTTTGTAAAAAAAAAAAAAAAAAAATTAACAGTACAAAAGCTTTTAGCGCTTTAAAAGCCATGTGCGCTGCCTCGTCAGTTACAAAAATCTCCCATCTGTGCTGAAAATCTTCCATGGCACCACAAGTTCCCATTAATCATTCAGAATTCTTCTGGAATCGTCTCTTTTAATTCAGAGATATTTGAAGGGTAATTGAGGAAAACTCTTTCCATCGGATATACCGACCAATTCTGTTCGCGAAAGAATGGATTCTTAGACCTGCATGAAGGACTGATGACAATATAATGCAAGACGATACGTTCATTTATTTCAGTCGTTTTTCTTTTCAAAATAAGTTAAGGAAACTAGGACTAGACCTGAACAGGGCTTATTTCCAAGAAGTCGAAAAAACAAAGCGCGCTTCTTTGCCATTATGCAAGTCTTATATAACTAGATAAGTTATAGGATTTCTTAAAGTACCGATTTGATTGGACTCAAGTTCAAATAGCAAAGCTTAGTAAACGGTACTCACCTTAGATAATCTACATTTGTTACTTGAGGCAGGATGGATGAATAATTTTGGGGTTTAAGAGGTTGAATAATTTAGAGTTTAAATGAGTTAATTAGTAAGGATACGGAATTAAAATATGCTCAAGGAAGTAGAAGTGCACAACTCCGTCCCTGGTTGTCATTGAAGAATTAATTGATTAAAAACTCTAAAATAGCTTGGCTTCACCGGTTCCATATATTTTAGAGTTTTTAATCAATTAATTCTTCAGTGACAACCAGGGACGAAGTTGTGCATTTCTATTTTAATTCCGTATCCTTACTAATTAACCCATTTAAATTCTAAATTATTCAACCTCTTAAACCCCAAAATTATTCATCCATCCTACCTCAAGTAACAACTGCAGATTATCTAAGGTGAGTACCGTTTACTAAGTTTTGCTATTTGAACTTGAGTCTTATATAACATGTTTCCCAATCATGTTTCGAGGTCTGGCGATACTGCATGGTCTCCAATATCCATCCATACGCCCCCCCCCCGTACTCAGTGCAAACGACTTTTTCCGATGAAGGATTAGAAAGAAAACGATTTTAGTGATGTCCTAAAAATTGCTGAATTAAAATAGAAATTTCACAAGAAATCGGGGTTTAATAAAAAAAATTGCCATGTGGCGTCAGGAAAAATCAGCATAGGCCAGTAAGATGCCCAACTAACAAGTGATCACATTTACCCAACTTAGTTTGCAAGAACTAAAATTTATACTGTTAAATAATGTTTTTCCAGAAAATTATGCCAGTTTGTCTGCTGGTATTGCAATATAAATACGATTACTTCGTAGCGCGGTATACAGCAATGTGGAATTATTATTATTTTGATAACTGAGAGAATTTTAACATATTTTAATTTGCATTTAGTATGATACGCTAGAATTTACCATATAGATCGAAATAATGTATCGCCGTGCTTGTGTATACTGGCCGTATGTAGTTAATAATGATTAACTGTAATAATTACCAGTTTATCAAAATATTTTTATCACTGCATGACGAAGACATTTCCGATGATCAGTCACTTTCAGTATGATCTTTTAGACCGAAGAAGCCTGGGTGGCACTTTGAACAGAGCTAGTTTGAATTCACTTGCCAATTTTAGATAGTTCGATTTTCACGTACGCAGATTTTGGTTTATCTCTTCGTATTAGCTGTTCTTCTGAGTGAGAAGTTCTGGAATCAGCAGTTTTCAAAATCTTTCTGCAGTGATCAGTTTCTAGACTGTTCTTACTCCATTTGCTCGTGCATGTCAGATGGATATAAATCAGTCAAATTTATCAGTGTTAGTTAACGTTATTGCATATTATTAAACTCGTGCTTTTTTATAGTTCATTGTGTCAATTGCATTTAAATGTACTTTTAAAATGTCACGTCAGTGGGTTTATTCACTAGGTAGCTGTTATATGTGCAGTGATTACATATTAAATTTCACAGACAATCTATAATGCACCTAAGCATTATAGATTAAGACAGCATGCGAACTTCATTTTGTCTGCAAATTCTGGACAAGTAGGCTCCTTATACAGTATATGTTGCTTTAATTGTGCTTTGCGTCTCAGAGGCGGGTTAAAAAATAAACGTATATCATTGCCATTCGTTGTGTGTGTGCGTGCGTGCGCGCAACCAGTCGTGTTAACTACAATAGAAGAAAAGAAACTAGATATGAATGATATAAAAATTACACTACCCAACATGATTTTTACCTTCAGTAAATCAATGGTTGTTTCTGGTCAAGCTTTATGTATAGGATTTAAAATCAATCATAAAAATTTCCTATCGGGTCTCAGTTTTAAGATTTAGATAACTGGATTCTGTACAAAGATATCATTACTGTTTGAGATACAATTTTTAAACTTATTAACTTTTCGTTGGTTTTGTTTATTGGGCTAAAAGTTAAGCAAGTACATCATTACTGTTCTTGCAATATAGTATATTTTGATTTTGACGCACTTTTCCAGGCAAATCAGCATTTTTATTAATTTTATTACACCATTCAACTGTTCAATATATAGTGTATACTAAACTACGCTACAAGAATTCACCTTCTGTTCAAATTTACCAATTGCTTTTACTGTTTTTAGATTAATGCATTATTAAAATGGAGAACACAAAGCACAGAACTTGCGTCAATCACCCAGACAACTTCTGTTATGTTTGTGGACACTTAACCCCAAAAACGCAGAGGAAGAAAATATACAATGTCACAAAAGTTGCATATTCATTGTACTTCGGCTGCAAGATCGGTGACCAAAAAAAAAAAAATTGGGCTCAACGTATTTGTTGTATTACTTGTACAACGAACTTAAGGCTGTGGTTATATGGCAAGCTGAGAGCATTACCTTTTGCCGTCCCTATGGTGGGTGTGGTGCGAGCCCAAGAATCATTTCGATGACTGCTATTTCTGCATAACAAAGATAAAAGGTATTTCCAAAAAGAGCAAGCACTGCATCAAATATCCCATCAGCAATTAGGCCAGTGCCACACGGTAAAGAACTGCCAGTAGCTGTGCCATCAAAATCATGCTGTACTGGAAGTAGTGATGAAGGTACAGAAGAAATTGTTTTACCAGATGTCGCTGAACCATGTACCTCATACGATTTGGACTACGAGCCAGAAAAAGAAAAGGCCCACACTAAACTGAACAAGAAGAATTAAGCGACTTGATCAGAGACTTGGGCTTACTAAAGAAGGCTGAATTACTCGAATTCAGACTACAACAGTGGAACTTGCTCGCCGAAGGTACAAACATTACAATATACCGTAAGCGAAATGAAGAGTTTTCAAGATATTTTGCAATGGAAAACAACGTGTTTATGTAAAGACGTCGCTGGTCTTATGCACGAACTGAACATTGATCACAATACCTCTGAATGGCTTTTGTTCATTGATGCGTCAAAGCTAAGTTTGAAAGCAGTACTGCTTTATAATGGAAATACTTTGCCATCAATTTCCTCTTGTTCATGCTGTTCGCCTGAAAGAGACTTACGATAATATATCCCAGATTCTTGCTGCTACACGTTACAATGACTATGGTTGGGATATTTGTGGTTATCTCAAAGTGATTGGACTGCTTGTTGGGTTGCAAGGTGGTTTCACTAAATACTGTTGTTTCCTGTGTTTGTGGGATAGTCGAACAACAGCCAAACACTACGTCGTACAACACTGGGATAAGAGAGATGAATATATTCCCTGCAAAAGCAATGTAAAGCATGTTCCATTGGTTGATCCACAAAAGGTTTTTCCTTCCTCCTTTACACATATCAAGCTTGGACTGATTAATAATTTCACTAAGGCACTGGATAAAGAAAGCAGAGGATTCGCATATTTACTGAAAATGCTTCCAAATTTATCTCATGCAAAGCTGAAAGAAGGAATTTTCATAGATCCCCAAATAAGAAAGCTCCTAAAAGATGAAGAATTTCAAAGAAACCTGAATGATGTTGAACTGGCTGCATGGAGATCTTTCAAGGCTGCGGTACATGGATTCCTCGGAAAGAGAAAAGAAGAGAACTATGAGCAACTGGTGAAAAACTTGCTGAAATGTTACAAAACATGGGGTACCGAATGTCATTGAAAATGCATTTCCTTCATTCCAATCTGAATTTCTTTCCTGAAAATTTAGCAGATGTCAGTGATAAACAAGGATGGCGCTTCAACCAGGACGTATCTGCAATGGAAAAAGATATCAAGGTCGATGGGACGGACTCTGCCATGATGGGAGATTACTGTTGGTTCCTTAAACGCGAAAGCAATCTGGACTATAAAAAGAAATCATTGAGTGGGAAATATGTCTAAGTAACATATATTGTGTGTAATAATTCCTTGTATAAAAACAAGGAATTTAAACAAATACGTATACCTTTTAATGTAGATGTGACAGAAGTAAAAGATTGATATTTTCATAATCAGGACATTAATTTTGTTCAGAATTACCAACTTTCGTTCCAGAGGTATGACGAAAAAAAATTGTCGGGTAGTGTTATTAATGATCCTGTTTTGGTTGCTGAAAAACTGAAAAAATACTTTGCATCTGCATTCTCGTATGAAGAAGTGTTTATGGATGGGCATACTAGAAGTGTACCAACTTATAACTGGAAGCTGAGCGATTTTGTGATAACTGGGACGAAAGTGGAAGAGAAATTGAGGATTAAAGTAAATAAAGCGTCTGGTACTGATGGAATCTATCCAATTTGAATTAAAAGAAGCAGAAAAAGATCTTACTTCTTTAGAAGTTTAGCTGTAGTTATGAGAGCATTCTTGGATTCAGGAGGTCTTATGGATCAGAGATGTGCAAATTTTTCCCCTGTTCATAAAGGGGTTCAAAGGGAGAACTGAGTAATTATAAACCTGAATGCTTGACTTCTGTTCCAGGGAAAATGATGCAGTCAGTGGTCAAAGAAGTATTGCAGGTTCATGCTAACAGGAATGAAATTATACGGAAATCACAAAACGATTTACTTAAGGGAAGATCGTGTCTGACCAATCTGATTGGCTACTACGACTTAACATCAGAGGAACTGGATGCACAAAATAATATTGATATTGTATACTTAAATTTTAACCAAAGCTTTTGTTACTGATTTTCGCGAAAGCCTTTTTGCTGGATCCCAAGCCACATTGGGATCCGGGGAAATGAATCGGCTGATGCCGCTGCTAAATCAGCCATTTCCCTGGATAATCATTGTCTGTCAGTCCCCTATACAGACTACAGGCAAATAATACGTTCTAAACTGCTTTCCCAATGGCAAGATTCTTGGCACGGACAGGCCACAAATAAATTACATCGCATTAAGCCTGTAATTGCGCAATGGCAGTCCAGTCTACGCAGGGACCGAAGAGAGGAAGTTGTTCTTGCTCGGCTCCGCATAGGTCATAGTCATCTAACCCATTCCTACTTCCTGAGGGCGGATGACCCACCTATGTGCGAGATATGTAATGTAATTTTAACCGTCAGTCACATTTTTGTAGAATGTCCTGTTTTTATTGAAGCACGACGCATGTGTTTTACTGATTTTAATAATTTGACTGAGCCATTTACACTCAGTCAGATAATATGTGACAGAGACAATGTCTGACGTTTTTAACTTTTTACAATTTATTAATGTTTATACAAAGATCTAAGTTTTATGCTTTTACTTTTATACCTTGTTAAACATAATAATTAATTGTTTGACGTGGTAGCCTTTGCTACCAAAATGTTTAATAACATTTAAATTTGTCTTGGCGCATTATGGCCTTAGCTGCCAATGCGCCATTAAAAACCAAACCAAACCAAACCGTGAAAGCCTGAAAGACAACTGTTTTTATGTAACTGAAATTGAAGGACGGAAAGGGCAAGATAGAAAAAAAAATTTCGTATCCGAATATCCTGTTAACTATAAGACCAGTTAGTGACAGACTACCTTTTCCACCATAAACTTGGTCATTAGAAGAATGATGGTCCTATTGAAATGGTCCATGTGGGCTCAGAATGTGAATGCGCTGGGAATCCAAACACGCTTCATCTCATAACTCAAAGTGAATTAAAACAAGCTTCTGCGTGATTTAAATCTCTCTAAAGCTGAGGTAGAGCTTTTGTAATCTAGTCTGAAGGAACGGAATTTAGCAAAACAATACGACTATATTTGTATTTCGGACACCAGAGAGCTTTCTTCATATAACGCTCTAGATTGCACTAAGCAACTGTAATGACGTTGGTGGACTGCCTTGAGCCCTTGGAAGAGAACATAAACTCGAAGAATGGAAGTTTAAAAACTTCCATTCTTCGAGTTTATATTCTAAGAGTCGATTAAAATTTGACTCTTCGAATATTAGCCTAAAATCTGTACTACTTCACAACAGAAGCATGCAATGGTCATCCGAAAAAATAATTTTATTTTTCCCACTTTTATTCCTATGATACTGTACATGGACCATAGGACTGCTAAAGGCCTGCTTGTACAGCCTAGTATAATAAATAAAAGGGGGAAAAGAATCTTATAAAAAAGTGCATACCAGTGTTGCTTTTTGTATAGCAAGGTTGTGTTCATTAGGGAACTAAGATTTGGCCTACTCGCCTGAATCTTGACCTGGAAAGAAAAATGTCACGTGTGCTGCTTAACCGAACAAACTTTTTTTTTTCCACTATTGCATAAAGTTGGATCTAACGAAGAATTTCGTAAAAGCAATGGATAGGAAATGGCATACAATATTTAAAACTAAAGTTTTCACGCATTAGAACAGACGTAGCCGAGTGATAAAGCGTGAGAGTCTAGTAATGTACATGCGTTTAATTGGACCGTAGCTCAAAGTCGCACGACTACTAAATATGGTTAATGATTGTATTCCTTTTTTTTTTTAAATAATTAATTGTAAACTCCTTTGATTCAGAAGAAGAGTTTACAATGGAGTTTACAATTTATTAATTAAGAGTATAAAGAATAACTTTTTTTTTTTGTGTTGCTAAAATCAAAGAAAGTATACCTGTCAGTCCGCTGATCAGAAAGTTATCAGTTTATTAATCAAACATTCCTATACAGAAGTTGTCTAGGAGGGTGGTTCATACATACTTATTATGTATGAACTTAACTTATTAGATAGGAACACATATAGTTACATAAGATAAAATATCAGAAAATACATTAATTAATAAATAAATAAATTTAACTACAGTCATTTTACACCTGAATTGAATGTCATAGTCATTCCGCTGAACGGAATATCGTCAGTCCTATGAGTCTTTTGAAGACACTATAAAGCGTTCATTACAGCTTTTATGAGTTCATGGGCTTTCGAAGTCTTTTGCTATGAACAAAACTCTTTCTTGAAATGCATTCTTCATTATATATGTAGTTTAGTGTACAGATCAGCTGCAATGAGCTTCCAGTAGGTTCTGTCAGGGCAGTACCTGTCTGGGTCTATTTTGAAGACTCTAAAGAGCTCCAAAGTACTGGTAGGAAACAACCGCCTTAATCCGTCTGAGTGGTGGAGAGCGCTACGGAGATTACGAGGGTAGTGGAGCCGGGCTCCCCGACGGGGACTGACCACAAGATTTTCAATTTGAGGGGCATCTAAACTCCCAGTCAAAAGTTGTGCAAATGTTATGTAGGGAGCTACGTTTAAGTTTGCATACAGTATGGATTTTGAAATTGTAAATGGCTTCCTGGTAATCCTATTTAGCCATCGGAGCAGCCTGTATTCCAGGCTTAGAAATTTCCTAATATTTGGAGCAGAGGACCAAATTGTCGAAGCATATAGGGATACAGGAACGATATATATATATATATATATATATATATATATATATAGCATTAGCAAAGGCACATGATGCAAGAAAGCAAGCTTATATAACATCAGGCAAAAAAAAAAAAAAACACCCGTATTTCACCCATTCACTCGCTCCAAATGTTTGTCTAGTTCGGTCATGAATCTATTTAAGCTATCAACTTCTACAACGACAAATGGAAGTTTTGTTTCAGCAATTAACCCAATTACCCTTAAATTCCCTAGAACAGAAGTTTAAACTAACAGGTCTGTAATGACCTGTGTCTGCCTTTGATCCTCTTTTGTGGATTGGGGTCACATTTGCATATCTACAGTCCATGAGTACCTCCTCTGAGTCCAAAGAAGCTCTCATAATTATGGCGCTTAGGGTTTGCTGCCTCCATTAATATAAATGGTGTGGATAGATTCCATCCACACCATTTTGGTGCCTTTCTTGTGTTTATCTTCAACAAGTTCTCCTGCACTTTACTCTCAGTTATTACAAGATTATCTAACTTACTGCCAGAGTTTAACACGCCTCTGGTATTCCCCTCCCTGAATAACTCCTCATGTGTGAATGTAGATGCAGAATATTCATTCAGTTTGTTAGCTACTGGAGCAGAATCATCAACAGTTCAACCATAGATATCAAGTTGACCAATCTGATTCATCTCGCCCCCCTTCCTTCTAGAGTTTACATAAGTAAAGAACTCTTTGCTGTTTTTCTTTGCATCCTTTGCCAAAAATTACTAGTAATGTGCTTTTGCCTGCCTAAACTCCTTTGCGACTTGGTTACAGGCCAGCTTATGTCTATCATAGGCTTCTGTGTCACCTGTTAATTTATATGTATCCCATGCATTTTTATTCTCTGCTGCATGTGTAATTAGTTCATCTGATATTTCAAGATTCAGTATTGGCTCACTAGTTGCTGGTTTCGAATCCCAGTTATCTTACAGCCCATATGGCAGCAAGAGGTTTTTATCTGATGTTCTGAATATGCCTTTGGATGCTGAGGCCCCCGTCTCACGTCACTCTCAGGTCGGTGTATGAGCTGACTTTCTTCGCCTTTGCTCAATTAATAGATAATTCGATTTGATTTTTTATCTTTTTGTTAGTTATTGTCAGTTGTGCTGACTTGTCAGAATTTAGCCACAAACCTATTTTATCTAAGTATAAATGCAGTTCTTGAAGCTTGGTGTTGGCGTGGATATTGACGACAGATACAAGAGCTCTTTCTTTAGACAAAAAAATACTTTGTTGTCAGCATAAGAAATAAAATTACGATTCTGAAAGGTAAACATTTTGCAAGAGTGCTGAATCCTTTGGAAGCTTAAAAGTCCAAGAAAAATTGAACGTTTTTGGGCAACAACAGAGTAAACAGCTATAACATCATGACCGAGAATTTATTACAGACTTACCAAAATTTCGATCAATATGTTCTCTGAAATTAAACTTCATTCTCTCATTTTGACTTCTTTCCTGATATCATTGAACACGTTACTGATGAACACTGCGTGCGTATTCATCAATAAAATGCTCCTATGGAGAAAGGGTAGCAAGGTAGGTGGACGCCCTATTTTTCGTATTTCAGAGTGCCAGAAAGGCTCCTAACCATTACAAAAGAAAAATACTATTTTTATGCCATTTATTTATTTTTTTTTAAAGTCCATTAAAATTTCAGTAAGGGTAACTTGCATTATTCTCTAAATCCTTGGATTCTAAGCAATATCTGTCTTTAGATCTGTATTCAGCTCTTAAAAATCTACGATATGCACCTCATTTCGGAAGGGGAAAAAAATCGATAACTTTGATTTGCTGCCCAGTGTAATTGTTAATTTTCGTGTTTGATTATTAAATGAAAAAAATAAATTAAATAAATACATTGCAAGCATAAACAAATCGTTGCTGGGATGTTTCTTTCTGTGCGTAATTAGCTCTTATGCCTGCGACCTTTCAAAAATTTATCGGTTTTGGTCCTTGGTCAAAAAGAAAAAAAGCTTGATGTTCTATGTAATTGTTGATTTACAGTTATCAGTAACCCTTTCGGTGCTTTTGCATCAAGTTCAATTGGAAAATGCTATACTTTTCCTGATATCTAGCAGACACATTTTTTTATATTGAATGACAGCAGGTCACTCAATTATTTGCTTTAATCGGAATGCGATTATTTAGTGTTCAACTGCCGTCTTGTTAATCTGTGATTATTCCCTTCTCTGTTTGGCAAAATACATCTTTCCGATGTAGCAGTGTGCTCATCATTAAATTAGCTAGCATTTGTGTTACAAATTCAGGAATGCTTAGTGACAGAAATATTTCCTTTGGCAACAGCACACCAGCCCTTTCATCTGCTGTGGTGTTTTTGTTTTCGCTTAGTCATCCGCAGATTAAGCACTCTTCAAAAAGAAAGTTGCATTAGTCAAATGTTGGAATAAAGGAATTTAGGGAAAAGACAAAAACGAAATAAATAAAATAAAGGAAGAAAAGAAACCAAAGCTTTCTTGAAAGAGAGAAGATCCAATGTACGTAAGAAGCAGCAAAGCATAAATAGACTTAGCAGGGACAAGTGAAAGAAAGAAATAAATAAAAACAACAGCAAAAAAGGAACATTCCAGTAGCACTTCCATGAAGCAGTGTATTCCATTGTATTTGGAACAGGATAGCAGTAAGCGAAGGTGAGACGAATTCTCGTGTTACGTGGACGGAATTGAGTGGCAACTTGAAGGAGTTAAGACAGAATTTTCCCTCCTTACGTTGATATAGACATGATTAAGTGTATAAACGCTCAATTTAATTCGGGATTAGCATATTGCGACTTGGCCAGTGAGTAATAAATTTTTAATTATTCTACAAAATTTTACTGAGGTCAACAATTACTCTAAGAACTACAGTATACAAATACATACCACATTACCAAAAGTAACTGGACTCTGGTATTTTAGAGAAAAATTAACCATATCTGCCATCCATTTGACAAGAATGAGGTATAAAAGCAAATGCCTTCATGCTGCAAGCAGATAAATAAAATCCAGTGGATGGGTCAAATTGTGAAGCTTAGCGACTTACAACAATCATCATAGGAACTTTATCAATCAGTCTGTTCGTGTAACTGGAGCAAAATTGCAACGCACTAAATTCAATGGTAGCTGACGTAATAACCAAATAGAAGTGGCATGGTGCTACTATAACTGGTACCTTTTCAAGTAGACCGCAAAAATTAGCAAAGAGAGATATGAGGGCAATCAGAAGAACGGTACGTACATACATACCATCAGTCTAATCGAATACGGCTAACGAGGAGTTCAGAGTGGCTACAGGAACTGATATCGGTACAAGCAGAATACACAGTGTGCTGCACAGCTTTAGATATTACTGAAGAGCTGCAGCAAACAAACAAACATCACACAGGCATTCACGGTATCGATTTGCCTGGGAAACGAAATTACGGTACATGGTTTTCCGATCTTATCTACGTGTTTGGGTCCGCGGATTTTCCGGAGAACGTTATTTACCAGAGTTTGCAGTCACAAGTGTGAATTTTGGCGGAGGGGCTGTCACGGCCTGGTATTGTTTATCGTGGTTTGGGTTTTTGGAATAATTAATATTTCGCAGTATGTTGACATTCTGGACATTCCTGCTGTTCATGTTCTGTGGGAATAGTATGGGGAGGGCTGTTTTCGGAATGAGAATGCAACATATCATATTGCACAGTATATAGTGACTTCGTTTAAAGACATGGGTGTGCAGAGCTTCATGAGCCTGACCGGTATCTTTCATTGAGCAGCTTTAGGATGAAGTGGAACGTAGGAATCTGGCCAAGGGTACACGCTCGAAATTATTAGCTGCGTTGACAGTTGAAGGAGCGAAAGACTGCCTTCCCGTTTATCAAAAAATCTGGGCTGTCTCTGAAGCAGGTTGGTATTAAAGAAGGTATTGTATTTATTGAGGGATGAGGAACGGTTTTGAGGGTCTCATGCGACATGTATTCTACTAATTAAGAGAACTGATTTAGCTTTTAATTAGTTTTTATGGTAGCAGGCAGTCTTCTTTCTTCATTCTTTTGCGCGGTGTGTATTTGAAGGTACAGTACTCTATTTGTGGTAGCGTGTGTGTATGTCATTCGTAAGGTTATGCTTGCGCGCAAGATTCCTGAGTACTCGATATTCATTCCGATCGGAAGAGAAAGTAAGTGTGAAAGAAAGAAGGAATGGTTAGTACTTGCCAATAGGAGAGAGAGAGAGAGAGAGAGAGAGAGAGAGAGAGAGAGAGAGAGAGAGAGAGAGAGAGAGAGAGAGAGAGAGAGAGAGAATTTAGGCGCCCAACTCTGAATCCAACAGCAAGTAGTCCAGTTACACTTCTTGTAAGATGCCCTGCACCACCGTTTACGGCATGAAAGCAGGTTTTGAAAGTAACACTACTGGATACTCTCGCATCACTACAGTTGCGACCGATACAGGAATCTCGCGGTGAAGTACTAGATGACTATAAAAGATGTGCTAAACTGCCGAATCACGTTTTCTTTTGAATCGTGCCGAAAAAAGATATTTGTGAAAAAAAAAGAACACGAAGAACATTGCATTAAGTGCATGATTATGATATCGCAGGCTGGTGACGGTGTTATAGTCTTGAGGAAGTTTTGTTTAATTTCTTTCAATCATTTAATACAAACGCAATAAATATTATCAGCTTTGGAGTTTCTAATCATTTGTTTCGGATCAGGTACCGCTGTCAATGTTTTCATTGATTTCCAAAGCTGATTACATCGTTCAGAAGCACAGTGCGTCATGCCACTGGCTGATAAGTGTGCAGATATGTTCTGAAGATTCTGACCCGCTTTGTTGTTTTTTTTTTTTTTTTTTGTTGGTTGTTGGCGCATCGGCTTCTGTGGCCATAATGCACCTCCCAAGGTTTTTGCAGTACTTTGATCCAAGCCCGAGGCGGGATTCGAATCCGCGACCTTTGGGTTGCCAGGCAGGCACTTTACCCACCAGGCTAACCCGGTCGGCTTTGTTGATTCGCAAACTCTCCAGATCTGAAGCCTGTCGCGAGCAGTATTCGCTCTGAGAGTACAGTAGTTCTGGCCCACGTGATCCCTAAAGATGACATGTTCTTGTATTCTCTGCAGTGTGAGTTCATCTGAGAATATGTAGCCATTCCGGAATAAGAAGAGAAAAAAATATCTGTGGATTGAAGTCGGACCTGATTTCCAGACGATTGCACCACAGTAGTCCACTATCAATTATTGCGCCACAGTGATGAGACACATATCTAGATGCATTTCGTAATCCTGTAAAGTCGCCGCTGCCCTGTTTTCGCCTACGCTCAGCAAAGCCCAACTCATTACGTCAGATGAGTGGTTATATTACTAATCATTGTGATCTCAAATACGATGGTTGTTGAGACCTAGTTAGTTGGTTTGTTCAGAACCTAAGACCTTTAAATGTTAGTACTGCATATCTTTTCTGTAAATTTTGTATATTCTATGGTCGTTTCTCCTGTTTTTCGGGTTAAAATAAGCCTAACTTCCAACGGAAAAACCCATGCTAGCTTCTGAGCTAGACGAATTCAGACATAGTATGAGGTGGAAAGAAGAATAAAAAACTGTGAATACATTAAAATAATGACTCGAAATCATTTTTCCTAAAACAAAAAAGGGAGCGGGTGCAAAAAGTTGAGTTTCGGCTTATTTGTGAATTTAATCCGAAGCTTCAAGTTTCTTCTAAAGCTACAGCCAAACGAGAAAATAAAAACGCTACGTTTTAATACGTCTCTCTGGCTTTAGTTTCAATTAAGTATTTGTTTATCACCGATATTAAAACACGATCTGGATACAGAAAATAAATTCGTATTCATTCTTTAAAAAAAAAGTGTTGTGTGGGATATTCGGAACATGCAGGTTTTTTCAACTTTGGCCCCGATACAATTCGAACTCATTTCATACGGTATACGAGAGTAGTAACTTTATTTACCGCGCTACCCGCTGAGGATAGTAAAAGTTTGCAATCGAAAGAAACGTTTTGATCTCCAATTCGCTCTCTTATAGATCAGTTTTTTATTTTTAATTTTTACACCACGTTGCTGTAAATTGATTTCTAGTTTACATGGAAATGCTATTTCAACTTATACATGTTTAAGCATGTCGCCAAGTAAATACGGATAAGAGGCGGGTACTAGATAATCCGCTTTTTAAAATGCTTTTACGATTTGTGCCATTACAAAAGTAGTAATAAACGCCGTAAAATATAGAAATTCTGTATATATCTTTCACCATCTGCTGTTTCTTTCATTATGTATGGCTATACATACATGAACGTCACGCTTTCTTTCAAACTTTATTCATAAATACATTGAGTGGCAGTCTCTATTTCGTATTTAAAGAGGTTCTGTAAATGAACTGAAATATTTGAGGGTGATTTCGGCGTATCTTTCATTTGTACCGCAGGATCCGCACCTCTTTTAGCGTGAATGCATCCTGAACAACTATCCATGCGATCGCTCAGCTAACCACGTGGCTTCGAGTTAATTGTACCGTAAGGAGTGAGGAAACACTGATTTACAAGAAAATGTGAAATGACGCGAGTTCTTCTCTTTCCGCTCTTATCAAAAAAGATAGGCATTATTTTGGTAACCATGGTTACTGCAGCAGCTGAAGTTATTTTAAAGTACCATTTCTCTTAATGCCAAAAAAAAAAAAAGTGAAGGCGGAGTAAGTTAAAGAAACTTCAGGACTCAGATAGCCAGGTTCTCCGGTAAAGAATATTATGATCTCTTATCAAGAGAAGCTCAGTTTATATACATATAGCAATCGAGGATTCTATACTACAGGATAATCTTCTTTTTTTTTTTTTTTCATACTTTTAAGTGAAATAGACTGATACTATAAATGCGCAAAACTTTTTTTACAATTTATCAGTTTATGTAGGTTTGCCTAAAAGGAAAAGAATGTAATTTCACATATTTCCCTTTTACTCCTAC
Organism: Mastigoproctus giganteus; assembly: GCF_048544385.1. Classification (NCBI taxonomy): domain Eukaryota; kingdom Metazoa; phylum Arthropoda; class Arachnida; order Uropygi; family Thelyphonidae; genus Mastigoproctus; species Mastigoproctus giganteus. The sequence continues at coordinate 117,030,255 of NC_143575.1, read as the reverse complement.
AGAATCGAACCAATACAATAGACAGTGTATTTAGTTAGTTATATTATTTTACACTCTGTCCACATTCTGAGTATATTGCAATGTATTTTGTTCTTTGGAGCAATCTGCTCCCCAGAAATACAAGATCAATGAGATGACATTTTGCCCAAGGTACAAAACAATTACTGAACCGGGTTGCATAAGCTCTCATGAGGTTGCATGGGGATTTTACAAATATTCTGAATTGATAGTTTTCTCTATTGAAAAAGGATAATTGGAATGCAGATGTATATCGTAACTCAGGAATAGGTTTTTCCATGCAAAATTCACCATTTTTGAAAAACCTAAGGAATTCTGTTTTTTTGTTTTTTTTTTTTTTCTTTAGGGCACTGTACGATTTCATTGAAAACTGGCATTCTGTAGCAAACACGAAGTCTGCGTTCGTCAGTTTTAAAATGCAGTGCTGTAATTTTTTTTAGAGAAAACAAGGAACATTTATTTATTTATTATATTTTTTTCCCACAACGTAACTGATTTAGTCGTTCTCAGGTTATGGATGGAAAAATCCTCCCGCGTTTCAGGGAAGATTTTTTCCCCCCTAAACTGAATTTGCAACCATAAATAAATATAGATATCATCCTGGATAGTCCGAAATGCAGATCAAACTGTAAAAATTTATACACGTTTCCATTGACCTCTAATCATTTTATCTGAACTAATATTTAAAAACATCATTTGTAAAAAGTGTGCACATTATCATAAAGTTATATTATTTCAAACCTTCTAACTTGAATGCATATGTGAATTTCACAGAGATGGATGCATTTTATTTTTAACTTTAATTTTATTAACTTGTATTACGCCTTCCTTTCATTCAGGCTCTGTGTGGGCAAAACCTTGTGTTTAATAATAATAACAATTAAATTGTATTCTTCTGTCGGCTTGCTGTTTTCCTGGACAGTTTTACAGAATGTCTAGAGCATAGTCACTAACGTTTCTTCTGAAGATTCAGTGAGTGCTTGACATGATTTTTAACACTGGAGGCTTGCCATCAGTATGCTAAGTTTTTATGAAAAACTGATCATTCTTGTTACTTCGTTCCTATCCGACTTCAGAATTGGTTGCTGTGCTGTTTATCAGTGAACTGGTTGATACTCTTGAGTTCAGGATTCTTGTAGCTAATGTCGTTGGAAAATTCGTAGGGATCTATGGCAAGAGCATTACGGAGACTGTGTTGTAAGGAAACGTGTTTTTGAGAAATTCTACATCCTGGTAAGCAGAATCTTTCAAGCACCTTGTTCAGGATCGGGAGAAGTGCAATTGGGTGGTATGTGGTTGGGTGAATATTTGAAGCAGCTTGATCGTTTTAAATGAGGCGGAGGTTTGCCTGATTCCTGACCTCCTCCACGTGAAAACACCTGTGGAGGAGGTCAAGTTCAAGTATTGTTTGTATAATATGCGGTAACCAGGGTTTCCCCTATACGCCGTGTGGAGGAGGTCAGGAATCAGGCAAGTTTCACCACTTCCCCCTTAATAAGGTCAGGACTCTAGGTGCTTTGCAATCCTTGAACATGGCAATAGCTTCCGCTACTTAGATGGTGAAGTCTTCCTGCCGGGAGAGTAGGAAGTTCTCTGTAATGATCCTAAATTTTTCGTCATTAATCATGTTGGGATGATCCATAATAAACAGTTAGTCAATGATTCTGTTCATTATGTCTCTCCAGATGGCGGTTTCTAGGGTGCCTTGTACGGTGATAGTCGATGATATTGGGCGTGAAGAGTTTTTGCCTTATCTTGTGGACAGGGCCCGAACTGTCGCTGTTGCATTTGATAGATACAAGGTTCTGCTAGGATGTTTGTTTTTGTTGGTGTATTGAGTTGACGTACTACCTCCTGAGGGTCTTGAATTGATCGGAGAGAGAGGTTCAATTAGGTGAAAGCCCTGCTGCTGACGCGTTGGAGACGACGCCTACCAAGGCACACTCGTTGGCAGCCTCTTGAGCTTGGCCATTTACTTACTTCAGGCAGATTTAATACAGTTGATGACCAAGTCGACAAGCTCAACCGCGGAAAGCCGCCCAAAGCGCGCGCGCTCTCTCTCTCTCTCTCTCTCTCTCTCTCTCTCTCTCTCTCTCTCTCTCTCTCGCTTTCTCTGGAGGTGCTTTAGGAGCACGGAGGAAAAGGAAGTATCAAAGGCTTCCCAGTTTGCTGATTTTGATTATGAAGAATTTAATGTCGCCTGTGAAAAAAAAACAAAGTCAACAGATAGGACCAAGAAAGGTTCCGGTGCCTCTGCAAATGGGGTTACCGATAGGATACTATTCTTGGGGTACTCCTTCACTAAATCTGTATCACGCTCGAAGATTTTTGTGGCTGACTAAGAGGTGACAATACCTAATGAACGCCTCAGTGACGTCTAGTAGTTCCCAATCTATGTTAAAATATCTTCTGTTTTAAATTCAGAAAGAGGATACCCAGCTGTACATTACTGTTGAGTGCATGCTGAATTCTTAGCATGGTTTCCAGCAATTTTATGATCGTCGATCTGCCCTTGTTTGCTATATGCAAGTCACGACCTATGCCAGAAGTAGTGCTGAGCAAAATCCGTTTGTATTACCTTTTCAGCTATTTTTAGTAGGGTGGGGCAAGTGGATACTGTCCTGAAATGCTTGGATTCTCTTCGGTTCTTTAGTTTGGGCACTGGTTTCACTTAGTTGTCTCGCTTAAGTTCAGGTTGAAGAGATCTTAGAAAGAGTCTAGGATGAACGTACTGCATACCTTAATAAAGCTGTGGAACACCGTCTGTTTCTGTTCTCACTGGGTCCTTATTTATAATTTTATTCAGGATAACACGAGTAATCCTAATGGTTCATTAGGGGTTTTTACCCTATTCATCTACTTCGTAGTACAGTACAAATTATAGACATTAAAAGCAGACTGCTGGATGAATTAATATCAGCCCACAATCTAGTGGTCCATAAAAAACCTGGTAAAGATTCAATCGTTTTGACAGTGAACAGGGAGTCAAACGTTAACTTGACTTAGTCAAAGTTCCAAAATTCACGAATAATAAGTGATTGGGCGTTAAAATAGATTGGGGTTGTAGTAATCATCGAGCAATCTTATTCTAATAAGAACCCCTAGGTAAGAGTTAGTGTCGTCCATGAAAGAGAATTGAGACGATTTTCTCTGCGGTATGCTGATTGGACTCCATTTAATGATGACGTCAAAGGGAGTCTAGATAGTTTATCGGAGGATCCGTCGTTGTTATGGGGTATAAGGAGTATTGGCAACTAAGGCCATATTGCCTTAGTTACCAATGCTACATTCGCCTAAGACCGACCAACTCAGCTGCGTTGTGAAAAAGGCACATAAAAATCATCTCGTCATCGACGGGACTCGAAGCCGACTCTTTACCACCTGGCAAGGGGAGGACGGCGGTTCTACCAACTGTGCTACTACGAGGGTTGGGAGGATCTACTAGCATGACTGAAAAGGGATGTAGTAAACCTAGTTCAGCGGTTCTTTTATTATGCGTTGGTGGCCTCGATGAGACAAATACAGATTACATGAATTCCAATGAAAAGGTAGTGTTAACGAAAGGTGAAGTTAACGAATCTCCGAAAAAAAGTTCATAAAACCAGGAACCAATTCCAGCGCAGGAAACACGAAGATGATCACTAAGATGTGGAATTCAGGAAAAGGTATCTCCTACTACGACGTAAGTATCTGTCCACCTACTAGACGAAAGAAAATATGAATCATGGGGGCCGTTAGTAAAAACAACAGGAAACGATGACCGTGGGGAATAGTATAAAAACTTGGTTGTGGTAAGGGAAGATCCATCAAGCGACATTACGTTCTCTATAGGACGAGAAGGGGATGAATGCTCCAGTTTGGAACGTAGTGTGAATAGAATCTTCGATCGCTTTGGCAGAACTAATGATAAAATCGTGAAGCTTCAAGTGCTTGCTCGCTTGAAATATTTAAATTTAAGATATGTTAGTGGAACTGTGAACTACAGTTTACAGTTGATGAGCTAGAAAATACGATAAGGCGTAATACGCGTTCGAGAATGGATCTGATCGAGAATGATACTGTCAAACATCTTTATAAAGTGCTCTGCTAATAGTGTTCAATAACTGTCTCCGAGATGGAGTATTTTCCCCCTTCCTCCTGGAAGAATGATTTGCTAAAGTCTCCAAAGAAACCAAGGAACAAAACAGTAACATACCACCCTATTTCCTTGTTGGCAGGCCTTTGAGCCTTTATGCGTTCTCCCAGAAACGATATTGGAAGAACGCATAAAGGTTTCCACTGAAGAAAATAGCCTGTGTCCAGTGGGCAACATATTTTATCCGTGGTAGAAGAACAGATTATGCACTACGCTGTTTGATGAATTCAGTTAATAGCTCGACTTCCAAGTATGTTCTTTTGATATTTGTGGTCTTTGCGGGTGCATTTGACACCACCTCTTGGGATAACGTCCTTATGATGTTGTGTTTAGCCAAGCACAGTTCTTAAATCTACAGTGTAATCAGGGTTACCTTAAGGGTATTATGGTTACGGTAAAATCAGCTAATTGCTCAATAACCCGAAGGTGATAAGGGAATATCCAGAAAGATCGGTTTTAGGCTCCCCATATATGAAATTTAACTTTGAAAGACTGGTTGCGTAAGAATTTCTCACGTGTGAAAATGCCAATTATTTCATAATGCTTGTGGAAGGTGAAGCATATTTGGAGGTTGAGAACAGGTCAAATCGATTGATGAGCGAATGGTGCAAGTTGTACAAACTGACTATCTAACACAAACATGAAAATTTTACTCCTGAAGGGAAAGTTTTCTTGATTGGGTGTCACTTACAACATTGAAATAAATGGAGAATAAGGGACAAAGCACTAAACTTTCTGAACGACTGTATCTTCCTTACAAATGTATCTTGTGATGTGCACTCAAGAAAAAAATGGTAGGAAACTGTTTTTGGTTCAACGTATGATGCTCTTAAAACGTGTCATGGTATGCTGTACTGTATCAACTGAGATGATACAGAACACATAGATGTTTTTTTTTTTTTTTTTTGGTTTTTTTGTGTGTGCCTATCTGCACGATATTGTTTGCATGTTATTAGACTATATTCTCTAAATTTTTATGTATGACATTCCAAATTTTAATCTGTACGATAATGGATGATCCTGTTTCCAAATTTTAGCAGGAACCGCCTAGGACAATTTAAAAAGGAAAAAAAAAAAAACTGTAAGATCCAATTTATTTAGAGGATGGCTGCACTGATAAAAAGTCGCCTGAGCCCATTCTTGGAACGCTATCCTGCGTGCGTTGGGGGCTGAGAAGATAAAAGAAGATATTTTTCGACATTAGACTTAAGTTTCTGTAGATTGTAATTTTCAGGAACGTGTGAAGGGAGTTTGTTCCAAAAAATGGAAGTCAAAGAATTAAATGAGGAAGAAGAAAAGTTGGTTCTGTGAGTTTGAAGTTGACCAGGAAATGGATATTCACTGGGTGCGGCACATATTCATATCTGGTTTGGAAGAAAGAGCGGGAATTATAGAAGCCAATCCAGAAAACAGTGCCAGTGAAAGTGTCTATAGAAAAATCAAGCAGCAGAAACAAAACGTCTCTGCAGAGACAGAGGGTGGAGCGATTTTGTAAGAGATAGGTCATTAATTAGTCCAACTGTCCTCTTTTGAATGGCGTCTAGAAGTCAGAGAGAGAGAGAGAGAGAGAGGTTATAGGGGACATCACCCTAGATGCGGGAGCAATATTCATTGGTAAGGTTTTAGGTATGTACAGAATGAGTAGCTGTTTAGAAGACAAGCAACGCCGAGAGCGAAAAAGAAAACCTAGTTTAAGATGCAGAGTAAGCAATATTTGTGATGCTCTTTTGCCAAGAGAGCTTAGAAGTCGATGCCTAATAGAATCATGCGATATTGTCTAGAAATTTGATATGTAATCGAAGTTAAGAATAGGAGTGGAAGATTCCTTTTTGGGAGATCTAAAACAGGACTGAGCTTTAGAAGGATCGAAATTAAATAAGTTATCTGTGCGCCATTGAGAATTACCAGATCAGCATTTAAGGAATTGCTAGCGGCTTTCGAGAAATTGAAGCTTTTCAGTTTTTCGTGCATTGTTATATTTCGCTACTTATTCCGACAGTCTACTTAGTGTTAAGTTTTGTTTTGATTATCATAATCGCAAGTCTGGCTAAAAAGCGCATCTTAAAACTAATCAATATAATGTTCGGTATTTCCTCTCGAATTTAAGCGTTGCTTTCGGTAAACGTGCAATATTGCGATACTTGACCAGTTTTCCTCAGAAACGTGTGCCTGAACTATGGGGCTATTTTGAAGATGAATTAACTGTCATCAGTCAGTGCCGCAGATTCCATGATTTAATGATAAGCTATTGATTAGACCATTATTTTGATAAAATGTACCTGCAAATTTTCTATATTTGATTTATCTTGAGATCGCATTCCAGTCATCTTAAGATAAATCAAAATCCCACATTTTCTCATTCATTAACTGGAAAAGTTATAGTACAGCATTTAAAAGTATGGGCGAGTAAAGAAATACAAATGAAATCGGGTTGTATATTATCACACAAGAACTGTCTTCGTTTTCTTAAAGGGTATGTTGTTAGAAAACAGCGTTTAAAACAATTATGTCTGCTGTACAGAATTATCAGATTACTTGCATATTCAAGTGCTGTTGTTTGTAAAGTACATAATACATTATTAATTTCATTACTGCACGGATATGCGTGCATATCTGTAATATAATGAAATTATTAAAAAAATCGGTGGTCCGATCTGACATTTTCAACCTTTTATATTGATTGTTTTTGCTGTAGATAAACAGGAAACGGGAAAAATCGTTTAAAAGGAAATACCATGTGCTTCAACTGTTTTGGCTGAAGTTTTCGACAACTTATACCGAAGAGCGAATCTTGATTAAATAACAAATCGTTTTTGTAAAAAGACGATTATGGTTGATGTTATTTCTATTCTGATAATAAATATCAGCTCTCGCCATTATAAAATTGTTTTGTTTCTTTATGCCTAACCTGAAATGAAGAAAACACCTGCTTAGTTCTCTAGTCAGTAATGTCTTATTTTATTTTATGATGCGCTGTCCTTCAATTGAAATTTCTCTTAATTTTATAATATACTTGTTTTTATTTTACCTTACGTTATTACTCTGTTATTATTTTACTTCATCTCCGATTTTCTTAATATTTCATAAATTACTTCCTAATATAATAGTTCACGTTATTCTCCATGGGATCCACAAAAAAAAAACAAAAACTCTTACCTCTAAATTGTGGTAATAATCAACAATACCTTAGAACAGTGGTTTTTCGACCTTTTTTTAATAACGGCACCCCTAAATAATTTATTTTATTTTGCGGCATCCCTACTCAATTTTCTGCCTGTTAGATCCGATTCTCTCTCTGTATATATCCGTATATATATAATATTAAAAATATAAATGTTATATGATATTTATTATAATAATAATTATAAAAATTACATTTCATGATACAAATTATATATATACAGTATGTAATAATTTTATGTTTTATATAGAGGTACTAAGTAACCATCAATTATAGATCACCACAAAATTAAAAAGAGACTGTACACCTTTTTATAATAAAATAAACATAAATTAAAAAATAATAATACGTTTAAGTAACTTAAACCCAAATTACGTGGCACCCCTGGAATGTTGTTGCGGCACCCCGATTGAAAACCACTGCCTTAGAATTTGATCTTGCTATTATGATCTTCGTACAGTAGAAGCGATCTGTTTTATTCTATTACCCATATCACTAAGTAATTTGAAAGTAGCAGTTAACATTTCTATTTACTTAATAACTCCTCTAAATTGATTGTTTTCATTCTTTAAAACTACAATAAATATTAGTTTTTTAAAAAAAAAATCTATCTCCATATATATACACACACACTTTTGGGATAAAAGCAGAAAATTATGATGTACCATTATATGGTAATCATTTAACATGTACGCAGCAAAGTCACTGAAGCTCTGATGAGCGTTATCCACTTGCAAAGATAAATTAAATTTGCTTTGGTGATGCGAGGAAGGAACTAGAGTTGGCCGATTTTAAGCGGTACTGCCGGGAAATTTCGCTGTTTCTCGATCATCCTACGAACGGAAATCCAACCTGACGAAATATCCAAGCCTCTGACTCTCTCGAACACACAGTTTTGACATATTGTGAGAGAGAAAGAGAGAGAATAAATAACAGCACTGAACAACAAATTTTGGGTCATATCTTGTTACGGGCATGAAAGTGTGTTTACTTTATAGATTCCGGGGTGCTAAACACGAAAACTGTGCTTAAAATGGCAGATTGGCTCTTGTTTTAACTTGTTTTTATATTTATACAAGATATTTTTTTATTTATATTGCAGTAAAATGCAGCTATGAACATAGCTGTATCAAACATGGGACCCTTTCCTTATATTCAGCTTCGGGAGCATCCCTTTTTACCATCCAACAATAATCGGCCAACATGGCGGCACTCCATTTTCTTTTGTATCTTTGTTCCATCGCTGCGTTATCTTGATGGAAGCGCTCACTATGTTCCTCGCTGACGGCACCACTGCTGGGCGAAGTCCACTCCCAGGCCTTCGCGGATGACTTAATCTTGACGGTCGCTGCAGACAGCAAGGCCCAACTGGACTACAAGGCGAACCAGGCCCTGAGGATACTTCAGGGGTGGATACAGACTCATCTACTGAAGATATCACCAACCAAAACTTCCTCGATTTTGCTCAAAGGAACACTAGACCTACGCAGGCCACCACAAATCAAAGTGGAAAATAAGACTATCAAACTAGTGGGCCAACTAAAACATCTCGGCTTTATACTTGACTCTAAACTGTCATTCCAGCACCATCTGACATACATTAGAGCAAAGATTAAGAAATACTCTGCACTTGTGGCCAGAATCACAAGACGAGATTGGGGGCTCAACAAACGCACCCTGTCACTGTATTATAAGACAACCTTCCTACCAGCAATAACCTACGCCTCTCCAGCCTGGTTTCAAAAAGCCGTAACCGCCGTAAATCGACTGACATTGGACGCCACTCAACGGACAGTACTGCTAACAATCAACCGTGCCTGTTGTACCACCAGCACTCCCGCCCTACAGGTATTAACGGGGGCCCTTCCTCTGGACTTAGAGGCTATTCGCTGCGGCATCACTCACAGCATTGCAAAAGGACAACCCTGCACCTTCCTTGGCTTTACAGTAAACACAGCTGCGAATCAGAAAGAAGAAAAAATCAGACTACAAAGGCACTTACAGCAGGTATGGCAGGATCGATGGACTGCCACAACCAAAGGCGAAATTACAAAAAAATTTCTGCCCACCATAGACAGGGTGTACCCCAAGCCCCCACCCTGGTTTCAACCCGGTCTCTTCACAACCTATTTGCTGACAGTCCACGGAGCGTTCAACGCGAAATTAGCATCTTTCAGAATCCTAGAGGACCCACGTTGCTCTTGTGGGGAGCCAGAAACCTGGACACACATAATGTATGAATGTACCAACTATGAAGACCTACGCTGCAGACTTATGACAGCAACCACATACTTCGCAAGACATCTCGAGTCGCACCTACTAGATTCATGCGAAGAGTACAAGGCACTAGCCAAATTCGCGCAGGAGTTGTTCACCCGGCGCAAAACACGAATTGCTGTTCACAAGGAACCACAATAATAAGGAGAAACTTGTGCAAGAGCTGCTTACCCCTCCAGCGCAAAACACAACTTCTGAATATAAGAAACTTCAATAAGGAGGGACCTCGCGGACTCTTAGCACAACAACCTATCTGATAGAGACGCGGAAATATGAATGACGAGTGTGAGGATACCCGCTCATGCATCGCCTGCACAAAAATGGATATACAGTACTACTACTAGACAGGTCGGGACTGTCCCAAGAATGACGAACTTTCACGGCTTGGACACTTCAACTACTGGGACTACACGCAGCTTTGCTGCCGACGCCACAAGGCGATCCTACACCTGTGCTCACTTGCACAGGGCTTTTACTCCAATTCCTGGGCGGGGGAGAGAGGGGACGGCTCTGTTGTTTTTCTCTCCCCCTCGCCCACCCCTCTTTTCCTCCTGGTGGGGCATGGGCATGCCCCACTGACCTTCTCTGGGGCCGTCTTCCCTATTGACCCCATATTTCTGACTTTTCTCCCCAGCCTTCAGTCTCCTCCCCACTCTGACTAAATATCATAGCGTATGCCCCACACTACCAAAATTTTAATTGTTCAAATCAAGTCACGCATGCCCTTTTGGCCTCTAATAATCTCTTAGCGTCTTACCCTGAAAATCGCCGGGTGTTGCATTACAATTTTTTTTTTTACATAGGCCCTAGCCACTCAAATCTCAGGAAACTAGGTGGCAGGGCCTGCCAGAGTAAAGCTCCATACTACTGTGTACCTGGTCTGCCTCCACAGGGCCAAGTGTGGGCAACATTGGGCCTCAGTAGGGGTCCAGCGGCTAAATGGCCAGATGAACAACGATACATAACATTACACTTATACAAAATCCATACACTTTTAAATCTCTGGCCTTCCCAGTGAACTGGTACACCTACAATGAAAGCAACGCGGGGTTGGGGGAAACCCCTGGTGCCGTTAGACATCAATACACTTTACACTGTTTGGCGTGAAGAAATTTAGGTGTGAATGCAAGAAATGCATCTTCAATGACATGTTGCACCCCAGTTTTTCGTAAGAATTAATGAGGTCTTCCACAAGCTACCCATAGTTGCAGGCTTTAACATTTCCTAGAAAACCAATCGAAACATTTCGAAAGGCTTTCCACTCTGATTTCTCTTTATTACCGAGAACACATTCGAACTGTTCGTCTTTGAAAAGTTGCCGTATTTGTGGACCAATAAAAACGCTTGCCTTGTATGTACTAAGTCTTGGTAATTTCCCTTGCAAGTATATGAATGCAGGACCGTTCACTTACAAAGCTTTCACGAAATTTTTCGTGAAACCCCTGTTTGATGATTTTCATTGAGGCTATCTCATCTTCTTGGAATGATATCCTTGACGTGACTATCTCACTCTCAGAGAAAGCAACAGTACTTAGTGTAACCCTTTTGTAGTCCTAATAAAATGACGATTACCTTTAAATCTCCAGATATCTGCCACTCATACTTCTAAAAGTGTACACCAAAGTGGATGTTCTCCATGTTTGCGTATGTTTCGTTTTTGCGGACGGCATACGGAACAGATATTGAAGATAGCATATTTCCATTGTATACAGCCTTAAGGCTAACCTTAAATGGTCTATAAATAGTCGCCATTTTTCGGGAACGTGCTTCATGTTCATTGCTGTCATGAGACCTCACTGTTTGTATCATCAACATTGTTACAAACAGTGAGTTCACCTTCTGTTTGATAGAATTTATCATCGTCTTTATTTCGAGTAGGAAATGTTGTCACTTTCACAGATCTAGAAGATTTAACTGTTGTAGCCTCGAGGCCAAAAGCTCTGCCTTATTCTTCGGCATTTGGAGATCCATGATGAGGTCATTAAGCTCACTTTCGTGATCTTATGTGGTTCAGAAGGATAAAGGTTTGGACAAAATGGTCTATCCCTTGACGTAGACGGCTGCTGTACTTCATGTATATCAAGTTGATTTTCATCAGAGGGTACAGAAAAACGGTTGGGTGATTCAGGAACAGGTAGTATTTCACCGTGAGGCACGGAACGAATTGTAGATGGAATATTTAGGTACGGCATTGTCCACTTTTTCTTCATTGTCATCCCTTTTCTAATAGGAGACACCATACAGAAGCAGCAGCCTGTGACGTGATTTATTGCTCCCTCCATATCATGGGCACTGCGAATAGCATAAAACGTCCATTTCGATTCACCCACATGGTTTTGATGAATTACCTGTTCACCAAAACCATTGCGTTTTAATGAACAGGTAGTGAATCATATGTATAGAGCCGAGTTCTTGTCCTGGTCGCCTATTTCACACCTAAAGTTCAAGAAGTAGGCTTTTTTTTTATGGCTCGAGTTAAAGGACGCTTTCTTGAAGCTAACGTGACTTTTCCAAGTGCGTAACGGAAATTATCCGGACTATTCACAGAATTACGGGGCGTATTAATCTTACATGACACAACTACTGGACAAAAAGTAGGAATCTCAGGAAAGAACCGTTAACAGAGTACAAATCACCCAGTACCTAGCCGTATTCGAGGATTACTGCAACCGAGTTGAAGACACATTTTTGGCGACAACTTATCACGTGATGCAGAGCAAGGCGGCAGTTGCCGATCACTTGATAAGCGCGCGGTGGTACTGAAACTGCTGTGTTGCTATGCGTTTTGCCGAGAGCCGTAGTTGATAATGTAGAGTAACTCGCTAATACTGGGACACTAACTGCAATTCTAAAACAAGAGCCAATAGACAAATTTTAATGTGATATTCGTGTTTAGTAGCATAAAATTAGTCAAGATTGGGTGTTTTCGTAACATTTTGTGTGTTGACCAGTGTAATAGACCAGATTAGGGAAAAGCTGAGAATGGCTTTTTTTTTTTTTTTGTATTCTTGCTTTACACTTTTGGTCTTTGATGGCCTCGCTAGGGGAGTATTTACAGGCACTGTTACTGGAATTTCCAGCTACAGAAAGTTGATGTGTTTTCTGTCGCTGGAAATTAACTTTAATGGCTGGCAGACAGGAAGTCATTTTGTTAGCTGTTGAATGAGGTAGAAAAGGAAGGAAGCACTGTGATTAATTGAAATAACTACACTTTACGCTACATTAAACTTAATTAAATGTTTAATTCTCGATAGTAATGTTCAGAATAATAAATGTTTTCTGTTACGTTCCTTGTCTTTCTGTATTGTAGCTAGAAATCACTGAGTGGGAAAACAAAATTAGGTCAGGACAAATTTTTCTCGTTAAAGGTTTATAATGTCATCTATCCAAAGTGGCTTGAGAAGTTAACAGCAATGCCATTCCGAAAGAGATTACTAGTTGCTCTATCCATGTCATGGTTGGAAGTGTGACTAGGAACAATGCCGGAACAATAACCGTTTGGTTATTGTTCATTTATTATTCCTCATACTATAATTATGCAAGCGCTGCCATTCTATACAGTGTAGAAAAGGATATGGTTAGAATCCCATTTTAATGGATGACAGTTTTGTTTTTTTTTTAATCTGGGGCGGAGCTTAAAAAAAAAAAAAAAGTCTAGCTGCCTCGGTGCTAATAATAAAACGGCCATATTTGATTTCATCCTCAAAAAAATGAATGAAGAATGGTTTAGCCATTATGTAGGCAAAGATAATTGCAAAGTTCTGGTAAAATTTTAAGTATGTAAATAATACTGTTCATATACCACGCCCTATCACAAATAGTGCTGTGTGATTTTGGTTTCCGCTGTTTCACACTATGCGTGAAACAGCGGATACCAAAGGATTCTTCCAAGAAACCATTCAAAACCTTGCAGGTTCTTAGTCTCCAGACTGAAATCTTCAGAACTGAAGCCTTTTTTGGTTAGGGCACCCCTTTGTTCAGCTCACCAATTTCGTTGCCCTTCTTTGTACTCGTTCCAGCAGCCCCACATCCTTCCAAAATTGAGACCTCCTGACTTGTATGCAGGACTAAAGATGTGGCTTGACCATTTCCTTATACAATCGGATAATCAGCTCCTTATTACTGCTACCAAAATTCCTGTATATTATAGAGAAAATCCCCTTGAGCTATCCGGGCAGCCTGTCTGCATTGGTCAGAGAACTTCATATCTGACTGCACAAATATTCCAAGGCCTTTTTCATTTTCCCCTACTCTGAGTGTAATATACTACACTCAGAGTAGTGGAAAATACACTCGATACGTTATTCTCGAATTACTGCTACCCATATGTAGTATTTTCATTTATCAAGGTTAAACTTCAGTTGCCATTTCTCAGCCCACCTGCCACAATTTTCTAGATCATTTTCCAGTAGCATATTGTCATTAACCACCCTACCAACCTTTGTATCATCTGAAAACTTGGGGTATTAAGACTAATATGCCTTAATCAATATCATTGATAAATATAGCATACAACAACGGGCCCAACACCGAACCTTGGGAAACTCCACTAATAAACTTAGTTCAAGAAGAGAGATGTCCATTGATTGCGCCTCTGTCTTCTCCCACTCACCAATCCCTTTATCCATAGCAGCATTTTCCCTTAATGCCATACTGCTCCAATTTGTACAGCAATCTTTTATATGCAACGGTATCAAAAGTTTTCCTGAAATCCAGGAATATGGTATCAAAATTATTTTTTACATCCAGTTCCTTTGTGAGCACATCTTAGTAACCAATGAAATTAGTCAAACAAAATTTCCCTTTAACAAACCCATGTTATATTTGAAGTATAATTGCTGCCTTGTCTAGATGGTGACTTCATTATTTTCCCCGAACAGAAGTTAACTAACAGGTCTGTAATTACTCGTGTTACCCTTTGATCATCCTTTGTGAATTGAGGATACATTCGCATATCTCCAATCCGCCGGGCCCTACCCTGAATCCAAGGGAGCTCTCATAATTCTATGGCTAAGGGTTTGCTCTACCCCACCTGCCTTTCTTGTATTTAACTTCAACAACTTCTCTTCCACTTTCCTCTTAATTATTATAAAATCATTTAGCTTCATGTTAGAACTTTATAAACTTCTGGCATCCTCTTCCCTAAAGGATTCCTGATGTGTAAGTGTAGATACAAAATACTTATTGTTTGTCAACAACCTGAGCAGAATAATCAACAGTCACTTAATCGATATTAAATGGACCAATTTGATTTTCTCCATTCCTTCTAGTATTTACATAAGTAAAGAAGTCTTTGCTGTTTTTCTTTGCTAAAAATTTCCTCTAATATGGCTTCGCTTGCCTGGCCTCCTTTGTGACTTGATTACAGACTAGTTTATATCTACCATAAGCTTTTGTGTCTCCCTCTAATTTATATGCATCCCATGCATTTTTCTTCTCTGCCACGATTTTCATCAGTTCATCTGACATTCATTTAGGCCTATAACTTTAAGAGTACTTCTTTGTTGGAATGAAAACCCTAGTAGCTTCTTTCTATGATTAATTCCTCTAATACTTCAGATTTAAAATTTGCTGATTGTAACATCATCATTTGATCCCACTGTGAAGAATTTAAAAACTGTCTGAGACCACTGTCGCCACTTTTACGAAAGCAACCCCCCTACACTTTACCCTTGATGGCAGTTACATCTATAAGTAAATCCAAAATCAATACAACTGCGATACTGTCACCTAGTGGTTCTTTTATGTACAGATTCTTAATGCATGAATAATCACTGCTGATAATCAGAGTAAAAGTATTACTTCCTCTTGTTGCCTCTATAACACGCTGCTATAGAAAACAGTCGTCCAATAAATCCACAAAAGGCTTGCTAGTCTCTGAGTGATCAACCAACAAATTCCAGTCAATATCTGAAACTTGTGCGTTGTATTTTTTGGGTAATATTTCTTACATATGCGTTAATATTAAGCTTTAGTTCCTAGGAAAAAAAGGTTTTTTCCACCAAATAGGCAAATCGATCAGAGAACATACTGCAATTTACAGACATAATGTATCAGGAGCAATATGGGCTACGTTGTTGATATGCCAAAAAACATCTGGCGATGTTTTTAGGCACATCAGCAACAATCGACAGTTTTGCTGAATGGCAGCATGGCAATACATCCGTTACTGCGTACAAGTTTACACCACATCCGACCTGGTTCCTTGTGAACGAGCACTATGAAGAAACAGGTGACAGAAGTTCAGCTACATTAAATCATACAATTTTCACATGATAATAGTGCCCGATTTCATGTTAATTATCAAGTGCAGTTATGTTTTCGCCACTGACTATTATCGTTCTGTCCAGCAGTCAACCCACTGTTCACCATGCTCTACCGTAAAAGAAGGAAGGAAGAACCTGTACACCCTCTCACACCGTATGTACATGGATGACATCAAACTCTGTGCCACAAATGTAGAATCGACTCCGATAGCTACTCTGGATCACTGAAGAGTTCAGACATCGGGATGCAATTTGGCCTAGACAAATTCAAGACCCATAGATTACATCAAGGACGTCTAGTCGGACAGAACTACCACCTGAAGACCGGTGAAGAAATTGAAGCCATGACAGAGGGAGAGACAAATATCTGGGAATCATGCTGGTTCACCAGTTAGAACACAAGGAGCTCAAGGCCGCCTGACTCAGAAGTACCATGCGAGACTAAGAAGCCTTAATATCAAAGCTGAATGGTGGTAACATGGTCACTGCCATAAACACTTATGTAGTCCCAGTACTAAGGTATTCCTTCGGGATCGTAGATTGGATCAAGGCCGAGCTTAATCCAATGAGGAGATTGAGATCGGCCAGGATTATGATGACCAGGAACCGCCAACACCAGCCGAAGTCTGCTATCGAGAGACTAACAGCCTGTAGAAGAAGGAGAGAGGGGATTGACTGACCTCATTGAACAATCGAAGGAAACGATAAAGAACCTGCGCAATTACTTCCAGGGAAACAGCGCTCCAGTCTTCCAAGCCATAAGAAGAATAGATAAATGGCACTCAACATCAACAACAAGGAGACCACAATCATACAGATAGAAGAAACAAAGATAGAAAGATAGGAGAAGAAGATACCATGGCAGACACAATTACTTCCATTAAGACTACATAGATAAGATGGCTTCAAACGCTTGGCTCACGAAAGTAAAACTCTTCCCTGGGATGGGAGATTTAATGCTCACCATCCAAGATTAGTTAATCATTACTAGGAAATACATCGCCAAGGATCCCGGAGTAACGGATCCCACATGTTATCCATGCCGTCTGACTCCAGAAACAATCCAGTCCACCACTGCAGGAGATCACGTAAATAGAGTACACTCATAGACACGAGCAGATAGCCAGGGTAATACATCATAAGCAAGCGCAAGAATACTAGCCGATCAAAAAAAGTTTACCGTATAAGTACGAGCCACAGGCCATAGCGGAGACCTCTGCTCAGTCTATACTGGCATCTGGCCATAATAAGGGACAAGGCGGTCTGCACAACAGACCAGACATAACCCTCATCGACATGAAGGTAATGCCCATCTACCTGATCGATAGCGGTGCCCAACATCAGCAAAATCCCGAAATCATACGAGGAAAAATTAAGGAAGTCAGAGATATGTGGCATATGGAACAAGTAATGACCATCCCGATTACCGTGTGAATCACCGGCAATGTGCCAAAGAAAAATAAGAAGCTAGCAGCAGTAGTCCTGCCAGAGAATGCTTACATGTAATCCAGAAAGCCGCAATCCTGAACACCTATAAGACAGTAAGAGAGTGCCTCGACCAACAGTAATAACAGTTATGATAATTATAGTAACCGGATACAAAACAACCACCCCTTGCACTTGGTAGCAGTATCCGTCACGTGGCAGGAAAAAAATCCCTTGAAGGAGAAAAAGTTTAATAATAATGATAAAAAGACCACCTATTTGGTCAACACAGCGATACCCAGCACCATCAACCTCCAGAAAACGTATGACGAAAAGATTAGGAGTTATACAGACTGAAGCGATGTAACATATGGAATAGATAATTATATCCTGATTACTGTGTCAACCACCAGCAAGGTGCCAAGGACCCTACATAAGAATTAGCAGCAAGAAACCTCCCAGGGATTACCGACAACGAACTACAGAAAGCCGCGATGCTGAACACCTCTAGGATAGTCAGAGAGCTACTGTACCAATCATAGTAACCGACATAACAACCACCCTACGTCCTTGGTCTAGTACCCACAGCAGAATGGAGGCAAAAAAAAAACATGAGGAGAAGAAAGAAATAATAATAGCAGTCTAATCATAATCACTCGAAATTAGACACATATGAAACGTTGTGTTGGAGACCCAGAACATTGTGCAATGTAGTCATTTACGCTGTTTCATGCCGCCCGGGCTAGCCAGATGGATAAAGTGCCTGCCTGGCAACCCAAAGGTCGCGGGTTCGAATCCCGCCTTGGATCAGAGTACTGCAAAAACCTTGGGAGGTGCATTATGGCCACAGAAGCCGATGTGCTAACTAAAACAAAACAAAAAAACGCTGTTATATAATAAATGTACTGTATCTGAGAAAATCTGTGCATGGAATATGAAGTTGCTCATAACAGCCGCATTCTGTTTTAATATATACCACGTGGTATAGCGTATAGTGTTATTTCTAATGCGGCTCCGGGGGGTCCCCCAACTCCGCGTCAAGCAATGTGATGAATACAAAACTTTTTGTAAAGGCCAGATTTTTGTAACTTAGTGAGTATTCGTGAAGTGTGAGTTATATCGGTGGTGTTGTTCAGCTGGCCTCTTAGCCTAGGTGCTGGTGATTTTACACAGAAACCTCTAGTTTACCGTCCAGCGCCACGAGGAGGCCGGCCGGGCAGTAGAGAGTATGAAGCACTTGCAGGGCAAACCCTGTGGTAGCCAAGGCTACAGATAGGCTACAGGAGAGCCCAGAAAAATATTTTTAAAAAAATTAAAAAAGTGACAATTAGAAGATAGTATTGCGAAGTTAGGAAGTGGTAGGAGTGGAAGTGGTAGAGAGAAAGAGAGGGCGGTAGTGAAGGCGCCCACCTGGTTGAAGGGGAAAGAGCAGAGGGATTTACCACGTGGTAAATACAACAATAACGTTAGTTTAGAGGATGTCGTAAGCTCTTAGAAATTGTCTTAGGGTGTGAGAAACAACGCACAGTTGAAGCAGTTATGGGTACAATAAAAGGAAATCATAGCTTCTTCAATTATTCGTCAAAGAACTCGAGTACGAACGATATCGGTGCAACACTTTAATGGGATTGTTTGTGAAAGCTTCCGAGTGCCACTTCGCTTCGACTTTCTTGAAATAAAGAGCTTTATAGGATTCTTGCATACCGCGAATCTATTTTTGTTTATAGTGGCATAGTCTTTGGGCGGGGTTTCCCACATCTGCACCGAGGTTAGTGGCGGACAACATCGTCTCCATGTTGCCCGCCACTAACCTCTGGGAGGTAGCCAGGCAATCCCAAATCTGTGGCAGATCTTGCCGCCTAATTACCTGAGCTTTCAGCGGCAAGGACTTAAAAAAAACGTATAGGTAGAGTGAGGGGGTTCAAGATTGAAAAGTGGGAGGGAAAGGTATGGATGAAAGAGAAGACATCTCCCCAAGAAGCAATGGAGGCAGGGCTCAATAAGGTGAGGGAAAGGAATGGGGCATATGGACTGATCGCTATGTGGCTATTTTGGTTTAATCGGCAATCAGGGCAATGCTAGTTGAGTCTAATTGGAACTTTGTCGTTTTGTAATTGCGTCAAGTCCAGTTGAACTCATGTCCAGTAAAAGTCAAGTCGGATAAATCCACATCTTCAAGTTGCCTTTGTAGCCGAACGTGGTATGTTGTCCCTCCGTCTGTGTTGGCTCTAACGTCGTGAGAGGTTTTCTATTCCGAGTAATCTAAGTCAGTATCACTGTCCAGGATAATTGTCCACTTTGGTGGTAGTGTCCCGAATTGTAGTTTCCAGAATAGTCATTAGGTCTGAGACCAGTTTTGTTCCTGTTTGTTGAAGGAGTCCCGGTCTGTGGGACATTCAGTTTGCTGGCACGTGGTCCAGTTACAGTTGCGCATGGTTGATTGTGGTTTATCGTGGGGTCCCGTTTTCGGGGAAGGAGGCACTTTGCATCCTGGAATGCCACGTTTTCCATTATTTGCAGTAGTTGGACAGTGACTAATGCGGTTCCAGGAGGGTTCTACACCGCTGAAATAGGTATTGGGCATAGAAGGTAAAAGCTTTGTAGTGAACTTGATGGTCTATGATATGGTTCTCCTGATTTTTGGTTAGACGTTGTATTCTTGTGATGAGGTTGCAAAGCAGGTCCTCATATAGTGGGGATTCGAACATCAGATGTTGCCAATTCTCTGTTTCCCCCCTAGTGGCAGAGTGGGGGTCTTTCCAATTCCAAAGCTGGTTAATTTCTCTCTGAACGCGCCATGTTAGTAGGTATATCATGTTAAGGTGGGTGGGAGGGTTAGCCAGCTGGATTGTTTGGGGTAAGCTAGATGGTTTGGTGCGCACGCATACCAAGTGGGATTTGGCTCGACTACTTCACTCGTATGTCACAATTGATTGTTGCAGAATGTCAGTTTGAACAGCTTGCTAACATGAAGTTCTTTAAACTTGGGAAAAGTGCTGTCTCTGCAAGCATTACATAAAGTTTATGGAGATGATCCTTTGAAAAAAAGGCCATTTTACACAGAAGTACTGTATAAACTGCTGTAAAAGTGTAACTCAGGTCTCAAACTATGAAACTGAGAAGGCAATATCAGAGGCAACAAAGGTATAGAAATTTAGATCTATGTAGTATTTATTTAGAGTTATATAGAGAGCAAAGTAAACTATGTTAAAGCTGTCAACAGGGCTAGGATTACGTCGTGGAGAAAATATGTTGAAGAGCAAGGATCCCGAAATCCATGGAGTACTCTTTTTAAAGTACTAATAAACAGGAAAAATCTATCTGAAGTTGTTAATACCATTGGAGTTGGCGAAAATCAAACTTTAACTTTGCACTGTTCTGTGGACAGAATTCTGGAAGACCTCTTTCCTGATATTGGAATTGGGAATGAAAGCCTGGAACAACAACAAATGATTATCGAAAATGATCACTACCAATCAATGAATGCGGAGCAAAAGTTCTCGAACGAAGACGTTAGTGAAGCGATGGGCCGCACAAAGGATGGCAAGTCGCTGGACCTAGATAAAATTGAAGTTGCTGTTATGAAAAGTCATATGTATTGAAACCTGAATTGTATATTGAGTTATTTAATAAGTGTTTAGGTGGAGTAGTCTTCCCCCAATGCTGGAAGAATTCTCGGGTGAAATTAATTGTTAAAGGCATGGATAGAATGCTTAATGCGACAGGGTCGTACGGACTTATTGCTCTGCTCCCTCTTTTAGGCAAAGTGTGTGAACGGCTGTTGATCAATCGCTTAATGATTATATATGATGCAGAAAATCCTCTAGATATCAATTTGGTTTCAGAAAAGGAATATCCACAGATGGCGCTGTATATCTATTGATACACATGGTCGAGCAGAGTGATACTAGGTACGTCCTTGCTATATTTGTGAATTTCAGGGGAGCAGTCGACCGGCTATGGTGGGAGGGTATCTTGAGTAGAACAAGGATTTCTAATTGTTCTCAGAATTTATATTCTGTGTTCAAGAGTTATTTTTGTTGTAGAGAAATAGTTAAGACAAGCTATACCCAAATTATTAAGAAGGTTTCATGTGGATGTCCACAAGGCTCGGTGATTGGCCCCTTTGCGTGGAACATCGAATTAGATGAATTTTTAAAGAAACAGATTTCCAGCATAACATTTATAGCGTATGCTGATGATTTAGCAGTATTAGTACAAGGAACCTCTCGTTCTTTGATTGAAACCAGAGGTTTTAGGTATGTTAGAAAATTGGTGTCAAAATTACAAGTCGCAAAATTACAAGTTCAGATGCAGTTGCTTCTGAAGCGGCGCTTCAGAAGCAACTGCATCTGAACAGTCCCTACTGTTAGGCTTTATGGGGATGCCGTTCGATATGTTAGTCACGAGGTATTTAGGTTTATATATTGAGGAGTGTCTCTTTTTTACTGAGCACGTCAAGTTTTTGAAAACTAAAATTAGAACATTATATGCCAAACTTCGGAGGATCGTTAGGACCGATTGGAGAATCAAAAGACGATCTGTAAATTTATTATATGACTGTTTGTTCCTCCCAGTCCTAATCTATACCTCTGGAACTTGGGTTCACAGAATTAATAATGTGATAATATGGAAATATTTGATTCAAGCTCAGAGATTCGCTCTTCTCGAGTTCACACGTGCATTCCGGAATGTCTCCTCTGGAGCTTTACAGATTATTTCTGGAAGGCTTCCTGTTCAGTACGGAGTTTTGGTGGCTGGATTATTATATTATACAAAACGTAATATTAGAAGGACTATTCTGGGCATAACAACTTGCCCAAGCTAAAAAAAAACACCCAAGATTTTAAATAATGTCTCACAGGTTGAGAAGACCGATGGAGCAAGTTAACAAGCGCAACCTTTCATTCATTAGACTTTTATAGTAAAATTCCTGGAACTTTTTGAATGTAACTCGTATTCAGTAGCTGCATTTAGCATTTTAGAGAGTAAAAAAGCGCAAATGCTTTTAGTGCCTGGTAGGATGTCCTTATTTTATTAGGCGCCACCGTAGCCAGGTGGGCAGGAGCAGCAGTGCGTAGCACACGCTTCTTCATTAGACCGGGGTTCGAGCCTGTGACCACCAAATACGGAGGATGCGGAAAGGTCAGGGAATGACCAGCGCATATCCCCGGAGCAATATGGCCTTAGCTGCTAATGCTCCTAAAAAACAAACAAACAACCTTATTTTGTTATTAAATAACATATTTTATAAAGGATAAACATAGAGAACAATATATATAATTCTTATTTTTATTATTATTAACGAATATGTTTAATTTCGTCTCTCCTAAATTCTGGAAACTTATTACCCCAAGTTATTCTTAAGTACGTGACTGATTATATGCATTCTTAACCAAATCTTCAGTCTTTTCTATTTTTATGCAGATTTAGTTTCGATGGCTCAGCTCTGCGAGATAAATTAATTCAGTAAAAATATCGAACCAAGAAAGTAGGCAGTCTAACACTAATGAGCCTAATATTAATGATGCAGAGCATACTGCCATAACTAATAACGTTATAGCACGAAATGCCTTTTTTATCTTAACACAAGTAAGGAATTAATTTCCCTTTTAAAAATTTGTCCTGTTCCGGAGTGCTGCGAAAATAGCATCAGTGTACACATCGAATAGATTTGCTTGTGTGCACACGCTCTTCCATCTCCTCGGTTATATTTTTCAGCTTGATAAAAATAATCGACCAGCATAATTTCACGTTCAGAACATAAATTAGTCAGAGAGAGAGAGAGAGAGAGTTGTAGAAATCAATTCTTTTTGTCTGCGTTCATCTGTATCTGCCAAACGATTCTATGGGCTCTTTGAGAATATAACCATAAGGTTTAGGTGAGTACAGTAGCTCATGCCTGAGCCCGAGTGGTCGGTGCGAGGGTACATGAGTACCCGTGTTTTGAATGACCGGGAGTTGAAGCCCGTTTCTTCTAAATACGGTGCTGTTTCTTGTATTCTCTCTATCTTGTGAACTTCTCATACCATGTGATGGTCTGAGTATAAACTGAAACTTTATATTTATTTATTCTTCCCATTCGAAATGAGCAAGTTTCCTCGAACATCTGAACATGGTAAATCGCTGAGAGAAGTGTTTCTGTTTTTGTCTATAGTTTCTCGACTAAATGAAACCAAAATTACATCAGATACACTAATACAATAATTTTGGCTTTATTTAACTACTGCAACACCTCTACACCATTATTGACGCGGTGACTATTTCATTGTCGAAAGCTGGTGGTGTGTTTTTTTTTTTTTTTTTTAAGAGAATCCCATTAACATTAGCGGAAATGAATAATGCATTAAGTTCGCAAAACAATTTAGATGTTTATTCAGCAGATTTCTTTAGGCATGTAACGATTATTCAATAGAGGTAATCTTTAAGGACATCGGCTATTCATACAAAAAAAATATTTCCAACCTGAGTATGAAAAGTGGCATTCATATTCGATCATATGTATAAGAAAAGGTATTTTTGAATTGTGACAATAACAGGTCTGCATCTCTGTATAATGCACAATGACAAAAATAATGCGATATTTTCATACGGAACAGAAAATACGATGATCGACTTACTTTAATGTAAGCATCGCTTAAACGATGCATTCATATACTACCTTGGTAGTAGAAATGATGTACATGCAGTAACCATGTAAACCCAACCCTTAGGCATTTAGCCGAGAAATATTTTTAGATTAAACCACGCACACCTTCAAGCTTCTATCATATTGTGGAGTTATACTTCATAACTGAGTTGTCACTATTGCAACAACAGGGTACTTGCCCACCCACCGATGAATAAGCCAACAAGCTTCGAAACGGTGCAGTCTAGGTGGTGGTATCCGCCTTGGTAGTAGAAATGATGAACGTGCAGTAACCATGCATAAGCCAACTCTTTCACCAAAATGGTTTATATTTTTATTTTTAATAAACAAGCAAAATAAGACTGACACTTAAGTTTCGTTGTTCTTAGAAATTATAGCTGGTAAGCGTAAGAGCTACAGTAAAATCTGTATTTATAACTATCATTAATTCTCAACATTAGAATTTAGAGAGTAAGTCCATGCTTGTCGGAAAGAGCTATATCCTCATCGCTGTTAACTCAGCATTAGAACAAAGTAATCTACAATTCTAGATAGCTTGTTAATAATAATCATTTCTTTCATAAGAATTAACACAACTTAATCCCTAAAATACAGCAAACATTATTAATCTACACCAGCTATCACGTCTCTTTTAATGACCGAAACAATGGTCAATTAGGTTTCCACGTCCCACCCTCCCCTTTCTGATTTGCATCGAAAATGTAACCGATTTTGTTGTTTTGAAATTTCAATAAATTCATAAAAATTTCGCAATTTATCTTAGGAGTAAGAAAAAAAATTTATATATTCTAAACAAAGGAAACTAAAATGAAGTTTAAGTGTCTTTACTACAGATGAAAATGTTAATAATTTCATATTTGTATAAAAAAAATCATAGGAAGTTCTTTTGCTCAGTGACTTTCATTTATTCATTATACAATATTAAACAATCCATACATCTATCTATCTTACAGGGGTTTCAAGTCAAAAACATCGGCGTTTATCTTTTAGGTTTAGGATATTTGTCGTCTGGTTCTTCTTTGCCCCGTTTAGGCTAACAACATCAATGTACTACTGAAATGAATATAAACAGATGTTGTTTGAAGAAAGAAAACAACAAACAAAAAAAAAGTGCTGCAGCGTGAGTTGCAGCAATACAAACTGCCATCGTACAGGTCGCAGTTTTGCACAGCCGAACGCTGTGTAAAACTATCTATCAAGTTTCAAACTTATAAGAAAATAGAAAACCCAGCCTGCCACACAAAGTATAGATAGATATACTTCAGAGCTAGCATCATATACAATCGCTGTTTTTTTCCATTTTTTTTCCTGCAAATAAAATCGGCTCACGTTCCTTTGCAGAAGTATACCGAGGGCGGGAATCCATTGAGAAAAATGTTGATTTGGCAAAATCTAAATGATAACCCAATTCAATTATAAATAATTGGGTCTTGAAATTCCTTCGCAAGGCGATTTTAAAAATAGTTCTATTTTCCATGTCTTGTAATTATTCCCTGGAAGCCGTTCCATGTAATATGACACATTTAAACATCGATGAAATGCATGAGATAGTGGGACCTTTAAACAAATATATCTTGCAGTTCCTTTTGGAGATGGTTTTTGGGAGAACTTGTGTTTTTGACAGCAAACCTGGTGGTTTGAAATAGGAGGATTTCAACTTTGTACTTTGATTATATTTTCTCTTGGTGCCATTTCTTTTGATACAATGAACTTTACTGACATAAAATCCCCTCCATTTGAATTTATAAATAAATGTATCTAATGGTGTTTCTCTTTATTTCCTTGGCTGGAAATGATATTATTGATTCAGTAATATCTGGACTGACACGGCGTTTTGGATCCTTGCGCGACATCTAACTTATTTGGACCTTTCAGGATTTAACAGATGAAAAAATAAAAACTTCAGCAAAAAATTACAACAGAAATACTGTATGCTAACGATATTTCACACGAAATATGCGATGAACGGGTTTTTACGAAGAAAATTTACAGAAAAACTTTAGTTCAAAACAAACTCCAGCGAATTTGCTACAGAACATAATTAAAATCAATCTAATCATGTTGTTTCCCAAATTGCCCGTAGCACTTAGACTATTTTTGAGTCTACCCGCATCCGTTGCTTCCGCGAAAAGAAGTTTTAGCATCATGAAGAAAGTAAAGAAATTTAAGAGATCTATAATGGCTGAAGAACGGCTAAATGGGTTATCAGTTCTTAACATAAATTCTGACATGGGCAATAGGTTTTTCAAATATAATAAATAAATTTGAACTAAGCATTTTTAAAATAATTAATTCCTTTCATATTCCAATTTGGGTAATGTTATTCAGTCGTCAAATTATGTCTCAAATAAATTTAAAGTATATGGAAATTGTGCGGCATTTTAATGGGTATGATAAATAATTTATGTTATATAAATTAAAGCTTATAAAAATTTTGCTTTTGTTTGTTTTTATTTGTTTGTATTGATTTTATTCATATATATTTATGGTTTTGGAGTGGGATGTTGCCCTACATTTACGTCTGGCTCAGACAGTATCTCACCTCTCTCTCAAGCCATGCTGATTATATTTTGCTAGAGAATGGTATCTCAAAGAAATGTTTATTTATCGTATGTTTAACTATTTGTATGGGAATGTATGATTATGAAAGGTATATTTAAATAGTTAGACCACATCTTTGAGTACTGCCATATTGGTCTGAAAGCTTCATTTTAAGTAAGATGTGGGTCTCTTGGAACGGGTGCAGAGAAGAGCAAACATATTAGTGAAGAACATAAAGGGGTACACTTAGCACAAAGACCGGTTTTACAAATTGCAACGCTTGGCACACTTTCGAGAAGATCTGATTGAAATGTTTACGTCATTAAGTGGATTAAGTAAATTAAACGATGATGGCATTCTTTCTCGGACAGCACACAGAAGTGAGCGTAAACTCAAACTGAAAATGGATGGCTGTCCGAAAATTTCCTTTCACCCAGAGAATATGGAGTTGTAGAAGTGACTAATTTTGAACGGTAAGGAAGAATTAAATATATTATTAGATTGGAGGGACAGAATGGGTGGGTAGTGTTTTTTTTTTTTTTTTTTTCTTTCTTTTTTTTTTAAAGTGAAACTTCTTTAGGCGCGCTTCAGGTAGTTTTCACATGGGAGTACCTTGCGTTCATGAATTGACAAAAATGCGACACAGCAAACTAAGCCATAAGTAAACGCATTACACGCGCTCTGAACAGCCAACTATCATACTAGGCTGAATCCGATCACCGAAGTTTAAGCAGGGTTAAGCCTGGTTACTGATGGGGAGGGTGATCACCGGGGAATACCCGGTGTAGTTGCCTTCCTTTCTTTTTAATTGGTAAGGTAATAAAGCGTAAATTTGTGCTTTATATCTTTACTTTTATAACATGTGGATAATATTCCTTCTATTTTCGCTTATTAGAATCACCGTTAATTAACAGAATTAAAATTCAGTTGGTAAACCTATCACAATTACCGGCGCTTACTACATATCGTACAGTGAACGGTATTTTGTTATGGAGTGGCCATCGTAAAGGGATTTGATCATACAGTGAATCAATTGTAAAGCCACTCCGGTGAGTGTTATGGTGTATAGAGCATGTACCACGTGCAATGCGTCCGTGGATGGACAAAAATCGTCAAGAAAATGCGACTCGAAATGATTCATCCCCTCGCCATTGTATCACTCTGTACCAGACACGAGCAACGCATGATCCAATCAGTACCCATACTGATTGAAGCACGCTATTTTTGAAGTGAAACTTCTTTAAGCGCGTCCAGGGCAGTTTTCACATGGGTGTAACTTACGTCCGTGGATTTTTCAACGTGCGATAGAGTTGAACAAAGAAGCTGGAGAAGGTCCATCTACATCTTCAGAGCCTTACATCTCCCCAGAAATGTTAGAAGTGAATTTGGACGAAGGAATCATGGAAGTTGATACTGCAGATTAAAACGATTGAAGAGTCCTCGAAGCCCAGTCGTAAACGAAAAGCGAAGAAGCCAAAACCGACTGCCAGAAGTACTCCGTCAAATTGTTCAACGCGTAGCGGGCGTATCAAAAGATTCTAAAGAAGTTTCATTTAACTACGGCTGTGCGTGTTCGGCATTCACTTTTTTTTTTTTTTTTTTTTTTTTTCCCTTCCTTTTGGCTAATACTGTATAAGCTTGCTTTCTTTCATCATTGGTCAGTATTATTATTACTTAACAACGTGTACGTTGCAAATCTCATGAAAGATTGCAAAGGTAAACTAACTTATGCAGTTTATAAGACAGCGATTTTTCTGATATTGATGAAAATTATCTACTTTGGCTTCACGATGTATTTGTATTTCCAGGCCGATTTTCATATTGCGAGGATGGAAAATTCCTGCACCATTCGCCTGAGATCGATTAACTACAGACCCCGACTGAAATCGGGACTATGATTATTTAAAATTTAAAAAAATATAATAAATTTTAAATAATTTAAAAGTAATAAAAAACAAATTCCCACAAAATATTTTTGGCCAGTGCCTTCAGCTTCCACCCCTGCCCGTGATGTCAAAATAATAAGTTGTATTTCTAATATCACAGTGTGCGTTCACGCTTTCTTTTTTGACTTGTTTCAACGTCTATATTTTTTATGTCCCTCAAAATAACTATTTTCAGGTCGTTTTTAGTAACACTTCATATTGTCAGTCCATTAAAAATCCCGAAGTTTCAAAACTAATGTGGGCGGGCCAGCTTTTGCTTGGTTTTTCGTGAAGCATGAATACATTTAATGGGTAATAATCTTATGTGCTTCTCAAACCTAATTTTTTCATCGAAAATTATTTGTAAATGCTTAAACATTTAAGAATTTTTATTAGAAAATTAATTGACCGATTTTATTGTTCATCACCTGCAAGCTAATTGAATCTCCATCGAAAATCGTTGGTAGACCGTATGAAAAACCTCCTACAATTAGTTTTCTATACATTAAGTAAAATTTCGCCTTGTCCTCATTTTTAATTCAGAAATACTTCAGCTCGTTCAGAGAAATATATGGCTAGTCCAAATGGAAACTGCAAATGCCCAGTAAAATGAGCTCCTTCATTAATATTTATAATTAATAATCCATAGCGAGCTGTGAATGCAGGAGAACAAATGTGCGAAAATTATTCTTTCTATTACCGATCGTGCTAATGACTAGTAATCCACAGGGAAAGATGTTGGGGAACCTGAAATACAGAATCATCCTGAAAGGTTAACGATCTACATGTTGAAAGTTTTCGCTTACAGTTCGGATAGGATGAAGGGAATTGAGGTTCTTGTTTTTCAGTGATTGTCACAATCTAACCGGTTAACTGTTCAGAGAGAAAAAAAAAAAAGAGAAGAAGATAGTACAATTGTATTTATTGATATATATATATATATATATATATATATATATATATCAAAAATATTCACTCGGTAAATAAAAATTTGGAGTAATTAATGAAATTTCTTGCATTAGTGTTCCCAGAAAATTATATATTTATTGCTGTGCACCACGATCAACAAAATATGCTTTTTGAATGAACACGCCTTGCAACGTGTAAGGAAAAAAAATACCAACCTTAGATTTCTTGGAGTTGAAGGAAATAGAGAAAGTGACTAAAAATTAACTTTCATATCGGGATAATTAATTATGTGGAGCTCGTCTTATCCCGGTTTTATGATATTTAGGATTTCTTTATCATCGGCACATCAGATAATTAGAAAAGGCTTTGAGAGTCGATAATAAGCATACTGGAAATAAATATTGCTACAACTGAAAAACGTTGAAATAAAACAAGTTTTTTAATAAATTGCATATTTCGGAATTAACCGCATCAAATTACGCAGACAGTGAATATGTTTATATTATAAAGAACGCCGAATAAATTAAAATGAAGCATTTTGAACTGTTGGTGTATTGACGATCTTTTGATCTATTCGGTGTTTTGGCTGTCGTTAAATTGAATGAAACCCGTCGTCGCATGTGAATCAAGTAAATGCCAAATACGTGATTCACATGCAAAATATATACAGTGAGAATTAAGAAATAAACATATAATAAAAGACAAAAATATGGAAACAATTATAATACTTTAAAGAAATAAATACTAAAAGTAAATATAAAAACTAAGTGTTAAAAAAAAAATATATATATATCAAGCAGCTTTCGGAACGACGTGCCCCTTTAGCAACTTAGAGGGGAAGTATGAAACAAATCGTTAAACCCTGCAATCGTGTAACATACGTGCATGCGTTAAAGCCAAACTAGTTCTGATCGTGGATGGAGAGAGAGAGAGGGGGGGGTGGAGGGTAAGAAGACTCTGTGGGGGGGGGGGTAGGACGTATGTTTGCCACGTTATTAACTCGCCATTACGCATGTTGCAAAATGATCGCTTCCATAATGAGATGCATACAAGTTCACAATTACGATTAATGTTGGAATCCGCCACATATATGGAGCGCTTCTAACCAGGAACGATGATAAGCATCTTGTGCACGGTTCAAAATTTCGACATTATAGCTTGTGTTCCGAAATACAATCACAAAGTCTCCTTTCGGACTTACCAGTGTGACAAACCTCTCAAACCGGGCATATCATCCGATAAACCGAAATGAACAAATGAATAATCGATTTAACTAGAAAGCACTGACTGCAACTTCTTGCCAGGGAGGTTAACACAACCAATATGGTAGCGACGTAACACCCTGTCAAGACGTGCAGATACTCCCGGATAGTGGGGAATATAAGCAGTGGCAATAAGCTCAGTATTGCGATCAGAACGGGAAACATACTTATAATTATGTAGTCAATTTCTGTCTAAAACATGGGTGGGGATATCCACACTTTGATAAATCGGCAAAATTTTTGAAATCTCAGCATCCCTTATCAATAGTATTATCACAATGGGAAAATAATGCTCTTTCTGTACCATGTCCTGTGGCTTGTGCCAACTTATGATAGTACATTCACCTACAGGGAACCCACACATTGAACCGAGGCATTCAAAAAGATGTTTTGGTTCGACGTGTGGACTTTGATTCCACAAGAGGATGCCACTCCTTGAGGAACACCTGAAAAACATAACGGATAAAGACGCCTTGACCCAATCATTGTATGATACTGCTTCAAAGTAAGGAGACAGTGGAGGAAAGCAAGTTTATTTCCCCGGATGTGATAATTTTTATTTTATCACAGGTGGTGAAAGGTATTTATGCTTGCTGAATCAAAAGGCAAATTGATATCGCGCTCCTTTTCTGCAATCATAGGTGTATCCAAAGGCTTGTGGTAGAGTATTATGACTGTGTTTTTAAAATGGAATCGTCAAATCTTTCATCAATTCTCTGACTACCTTTTAAATGATAACCTACCACAGTTTATCAAAACAACTAACGAAGGAAAGTCAAGGATGTTTTGAGCTAAAAATTTTACCTCTGAAATAATTTAATTTTCCTGCTACCAAATTTCACTGGATTCAGAAATCATTTGGATCAAGTTTTCATGGATCTTTCTTCTTTGGTGAGGGTGTATGTATTGCTGGGACAGCGATTCGGCAATTATTTTGATCAAGCTTTTATCAAAACTAAGTTTCAGATCGGAAGAAGAAACTTTTTAAAAGGTAGTATATTAATTCGAAAATAATTAAGAAATTATTCAGCGCATAAATCAAAACAATTTATCAGAGCAGTTTACTATCTAGTTGAGCGAAGTGTATTTTGCATAGATAACAATATTTGAGAAATTCACGAGAAACAAATCTGAGAAAATTTTAAATAGAGAATACATTTTCCGATGTAGAGAATGAAACTCTAGAGAATGAATTTTAAATATAATCTCGATGCTTAAACAAATTCAGTTTTTAATTTTACGGTTTCCAACTTTCTTACCTTCCTTATAAAAGCGAAGGAAATCTTGAGTTCGCCATATCCTTTTGTACCTCTACCGCAAATAACTTTTGTGTGTTTAGTCCACCTCAAAGAATGTTTGCCATACGAATGCCAAGTTTCTTGATCCAGGATTTATTTGGCCCCATCATTTTGAAACAAGATGACAGTCACAAAGATTATAAACACAGCCTATTTAGAACTATACTTTTTTATGAAGGGCTCCTAGACTACCCTAATGGATGCGTTTATTTAGATCAGCCGTCTTGTCTTAAGACGAATGGCATTGAAATTATAATCACTACTTCTTTCAAACTCATGCATATAACAATCCGATGCAAGCAAAGTGTTGCATTATTCTAGCCGTAGATCCTCTTTACGTGTATCAGGATCCTACAGCTAACGTGATATATTATTTTATTTAAGCCTCCCCTCTCGAAAATAAGTTAATATGTTCCATTATTTACCTAGTTGACAGAAATGGAAATTAGCCTCAATTAGCCTAAGTAGAACTTCTTGCTTTTTATAAGTAGAATGTTAACTTAGAAGTTCTAAGTACTCTGGTGTGAAAACGTAAGGACCAATACTATTTCTAAAGGTTACAACCACAAAATTTTTACTTAAGGTACGTTTTACTGATGAGAGTAGATTCAGTCTCAGCAGCGATTCTGGACGTCAGCTAATCTGGCGAGAGGTTGGCACACGGTATCACCCCGCAAACATCACTGAAAGGGATCGATATGGAGGTCGAGGTGTTCTCTGGGAAGGCGTTTTCTTGGATGGACGTACACAACTCTAGATACTGGAAGGAGGTAGTGTAACCGGTGCACGCTACTGTACTGAGGTAATCCTTTCCCATGCGTGTCTGTTCAGAAGTGCTATTGGACCCCTGTTCGTGTTTATGGATGATAACGCCACATCCCATCGCACTGCAGCTATGAAAGGCGTTTGGAAAGTGAGGACATTGTTCGTATGGATTGGCCTACCTGTTGCGTCGTTCTACATCCCATCGAACACATATGGGACGCTCTGGGGAGACGCCTAGCGGCATGTCCATACCCACCAGAAAACGTTCATCAGCTGAAGATGGCGCTGACAGAGGAATGGACGATGTTACCGCAAGAACTTATCAACAACATTGTTCTAAGTATGTAACATCCTGTCAAGGCGGTACAAAGCCTGCATCGACATTAAGGGTGGCCATATCTCCTACTGAGGACCACCTCTTCCCTTTGTTCCATCTTTGGCAGTGATGCACCGGAATCATGGCAGCTAGTGCTATGTTGCCATTTTTGAATAAAGTCGCCCTGTACCGTTTTGTTTCCGTTGTTGTGTCGGTGTTGTTTCCTTCATCATTTCTGTACCTCACGAGGTTCCTTTGGTATGCTTTTCCCATATCCAGGCCACTCCTATGAGAAGCTATAGGTGAAAACCTAACTGGTCCTTAAATTTTACACACCAGTGTAGATGTTAAATAGTTGTTTCGCGACTATTGCCATAAACATACCGAAGAGTTTAAAGCGAATTGTGCGTGCGTCAGAATAGAAGGTCTAATGTGCAGAAAATGACTGAAAAATTCACTTTAGGCAAATAAAGACCCATTTCTAACCGAACTACGTGGAAGGGTTGAAGAATCTTCGATTTAATATCGTTTACCTATAAAACCCACTTCTATCGGAAGAGTCGACTGGATTGATGATAGAAACGCCAAACTGGACTGTATAACAGTGGAAAAAGCTCATGCGATCTGAAGTCTAGATTTAAACTTTTTTGCACCAGTGTTAGGGTGAAAGTATGGCATGAACCTCATGGAGCCATGCATCCAAGCTGTCTCGTTTCCACCGCTCAAGCGGCTGGAGGTGGTATCATACTGTGGATTATGTTCTGTTGGTACGCACTGGGTTCATTCATACCATTAGAAGGTCATGTTACCTCAAATGAATACTTTTTGTCGTATGGGACCAACTTCACCTTGCAATGCTTCATTTTTAACCGGATTGCGATGGATTCTTTTAAAACAATAACGCATCATTTGAATGGTTCGAGGAACATTCCAAAGGTTTTCAACATCTACCCTGGTCGCCTAATTCTCCAAATCTGAATATAATTGAAAATGTCTGTGATACGTTGGAAAGGGCAGTTCGGTTTCGCAGTTCTCTACAGACCACAGTACAGCCAGCAAGTGAAAAATATCCTAATAAAAGAATGGTTAAACCTGGAGCTAGACTCCCTTAGACACCTACTGCAATCCACGCGGGCTGTAATTCGGCCAAAAGGTTGCCCTACTAGGTATTGATGAAGGTTTATAATTTTTTGGTCAGTGAGTGCAGAATACATATTGTGATTGTTTTATTCAGCGTTGGGATGCATAAGAGCAACAACCAGCCATAGAACTCCCTTTCATTTCGCGAAACGTTTTAACAATGAATGAACTTTGGTATTTTAACTCTGTTAGAATGAAATGATTTCGATAGTCTATACAAAACATATATAAATCGAACGCAGTGAAGCATATTCATTTTATTTGTTATATAACATATTCGAAATCTGATTTTTTTTTTTTTTATATTTACCAATTATATCAAAAATAAATATTTTTATTTTCTCCAAATATACTTTTATATAGGTTGAGAAAAGATTTTGCAGCTACGCAGTTTATTTTCTGTAATTTTCACTACTTGCCTTGAAAGAAATCGTTTCTCCTGTTGAAATACCCGTTTCGTGCACCATAAATTGGAATTTACTGTAAGACAATGCCGAGTTTCAGGCTTAGACTTTTCTAGGTAGTTTGAAATTTTTCTTTCGAATAGAAGCACAATGCAAGTCTCATTCCATTGCGTCCTGTCTCTTGGGTAAACAGCTGCCGACTGAAGTATTGCTGTGGCGAATAGTCTTAACTAATTTGAATACTTTAATGAACATTGACTGTATGGAGTAATTTGTAGCCGCGTATGGACTTAATGCCATTAGATTAACAGTTAAAAAAATTCATCCATATGTAAAGCTGCTGATTCATTTAGTTTATTTGTTTAACTTTACTTTTGATTACTGTTGAAAATAATAACACTGAGAAAAATATTTTTAATAGCAAAGCCGAAACATAATATAAAACGCGTTTCGGAGGACTCAAATCGAGAACTAATAAAAGAAGAAGAAAAAGAGTACTGTGACCGATTAGAACTCGGTGTTTATATAAACTCTTATATTAACCACTAAAATTTCTCTAAGAAAAATTCTGCATACATTCACGTTTACTGTATTTGTGCCGCGAAGTGTTCTCACTTTCTGAATACCACAGGTTAATTTTGAAACGATATTATATATATATCATGAAATATAGTTTGAATATCGGCTTAATTGTATAGTAGTATTTTCATCCCCACTGACTTGTATATGTTGTATAGGACAGGAGTGCGACTAGAGTTATGCAAAGGGCATTTGTATCCACAAGACAAAAATTTTAAATTGAAAAGATGAAATATTTGAAAAAAAATTCATTTGCATAGAACTAAAATTTTGATAATGTTATCTAAAAGTAAAAGACGGTTAGATTTTGTTTTTAGTGTGGTATATGTAATATAAATGTATGAAATTTTGCAGATCAGTGCATATTAAATTTGTGACTTGTATGTACTTTGCACCCTCCTCTAAGAAAAATCCTCCTTGCGCTCCTAGTATATTGAACACAACCGTGTTCAATATACTATGGATTATGAAAGAGTTATTGCAATTCCAGGCATCTCATATATCCTCAAGTAATACTTGGCAACTGACGCCATGGTTGCCAAGTCTCATTCTTGGTGTATTACCAAATCTACCAAGATTATTACGAAATTCTCGATTTTATTACCAATTACTCAAAAAAAAAAATATATATATATCTATATCTCATACTTGATATTTTACTTTATTATTACCAAATATCACCACTTTCATTACCAGAATACCGAATGATTTATCTTCATTACCAACCAAATTCTTAATTACCGTACCAAATTAATGCCAGTTTGGTAGTGAAAAATGCTAGTTGGCAACCTTGACTCACACAGCGCCGCGCCCTGAAACTGCTGCTTTGCTTAGTTACTGCCTGTGGTGTGTGCTTCAAGCAACTCATTGAATTGGAATCATGTGACATGTCTTAACCTGGCAGCTACTAGTTAGTTAGCAGTTAATATTGATCGTGTGCAGTTTCAACTCTCATTCTTTTTTCCCTTCAGTGCAATTTTTTGTATCATTCATAGTATTAGATTTCAAATTAAAACCCCCATATCTAATTCTAAATCTTTTGTCTGGCAATATTTCATAAGGAACTCTAAAGCGCAAAATGCATAAAATGTTATTCCACTTTATTGTGCCGTGGCTTAAAATTGAGGTACAGTATGAATAAGATCACTGCGTCTTTAATCATTGAAGATGATGTCAGCTCATCATCATCATCAGCCATTTTCAATCCACTGCAGGATGAAGGCCTCTCCAGCAACTTTCCAGTTCCTTCTGTTTTGAGCACTGGCCATCCATTTACTACCCAAAAACTCATGAATTTCATCTATCCATCTCCGCCTTTGTCTTCCAGGTTTTCTTCTAGCTCCTCTTGGGTACCATTCTGTTATTTTCTTAGTCCATCTGTCATCATGTCTTCGAGCTATGTGTCCTGCCCAAGACCATTTTAGTTCTTTAGTTTTGATATGAATGTCCTTTACTTGAGTTTGCTGCCTAATCCATGTGTTTCTCTTCTTATCTAACAGTCTGATTCCCAATATAATTCGTTCCATTCTTCGCTGTGTAGTTCTGAGCTTCTCTTCCATTCTTTTGGTGAGTGCCCAAGTTTCACTTCCATAAGTCATGGTGAGGAGTATACATTGATTCATTATTTTACGTTTCAGACAAACTGAGATATTGCTCTTCAGTATGTGACTATATTTCCTGAATGCTATCCATCCAAAATTTATTCTTCTCTTGACTTCCAGCCATTTATCATTATTACAGCTAATAACTTGTCACAGATAAGTATGACTCCACCTTTTCAATTACTGCTCCTTCAATCATTATTTCCCTTTCCGTGGCATACTTGTTCATCATTACTTTTGTTTTAGCCATATTCATCTTTAGTCCAAAATCCTTACTAACTGTGCATAACTGATTAAGATTTTCCTCTAATTCTTTGGGATCGTGGCTTATAACCACAATGTCATCTGCAAATCGTAAATTGTTTAGGTACTCTCCGTTCACATTGACTCCTTTCTGCGACCAGTCTAATCTTCTGAAAGCTTCCTCAAGGGCAGCAGTAAACAGCTTCGGAGATATTGTGTCTCCTTGTCGAACTCCTTTCTCGATTTTAAATTTGCTACTGTCTTTGTCTAGTCTAATAAAGGAGGTAGCACTCTCATATATTTTCTTCAAAATCATACTATATGGGGTATCTATGCCTTGTCTTTCCAGTGCCCGAAACATTGCCTTATGCTGTATGGAGTCAAATGCCTTTTCATAATCCACAAATGCCAGGCATAATGGTGTTTTATATTCATTTGCTTTCTCCATTAGCTGTGATATTACATGAAGGTGATCCATAGTTGAGAATCCTGTCCTAAAGCCAGCTTGCTCTTTCGGTTGATTCTCATCAAGTATTCCTTCTAATCTGTTAGTAATGACCCTTGTGAGCAACTTGTAGATGTGGGATAACAAGCTAATTGGTCTATAATTTCCAATTTCTGATTTATCTCCTTTCTTATGCAGCAAAACTATGATTGCATTATTCCACTGCTTAGGCATCACACCTTTTCTAATGCACTTTGTGAAGAGCCTTGCCAGTTTTTGTGTTATGTCTCTTCCTCTCAATTTTAACAACTCTACAGTAACTTCATCTTCCCCCGGGGCTGATGATGTTCTACCTCATCAGGAAGAATATCGGGTATGTCGTATGTGTTGCTACTTTGCAATCTATATTTCCCACTGCTGCTATCATTCCCTCGCTCCTTGTATAATTCTCTATAGTAGTCTTCTGCTATTTGAATTATGCCTTCTCTGCTGTTTATAAGTACACCATCGCTATTCTTCAGTTTCAGTATTATTTGTCTTTCTGTATTACTGCTCATGGCTGCTGATTTAAATCCTTTGTTTTCCCTTAATGCTTAGGTAAGCGCAAAACAGCTGACGACAATGAAGTATGCTCTTCTGCAGGTAAACGAAAGGGAACATTACTAACGTATTTTGTCAAGAAGGAGAAAAACTCTAGAAGAAATTATAAGTAAACTTGTTGCTGTAGATGAATTCACTGTAAATGCAATTACAAAGAGTAACTTCGTGAGACAGGCAATGCGAGACAAAGGTTATTCTCTTCCTGTAAATTCTAGTGCTTGACCCATGTTAAAAATGAAATTTCGACAAGATTAAATAAAGGTTTTTAGGTTTAGCATATCTTGACAAGTATTCTTCCCTGAAAAACCACCTTTACCTAAATAGATAAACAGACGATACCTAAATATGAACGTTTATACGGGTGAAGGTGGATTTAGGTATGCTAAGAATTCTTGGCTATTTTTCTGCAGAAGACGCTGTTAAAGCAGTAGAAGCTAAGCTAGAAGAATTCGGGCTGAGTACTGTTCAGAGGCACATTGTTGCATGCGTCATAGATGGTGCGAGTGTGATGATTAAATCTAGATAATTAATGAGCTACCAACATCACTTATGTTATGCACATGGCATACACCTGGCTGTATGTGATGTATTTTTAAGAAAATAATCGATTCAAGTAGAAATCAAGCAGAAAACGAGTCAGATGACGATCATTAAAATGAGTTAGATGATTTGACTACAGCAATTGAAATTGAGGAGTTAGCTTTTGCTGATAAAATAGATCTAATTGCCAATGTAGATGAAGAAAGCAGCACCAAAATTTTACAGGCATTAATGAAACTATAAAAAAGTAAGAAAGATTGTTAAAATATTCAGGATATCTATCCCCTCTCAAGAATGAAATTCTTCAAAACCACGTGAAAGCAGAACATGGTTGCGAAAAGATGCTAATTTTAGATTCGACAACTCGCTGGGCCAGTTTATTGGATATGATTGAGAGAATTTTAGAAACAAGAGCAGCCGTTTATAAAGCATTAATTGATATTAAAGAAAATCAAAGTTTCCCTAATGAAGAATTCGGTGTCCTGCAAGATACTGTTTCAACCCTGCACCAGTGATAATTGGTGCGGAGAAGTTATGCAACTCTGCTAACTGCTGAAGGAGTATTTGCTTTCATTATTAATGAGTTACAACGACAAAAGTCAGAATTCGCCAAGAAGATAAACTATACACGAGAGAAGGAATACGAATTTGGTTAGCCTGCTTCAGTATTTAAATACTAGGGAAAATTATGTGAATTTTCCAGTGACTCTTAGCCCTCCCATCTTTACCAAACAAAGAATTATTATTTGAATTTGCTAAGCTGACATTGATTAGACTTTTTCAACGAAGACGAATCCCCAGCCCCAACACAAGCATCAAATGAAGAAAATCAAAAAATTTAACAAACCATGAGTTTGCTCAATTGCTCAAGGATATCACTGCTTCTAACTTGAGAGACAAGTTAGAAGCAGTGATTCAATCTAAGAAAAAACTTGTGCAATCTTAAACTTTTTCTCAGGATCACAAACAGTGTTTAGGCGTGGTTTTTAAGTAAAAATTGCAATTATTCGAGACAACTAGGGACAGAGCTTCCAACATTATGCATTTAGTTGATTCGCTAAAAACCATTCCACCGACCTCTGTTGAATCAGAGAGAACATTTTCTGCAGTCGGTTTATTTATCAAAAAGTTGAGAACTAGCCTTAGTGATAGGAGTATTGATGCTTTGTTTTTTTAAGGAGTTATTATCAAAATACATTAAAAAATTCATTTTTGATTGTAAATGTCGAAATTTTAAATAAAGGTTTCAATTTTTTAAAGAAAGTTAATTTTTTGTTATTTTTTCACAGAGAAATTTATTTTAGTTGTAAATAAAGAAATAGAATGTTCTAGTTTTTCTTTGTTTCCTGTAATTTTTTTATAAATTTTTAAATATATAAACATAAACAGTCGATTTTTTCCAAATTTATACAATTATTCCCGGGAATCAGTAAAATTTCCTGGGAAATTCCGGTATTAAAAAACTGTATATTTAAGAAGCGCTACGTGGACTCCATTGCCTTGCTAGCTATTGTTATTTGGTGGCATGTATCAACTGGTAAACTGAACAAATAAATAGATAAATCGATTAATACACAGAATTGTGGTTTTAATGTAGTGAAAGGAGCAGTTCAAGAGCACCAAATACAAAGACATGTAGAAGGGAGAATAAAATAAATAAGAACTGGATAATTCCACTTGCTTAGTTATATGCTTCTGAAAAACTTGGCTCGTTCCATTGATTAAAGTTGACAATACGGCTAATATAGGATGTTAGCTGTATGTTACAGTTGCAACTACTGATCTATGAATCAGTAATAAGTCCAAATTTCTTCATTCTCCAGGCTAGTACATACAAGCTATATATAGCACGGAAATTAAATTTTCACTCTATTTTATTATTGAGGACATGTCATTATTTTTTTATTAGTACTATTATTATTATTTTTTTTTTTTTTCTCATTTCACCGGCTGATTTCAAAAGAATTTCGGAGTATGTAGACAAACGGACATAAATTTTATGTCCGGATATCCTTTTTAACACTTAAGGGCAGGAAATTCTCTTGCACTTGCCAGTGCAGCTGTCTAAAGATTTCGCGTATCTAACGTTTGGCTTCCATTGATAGGGAAAACTAAATAATCCCAGAGGAAACCTTGTGGCGATTTTATTTACATCTAATATTGCCCACGTAATATATATATATATATATTTTTTTTTAATATCTTGTCTGATATCCTGTCGTGAGGCAGTAAGAAACCACAATAAAACATCCTCGAGACTATTTATTTCTCTACTTTTTATTTCATTTATTTTGGTCCTAGCCACTGAAATCCCAGGAAAGTAGGTGACAGGACCTGCCAGAGTACTGATTCAATCACTGGTAACACCCGGCCGGCCTCTCCGTCGCTGGTATTGGTAACGTCGGATCTCACTAGGGGCCCGGCGGCTAACAGGCCGAATGAACAATGGGCACTACATAGTACGTATCCCACACACTTTTATATCTCTGGCTTTACTGATACAGAGAACATATGCGGAGATGGGAGAAATCTCTGGAATCGTTACACCCTCAACATACCAAATACCAAAAATACCTAGGATGTGGCCAATGTTCTTCGATGATAGCAAGGTGGATTAGGTTGGCTATCACGTTAGCTGAGCATTTTTTGACACCACTTACATGATAATTATCGCACGTAACTGAGTAATTATTATTTAAAGAATAAATATATATATTTTTATTTAAATACATAGATACATCTAAAAAATTGAGTGCGACTATTGATTGGATGAATTTTAGTTGTTTGATCTTATATACGAGGCTACAGTTGCTATTTTCAGATGGTTTTAGATTATACTTAACACTACCAAAACATAAAATAAAATGTCATTAATAAATAAATAACTTAATTGTTAGACCTCGTAATTTAAAAGTTATTTACAGAGTTAATTTGCAATATGTACAATTCGAAACTTCAGCATAATCTTAGACAATAAACGTCCATTCTAATCCTAGACTTCAATTTTAATTTAAATAGTAATCGAAGAATGTTTATTAATTACAGAGATTCTGTTCTGCCAAATTAAAAAAAAATTATAGTCGTTGCATAAAATACATAAAAGAGGCTGCTTGTATATTCGCTTGAAGACTCAGTTTTAACTATTTTTAGTTGGTCAAGAATTAAGCCATATTTTAATGACAAGGTTAAGTTCTGTTTTTCGCTATTCTTTTCGTTGAAGGAAACTTGTGTCAACTAGCTTTGATCTTAGGTTATTTTCCAGTCGTGCGATCCCAAATTTCAGACCAAAAGAAATCCGGCAATTATAATTTTTCTTTTTTTCTCATAAACAATCGTATAAGATATCCATATATCATACATTATAGCTGAGGCACTGGATATTATGTTTATTGTTGTTCATATATATATATATATCATGAAGTAGGGCCATTAACGCTTCTGAAATGTAACGCACTGAATAAATTTTTTTTTTGTATATATATTAAAGTAATTTGTTATAATATAATCTGTTGATGACATCTGCTCCGTAATCAAGTTTTATGACATCTCATCAAGGAATTTTGGAACAAATATTACAAACAAATATATCATCGAAATTAATTTAAATATGCATTTTATATAGTATAGCGTAATCCATAATTAATATCGAATTTTCGGTCTTTTGCGTTCCGTTCATACGTGTACTGAATATATATAGTTCAGAAGATTGTCGTTATACAAAATATATATATTGTATAGGGAATGAAATGTTGTGATCCGAGTATGGTGCCTGTATGAAAGTTTCAATGGGAAGTCAGTTTCCGTTATATTGACTAGTTCAGAAATAAAGTAATACATGAAGCAGTTGTGCAATGCTCCCTAGAAATCTATTTCGATTGATCTAGAAACAAAACTACTCTACCATACAGACGAGTCATAGGTTTAAATTTCGC
This sequence comes from Mastigoproctus giganteus, assembly GCF_048544385.1. Classification (NCBI taxonomy): domain Eukaryota; kingdom Metazoa; phylum Arthropoda; class Arachnida; order Uropygi; family Thelyphonidae; genus Mastigoproctus; species Mastigoproctus giganteus. The sequence continues at coordinate 116,987,804 of NC_143575.1, read as the reverse complement.
ATTAATTACCCCCAAAAGATTGCCAATAACAGTAATTTTATGGTAATTAATAAGTTAGAAACTTTTATAGTATACAAGGCTGCAATTGTGATTAAAAAACTCGAATTTTGAAAATCTCATGATCGTAATCGTTTCTTCATCCTTTTGAGAAATGATTTCTTTTTTATTTTTTCATGTGCTGAACCAGGTTTTTTTTATTGCACATCATTGCCTTAAAGTCATGGTAATTGATTTTTACCTTGCTTAAGTATGTACTTAGACATGCATGGATTAATCTTCAAGACAAGCATATTTCAATAAAAGTTTGTCCCTGAAGGAAAGACTTATGCGTGCATTGGCGATTGATTTCGCGATATCTATTTCCAAAAAAAAGTGAATTTCCTTAACTCGAAAATTCTAGGGCTCATTATCTAGAATCGACTTTGGGAAGTTCCTATAACACAGCTCATTACGCAGTTGGTCTGTAAAATTGTCCATAAAATGATGGTGTTGCGTACTTCTTCATGATTTATTAGATTTATATTTTAAGGATATCGTGCTGTTGGAAATTATTACGTAATTAAAGTCTGCCGTTTGAAGATAATTTCTTATTCTTTCATACGCTGTTCCCGCATCGGCGCTCTTTCTGTTACCAGTTTTATTGATTGAGTGTACACAAGAGAACAGGTGAGTATCAAAAGAAAGGAACTATTCATTGTTTAGGAATTTAATAGCCACCACGTTGAAAATTGAGGGAAAATATATATTTTTTAAATACATATCCTGAAAAATATTGATCTCTTAATTTAAGTATGGTTCCATGGCGCTCAGTACTGGGAGGTGGGATAGCACCGTTTTGAAATAAGTTAGACCCAGAATTTAAAAAAAAAAAAAAAAAAAAAAAAAAAAAAACATTTGTGGTCTGAATGGTACTGAAATTCACTTCATTTCGAATACTGACTAATTGTTATCATTTGACGTAAATTTTGTAGATGTCCAGCGATGCAGAAACACGATGTCAGACTTCATCTGCACAATTTTTTTTTTTTTTTTTTATATATATTATCGTTCGAACTGTGTGATTTTTTCAAGCATCGGCGCTGGAAGAAATCCGCGTACAAATGGTGCCAGAGTGTTAATCCACCCAGCAAACCAATTAAGATTAGCTGCCAAATTAATGTGGTCAATTCTCTTTCGCAGTGGAACATGACAGGAAAGCTATCATATCGCTAGTGTACGCAACATGGGGCCTAGACCATGTTCGAATACCAACCATTAACCATGTAGAATTCACTCAACCTAATACGTTTTTAAACCGACTATGTACTATGCTTACTTGATGACAGGAATAGTTTCATATGACATTATTGAACAACAATCTAGGACAGTTCAGCCTTATCAGTACATTAATCAAAACCTATTGATAAGGCTCAACAATATCGATTTATCAATATTGCACTCAACTAAATAGATATTTTTGAATTTCTTCCAAACTCAAACGATTTTTTGAGTCTCTGCTATCTTTCCAGCCGACCTCGTCAGCCAAGGAATTTTATTGAAATTCCTGGGTTAACCAGGTCATTTTATTCTGGTTTTTCTCGGTTTTCTGGTATTTACTTATTAATCATTAAATTACGTGTCGCTAAAATTTTATAAGTGTTATTAGCGGCTTTAAAATATTATCATCGCTAACCCTTATCGGGATATATGAATAATAAAAAAAAATTTACTCAAAGAGGTGCATTGATCATATGATCAATGGAATGCATTGATCATACGACTAACTATATATCTTTTAACTAGGTCGCCGTAGCCTAGTGGTCAGGCGCGCGGGTGCATAAGTACACGTGTCTTTGAGTGACCGGGGTGCAAACCCGTGACTGCTTAATACGGTGCTGTTTCTTGTATTCTGTCTATCTTGTGAACTCCTCTGGTCGTTTGGTCTTCCCGGAGTATAAATAGATTATTTATTTATCTTATTTTCCATTTGATAATGAACCTTCGCAAAAATATGGTTTAGGAAAGTTTTTTTTTGTTTCAAGAATATCTCAAACAACAGCATAAATATCTGAATTGGCTAAAACATCCGAAGAATATGACTTTGCACGAAAAGAAACATTGCTGGATTTTATTTTCAGATCAGAGGATAATATGGATGAGAACTGCACAATATAGCTGACTGCGTTCAGTTGAAATTACTAAATGCATCCGCTGATCACAACTAAACAAAATTATAATCGACACTCAGCTTTGCCATTAAATCTCGAGCGCAGTTCTAACAGAAGCAAAGCGAACACATCAGTGATATATCAACCATTTGTCATTAGGTGGACTCTGATATCGGATAACGTACTACTATAGTCGACGAAACAACTCAGTATGCTTAGTAACTACAGGCGATCAAAAGCACCAGCAAAGTCCACTGATGGCAAGGGAGTATTTGACATGATTGGTTTTAGCCGTAGGTACTGAAGAACATCTTCTGTACCAGTTCCGTGTTTGACTCCGAATTGGTGGGAAGATGTCAGGTTTGATTCTGTATAGTGTCTTTCCATCCGAATGTAAAGAAGCTATTCAAGCAGTTTGCAGAAGACAGGAAGCATACATTAGGAGTTGGCAATTTCTGAAAGTATTTTAGGACCTTTGATGATAAGTTTTATAGTAATCTCATTCCAGATTTTGGGAAAGTATCCAGATTCGAGAGAGAATTGTTAAAGGTAGCTAGTAGGCGGTGAAGGAACATTTCGGCAAAACCTTTGAAGCCGCCACCTCAAGACGATCATTTCCACAGGTTTTATTGTCTTTGGTTTTGTGCAGAGCAGCTTGAAATTATTCCATTGAAAAAGGGCGCTTCAGTGTTGATAGATTGCATGTTCCTGGTAATGTGTTGTTGATCAGGAGTCATGGGAAAAATTCTTGCCAGGAATTTTTCTTGGATTTTCTGATATTATCTGTGTAGGCATTTCAGAGAAATCTGTAGGTTTCTCTGGCAGCGTCAATTTCAGGGAGTGGTAGTGAAGCACGAGCCCTCTGGAAGTGCACTTCTTTTTCTGACTGTCCAATGTTCCACCAAGGGACGACAGTGCAAAAAGGCCTATGTTTTGGAATGGCAATAGAGCAAGCTTTTTGTTGGATACTTTTTGGTTAGTGTTATTATTTTATTTTTTTATTTTTAGGAGCATTAGCAACTAAAGCCATATTGCTCAAGGAATATGCGGTGGTCATTCCCTGATCTTTCCGCATCCACCGTATTTGGTGGTAACGGGCTCGAACCCCGGTCTAATCAAGAAGCGTGTGCTACGCACTGCTGCTCCTTCCCACCTGGCTACGGGGGAGCCTTAGTGTTATTGCAGTACTGTGTTATCAGGAGTGTTTTGGATCAAGGTAAAAACATCAGTAGGTAGCAAGACTTCAAGAACTTGGTAAAAATGGTTACAATCCGCGTTTTTAGTACAATACCTAAGGAAATCCTTAGGGGAAAGGAGGGACATGATTGACAGAAGGAGAAAGTGATCGCTTTCGCATCATTAACTTTCCAGTAGGCGAGTTAACAAGCACCACGACGTTTCTGTTTTGGACGAACATAAGCCACCTTGAATCTAATGTGTTGATTTGTTGCTGCAATGGCACAAACATTGATCACTGATATGACTCTCTGTTAGCAGTTGCTAAGTTCAACGTCTTGACCCATCTGCTGTATTTCTTTGATCTGTTTACTTCTACCGTGAACACAGTTGCTTTTATATCTGTTCCTTAACATGTAAATACAGTGAAACTTCTAACGGACACCTCTCTACAACGGACATTTTCAAATTCCCCAACTCACCTCCATTGGTTTTAACGTGTTTGCAGCTTCTGTCTAGCGGACATTCTCTGTAACGGACGCGGACAGGCAATCTGCACTATTTCGTTCAGATAGCACTTAATTTGCTCTCCCCATAACGGACTGCGGGAGAGCTCACGGCCCTTTTTCAAGGAACTTTTCTTCCACATTTTGCCTCAATCTATTTTCTATTTCCGATTTTCTGAATTTTATCAAGGTTTACGTCGCGGTTCTAAACCCTTTTTCAAGAATTTTAGGCACGTGTAAAACTTCTGATGAATTCGATGTGTGCGGGGGGGGATATGGTCGGCCTTTCGTCGTTTCAGTTTTCAGTTTTGTTCAGTGTCGTGTGAAGTGCACAATGTCTTCTCGTAAACATTTAACTTTAAAAGATAAAGTCGAACTCTTTAATGCGTATGATCGGCAAAAAAATAGTGTTCGCAATCTCGCTGCAAAATTCAAAATCGGGAAGACGCAGGTAAGCGACATCCTAAAGAAAAAAAAATGAACTGCTCGAACAATTTTGGCAACACTGAAATGAACAGGTTCAAAAATCATTCCCGAAAACTGTTGGACTTCAAACTGACAATGTTACGTATGAGTGGTTTTGTCGCGCACGTGCTAAAAAAATTCCCATTAATGGGCCTATTATTAGGGAAAAGGCTTTGGAGGTTGCGAAATCTATGGGAATAAATGAGTTCAAAGCTTCTGTGGAATGGCTAGACACTCGGCATAAAATTTCTTGGAAAACCGTAAGTGGTGAAGGTGGATCTGTTGATACTGGGGTTGTAACAGAGTGGACCGTCAAATTGGAAGATTTATGTCATGATTTTGAAGCCAAGGATATTTACAACTGTGACGAAACAGGGTTGTTTTTTAAAGCTCTTCTTGAAAATACAATGAGTCTAAAAAACGAAAAGCGCCAGGGCGGAAAAATATCTAAGGAACGCTTGACTGTACTATTGTGTACAAATATGCTGGGAGACTTTGAACAACCTCTTGTTATAGGAAAACAACAAAATCCTCGTTGTTTCGAGGGCATAAAGTTGAATCTTTTGAATGTTGACTTGAAGTCTAATAAAAAAGCGTGGATGACACGAGATATCACGAGCGACTTTAACCAAAACATGATTCGTCAAAACAGAAAAAATATTCTTTTCATGGATAATGCTGCATCTCACCCGCACATTGAATTGTCCAACATTCAAATCGTTTTTCGGCCACCAAACACATCTGCAGAGTGTCAGCCCTTGGATCAAGGGATAATAAAAAATTTTAAACTTCACTACAGAAAACGTGTTTTAAGACATCTCATTGCAAACATGAATGATGTAACATGTGCGAGTGACCTTGCAAAGAAAATCAGCATCCTAGATGCGATTCAATGGATTTCCTCTTCAGTAAACGCAATTAGAAAACAAACTGTCGTGAACTGTTTTGTAAAGTCTGCCTTCTCAAACGCAAAAATTGAAGTTGTGAACAGCAATGTGGAGTACGTACCAAGAAGAACAAGAACTTCAACATCTATTGATAATGGTCACTTCCGCTACAAGTGACCCTGGCTACAAAGATATAGACTCGAACCTCACTACAGAAGATGGTGCTCTAGATATCAACGACGTTATCATCGATATTTTTCAAGAAGTTCCTCATGAGGATGAAGAAATTGAAGGAGGTCATTCTGTCGAAGAACATATTAACGACGAACCACCGATGAAAATAGAAGAAGCGCTCATACAAATCAATCGTTTAAAAATGTTTTTCGCCGCTGAAGAAGATACTGAAGGACTTTCGATGGTTTCTTCACTCCAAACAAATGTTGAAAACAAAATTATCAGCCGGAAGAAGGTGCAGAAGAAAATAAGTGATTACTGTATGTATTTTTCTTAAGATAAAGTCATAATATGCATAGCACAATTGTATGTATATTATTTACAAAAATATTGTTCAAAATCTGTATATATTTTAATTTAATTTTACATTAAACGTTTAACGATTTTTCTTTCTTTCTTTCTTTTTTTTTTTTTTTTCTCCCTCAGACTTCTTGTTAGCGGACACTTCTCTCTAACGGACACATTTTCGTTCCCCATGGCTGTCCGTTAAAGGGAAGTTTCACTGTAGTTCATTTTACTGCAAATCCAGGGTTATCCATATCTTTTTGGCAGTAGTGTATATCGGTTTATATATATCGTGTATATTGTTGAATTCAAGCAGTTTGTTTTTAGCCAGAACGTTTGTTCTGGCTACATCAAACCCGTGATATTACTTTGTTTTCAGAAAATGCGTTCTAATTTTGCATTCCAATAATGATTCTAATCTCAGATATGCTACTAGTACATATCTGATGATATGTACTAGTAACCTTTTTTAAATTTAATTCTAAGTTCGAGCATTTTTCTTTATTCGGATCTGCTTCTTCGTTTTGTTTTTTCCATTAAGTATATTGCTTTTTGGGTTCAGGATAGATAACCTATCCATCTGCTTGGTCTTCCTTTACTTTGTTTGCCTATGTCTTTACAGTTCTTTGATGTTTTGTTCTACCTGTCATTTCCGATCCTATCTACTTTGTATTAAATACAACTATATCAAGTACCGACCGATAGCGTAATTGTGTAAGGGCGCTAGTCAATGATGTTACGTAATTGGAGGAATTGACACTTACCAAATAGGAAACTCTGGATTTTCATCCAGAAAACAGGCAAATCGAATACAGAATACACGCGATTCGTGGACAATACATAAAGTCTTCGACCCTCGTGTAGCACAGTTGGTAGAATCGCCGCCCTCCCTATACCGGGTGAAAAAAACCCGAGTTCGAGTTCCATCGATGACGTGAGGAATGTTTATGGGCCTTTTTCACAACATGGTTGTGTTAGTTGTCTCAGGGGAGGATAGCATGACTTTTCTCCCATAAACTCAAATTTTTCATCCAGAAAACAGAAAATCGACCACAGAACACAGCAATTTACAGACAATACGCACAGAGCAATATGGCCTTAATCGCTGATGCTCTGAATACTTTACTACTACAACTATTACAAGTCCTCAGGGCCTTAGTTGCTTGGGAGCAAAATCAAACAACAAAAAAGTGTACAAAAATTTGCAATATCTTGTCTTAATGTTGTATCACAAATTAGCAGGACGATCATAATAATTACAAGACCAGTTCAATAGATACCCTCTCGAGAGTGTTTGCTGCTTTTCATTTCCGTCAGGAGAGCTGATGACTATGTCGATCCTGTGGCACCTTTTAAACAAATGCGTGATCTATGGGAGGTTGTAAATTACGGGATATTATATTTAATTACCGTTTAAAAAGAATCGGAGAGTTATTTTTGCAGTTTTCGGTTGCAGGGAACTTCATTATCGAAGATTTCTCAGGAGGTAAGTAGTTATGTAACAATTCTTGTGCTTAAACAACCGTCTATCCATGTTTAGATAAGCCACTGAGTGTTACGTGAAACTAGGTGGGAAGTGTCCAAGTTCGCTTTTAGAGTCCTGATTTTCCTCCTGCAGGTTTTAAATCTTCAGGCTTCTAAAATGGATATTGAAGGGGGCACTAATCCCAGTCGGATGATGAAGCGCATTAGGTCTTCTGAAGTTTCATCAGGTAAGATGATATGGTCGAGTTGCGAGGGTGTGAATCAATTGAACAGATAACAGAAATTTCTCAAGGCGTTCGTTCTCTTTATTCCTGATTAATAATTAAACATCCTTCCGTCTGATCAACGATCCCCAGTATGGATTACATCAGTGTCGATCCATTGGTGATATTCTGGCTTATGTTACTCATTTATGGACTAATTCAATGGAAACGTTCGGTGAAACACAAGCAGTTGCTCTTGACATCTCAAAGGCTTTCGATCGTGTTTGGCATAAAGGTCTTCTAAACAAGCTTTCATCTTATGGTTTGCCAACTGTCTTTTGTAATTGGTTATCCAGTTTTCTCTCCGATCGCTCACTGAGGGTGATGGTAGATGTCTTCTAACGTCTCCACTAATGCTGGTGTCTCCCAAGGTTCAGTTCCTCCACTCTTTTCCTCTTGTATATTAATGACCTTCTTCCATTGACTGGAAATCCTATCCATAGTTTTGCCGATGATAGCACATTGCATTCCACTTTCCATTTTGAGAAACCTTGTCCTGCTCAATCAGCTTCAACTTCTCGAAAATCTGGAACCAATTCCTCAAATGCCGAACTCCAGGTAATTCTCCAGTGGGGCAAAGACAACTTAATTGATTTCAATCCTTCTAAAACTCAATCTTCTATTATATCTTGCAAAAAAGGATTCTTCTGCTCCTATGCTTATCTTTAGTGACACTCCGATTTCTAGGCAAAATGATATATCTCTTTCGGGGACTACCCTGACTTCTAATCTCTCTTGGCACAAGCACATTACAAATATTGCTTCCTCTGCATCTAAAAAACTTGGTTTTCTCTTTCGCTCTCGGCTTTACTTTTCTTCTAAACAGCTGTTCACTCTGTACAAATCGCAAATCCGCCCTACCATAGAATATTGTTCCCATATCTGGGGTGGTGCCCAAAAACCTCTCTTAGGCTTCTTGATTCCATTCAGAAGAGGGCAGTTAGGTTAATTAACGATTCATCTCTAACAGAGTCTCTCCACTCGCTGTCTCATAGACGTACTGTTTCTGCTGCATGCCTCTTCAACAGATATTTCCATTGGCACTGTTCTTCTGAATTGGCTTCTGTAATTCTCTCTCTCTCTTTCAAAACAGTCCGAACACGTGCAGCCACCAGCCAACACCCATTTACTGTCTAACTTCAAACTCACAGAATCAACTTCATCTTCCTCGTTTATTCATTCAACTGCCGTTTTCTAGAACAACATTCCTTCATACGTATTTCGTGAAAATTGCAGTCTACAGAAGTTCAAGTCCAATGTCAACAAGTATCTTCTTTCGTCTTCTCAACCTCCAACCCAAGCACGGTACCAAGTACTATAGGTTCTAATACCTCTCGTGTTTGGGGTTTACATAAAAAAAAAAAAAAAAAAAAAACTCAGCAACTTGAATGTAAAAACATCTTTTCATCTTGAAAAGAGATCCCAAAGAACCCCCGAAATGGAGACATAATTTTGCTTGACTTTTTTGGTTTGAATTGTTATATCGAATAACATAAGAATTCTGTTATGTGACTATTTATAACTTAATATGCTTTTAGGCTTTATGAATTATTTTCAGAATCTACAATTACGTCTACGAATTTAGGCCTGACGTAGCCCAGTGGTCAGGAGCTAGAGTGCATAGCATGCGTTTCTTGAGTGGACCGGGGTTCAAGCCAGTGACTACTAAATACGATAAATATTTGTATTGACGCGCCTCCGTAGCCAGGTGGGAAGGAGTAGCAGTGCGTAGCACACGCTTCTTGATTAGACCGGGGTTCGAGCCCGTCACCATCAAATACGGAGGATGCGGAAAGGTTAAGGAATGACCACCGCATATCCTGGAGCAATATGGCCTTAGTTGCTAATGCTCCTAAAAACCAAACAACAACAACATTTTTATTGACGATTTATTGTAAACTCTACTAACTTGGTTGTCGTGCCGGAGTATAAACAGAAAATTTATTTATTTAATGTCCTTTAAACACCATACTAGAATCTTCTTTTATTTGACTTAAGACATTTCTAGTTACTTTTGGTATTTAATAGTGATTGAGTTTCAGAAAATCATTAAAGCAGTTTTCTATCTTTTTTGAACTGCAGCACACTGAAAACGTTTGTTAGCATTTTAAGTACGGAACCTGTTAGGATCCGCTATTTAGTTGTGAAATCCCACACCTTGCGAACGATTTCTAGCTTACAGGTTCCTTGAATATTAGAATATGGTCTCGGAGACAAAGAACATTTTGAAGAACCTACTATTAAATGAATCATAAAAGACATTTTGGCCTTGGTTGCCCATCTCCACTGTTAAGCCCTCGTCAAAACAATAACTGTTAGCAAACTTAACTGTTAGAAGTTAAGAAATTCTAAATTACGTAGCTTTCCAAGCATTAAACATTTTCAGTTTTCCTCAGTTATTGTTTAGATTAAATTAGACATAATGATAAGTCTCATTAAAATTCATTAACGTATTCAGTTTGTAACAAACTATAGCGTACTCAAGAAGCTACTTGATAACATAAAGAAAACTGGGAGACGGATATGCTATGTTCCGTTAATATACTGCCACGTTCAATAGCTGTATTTGATCTGAGACAGCAGTAAGCACTATGCTTACTATTTTCAGATAAAATGCTATCCATTAACATAATAAAATGCTTCAGATGAATTATAGTTAGCGGATAGTATTTCCGATGCGATAGTAGACTGGAACACTCGCTTTTGAACAACCGGTTGTTCAAGGGCCGGGTTCTTTCAGATTAACGCTGAGGCAACGAAAACCTTGACATTTCTGTATGTCGTCTATAAATAGCGTTCATTCGGTAATTCGTTGTATGAAGTGAAAACTCGTTTCCTAAGGAAAGGGGAATTTTACACTTCATCTGGAGACCAACCGGGCCAGCTTCCGAAATCGGATACCCATTCCTAAATGGGAGGAAGACCTATGGCCATTATATTGCCACGAAAGGTGTTTGTACATGCAGGGTTAACTTGCAGACCAATGCTGTGGGGAGATTATGCCGAAATTGCCGTCAGTGCGCGAGCGCAAACCTTTCAGTTTCAAATGGTTTATCCACAATTCCGTGCATTGGTGCTAGTATTAAAATTTCATTCTCTAAAAGAGTTGTTTACTTGATATACGAAATCAGGTACACGTGTTCAATCAATTATAAGTGTAATCGTGATTAACATTGATGAAAACTTATGTTTATCACGAAAAAAAAAAAGCTCTGCTCATTTCTTGAATGCTGGCAATAATGCTGATATTAATTTGCACTGTATGGATCATTTTTCAAATTATTTTATCTCTACATTTTAACTTGGTTATAAAAACCTTTCTACATGTAATTAATGGCGCAGTCTTTCCTGATTATCAATGTTAAATTCCTCACCCAATCAAACACATAAGAAATGTATGATGATCATTTTCCTGTCTTACGAAACGTTATCTTGGATGCTAACACTGTTCATCCTTTCTCAAGTAATTTCTGCATAGATTTCTGTTTGTATGACAAGTTCGAAGGGTTAAAACTTAATTGAAAATCTATTCTATACAGAAAAGTAGCGACGATATGTAGGATTTTATTATAGTATGATTTACTATATTGCATGCTTGTGCAAATCAGCTGCTTATAAATTCAGAGTAATGCTAAGTTTTCTCTCCCGCGTTTACAGTAAGCCATTGCTTTATCAAATTTAGATTAAAAATAAAATACCCTAATTAAATAACTGCATCTATATTCTTAACATCTCATCCACTATCCGCGTCCCACTCTGATTGAAAACATAGAACAGATGAATTTGAAGTACTTTCGTTGGTATTAGCATGGCGAAACAAAAGTTGAGCAAGAGGTGGAAATATACAAGGAGTTAATCCAATAAGACTTCTTCTAAATTGAATAAACTATTGATAAAGCGAATTAGAGAGCAATACAGCCCGAAGACATACCTCTAATTGGATACAGAGAAATGCAGGTTGCTGACAAGATTAAGCGACGCGTAAGCACAATTCCCAGAAAATGAGGAAGATTTATTTACCGCTTAAATTCTTAAGTTTTAATAAGATACTAACTCGTAGAGATGTTTTAATGTGTAATCTTTTGTGAAAGGTAATGTTATCGTAATTTTATATATATTTCTAAGTTCGAAATTATAAGCACATTTTCCGAATAAGGATCGCTTGATATTTTTAATACATATTGTGCCAAGGCTGTTGACTCCCTGAACTATCAGAATTGACGAAGTCAGTATATTGAGACTACTAGTGTGCATTCTTTGATGGGTTCGCCTGTTTGCTGTACAAAAGTCAGTTTCCAGGAGGTAAAACAGTGCAAATCTTTCTTCTTACACTGACTAATTCTGCCCACTGGAAAAGAGCTGATAAAAGTTTTTACCATCCAGACTGAAAGTCGAACACTGGCGTTTTGCTCACAGCGAGGAAGGGTGGTGTTCGTAACAGCTGTGCTAACCGTGAGAGTGAGGTGTCGGTATGTCATGTCTGTAAATTGAGTATATTCTATGATCAGCTTTTAGTATTTCTCTGGATGAAATACTCGAGTTTCAGAGAGAAAGAGATCGCCTGAAATGGGCTAAATAAAATCTCTCCTTAATCAGAGTGGTATTCGAACCAATGCTTTATCGTAGCGCCCTTCTTAGCTAAGAGGGTCTGAATGAGAAACTTATACAAATGAAGTATATACAGAAACTAAGAAAATACACTGGGGTTCAGAAGCTAAGAAACAAACAAACAATACAAAAAAACAAACAACGCGAATTTATTTCTAAATATAAGAAAAGCTAGTTTACAAGATAGAAACAACCAATATACAAACCTGTTTTCGGAATCAGTATTCCGCGTATGTAGCATAATAGGACTGACAGTGTTGCAAGCAAACTGCGAAACCAGTTTGAAAACGCCCAAACTGTTTTATGGCTTAGTCACTCAAGATCGCCATTAAGTCTCTCAAACTGCTATATGACATAGAAACTTCACCACCAGAACAATATGTATTAGACATTGCTCAATTTATAGGAGAACTTGTGTTCAGGCATACCATAGATGATATGTCTCATCTACTGAAAGGAACTAGATCTTTCCTATATGAGGTTTCACCAGAGAGTTTCCTATGCACGTTGGACAGGATACGTAAAGTAGTCTGTATAAATTCGTGCTGACAGAACGTCGACTGGACCCAGGTGCATTGGGCCAGGGTGCTCTTCACTATTAAGTCGAAATACAGTTTTAATCATACAGATGAAAGTACTTCAGTACTTTCATCTGTATGATTAACCGTGTGATGGTACTGCACTTGCAGAGCTCTCATAGTACTGCTCTGATGGTACTGCACTTGCAGAGCTCTCATAGTGTACGAATATCGAGAGAGAGAGAGAGACTGTATGGAATAGCCAGTCAGATCTCAGTCCAGCCGAGGATTCTGTTAAAGTTTCCAGGTACTGGTCCTTTTCTCAGAAATCATTATGGAATTGATGCCATCAGCGCGAATTAAGTCATTCTCAGCATGCTGAGCTAATGTTATTTTGCATTTCAGTCTATGGTGATCACACGTCTCAGGGTACTTCCATAAATTTTTACCAGATTATGATCATATGTTTATGGCCACTCATGAAATCATTTGCATAAATCAATAATTTTAAATCGAAATTTGTCTAGTTTAGAGATGGTGAACTAATGGTACACATACCACGATGAGGCACGCATAGGAAAATATACGGGCATGCGGCCACCCACTTTATTATTGGAACTCTAAGCGATAACAACTGCGTTTGAGTATTTTAGCAATGGTGAAGTAAAACCATGTAGATTTTTGTGAAAACGTTGATTGGTAAACCCATAACACTGGAGGTGTAACCCAATGATACTATTGAAAATGTAAAAGCCAAAATAGTTTATAATATAAAAAAAAAAAGTGCCTTTTTTTTTTCGTTGAAGACAATTGTTATTACGATCTGTCAGCCACATCCGGTAGTGAAAACCATAAGTTCGATTGTGTGCATACTATAAGCAACCAAGTTCTCATTAGAAACTTCCATATATTGTTACATTTTTATAATAATAACACTCTAAATAAGACCATTTACTAATTTTAGTCAGTTTTCTTTTCTTTTTTTTTCCTACGGAAAGCGAAATTGTTGTTTTTTGTTTCAGCTTATTTTTGGCACGTAGGATGCAATATGTTCGCCATCGCCTTATCTTGTCCTTGTGTATTATTAAGACATTAAATCAAATTTCTCATTAAAGTTTTTATTATAATCTAATAAAATGCTTTTTGTTTTATTTACGTTTTTAGGTTTGTTCGCATATATTGTCTTCAGCATGTCCATTAACTTAAAAGTATAGTCACCATTTCCATAAAAAAAATATATTCACGGTGGTCGCAAAAAGTTGCCGTTTTGTGGGGGGGGGGGGCGCCTGATACCGCTGACACACATCTGAAAGATCATTCAGATGAAATTCCGAAATCAGATCTTTCAGATCTAAAAATTGCAGCGCTTTGAAACTACAAACCTGCGAGTAGGCCTCATTAAACTGTTTCATGATTTGAACTGATTGTAAGCAATCACTTGCAATGGATTCAAACGGGTGGAACAAAATTCCATCGATGAAATATAAGGCTGTTTTTTTTTTTCTTTTATTACTGTTGTATAAGGCTGCTTCCGTGCATTATTTGCCACTAAGTTACATTAATTGAATGCTACTAGTATATCAGTATTAAAATTAATATAACTAATATTTTAATTGAAATTAAAATAAATATCAATTAAAAATAAATGATTTCTTTGTATTATAGAGTTAGATAGTATGAAAAGAGCTGTAACGCTCAATACGTTCTACGTTGGAATTTAAAAAATGAATTATATAGTGTTCTACGTACTACATTGAGGTAAACTTCTCTTATTATTTTGCAAGTATTACAGAGTATAGCTAGCGAAAATGTGCAGTAGGAATACAATTACACATCACAGCAACCCAGTTAGTAATATAAAGAATAGTATATACTGAGGTCTATGACTGACTGACTGAACCCTGAATCTGCAAAAGGGCCACACGGACCTGAACCATGCAGCTTCGCTGCCATTAAGCCTCGTTGGGGATCAGAATTGAGCACCTGACTCGATTCCTTTCCAACCCTACCACGGCGGGGAGGAGACACCTTGTCTTCCCCGCCAACCCCCCCCCCCTTTCCTCTCTGGTGAGGCATGGGCATTCCTCACTGACCAACTGGGGGCACATCCCCCTCCTGCCTCCCCCCTACTCGCCAACCCAGATTTCCTCCTGGTGGGGCATGGGCATGCCCCACTGACTTATAATGGGGTCGCCTCCTCTATTGACCCCATTTCTTCTGTCTTTCTCCCCCCAGTCTTCAGTCTCCTCTCCCTCTCTATCAGCTCGCCAGCGTATATCCCACAGGTCAAAATTTAATAGCTCCAAATTAATTTCGCTCACATTTCGGTCTTTCAATCTAGCGATCAATCCACGCAAATGTTTTTTTTTTTTTTTTTTTTTTTGAAGGTCCTTGCCACTGAAATCTCAGGAAACTAGGTGGCAGTGCCTGCCAGAGTAAATAACTGTAATACTAGTCTACCTGGTCTGCCTCCACGGGGCAAAGTGTGGGCAACGTCGGGCCTTAGCTGGGGTCTGGCGGCTAAATGGCCAGAAGAACAACGGTACACAACATTACGCACCTCAAGATCCATATACTTTTAAATCTCTGGCCTTTACAGTGAACTGTATTTATCACACCACAATGTAAACTATGCGGAGATGGGGGGGAAACCCCTGGTGCCGTTTGACCCTAAACACACTTTACACTTTACATCCTCTCTCGCTCCTATACTTCTATCTTAACGTCCCCAGTCTTCTGTGTCCCCTCCTACTCTATCTATACACAACGCGAACGCCCCACACACTAAATTTAACAACACTCAAAATAATCTTCGCCCAGTCTCGGCCTATCCATCTACGTAATATCAAACCCCCAAGGACCTGCCAGAGTAACTAAGTCTACTGGGTTTCTGGTCTGCCCCCACGGGGCGAAGGTGGGGCAACGTTGGGCTCCAGCGGCTAAATGACCAGATGAACAACGGTACATGACATTACACATGTAATGTCATGTACTTTTAAATCTCTGGCATTCCCAGCAAACTGGTACACCCGCAATGACAGCAACGCGGAAGTGGGGGGAACCCCTGGTGCCGCATGACATCAATACACCTTACATACCTATGTACACATGCACATAAATATATGAAAAAGCCAAGAGTAGCAAGCAGTCACAAGCGGGAAAATTTATATAACAAGAGTAACAGGCGGCATAACGAAATAAGGGTGGCACGGATCACAAGGAAATAAAAAATAACAATAATTATGTGGCAGATGTAATGACAGAGGAACGAAACTAAAGAAATATATATGGCAGAAAAACTAAGAATTGTAAACGTATAGAGCACAGAATAGGCGCGCCTCCGTAGCCAGGTGGGAAGGAGCGGCAGTGCGTAGCACACGCTTCTTGATTAGACCAGGGTTCGAGCCCGTCACCACCAAATACGGAGGATGCGGAAAGGTCAGGGAATGACCACAGGGAATGACCACCGCATATCCCGGAGCAATATGGCCTTAGTTGCTAATGCTCCTTAAAAAAAAAAAAAAAAAAAACCAGCACAGAATAGCAATAAAAGAGTGGCGGAAAAAGTGGTAAAGCTCATGGAAATAAAAACCGTAAATATTTATACAACATAACATCATTATTATAAGAAAGTAATGATAATGTCTGAATGTGTAGCGTATCGTTATTTGTAACATTGTTCTTGCATTCCCCATATTCTATTGCGATATCATCTGTCGCACAATGACCTGCCGTTCAACGCCCTGCACCCTTCGCTGACCACGAACGTAATCCATCTTGAGTAATCCTTTTCAGTTTTGTCGGCGAGAGGTGGTTTGATTCGTTCGACACCATTCTTTATACATCTTGTCCACAATGGGCCGTGAGCAACTAACAAGATATGTTGTTTCCTAAATGGAAGCATCCTACGCACGAGTTCCTACAATCATTCCCTTTTGAAACTCCATGATATCTTTACTACGTCCCATAACTGCTGCTTTATCGCTTTGATTTTCATGGACCAGATACAAATTACTACTGCTCTAGCGCAGGAATCTGTTCGTCTTTTTGTACTGTTAGCTATGCGGCACAGTTCATTATGATTGGGGTGGTCAGAATTCAGTGACCACTGAATGTAAATATGGTACTATGTTTTATGGGGAATGTAACCTGCAATAAGTTTCGTTTGGGAGTACATTTCTTATACATGGAATGTGCTCTGTGCCGCAAAATACAGTAATGACAAAGTTATTAAAACATTACGAACAGCACAACTTTTTCAAAATAAGGTTTTAAAAAAATTTCTTAGAATCATCAGCATTAGAATAAATTTTTTCTTAGAATACCTCGACGTATTTTGCGAAATTTCTGTACAGTATTTGACGTTCAGAAATTATACCAATGGTAAGAAATGAAATAATAAAATTCACTTATTAAGTGAATATTACTTACGATAAATAAGAAATTTTAAAACTACAAAGATTTAAAGAAATAAATATAACGCAAAAGAAAAATTGCCAAAAGTTAAGACATCTAGAGAAGGTTCAATATTTATTTGATGTCTTCCTTATTTAGGAATTTAGTTCACTTATTTCGTGTGCAGTAAATTGATTAAGAGTAAATTAAATTAGGCGTCGCGTAGAATGTAGACAAATTAACGCTCTTATTAAGTTAGACGTTCACTTGGTAATGAGAGAATTCTTATTCACGCATTTATCTAGTCGGCATTTGCAAGTTGTTTTGCAATAGTTGAAGGTCGTAAATAGTTGCCTTTAGAGACTGGTGGAACTGTACGTTTGATGAAATAGTTTTAACTACCAACAGGTGATACTTCTGTATTTATGTGCATTGCCAAGATTGGATATATTCTGCTAATTTAGATAGCCGTTGCGATTGAAATTAATGAAGTTTATGCAACATTTAATTATAATTTCGACGGGAGTAATCAATTTTCGTCTGGATAGAAATATTTTCCTCAGATTAATCAGAATAAATTATATTTCTGGGAAACAAAAGTAATTGCACTTTATAAACGAAGAAATCAATCCTTATTCTGATTTTGTGCTGTAAGCCACGTGCTTTCATGCACCCAATATGTTAAAAAAAATAGATATAATAATCTTTTGATATATAAGGCGGTACAATGCTCATGCTCCAATAACAAAGGGGTACAGTCTTTCTTTAGTCTAACCCTGAATTGTTCGTAAAACCTAGATGCATTTAGACGATTCGGCCCGTCTGAGCATTCTCTCTATTTCTGTGTTCATCTCGCGCCCTCTGATGATTGACACTATGTATTTGAGAATTGAAATAATAATTTACTAGGGGCTTCGCCCCCTACTCGCTGTGCTCGCTTCTTTTGATGAAGTAAAATAAAATACTTAGAGAAGCTTTCGGCATTGTGTTTGTCTCTTTGCGCTGTGAATACATATCGAAATCAAGCATTGTACCGTGCGATCATTGTGATATTGTTCCTGTATTAGCTAGAAAGCTAGGAGGAAAATTATTTGAATGTATAGATAAACATATCGCATGACCACGCTGAAATAGAAGCTTGGTTTATTACAATAAAACAAGCTTCTGTTACGTATTTTAGTATTTGTTGCGTATTACCATGTAACCGTATCTCTCTTCTCCCATTGGCTGAATAAATATCACTAGGAGGAAAATTATTTGAATGTATAGAAAGATATTAAAAAAATAGCCATGGAATTACGTTTTTCGTTATATGAAAAAAATATATACGATTAGCTAATTACAGCCCCTGTTGAGGAGGCTTTAAGGAATTCTCACAGTCCTTGATGGGATAGGAAACCCATCCTCTCCAAACGAGTGATAAGTCTGACGTAGTTGATGGTGAGGAGCAAGAATGCAGTAGCACACGCTCTTTGAGTGGACAGTGGTTGAAGACTGACTGCTCAATACGATTAAACGAATTGTATTCATATTTATTGTATTTTTCTGTTCCGGAGTATAAACGAGAACAATGGCGAGACCAATACTATCATAAAGGATACACTGGCAATATTAGAATCATAATGAGTGTGATCTAGCTGTGCTCTATGTTAGGATAAAATAAAATAAAAAAGTCTTTACCTAGAAGGAAACTGGGAGGAAGATATCCACACAAATACGTAAAAAGACATAAGTGAAATTAATTAAGCTAATTTTTCTTTCAGCTTGCCCTTGTGATAATTATTGTAAACACAGAACACCATTTATAAAAGAATAATAATAAAGAATCCTTGAAACAAAACAAGACTTGGATGTTGATCCAACTGAGAATGAAAATTCCTAGCCAGATCACTTACCTGTACTCTGCTCATTAATTTAGTACTTCCTGTATTAGCTAGAAATTCATTAATTCAATAGTTATTGCATGACACACAGGGGGACGATAACCTTATGGTTTCAAATGTGTACCCGATCTTGGGATTTGCAAAATGTATTCGGCCATTCTTATTCTTAATTAATTTTATTGTTTGTTTTTGTTTCGCTTTTTTCTTCATTTCTTTCCCTTTTGTTCTTCATTATTATTATTAATTGTGCTGCTTTATTTAATTTACTATCTACTTTATTGATCCAATGATGACATCTCTAAATCAAAATTGAAATATCTTAGTAACTCAGGAGCAAGTCACGTTGAAGGTTTGAATAATTTCTGAATTATGTGAGTTATACTAAACGTAATTAACATGTTTATTTCATAAACAGAGTTGCACGGAAAAAAAAGGACATTGGAGATAAGTTCCTCATACATTTATGACTTTTCTACTCAATCGTCAGAACGAGCCCCATAACGCTGCTAGCGTTTCGCAAGCACATCAAAATACCCTTGTGCCAAGGCCCTTTCCGCAATTGGAAAAGACCAACATATCCCCTGTCCATTACCTCTTCATACTCAGAGCTTGCTTGTAATACTTCTCTTGTCACAGACAAACTGGTGATACAAACTCGAAGAGAATAGGACTTGATTGTAAGTAGGGTGGAAGACAGCAATGCAGCAGACACTTAAAAATAGCAAAAAACATTTCTCCATTGGAGCAGGGAATTTTATTCATAGTAGTGCAACACCAAAACAACTCATGGTGGGAAGCCTTCGCAATATGAGATCGATGCACTAAGTAGCAAACTATTCTAATTGCTAATTTTTCTATTTGCTATGACGGATTGAAGCTATGCGTTACTAATACGAAATGCTTTATACTCCTTTTTGTATGAGGCTTTTGCCTTAAATTTACCTGAATTTATTATTATCACTGTAATTATATTGTGCCTATCATAAGTAATTATTACAGTGTAAAGTTGTGAAAATAAATGGTATAAGCCTAAATGAAATTCAGCATACTACATTCTCATTTTGTTTCTTTTCAAATAGTGGGCCGTGAGCCAGTTAATTTACCTGTTATGGTCTTCATCCATGGGGAATCGTACGAATGGAACTCCGGCAACCCATATGATGGTAGTGTCCTCGCCAGTTTTGGGAATGTAGTGGTTGTCACGATTAATTACAGGCTAGGGATATTAGGTGAGTATTATAACCGTAACGTGCTGGTGGAAATACTGACTGATAGAAAATTGATGTCTTCATCCCATCAGTTTTCTCTCTTAAGATATTATAAAATTTCAATATATACGCCTTAGTTTCATTGTCTGAATAGTCGCAGTGGTCCTATCGTTTATTATTTACTGAGAAAGTCAAGTACTGTTTTGGCATGTATGCATGAAAGAGTACACAGATCACTTGAAAGCACCGTCCATACTGCAAATTGAATTGCATTTCTAGAATAAGTTCATTCTACAAGGACAACGATAACTACTGCATATTCAGCCGTATAAGTCGACCTGTGAAGCATTAAAAAATTGTATAAAATTTTAAGGTCGACTTATACACCGAATGTAAAATCTTAAACGAATTAAAGTTACATGCGAAAGGTTAGAAAGGTACGAATTAATACTAATATATTTATAAATTATTGCGTATATATATTTTTCCCAAAAATACATTGTGTGCGCATCTTTTAAAACTGAAGAATTGTTTCGTTACTCTACCTGTTTTGTTCACAAAAAACTCGAGTTTCCAGGAGATGAGCATCTAGCTCAGTAGTCGGCAACCTTTTTCTATGGCGGGTCACATCTTGCTTTTCATTTTTTTTTTTTTTTTTTAATATTATGGGTAATAACACTCGATCGGTAGATATCGTAAATAATGTACAATGCAATTAATAAAAGAAAAAATCATTCAAGCAATTTTAAATTCAATTCTAAGTATATTTATTTATATACCCGTAGTAATAAAAATATTTAATACCTTTTTAAATATGATTTTCAGTAATATATTGAAAGAATTTTTAATGGCTCCCTTGATGCTCAATTTCTACCGAAAGGGTTACTGAATCTGGTTGGTATTTTGCTACTTTTAGCTGAACACAATTCTGAATTGTCTCCTGTTAACCTGTTCGTAATGTATTTAGCACAATTCATTTGAGAAAATATTTGTTCGCACATATTCTGGGATATTCATGTGTTGTTGTGGCGGATCCCTGGGTTTCCCCCATTAACCGCTATTGTACTTCTTGTGTTGAAGCTTGCGCCAAAACGGCCATTTCTATGTAGTGTGTTGGATGTGTAAGTATTGTTATATGTTCTGTTGCAGTGTTGACGGCCGGTACCTGGCTCTCAGCACATGGGAAGCAGCAACACCTGATCACCGCGTTCCGCATCTCTATCCTCGCCACTTGCTGCCAGGAACTATTGTATTGCTGATCCATACTAGGACCAAGTCCCAATATGGATTGGAATAGTGAGAAAATGGAAATAGTAGGAGCAGTCTGGGATGGTAAGGGAAAGGAAAGAATTGAGAAGAGGAGAACCAGACAGAGGGATCCACTAGGAAGCAGAAGATAGAAGTAAAAGAATAAAGAAATAGAAGGAAGTGAAGGAATTCTCTTCAAACAAGTTCCGTGGAAGAAGGTATCCTGGAAGAGTCCCATCCCAACGGGTAGCAAACAGTGAAGATCTTTTTCATCAGTCTCCAGTGGGAGAAATCTATCCCGCGAAGTCCATCCCTATCAGGATCAGCAATTTGTGTCCATTGTTGTGCCCATTGGGAGACTTATTCCAGTGACCACAAAACAAGTTCTTTTAACAAAATCCAATCATGTAAGGGGTTGAAAACAAGATGCAATGAGATAAAAATGCTTTACATCAGTCTAAGGTTGTAGCAGGATAAATTTACACTACCAGAACAATGAGAGACTTATCCCATGATGTCCATAAAACAAGCTCCAAACCAAAAGACTCATCACTTAGCAACTTCAAAGCAAGATGAAGGTGCAGTTCTTCAGTTCAAGTTAACACAATCCCTTAACATTATCAGCAAAATCCTCTTCAAGTTCAAAGCACATTGAAGAAAAGTGGAACAGCAAATATACTTCAACAATCTCAGAAGAAGATTCAAGGTAATCGCTAAGCTAAAACCATATCCATAACCACTAGCAACAGTCAAAAGCATCAGCAGAAGAACTCTATACACACCTATGGAAGAACATAGGTATAGGTATGTTGAGGGTCTGACGGCTCCGGGGATTTCTCCCATCTCCGCGTATGTTCTATGTATCGAGTGACAGTACCCTGTCGATGCCAGAGGTTTAAAAATAATGTATCGGTCATGTGGTATGTTGTTTGTTGTGCCCATTGTTCATCCGGCCTGTTGGCCGCCGGTCCCCCAGTGGGACCCGGCGTTACCATACCTAGCGGCAGGGACGCCGGCCGGGTGTACCAAGAGACTAATTATACTCTGGCAGGTCCTGCCACTTACTTTTGTGGGATTTCGGTGACTGGGACCTAAAATAAAGGTTGGAGTTATCGCTGTTGATTTAAGTAAAATTGCATTTAGAAAGCGCTGCGTGAGGTTTTACGCTGAAAGAACTATTTGTAGAGAGCCTAAACGGTCGGGCAAAATTTGATGTGATTTAAATTTGGACATGTGGGGCAATCGCTGTACAAGAGAAAGTAATGGGAGGGAGGGTGTAGACGGGGGATGAAATAGGAAGAAGAGGGGGTCAGATAGGAAGGTGATCCCCCATTTTCAGTGGGGCATGCCCATGCCCCACGACATGGGGAGGCGAGGAGAGGAGAAAAAAAAATATGGCGAGAAGAGCAAATACCCCCTCCCCGAAAAAAAAAAAAAAAAAAAAAAAAACTGCACAAGGGAGTGCAGTTTTGGGTCGACAGTAGGCCAACCAAATCATCCTAAAGTCTTGACTTTCTGTAGTATGCTGAGTTTTTATTTTTTTTATTTGTTTGACCTCCTGCATTCTTTCTAGTCGGGTTGCCTTTGGTATAATTCTATCATTGTTTTCCTTCTAGAAAATAGATCCTGGGCATATTGACTGAGTGCCTTGTAGTCCTCTTGAGTGTCTAATAATCTGGGTTCTTGGTTGTCTGGGATATATTGGATTGCCGTTATTAGGCGTAGTCGTAGGCCATCATACAATTCGCACTCAAACATTAAGTGTCTCCAGGACTCTGGGTTGCCACAGGGACAGTTATTTATGATGCCAAGTTGGTGAAGTTTAGCTTTAAACGGGCCGTGCCCTGTAAGGAGGAAGGTGGTATTTCGACCAGGGTGAAACCACGCTGGCGTCTTAGGGTACAGCTTGGTGACAGTGGGGAGGAATCTTCTGGTCACTGCACCTTTTTCTGTGTTGCTCCATCTCCTCTGCCAAATCTGGACGAGGTGGTCGGTGATTCTTCTCTTCTCATAGTTGTGGTCATTAGTGATGTCAGTGGTGAGGTCATACATTGTAGCCGATATGTTTCTGGCAAGATGGTAGAGCAGACCACAGCCGATACCTTCGAGATCCAGGGGCAGAACTCCTACCAGGACTTGGAGGGCAGTCGTGCTAGTTGTTCTAGTTGCTCTCGACATAATAAGGAGGATGGTCCTCTGAATGGTTTCGAGGATCCGTTTATTCACTTCTAGTGCCGCCCTCGCGTACCAGACAGGGGAGCCATATGTGATGGCAGGGACGAAGAGAGCTTTGTAGTACAGAGACAGAGTAGTACGTCTGAGTCCCCAATCCCTGCGAGTGACTCTAGCGATGAGTGCAGCGTATCTTCTTATCTTTTGTTTAATATATTCTAGGTGCGGCTTGAAATTTAATTTTCTGTCCAGGATTATTCCTAGGTATTTAATCCGTTCGCACAGCTTAACTGTTTTGTTCTCAATCTTAATTTGTGGTGGTCTCCTTAAGTCTAGCGTACCTTTTAGCAGCACCGATTTTGTCTTGTCGGGTGCTAGTTTGAGCAAGTGTAGCTTCGTCCAGTCTAGCAGCTTTTGCAGGGCATCATTTGCTTGCATTTCTAAGGAGGATCTGCTGTCAGCCTCGATGGTCAAGACCACGTCATCTGCATAGGCCTGGGGCTCCACGCCACCCAGATCCATGGTGAGGAATTCGTCTAAGACAAAATTCGGCAGGGGGGGCAGCCCCTGCGGACTGGGCGACTGAGGCATTTATATGGTAAGTGTAAGTGTGTGTTGTTGTCTTACGGCACCAGGGGTTTCCCCCCATCTCCGCGTTGCTTTCATTGTGGTGAACCAGTTCACTGGGAAATGCCAGAGATTTAAAAGTGTGTGGGAATTGTTCATGTGTTGTGTTCTGTACCGTTGTTCATCTGGTCATTTAGCCGTTGGACCCCTATTGAGGCCCAACGTTGTCCCACTTACGCCCCGTGGAGGCAGATCAGGAACCCAGTAGCTGTAGATTCACTCTGGCAGGTCCTGCCGCTTAATTTCCTGGGATTTCGGCGGCTAGGACCTTAAAAAAAATAAAAATAAAAAAAATAATAAATAAAAGAAAAAAAATAAAATAAAATAAATAAATAAAAAAAAACAATCAATAAATAAATAAAATATAATAAAAATAATAATAAAAAATAAAAAAATATATATAAAAATAAAATAAATAAATAAAGAAAATAAAAAAAAAAAATAATAAATAAATAAAAAATCTGTGCTGTTGTAGGGGTAATGTCGCTTTGGTTTGCTAGGCCGAGTTTTGGGCGTAAGGTAATTTTATCATATTAAGTTTTTGGCGTGTGGGGCTTTCGCTATGATGAAGGTAGAGAGGGGAGGGAGACCGAAGATTGGGGGGAAAAGACAGAAATATGGGGCCAATAGAGTAGATAGCCCCAGTTTTCAGTGGGGCATGCCCATGCCCCAGCATTTATATGGTAAGTGTAAGTGTGTAAGTGTAAGTGTATTTAGGGTCAAACGGCACAAGGAGTTCCCCCCATCTCCGCGTAGTTTACATTGTGGGTGAACCAGTTGACTGGAAAAGCCAGAGATTTAAAAGTGTATGGACTTTGTATATGTGTGATGCCTTGTACCGTTGTTCATCTGGTCATTTAGCCGCTGGGCCCCTACTGAGGCCCAACGTTGCCCCACTTACGCCCCGTGGAGGCAGACCAGGAACCCAGTAGTCTGTTTCACTCTGGCAGGTCCTGCCACTTAATTTCCTGAGATTTCGGCGGCTAGGACCTTTAAAAAAAAAAAAAAAAAAAAAAAGAAAAAAAAAGAGACAGAAACGCGTCGACGTAGGGGTAGAATCGCTTAGTTTTGCTAGGCCAAGTTATGGGCGTAAGGTAATTTAGATATGTTAGGTTTTTGGGTAGGGCTTTCGCTAGCTTATAGATAGAGAGGGGGGGAGGCAGAAGGCTGGGGGGAGAAAGACAGAAATATGGGGCCAATAGAGTAGGTAGCCCCAGTTTTCAGTGGGACATGCCCATGTCCCACCAGAGTAGAAGATATAGGGTGGAGAGGAGAGGAGGACGAAAATGTCCCCCCTCCCCCCAGGGAAGTAGGTTTAAAGGTGAAGGAGGCTAGAGTGCCCTCTTCAGATCGCCATATGGCTATTGGCAGCTATTGTTTCAAGTTTCTTTATTCATGGGGCAAGCTCCGTCCTTGTGCTTGTGTCCCTCATCTTTAGTTGCAGCCTTTACATTGTGCTGGCTGGTGTCTCAATAGTGGTACTTGATGTCAGTCATTGTAGATGGTGATTAATGTCCTTCTCCTGATGAAGAGGTCTTGTGCGAACTGGGATAATGCTCTATATTCATCCTCAGTATCTATGAAATGGGATTCCAATCCTTTTGGTAGGTATCTTATTTTTGTTATAAGTACTCCTCTGAGGTCTTCATATTGTGGGCACTCGTACACTATGTGATTCCAGCTTTCTGTCTCCCCGCACGTACAGTTTGGGTCCTCAGTGAGTCCGAATCCGTGCAGCTTCTCATTGTAGGGTCCGTGTCCTGTTATTAGAGATGTCAAATGGTACCCTGGGAAGTACCAGGTCGGCTGTTTTGGGTAGATTTTCTGGAGGTCAGGTAGATATCTTCTGGTTATCTCACCCTTGGTGGTCTCCGTCCATCTTCTCTGCCATAATTTTAGCAGGTGGTTCTGTAATCTAGTTTTTTCCGTTTTTAGGTTGTTCGCTGGGTCAGTTGTGTAGTCCAGATGTGTGGCCGCCACTCCCCTGGATAGCAAGTATAGCAGACCTGTGCGAACGACCTCCAGGTCCAAAGGAAGCGCTCCAGCGAGTACCTGTAGTGCTGGAGTACTCACTGTACTACACGCACGCGTCGTAGTTAAGAGTATGGTCCTTTGGATCATGTCCAGAATTCTTCTATTCACTGCCAGTGCAGTTTTTGGGAACCAAATTGCTGAGGCGTAAGTAATTGCTGGGAGAAACGTTGTCCTGTAATATAGCGTCAGGGCTCTTTTTTTGAGTCCCCAATCTTTCCTAGTAACTCTGGCTACCAGTGCAGAATAGCTCCTGATTTTTTTTCTTATGTACTTTAGGTGCAGCTGGAACGAGAGGTTGTTGTCCAGCACCACGCCTAGGTACTTAAGTTGGTTTACAAACTTAATGGTGACATTGTTAATTTTTATTTGCGGTGGTCGTCGCAATTGCAGGGTTCCTTTAAGCAGGATTGAAGAGGTCTTTGTGGGTGAAATTGTTAGCTGGTGTTTTGCGGCCCATTGCTGGAGTTGCTGCAGTGCTTGGTTTGCGTGGGTTTCCAACTGGGCCCGGGAATCCGCTCCCACGGTCAATATCAGATCATCAGCGAATGCTTGTGTCCTGACGGGTCCCAGATCCATCACTAAGAACTCATCTAACACCATATTCCACAGGAGTGGTCCCAGCACCGACCCCTGCGGACAGCCTCTGTGTACTTCTCTTGTGACCTTATGGTATTCTACATTGATCTCCACTCTTCTATGTGATAAATAGTTTTCCATGACCTTGAATAGGTTTGTTGGCACCCGTGCCTCCCTCAACCTCGCCAGGACGCTTGGCCACCAAAGTGAGTCAAACGCCCCAGCAAAGTCAACCGAGATGAGAAGCAGGTACTTGTTTCTACATTCTTGTACCGTCCTGAGTAGGTTTCCCAGTGCGTCCACTGTCGAGGTCCCTGGCTTGAAGCCATACTGATTCGCGGCATGGAGTCCAGCTTTTCCGTAGTGAGCAATTATTCTTCTGTGAAGTAGTCTTTCGAATACTTTACTTACCACCGAGAGCAGTGCGATGGGTCGATATGCATCTGGGCTTTCTGGGTTTTTTTGGGGTTTTTTTGGAATTAGTTTTAAGTTGGCCGTTTTCCATGCCTTTGGAAAGTGGCCGGCTTCCAGGCATCTGTTGTATAAGGTGAGCAATAGGTACGGTGCGTATTCAACAGTTTTCTTTAAGATTTCCGGCTCAATCATGTCGAGACCTGGGCATTTCTTGCTTCTTACTCGACTAGCTGCCACGCTGAGCTCGTCATTGGTAAAGGGGGGCTCCATTGCCTGATTGGTGTAACTGGCATTGCTCTCGCATATTTCTCTCTGTGCTGTTAGTATCGGCATCGCTGGTTTCTGGTAGATTGTGTCCAGTATATTGTCCATCGACTGCTCCCAGGTCGTGGTAAGGTTTCCCTGCCGGGTCCTGGTTGTGGCATTCACCTCCCCTCTGGGCATTTTGTTGGTGGTTACCTTATAGACTAGGCCCCAGGGGTTAGTGTTTCCTTCTGTGGATACTAAGAGCTCCCAAGAGCGTCTTTTGCTCTTCTTAATGGCATCAGTATAGCGGTTTCTTATCTCCCTATATTGTTGTCTCAGGACTTCGACTTCGTTTGCAGGCCATGATCTGCGGGCCCTCTGAAAGTCCTTCCTTGCTTTTATCGTTTGCCGCCGGAGCATGGCAATTTCTCGAGTCCACCAGGGTACTGCCCCCAGTTGGGGGTGTTTTTTTCTTATTGCTTGGTTACTGATAGTTGTCATCAGTTCCGTAGTAACTTTCTGCAGGTCGTCTGGGCTGTTCAATGGGTTCAGGGTTAGTGGGTTACTGTTGATCGCTGTGGTTAGTAGTTCTTTGAATAGCGGCCAGTCCGCTTTGGCAACTGCATATCTATGGCATCGTTGGTTGATTGTTGTTGCTCTTGTCATTGTTCTTGTTATTGTGCAAGTTATAACTCGGTGATCCGAGGTGGTCCAGGCTTCCTCCACCCTCCAGTCGGCCACGTGGTTCGCCAGGTTCCTAGTGGCTAAGGATATGTCGATTGTGGCCTCCCAGAGGGTGTTACAGAATGTCGGTAACTGGTGTGGCTGGTTTAGGACCGCTAACTGTGATCCTGTCAGGTAATTCTCAAGCTGCTGTCCGTTTGATGTCCCTTTTCTATCATCTGTAGTGCTATACCATAGTGGGGAGCGGCAGTTTACATCCGCGCCTATTATGATTCTTTCGTTTGGCAGGATGTTCTGTAGGTAGCGTAGGTAGTTGATGGCGATCTCTATTTCTTGTCCCGGTCTACTGTATAGAGCCACCACGTAGAGGGAACCCAGTGCTGTGATGAGTTGGGCACAGGCTGCCCAAGCCGTGCATAGTTGCGTTATTCTTGTTGCGGTAATATTCTTGTTTCTGACCAATACCGCCGCCCACGGGGTGTCTTCTTCTGTGTGGATCACTTTATATTGTAATGGGTAGCCCGCCACCCGCCTTGCATGGACATACGGCTCCTGTAATATAATAACGTCTATGTTCTCTTCATCGGCCTTGACCCGAATCTGGTCAACCACCGCTTTTGCTCGCTGGGCATTTGTTTGTATTATTTTTATCATGGTTGTGTTATATTTCTTAATTTTTGTACCCATAATCGATTCTGTTTTGGTAGGTGCTCTTGGCTTTTATATAGATTGGGCAGTTAGGATCCCTGATTGAGTGTGTATATTCGAGTTTCATTGTTTTACAATTTGCGCATGTGGCTTCCTTGTCTTTGTGTGGGCATTCCTTATATTCATGTCCCTTTTCAGTGCAATGTCCGCATGTTGGGACTGTCTGGGAACAGACGTGGCTGGAGTGGCCGAACTTACAGCATCTAAAGCATTTCGGTACTGCCACCCGCTCACGAAAACGATAGCTTCCCCATTCTATGTAGACCCTTGTCCGGTCCTTTAGGACTTGCCACGCTTCCGGGATTAGTTCCACACTCCAGCTGTTTTTTAAGCCTCCTCTCGCCTCTATGTGGAACTTTGGTGTTATCACTTCTTGTGGCTGCTTGTCCGGGATCTCGCGTTGGAGGTTTCTGTGGTAAAGTTCTTCAGCTATCTGGGTGGCTGTAATTTCTGGGCTAACGTCATAAATTATTATATTTGGTCCCTTCCTTTTGGGCGGCTGGGCCGTTAATCCAAGGGCTTCAATCTTGGGGTTTTCAATGATGCTCTGGATTTCTTGCCTCGTCTCTGTCTCTATTACCAGCCCTACGTCTCTCATCTTTCTCATCC
The DNA here is from genome assembly GCF_048544385.1 of Mastigoproctus giganteus. Lineage (NCBI taxonomy): Eukaryota > Metazoa > Arthropoda > Arachnida > Uropygi > Thelyphonidae > Mastigoproctus > Mastigoproctus giganteus. The sequence goes on along the minus strand of NC_143575.1, from coordinate 116,958,426 downwards.
CTTTTATTCGTGTTAGCTTCAGATCCTCCTTCATGTTATTTATTACTTTTGCTTTGAGGTCTTCGCTTGTGGGAATTTTCCCTGTTTGTTTCGGTCTAAGTATCACCAGGTTTGGTGTTGGTAGTAGCGTCTTCCTCTTCTGGTGCGTTGTTATTGTCTGGTGCGTTGTTGTCTGTTGCGTTTCCGGTGGGGTCCTCAGCGCTTCTGTATATGTCGGGGCGCGCTGTGGCATTTGTCTTGCCCCGCATTCGATGTAGGCGTGTAGCCGTGTGATGGCTCTCTCGTTTTCAACATATGTGTCATGCAGGATTGTCTCCATCTTGTGAAAGATGGTGACAATCTGTGATCTCAGGCCAGACGATATCCTACTGGGATTCTCCTTAAAAATGGTTTCGAGGGCCGTTTTCAGAAAGAGAGTTTTCTCGTATACGGAGCCTTCTGGTATGGTATGGTCCAGACATAGTTCTTGTTGTTTTTCATCATTTCTTTCTTTTTGCGATGCATTGGCTTCTGGCTGTTCCTTTGTTTCAACCCGAGATCGTGTTTCGCGTTCCGGTTCGGGAACCAATCGCTTGCGGGTTTTCCGCTTGGTTGGGGGGGTCCCAGGTCGGGTGTCCTCTATATCCTCCAGTTGATCAATAATGATGGGATCATCATTTTGTGTCTCTGTCAGGGAATGTTTGTGCTTATCTTTCCCCTCCATATCCGTGGATTCCGGATTACCGGGACTGTTCGGTTAATCGGGTTCACAATGTTGGGGTTAGATGGTTTGTTAAAAATGATGGCGATTGATGCCGACCACAACTTCGTGGGTGTATTTGAAGGCACACAATGGACTGTGAAAGTTTTGGGTCTCCCCACAGCACTTTGAGCGGGGGGAGGGGAACGCCGGATATATAAATTCTCCTAAAAGGACGGGATTACTTTCCCAGCGTGATATCTAGTAGCGGCGAAGACGTTCATGGCATTCAGGTTTCTGGTAGAAGCACAGGTGCGAAGATAGCCTCTCTCTCTCTCCGTGGAGAGTTTATGGTGGGGGGGGGGGGAAACGCCGGATATAGAAATGCTCCTAAAAGGACGGGACTACTTTCCCAGCGGGATATCTAGTAGCGGCGAAGACGTTCATGGCAGTCAGATTTCTGGTAGAAGCACAGGTGCGAAGATAGCCTCTCTCTCTCTCCATGGAGAGTTTATGGTGGGGGGGGGACACATTAAATTCATATTTCTTTGGTGATATTATTCGGTAAAGGCACAGATTAATAGAGCACAACAACTGCTCAGTTTGCACTAGTTGGGGCACCTCCCCAGTCAAGGTGTCAGGTGGAAACGCGGCCGCCGTGTTATATCGGCAGCCTCTCTATAGCCCTGTTGTCAGCGACATGGTGACCATGCGGTCTGGCAACAAAGGATACAGATAAATAACGCTTCAACCTGACCAAATTCCCAATATATAGGCAAAATTTTCTCACCAAAGGAATCCAGTCCAGTTTGTCTTCAAGTGAGGATACATTTCATGGCACTGACAGAAGTAAAACACATATTTTAAACTGAAATTAGCGGAGCGATGAAACACACGTCTGTTCACAACGGCAGCCATATTGGCGATTGCATTTATATGGTGTGGTAACTTGCACTGCTCTATCAGCCAGGTAATCCTTCATGCAATAATAAAGATTCAATAGAAGGTTGGCAGCTCTGAGTCTCGCCAAGACGCTGGGCCACCAGAGGGTGTCGAATGCGATGACGAGGAAGTATTTCCTTTGGAAATGGGTGGCTCTAGAGAGGAGGTTCTGTATTGCTTCGATAGTGGATTTGCCAGGAGTAAATCCATATTGCTTTGTTATGTTAGGATTTACTTCATTATAATGCCTTGTGATTCTGGTATGTAGCAGCCTTTCGAATATTTTACTGAGGGTTGGTAGCAGGGCTATGGGTCTGTAGGAACTAGCTGTCTCTGGTGGCTTTGTTGGGTTTTTTAGGAGCAGTTTTAAATTTGCTTTTTTCCACTGTAGTGGAAATTTACCTGCTTCCAGGCAGCAATTGAATAGTTTTAGCAGTAATTCCGGTATATGTTCCATTGCTGCTTCTTTTGCCATCTCCGGTTCAATTAAGTCCCGTCCAGGGCATTTCTTATTTTTTTGCGCGACTTGCTGCATCCTGAATTTCTTCTAAGGTGAAGGGGGGTTCTATTTGGTCATTATTATAGCAATTGTTTGCTTGGCAGATAGCCTTCTGCTCATCTGTTAGTGTTGTTGGCAGCTCCTGAAGGATGTTGTCCAGGATGTTCCCAATCAACGCCTCCCAGGTTATGGTTAACTTTCCTTGTGCTGTTTTGGTGGCTGTCACGACTTCCCCCCTGTGGAGTTTGTGAGTGGTAATTTTGTATACCACCCCCCCAGGGGTTGCTGTTTCCTGACCCTTGTACCAACCTCTCCCATGATTCTCTTTTCTTTTTCTTTATCTGTTCAGTATAACAATTTATAGCGATTCTATATTGGTTCCTGAGTTCAGTGACTTCTTGTTGCGGCCAATTCCTCCTAGCCCTCCGAAATTGTTTTCTTCTGTGTTGAACTAATTTCCTCATTCGTGTGAGCTCTGGAGTCCACCAGGGCGTGGCCCCTGCAATGGGGATTCTTCTCTTCATGGCTTTCTCTGCTGCTTCTGTTATTTTTGTTAAATCCTTCTGGAGTCGTTCCTGGTTTTCGCTCCCGCATTCCTGCTCCCTCAGTGTGTGCAGGTATTGCTGGCCTGCTGTGCGTAGACTCTCTCGGAAGGTGTCCCAGTTTGCCTTGCTGAGGGCGAATCTATTTAGCAAGTGCCTGTCGGTAGTTGTTCTTGTCAGGTTCCTTTCTAATGTGTAGGTTATTGTACGATGGTCCGAGGTCGTCCAATTTGTGATGTGGGTGTCTGTTTCTTGTGACTAATGTTATGTCAATCTCTGCTTTCCATAAGGTGTTGCAGAAGGTCGGGAGGCAGAAGGGTTGGTTTTTAACAACAAATATGGAGTTGGCCAGGTGCTCCTCGAGCCGTTGCCCATTCGTTGAGCCTCTTCTTTCAGGCGTGGTACTGTGCCAGAGGGGAGACCTGCAGTTGACGTCTGCCCCCACTATTATCTTGTGTCCGCTTAGTGCAGTTTGAAGATTCTCCAGGTATGTTATCGCATAGTCGATTTCTGCCCCTGGCCTGCAGTATAAAGCAACCACATAAAGATTTCCCAGGGAGGTGACAAGGTGGGCACATGCTGCCCATGGTGTGCAGATTTGTGGGATTTTTGTGACCGTGATATGGGGGTTACTGATTATCACAGTTGCCCATGGAGTTTCATCTGTGTACTGCACAATTTTGTATTTAATAGGATATCCCGTACTTGCTTTTGGTGCGTGTACGGTTCCAATATTATGAGGATGTCAGCGTTTTCATCGTCGGCTTTTAGTCGGACTTGCTCCGCCACCGCTCTGGCATGCTGTGCAATGAGTTGGTGGAATGTGAGAACGCTGGAGTTGAATTGTTTATGGTGTGTGGCCATAATCTATTCTCTGTTGGTGTAAAGTGTAAAGTGTATTGATGTCTAACGGCACCAGGGATTTCTCCCATCTCCGCGTTGCTTTCATTGTAGGTGTACCAGTTCACTGAGAAAGCCAGAGATTTAAAAGTGTGTGGATTTTGTATATGTGTAGTGTTGTGTATCGTTGTTCATCTGGCCGTTTAGCCTCTGGACCCCTACTGAGGCCCAACGTTGTCCACACTCTGCCTCGTGGAGGCAGACCAGGTACACAGAATGAAATTCTACTCTGGCAGGCCCTGCCACCTAGTTTCCTGAGATTTCAGTGGCTAGGGCCAAAAAAAAAAAAAAAAAAACTCGGTAGGGGTGAGCGCTGGAATTAGAAAAGCCAATTGAGGTGTATGCGATTTAATTTGGACGAAGTTAAGTTTTTGCAGTTTGTGTGGGGTTATACACTGGCGTATTAGGCAGAGTAGGGGGGAGACTGAAGACTGGGGGGAAAAGACAGAAGTATGGGGACGATAGAGAAGACGACCCCAGGATTTTCAGTGAGGCAGGCCCAAGCCCCACCAGGAGAAGAATCAGGGTTGGCAGAGGTGGGAGGAGACAAGACTATCTCCTCCTCCCCACCAGGGGAAAGGGAGTAAAGGTACCAGGCAAGGGAGCCCTTTACTGATCGCCATCAGGCATTGACAGTTGTGAGCACGTGCTGGTCCAAGCGATCTGAACCGGATCTTCTTTGGTGTTCTTTTTCGATGTGGGATTCAGATCCCAGTCGCAGGGTCATACATGAATGAAGTCCTGTGTCAGGTTGTCTCTGGTTCAGACATAGGTCTTCCTGGTTGTCAGTTCCCTCGTGAACAAGGCTAAATGATGGTCATGTTCGTGGGTTATTTGGTACAGTTTTCTTGTGTATTCCGGTTTTCTCTAGTCCTGGTTTTGGGATTCATCATCAGCTTCTGGGTGCTGTGCATGGTGGTTTGCTATAAGTGCTCGCCTTCTAGCAAAGAGTTTCTGTGCAAAAATGGTAAGGGCTTTGTATTCTTGTTCCGAGTCGAGAAGATGCTGTTCCATGTTCTGCCGGAAGTAGGTGATAGCAGTGGTGAGCCTGCATCGCAGGTCCTCATACTGGTCGCAGTCATACATGAGATGTTGCCATGTCTCCTCGTGGCCACAGAGACAACGGGGATCCTCAGTGATTCGGAAGCTAGATAGTTTTGCATTAAATGGCCCGTGCCCTGTGAGCAGAGAGGTGACGTGGAGCCCTGGTTGAAACCAACTCGGGGGTTTTGGAAAGACTCTGTTAACGCTAGGGAGGAACTTCTTGGTGATTTCACCTTTAGTGGATTCTGTCCACCGATCCTGCCATTCCTGTCGGAGGTAGTCGAGAAGTCTGGTTTTTTCAAGTTTCCTGTTGTTGGCGAGATCCAACGTGAAGTTCTGGATAGTGCATGGTATTTCTTTTGCCATATTATATGTCAGGGCGCATCTGATGATTTCCAAGTCCAGCGGGAGGACTCCGGCCAGAATCTGAAGTGCGTGCGTGCTGACTGTGGAGATAGCTCGTGTGATTGTCAGAATTATTGACCGCTGGATGCTGTCCAAGGTTCTTCTATTTACCACTGTGGTTACCTTTTTGTACCAAACTGGTGAAGCATATGTGATGACCGGGATGAAGGTAGATTTGTAGTAGAGGGACAGGGTCCGCTTGTTTAGCCCCCAGTCCCTCCTGGTCACTCTTGCAACCAATGTAGAATATTTCCGTATCTTTTGTTTAATGTACTTTAGATGGGGCTGAAAAGACAGATTTTTGTCAATGATGATTCCGAGATATTTGATTTCTGTAGCAAGTTTAATTGTGGTGCCTTGGATTTTCACTTGCGGTGGTCTGGCAAGGTCGAGTCTGCCCTCCAGGAGTACCGAGCAGGTCTTACTTGGAGAAATCCGCAGGCAATGGATTGTAGCCCAGTTTTGCAGAATTCCTATCGCGTGGTTGGCTTTTTCTTCCATCTGCGGTCGTGAGTTAGCAGCAACAGTTATTATCAAATCATCGGCGAAAGCCTGGGCGCCGACTTCGCCAATATCAAGGGCCAGGAATTCATCTAAAATCATATTCCATAACAGGGGTCCTAGGACAGAGCCCTGCGGGCACCCCCTGTGGATTTGTCTAGTTAGCTTCCTATGCGGTGCATGTACTTCGATCGTTCTCTGTGTTAGATAACTCCTGATTGTGTTATACAGGTTTAGGGGAACTCCAGCCCGCCTAAGTCTCGCGAGGACGCTCGGCCACCAGATGGCGTCAAACGTCCCCGCGAAGTCAATACTGATAACTAGAAAATATTTGGTAGTACAGGCTTCTACTTTATCCAGCAGTGTCTTGAGAGCTTCGATCGTGGATAGGCCAGGTTTGAATCCAAATTGCATTGTGTTTGTTAGATTTGCCCCTTCGTAATAGTGGAGTAGCCTCTTGTGCAGCATTCTCTCGAATAGTTTGCTTACAACTGGGAGTAGGGCGATCGGACGGTAAGACTCTGGTTTTTCTGGCTGCTTTGATGGATTTTTCAATTTAAGTTTGATGTTGGCAATTTTCCAGTCATTAGGAAAAGTTCCTTCTTTGAGGCAGCTGTTATATAGCGTGAGTAACAGATCCGGGGTGTATTCCACCGTTTTCTTCACAATTTCCGGTTCAATTAGGTCTGAGCCAGGGCATTTTTTACTTCTGATTTGCATGGCGGCCGCATGCAGCACATCCACAGTGAAGGGTGTTTCTTGTTGGTCAGTGAAGTATGAGTCATTTTCTTGACAGATCCGCAGTTGTTCCGGGAGGGTAGGAGTTACGTGTTCCAGGAAGGTGGTGTTTAGGATATTGGTCACCGAGTCATCCCACGTAGTGGTCAGGGTACCCAGCGGGGTCATTGTTGCTTCTGCGACTTCTCCTCTGGAGTGTCTGTTAGTGGCTACTTTATAAACAACTCCCCAGGGGTTAGCGTTCCCTGCTGTGGAAACAAGATTTTCCCAGGTTTTGCGCTTGGTGTCCTTTATTAATTTTGTGTATCGATTCCTTGCGTCTTTGTGCCCCAGTTTCAGACTCTTACAGTTTGCGCAGGTTGGTGCGTCGGTTTTGTTGGGGCAGGTATTGTACTCATGTCCTTTGCCAGAGCAGTGGCCGCAGGTCGGCTCTCTTTGTGTGCAAGTATGGGTGGTGTGGCCATATCTGCAGCAGCGAAAGCACTTGGGAATGAACATATGTTCCCTGTATCTCAGGCTGCTCCATTCTATATAAATTCTGTTTTGGGTGCTTAAGATTTGCCAAGCAGATGGCATCAGTTCCACCGTCCAATTTACTCCCATCCCGTTCTTTGCTTTTATTTTGAACTTTGGAAAAATCAGCTCAGAGGGTTCCAACTCTGGGAAGTGGCTCTGTAAGTTCTTTCTATAAATCTTGTTGGTTAATCGCTGTGGATCCATGTCATACTCTACATCGAATATTAGTATAGTTGGGCCTTTCTTTTTCGGTAATTCTGCCTTTAGCCCTAATGTGGTTATTTTCTCATTTGCTTTTATTTCTTCTATCTCCTTCTCGCTCTGAGTCTCAATCACCATTCCTGGGTTCCGGGTTTTGCGGATAGACTTTATCCTGGTGTTTTGAAAGTGTTCCTTCATATTATCTATGACTTTTTGTTTGATTTGCTCACTTGATTGGTTGCTGTCCCCGGTAGGTCTCAGTATCACTATATTTGGAGTTTTTGTGAGTACTTTCTTCTTTTAAACTTGTAATTCGCTGGTTTTTTCCCTCTCACTTGGGGTTTGCCTCAGCGCTTGGGCATATGATGGGGCACGCTGTAGCATTTGTTTGTCACCTCAGCATCTTTATATGCTTCTAGGGCTGCAAGCGCCAGCGCCCTCTGGTGCTCCACATTTGTTTGCAGGAGGATTGTTTCTAATTTAGTCCATTGAAGTATTAGTCCATTAAGACTATGTCTGCTCTTAAGGTTGAAAAAATTCTGCTACTGTTATCTTTCATTATGTTTTCTAGAGTGGCTAGCAGCGTGAGCACTTGCTCAAGGACTGTTCCCTGTGGCAACGAGAGATCCAGGGGGAAGATTTTTTTCCCTTTGTTTTTGCTCGTCTGTGTTTTTGCTTGGTTCCTGTCGATCTCTTGCTTCACTATTGCTCCTCATTTCCCGGTCTGGTTTTTCAATATTGTACCTCTTGTTTCTCCTCTTGCAGGTGGTGTTTTGTCTGGTTTCGTCCTGTTCTTCTGGTTTGTCCAGGGTGGGTTTCACCGCTCGCTTGTCGGTAGATGTTTGGGAACCCTCTAGCTGGCCTTGTTTTACTGTCTGGCCTCTCCTTCAGGTCTTGTGTTCCCATATCCAGAATTGGATAATGGTGCCAAGATAATTTTTTGCAGCAGGATGAAAATCTGCGGGATGAAAGCTTCTGAAGGGCAGTTGCTGAGTTGCTTTGCTGCTGGGGTGCAGTGTTTAGTTCAGAATCTCGGAGTTTTACGAGTGGGAGGGGGGAAGTCTTAACCCCTAGATATGAAGAATACTGGATGATGAGCTTGGTTTATTGGTCGTCCTGGTGAGCCATTGGGAGCACAGCTCTGCACATATTATTATTATTATTATTATTATTATTTTATATATACAAAAATTTGTGTATATATATATATATATATATATATATATGTTCTTAATATCTTAAATGTAATGAAATTAATAACTTCTATTTACCATATTTAAATCAAATAAATTTAGTACCAATAAATATTCTGGATATAGATGTCTTGAGGTACGTAGCTACCAACTCACGCTAACGGTCACTCAAACAGGGCTTGACCGCGTGGTGTACATTGAGAACAAAGGCCTTTGTTTATTAACCAGCATACTAAAGTCAAACAAGGAAAACTAGAAAAAGATCCAAAATTCATCATGAAAGTTACATGTGGTTGTAGAACTGTTCAATTACTGTTCCCGATAGTTACTATGATCAATATTTTGGAGTTATTTGTGGTACTGTTCACTTTAACAAAATTGGCAATATAACAATATACAATGCAAAATCACGTTGTGACCCGGCGAGAGCAAAGCTAATAAAAATTACCATAACTTTCGATTACCTTGGCCGATCTTCACGAAGTTGATGTCCATGGACACATCTTGAGAAGAGGAACTTAATGGACACAAAATAAACGAAAATGTGACACTTGAAACCAATAAACGGCACAACAAATAACGGAGCACCAAAACTATGCGTGTGACCAGTACTTGGTCAGCGCCCTCTATCCTGGAAGAACATAGGAAGAACCAAATTCAGGTAGAATGGTGATTGAAATTTCGGGTGTTACATATCGATATATCAATAATAAAGAATGCAGCACACCCGCCGCCTATTACAACTATTCGAGAACCATGCATGCAAGGTACTCGAATTGAAATTCCGTCGTGGATTTTTAATTATTTTAAATGAATTAAAATGTTGGGCTATTGGTAACCATTGTTGGCGAGTCACTTTCTGACACCTGGGCCATAGGTGGCAGACCACAGGTTTAGCCCGTCGTTCTTGAATCATGGAACAATGAAAACAAGGCCTACCTAGCGGCGAGCTGTGTTACTGTCTTCAGATTGTAACACGACTCGCCGTGCTGGTGTTGAGAATACTTGAGGAAGGTCATCTACCGCAATATATTATGCCAAGTTCGGAGGAGACGGGTTAATAGTGTGCGGCTACTTTTTGTAGTTCAGACCGAAAGTTGGTTTTAGTGAAAAAAAAAACACCATCAATGCTGAGTTGTACGCTAGCCTCTTGATGAATTCTGCAGAGCCACACTATGACAGTTACATGGAAACAGCCATTCCATGTTCCAAAACGTTAACGCTCACTGGAATATTCAAGTAGCTCAAAAACCTTACATGAGAAAAAAAAAAGTCCAACAACTCGTTTTTCGAACACTTTTGAGATGAATCGGAATGCTGGATTAGGGTTATCTCCAGTACGCCTCTCTGTTCTACAACTCAACTTGACAGTCCACTGAAGGAAAAATGGACATAAATTCCTGCCATAAGGAACTGGTTAAAAGTGTACCACGACAGATTGGGGCAAATAAGATGGGCCAACACCTTATGGATTCGTTAATTTGTTCACGTTTTTCCAAACGTGATTGCGTCCGAATACTTTTGGAAGGTTTGCGTTTGGGCTCGCTGATCGCATCTCTTAGTAGTCGCAATGTATCAGCACCATCGAAAAGGATATTCAACTTAATTTCCAAAATTGAATCATAGTCATTATGGCATGATTATCGTATAGCGCAGTGGTTCCCAACCTGTTTGTGCTCCACGCCTCCTTTGATTTTTGTCTTACTTTCTAAACTTTGTAGCCTTCACATTGCTTAATTGCATTTTCGTTAGGCGTGTTGATTGGTTCCGATTTACAGAGAAATTTGTATTTCGTTTTTTCAGTTTAAGTTCCTGCTTAGTTATTGGATTAACCATGTTTAAAACGTTTTCTATTGAACCTGTCTTTATTGCCCTCATCATGGTCGTTTTTCTTATTTAGAAGGCAACGACAGATTTGTTCGGGAATTTTTAAAGTGAAAAGTACCAACATGATGAAGCGGTCACTGTAGTTTTCCCACAGTACCGCCACAAGTGGGTAGGCGAGGTGGGCGTCGCACACGAGCGGGAGTTCAGGACGGCGCCAATTATTTATTTACACTATTATTATTATATTATTTTTTGGCATTGCTCTTTGATTGGCTAACGTTTATCAATATTCAACATTTAAAAATTTCCAGCGCGCTCGCAGATCATGGCCAGAGGCTGCGGTAGAAGCCCTCAGGTGGTAGTGCAGGGAAGTTCGGAATACCTACACTGCATCAATTAGGAGGCGCAAATGAAAATCGCGGGAAGACCTTGTTTTTACTTTTGGCAACTTGGATCCCTGTGGGGGTTAGTCTTCAAGGTCACTACCAACAAGCTCCACAGAGTGAAGTGATTCCATCCACAAAGATCCCTTTTGGAACTATGCCCACAAGTTGGCACACATGGATAAATAATATACTTGGTGTAATAAACAGCCAGCTGCCCCATCCACTCCGCAGCAAATACAACTGTAAGAAGATACCAAAAGTTACACCACACAAGAGCAGGTGCCTTGTGTGGTGTAAAGGTTGTCTTGTCTGACCAATTTGATTGGATAGTACGATGTGGTCACAAAGGAACTGGATTCAAAAAATAATTTTGATATCATATACTTGAATTTTAGGAAAGCTTTTGACATTGTCTCACATGAAAGACTGCTGTACAAATTGGAGCGGTATGCCATTAAGGGCATGTTACTGCAATGGATAAAGGGATGGTTGAGTGGGAGACGCAGAGGGTGGTAATAAATGGATACTACTCTACGTGTACTAATGTTATTAGCGAATGTCCCCAGGGTTCAGTGCAGGGCCCAGCCCATTGTTGTGTGTGTATTTATTAATGTATTTATTTTGTATGTATTTAGTTTGTGTATTTATTAATCATGTCGATGAAGGTATATCAGGCTTAATGTCCAAGTTTGTAGATGATACAAAGGTGGACAGGGTTGTTAATGACAGTAAAGACAGTATACTACTGCAACAGGATCTAGAAAAGTTAGGCAGATGGACTGAAAGTGGCAACTGAAGTTTAACATTGACAAATGCAAAGTACTCAATATGGGTAGCAGTAACCGTAGAGAAATGTATCAACTATGTTGTACTACACTCAGGGAGGTGGAGAATGAAAAAGACATGGGGGTACTTGTTCAGTCAGATATGAAGGTGTGCGGTTGGTTGGGTAAGTTGTGCAGATTTAAATTGTAGGTGAGTAAAAATTCCTCGAAAATCCTACCTGTTGTCCAAGACACTGCTGAACCATAAGAAAGATTCTGCGTTTGAATCAGTTGTAATTATTAAATATGTGGGATTTAAAATAACAAACACCTGTTCTAGATATCTTTGTGATAAATTAATATCTGCTAATGGTGGACAATATAGTGACAGAAAGTTGATGTAGAGACTAAAATACAGGTGGAATTTTGATTGATTACACAAGCCAAAGATAACAGTGATATGCAGCTTGCTGTTGAATATGATGATGGCAGATTTAGGATCTGTTGCAGAGGACTCGATGATTCTTGTAGTCATGGGATATCTCATAACTTTGGAAGATTGCCCATAAATGTGCTTAGAGACATGAGATTCCTGAATGCATATAATATCAAATAAATTTTCCGTTGCAATGAGCCTGATCTCATCAGCAACGCATCTAGAGTGTTGTGCATTGATCTGCATGATTGTAAGTTGGGACAGTCTGGTTCGCTGCCTAGCTATGAAGAGAGAGGCACACTGCCCGTCTCTGGTCTCGAGATCGCTTGTACCTGGTTGTTCATTATGATTGCCAAACAATGGCATTACCAAGAGACCTGCGGACCAGATATCTGTGTTTAGATATCTTTCTATATTGGAACCTTTTGATCTTAATCCGGAAAGTGGAATAGGATGGATGCTTGGTGTGGACCTTTATGGGGGTACTGGATATGTTGAGCTGCTTCAGAAGGATTTAAATTTGTTCTACTGTTGTTTCCGGGAATAGTCGACTTACAAAAAATGCTGGAGGGGCCTTTCCCTCCTTCCTCTACGCTGCACCGTTTTAATACTCAGTGTGTTAGGGTTGGAGCCAATAACTGCATCACGACTCTGAGCTGCTTGGGTGAAGAAGATCTTGTCTTGCTTGGAAGTAACTTTACTGCTGATATGTGCTGATTTCATCCTCCATGCTCTTGGTTCAACTGTCGGTGTACATCTGATGGTCACAAAATGCCGTTTGAAAGCAGCTCCAATTCTTGGAACTGTTTTTTCAAACGGCATGTTGTGACCATCAAATGTATTTGTTGCATTACTGTTCGTTGTTGGTCGGAAGTAATGCTGTTGTATGTTCACTGCAGCTGCGTTTTGCTGCAGATAGCTTGATTTGGGTTGTTTGGATTTTTTGGAGTTCAATTCTGAACCTCTGACGGCCACTTTAGTTGGTCTTCTGGTGTTCTGATTCATTATTTCTCCTTTTGCAGCTGGTAACTGGTGTGTAGTCTGGTTCGGTCTATTAGCTGAGAGGATCTGTCACCTCTTAATAAGGAATCTGGAGTTTTTCTTTGTGTGATTTTTTTTGATAAATTCTAAATAGTCAGAATTCCTTAGCATTTCGACTACACCACCACAAAATCTGAGTAGATCTAGTATTGGACAGCCACAGCTGCATTCCTATTTATATTCCTACTGACTTAGACACAGATCGCCGGACGACATCACCACTGAAATTGATATCACGACCGGACCTGAATAAGAAGAGTAAGAAGATTGTGTCAAATGGCAATCACGTTTGTGCTCTCTTGCACAGCAAGAGAGCACAAAGCGTGATCGTATTTTCGCCTAATGGAATTGTACCTGAGGGATATCTTCTTCACCTCCCATACTTCTACCTGTTCCCCCCCCCCTTTCTTGACTCTAAAGCCCACACACTCTTATCTTTTTTTTTTTTTTTTTTTTCAACATTGGTTTCTCTCAGGAAGCTAAGGCGACCCTGGTAGAGCCTAGCCCGGACACCCAACAGAACCGAACACAATACTGCGTATTCAACACAACATTTTTCTGTCATTTACAGTAGTTCTGTATTTCTTCACAGTGCACATATGGCGCAGATGTGGGAACCACAGGCGGCGCATGACCCTAATACTATGCACACGGAGCACGATTTAGGGCGGCAAATTTTATTTCGCCTAATAGGGGCACATTGGGTCGCAACGCTAGTGGTTCCCCTAAATTTTCTCTTCTGTTATTTTTTCTTTCTTAGTAGGTGTCTGTATTCATCCAATGGTTTGGTGCAGGGGAGGGGTTTCCTTGTGTGATATCAGGCAACACTTGTATAATTTGATCGCAGGATTTTGCTGCCGCTATGCCTTCCTAAACGAGTGCGTGTCAATTCTGGTATTTTTATTTTGTTTTTCATTATGTAGTATTAATTTGGGTTTTTGTGCCTAATTGGTAGTAACTAGTACTTCGAGCATCTGTTGCAATTTACAAGAATTCTGATACGGAGTGCAACAATTCTTAATTTTTGTAGCATTATTAGTGTGCCAGAAATTTAGCAATAATTTGATAGTGTATTCATGAATTTCTAAGACATTTCTGTCGAAATGAAATATGCATAATTATGATCATGAAAAACTCAATATTATATTTAACGCATTTTCACCGAAATTTTCAAAAAAGTCACGGACATTACAGCTTTAATCAGTTGGATCATAACTACAGAACAATCATTAGATAAGAAAATAGAAGCAAAAATTTGTAATATATACTTATTTTCAACTGGTCTAATGAAATCTCCGAGCGTAATATTGATACAGCTTTTTTTACAAACGTTGGGTTTTGCGGTATCGCCCCCGTTATCGGTGTGATAAACCAGACACCACGCAAATTTCTGAACTGTGGAAGTTGGGAAGACTGGTATTGCAGAACAGAAATCTCGAGCCATCCATTTCAGAAAAAAAAACACAAATTTTATCAACAGTCAGAAATACTCGTATAGAGTAGCGTAACAAAATTTCCATCTGATTTCTGATTCCGTATTTGTCCCTTTTGGCTTCTTACTCCCGGGTTCGAATCGCATCGAAGACGCGAGGAACTTTAATGTTTTTTTTTCACTCCGTGGCTGAGTTAGTCGGTCTCAGGCATAGATAGCAAAGTTTTTTTTTTCCCCAGAAACTGGGGGTTTTCTTTGCCCAGAAAAACTGGCAAAACGGGTGGCCCTAATGTAATAATTTGAATTTTGCTTCAATAAGAACTCGACCTATAACTTATTTTTGACTTGTATCTTAAGAAACTAAATTCATATTTTAAGGGTAGCCTACACTGTATCGTGGGGTGCCAATGGGGCCATCTATTACATTTATTGAGACGGAATTTGTCTTAATTCCGTCCTTAGACTATGGATCTACGACTCTCTCTGGAAGAACTCTTTACCATGTCTGGATACTGTTCGGAACAGTGCCCTTCAAAAACTCTAGACGCCTTCATAACATCCCTGTTCTTCAGAAGAAAATAAACTCGCACATTCATCCTGAGCTATTTTGCTCAGGAAGAGAATATATTTCAAAAATCTGAAATTTTCCTTCTCATTCAGTTGGACATATCTGAATCAACTACACTACATGACGCGAAACGTAATGAAAAACTTCAAACGATGATACAAAGCTGGAATGTTAATATTCTTCCAAGATGCCTCCCAGAGCCATTGTAGGTTCTACTTTCATCATAGTTTCATCATAGTAGGTTCTACTTTCATCCTTGCACAAATGGAATAATTCTCCTGGTCCGGCTATTTTACAGGGTACATGCAGCACGTGTCCTAGAATGTTCACAGAACTACACATCTATAATGATGCTCAAAAACGGATAAAGGTCTGAGTGATTGCAGCTGTTTCGTCCACTGACCTGACGCAGCCGAGTGGTTAGGAGCGCGAGTGCCATAATGCACGCTCTTTGAGTGGACCGGGGTTCAAGCCCGTGATTACTAAATACGATTAAAGTTTGTATTGACTGATTTACTTTAAACTCCACTGACCTGGTGGTCGCGCCGGAGTATAAACAAGAACATTTATGGGTCTCAGCATCTCTCCAACAGAATGCAATAACTACGGTATACTGCAGATACTGTATTGTAGATGTTTTCAGAGATTTAGAGATATTTGTAGATTATAGAGATGTTTGAAGATATTTATTGATTGTAGAGATATTACTAGCTTATACATGTTACAGAGGTGTTTAGATTTTATTGCTGTTTTAATTTCATACAATTGCATAATTGTATGCAGTTTAATAGAAACTTGCTTAAGTTGTTCCTTCACACAAGCTGTAATATATACATACATTACATTGCGTTGGTGCTGAGAATACTGGAAGCAAGTCATGTGGTTCGCTGAGTTACGATTCGCTATTTTCAAAACTGATGGAATAGCGCACATACGTAGGAAACCGCACAGTTGCCTGAAATCAACTCGTTGTGTACCAACAGTTCTGGCTACTAGGGTAGGAGTTAATAGTGTGGAGATGTTTACGTGATATTCCGTTTTCCCCCCAATTCCACGAGAAGGCAACTGAACGCTACAGCACATCTTAAAATTGTTGAGGATCGGTTTTCCAAGGTGGACAAATGTTTTCAGCTTGAAGATGCAGCATCCACCTTGTCAAATGTGCGAAAGACTGGTTTATATAATATCTTTATTGCATGCAGTGAATAGTTATATGGATGCCTGATGCAATAATTCCCATAACAGCGGGGGTTTGAAGAATACGAGGAAGATTTCAAGAATACACTGTGAACAATTATTATACAAGTATACGTGTAATAAGTGTAATGTATAATATATACAATATATAACGTAGTATGGTGATTATTGTTTTTTTCTTTTTTTAAACTATGAAAACCTTCAAAGAGTAGTCATTTGAATTTTGTAATGACACCTTGCCAAAACACAAACTATGATTAAAATACTTAAAATATACACAAATATTTATAAAGCGCTTCCCCTTAAGAAAAAAAAAAAAAAAGAATTTATGTAAATACGATACCAGTGCAAGTGTATATTAGCTGGCTTTGCGGTTATTCAAAGCAGCCCAATTCAGTTACGAGGAAGGGAAAGTTTGTTTATAAAAGAAAACAATAATACAGTACTCTGTACAGCTTATGCCACTGAGTCTCTGATCGATCACTATTGTAGTGGTCCATCAGATTTATTCTGAATATAGAATTAAAACTCTTACAAATGTGAATATCTGTTTTTTTATTATTATAAATCTGGTTAAAAAATGTAAAATTTCGTTTAATATTCAATGAATTTAAAGCACTTAAGTATTATAAATAACCAAAAATATTATTTTTTGGCTAACTACCCACATATTTAAATAATATATATTTTTTTCTTATAACATTCTTCTGTACACGGAATGTATAAACTGAGAAAGTCTTGCATCTGATGGAATTACTATTTGTAGGATTTTTACCTGCGATCGACAGTTCAACCAGGGGAAATTATGGCTTAATGGACCAAGTTGCGGCGCTTCATTGGATACAAGAAAATATTGCTGAATTCGGAGGGGATCCTAATAATGTTACTATTTTTGGTCAGAGTTATGGAGCTGCCTGCGTTAATTTACTAATGTTATCTCCCATGGCAAGAGGTAAGTTGATACTTTAACACTTAAATCTAAAATATGTGTCCCATGTCAATTGAATGCATCAAATATTCAACAGTAAGAAGCAACCCGGCAGTCAAAAGGATGTTTTTTCTGCCCTCAAAGCAAATATAAATTTCGCAAGGAAAATTATGGTTTCCCCTCTAATGCATTAGTGACTGAATATGCACTCTGACATTTCCCTCTTGACACTTGTTTGCAATTTTTGATCTTTTACACACACACACACACACACACACACACACACACACACACACACACACAAAGCTTTTCGTTAGTTAAAATGTTTTGAGGAGTCACGCTGCTACATACGCTATAACTGAGCAAAGGTTCTTTCCTTATTTAGTTAGTGGAGGAAATAAGCCAGAATGAGATATTTTACGCGGCACACAAGCGTTTTCAGTACAAAGTATACGTGCATGCACACCGCCCCAACAGGAAGAATTTATAGTTCTCCTGAAGGAGCAGAAACCTGCAGACCTGTTCTTAGTACAGAGCTGTTATGTGAACAATTTAATTGCCTTTCGGGAAAATAGATCAAGTAGGGAATCTCCCTCCTTTCCATCAGAAAAAATCCCATGCATTCCATACTAGTAAGAAACTTTTGAAATATTACCTACTTACATTAGAATGTCAGTTTTCCGTTACACTAAGGGTACCTGGGGAGGAAGTCACAAACAGAAGTAATGGGAGACAACAATAAAAAGCATAATTTCTTTATAATGTATAGGGAAATAACAGTGTATGATTTAACAGTTGTGATTTTTTTCACCGACAGACAAATCCCAGTGGCCCACAGAGCTGATTAAGAGCCGGAACTCTTCTGGCTGTTAAAGACTCCTGACAGGTGGTGACGTTCTAGCTGCAGTCGTTTTTTATAAAGTTTTTTTTTCAGTGGGTATCTATAAACTGCAATGGCGCTTATCTAGACTCTTTACTTTACTCTGTGTATACTGTTGGTCGTGATCATATGTAACAGTGCTAATGTCATGATGTTTCGTTCAATATTTTACTGTTAAAATGTGCTGATGCATTTTAAATATATTAAACATCCTTCTAGGGTGCACTGGCCCCGGTGGTTCCCAACAATTTTGGCCTTAGCAGCAATAACAAGTAGAAGCGCTTTTGGGCCTCGGGGTGGTAATCGCCACCAAGTCCTCATCCTATTTGTAACCTTTTTGAGGATATACCTACCGATACTTACCAATTATAATTAAACAGCCTAATTGGAGAAAATCATTTTGTTAAACATTGCTGAGAAAAAGCAGTTTAATTATTTATAGCTAATTGCTTTGAGTATTTCTTTGCCTAGAACAGGGGTCGGCAAACTGTTTCTGTAAAGGACCAGACAGTAAATATTTTAGGCTTTGCAGGCCAAGAGGCAAAGTCGAGGCTATTATGTAGGTACTTATATAATAATAGAGAGAACAAATTTCCACTAATTTTTTATTGACGAAATTCAAATTATAATTATCGAGTACAATTTTTTGGAATACAGGTCTACTAATGAGAAGAATGGAATTTTTTTTTTTTTTGGAGAAAATATTTCGCTATGTTGGGATTCAAAGTTAATGTTCCCTATCATCAAACTCAATTGTAACTGTTAATGCTGATCTGTAATGAGATTTTGCGTATTTCATATTAAATGTCTTTTCACGCAGATAGGTAGTGCCAAATACTGATATCCAAATACTGAATTCCATTAGATTATTTTCTTGATATTTACTTTTACATGTCATTACATTGCAGATTAATCAACTGCAATTGAAGGTTAGGTGGAACCACCTCCTCAATTGCGCAATTATATGGATTTTGAAATATGCTAATTTCTTTTGCCATTGCATCGAGATCCGAAAACGCTGCTGGGAACTGTGGTTTGATGTTGGAAAATATGTCTTCTGCAAATTTGTATGGAAAAGGAGATCTCGCTTCTTGGTTTAACTTTTGACAGCACGAAAAGTGTATAAATCAGCTTAACATTACTTTTGATTCAAAAAACGTTAGTTTATTTGACATTTAGTTGTTGTCTAAATGACTTTACCGCAGTATAAGTTTCGCATATAAGCGCTGTTTTTCCTTGTAATTTTAGGTTGAATTCATTAAGATACGTTATGAATAGCGGTTGAGGGCGATTCTTCTCTTTCAGAAAAATTTCAATCTCGGTCCTGAGCTCAAAAAATCTTTACACATAAAACTTACAAATGCTATTCCATCGAATTTCTGTGTGGTAGGGCAAGTCAGGATATTCAGCTTCCATTTCAGATAAAAATTCACGGAACTTATGATGGTTAAGTCCACGAGAGCGAATGAAGATCACGGTTGACCCTACTGGTTCAATGACACATGATAGATTCAAATATTTTCCGCAAAGTACCTGCTGATGAATAATACAATGAATAACCATAGGCTTTAAACAACTTTCATTTTCACAACCTTCGTAAATTTGTCCAATTAAGCCTTTTCCTGCTCCACACATTTTACCACCATCAGTTGTAACACATCTTAGCAGATTCTACTTCAAGTTGTACTGAATTAGTGTTTTCTCAACTATGAAAATATTCTAGCCTGTAGTTGTTCCACGCAGACTATTCATAGAGGCTAATTCTTCAGTCACTTTGAAGTCGGCATTGACTCCTCGAATAAACAACTGAACAGCATCGGAAACATCTGTCGACTCATCAAGAGCCAAGGAAACCACTCGAAATCATTCGCCTTGTTTTTTTAATCGACTATTGATGTTACTCCCAATGTCCTCAACTCTTCGAGAAACTGTTCTCTTCGAAAGGCTAATAGTCTTAAACAAGTCTATTTTCTCTGGACACATTTCTTTGGCTACTGCAATCAAACACGATTTAATTAAATCACCATCGGTAAACTGCTTTCCTTGCTTGGCTAATAAATGAGTCGCTCGGAAACTTACATTTGTTGCAGCCTCATTTTAATTTTTTATTTTTGCGAAGAAATTCTGCTGTGACGAGGTATTCCGTTCTAATTTTTCTGCCGTTTCTTTCTTGTGAGTTGGGAATACTGTGATGAGTGCTTAGTTTGGTAATGTCAACGTATACTGTTTTCTTTTAGCACCGCTGTAGTGTCATTGCATAATAAACAATGCTTTGGCATTTAATCCGATAACAAAATAATCCACACTCCACAGAGCATTGAAAGTGCGACATTCGAAGTCCACTTTTCTCATATTTTCTTGTTTTGACATGATGGGTACGCACTGGTAATAAAATAAAAATAAAATGTCGCGGTATGGAAAAACGCGCGGCACTCGAAACGCTGTCAAGTTATCACTGCGTCACTGTGAAAACTAGTGTGCCGAGTCCAGTGCAAAGCGATGAGAGCGCCACATACGGTATCTGTCGCAACTACTGAACTTTGCCTTTGTAGCGCGAAAATATCCATAGACAATACGTAAACGAATGAGTGTGGCTGTGTTTCAATAAAACTTTATTTATGGACACTGAAATTTGAATTTCATAAAATTTTCAAGTTGTGACGAAATATTATTCTTATTTTGATTTTTTTTTTTTTTTAACCATTTAAAAATGGAAAAACCACCCTTAGCTCGCGGGCCGTACAAAAACAGGCAAAGGGCCGCATTTCTGCCACGGGTCGTAGTTTTCCGTGCCCTAGCCTAGAACGCTGGCGAAGAAAGGAGCTGGTAATTCATATTTGTCTCCAGTAGAACTTAAGGAAGTGAACGTTTTCTGTGTCTGTCATAAAAAGACATCATTGCCTTTTTTATGAGAGATACAGTGATTTGAAATTTATTTATATAAATCGCCAATCACTCATATCTGATCCGTCACTAAATAATTTAATAATCTCCTAAAAGAGATCATCCAGTTCCACTTTAAATTTTAACAAACTCTCCACTTCCATGCCGTTGCTAGGTAATTTATTACGATGATAATTCTATGAAACCTCTCTTAGAAGTTCTGCCTTTTCTCAGGTTTTCTCAATTACAACTCTGTAATTGAGCGAAGCGACTGGGTCGACTCCCTATTGTACATCTTAGTCAGCTCCTCACTGATGACGTAGGAAGTAATTTTTAGCCAAAAGGAGGGAATAGTCACTTTCCATCGTTTTATTATCGACCAGGGCATTGATGGCCTTGATTAGCTCCTCTTTGCAGCGACACTTTAGTGAGGTTAGTTATGTCATAATGGCTATTTTTCCAGGGGGCAGCCTGTCGCTTCACTATCTGTTTTGAAGAACCGAGTCACATGATCGCTCCATTGGGCCAGGCTTAACGATTGTGTTAATCCGGATTTGATTGGTCGACCAGGCTCGTTGTCCACAGGTTATTCTTTTCTCCACGAACGTGTTGGTTGTCTGCTTCTTGGATTTTTGGAAGGTGCTTCTGGCTAGTGAATAAGCTGAGTATGAACTTTTTGAATGTATCCTCTTGAATTGAGCATGTAGTTGTTGCTTTTTCTTAAATTGGTACATAATGTGTTGGACCACCACGGATTAGAGCGTGGGCTGATGACACGTACTGTTCACATGGCCACTCTTGCAATGAATGATGGCGCCTCCGTAGCCAGGTGGGAAGGAGCAGCAGTGCATAGCACACGCGTCTTGATTAGACCGGGGTTCGAGCCCGTCACCACCAAATACGGAGGATGCGGAAAGGTCAGGGAATGACCACCGCATATTCCCGGAGCAATATGGCCTTAGTTGCTAATGCTCCTAAAAACCAAATAACAAATAACATAACAATGATTGACAGCAATTTCTGAAACCAAAACGCTGCTTCCTCAATATCAATTTCACGCAGGTTACGAGGGCGAAAAGAGGTCAATTGATGTTTAAATTTTTAAGTATTTTGGATCATAGACAACCTTATTGATCTTTTGAATCGGGCTCGATTTGTTACAGCATTCCTTTGCAACGAGGATCATAGATGCTTCAGTTGGCCTGTGGTCGGAAGTATGTCGAATTAGAGATGCTTACAGTTTCCACACTGCCATAGCTGGAAAAAATTCTCTGCAATGTGGCTTCTTCACGAGAGGATGGTACATAGATGCCATGGATATTGGGATTAGAGAGAGAGATCCATAATTAACCTATCAAGGAGCTTCGATGCAGATAGCAGGGGCAGATTGGAGCCTCCCAAAATTATCACTCTCTGGTTTGCAATTGAGGTCAAGAGCCAGGCAAAGAAGTTAATAATGCATTGAAGATGGGAGTAAATAAACTGCGCATGCTAGAAACTGGATTCCACAGATTAGTAGCGAAGGACCGCTTCAAAATTGCTACCAGGGCATGCCCAAGATTTGATAAGAGGGAGCTGTTGCCTCTGGCAGATTAAGACCCCGCTTCTTTTCTTGTCTTTCCTGTTCGCCAGAATTGACTGATAACCGAAGTTGGTGAATAAGGACGATATGTACATGTCGTCGCGAAGCCAGGTTTCAATTAGGACAACAACATCGTAATCCACTCTGAGAAACATATCAGTCAGTGCTCTGAGCTTGTTCTTTAGGCTTCGTATGTTTTGTATGAAGCATTTTACATGATTGTCGTTCGTGAACTTAATCTGGATTAGGTTTTTCAAAGAAATGCTGAGAAGGGTAGATGATTGGAGCCAGATTCCTCTTGAGCAGAGCCTGGAACTAGCACTCTACCTCCTCGTAACGTGCACTTCAATCTGGCTATCTGAATTGGTTAATTTGCCAAACTCAGTCGGGGTGGCAGCTGCTCTTCTTTCAGCTGGTTGAAGGAGACTCAAATTATTATATTAGGGCCACCCATAATTTTTTTATATGTGCCCTTATATGTGTTATGTCTGCAAATTGCCTGTGTTTTCTGGTCGATTTGCCTGTTTTGCTGGACGGTTGAAAGCGACTGCCTGGTTCGTTGAGTTGTTGTTATTTGGTTTTTAGGAGCATTAGCAACTTAGGCCATATTGCTCCGGGGATATGCGGTAGTCATTCCCTGACCTTTCCGCATTCTCCGTATTTGGTGGGCACGGGTTCGAACCCCGGTCTAATCAAGAAGCGTGTGCTCCGCACTGCTGCTCCTGCCCACCTGGCTACGGAGGCGCCGGTTCGCTGAGAGGAGCACACCGTCCCCATCAGATTTTGCCTGTGAATGCAGTTCTTCCTTATGTCGCCAAATGATGACATCACCAAGAGACATGCAGGCGAGATAACTGCGTTTAAATACTCGTCGATATTAAAACAATCTTGATCCGGAATGAGGCATAGGATGGATGTCTGGTTTTGACCTTGAGAGGGGTACCGAGTATGTTGAGCTTCTTGAGCAGAGTTTCGAATTATTTCACCGTTGTTTCCGGGCATAAAAATGCTGCAGGGCCTTGGCCTCCTTCCTCTACGCTGTATGATTTTGATACCCCATGTGTTACGGTTGGAGCCAATGACCATGTTGTGCTTCTGCTCTGTTCAGAAAGATCTCTTTTCTGAGACTAGTTTTGCCTTGGTTGGGAGTCATATTATTGTGACAGGTGCGGATTTCGTCACCCATGATTTCGTACCTTCTGGGATAGGGGAAGAGGGAGAAACAAATGCAGAGAGGGGGCTTCAGTGGTGGCCGCATAAGGCAAGAGTCAAATTCCACTTGTCCCGAATGTTGATCCGACTGCGAATGGGGGGTGCAGTTCCCAGGGTAGGCTTACTGATGGACTCCAGCAATAAATAAAAAATATGCCTAGGCTTTGTTGACCTACTGTCGTCCTTGTGCATGTGTCAGCTCGCAAAATTGACACATCTGTGCTAATTATAAACTGACTTCATTGGTTGGTGATTGGTTGTAGCTGCATTAGCAACTTAGGCCATATTGCGCCATGTATAATATATCTATAAATTACGTTTGCTGTTTTATGGATAAAAAATTTGCGTTTCCGGGAGAAAAACTATGACACCCTCGTCTGAATCTGACTAACTCAGCCACGTTGTGAAAAATAACCATAAAAATCCTCGCATCATTGACGGAATTCGAACTCGGGTCTTTTCCACTCGGTGTAGGGAGGACAGTAATTATACCAACTGTTCCGACCGCGATGGCTTTACTGTCATTCTTGAGTGTGTATGGTCGCCTTCAACCCAGGAGTGCCTGTGGGATGAATTAGAATGCTGGATTTCGATGCGCCTACAAAGGTCTTATGTACTGCTGAAAACCCACTTCTGCTTTGAAAGGAAAATGGAGCACCATATAACTGGATATACGTAAATTAATTAATAAATCTTTATTGTATATGAAGTAAAATACATTAAGCACAATTTCCCTAGCAAACCTGTCATATGGGGGTATTTCAAAATATCAGGTCCATTAGGAACAAGTTAGATGCAACGTTTGCGGTTTCCGTGGAAAGCAAATTCAAAAAGTTATTAAAAATAAAAATTAAATAACAAATAAATATATAATAAAATAGTAAAAAGTACATAAAAAGAGTAAATTGATTGAAATCCTTCTATAAGGAATTTCAAGCCTTATTTTTTAAATTTTGCACTATGTTTTATAAAATTTCAGTCATATCAAATAAATATGATAAAACTTGAGAAGGATATTATATGGAATTATTACTAAGTAGATTTGGTGAAGACACTTTACCACGTGAAGTGTTTAATAATAAATAAATAAATATTCATTTATTGCAAATATAGCAAGCCCATCACAGCACATGGCTAGGGGCAGGAAAAATAAAAGGAAATGTACATAGCAGATTTCATATAGATATTAACAATGCCTAGGAATTTTAGTTTATGAATTTAAAAAAAAAATTGCAGAACAGGACATATGGCTTTCAGTTGCAATTACCGGGTTGGATTATTTTTCTTCATTTTATTGGAGGTCTGACTTCTGTAGGCTTCAGAGTTGATTAACCTGTTGCAATCAATGTTGTGATGATTTATGAGGTGAAGGGATGCATTGGGGAACATTCTGTCCATTTGTTTGAGCCTGGAGAGGTTGGTTTGAATTGCTGGTTTCTTGGATTTTCCTGTTGGGAGCAGCTATTATATTGGCTAAGTTTCGTGAATCGCATGCAGAAGTGATTAACTTTGCAAGAAGCAGACTCCAGACTTGTTGATCATCTGTTGCAGAGGCTTTGTTTTTAGATTTTCATAAAGCTGTTGCCTGAATATTATATGGGGAAAACGAAGCTTACTATTGAGCCATCTGAGAACCCAATATTCTAGGGCAAGGAATTTCTTGACGTTTACTTGATGGCACCAGACCAGATTTCGGAAGCATGCGACAGAATGGGAAAGATGCATCTTTGAACATGCTTAATGACTGATTTTTCTGTCTTGAATCGCTGCTGTTTCTTTTTTGATTAACCATTTTGCTTTTTTAATTTTTGAGCAACATATACCGTATTTCCCCATGTATAAGACCCACCTTTTTTCGAAAAATTTGGGGTCTAAAAACTGGGTGCGTCTTATACAGTTGTTTCGCATATTAGGTTACGTTTTGCCACGTTCTGCCCAGAAATGGCTCAGAAAAGATTTTCGTACAGTGCTGAATTCAAGTTAAAAGTGATCCAGTTTGCAAAAGTGAATGGAAATCGTGCTGCTGAACGTAAGTTTGGTCCTCCTCCAACTAAGAAAACAATCCGAGACTGGCTACGGAAAGAAGAAACCCTACTGAAAACGCCACGGCAGAAGAAGGCCATTAGAGGCAAGTCAGCAAAATGGCTTGATTTAGAGAGGGAATTGAAGATATGGATTGAGGAGCAAAGGGCAATTGGAATTCCTGTGTCCATAAAGATGGTTCAGCATGAGGCAAGAAGAATTGCTGATGAAAAAGAAGTTACTGATTTCAAAGAAGGACACAATTGGTGCTTCAGGTTCATGAAACGGAATGGACTAAGCATGCGTACACGCACCAGACTTGCCCAAAAGATGCCTGAAAGCTATGAGCAGAAGGTCCTTGAATTTCATCGTTTTGTCATTCAATGTCGGGAGACACATCAGTTTGAGTTGGGACAGATTGCAAATATGGACGAAGTCTCCCTTCAATTTGATGTCCCAAGTAACAGAACTGTTGATAAGAAGGGGGTGAAAACTGTAACTGTGAAGACAAGTGGACATGAAAAGAGCCATTATACAGTTGTTCTAGCTTGTTGTGCCGACGGAACCAAGCTGCCTCCTATGCTGATTTTCAAACGCAAAACAATGCCAAAAGAAGACATTCCTCGAGGAGTGATTGTCCACGTTCATGACAAGGGTTGGATGGATCAGGATGGGATGAAGATCTGGTTTGAGAAAGTGTGGAGCAGGAGACCAGGTGAGGGTCTTACGCAAACCTGCCCTATTGGTGCTTGATCAGTTCAGGGCACACATAACAAAAAATACAAAGAAGATTGCTGCAGAGCAAAAAACAAAACTTGCCGTCATACCTTGACATTCCAGCTCCAACCACTTGATGTCAGCATTAACAAACCCTTCAAAGCTGACATGAGAGACGAATGGAACCAATGGATGAAGTCTTCTGGGGAGAATTTGACACCAGCAGGAAGAGTGAAGGAGTGAAGAAACCAACTATAGGAGAAGTTTGTACCTGGGTGAAAAGATCCTGGAATAATATCAAGATTTAGATCGTTGTCAAGTCATTTAAGAAGTGTGGCATTTCAAATGCCATAGATGGAACTGAGGACTAGGCAATATATGAAGACAGTGATTCGTCATCAGACACAGATGAGGACAAGCTAATGGATGGGAGCTTTGACAGTTATGAATTTTATGATGAATCAAACTTAAGTTCAATAACTTTATGTAATACATTTTTTTTTTTTTTTTTCAAATTTCGGGGCCCAAAATTAAGGTGCGTCTTATACTTGGGGAAATTACGGTAAATAGTGGGCATTAAAGGAAAGATTTTTATCAAAAACAACTCCAAGGTCTTTGTGAGCGTAAACATTTGGGATTGGGACATCTGCAATTTTTATTTCTGTGGTTGGGTTGTTTCTGAAGGGAATAAGTAATTTGAGCAAAGTTGCTTGCACGTATAGTCAAGTTGAGATCTTTCAGATACTTGATGTTTTCGCAAATCTGTGAATTCGTATCATTGATAACTTTGCGAATATCATCACTGATTTTTGAGATTATAAATAACTTTAAATCATCGGCATATGCCAGTAGATTTGGATTTTCTTGTAGAAGTGGTTGAAGAGATTCTGAAAATATAGCACTAGGAGAGAACAGCTCCTTGAGGAATGCCTATTGAGGTTGTGACGAGAATATTGTCAGTACTAGTGGGGAAGAGGAGAACTTGCGATTTAGGCTGTATTGAAGATAGGAAATAATCATTGCGTCATCGAGAAAATAATTTTTTAGTATTTCAAAAGCTTTTTTGAGATCTATGTTGTCGAAAGCACCTTTGATGTCAAAATAAAATACTCGCCTTATCTTGAAACGCAGTTTGGATGCGTACAATGGTGTCAGCTAGGTTTGTTGTTGTGGAGCGCCCTATAGGACAAAATGCATATTGATAGGTGCATTAGCGAAGATTGCATGTTAAAGATATGGTAGCATGATTTTTTTCAATACTTTTAGTGATTATTGACGAAACAGCAATTGGTCGATGGCCGGGATGGTTATTTCTGCAAGCGTTTTAAGAAATCAGCGTAATCCTGAAAGTTTACCACTGTCTTGGAAAGAATGGCTGGGAGATGCACCTGGAAATAATGTATACGCTGGACAATCTAATAATAAAACCAGGGATTCCGTCAGGACCTTTTCTACTATCAGGATGTATTTGGTTAATTGCACGCTGAACTGTATTCTTGTTCACAAGTTGGTTAATTAGCAGGGCTTGACCCGGAGACACATCATGTTGCTCGTTGTCTGCTTGTTCATAAGAATTAAATGCTATAAATCTGTTTTGTATACCTTCAGTGAAAATGTCAGAACTGCTTGTTTCCATATTGCATCTTATCCATTCAAAATCTAGATCATGCTGTAAGGTATCTGTTGTTTTTGTAGAAAGTGCTCTTTTTTGTGCTTTAGCGTGGTCATAACATAATTTTTGTATGACTGAATTTTTTTGAGTTGAAACAAAGCTCTGCTCTTTTTATATTTTATGTGTGCTGCTGAAGTGCCGTATTTCTTCCACTGTCTGTGGTATTTTTGCTTACTTTTAAAGTATGGTTTCAGGCGGGATTTGAACCAAGGTTTGGAGTGAGAAGATATTCTAACAAGTTTGGATGCCGACTCTGTTTTCAGTTGATTCAGCCATTTTATAAGAAGAAAGGTGGCGTCCTGTTTAGGAATATTTTTAAGAGAATCTCATGGGTAGTATTTTAAGAGCTGCAAAAACTTTTCTTTCTGAAGGAATTTAATTGATGATATTCTTTTAGTGATTTCCAGAAGAGAGCGAGGATTCCTGCAGCAAATTGTTGCTTGCAGTTGTTTACTTTTGTGGTCAGATTTAAACGTAATGTTCCTGCTAAGTTTTTCATGCAGTGGAAAGTTAGAGTATACAAGATCAAGCGCTTGGTTACCTCTTGTAACAGGGACGTTGGTTTTTTTAGCTCCTAGGACGAAAAATGAGTCGGACAGCACCTTCATTTGTAAATTATATTTGGGCAGGGGAAGGTTAAAGTCGCCCATTATAATGATGTTAGTTTGAAGCTTAAGAACAGTAGTGATCCAGGTTATTACTTCATTAATGATGTCATCAGTAGACCCAGGCGGAATATAAATATTATAAGTTTGAAGCAGAGAATCCTTAACTTGGATTAGTAGGGAAATTCCCTCTTAGTTGAAGGTATTAGAGTTGTATGTGTTCAGAACTTTAATATTGGATTTTAAAATTATTGCTGTCCCACTACCTCTACGATGAATTCTTGATGTCATGTATGGCGTGTAAGCTGAGATTCTTCGGCAGTAGGAAAACATCATGTAGAGATTCCTGCATGCACGTTTCAACTAAATATATGATGTCATGCGATTCTTCAACCATTAATGAAATAAGCATAGACAGTTTATTTGTTATGTTTCTTACATTTTGAAGAAAAATGCTGAGATGGACATGCTAATATGTGTTGGAAGGATGTTTGCAAACATCCTTCCAACACAGGTTAAATGATGGATTACAATCAGAATCAGGAATATTATTCGCTAGCTATGCAGAGAGTTCAGCAGATTGAGAATTAGTTGGTAACTTTTCACTAGAGTTGTTGACCGATCCTCCAATAGCTCCATAAACTTAGAGGACGTTATTACAAAAGACAAAAACAATCCCAACAACCAAATAAATTGGCTACGTTTCGGATTTGTGGGTTGAAATTCGTTGAATTCCAGGCCTTGAAGACAGATACAGAAATCCGGACAATTTCAACACAGAAATCCGAAACGTAGCCAATTTATTTGGTTGTTGGGTGTGTTTGGGTACATTGTAATAGTTATCCTCTCGTTTCAATAACTAATTAAATACTTCACGTGGTAAAGTATCTTTACTAAACTTTAATTCTGACAATGGAAATAGAATAATATATTGAACGTTTAACCTCTACGTTTTCCCCTGCCTGTTCTCGTGGTTTAATTACTCGTCTCCGTTTCGATGAGGTTTGGGACTTAATTTCACAGGTTTGCAGCGGGAGATATCAGTCGAATTTGGGAATGTGGGGTTTTATCTCTCCCGTACGTCTAAACCAACCTGCAAAACACACGCACAGTTTACAGAGCCAATATATCCGTTGCTTAAATTGCCCAACTCTCAAGGTCATTAAACTGCAAGTTGTCAACCTGACCATGTGATGTTGTTGTTTTTAGGAGCATTAGCAACTAAGGCCATATTGCTCCGGGGATATGCGGTGGTCATTCCCTGACCTTTCCGCATCCTCCGTATTTGGTGGCTCACGGGCTCGAACCCCGGTCTAATCAAGAAGCATGTGCTACGCACTGCTGCTCCTGCCCACCTGGCTACGGAGGCGCCTGACCATGTGAGGAAAGTAACACAACGAAAATAGGTCGTAATTACTTTCTGGAGAATTACGGTTAAGTATGGGCGAATCAGAAGGGCAATTTATGGAGTATCGATGTCTCAACAGATACCGTTCTTTCCTTATCATCAATTCGAATTTTGAAAGTTTTCCTCTAAAAAATGTTGTTGTTTTAAAACGTGTGTGTGTGTGTGTGTGTGTGTGTGTGTGTATATATATGTGTATGTATATATATATATATATATATATATATATATATACACACACACACACACGCGCACATACTGCTTAATGACGACATTTTTCTCATTGGATTTTCATCAGGTCCGATAAAAGTCGAAACGTAAAATCGCTAATTTTACTGTTTTTTTTATTACAATTTTTTTATTGCATATATATTCTGAAGTCAATTAAATGTATGTGGGATTTTGTGGTATTCATACTACATCTTAAATAGATTACTTTCAACAGTTTTTTCCAGATCGTAACTTTGTTGATAATATTAAAATGTGGGACAGTATGGGCGAATCACAAATGTTTAAAGTTAAAAGTATGAAAGAATCACAAATGTTTGTTTCTGATTTGTTGATGACTGTGTAACGTGTTCGGATATACCGAGAAAGTAGTTTGATATCTGTATACATACGAATTGTACTTGTCCTTTCTATTCGGTATACGATGCCGTGCAGAAATGGCACGAGTCTACCATCTGCCGTTTTGATCATAGTACTTGAGCGATGTAATCTTTGCAGCTGTCTGAGAGCCTGCGCAGCTGACCTTCAGGCTCTTGAATAAATGTACGGTCGTGTGTTGCTC
Source organism: Mastigoproctus giganteus (assembly GCF_048544385.1). Classification (NCBI taxonomy): domain Eukaryota; kingdom Metazoa; phylum Arthropoda; class Arachnida; order Uropygi; family Thelyphonidae; genus Mastigoproctus; species Mastigoproctus giganteus. Next base: position 116,927,919 of record NC_143575.1, on the reverse strand, counting down.
CCGAAACTACAATTCTCTTGTTGCTGTAGGGGAACGCATTTATCTACGTTGCACTAATTTATCAAAACTTTAAGTAATTCTTATGTAACAAAGGTGTCTCCTTTGAACGTTTAGTTCTCTTACATTCATAATGGAATAATTGCGTATAGTGTGCATTTACAAATGAACAAGGCAGAATTTTGTTTCATGACATAATTGGTTGAAAATATTCGACGTACATTGTGTGTTTAGTTATCATAAAGTGCTATGCATATTGTTAAAGAATTGCTTTTGATTAAATGTTTTTAAGGTGTTTAATTTTTTTTCAGTTTAATTTTTTTTAAAGTTGTTGATCTCTACCACTGACTTATCGAATATATTACTCCGATGTCTATTCATGGGCCGATTTTTATATTGTGCGACTAAAAAACCCGGAATACTTCATGGGGAAGCCTACTTTCTTTCCTTGAAATCCGCTTAAGTACAGTCATGATTGAAGAGACCATCAGAAATTCCTCCAGTCATTGACGGGTTTCGACCACAAACTTCTCCAAATGAGTGACAAGTGACGAAACCTCTATAATGTCAAAAAAAACTACAACTGTGTTTTTAATGAAAATCACCTCTCATTTCCATGTACTTAAAATTGCAACATACCTGGACAAGGAAGTCTGTTAGGTTTATGCGCCGGATTCACCATTAAACCAGTATTGCGAAACCAAGCTGGTACAAATGGACGCTTATTTGTGTCAGACTGGAGGATTTCACATCAGACTTCATTGAAATGATAATGTTCGTGCCTAACAGTAGCTCCTTGAACTCTAATAATGACTCTGTTAATTGTGTTGTGGCTGGTGTGGTTCACTGTACTGAAATGGCTAGCAATATTCCTTGTGTTGTATTCTTCCCTATGAAGCTGTCATTATAATTGCTTGCTGTAACAGTGACTTATTGTCATACTGTATCCTTCTTTTCCTTAAGAGGTAGTTACGACTCATTGTGCCGCACTGATTGGTTCCTTGTGCCACATCAGGTGCTGCCATCATTATTTTGCTGTGTAGGTATCTTGCAGCTCAGTGTACTGCGTTGAATGTCTTCTTGTCACACATCGAGTGCTGGCGCCATCAATGTGCTACTTATGGTCATTGAATGCTGATATCGGCGCCTCCGTAGCCAGGTGGGAAGGAGCAGCAGTGCGTAGCACACGCTTCTTGATTGAACCGGGGTTCGAGCCCGTCACCACCAAATACGGTGGATGCGGAAAGGTCAGGGGTCCACCGCATATCCCCGGAGCAATATGGCCTTAGTTGCTAATGCTCCTAAAAACCAATTAACGAATGCTGATATCTTCAACTTGCGTTATCAGGTTGGTACTGGTCATTCTGTTGATATTCTGCAGTGATACTTGGGTATTTTAGCTCAAAGATAGAAGATTGCTTGGTCACTTACAATTTCAAGATCAGGGTAGTTCCTGGTGTTCTTCTCACGTCCTTAACCTTGTAATACACTTATAGGCTTGATTCATAATTTGAACTTTTGTGTGTACTACGGATTTGACTCACAATCTCAACCTTGGACTATATTATAGACTTGACTCATAATCCCAGCTGTGCACTATATATCATGGACTTTATTTTTTCATTTATTTTCATTTTATTTGAATATATATATATATATATATATATATAATTTTTTTTTTACCATGTCGCAGTGCGAGAGAAAAGGGTGGGATTCTTCTATCAGCACTAAAACGCTTAGAATGATAGTATTAGATGGTGTGCAGAAACGAAAACAAGTGGTGTGTATATCCTTGCTATATGGGCTAATAGTAATAGAGGCACGTGATGCAAGAAAGCAAACGTATGTAGCATCAGCCAAAAAAAAAAAAAAAAAAAAAAAATTCATTCACACAACCATTCATTCCCTCTAAAAGTTTGTCCAGTTCCTCCCTGAATTTATTTAAGCTATCAACTTCCACAACGGCAGATGGAAGTTTGTTCCAGAAATTAATCACCTGCGGGCTAAAGGCAAATTTCCGCACATCTATTCTACAGCTGTCTTTCCTCAATTTGAATTTAGGTTCGTAATATGAGCAAGCGAAAGAATCCCATCAGAATTCAGCGTGCTCAACCCATTCAAGGCCTTATACACATTAATCAGATCACCTCGCAGGTGCCTAGTCTCCAGCCGCTGCAATTTTCAGAACTTAAGCCTCTCTTGGTGGGAGGACCCCTTGGTTCACCTCACCAATCTTGTTGCCCTTCTCTGTACACGCTCAAGCAAATCTACATCCTTCCTAAAATGAGGCCTCCAGATTTGTACGAAAGACGTGGCCTGATCATTGCCTTATACCTAAGAGGTTAATCGTTTAACGCAAACCACCACTTATGCAGACACATTCATTACTTCGCTGATCGGTTTTGCTGGGCACAATATCTTAACACACGCACACTTGATAATAATAAATCACTTTTATTATCATAAGCTGCTGAAATTTCTAGCTGTTAAATGTACATCTGACAGCTAGAGAGTTCAGATCGATTGTGTACTGTACCGTGCAGAAGAAAAGTACATATTGAAGAGGAAACTACTGGCGTTCCGAAAACAAATACACACTTCACTTTGACTAGTTTCTTATTAAAATTAAACTTTTCCAGACTTAATCGGTCCGATGAAGCAACTTTAAACTCAACGACACTGTCAATCGGCACAGTGGTATTGTACGGTCACCAGAAAATCTATATGTAACAAAAGAAAGAGTAATTAACCTATTAGTGGTACCAGAAACACGAGGCCTGTCTTCTAGGGAAGCGTTATTCAACTTTTCTGGGAATCGGCTACTTTTCTAAGCAATTGAGAATGTTCTTCTGCTCTATAGGAAAGACGTCATTTAAAATGACTTAAAAAAATAACAGTACACATTATGATTTCTGTCTTTGAATGAATCAGATGAATGAAATGAATGAGAGAAATTGCCTAGTAGTTCCTTGAGTAAATTCCAAGTACTGTATAACTTTTGCAAACTCAGAGAAAACAAAAAGTAAATTAATTCTCTGTAAAAAGAAAATAAACATGTGCTAACATCATTACTAAGCATATTCTTCTTTATCACTACACATTTAGCGGCAACTAAAGTCGTTTTTTGTAAACACTGTTTAAACAAGGCGCATTTTCTAGTGAAATGCATCATAGAAAATGTTATCTAGAAACATGAGTTTACATTCATAACTGCACAGAAATTGTGCTGTTTATCACTTTACATCAGTTAATTGAAAACAGGATTTTTTTTTTTTAAATACAGTACTACTTATAGCTATACTTTAAAAAAAAAACGCCCTTTTTGTTTGTTAGAGTGGGATGGAGGAAAAGAGAACTGACCTCATCAAACTATCCATCCACCATAAAATAAATCTTGTCCACCTAAGGATGGACTTGCTCAATATCACAGTTATTAGAAGAATGGTAAGACCATTTTTTAATTGAAGCTTTCACCTTTTTCAGAGTGCTGTGGGAGAGCATGTCAACTATCGGCGATCTGTACTCGACTAAATATTTTAAATAGAATCGCGCGCCATGACATTAACTCAAATGTGAAAACTTTGAGTGCTCATTTATCTCGAAGATGGGGAAATGACGTGGATGGTAATGGATATATTTTGAATGCGTTCTAGTATCCGGTGAACTGAGATTATTTTTCTGATTTTCTCACATTACTTAGAGTATTGCTCACATCTCTTCTACAAAAATAGAATTATTTATTTATTTTATTTCACATTGGTAGAAACATTATTACCGCATTTGGTAATCCAAACATATTCTTTTTATCCTAGACGCCCGCAATGCACATTATACCTGAAAGAACTAATTAATTTAATTCTTTTCATATAGCTTGTCAGCACATGATGAATTGAAGAATGTTACTGTTGCTTGAGAGTACTGCGGCCAAGTTTCTCGCCTCATCATCCTGTATTCTATGCTGATAAATTTCATAATGTGAAGAGAAGGGGGTCTACATTGGGATAGCGTACATAGATAGGTGATCCGAAAAGTTTTGAATTATAGCCAATGCGATGGTACATGTTAGTTGGTAGGGATTTGTAGTAGGGATTTAAGCGCATCAGCAACTAAGGCCATATTGCGCAGTATATAAAATGTCTGTAAATTTCGTGTGTTCTATGGTCAAGTTACTGTTTTTATACAAATAAAAAAAAAATCCGAGTTTCGGAAGGAAAAAACCTGAGACTGACCAACCTAGTCACGTTGTGAAAAAGATCCGTAAAAATTCCTCGGGTCATTGACGAGATTCGATTTCAGGTGTTTTACACCGATCTGGAGAGGGTTGTGATCATACCAACTGTGATACCCACGAGGGCACCCTGCTCTCGTGGGTATCACAGTTGGTATGATCTAAGATCTTACCTACCAGGGGAGGGTACCATGCTACTACCCTCCCCTGGCAGATAAGATCTTAGTCTCAACATTGGCAAAGTAATAAGTTTAAGAAAGCCCTTTATGCAGTCATCTCAGATCCATGTGATACCGAACTTTCTCCACCATCAGTTTGTTAAATTAACAATAAAATTGTAGTAATCATCATGCTCACTTCGTTTTTATTGCTGAGGTTGATAAAAGAAAAAGGTCCATAAAAATTCCTCATGTTATTAACGGGACTCAAACTCAATTCTTTTCCACCCGGTGTGGGGAGTACGGCGATCCTACCAATTGTGCTACTCACGAGGGCATATTAGCACAATGCCAGTCCTTTGTCATACACCTCAGGGTGGCGTTTATGAACCACTGTGTTGTCAAAAATTTCGTCCAGGAACTCCAAAACAACTCCTTCAGTATGGAGTCCTCGCACCGCCCTGTCGAAACCACATATTGTTATCCACATCAATTTGTATTATAGCGCATAAAAAGAAGTATACAGTTGTCCGCAATGACACTGAGGTAAACGACATGGCCCAAAAATACAAAATGCAGAACTGGCACTCCACCAGTGACCCTTTGTGCATATGCTGCATTCTTCAGAACGAAAATCTTCATTTTGTTTATTCACGACTCATCTAAAAGAAAGTGTGCTTCGTCAGAAAATTAAACTTTGTTTGTAATGTCAAGTCCTCTCTCTCTCTCTCTCTCTCTCTCTCTCTCTCTCTAAGAATGCACTTGATTTCATAGCAAAATGAAGACGCCGCTCTTTCGCATTTGGTGGCTGGCTGAGCTGAATCTTGTAGGAATATGCAAACAAGTAACTTAAATAAATCTTCTTTACTGCACTGTGAGATATCTTCATCTGTTTCGAAAGTTGGCATAAACTCTTCCTTGGGCTTCGCAGCAAGATTTCCAGAGCTTCATCAACCCTTTCTGGCGCTCTTAATGACGGTCGGGCCGGATGACTTTTTCTTTCCTTTTAAAATTCTGCCTGTTCTCTCAAATTGATCCACTGACCTCAACGCTGTTTCTTATGTTGGTCTATCACGACGCCGAAGTCTTTGTCTTCTTGAGTAGAAAGAATTGAATTCCCACTTCCGTAGTTTTCCGTAATAATAAACATTTTTGCTCGCTACTGCATGTTGTCGTTTTCTTCATCTCAACTAGATAGTATTCCATGCCAGCGTTGCCAGCCAATCTCGAAACTATTCTCTCTAGAACAATGATGATGTCGTCGATAAGAAAAATTTGAAGCTTTTGAAACTACAGAGAAAACGAAAATTACAATGAAATAAAAAGTCGCCCTGTATGCCCATTTACGAAAAAAAAAAAGACAGTAACCGAATGTCTATCGATTTTAATGAAATATGAGAGAGCTCGATAAATATTCCTGAAAGATCCAAATATGAAATTTTATATTTGAATCCACTCAGTTGAGTCTATGCAGCGGGCGGGCAAGAAGATGACATGCGCTTTCTTGAATTACGAACATTCCTAAATACGCAGAAACTGAATGTAATGGAATTATTAAGGCCAAATGATGTAAGAAACGTTTTCCGCATTAAGAAAAGACAATCGAATATTATGAATATTCGATTGTTTTTCTCTCATTTCCGCAAGGTAACTGTATAATTCTTCTTTGAACTTGCTAGTAACTCACTTGGCCATACACTGCTTCGGCACATTAGGAGGCAAATTGTTCCAGCAGTTTACAACTCGCTGATAAAATTTAAAGTATATCAGATTCATTCTTCTGCTTATACCCTGTGATTTCTTATTTGTGCCCCCACATTCTTGTGGGGGCACAAATATGAAAGATCTTCCTCATTTGTTTAGTCAACCCTCAGTATCACGTACACCTCAATCAGACCTCCCCTTAGATGTTTAGTTGTCAAACTTTGCAGTCCACTTGAGCTGTTTATCGTATTATGTGCAAGGGAAAAATGAATGTTTATGACGATGAACAGTTTCATTCCGTTGTTGCTTTGAGACTTAAATAATATACTCATTACCTTAAATTTTCCATTTTTGCACGGCCCTCGACAGTACTCCCTGCTTTTTAACACACTATACAGGATGATTCCGGAGGAATAATAAATATTTTGGGAGGTTATCGTATCGATTATTCTTAGTAAAAAAAAGTTCATATAAAATATGTCCAATGGATACAGAGATACAGCTGTTTGAAACTGATGCGCACAAAAGAGGTACTAAAGAACGATAAATGACTATTGTTTGCATTTATTGACTTTTTGAATGATACAAAAGAAAAATAATTGACAATTTTTTTACAGTTCACATTGTGTGTAAATGTTCGAAAATCCCACCGCTCAACCTCAATGCATTTTGCAACTCTAGTGGTAATATGACGTGTTGTTGTTCTGAGGTCCTCTTGGCGTTCCTTTATGAGGGCAGCAGTATCCAAAATGCGAGAGATCAATTCGTCTCCTGTATTCACCTTTTCATTGTATACTGCGCTTTTCATCCAGCCCTCAAACAAAAATCTAGCGGGGTGAGGTCTTGGAGACCTTTCTGGCTAACGAACGGGACCACCGTGGCCGATCTATCGTTCAAGAAAAGATTCAAACGCTGTATCTCCGTATCCATTGAGAAAGGGACACGTGTTTATATAATTTTTTTACTCAAAATAATCGATATTATAACCTCCCAAAATATTTACTATTCTTCCTGAATCACCCTGTATATGCGACAAAAGATAATCCTTGCAAACCTTTCTTTTTTTTTTTTTTTTTTTTTTTTTTTTTTTTGGCAATCCAAACACGAAAGTTATTAGAACCTATAGTATTTTAGTACTACATATAGGTTTCTACTTTCTCAACATGTAGAGAAGGTAGAAAATATTTTATAACGTGAATTTATGAAGAAGTGGAAATTTTTTTCTTAAGAGTTTAGAGTTAGAAAATGAATGGACGTTGACTATCTGAGAAACGTGTTCAGAAAAGTTTGGAAGGAGGAAAGCTGTTGCCGATGCTAATTCAAATGAAGAGTGCCATGGAAATACCTATACAAAAGGCGTGTAGGATAGCCTGAACATCTGTGTGCTAAAGAGTGGAGAGAGTGTGTAATTAAAAAAAAAAAAAAAAAAAAAAAAGTAAAGTGCAGCCATTATCAACCCACTGCAGGATGGAAGCCTCCTCAACAATTCATGCTGAGGGAAATGGACCATAATCTGCCACGCTGGTCCAGTGCGGGTTGGCAGATCAATCGTATTCAGCAGTCAGGGGCTTGAACCCCGGTCTACTCAAAGATTGTGTGCTACTGCACTCCCGCTCCTGACCACTCGGCTACAGAGTGTGTAAAACATGTCATTAATTAACCTGATTGCTCTTTTTTGGATGCAGTCTAGGAGCGTGAGAGTGGAACTGGGGACACCACCCAAGGCGTGGACCATTATTCTATGGTTGGTACTCTGGTTTTCTTTCTTCTTTTGTTAACACTCCTTCCGCTTACTGAATTTTGCTAATCGTCGATTGAAGTTCGTGCCTTTATGGAAATTTTACCACATCGGCTGCTCAGGCCAGAGTGCGATAGTTCATACGGTTTTGTTGCCGATTATGCCTGTTGTATAGACTGAAAAATCCAATTTAATTCACATAGATAATGATATCCTCCTCCGATTTTAGAGGAGGGGGATATGATTGAAGAGACTTAATATAATCCAGTCACCGGCAGGATTGATTTTATTCCAGACTTCTCCAAAACGCTTATAAGCATCGAAACCTCCATATGCGCATGAAGTATTCATCAGCAGAGTACGTGTACTGGCTTTTAAGATATGTTAGTGTGAAAAGCAAGGCTTTGAAGCCAAACGGGTTAACTTCTCTTCTATGAATTCTATGTCAACTTATTTTTTAACTGCTTGATAAAGACAATTCTTTCTTGAAAAAAAAAAATATTTTCAGTGATTAGGCTTTTTTTTTCCGATAGCGAGAATCGCCATAATTTAATCATTTGGAACTTGTAAAACTAGTGTGGGCATAAATGGGAAGTCATAATTGATTATGCATTTTTGATAATTGACTGGAAAGGTGGTTTAGATAAAATTAGTTCAAGGTTACTGACAACCCAAAAGCTAGGTGTGCTAATCATTCGATGCGGTCTTATTTGGGCCAGACATAATTACCTAATTCGCTGTGATGCCGCGCATCGCCCATGACAACGTATCAGTAGGAGAGTAATGGTAGAATTTCATCATATTGCCGAAGTTTTCAAATTTCATTTTTTGATTATTAGGGTCCGTAGTCTAACGAAGGACCCTTATAATGTCACTCGGTTGTCTGTTTGTTTGTCCGTCCGTCTGTCACAGCATTGTAACTCTGGAACCACTCAACCTATTGACTTGCAATTTTGCGTGGGTTTGTACGTCATATGGGCCAACGTAACGCTATATTGATCGTTGTTGACAAAACTTTTTCTGAGAAATGGGAGGTTAAATGTCGGGGGAAACTGTTTTCGACAACGTGTAGCTTATTATACACCGTTGGAAAGAGCTGAAAGAGTAGGTTTAAAATATTTTTAAAATTAAAAACGGCGGCGCCAGACAGGAAAATGGGAGTGATTTTCGTGTCTCCCCCCTCTATTTACGTCGCTCATGGAGCTAAAAATTTAAAATTCACATTAGCGGTTGGACCTCACATACAGTGAAAGATTACACCATTGTTCCCCGGGTGTTTTAAATGCCTGGGATATGGCCACTCTGCAAGAGTTTGTACTCAGGAGCAGAAAACCTGTAGGCATTGTGGACTTATGGATCATAATTTTGGCGACTGCCCAAATAAAAATAAACCATCAGAGTGTCTAAATTGTAAGAAGAGGAAAAGGAACTGTGCGCAGCATTCATTTAGGGATTCTAAATGTCCTGAGTATTTAAGCTGTTAATATGATTAGGTCCAAGACCCCTTATGGATAGGACACCATCAATAGGTACAGCTTCAAGTTCTTCAAATTACCCCAAACTTAAATTCTTACAACTGAATTGCCAGCGTCAATTTCAGTTATGAATGATCTAACTACTATTGCTCAAGAGCATTCCATTCAGGTTCTTGCTCTTCAAGAACCTTATTCAAATAAAGGTTTTGTTAAGGGTCTACCCATTCGTTATCGGATTATACAGTCCAACCCTATCACAGTAGGGACTGACTGGCGGAAATGCTCGACGATGGATCTGGGCTTTAGTCGTGATTACAGATCCAACCCTAACGGTAACAAAGATTCCTAGTCTGTGTTCCATGCATGCTGTGTCTTTAAAAATGTTTGCCTTGGCTGTGTGATTTCATTGGTTTTTCGCCTTGGTTTTTTTTTTTTTTTTTTTTTTTTTTTTTTTTGCGGGCTCTAAGGCCTGGACAGCCTGGGAGCGGGATAGCTGGCGCCCACTGGTATTGCACTACCTCCAGTGAGTGGGAATTTTGTGCACTTTGGCATGTAAGAGGTTAAAAAAAAGGAAGAAAAGGGAACTCGGCTACTCGTGCCTGGGGACAGGCACCAGGCAGTAGCTGCCCAGGTGTTGGCTGCTACATTCAATACAGATCCACTAGGTGGAGGTGGGCTATGCCTAGGGGTCACCCTTTATGCCATCTGGATGCAACATTACTATCTCTTACGGATAAACAGGTCATCGTTTTGATGGATGCGAATGCAGAGTCCACCTTGTGGAACAGTCCACAAACAAATCAAAAAAGAGATTTGCTGGAGGACCTTATTATTTCACAACGTTTAAGAATTCTTAATACTTCTGGACCTCCTCCGACTTGTATAACCCCTTAAGGGCATTCCTACATCCATATGTCTCTTATTACCTCGTCCATTGCCTCTAAGATTAGTGATTGGAAATTACACACAAGCTGGTCCACTAGCGACCATAATGTAATCACCTTCTGTTTGGGTGCTGATATCTCTAAAACCAGATCGAATACAACTGATAACCCTAGGTATCATACACAATCGGCCAAATGGCAAATTTTTGATAGTTCCCTCATGAAGTCTCTTTCATCGGACCAGCTGAACGTCATGGGAATTCTTTCTGTTGACAACCAGGTAAATTTCATTCAGAACAATATACTACAGGCGTGTGACATATCGATGAGGAAATCTTATGTGCCCTGGCGGTCACTAGTTTTATCGAACCAAAAATCGCTAACTAGGCGAACACGACCTAAATTTCACAGAGAAAAAATTGATAGAACCCGTTCATCCCTGGAAATACTGGTGTTACAAAATAGATATAAGCAAGCTCGACGGCAATATCACCAAGATATATATATATATATATAGACAGACAGACAGAAAAAGGCTTCATGGGAAAGTATTGGGAGTTCCCAGGGAAATGCTGATCCCTGGGGACTGGCGTACAAGTTATAGAGTAACAAGATCACACCTGGAGAGGGGTTGGCTTCAGTTAAAACTACAGAGAAACAGGACACCCTTTCATGGACGTCTACTATTAATAGAATTCTTGATGTAATCATACACCAGGACGATGATCGTTGGAGCTCCCGGAGCAGGTGGAAATTAAATCTAAAAATTCGACTTATATTGGACAGTCTGAAGAGCCTCCTTTCACATTTGAAGAAGTAGATAATGCAATAAATTCAATGCGCTTTGGGAAATGTCCCGGTTTTGATGTTCTTGAAGTGGACGTCCTCAAAAGAGCCTGGAAAGTTGTTTCTCCTTTTATTCTCAAGCTGTTTAATTCTTGTTTACAACATGGAATTTTTCCTTAAACCTGGAAAATTGCAAATCTTAAGATACTCCTTAAACATCTTAAGAAATCTGAGGAACGACCGGGCTTCATACAGGCCGATTTCCTTGCTACCAGTTATGGGCAAGGCACTGGAAAAAGTGATCTCTAATCGGCTATTAGTTATTCATACCAATAAAGCATTATCATCCCCTTATCAATTTGGTTTTACTCGTGGCAAGGGGACTGAGGATGCAATTGCCAGTCTCCTTACTTTGCAAAAGGAAACTGATACAAAATACCTTCTTGGCCTCATTGTGGACTTCAAAGGGGCCTTTGACTCCTCCTGGAGATGTTCCAGGAGGCTGGGGTATCTAGACCAATATCTTCAAATTACTTACTAGCTATTTTTACCAGCGCTCTATTATAGTTAAGAGTGGTACTAAACAGGTCTCTAGACATGTTATAAGGGGTTACCCACAGGGATCAATTCTTAGCCCCTTGTGTTGGAATGTTTTTCGATTCATGGCTCACCAAGAAATTTGAAGGAACAAAGATGATTGCCTATGCAGATAATCTTACTATTCTTGTCCGCGGAAATTCAAGGAAGAACCTGGAAGACATAGCTAACTCCGTCTTACAAGAACTTTCAACTTGGTCTGCAATTCACAAACTGCAAGTTTCAACAACTAAAACATCGCAGATGCTTTTAAAAGGAAAATTAGGTAGAGAACGCCCGCCACTTGTAAAGTATAGAGGACAGACAATTAAATATACTGCCATTACAAAATATTTAGGTATTCAACATGATGATTCCATAAGTTTTCTACCCCATGCAAGATATGTGAAAGAGAAGTGCAAGTCTTTCTTATCCCGATTGAGACAGGTAACCAGGCAAGAATGGGGCCTGAGAGGTAATTCACTCAGGTGATACTATAACTGTGTTTTTTTTATCTATCATTGCTTATGCGGCTGGAGCGTGGAGACAGAGGGCCAACAAGTCCGCAATTATGAAACAGCTTCTGCAGGCCCAGCGTGCTGCCCTCCTGAAGATGTCACGGGCGTGTAGAACCACTTATACTATGGCTTTGCAGGTGTTAGTGGGAAAATTACCCCTACATTGTGAAATACAATACAGATATATGATGTATCACCTGAAAAAATCAATACAGTCACTTTGGATGATGTGCAACTCGACTTAGATGCTTCTTTAACGTCTGAGAAAAGAAGGCTTCGTTCCATTTATGTAGATAAATGGCAAAGAGACTGGTCAGCTTCGGAATTTGGCGCCGTGACCAGAGAGTTTTTACCATCGGTGAAGGTGTTCAGGAAGAGAGAACCTTGGTGGTTTGTACGTGTCTTGCATGGTACATTTTTACTCACCGGCCACGAGAGTATTAATAGCAAATTATTCAAAATAGGACTGTCTCCTACCCCGCTTTGTCTCTGTGGACAGGAAGAGAATGTTGACCACATTATTTTCGATTGTCAATATTATCAAGAATACAGGCGTTGAATTTCAGCTTGTTTCAGATACCTTCACAATGGGAAATAAACCTGCGCTTTTCCGATCTCAAGCGGCATTTATAGCACTGAACACCTTTGCCTTGCTTTTAAAAGAAGAGAGGAGCTTAGACTTGCTAATTTGGGATAATTTTATCAGAAGTTGATGATGATTGGACACTCATTGTAATCAAATATAACCTCCTGGACATTGAATGTGTTCCTGTATTTAGTGTGCGCAAATTCTTGGTGCTCTTCTGAAGACGTGGAACCTGTTTATAGCGTGATTGGGATAAAAAAATTATAAGTGCTTGGAGCAATGTCTACAAGAGATTATACATAATTATATTTAAAACGATCTTGCTGATCCTAGCTTCTAAGATGGGATTATTTCCCATAGCATGAGAAGTCAGTCCACTTCTCCACCGCTATCTCCTTTAGTCTTGCTTCATTTCATCCTAATTTGGACTCTCTCGGGTCTTTTGCCCTGGGTTAGTCCAGCAGGTGATAGTAGATCCTGGCCGCCTCCACGTGGCGGGATTGGGACGTGGTGACCAGGTGTTGCTACTTCCCATCTGCTAAGAGCCAGGTACCGGCCGAAAACATAGCAACACACCATATCACTGCACTTACACATCCAACACACTACATAAAATGGCCGGTTTTGACGTAAACTTCTACACAAGATGTACGACGGCGGCTGATGAGGGAAACCTTGGGATCCGCCTAAACAACACATGAATACCCCCCCCCCTGAAATTAGCTATCACGGAAAATTCCCATAACAACGAATGGATACACAATGGATATGACTAAGGAGTATAAAAAGGAAAAAGCAAGAATATTGGATCATCTGACGCAACAGTGGCAGACTAGGTGGACTAGACATGTAAAGTCCGGGGTACAAGACATGTAAAGGCGAGATCACCCGTAAATTCATATACAATGTCACGAAACTATATCCAAAGGCTCCAGAATGGCTTTGCCCAGGACTGAACACTACCTTCCTCCTCACAGGACATGGACCTTTTAAAGATAAGCTCCACAGTATTATTGAGGAACCTCACTGCCCCTCTAGCGAGATCGAAACCTGGAAGCACGTTATCCATGAGTGCGAATTATATGAAGATCTAAGAGGAGAACTTGTCACGAGAATGAGCTACACCCCACAAACCAAGAATAACGCCTACTTGACTCCAAGGAGGAATTTGCTGCCCTCAGCAAATTTGCGCAGGCATTATTCAGTAGACGAAAAACAATGATAGCAATTTATCAAGGAACGCACTAAGAAACAAACATCAGATCGGGTGTTGCGACACCGGGACAGGACTGTTGAAATGGATAATCCCCTAATGATAGCAATCCAACAAGGAATACGCTAAACAGACGAACCTGAGATGAGTGGACATGATACCCGAATAAGACTGGCAAGACAAATGATTCCCCATTGAAAGTAATCCATCAAGGAATGCATTAAACAGGCAAAAACCAGATGTGAAAACATGTCACTCGGATACTACATTAAAGACCATTGATTCCCCAAAGACAGCAAATCAACTACGAATGCACTAAAGAGGCACTTCAGATCTGACGAATAGCCATATGGCAAACTGGGCTGGATACGCTTGTCTCAACCTACTTTCTCCCCTCTGGCAGAGCATGGGCATGCTCTGCTGCCCTCTGAAGGCCATCTTCCCTGTCGGCCTCATTCTGTTTAGTAGTACCCTTTCCGGGGTTATTGTTGTTGTTATTTGTTTTTTTTTTTAGGAGTATTAGCAACTAAGGCTATATTGCTCCGGGGGTATGCGGTGGCCATTCCCTGACCTTTCGGCATCCTCCGTATTTGGTTTGGTGGTCACGGGCTCGAACCCCGGTCTAATCAAGAAGCGTGTGCTACGCACTGCTGCTCCTGCTCACCTGGCGACGGAGGCGCCCCTTCCGGGGTACTAGAAACTTTTTTTTTTTTCAGTTACCATGAAGTTCTCTATTTGAGATACGAACGACCCTTCATCCCCAGTCTTCTGCCTTCGAACCCACTACTTTCTCCTTACACAGCGTAAATTTCTTTTCCTACAGGCCCAAATTTAAATACAACAAAATTATTTCCCGACCTATTAGGCCTTTAAAACAAGTTTTTTAGCGAATAACCCCACGCACTGCTATAATGAACAACCGCATTTTGAAGAAACCCCACGATTTTTTTTTTTTTTTTCAAATCAGGTCCTAGCCGCTGAAATATCAGGAAAGTATGTGGCAGGACCACCCAGGTTATACTATAACCTGGGTGGTCCTGCCACCTGCTTTACAAACTACTGGTAACACCCGGCCATCCTCCTCGTTGGCGAGGTATGGTAACGTCCGGTCCCATCTGGGGCCAGGCGGCTAACAGACTGGAAGAACAAGGGGTATTACACAGTACAAATCCCACACACTTTTCAAATCTCTGGCTTGTCCGTTACAACGAACACAGGCGGATATGGGAGAAATCACAGGTGCACTAGAACCCAAACATACCCCATACTTCATTAGCAATGCGTTAAAAAAAAAAAAAAAAAGGTAAAGTGCAGGCATTATCAACCCACTGCAGGATGGAAGCCTCCTCAACAATTCATGCTGAGGGAAATGGACCATAATCTGCCACGCTGGTCCAGTGCGGGTTGGTAGATCGACCGTATTCAGCAGTCAGGGGCTTGAACCCCGGTCTACTCAAAGAGTGTGTGCTACTGCACTCCCGCTCCTGACCGGCTACGGAGGCCATTCCGATTGAAATCTATAATTCACTTTTTTGTGTTAAAATTAAAAAAACAATTTTTTATTGCACTTCGATAGCGCGCTTCTTTGTACTAAGTAACTCTCCTTTTGGTGACAAAAAGGTTGCTAAGTAGTTAGTTAATAATTCTATAAAGGTCATTTATAAATTTTGCGACGATAAGTATTTTTTAACAAATTTCAAAGCTGGAATTGTCACGGCAAGGAGGTAGATACTCAGAGAGCCAGTGTTGAGGCGGCGGTGGTGGTGGGGAGGAGACTGCGCGGAGTCTTTCACGGCCCTCACCTGCCAGTCGCTTCTCCTCCAAGACTTTAATCGCTTCTCCCACCATTGTTATTCACAACAACTGGAAAGACTCAAATAGACAACATTTTCGTTACTTCCTTAGTTTTAGGCCAAGCTGGGGTACTATAAACTTTATTTCAGTTACCATAAAGTTCTCTATTTGAGATACTACACTAACGACCCTTCATCGTGAGTGCCCGGCACTCAGTTGTTGACTGAGTGCAAATACCTACATTGTCTCCTTATGTCAATCACATGTTATTATGTAGATGTCATGGCAGATGTTATTTATCACAGAGGCCCTGCAGAATTTCTTGAAATTAAACATACAGAATACTGACGGTTTCATCAGTTTCCCATTCTATCCAAACTAGTTTTGTAATGTTCTGTCAATAGGTCAGAAGGTCTGGATCTGCTTTTCATTGCCCATTATGTGAATTGTTAATAAATTTCAAATAGACTTGGATATTTGATGAAGACCGACACTCATGAGTAAAGCGTTTATTTGGAAATTTGTTAACGTACAGAGGAATCAGAAATCTGTCCAGTTCATTTAATATTAAAGTCTTGGTATCTATTTATTCAATTATTACGCTACTAAGTAAAGCGAAGTAAGCTCTAATATAAATTGGTGAGTATCGAGACTGGAAAAGCTTGTGCTAATTGGCTGATTTTCATGTTTTGAAAAGATAAAAATTCTTAATACTGCAACCTTGAATCGGACAGCTTGTAAGGAATTCTCCAATCGTCGATGGGCTACGACCTAGACTTGTCCAAATGAGTGATGGGCTGAGAAATATTTATTGCCATTTGGTTATTTTCTATGGACTTTTAACATATGTTTGTTGATTTATTTTCTTGATTTATACATATATTCACACATGTTTGTTGATTTATTTTCTTGATTTATACATATATTCACACATGTTTGTTGATTTATTTTCTTCTACTATACATTTACCGTACTTTATTTCTATGTATTTGAACAGTGAATATTATAATTATATTCATAATGATATTATGAATGATAATTGTATACACTTATAATTACAAGGTCAGACAATCAGAATACATGAACAATTTATACAAGCAAAACTAATGCACTAAAGGTGGGACAGGAGTGCATTCTTCTGGAGCGATTCCCAGGAATTTTATGGAGCCATAGAAGTTAATGTACATTCTCTTCGCTTTATTTAGTTTATAGAGAGAAGAAATTGTTTGCGGTGACATGTCTACCCTTCCACTGATATGTTTCTCTCAGGAGAAGAATCACACTTTCAGATAGTGACAGATTCTCCGGATGACTCATTTTTGCTCCAATATGGGAATCCATTCAAGAGATATATCGATTCTTGTGTGCTGCTAGCTAATACTTTATCGCAAATTCATCTGCCTTGTTAGTCACATAATAAACAGACATCTGGCTTTTGTGTGCCAGAGCTGCTCATCTATTGGCGTGTTCTCCACTGGCTTGTGCCACAGTACAGGATTTTCAGTGAAGCGATTACAAACCTTCGATGTTAAGAGAAACTTATCTGCTGGTTGGCTCATGTCTGACCTCTGGTTGAATCGCACATATTATTTCTGATGCGCTATTTCAGCCAATAGTTTCTTAGAACAGTGTGTGTACCAAGTACGCAAAGTGATGAGAATTGATAACTGTCTGACTTTGTTATTGCGATATATATATACAGTATATATATATATATATTTTTTTTTTAACAGCCTTTTGTGGTCGTTGCGTTCAATAATAGCCAACATAGTTTTTCGTGTGAAGAATTGTTTTGACTTCCGTCTTGAGATGTCTAGAGGGTAGGGGTGGAGACAAGCTAGATAAACACATCACACTGATATTTGTTACACTAACTCGCTTTCTTAGATACGAAATGTGATCGCATTAATGTAGATGGATGCGAAACGATCATAAAAAGGAAAAGTTGTCTCGAAAAACATGTTAGCTGCTCTATTAATTAGGGCACCTCTGGATTTATGGCCATTAAATTTACTGTTATTAATTTAAGCACGTGCATCACAAAAATTTACGAGCAACCTTGAGTAATTGTTTTGGTAAAGCTTGCAATATTCTGTTCTGTTGTGGCTCCAATTTTTTATGTGTCTGTTATTGAATAAAATACAAAAATTCCAATTTTTCGCATATTATACGTTCCCTTATATAAAATTTCCCTTCAATAATCGATACTTGGAGTCCAGTTGCATCTGGTAACTTGTATTCTCGACATTCTCTGAAACAGTATCAAAGGAGCTTCGTCTAGTAGTCGATCTTAAGACAGGCATTTTATTGGCATTGTGGAATGCTGCCATAAAATACATCAACTTAATGTCCAACTAGTCGACCCCTACCGTTTATGGCTTGTATTAGCAAGCTATGGTTCAGGTGGCATAGAATTTAGAATTGAGCGCCACCTGTGGTTTCTCACATCTGCGTCGTATGTACTCTGTAATAGAATGCAGAACTACTGCATAAGCCAGAAAAAAAAATGTACTGTCTGGTTTATGCAGTATTGTGTTATGTTTTGTTGTTGTCTCTGGCTACTTGGCCGGAGGGCCCCTAGTGGGACCCTACGTTTCCCGCCACCACCAGTGGGAGGTGAACCAGGCTGCCCTCATACTCTGGCTGATCTCCGCCCGGGTCGCCTGAGCTTTTTGGCCGGAGACCAAATAAAAAAATAATAAATATAAAAAAGGGGTAAGAGAGTGGGGAAGATAGTACAAGTGGTGGAAGCAAAGTAGGCGAAAGGAGGATGATGAGGAAAGAAGGCATTCTACAGCGGAAAGAAGAGGTGAGAAGGGAGAAGTAGGAATCACCCCCTGGTCTGGGAGCCCACCGAAGACCAGGGAAAGGAAGACAGCTTGCAAAACAATGGAGGTCTACACAGTTGGGTAGGTGCAATGGGAAGTGTGTGAGTTGAATTGCTATCAGTTCAGTGCCGTCATTCCTACCAGGAAGATGTCCAGTTGGGTGTTCATTTAGTAGTGATATTGGCCGGTGATGAGGGAAGAGTAGGTACGAGGAGAGATCATAGTGGTTTCAGGAACGTCTGAATGTCTATGTTGTGGGATCATACGTGGAGAGATGATACCAACGCCTTTTGAAGACTGCTGAAGCATACCTGCTAAAAGATAGACACTTCTTTTGATTTTAACAGGTTGTTCTCCGGACTAAGTGTAGTTAAATTTAGATCCAGTAACAGTTGGCTTACGTAGGTCCAGGTAGATGTTATATGTGTCATTACCTGTTGCCAGGCCTCCAGTTCTCCAGATACATAATGGGCTTCGTTTACAAGCCTGAAGTCTCTTTTTGAAAGACCCATGTCCTGTCAGAAGAGAGGTAGTATGTAAATTAGGGAAGAACCAGCCAAGACTTTGTTTGTTGAGGTAGGAGACACTAGGTAGAAATAGCTTGATAGTTGGGATTTGCCAGAGAGAAAAGGTTCCTGCCAAGTACGCCGGAGTTCTTATTTCGAATCTGCATCGACTACAATTTTATCCCCAGAAATTCAGTTTTTGTTCTTTATGATAACATGGGAAAGCATAACATGCAGAACTGGAATTTGTGGAGTATAGCGTCTACAGAAAGGATAGAGTGGATACGAAGGGAGGAGGGGTTATGCTATTAGTTAAGAAATACATAAAAACCAAGGAAGTGAAGCCAGTGGACATCGCTGGACAGTGCAGTGTCGAGTCAGTTTGGTGTGACATAAACATTGGGAGATCAAAATTGAGAGTAGGAGTGTGCTATAGGCCTAATTACTCTGGTGAGTATAATAAGAAACTGTACAGGGAAATAGAGTGGGCCAGTAAATCAGAGAGTCTTATAATGGGGGATTTTAATTTCCCAGATATTGACTGGAATTTGGGGGCTGGTCACTCACACACTAGCAAGGCTTTTGTGGATTTATTGGATGATTGTTTTCTACATCAGCATGTTCGGGAGGCAACTAGAGGGAGAAATACTTTTGATTTGATTATCAGCAGTGATTCTTCATGCATTAAGAATCTGCAGATAAATGAACCACTAGGTGGCAGTGATCACAGTGTGCTGAAGTGGGATTTACTCAAAGAGGTAACTACCATTAGGGGTAAAGGAAAGGGTTATTGCTTTCGTAAAGGCGACTACGATGGACTGAGACAGTATTTAAATTCTATACAGTGGGACCAACTGATGATGTTACCAACAGCAAATTCAAAATGGGAAGCATTCAAAGAACTTATCTTGGAAGCTACTAGGCTTTACATACCAACAAAGAAATATTGTTCAAGGTTTAGGCCTAAATGGATGTCAGATGAACTGATGAGGCATATGGCAGAGAAGAAACATGCATGGGATACATACAAATTAACACATGACACAGAAGCCTATGATAGATACAAGTTGATCTGTAACCAAGTTAGAAAGGAGGTTAAGCAGGCGAAGGCAGATTACGAGAAATCTTTGGTAAGGGATGCAAAGAAAAACAACAAAGAGTTCTTTACTTATGTAAACTCTAGAAGGAAGGGGATGAATCAGATTGGTCCACTTGATATTGATGGGTCAACTGTTGATGATCCTGCTTAGGTAGCTAACAAACTAAATGAATATTTTGCATCGACATTCACACATGAGGAGTTATTTAGCGAGGGGAAAGCCAGAGGTGTATTCAACTCTAGCAGTAAGCTAGAGAACAGTGTAATAACTGAGAGTAAAGTGGAGGAGAAATTGTTGAAGATAAACACAAGAAAGGCACCCGGGGTGGATGGGATCTATCCAGTTATATTAAAGGAGGCAGCAGAGGAAGTAAGCAAACCCTTAGCCATAATTATGAGAGCTTCCTTGGACTTAGGGGAGGTACCCATAGACTGGAAATGTGCAAATGTGACCCCAATTCACAAAGGAGGATCAAAGGCTGACACAAGCAATTATAGACCTGTGATTTTAACTTCTGTTCCAGGAAAATTAATGGAGGCACTAGTTAAAGAAGCACTGCAGGATTATTTAGACAAAACTTCAATTATAGCTCGGACACAGCATGATTTTGTTAAGGGGAAGTCTTGCCTGACCAGTTTGATTGGATACTATGATGCAGCACCAAAGGAACTGGATGCAGGGAATAACTTTGATATTATATACTTGGATCTTAGAAAGGCTTTTGATACTGTTGCACATGGACGACTGCTGCACAAATTGGAGCAGTGTGACATTGGAGGCAAATTGCTGCTCTGGATAAAGGGGTGGTGAGGGGGGAGAAGACAGAGTGGTAATCAATGGACACTGCTCGTCGTGGACTAATGTTATTAGTGGAGTCCCTCAGGGCTCTGTGTTGGGTCCATTATTATTTTCTGTATTCATAAATGATATTGATGATGATATACCAAGCTTAATGTCGAAAGCGAGTGCATTGAACCATTGAGGCTAATTATGCGAGCATCACTAGACTCTGAGGAGATTCCCTTGGATTGGAAAAGTGGAAATGTATCTCCCATACATAAGGGTGGCTGTAAAAGTGAATTTGGAAATTATCGACCTGTCAGTCTGACTTCAGTAGTAGGGAAAATCATGGAGGCAATGATCAAGGGTGGAATTCAGGATCATTTGGATCGAATTGAAATTCTCAAGGATACTCAGCATGGTTTTGTAAAGGGAAAATCATGCTTAACAAATCTGGTTCGCTATTTCGAAAGGGTCACTCACGAGCTGGATTTAAGGAATAATTTCGATATTGTTTATTTAGATTTCAGCAAAGCTTTTGACTCAGTCCCACATGAGCGGTTGCTTTATAAGCTGGAACAGGTTGGAATCACTGGGAAAATGCTTAGATGGATAGAAGAATGACTTCAGGGCAGGAGGCAGAGGGTTGTGATAAATGGCTATTACTCAGATTGGGTTGATGTAAGAAGTGGGATTCCCCAAGGATCAGTATTAGGACCACTGTTGTTTTTAATTTTCATAAACGACATTGATGAAGGGATAGAGGGCGTGATGTCTAAATTTGCAGATGACGTTAAAATTGGTAGAGTAGTTAATGATCACTGTCAAGCTGAGCTTCTTCAGAGAGACCTAGATAGACTTCAAGAATGGTCAGAAAAATGGCAGCTGTGCTTTAATCCAACAAAGTGTAAGGTATTACACCTGGGAAACAGTAATCCCAAAAAAACCTATTCACTTGGTGGAGTTCAACTAAACCCAGTACTGGAGGAAAGGGACTTGGATGTTACGATACGGTCAGACATGAAATTCTCTGAGCATTGTAAACAGGTTGCAAGGAAGGCCCATGGTGTCCTATCGATGATCTATCGAACTTTTGCAAGTAGAGATAGGGAAGTGATAATCCCATTATATAAGGCTTATGTTAGACCACACTTGGAATACTGTGTTCAAGTATGGAGACCGCACCTAAAGAAAGACATCGAGCTTCTTGAAAGGGTGCAAAGAAGGGTAACTCGCCTGGTGAGATTGGCAAAAGGGCGTCCTTATGAAGAAAGACCTCGAATATGTGGGTTGCAGAGTTTGGAAACTAGACACCTTAGAGGAGATTTGATTGAGGTGTTTAAGGCTCTGAGAGGCATCAGTAAAATGAATGAGGACAAAATTTTCAAGGTTATAAATGATGCTAAAACTAGGGGACATAAATTCAAGTTACGGGGGGAAATGTTTAGATTGGACTGCAGGAAGTTTTATTTTAGCCAGCGAGTTATAAATTACTGGAATAAGTTGCCTTCATGGGTGATAGAGGCCGACAGTTTGGGGAAATTCAAAGGTCATCTGGATAGTACGTTCGGGTAAGGGAAGCGCATAGGATTTAGGTTTAATTTCCTTTTTATTTATATTTTATTTTATTTATATATATTTTTTCTTATTTATTAATTATTATTATTTAGCTATTTATTTTATTTATTTATTTATTTATTGTTTTTATCATTGTTTTGTTCGGATTTTTTTTTTTTTTTTTCGGCTAGTGCAGCATAAACCATAGGCTTTCTTGCACCATGCGGCTGATACTAATACTATGCTGCTGCAACAGGATCTGGAAAGGTTAAGCAGATTGGCTGAGAGGTGGCAAATGAAGTTTAACATTGACAAATGTAAAGTAGTACACATGGGAAACAGCAACCCCAGAGCAACGTATCAAACCTGTGGTACTACTCTGACAGTGGTAGAGAATGAATGGGACCTGGGGGTGGTTGTGCAGGCAGATATGAAGTTCTCTGAGCAGTGCAGACGGGCTGCAAGAGTAGCTCATGGTGAATTGTCAATGATATATAGGAATTTTTCTAGCAGGGATAAGGAGGTGATTATTCCCTTGTATAAGGCAATGGTCAGGCCACACCTAGAGTACTGTATACAGGTCTGGAGGCCTCATTTCAAGAAGGATGTAGAGCTGCTGGATCGAGTACAGAGAAGGGCAACAAGATCAGTGAATGGAACAAAGGGGTGCTCTTACGGAGAAAGGCTTAAGTTTTGCAAATTACAGTGTCTGGAGACTAGGCACCAGAGAGGTGATCTGATAGAGGTGTATTGTAAGGACCCATCCTTACAATAATTTAATAAAGTTTTGTTAAATATTGGGAGAATTAATTGTAGTGTAAATAGTTAGTTTTCAGCTCAAATAATATGTGTTAGGAACCACTGGAATTTGGAAGTTTATTCCAGCCACGCCTAGCTCTAGTTATATCTTGTTTGTAAAGGATTCCTTAAGCGAGTCAGTAAAAGTAATTGACCGAAACAAATCCCACTTAAGACAGGAGCATATACTCTATAGAAAGGGCACTGAGTGCGGGAGTGGCCCTTTTTAAAAATTTCACGGTGCGACTCTAGCAGGTGTGGGCGAGGTAGTAATGGATGTGATTGTGAGGTCACAAAGAAAGCCTGAAACTTTCTTAGTTGACCGGAACTTACGTTTTACCTTCTAGAATGATCTCGTAATTTCCAGATCAACGGAAGTTCGGACACAAAAAGGATGAAAAAACACGCCCACGGAAATGAAAGGAGACGAATAAGAATCACGAAGGAAAGGGTGTGGAAGTCAACGATTGGCCAGGAAGAAAGCGGAGGGATTTTTGAGAGAACGTAGAGAAGGGTCTGAAAAAAAATTGATACTGGGGAGATTCGAGGAGTTTTTCTGAGGAAGGAAAGTCGTGGTCTAAGTTGGAGTCGTGGTCTAAGTCCTGGGGTAGATGGAAGTTGTGATAAGAACTGCGTACGACTACAATAGGAAGGAATGTTCACCTGTAGACATTGAAGCAGTATGGAAGGAGAAAAGAGAAACACACTCTGAGAATTCTTTAGGCAAAGAATAATCAAATGAGCAGTCGAACGACTGGCCTACTAGGAAAGCACCTCAGTCCACGGAAGAAAAAAATGCCGACTAGAAAGGAATATAGGATCCAGATTTAAATCCAGCCGCGCAGTACCCTGTAGGAAAACATCAGAAAGATTACCGTGATCCCGGATGGGCGCCTTCTGCATTCCAGTACACGAAGGGCAGATAGGAAAAGAATCCGAGCAGGGAGAAAAGTCCAGACAATCACGTAAGTGTTAGGAAGTTTACTGAGAATAAATGTACCTATATTAATAAGGGAAGGACTATAGGAGAATGCTATATAGTTAAGGAGGGATGTCTAAGTGATGAATATATGTATATAAGTGTAATATAATTAAGGCGTAAGTAATCTGTAATTGGAAGTGAAGTCCTATATATTAAAGTTTGATAGAAAGAAAAGAGGTAATAATTAACTAAGAATTGTTACGATTGAGTAAAGGTTTTCTAACTAGTGTGAAGTTAAGGTTGAACTTTAATTTATTATGAAAGTTGAATTATTGTGAGTATATCTGATTGGAGTAGGAGTTGATTAACAGGTGAACTATTAAGGAGTTGTGGACTAATTGATCAGAAGGGTACTATTTAATTGAGTTGATTAATGTTTACTGTTAACCTGGCTACAAGAAAATGTTTGAGTAAATGTACTTTCCTTACAAATTTGAGAAACGAACTCTTAAGGATTTTGTTAGCCAGTTCATTGACTGGTAGTTTGTTGTTCCATTATACAGACTGTTTAGGAGTAGAGTGAGACGGATTGTATGAGGTGAATACTACGCCCTATCGAAGCCCATGTAAAAACATGAAGAGACATCATGATATAAAGTATAAGAATATGTATTAGAATTGGATAATTGTTGGTGAGATAATTGGTTTGAGATCAAGATATATACACATTTAAAAGTTAGAAAGATAACAAGTTTCCAACCAAATATTCTAATCAGTTAGATATTATTGCAAGTTTTTATGTATGATATGTTAATAAACATTGTATCATTCTACATTCATGTGTGTGTGTCTGTTATTCTGAAACTCAGCCAGTCCAGTGGAAGAATACCTAATATAATTGGGGTCCCCGTGAGTCTGGGATTTTCTGAGATCAATCAAGTCAGGTGTTAAAGTGGGAGGGGTTTATAAGGGGATATATATATAAATAAAATAAATATAATAAATAAATAAATATAAATTAATACAAAAAAAGAAGATACAAGTAAAATAAAACATCATTTACCACCCCCCACAGTATAAAGCTTTGAATGGTTTGAGCATGCTCAATGCTGATGGGATTCTTCCTCTCCCTCAGAATAATCATCTGAGAGGGCATAAATTCAAATTAAGGAAAGACAGATGTAGGATAGACGTGCGGAAATTTGCCTTTAGCCAGCGAGTGGTTGGTTGGTGGAACAGACTTCCATCCCTTGTCGTGGAAGTTGATAGCCTAAATAAGTTTAAGGCTCAGCTGGACAGGTATTTTGAACGAACAGAGGGGTGAAGTGGAAGTGTTTTTTTTTTTTTTTTTTTGGCTGATGCTGCATAAGCTTGCTTTCTTGCATCAAATGCCTCTACTAATGCTAAAAGCCCTGTGAAAGCCGCTTGGAGGCAAGAGGGATACAGCCTATTACGAATTGTAGTGCTGCTGTTGATGTCGTTCTACAAGACAGAGTCATTTTTAATAACATCATCCGTTGTATCTGCAGGATAACGTTCCTAGTGCTGATGATGGACAAACGATGGAACCATACGGCAGCGCCGTATGTTACCGTTCGTAACATACGGCCGTATGAACGGTAAAAACAGCTGAATATAGAAAGTGGAGTGCGGGTCCCTTAAGAACCCAGTCTTTGCGGGTGAAGCGAGCAAGCATGTTGATATAATTTTTGGCCTTCTCTTTCATGGACTTTAGATGTGGCATGAACGTTCTGCGGTCATCTAGGATAATACCAAAATATTTGAATGAACGTTGATTCTTGAGTGCATGTCCTTTATTAGGAATGGCTGGTGGTCTTTTGAGAAGTAGTGTTCTACTTTTATCTGTAGACTCTGTGGTTCAGGTATCGAATGTACAGTAACATTCATAATCTAAATAGCTTCATTCTCTTAGTTCCTTTGCAGAAAATTCACTATATCCTTTTAACTAGCCACCTAACTTTAATAAAGAATGCATAAATATTCTAATTAAGAACATGAAAATGATCAAATGTATTAATATTTATAAATTTTTAATCTAATTTATTCTATTCATACCATACATATTTATAATATGTATATTTGTAATATTGTTTATTTTTCTATATGCGATTAATGTACTGAAAATTTATTTAGTGCCTCAGGTTCCAGTTTATCTCTCTATACATTAAAAAAAGTTTTCCTCCTAGTGATATTGGAGAAGAAGGATTCTAGAAGAATGAATGGCAGGGGGGTGGTCAGGCTATCCGGCTACTTCTTATGTTGATAAAGAGACTGCAAGTTTAGCATCGTCTTCGACGTCGTTGAGAATAAAGGTTTGAATTGCAAGGAACTTTACGAAATTCTGGATGTGTTTGGTAGAGGAGAATGGTGTTTAGAATTCGAGCTAAAAGATAAATTCGGAAGGATTATTTTTTCCTTGAGCTTTAATAAAGTTGGTTCATTCAATATTGGTCTAAAAATGATGCAGGTGAACTGTAGACCGGGTTTTAGCAAGTATTATCATACGATAGTTGTTACACTGGTTTGGACAAGCCTGCTAAATCAAGATGGAATTGAATATGTGGCTTAATGGGTCAGTAATATACGGGCGCAAGCACTTTATTATAAAGTGTGGGATTTGATCGATTCCAGCTGTACATGATGGACACTGGGAATTAATTGCAATGATTAGTTGGTGATAGTTGGATGGATAGATTGTTGATAGATTGTATAATAAAACTGAAATGTCAACATTCTTATGTGCAGTTGCATAAACAGATACAGTGTCCTGTGTAGTTCTTTTCATATTTGCAACTTTTTTTACAAGTACCGATGGCCGTGATCTAGAAAACACATGAAGATGTTTTCAAGAAATATACGAAGTCTGTAATCTAAAGGAATTATCATGCTCGGTGCGTGACATGAGTGGATCTCTTTAATGTGTAAGTAAAGATGGCCTGGCCTGGTATTACTTATTCGAATTAAAGGTATATAGCAGCATTGTCAGCAATAAGCATGAAGGTCCAGTTATGCACCTAATTTAGTCTGTTCCAGTCTTCAATAAATTTTAAAAATAAAGAGAGGAATTACCTCAATATATGCATGTAGGACGTTTCTTCACTAACCCTCTCCTTGAATTCAAGGAGAGTGTTAATGAAAAACATGTCCTACATGCATATATTGAGGTAATTCCCTTTATTTTTAAAACTGATTAATAACATATGACTTACTGAGCCTTGTTGTTCTTTCATTTACTAGTCTTAAATAAATTAAAAACTAAGTGCATTCAAGGGAAACGTTTATCAGTGTGTGTGTGTGTGTGTGTGTGAGAGAGAGAGAGAGAGAGAGAGAGAGAGAGAGAGAGAGAGAGAGAGAGAGAGAGAGAGAGCGCGATTTGAAAATTAAGACTGACTTATTAGAAAAAAAAATAATCACAGGACAGCGAAATTGCACATATTAAAAAGTAATACAATGCATTAGTTTTTAGCATGGTTGCCTATCATTAAGTGCTTTTTCCGTCATGTCACGAGTGTAGTGTATATATCTGTCATAAAAATTCAGGGTCATTCTCATTGGAATGGATTCCCTGCCAGACCGTTTAAAGATCTAAACAGATGAAACATGTGGAATGGGCGAAGTTGTTATTTATATAGTCAGTTGCCATGGAAGGGCATATTGTGCTGTTTCTATGATGTCTGTACAAGTACGTCTGATCATGAGCCGATTTGAGTGTTGTGCAGGCTGAAAAACCCAGAATAACTTACGTAGAAACCATAACTCTCTCTCTAAATGAGATCGCATTGCGGCTTCCAGAATAGCTTCGCTTTTTGAGGCTAATTTATTATCCCTTCAGCAACATGGATTTTGCCCTGGAAGATCCAGTGAAGAAGCAATTGTGAATTTTGTGAGTCAGATAAAAAAGAAAACTTGCTATTTTCGTATTTTGAGGGCTTTCAATTTCCTTTGGTTGGAGAGCTCCCTCGCAAAATTACGTCAAGCTAAGTGTCCTCAGCAGTTATATAACTTAGTACGAAGTTATTTTTCACAAAGAAAAATACTGGTGAAATCAAAATTTCTGTGAATAGAGCTGAAGGTTACTGGAGTGTGTCCTCAAGGCTCGATTTTGGGACCGTTAATGTGAAATATGGTATTACCGGAATATTTAGCATGAACTTTTGACAGTACTAGACTTATTACATATGCTGATGATATCACCGTTCATATCATCAATGTCACTGAAGGTAATTCCTGAAGAGCGTTAGTCTTCTGCCAACCAGGTATTAAAGGATCAGTATAAGTGGACTCTTCAGAACAAGCTTACCATTAGTCCTTCAAAAACTAACATGATTATTTTTAAGACTAAATTTGATCTAAGCAGACCTCCTCAAATTAAAATTAATAGGACTCAGTTTCCTCTTGCAACTGAAGTGAAATATTTAGGAATGACAATTGATTACAAGCTAAATTTCTCTCCACATCTTTCTTATTTATCTAGTGAAGTTAAGAAGTTCACTGCAGCTGTTTTTAGGACAGCAAGTGCAGAGTGGGGATTGTTGCTACAAACTTTGAAGTTATAGTTTTCTGCAGTCTTCCTCCCGATGGTTACATATGCTGCTGCAGCATGGTACCATAGGGCAGTAATTGTTATATTTAAATTAAAACTTGTGTCATTGCAAAGGACAATGCCGTTGGTATTGTCCTACGTTTTTGTAGAACAGTATGCTGCTCCTGCAAAGCAGACAGCTTTGCAGGTATTAGCCGGAGTGTTACCATTGGACTTTTTCTTAGTATTTCAAGGGCTATGTTTTCATATCTGTAAACAGATTCTGACTGCATTTATAGGGATTGAGATTGACACACAACAAGATGTTAGGAGAGAAAAAGAAAGATGTTGGATTGAGTTGGTGAACAAATGGTAGGACAGGTAGGATACATCCGAAGCTGGATTAGTGACTAAGAAATTTATTTATTTATTTGATGGACATAAGGACAAATAAGTGGTTCTCCATGGGCATGTTCAGCTCTTATATTCTTACAGGAGATGGTTCGTTAAATGAGAAATTGTATAAGTTAGGATTGAGCAATACACATCACTGTTTTTGTGGAGAGTTGGAGCCATATTTTGTATGACTATGCACATTATCTGGACACCGGGACAGAACTTGAAACTACTGTGGGAACAATTTCTCCTGGACAAGAGACACCCTTTAATATAAATGCGCTTCATGTGTTTGCCAATCAGGTGTTTAAAAGCCGACAATTTCTGCTGATACGAATGGCCTTGGATAGGTGTTGTAAAAATTGAGTGGACAGTTAATAATTTTTATAAAGAAAAATAATATGTATAGTAGTATAAATACTTTATAAAGACAGTACATAAGAATTCAGTGAAGGGAAGTGTTAAGCATTTTAAGTTTTATTTTTAATTCTTTCTTTTTCTGTTTTTTTTTTTTTTTTTTTGCTGTTGTCTCATAAACTGAGACTCCAAGTATCCTATCTACTGGAACTGGCCCACCTTCCCATGGCGTAGAGAGTACTCATAAGCAGCTTTCCAGCCTACTCCTGCTTCTGGGTAGCCAAGCTGCGAACACAAAACAACACAACACGCACCGAAACATAACACTACTACACGTGTAGCCCATTTTTACAAAAGTCTGTAAAATTATAGACTACGAGGCGGATTTGAACTGACGTTGTAGAAGCCGCCCTTAACCATACTCAGTGACGAGTTGCACTCGTCACTGAGTATGGTTGTGTGCTTCAGTAGTAGTAAGTGACAATTGATGCAAGAAAGCAAGCTTATACCGCATCGGCCAAACAAAGCCAACACTTCCCATTTCACCTGCCCATCCCTTCTAATAGTTTATCTAATTCTTCCTTGAATTTATTCAACCTATCCACATCTACAACGCCATATGGGAGTTTTTTCCAACAATCTACCACCCTCTGGCCCAAGAAAAATTTCCACACATCATGCCTTCAAGTTGCAACCATCCTTCAACTTGAATTTATGCCCTCCCCCTCATGTGTGTAGTCTGAGAAGGAAGAAGGACTACTTCAGTACTTAAGCTTACTCAATCCATTCAAGGGTTTAAACACTTC
The DNA here is from genome assembly GCF_048544385.1 of Mastigoproctus giganteus. Taxonomy (NCBI): domain Eukaryota; kingdom Metazoa; phylum Arthropoda; class Arachnida; order Uropygi; family Thelyphonidae; genus Mastigoproctus; species Mastigoproctus giganteus. The sequence continues at coordinate 116,897,669 of NC_143575.1, read as the reverse complement.
AATCAGATCTCCTCGCGTATGTGTAGTTAACAGACGATGTAATTTGCAAAATTAAACCTTTCCTGGCAAGAGCACCCTTTTGCTCCCCTCACCAATCTTCTTTGTACCCATTCCAACAGGTTCACATCCTTCCTAAAATGAAGTCTCTAGATCTGTATGCAGTATTCAAGATTTGGCCTAACTATTGCCTTACACAATGGAATAATCACTCCTTATCCATTCTGGCAAATTTCTTGTATATCATTGAAAAAATCATATAAGCTGCCCTAGCAGCCTATTTGCAATGATCAGAGAATTTCATATCTGACTGCACAATTATCAGAGGTCTTCTTTCATTCTTCACTCCCCTGAGTGGTACAGGCAACTGTTACTTTAATCTGGGATTACTTCTCCCCTTGTTAATTACCTCATTTTCCAATATTAAACTTCAATTGTCACTTCTCAGTCCATCTTCATGTTTTGTCTAAATCTTGTTGCAGTACATACTCTAATTATTGCGATTAACTAGCCTGCCAACTTCCATCATCTGAAATTAGATATTAAGCCTGATAAGCATTCACCAATAGCATTAATAAGTATAGAAAACACTGGGCCAGCATTTAATATAATACTGGTAGACTCCACTAACATTAGTCCAAGAAGAGCAATGCCTATTAATAACTACTGTGTGTCTTCTCCCACTCCCTTTATCCACAACAGCAACTTGCCCTTAATGCCTACCTGCTCCAATTTGTATAGCAGTGTACTGTTATTTTTAACAGTATCATAAGCTTTTCTGAAATGTAAGTACAAACTTTTTATATGGTATCAAAATAATTTTTATACCATTACTTATCCAGTTCTTTTGCCGTAGCATCCAATCAGATTGTTCATACAAGATCGCCCCTTAACAAATCCATGTTTGACTTCAGTATAATTGCATTCCCCTCTAGCTGGTTCTTCAATACTTCTTAAACCAGTGACTTCATTATTTTTCCTAACAAATTTTTAATTATCTTTGATCTCTTTTGTGAATTAGGGATACATTAGGAACCTGTTCTGAATCAATGGATGCTTTCATAATCATAGCTAAAGATTTGCTTAGAGCTTTCGCTGCTTCTTTTTAACTCCATCAACTCTAGTCGCCTTTTTTAAGTTTAAATTCAACAATTTCTCTTCCACTTTCCTCTCAGTTATCACAAAACCATTCAATTCCCCAGCCGAATTTGAATCACTTCTGTCATCCCCATTCCTAAAAATTTGTAAATGTGCCTGCAAAATAACCGCAACCAGAGCAGGATAATCAACGGTTAATCCATTCATATCTAGTGGACTAATGTGATTCAATCTCTTCTACTGTTTATGAAAGAAAGAGTTTTTACTAGTTTTATTCACATTCTTTGCCAGAGACTTCTCGTAATCTGCCCCAGCTTGCCTAATCTCCTTTGTGACTTGATTTCAGACTATGTTATATCTACAGTAGATATCGGTATCATCTGATAATTTATATCCATCCCATGCATTTTTCTTCGCTGCCATGAGTTTCATCAGTTCATCTGACTTTCATTTAGGTCTGTGCTTTGAACTGGCGGCTCCTAATCTTTGAGTGACTAGAAACCTTAAAAATAGTATTTTATTCTGGTGATCTACATTTCTGGTAATTATATTATTCATCTCCTTTCTGCTGTTAGCTTTTCTGCAGTATTCTCAGTTCATCTGACGTTCATTTTGGTCTGTGCTTTGAACTGTATCCCTTAGTTGGTGTAAAAACCCTAGTAGCTGCTACAATACTATCCCTGAACGCTTCCCATTTAGAATTTGCTGTTGGTAACTTCATCAGTTTTTGTGAACAAGAAGTCTGAAGCGACTCCTAATCTTTGAGTGACTAGAAACTTTAAAAATATTTATTTTAATCTGGCGATCTACACTTCTGGTAATTATATTATTCATCTCCTTTCTGCTGTTGGCTTTACTGCAGTATTCTCAGCTGCTGTCATCTCAACTTTAATTTTATTATTTTCCATTGCCACATCACGCACTGTGAAGACAGCGTATAAGAAATTGCATAAATTACTATGTGTGAATTATTCTTTGGAATATAAAGCGTTGTTTCAACTTGAGAATCGGATTTCTTTCCAGGACAGAACGAGAATGTAAAAGCATACTTGTTCTGCATTGGCTTTCTTTTATTTCTAAAATTGACTTATTTTCTTGCTGTGCTTTTCTTGTTAATAAAATTACAGACGTTGTTTTTATTTAGTTTACTTTTCGGTGCCATTAATTTGTCTGCGCCGAGTTGAACTTACTCGTAACGTAATGTAGAAAATGAAAATACACTAAAGGGCAAGGCAGGGAAATAAAGAAAGGAATAAAAGTGCATTGGCTAAGAATGCGCACTTTTTCGAAAACTGTTAGCAGCTTCCAAAAAGGAAAAAAAAAGACAAATAGCACTTTTATTAGAATATAGCTTAAAAATTAGTTATTAGTAGGGAAGGTCCCAGAATTTTCTAATTTATAATGGTGCGCTAAAGCAATTTATAGCAGTAAAAATCCCCAGTATTTTGATTTTAAGGAGAACGCTATAACCCCTACCCAGGACCGCTCCCGGATAGCAGCATCTTTAGTATGAAATATTTATGATTGAGTTTTTAATAATTTGAAGGAACATTTCATAGTGTTATATCTGTAATCAATCGACTAAGTAAAGGGTTCAAAAATTGAGGGTGTAGAATAGGTTAAGATGCGCACGCAATCTTCGGCTAAGAGTACTCGAACTATGGTACCCAATGTATACTGGATAAGATTTAATGGTAATATTTTTGACAATTTCGTTGGTGATGTGAGTTGATTTTACTTTTATATTATAAGTATTACATTTAAAATATTCAAACACCAATGTACTCTTATTACAATTAAAAAATAAATTAAACCAAATTGCTTATTTTAGAAATGGTATTGCGCGTAATACAGCCCGCACACCTCTTGGCATTAACTCCACAAAGTGATGCAGATTATGTGGTAATGCTACCTATACATTGTATAGCGTGACCAGTAATGTCCGCATATTAAGTGCATGGTCACCGCATCAATTGCCTCTTCCAGTTAGTCCGAAACACGCCCAATTCGGTAGAGATCAGGTGAGTTGGAAGGCCATGGTAGGACATAGAATTCATTGCCATGTTCCTGAAATCTGTCAGAAACCTTCCACAGCAAATTATTTCGATGATGGACGCTGAAGTGTTGCTCGACACTCTGTCATGATGACGGGGTGTACTTGGTTGGCGACGAATGGAAAGGTGGACGTTCCCATCGAGCCGTTGATTAACAGTGATTAGTGTACCCGTAGCATGCCACGAAAACAGACCCCTAACAATTACGCCATTTCCTCCGGCATACCGAAACCAACGGTGCATCCAGAAGCTATGGCCTCATGTTGATTTTTCCAAATGTGAATATACCCATTAACATGAGAGAGTTGGAAACAGGATTCACTAGACCAGGCAACATATTTCCATACTGATAGCATCGTACTGCTCTCCTAATCTTCTGATCGCTTGGTCACTGGTTGGCACCGCTCCTGCCTCCACGTGGCGGGATCGGTAACCTGGGAGAAGAATCACCCTTTCCCAGGGCTAAAAGGAGCAAGCATGGATTTGAATAATTTTCCGCTATTAGGGTCTTAAAGCTCAAGATAGGAAATGTCTGATATCAATGACACTAATCAACCGAAAAGAATTCGAAGAGAAGCGCAGTGCAATGAGATGCCAAACTTTCTGGTGATACACCCTCTCTCCAACCAGCCTGTAGGCAAGTTATCTCCATTTGTTATCCAGAGATATTTGGAATCAATTGCTGGAACACCAAAAATGGTTAAACGTCTACAATCAGGAGACCTCCTGATAGAAACAGCATCCTCCAAACATTGAGTGGCTGCTCAAAACAACAACTTTTGGCGGGCTGCCAGTATCTGTCACCCCTCACAATACGTTAAATTCGTCCAAAGGTGTCATCACAGAATGGGACCTAATTACAGTGAATGAGGAAGAATTAGTTAAAGAATTGAGCAATCAAAAGGTAATAAGCGCCAAACGTATAATGACTAAGAAAGATGGAAATCTCGTTTCAACTCGATCCATAATCTTAACTTTCACACTCCACAATTGCCATCATCAGTAAAAGCTGGCTATTTAAATTGCAGAATTCGGCCTTATATCCCTTATCCCATTCGTTGTTTTAAATGCCAGAAATAAGGACATTCCCAGCAGGCATGTAGAGGTGATGCCTATGTCCTATATGCAGTTCCAAGGTACATACTCAAGCAGATTGTACAGCCTCTACTCCCGTTAGCCCCAACTGTAAAGAAAGTCATTCGGCCTTTTCAAAATCATGTGAAATGTGGAAAACAGGATTAAACAGGAAAATATGAAGTAGAACATAAACTGACATACCATGCGGCACGCAGAAAAGTTATGTTGACAATGCCAGCCATTCATATGCATCTCTCACTCAACAGCAGCTCAAACTGACGTATCTATACCACTCAGCACATCTATAGCTAACTGGGTTAAAACTACATTAGCAAACTCTGGAAAAAACACACCTCAAGCTAAAACCAGCGAAGCGACCAACACTCAATTAGCATCCCGACCGATAATGCAAAGGTTTTTCTTGATAGTGAACAATTGAAAACCACTAAAGAATGCAAGAAAACTGCACCAACAGCATGGAAGTCAGTGTCCATTCAGAAATTCAGGAACGTATACTTGAACTCCATGCGAATGACACAATGGATATTAGACGCCCAACCTTCCCAAAAAAAGACAGGAAAAATGCTCCTCATTCAAAAAACAGTCAGATGAATAATCCTCAACAAAACCTAAATGATGCACACCGTTTTACAATGCAATTGCAGAGACTTTCGTTGCAACACAGACGATATAAAAGATCTAATTAACCGGTTTTCTCCAGTTACCCTATGTCTCCAGGAAACTTACTTAACCTTACAAATTTCTCCTTCGATAAAGAACTACTGCCTTTATCGAAGAAATCGTAATAGAGCTAATGCTGCCCATGGCAGTGTGGCAGTCCTCATAAATTTAAAGATCACAACTAAACATATCCCTCTTCAGACTGAATTAGAAGCTGTTACTGTCCGTATAACTCTCCATATTGCCATAACGCTTGTCTCAATATACTTACCACCAAACCATGCTTACTCTTTAAAAGACCTTGAAGATCTCATCCTACAGATTCCTCCACCTTTTTTGTATATTAGGGGATTTTAATGGCCATCACCCCTTATGGGGCGCTCCAAAATTAGATAAATGGGGTAGACTCATTGAAAGACTTCTAGATGCCCAAACCTAACCATACTCAATACTGGTGCACACACTCATATAGCTCCTAAATGGACACACCCCAGCAATCGATCTCTCAATTATTTCTCCAGTACTGGTCCCGACTATAGAGTGGTACGTTCTAAAAGATCCCATGGGTAGTGACCACTTCCCAATTGTTTGTAACCTGCTCACTACAAAACCACCATTAGACTAACCCTGCAGGAACTGGAAATTCTCTAGAGCCAATTGGGCCAAATTTCAGTCAGCAATCACTCTGGACAAAAATCTATTCAACTATAGCCCATAGATAAAGCCACTGATTATATCACAACCTGTCTTTTAGTTGCCGCTAAATACTCAATTTCATTATCAAAGCCCCCGAAAAGACGGCGCTTCAACTACTGGTGGAACGAAGAGTGCACAAAAGCGAAGAAGGAAAAAAAAAACAAAGCATTTAATTGATTCCGTCTATCTCCACCTAATCTAATTAACTACATGAAGCTAAGGGCGAAAGCGCGTTTTATTCAAAGGAAAGCCAAGAAAGATTCATGGACTCAGTTTACATCTACTATCAATAGAAACACCGACTCCTGATTAATATGGAAAAAAATCAGACAGCTTTCTGGGAAATTTCCAACCATCCCTTCCCCAATTCTTTCTTGCAATGGGCAAGAATTCTCTTCTCTAGATATTGCAAATTCATTGGCCAAAACCATTGGCCAAGTCTCAGCTGCTTCAAACTACACTCCAGAATTCCAGAAAATTAAGACCACCGCTGAACAGAGATCTATCAACTTTCGAATCTCACAATCACTTCCATACAATCAGCTTCTTCAATATTGTGAACTTTTACAGGCCATTAAAACAACACGAAACAGTGCTGCTGGGCCAGATGGCATATATTATGTCATGCTGCAGCATCTCGATGGAAAAAACTTACAACTGCTGCTAGTCCTTTTTAGTCGGCCCTTATTCGAAAATATTTTTCCAACCTCCTGGCACCATTCTACAATTTTAGTATTTTTGAAGCCTGGAAACGATCCCTCCAATCCTTATAGTTACAGGCCAATCTCTTTGTCAAGTTGCCTTGGTACAATTCTCGAAAAAATGATTCATAGTTGACTCATTTGGATCATTGAAACTCAACATATACTGAGTAATTGTCAACATGGCTTTCGCCAAAATAGGTCATCCTTAGATCTGATGATCAAGGCTGAATCCGAAATTCGCAATGCCTTTGTAAAAAACGAACACCTTGTTATGGTCTCAATAGATATAGAAAATGCATTTGATACCACCTGGCATTATGGCATTCTCAGTGACCTTCATACTCTTGGTCTACGTGGAAACCTGCCCTTGTTTATTAAGAACTTCCTCTAAAGCCGCACTTTCCAGGTTCGATATGAAAACTCCCTTTCTTCTATCTTCTCGCAGGAAGGAGTACCACAACGGTCAGTACTGAGTGCAACCCTATTTGCCCTGAGAATTGATTCCATTAGAAAAGAACTCCCAAATACTGTGGAGGCATATCTTTACGCTGACGTCTCTCTCTATTTCTTGCCATTCTTCGGACATGAGATCTATCGAACGGCAACTGTAGATGACTCTCAATAAAGTGCAAAAGTGGGCTGAGCTCAATGGATATCGTCTTTCCCATCGGCACACTGTTGAGATCCACTTCCGCAATCAGCGCAAATTGCATACACACCCTGAACTTCGGATATAATATTGCACCATTCCGATTGCCGATAATATCGGGTTCCTGGGATTGATCCTTGATAGCAAGTTAAACTTTTTTGAGCACATTAAATTAATACGCACTACCTCTGAAAAAGTTGAACATGCTAAGAGCTTTATCTGCCCTAGCTTGGGAGTAGATCGTACAACTTTGCTGCTCTTATATAGAGCATTGATTAGATCCCGTTTGGATTATGGTGCTCCAGTTTATGATTCGTTCCGAATGAGTGTATTGCGTTGGTTGGATCCTATACAACACAATGCACTGCGGATTGCTCTTGACGCTTATAGGACATCTCCAACCTATAGTCTATACATTGAAGCTCATGAGCCCCCTCTGTACCTCCGTAGAAGAATGTTATTACTCAAATATGCAGCCAAAATACAAAACTGCTCTCCGCATCCTATTCAGCCATATCCACCATTTCACGATCTCTATAGAAATAAACCAAGTAAAATACGATCAGCAGGCCTATGGCTCCTCGAAATAACACAGAATTGGAATGTTTCTCTGTGCAATAGGTAACAGGTGGAAAATTACCCCCCGCCACCATGGACCACCTGTCTTCAACTGAAATGTGATGCATATTTTCTGCAATGGGGCAAGAACTGTCTACCGACTCTAAATGTGGAACAACTCCATGCTAGCCGTATTCAAAACTATGCTGACTTCCTACCGATATATACGGATGGTTCCAAATCTCATTCAACTGTTGGAGCAGCAGCAGTGTTTCCGTCTGCTATCATGTCAGCTTCTCTTCCACCTGAGTACAGCAGCTTTTCAGCGGAACTATATGCAATTCAATTAGCTCTAGAGAATTTGTCTCTTCACCCATCTGCAAAATATTTACTTTACACCGACTCTCTCAGCTCAATTAGAGCAATGCAAAATCTCTCTCATAAGGATCACCCTGTTTTAAATCAAATCAGGAATTTGCTGTTGAAAATTGAAGATCGTCAGCAATGAGTGAACTTTTACTGGATTCCAGCACATTCAAACTTTAAAGGGAACGAGCTGGCTGATATTTCTGCTAAAAATCCATCAACTTTAGACTTAACCTCTGTCTTCATTCCAGCTTCTGATTATAATATAATAATTCAAGCAGCATACCATGCACAGTGGACAGAGCTATGGCATAAACAAACAAATAATAAACTTCCAGTTGAAACAAGATCCAAAATTTTGTTACTCAAGCATTCAGACAGTTCGGCGAGAAGTGGTACTCGCACGGATTAGCATAGGACATACTCATCTGACTCACCTCCCTCTACTCACAGGCGATGATTCTCCTCAGTGTTCTCACTGCTCGGAACATCTAACATCAAACATATTTTGATTGACTGTGCACATTATCAACAACTTCGAACTTCATATTACTTTCTCTGGCTAATATCCGAGAATTAATCACATTAAATCATATCATTGGAGAGAAGGCAAATATTAGTGAACTTTACTGTTTTTTGAAAGAAATTGGAATTTATGAGCGAATATAAATAGTTTCTGAGTTGAAATGAAATTGAGATGGCTTCATATTAATTATTATATATAATATTCCTATAAATAGGCGCACTATAGCCACAGCAGCTTGTGCGCCATTAAACACCCATACCACACCCACACACATTTCCATACGGCCGTGGTCCAGTGTTGGTGCTGACATGCACATGGAAGGCACAGATTCTTGTGTTTTGCAGTGAGAATGGGTAATGGGTACTCGTGATGGCTGTCGACTTCTATAACCTGTACGAACTAATGTCCAGCTTAGAGCCCATGTGGATATTGGTCTTGCAATTCATACTTCGTACTGGGTGGTTAGCGGGGCCATTTGTACTGCGTTATGAGACTCGACACTCAGTGCGAATGTCAACCATACGTGTTGAGCCAGTCACAGTAGTCACAGAACTGGAGCAATTAATAATTTTGGCCTTTGTCCGAGATACTGGCATTTGCACGTCTTACCCCCACGATCATTCTATGTTCAAAGTCGGAAAGATTGCGACTTCGGCCTATTCTTTCTCTCAAACACTGAATATCTAATCGCCACGTGTGCGACCCACAATCTTTTATCAGCCATTTCCGGCTGTGAGCCTTCACCAAACTCACAGATCGGTCCACTCCTACACAAGGGGGGGTGTTGCTAATGCAAAACCAACTTAGTGTATACTGGTGGGTAAAAAACAAACTTGTATAGGAGTCGCCATTCACTTTTCAAGATTGCTCGTTCATCCAACGATTCCCACAAGAATGCAGTATTTTTATTGCTAAATTACAATCCATCTTGATGGCTGTAAACCAGATTGAATTGAAGCACTGTTAGTTCTTTCATTGCCTTTCAGAATGCTTAAACCACAGCACATCCAATTCTACAACAGATCCATTTTGCTATCAGCGCTTATGCAAAGTAATCACAATATCAGATTCAGCTGGATCCCAGGACACTTAGGAATGTTGCCGTTGGATTTTTTTTTTTTTTTTTAGGAGCGTTAGCGACAGAGACTGTATTTCTCCGCATATACTCTCTGTAAATTGCTTTTGTTCTGAGGTCGATTTTCTGTTTGCTGGGCAAAAAATCCGAATTTCGGGAAAAAAAAATACATATTACCTTCGTCTGAGACCGACTAACTCAAACACTTTGTGAAAAATGCCCCTAAAAATTCCTCACATTATCCACCGGACTCGAACTCAGCTCTTCTCCGCTTAGTGTGGAGCAGGACGGCGATTCTACCACCTGTGTTACCCACGAGGGCCAGTTAGGAATCACTGGAAACGAACAACAAGACAAAAGAGCAAAAGAAGCCGCCAACTCTAATTATGCTTTTCACTCAAATTTGGCCAGTGTCTTGGAAGATCAGAGCAACAACAAACTTCACAAAATTAAACGAACAATTCTGCTATGGCATGGCATACTAACCTCTGACCGAGTTGAAGTGATAATTGTTTGGTTACGAATCGGGCATGCACTAATGCTTCACTCCTTCCTTCTCAGAGGGAGAAGACCCTCCTCAGTGTCATAACTGTCGAGTTCCACTGTTATTATTACAGAAATTTATACCAAATTGCCATAAATTTGAGAGGGAGCGTTCTGGAGTAACTTTGTATAATTTATTTTTGCTCGCGGACCCCTTTTGGCTTCGAAAAATAACTACGAATCTTCACATCCTAGCTCACTGAAATATGGGGTGTTCAAGACGATAGGTATCCAGAATTAAAAATTTATATCTCGGAACTGATATATTATGTTTGCTGTCTACCTTTTTCAGACCGACACAAAAAATTAATGAATAATAAACTGACACTATTTGCGTATACTTACCTCATTGCGTATACTTACGTACCTAATTGTACCTCATAGGCTACTTGTGTGAAGAATATTGTTGTTTTCGTCTCAAAAACTCCTTTAAAGTTGGAAGTGATTGTAGACAACTGAATTCTTATGTCGGGTGCGACGTCCAGTCTGTAACAATATTTAGATTTTATTTTAAAAAAGTAAGTAAAATTCAAACTATATATTGCAGAAGTTATCCACGGATCGTTATCCATTTCAAGCTGTAATAATTACACAGGAAAATCCGACTCTCAAAGTAATTCTCGATGACTGACCATATATTACTGAGGATTTGTTCTTTCTGAAATTAATTTGCTACTTGCAACACATAGTCTAGGCATTTAATAGTTAGTATACCATTTCTGTAGAAACTACATGATCATTATTCCGAGTCACGGTATTCTGAAATCTACGGAGACAAGCCAAAATTTCTGAACGCTGTGCGAAACTCTCCTCCTTTTTAACCTCAGCTAGGCCCATTATAGCCAAAGTTGCTCTTGTGCTTTCAAACATCAACAGGTAACAGATTTTTCCTCACCACAATCCTTCAAAGTACACAGTTAATATCTCCATGATAAGAACAGCATATCGCAATTGACTTGTATCCAAATCCCCAGCTTATTTCCTGCCTATAGTAAAGATTGCAACAGTTTAAAAAAAAAGTTGCTACATCGTGCAAGTTAGTGCAAACGCATCGGATTCTAAAAAGCAAACAAAGTTTACAAATACCAGATCCTCCGCAAATCTCAATCGATCTCCTTCTGATCCACGTGAAAGCAACGGTATATGGAATAATGTATTAAGCTTATTCTAGACTAGTTTTCCTGTTTGCTTTAGAGAAAAAAAAAACAAACAAAAAACGGAATTACTCAAAGAGAAACCGCACAATTCTGTGTGACACCAGCTATCAAAAATTCGAGTGAAATTGCCTTTATTTAAAATCCAGTTTCGAAGTTCTGAAGCATGGCATGTGTCACATAATACTTTAAATCTGTTAACTAGTTTTTGATTAGCCGGCCTCTTTACTCTGCAGAATCTATTAACATTCAGTTGAAATGTAACGTTATGTCTGACTCATTAAGTTCATAGGCGGTTGATCTGTAGTCTGGTACAATTTAATTAACCTAATATATATTTTTAAATTTTCTCTAACCTTTTCCGAAGAAAGAAGGAATCTGGCAGCATCAAAGTAATGTTATTTTCTCTACCGATTTCGAAACTGTAATTTGTTTTGTAATGCTCCTAAGAGTATTTCATTCACTATAAAAATTTCAACAAAGATAAAATTATACGTAAGCCACATGGAATTAAACCTTATTTAAAATGCGAAACAACAGCAAAGGTACTTAACCAACAAACTGTTTTCATAGTTTTTGCAAATTCTTTAGAAATGCATCGGAGTAATTTGAATGGCCGCTTACGTTTCCGCCGCTTTCATGAATTTAGATGCCGAAAACCGGATTAACCTTTCATCAAAGTTTTCCAGCACACAGTGAATAAACGACAACTAATTCGTTGTCTCTGTTATAAGTTAGCGAGGTAAGCGAACGTTTGTTGACGTTAGTAATTATACTGTAGGTAAAAAGAAGAGTCCTGCTTACATTATCACAATTTATGTTCTGCAAATATAAATATTTCTTCTGCAGAGAAAACCGATGTGCTTAGTTCCTTTGCAACCCCTAAACTACTATGATAACTTCCTGAACGTGTATAACCCTCGAGCCTAACACAATGATTGTAATGCTTGTCTTACCACACTGTGTAGAAATGGGCAAGGATTTCAGTCCCGTCAAGACGAGTTAAACTTTATGGGGATTTTTGGACTGTGACGAAGTTAGTTGGTTCTGGCTATGGTTCATTTCTTTAGTTCCCAGACACTGTGATACTTCATAGAACAAACCGAACAAATAATACACGAAATTTACAGATTCAGTTCATAAACTAAGATTCTTCAGGTTTTTAACCGTTCATAACTAACTACTGAACATGAATAGAAAAAACTTTAAAAATTGTTCGGTCACTAGAGCTCGCATCCTCACTAATATTTATCTTCAAGTTCGTGTGATATTAATTCCTTTTTAAAAGGCTAAAACTGGTTTTTCATTATACGCTATATATCCAAAAACTACAGCTTTATAGTTTGCAGTCATCTCTTCCATTATATTATTTTTTTGTGCCAGTGAGGGTGAGCTGATTTTAAACGAATCGTCGACCGCTGAAAATACAGATACAAACCTCTCCTTCCTTCCTTCTCTGTCAGTTTCGATGTGATAAATGTACACTGTTATACATATATAAATGATGAGAACCCATTAGTTTAAAAAAAAAATGATACGAGTGGATAAAATTGGTATGGATACTTTATGTTATAATTCAACCGTACCCTGTTTCAATTTAAGGTAAAGCGTGCAGATTGTAAAATGTACAAACTAGCTCATTCGACCTCTTTTTGTTCCCACTGTTCCCCGTTCAACAGTGGACAAGGCGTTGGGGTGATATCTATGGGCTTGTGGGAAGCACTCAGGACAATCTATTCTGTGTAGCTAACTGTGGACATTGGGCGCTCTTATGGACATTTTGGGGTCCTACATCACGCTTTCCATGGATCTCTCTAGGTTCGCTTTCATTACTTTCTTCAGCGGTCTTTGATTTCTTATCTCGTTAGTTACATAGCTTTGCGCACGCTCACATCGGCTTCGTTCTTCTATCTTTTCGCTATGTCGGCTTCGTTTGAATCTGCACTGTTCAAACATGCGGCTGTCACACTCAGTAACAAATTGCTGAAATGGTATCAGATGATCGAACCTCAGTGAAATATAGTAAGCGCTTCCTTGAGACTGATTGTTTGTTTGTGCTATTGTGCGAACGTAAAGTATTCATGCTTTACACAAATCTCGTTCTCACCACCGACTGCATTGGGGAAGGATGTCCGAATAAATTTTGCAGGGTAGCGTAATCTCCGAAATAAGGAAAAAAAAATACTATTACTCTCAGAAACATATGGCATATGCTAAATCAGTTACCATTCAGAATAAATTATTCATCTTTTATTAACAACCTGAAACTAACAATCTGAAAAATCTTTTTTTATGCGCTGAATGGATTTGGTTAGTTCGTGAACATTTGCTTCGCTTATGTTTTCACATATCGAGGCAAATACCTTAAAATATTTTAATGAACTTGAAACTTACCCGTTCAAAGTAACCGAAAATGAGACAAAAAAAAAACAATCGAGAGAACCTTTATCGCAGACTTGAGTGATGAGTCACGCCTAAACTCTTTTGGGGATGTCTGTAAGAAAGAACCAATTGTGTATTTTCACTTGATCCCAGGAATTTGAATAAATTTCAAATCACTCAAATATGAATCAATTTTTTATTAAGACTGGTAAGAAATTTAAAGTAAATCGAATCGTAATTTGAGTGGACCCATCTTTTCTCTTTAAACGAAAATAAAACGGGTTTCTAACACAAAATTAAAATTTCATATGCTGGCTGAATTTTTTATTCTGCATGAGGTTGCATTGCCTTAGTATAGCAGTATAAAGACTTGTTTTAAGTTAGTTCAGATAGTATGGCTTTAAATTAGACTTTTTCTTCGCAAGTGTTATCCATCATGAAATAAATATTCACACACTTTGTACACCACAATAAATAATTTTAATAAACGAATTCAATATTTCTTGACTGTTCATATATTTCCTAAAATGTAAAAACCGATAAAAAATAGTTCTAATATGACTTCAAATGCAGCCCTAAAATGCGCGTGCTATTGCTGTGGAATAGTGGTCACATTGGTATTCTGAACATACTTTAAGAAAATCGTTAAAAAGTCAAAACTCGATCTCTAACTTTTCCTAAACTTTCTCCTGTAACCATAAGTAAAATTGTAGGAAGGAGAATGTGTTGTATCCCAGCGATTCATATGGGAATGACAAATGTGTCTTGCCTCGTGTCACAAATTAATATCAATATCAGAATATTATTTAAGAATGAGTAGTTTAACAGGTAATAAAATAGAATATTAAATTGAATGTGTAGAACATCATGCTGCCCATCGGTAACCCTCCCAACCAGCATACAGTTGCTCTCCTTTCAAGTCCAATCCCTTATGGTGAGGGTCTTTTTCCCACCCTCTTGCCGAATTAGTTAGACGATAGTTGTACGAATTTTCATCGCCAAAACTCTGAAACCAACCTTTGAAAACACGCAAATTAGGGGCACAGCGTGTTAATACCTCATAGCCTTAGTTTCTTTTGTGCAAAAACAACATCGCATCGGCAACGCGTAATCGGAATTCACTTTTGCGATAGCGACAATGCCTAACGAAGTGATGTAGACCTTTGATTGACTTCTGCTATTGGCTTACCTTCCTCAGATTCTTCGGTCTGTTCACATTATCGGCTATCTTTTGATGCCACTGCCTGTCAACTGTCTGGTCACAACAAGCTGTCGTCTTCAGCATCGAGGCACTCGTTAAAGTCTTTGATATGTCATTCCCGGGGAAGAGCAATTTCTTCATCTTCGGTGATCTTATTGTGTTTGGTGATACCCTTTGATGTGACAGAAAACTTTTTTTTTTTTTTTTTTTTGCCTCTTTCTTAGTGCGATGACAATCAATGTCTATTCAAATATTAATTTTTAGGCGAACATCAATTACTTGACTGCGCTTCAGCTGCTTTAAATTTCTATACATTACCTAATTTATTATCTTCCTCCTTCTTATCCTTGCTATTAGGAAATTTATAGCGAATATCACCTATTCGAATAGGCGCAATTTAGTCATAGCAGCCCTTGCACCAATAAATCCCACTCCAACAACTTATTCTACTTCTCATCAAATATACCTCGTATTTAGAAGAATGTGAAGTCCACTATTTTCTGTAGACCAAACCTAGACGTGTCGAGCTAGGTAATTGTTTAGAAAGACGAAAAAATTGAGAGCTGCAGGGGAAATTAATACATCATAGATGGACGGTTATGCAAATACGAGGATCTGTTTAAAGGACTAGACCGTATAAAAGCCATTAGGAAGCTAGTTTATTTATTAGAGGTTATAAGTACACAGAGTTGGCTTTACATTAGCAATACCTATCTAATATCTCGTGGAGCATGTTGCCCGTAAAATATACGTCTTCGCATGGACTCCACAAGGTGTTGCAGGGTGTCCTGTGGTAGTGGTACCCATATGTTGCACACTGTGTCCAGTAGTGCCGCACATTTGTCAGGTGGATGGTCGTCGCATCGAATTTCCTTTTGGAGTAGACTACTAGTATGCTCAATTGGGTTGAAGTCGAGTGATTTTGGCAGCCATGAGAGGACGCAGAATCTATTTTCGTGTTTCTGAAACCAATTAGCAACCTGCCATGGCCTTATGGTTGTAAACCCTGGAGTTATGAGGAAAGTTATCATGAAGGAGTGTACTTGGTCGGCAGCGATAGAAAGGTAGGCGTTTGCATCGAGCTGTTGAATAATGGTGTTCAGAGGACCAAGGACAGGCCATGAAAGCAGTCCTAAAACCATAACACCACCGCGTCTAGCCTGCCAAACACCACAGTAGATCATCCAGGTGTCATGGTTTCGTGTTGCTTTCTCCAAATACGGATGCACGCATTGACATGGTAGAATTGGAAAATAGAGCATAAAAGGAATAAGGAGAAATTTTTACCCGAAACCTACGCTTCAGCCGATGAAACCGAAAAGTGTCCAAGTGTGTAAATTGTCAAATATCTTCAATTTTTTAGAGGCTAATAATCTACATCATATATTTAACTGTAATATATGCATTACAAATATATAAACAATCATAATACTGTGTTTTGTTTGTATTTGCAAACAAAGACTGTTTTTTTTTTCCTTCTTATATCTCTTTTTCTCTTCTAGAGGGCCACAGGGTCACATTTAATTCTGGCCAATGGGTTGGCCAGAATTAAATTTTAGCTATTTAACTGCGGCCAAAGTTTTCTTTTATCAAGTTGGAGTGGTGTTTTCCTTGTGGCATTTAACTCCCGGACTAATTGACCTCATAAATCTCATAACTATTTAGTTTTTAATTTTCTTTGTATTATTTTCTGAATGCAATAGGGTATATAAAGAAAAACGAATAAAGTTAACAAAAGAACTAAAACAAAATTTTGACCAGTAAATTTTATATATAATTTGTAAACGTTAACGATAATGTACTAATGCAAAAAATGCATTACGCAGTAGTTTTACTACAGTAAATACGCATTTTGCAGTTTTCATCTCATCTTGGCTTAAGCTATGCTGGAATACAATGTTCCAAGAGTTATCAAGGAAACAAATCTCGTTCTCGCAGATATTTCTGTGAAGCTCAGAATAACTCCGTTCTATTATCTGCATTTGGTTTCGTCCATTCAGCTTCCCTCGTTTCGATGTGAATGAAAGTTTGCACTTTTGAGACGTCCAATAAATATTTATAGATTACTTTCTCGTTTCTGTCTCTCGCCCTCTCCACTGTGTCTCCGAAGTTTACGATTTTCTTTGTAAATGAGGAGGCCGGTCACATGAATAATTCACATCGTGCAAGCATGCTTTTCAGGAATTCAATGTTCCAAAACTTCTTTTGAATTCATCTTTTATCACAAACACGAAATATTTAGAGTGAGACACACGGTTCAGAAATCAATTTCGTTTCAATGCTAATGCCATATTTAACTCCTAACTCTCCCACTTGGAGAAGCAGATTTGAAACACGAATCTTGACCTACATATTTTGTATTAGAACAAAATCCCATTAGGAGAATTTAAGCGAGTGACCGTATCACATTTACTGATGTATAATTATACGAATTACGTATATCATGAGGGTTAAAGCACAATTTGACTGAAGACAAAATTCAAAATCTTGACAAAAACAGAATTACGATAAGTTAGCACTAATTTCAGTGCCAGTAGTCTTATTGAAATGTGATTAATTCGACTCTCTCTTGCTTTATGTTTAATTCTGTTTTATTCTAGCCACACGTTTCAATCTTAAAATCAGTGAAACGAGTAGAAAGTAAGGGAAAGGGCATTTCTTTAAGTAACGGTTCTTTCATTATAATAGAATTAATACAAGTAACAGTGAAATTCCTGTCAATTTCAACAGTCAAATTCCCATCAACCGCTAAGTTTAGCAATTTCTGCTGCGTGTATGTTAATTAAAAATTTGGGATTACATATATGCATTTATCTGATTAATTACAGGTTCCCAATCTAGCAAACTGCATGAGGCACAATAAAATTCTTGCATCTGCAGAATAATTCATATAAATACAATTTAATAATATAATAAAGTTCTATATAAATCACTTAAAAGTACTAGTAATAGAAATAAATGCATAAAAACACTCTTTGCTATAACGTTACAAAAGTATGCAATGTACTGTATACCAAGGGATTTTTGTAAAAGTTGCATATTTCAGTTCTGATTTTTTTTTTTTTTTTTTTTTTTTTATGGAAAAGTTGTCCAACTGTTTTAATGACCAAACACATTGGCAATTATCAAAGGTATTGTTTGATAATCTCATTTTTGCAATACTTTGCAAATATGAAAATCCGGGTTTTATCTGTTCTCTCTATTAACAACCCTTGCTTGCAGCCCGATTCAAACCCAAATTATAAGTCCGTGCGAAGGTGTCCTTTCCTTTGCTATCTAGGAGTGAGGTTCGCAAAAACTTTTATATCTTGCACCTCCCTTAAACTGTTTCATAAATATCAATCCCCTTTCTAAAATAATTGCAAATAAACAGATTTCACGTAACATTTATTTATAAGTATGCATACTTTATATAAAAGTATGCATACTTTATATAAAAGTATGCATATTCTGATCAGATAGTTATAAAGATGGCCGTTCTCAGATTATAAGTACTATCCATTATAACTTCAATGTCTGCGATTCGAATGAAACTAAAATTACAGTTCATGAGGGTGCAAACGGTAATCTGGCGTAGCTGTTTTTATTTCGATAACTAATCTTCAAATAAGATTTAAATAGGCTCCAAGTACTTCTTATTATGTTTAAAACATCTTGGACAACCTCAAGGGACGATTTTATTTTGTCTAATGTCAATGCACCTCCATGTTTGGCTAAACCGTAGTCCACTGTACTGAGAACATGTGGTGACTGGGGCATCCCACAGGCGCTCAAAGTGTAACGAGCCGTTCAGAGTAGAGATTGACAACCTTCCAATTTACAGCAAATGCGGGAAGCAATTGAGTCTGCCGAGATTAGCATCCATGTGACACGTTTCCGAAACCTCGAAGGTTCCTTGCCACAAAATTCAGGCTGTTCTGAGGGCTAAATGGCAATATGCTCACTGTTAGCAAGTTGTAGCTAATGAAGTTGCCACTCAATATATATACGTAATAGCTGATGATTTAAGTAGACAAGAATTATAAAAAAAAAATAATAATAAAATTCTGTTCTGACGGAGCATCATGTATTTGACGATTTTTATTTGACGTGTCATATGCGTATTATTAACGTTTCATTGTATAATCTCACTGCGAAAAAATCATCTGTTTCATGTTAACTTTACCCGAGTAGGAACTCTCTTCCAGTCGTTGATCATTTGTATGTTTTAAGTTTCAATGCAACAGCGTACCGTTATCATAACATTTAGCAAGCCTCTGGTAATCTCTATCTATCAGAAACAGTGTAACAGTGTTCAAATACACCGGATGGCCGGACTAGCCAGGTGGGTAAAGTGCCTGCCTGGCAACCCACAGGTAAGTGTGTGTTGTTGTCATACGGCACCAGGGGTTTATCCCATCTCCGCGTTGCTTTCATTGTGGTGAACCAGTTCACTGGGAAATGCCAAAGATTTAAAAGTGTGTGACGTTGTCCCACTTACATGGAGGCAGACCAGAAACCCAGTAGCTGTAGATTCACTCTGGCGGGTCCTGCCGCTTACTTATCTGGGATTTCGGCGGCTAGGACCTAATAAAAAATAATAAATAAATAAATAATAATAAAAAAAAAAAAAAAAAAAATATATATATATATATATATATATATATATATATATATAAATAAATAAAGAAAAAAAATAAATAAAAAATCTGCGCTATCGTAGGGGTAATATCGCTTTGGTTTGCCAGACCGAGTTTTGGGCGTAAGGTAATTTTGTCATATTAAGTTTTTGGCGTGTGGGGCTTTCGCTATGATGAAGGTAGAGAGACCGAAGATTGGGCCAATAGAGTAGATTGCCCCAGTTTTCAGTGGGGCATGCCGATGCTCCACCAGAGTAGAAGTTTGGGGGTGGAAAAGAGGGACAATAAAACGTCCCCTTCCCCCAAGGAAGTGGGAATAATAGGTGAAGAGGGCTATGGTGCCCACTTCAGATCGCCATCAGGCTGTTTACAGCTGTGCCGCGTTTAGTCTGTTCTCTACTCTCTGTGCTGCATTCTGTTCTGTTTTGTCACACGTGGGGCGACCCCATCTTTGCTTTTCTTTTCCGTGTGATCGGCACTCTTCTTGTCCAAGTACTGGTCCCCTGCGGGTTTCAGTTTTCTGTCACATTTGGCGGCGATTTTTGTCAATCTCTTCTATGTACGTTGCTGTAGATAGCTATTAGTGTTTTACTCCTGGTGAATAGGTCTTGCGTTTACTGGGAGAGCGCTCTATATTCATCCTCAGTGTCCACGAAGGGGTGCTCCAGTCCTTTTGGGAGGTATCTCAATCTTGTTATTAGTAGCCCTCTGAGATCGTCATAGTATTGACAATCATAGACTATGTGGCCCAAAGGTAAAGTGTATGGCTCTAAACACACTGTAAAGTGTGTTTAGAGTCATACGGCACCAGGGATTTCCCCCATCTCCGTGTTGCTTTCATTGTGGGTGAAGCAGTTCGCTGGGAAACGCCAGAGATTTAAAAGTGTATGGATATTGTATATGTGTAGTGTCATGTACCGTTGTTCATCTGGTCGTTTAGCCGCTGGACCC
Organism: Mastigoproctus giganteus; assembly: GCF_048544385.1. NCBI lineage: Eukaryota > Metazoa > Arthropoda > Arachnida > Uropygi > Thelyphonidae > Mastigoproctus > Mastigoproctus giganteus. The sequence goes on along the minus strand of NC_143575.1, from coordinate 116,877,338 downwards.
CTACTGATACCCAACGTTGCCCCACTTTCGCCCCGTTGAGGCAGACCAGGAAACACCAGTAGACTAAGATTTACTCTGGCAGGTCCTGCCGCTTAATTTCCTGAGACATTTGGAGATGATTAAATCAATTCCGACGTGTAGGGCATTCGCTTGCGTATGTGCAGGTAGAGTGGGTGTGGAGACTGAAGTCTGGGGGGAAAAGACAGAAGTATGGAGTCGAGAGAGGAGGCAACCCCAAGTCACAGTGGGGCATGCCCATGCCCCACCAGAAGGGAAAGTGGGAATGGTGAGGAGGGGAGGAGACAGTAAGACCGTCTCCTCCCCCCCACCGGGGATAGGGATATTAAAGATGGAGGCTGGGGCGCCCTCTTCAAGTCGCCAAATGGCGTTTGGCAGCTGTGCTGCGTTAAATCTCTTTTCTTCAATGTCGAGTCGATTTCAGTCCAGTCGCTCATGGGGTAAGCCCCGTCCTTGTGTTTTTCACTAACTTGTCTCAAGGTTTTTCTCTGTAGTCACTCCGTTGGATATAGTTTAACTTGTGGTGGTCTTTCGTCAGACACGATTTATGGTAATTAACAGTTTTCTCCTCTCGAAGAGGTCCTGCGCATATTGAGAAAGTGCTCTGTATTCCTCTTCTGTGTCAATGAAATGGGATTCCAGTCCTTTCGGAAGGTAGTGTATCTTTGTGATCAGGATGCTTCTGAGATCTTCATATTCTGGGCAGTCGTAGACCAAGTGATTCCAGTTCTCGACCTCCCCACACGTGCAGTTGGGGTCCTCAACAAGGCTGAACCCGAGCAGCTTCTCCTTAAAGGGGCGACGACCAGTAAGGAGCGAAGTCAAGTGCTTCCCCGGAAAGTACCAGGCCGGTTGCTTGGGGTATATTTTGCTAAGGTTGGGGAGGAATTGTTTTGTAATTTCTCCTTTTGTTGTATCGGTCCATCTTTGTTGCCACTCCCGAAGTAGGTAGGCCTGTAATCGGACGTTTTCTGTTTTAGTACTACTCGCTGGGTCAATTATGAAATCGTGGGTTCGAATCCCACCTCGGGCTTGGATCAGAGTAAAATGCAAAAACCTTGGGAGGTGCGTTTGGCCACAGAAGCCGATGCGCCAACAACTAAAAAAAAAAAAAAAAATAAATAATAATAAAAAAATATCCACTTTTATTAATTAAAATTACTCTTGTAATTTTGAAAAATAAATTCCATAAATTCCAATAAATAAATTCCAAATAAATAAATAAATTTCATGGTGGCAGTTTGTAGAGGGGCTTCTATCCATAGTTGATTCTCATTTGGTATTGGCTTTTGGCTTTTAGGTATACCATACAGTTCCCATCCCTGATTGAGTGTTGATGAAGAGCTTTCACTGCTTTGCAGGTTTGCATTGACTGGGAGCTTGGTCTTTTGCTGGGCAGTTTCTGTATTTGTGCCCTTTTTGGGCACAGTGGCCACATGTTGAATCACGCTGGTTGCATGTGTGATGTGTGACAAAAGCGGAGGCACTTGTAACATTTCGTAACTGAAATATGATCCTTAAACCTATGGCTTCTCCAGCCTATGAAAATGCGACTCTGTCATGCTCGCGTGGAGAGCTGGATTGCCCAATTGACATTTAAATGTGTTTTAGATTTAGTACTGTATTTTGGGCTAACGTCTTCTTCCACAGTGTCCTCAGGTAGGTGCAGACTTATGTTTTTGTGGTAAATTTCCTCTTTGAGTTCTTCTGGGGTTACACCTTGGTGTATGTCAAATAAGACAATTGAATCCTTTTTTCTTGGGAGCCTCTGCCTTTAAACCGTACTTGGTCATATTTTCATTACTTAAGATTGTTTGTGCCTCTTCTCTGGAGCTGGTTTCAATTACCACGCCTGGGTGCCTAGTCTTCCGCATACTTTTGATCTGGATAACAATAGTGTGCATAGTATTAGGGTCAGGCGCCACCTGTGGTTTCCCACATCTGCGCCATATGTTCGCTGTGAAGGAATACAGTACTACTGTAAATGCCAGAAAAGTGTTGTGTGTTGTATATGACATATTGTGTTAGGTTCTGTTGTGTGTCCTGGCATTTGGCCGCAGGGTCCCTAGTGGGACTCCACGTTGCCCACACACACCACTAGGAGGTAGCCAGTCTGCCCATTATTCTCTGGCTTGTCTCCGCCAGGGTCGCCAGAGCTTCCTGGACGGAGACAAAAAAAAAAGGTAGAGTCGGGGAAGTACAGAGTGTACGCAAGAAAGGAGGGTATAGCTAGAAATATGGAGGATGTAGGCGAAGGTATCCTCCAGGTTATCAATGGAGCAATAAGCGCCATCAGTTGAAAGGGGAACCCGGGAAGGACGATAAATAAGACACAGCAAGAGAACCGTGTGCAAGTTGCCACTGAGGAATGAGGTGGTCCATACGCCAGTTGATCCTATCCAGGTTAAGATCGGTTGGCCAGTTAGGTTAGGATCAGATGTTTGGGTTGTTCCTATTTTGTGTTGGCAATAGGGTGCTCCGTCTTGTGAAGAGGGCTTGTGCAAACTTAGTAAACTCATAGTAGTAGTTTTCTTCTGTGATGAATAAGTGTTCATTTCCTTGAGGGTTATCTTGTATACGAGTAAACAGGATGCTGCGGAGGTCCTCGTAGTGTTGACAGGTATATACTAGATGGTTCCAGTCTTCTATTTCACCACATGCACAGTAGGGGTTGTCAATGGATGTTAATTTATGGTTTATTGATCCGTGTACAGTAATGAGGTAGGTGGTATAAAGACCAGGAGAAAACCAAGTTGGAGATTTAGGAAATACGGCATTCACATACGTTATAAATTTCTTGGTGATTGGGCCCTTGTCGGTAGCAGTCCATCTGTCTTGCCAGGTCTGAAGTAGTAGGATGGCAATTTTTTCTTTTCCTGCCTGATTTCATTCAGGTTATTGATGGAGTGTCCAAGGATAGTTGCTGGTATACCCCTGGATAGACAGTAGTGGAGGACCCTTCGAATAACCTCCAGATCAAGCGGAAGGACGCCCGCAAGAACCTGAAGGGCTGGGTTGCTAACTGTACAGCATGCCCTTGTAATAGTAAGAAGGATGGTGCGCTGGATGGTTCCCAGTTTACGTTTTTTGTTGTAAAGAGTTGCCCTGCGAAACCAGACCCCTGATCCATACGTTATGAAGGGAAGGAAGATTGATTTGTACAGAATCTTAAGGGTGCGTCGATTCAATCCCCAATCGCGACGACTCTCCTGTGCGATGAGAGCAGTGTAGTTTCTCACTTTCGCGTGGAGGTGTGCAAGATGCGGAGAGAAAGTGAGCTTAGGGTCAAGTACTATTCCCAGTAGTTTTAACGTAGAAACTAGCTTGACGGTTTGGCCTTGAAGTTTGATAGTGGGGTTTCTAGTAGGCTGCAGTGATCCCTTCAGGAGAATGGATTGTGTCTTTTGGGGTGAGAGTCTTAGTTTGTGTAGGGCTGCCCAGTTCTGAAGGATTTGAAGTGCCTGGTTTCCTCTGGCTTCCAGAGAAGCTCTGCTGTCAGCCTCAATCGAGATGGTCACATCATCAGCAAAGGCTTGTATAGCTACAGGACCTAGGTCCAGTCCAAGGAGCTCATCAAGGATAACAATGGGCGCGGCACTGAATCCTGAGAATTCCACTAATGACATTAGTCCAAGAAAAGCAGTTCCCATTGATATCACAGGCCGCTGTAGCCGAGTGGTCAGACGTGCGTGAGCATAAGTACACGTGCCTTGAGTGACCAGGGTTCAAGCCACCGCATTTACCTATGACTGGTAAATGCGGTGCTGTTGCTTGCATTCTGTCTATCTTGTGTACTCCTCTGACCGTTTGGTCGTCCCGGAATATAAACAGAATATTTATTTATTTAACCAACCATTCTTTGCCTTCTCCACTCAACTATTCCTTTATCCGAAATATACAGCATTCTTAGTCTCTAGAGCAAAGTTTCCGGCACCCCTTCCCCATACTTCTTCAACCCATGCACGGTACTAAGTACTATAGGTTTTGATACCTTTTGTGTTTGGAGTTTTCATAAAAAAAAAAAAAAAAAAAAAGTGTAACAGCCCAAAATCTTTTCCGAAATTTAATGTATGGCGTACAAAGCCGTACATAATGTATAAGGTATGATATCAAAATTATATTTTGCATCCTACAGTTCCTTCTTTTAATGCATCGTAGTATCCAATCAGATTGGTCAGATAAGGCCGTCCTTTAACAAAACGTGCTGTAATTGCATTCCTGTCCAGATAGTCCTGCATTTCTTCTTTAACTAGTGACTCCATTACTTTTCCTTGCTTACTAACTTATTTCACTCTTTGATCCCCGTTGTGAAGTGAAGATATTCGCAAAATCACCGGTACATAAGGAACTCCCATGAATTGAGGGTTTTTCAATATTCAGTTACTCTGGCTGAAGGCAAATTTCCTCACATCTGTCCTCCAGCGAACTATTCTAATATAGGACTAATAAAATATTCTCATGTAAGACCGTTACCGCATCTACATTAAAAGAGAATGGGAAATGCATTGTGAGGAATCTCTGCTAGCAGGATAGTGCCTGTTCCCTGGTGGCAGAGTGGCCTGTGTTTTTTTTTTTTTTTTCCTTATAACATATTACACACACACTTTACACTACAGGCCCATTTGTAGAATACTTGAACACAGAATATACAGGTGGATATAGACGTTAGTCTGGGTGCCACCATAAACAAGTACATATATAATGAATAATGAAATGAGGAATAAATGCAACATCTTAAAACTGAAGAGTGGCATTCCCAGTTGGCAGTACCCTCGTAATGGATAATAATCCAGAAGTAGGCAGAATTGGATGGGGAGGATAATATGGGGTTAGATCGCATCCCATATTTGTTAACATGTAGGGTGTGACAAGACATGAAGAAAATTATAAGCAACTAGCTTTACCTGAGGTAAAGCTAGTTATTCTACTCTTATCTATTATCTTAACGATCTATTCGCTAAATGATCTTTCCACACTTTATAATTACTGGAAATGAACCATGCCACTGCACGATTAGCTAACAAAATCTGAGTCTCACTTTGTCCTTTATTCATGCCTTTCTTTTCTTGGCTTCCGAAATTTTAATTGGGATCAATTGCTGCGCGTTTACATGCTTCTTTGAACTTGAATTATTACCTAACAAATCTTTCAAATTGTTTTTTCTTAGATCGTCATCATTGCTATTGCGTTTCTTTGTGGCATTCATGCGTAATAAACATTAATGCAAGTAGCTATAGACAGGCGAATGGAATCCAGAAGAACTATAATTATTTGGTTTGATCACAAGAGAAAATCGATTACATTCAACCAATTATTGCTGTTGAAGTTTTTGAAGACATTTACTGAAATAATTAGTTACAAATTTACGCGCATCCCCGATAGATAACCGAGAATCTATTCCAGCTATCATGGATAAATTTGTGAAACTTATTATGAAAAGTCTACTGTTCATTCCTTACACGTGTTAAAGGATAACGATAGACGAGTGTTTAAGAGAATATTACGATTTCTATAATATACACTTAAACACTCGTAGCCGTGGAATTGCATTTCTGTAAATAAAACGCAATTCCCCAGTGGGGAAGATTCTCCAATAACATCAGTGCACTAAGTAGCAAATTTAATTTACTCAATGGTATATACCAAAAATGGCTTTCGCCAACAATAATGTGTTTCAGCACATTATTTAATTTAATCAAAAACGAAGCTTGGTTTGAATTCGGTGGAGTTTACTCTTGTTTAGATTTATTGTAACAGTAAATTTATCAATAAACGAGAAAAGATTCACCTTTATGTTCTTTGTATAAACTTTAAAAAATAGCCGACCAAAGAAGAGTTGGATTTTCCACGTCCTTTTCTATCAGAATTATTTCCTGCAAGTAGATTGTATTTTCAAGAAAATAATTATAAAATTTATCTGGGCATAATTGGTGCTTCTTATGACACCTTGGCGCTCTTCTTATAGTTTTAATTTCGGTGGATAAACATACGCCAAGAAACAAAGATGCCAAGTAAACATTAAGTGTGGTAACACATTGCCACTCTTAAATTCTCAAATAGTTGTGACTACCGTTAGAACTAAATAGTTCTCTGTTTCGCTGTAAAACTGTTGCTGATCGTAAATGTTGCAACGCCTCTTTCTTTTCGAAATACCGCTAAAATGCACTATCAGCAAAGAAAAAATGACTACAGTTTTCTGAAAAGAAACACTATGTCAAAACAAAAAGTTCTGACTTGTCCAGCAGGAGAAGTTGTCCATTTTAGTTGGCTTCTGTTGATTGAGTGTTCATTTTAATTGATAGTAAAGCGTTCACTTTACTATAGGACTCCAGAAGGTATTTCAACACTGCAGATGAAATCAAATAAATTTAATACTCGTTACTGCATTCGATATTCGATTATGGGGATCATTCTGCTCCTAGCCATCGAATATCGAACGCAGTAAGTTGCTGGAAGGGATTGTGCATCAATTAAACACCAAAGCAACTGAGTCTATGAAGTATCCTGTAATTACTAAATACCCGTTAAATACTTCGTTCGGTTTGCTGCACATAAAACCGGGTTTACCGGAGAAAACCATCCAACCCTCGCTTGAGACTGACTAACTCAGTCACGACGTGCAAAAAGTCCCTAAAAATTCCTTACATAACTGACGAAATTCGACATCATGCCTTTTTCATCCGGTGCGGGAGGACAGTGATTATAACAATATCCCGGGAGCTGTAAACCTTGCAACCCTATCCCAACTAACTACTCATCGTGAAAAAGGCCATCAAAATTCCTCTCGTCTAGAAGGGATTGGAATCGGTCTTTTTTTTTTATCGTGTGCGAGGACGACGACGACAATCACACCTTTCTAGCAAAAAGGGCACATTCTTCCATTCATTAGCATTTTATTTATAAATACTAGTGCTAAACTAGTTTTTCATAAGCCCTAAAAATATTTTGACCCAAAAATGTATCGCAACTGTGCACATAATTTTTTTTATGTTTCTGGTAGCGTTTTAGAACATTTACATAAGGACTATTGACGCATGAAGAAACCATTACCTATATCCTCTTTGGCCCTAGCTGCCAAGCGAATTTCAGTTATCCAGCGATTTTATGTGATCTGTATAGTGGTTTCTATAGAAATACTGTATATAGTTATACTATATATAATATAGTTATAATATAGTTATACTGTATATTAGTTTTTTTATATATATATATATATATATATATATATATATATATATATATATATATATATCGAGGTCTCTCCTCTTTTGTTCTAATCAGCAGCTTCTAATCTCCAAGTATTGTTACCTTTCTGGATTTTTGTTTCTCTTTTCATACTACCCATTAACTCAACTAACTTTTCCAAGCTGCTTGGTCATTCCTTGGCATCACTACTGATTCCACGTGGCGGGAACCATTAAAGCCCACGCCAACCATTAAAGCTAAAGGAGCAAAAATGGATCTCAATATTCGCGGACCGCGAGTCCTTAAGTCAATAATATGTGCATAAAGTATCTTAGTTTTCCATTTTTTTAAGTTCTCCAAATTTGACATATTAAACGGACATTTAAACTGGTGGTGGTAGCTCGTCGCCTACGGGAAAATATTTAATCCTGCTGACTCACAGGTTGGAGATAAGTAGTTTTTTTTTTTTTTTTTATCTTCCTAATAAAGTCTTTAGGCTTGTATATCCTGCTTTTTATAGTCCTTTCATAGTGTTATTCACCCAATGCAAGGTGAGTGAGCTTGTGAGGCTACGCGATATCCTTTAAGTTACAGCATTGTGCCCAGCAAAGCATAATTCGTCGTGTAGTGCAACACTGCTTTTCATCTGAGTGGCATACTTTCTAGTTTTCAAAAGGTTCTCAAAGTTTGCCACTCACCTTTGTGAGAATTATCACGGAAAATAAAAGAAATTGTAGTAGTTTGTGGTCATAAACAGTAAATCAACTAACCTCAGTGAATTTTTATGTAGTGAATGTTGCAAGAACCCTGGAAAAAGAAAAGGATATGAATAATTTAGTGTTTTTATATTCATTACGTTCAGAGGCAGAATTAACAGAAATCTATTATTATTTCTTTCATTGGAATACATTAATTTCAAAGTTGTTTTTTTTTTTTATTTTTTTTTTCCAAAAATTGGCTCAATTTGTTGTGTTCGAGTAATGCCGAAATTTCGCGCAATTAACGGATCCACAAACTTAAATTTGGCAGAGATTAATTGTTTCATGTTCCTGTTTAATGTTACCAATATTTTTCTGAAAATTTAATCATAATTAATAAACTTTTTTTTTTCATTCAAACTAATGAATACTTTTAGTAATAAAAAAATACATTTGCAAAATTTTCAATTATTATTTTTAAAAAAATGAAGAAATAAGATTAATAAGCATTGCAATTTGCTGGTAAAAGATCAAGAATTAGTACACTCGAAGAAAAAAAAACCCTGAAACTTTTGTTTTTTTCTTCTTCTTCAAATACTGAAGTTAAAATCGACGTGGAGACTGTCAGGTTACGTGATACTATTGCTAAGTTAAGAAATCATCATATATTTCATATCATGGGTGAATATATCTATCTTCGTGGTCTGCAATAAAATGAAATAAAAATACTTTATCTTTACTTGGCGTTTTATTAATTTTATGCAAAAAAAAGATATATGAACCCTAATGAGTTGGTTTCATTTTTTATAATACCGACGACGAAAAAAAAAAAAAATTGACGACCCTTGGTATATATCGTACTGACTCACTCGTCATTACGATACGTCTGCACTATGCACCAACAACGCAGATTTGTTTAGAGTATCTCAGTTATTTCAGAGTCCCCGAATTCGCAGGGACCTCAGAACAACTCAGTGAGTTGGTGCGAGACAGTCTTCGTGATTTTATTTTTAAGGCTTTTAAAATATGTGTCCCAGAGTCTACCTAAATCCAGCATTGCCTCTAAACTCGCCCATGTAATGTATATGAGTCGGGAGTGCACAGTGTTAGAGAATAGCTCCTCCTCCTCCTCCGGTGGTTTCCCATGTCTGCACCATATGAACTCTGGGGAGATAAACAGTATCACAGTGAAAGCCAGAAAGTGTCATATATGACATTATGTTGGGTTCTGTATTTTCTAGCTTTTAGCCGCTGGGCCCCTGGTGGAACCCGACATTCCCGCACACACCGCTAGGAAAATAAAATAAATATTCGTTTATTGCAAAAACAGCAAGCCCATCACAGCACATGGCAAGGGAAAGTAATACGGTGCAAAGGAAATAAAATAAAATAATCGAATACATAGCAGATTTCATATAACCATTAATAATGAATAGGAATTATATTTTTGAATTAATAAAAAAAAATTGCAGAACAGTACATTTGGCTTTCAGTTGCAGTTACTGGATTGAAGCAGGCTGCTGTTTTTATTTCTCTTCATTTTATCGGATATCTGACTCCTATTGACTTCAGAGTTTTAAGTAACCTTCTGCAATCAATGTTGTGATGATTTATGAGATGAAGGAATGCATTGGGGGAAAATTCTGTCCATCTGTTTGAGCCTGGAGAGGTTGGATTTGAATTGGTTTCTTTAATTTTCTCTTTTGGGAGCAGCTATTATATTGGTTAAGTTTGGTGAATCGCATGCAAAAGTCATGCTTCTTGCAAAATTAATTAACTTTGCAAGAAGCAGGACTTCAGTCTCGTTGATCATCTGCTGCAGAGGCTTTGTTTTTAAGTTTTCATAAAGCTGGTGCCTGGATATTGTATGGCGAAAACGAAGCTTACTATTGAGCCATCTATGAACCCAATATTCTAGGGCAATGAATTTCTTGACGGTTACGTTCTAGACAAGATTTTGGAAGCATAGGACAGAATGGGAAAGATGCATCTTTGCTTAATGGCTGTTTTTTTGTTGTTGTTGTTGTCTTGAATCGCTGCTGCTGTTTTTTGTTTGATTTATCCTCTTGCTTTTTGAATTTTTGAACAACATATAAATAGTGGTCATTAAAGGAAAGAAAAAAACAACTAAAAACGTCTTTGTGGGATTTCTGCACATAGAAATAAAAATCTGCATTTTTTATTTCTATGTGGTTGGGTTGTTTCTGAAGGGAATAAGTAATTTTAATTTTAGCTGATTTGCTTGCATTTAGAGTCAGATTGCGGTCTTTCAGATACTTGATGATTTGACAAATCTGTAAATTCGCATCATGAATAACTTTGCGAATATCATCACTGGCTTTGGAGATTATAAATAACTTTAAATCATCCGCATATGCAAATAGATTTGGATTTTCTTGTAGAAGTCGTTGAAGAGATGCTAAAAATATAGTACTGGAGAGAACACCTTGAGGAATGCCTGTTGAAGTTGTGACGAGAATGTTGTCAGTATTAGTGGGGAAGAGGAGAAATCTGCCATTTAGGCTGTACTGAAGATAGGAAATGATCACTGTGTCAACGGGAAAATGATTTTTTAGTATTTCAAACGCTTTCTTGAGATCTATGTTGTCGAAAGCACCTTTGATGTCAAAATAAAATACAGATTCTGAAGTATTCAAGTTGCAAAAAAATTCCAACTTCCAGAAATTTCCGTTGGTATATCCTAATTATAAGCTTGGATCTTTCCCACTCGTGTTGCTATCTATTGTGTCTGGGCGTCAAGCATTTCGCGTGATTCCCTCAATCGCTCTAAAGATGGTTTGCGAAAATTTTGAATCGAAAATTTGGCTGTAGTTGACGTCTTCAGTGGAATGGATTACGCTTTTTGCCACATTTGTAAACGTCAACTACCGTTTAGTTTCTTGTGAGCGGTTCTGTTGGCGTTCTAGGTTTTGTGCGTCTCTTACCTCTTGTTGAGTGGTAAAGAGATGCACAGAACGCGACTTCTCTTGAATTTCTCTTTTCCGCATTTCTTAGAAGCACCTAAAGAGAAATTCAATTGCTTTAGAAGTGTTTTCCTTAACGTCTGATGGCAGAATCGGAGGATAAAAACATGAAGCACTGATTGCCAGACCTTCGTAGGCTCGGAAAGCTAAAGTTGCGTAGTTAGCAAAACACTGTTGGATGTTAAAATAAATAAATAAATAAATAAATAAATCATCTGTAACTATTGAAACGCGAAATATAGGGTACGTGGATTCCACAATTTACCTTTTCATAGCTTCAAGGTATGCCGTTGTCAAGTAGTCAGACATCACAATAAACTTAAATTTGTAACAGATCTTGTGAAGTGGACATGAATTAACATTTAACGGAGGTCAACTTAAAAACAAGTCGTGCAATAACTGGTTTTATTACATTTTTTTAGAAAATCATTTCTAAATATAATTCTGATAAGATTTATTGCCATAGAGTTTTAATGAAGAAATCTCCGACACAGAAAAGATATGTACAAACTATTTTTATGAAAATAAACATGGAAAATTTGTTGTAATAGAAAGTTTCTGAATTGCAATTATTTTATAGCGAATTTACTAGAGCATAATTTACTTATCTCTCGTTTTGCATAAATTTGGTTTAAACGTGTTATCTTTGTTGAAAAATATAACTTGTGTCATTTTTAAAGGAAAGCTTGTTTATTTAAGATGTTTACATATTAAATATGTATTACAATAATCTTGTTCTACTAAACATGCGATACTGTTTTTTTTTTTTTTTTTACTTATAAGAATTTTATAATTTTCAGGTCTTTTCCATCGAGCTATTATGCAGAGTGGATCAGCTCTTAGTCCGTGGGCCATCGCTCGTGATGCTGTGACATACGCTCTTTATCTTGCTCGTGTTTTAAATTGTCCCGCTATTGACAATACAGCGCTAGTGGACTGCTTGAGAAAAAAATCTATGTCCCAGATTATGGGCGTGAAACTTATAGTACCGGATCACCTGACGTCTTTCGGGCCAACGATAGATGGAATTGTGCTTCCGCACGAGCCAGCAGTGTTAATGGAAAAATATAATGATTTGTATGCTCACTATGATCTCTTGTTTGGTGTAACCCGAATGGAGTCTTATTTCCATTTTTCTGCAATGGAAGAACGCTTCGGAATAGAAACTAGCCGGAGAGACAGATTATTACGGACATTAGTGCGGAACCTGTTTACCTATCATTTGCAGGAGATCTTCCTCACTATCGTAAATGAGTACATGGACTGGTCTCGCCCCATGTTGCATCCAACGGATATCTTTGATGGCACAGCAGATGCAGTGGGAGACGCTCTTATCGTAGCACCGTTGATTCGTGTAGGCAATCTTCATTCCTCCGCTGTTCAAATGCGATCGTATTTTTATATGTTCGGTCACCAGACGGAGGATGGCGATTACGCTCCACGATTGGGATGCATCCATGGAGAGGATCTACCGTATGTCTTTGGAGCACCCTTAGTAGGAACACTATCTCATTTCTCCAGGAACTATACTAAATCTGAGATGGTGCTTTCAGAGGTTGTAATGACTCACTGGAGTAATTTTGCCAAAGTCGGGTAAGTCTAGCTTCCTTATTTTAGTGTAAAATATTGATCTTTGGCTTTATGTAAAGTTTATCTGCCTTTTGAATAATAATAATAATAATAATAACAAATATCATTATATTATTTCTTCCTGTTGGGATAAATTATGAATACTATTAAATCCAGAAGGCCGCGATCCTGAACACCTGTAGGATACTCAGAGTTCCTAGATCAACAGTAATAATAATAACCGGACACAACTAGCCACCTCATGCATTTGGTTCCACGGGGTGAAAAAAATCTCATAAGGAGAAAAAGTCATAATAATATAGCATAGTACAGTTTTAATACAATAATAATATAGCCTTTTGGCTAGCAGTTGGATGGAAATTTAAATAATATATCTGCAGCGCCATCGCCATTCCTCTCTCAAGAAAAGCCCCTGTGTCCCTCTTTGATGTGGCAGTTTTATTACTTGTAGAGGTTATATTTTCATGCTTCGTGTTATCTTACTTAACACTGTGTATGTTCATCATTTATGCATCTAAATCAAATATCTGCAGCAAAATTTTGTAACGAAATGTTTTTGATTATCATCAAAAATGTCGACCGGGTTAGCTAGGTGGCTAAAGTGCCTGCCTGGCAACCCAAAGGTCGCGGGTTCGAATCCCGCTTCGGGCTTGGATCACAGTAAAATGCAAAAACTTTGGGAGGTGCATTATGGCCACAGAAGGCGATGCGCCAACAACTAACAAAAAAAAAAAAATCTCAGTTCGGTTTTAAAATTCTGTTTACCTTCTATGATTACAAAATGGAAGACCATTGTACACTAGAAAAGTTGAGCAGATGGGCTGAGAGGTGGCAAATGAAGTTTAACATTGACAAATGTAAAGTACTACATATGGGAAACAGCAACCCCAGAGCAACGTATCAACTCTGTGGTACTACACTGACAGTGGTGGACAGAATGAAAAGGACTGGGGTTAATCATGCAGGCAGAAATGAAGTTTTCTGAGCAGTGTAGACGGTCTTCAAGTGTAGCTTATGGTGTCTTGTCAATGATATACAGGAAATTTTCTAGCAGGGGTAAGGAGGTGATTATCCCCTTGTATAAGACAGTGGTTAGGCCACACCTTGAGTACTGTATATAGTCTGGAGGCCTCATTTTAAGAAGGATGTAGAGCTGTTGGAACGAGTACAGAGAAGGGCAACAAGATTAGTGAATGGAACAAAGGGTTGCTCTTACGAAGAAAGGCTTAAGTTTTGCAGATTAGTGTCTGGAGACTAGGCATTTGCGAAATTATCGGATTGAGGTGTATAAAGCCTTGAATGCTTTGAGCATGCTCAATGGTGATGGTATTCTTCCTCTTGCTCAGAATAATCAGAGGGCATAAATTCAAATTGAGGAAAGACAGTTGTAGGAGAGATGTGCGAAAGTTTGCCAGCGGGTAGTTGGTTGGTGGAACAGACTTCCATCTTTTGTTGTGGAAGTTGATAGCCCAAATAAATTTCAGGCTGAGCTGGACAGGTATTTGTTACGAACGGAGGGGGTGAAATGGGAGCGGGTTTTTTTTTTTTTTTTTTGTTGCTTTTTTGGCTGATGCTGCATAAGCTTGCTTTCTTGCATCATATGCTGACTACTAATGCTGATATTTCAAGGATTTTGTAGCAGTTACTTTCCACATTGCACGCTTTGAAATTTGAATCATTTAAAATAAGTGTTGAGGGTTAAACCTACTTCTGTGTTTTCAACTGAGAGACCAAAATGATTAAAAAATTTAAATGAACTTCAATGGGTAACCACCTTGTTCAGCTTCTGTTTCACTATTAAGTTAAATATTTATCACATACGTTACTGTTAAGTTATTGCTTTACTTCACCATTAAGCAGGTTTCGACTAGGGAGTATCTAGCTGAAAGCTGTTTATACATTGCAACAGAATAGTAAACATGCAAATTATGCATAAAAAATGTGGAAACATTTCTTTATGTTTACACAAATGTGTGTGTGTGTGTGTGTGTGTGTGTATATATATATATATATACAGAAACTCAAGATATGCACACAAATAATATAAATTATATTTATACATACGAATATATACTAATTTTTATAGGCATTGTTATTTTGTAATATTTTGCCATATTGCCTATTGTCATTTGCTTGTTTAAAAAGTGGATATATACATATACACGGATCTAATATAGACACACAGTTAGTGTTAGTGGTACATACGAATAATATACATTACTATATATAATGAAACCTAAATACAATATCCTCCTCGGCAGAGGGACGAAGTTAGGGCAGAACAAAACTATTGTTAGAACTTTTTCAAGATAAGGTTCCAACAAGGTGAAAACTACTATGGTTCTAATAGTTAGCGGTAAATATCCTGTACCTTCTGAGTTCTATAAGCTTTATCACCAAAGAATTTGTATGAGTCAGTCTTTGGCGTGTTGTATCTTCGAACTATATTAGAGAGAGAAATTTTCTGATCGCCAAATTCAGTGACGAGCTGCTATGGAAAGTCCACTCGTCATCTTGAAGTCTGTGGACCAGCCTAGAGCACTCCATCCGGTTGTAGACTTTGAGGAAGTTAAGACAATCAGTAATGAGCTGAAAGAGGATATTTTCTTCATGAGGCAGTTAAATGGTGCCATGGTTAGTATGCATGTTAGATATGAAGATGGTTAATGGATTACCGGTAACACGGTTCAGCAACTTTAATATCCAGTACTCGATACTCCGAAAATTTTTGTTGTTAGTGAGAGAAGTAGAGAACCATATAACCTAGGCGTACATGGGAAACGGAACCAGACATGTTTGTGTATACTGAGTGGCAAGTTTTTGGTTGCTTTCTTAAGTAAGTTTCTGTCTTATCGTCGATATGGCCGACAAGGTTTTGCCTAATGTTGGGGAAGTGCTGCTGGAAAGTCGGGCGTTTTTTCAGTTGTTACCTTAAAACATCATTTGAACAGAGATAATGTACTAGTGAGTTTCTCAACGTGAGGAGCCCAATTTAACGAGTTGGAATGCAAAATAAAGCAGTGCTTAAAAAAAATAAATAAAATTTTATTATATTGCTTTTCATTACTTTCTCACATCTTTAGATTTCTTTCATCAAACGTTCCCACCCTTATCTGATGCATGCTGTTTTATTGTAATCATCAATATTTATCATTTATTTTTACTTTTATTTTGTAGCTTTATTCCATGTAATTGACTTTCTAACTCAGCCTTTAATTCCTTATTATTTAATGTTTCACTTAGTTTTTTCACCTTCTTTCCCTGTCATCCACCCCTAAAATGTCTTTCTTTCTTTCTATCTACTACTAGTTAGGCACCTTGTGCTCTTTACATTTCCATCTGTCAGTTCTTTCTTTCGCTTAACTGTTAACTTTGCTCATATATATAAATTATATATACAATTTAAGATGAAAACACGCAAAAATACTTCCTTCAGTAATGCACATGGCCGTGTTGTCTACTCTATAATGAAAACCGCAAGTTCCCGAGAATCACTTCCGCGGGGTGTTAGTTTTATACCCTTGGTCTTGTGAATAGTTTTATGTGCATAACAATATACTCTATATCATTTTTAGGTAAGAATCGGAATTGTCACAAGATCCACGACAGAACACTTTCATGTTTTCACGGTTGTACATGCTGCACTTAATACACAAAATTCAGTCAGAAGGTGTTTCATTTTTATGGTTTTTTTTTTTCTCTGTTTCTGTGTTCAGTCTCATTTTGATCTTGAACTCCTGGTCCTCTGGGCGCCTTCGTAGCCAGGTGGGAAGGAGCAGCAGTGCGTAGCACACGCTTCTTGATTAGACCGGGATTCGAGCCCGTCACCACCAAATACGGAGGATGCGGAAAGGTCAGGGAATGACCACCGCATATCCCCGAGCAATATGGCCTTAGTTGCTACTGCTCCGAGAAACCAAATAACAACAACTGGTCCTCTGTCCATGAAGGGTGCATTGCAACATGAGCCTGTAAATATTGTTGGTTGCAATAAAGATTATCTTTCTCTTAACACAGATGATGAAATTAGCTGCATTTTATCTTAAACATTCATAAAGTTTGGACATTTTTTTTTATCGCTGCCCTGCATGCATATATTCTATCAGAAGTTATATTAATCTATATATGGTTATCCGGACAACCTCTTTCCATCCTCTGATCGAACATGCTGTTCAGAAAATTCAATATCTGATTAAATGGAGTCCGAAAATCCAGGTTTATATGTATTCTTATCTATCCCCCATAGTAGCATTCCGATTATTCCCTTTCGAAGTGCTCATTATGTTCGTTAGAATATATGCATATAGCGCCTATTAGCTTCTCCATGCCCGTCCGTGCGTATGTAATACCTGAAGTTCTAGTGGATGGATTTTCATGTAATTTATAATTGTCTCTTTTAGAACGATTTGTCGAGCCTTCCCAAATTTAATTAGCATTAGACAAATAGAGATCGCGTAATTGTCATGTTTTTTTCATACATATCACGTTGACTATATACCCTATATTTCAGATGAAGCACTAGATATTATTATTGTTGCTATGCTTTGGTTGGAGGAATGAATGGACAAATTGAGGCTGCGCAAAAACAAAATGGTCTCGTTTCGCGCATTAAAGCTGTTGCTCTTTCTCGTTTTTTATTATAAATCGTCCCACTGGTGGCCAAGCGTCCTCGGCAGACTCCGGAAAGCAAAACTACCAGCTAATTTGTACAATTGTATAAAAACTTATCTTGCAAACAGAACAGTAACCGTCAATGCTCCGTACTGTTCAGTCACACGACCAGTCTATAGAGGATGCCCACAAGGCTCAGTACTTGGCCCACTTCTCTGGAACGTGGTGCTCGACAGCTTTCTAAACCTCGACCTTAGTGATGTGAGGTCACAGGCCTATGCGGATGACCTGATCCTGATGCTGGCGGCAGACTCAAGAACTCAACTAGTGATCTCTGCAAACCGTGCTATAAATATCCAACAAGACTGGGCCACCCAAAACCACTTAAAGATATCCCCAGCAAAAAACCTGCTCTATCCTACTTAAAAGTTCTTTCAATATCAGAAGGCCTCCCCAGATAAAGATTCAGGAAACAACAATTAAGCTTTCCACCGAACTTAAATATCTTGGTATTCTGCTGGATAAAAATCTGAAATTCACACCCCATCTTACTTACCTCCGAAGAAAAATCAAAAAATACTCCGCACTAATAGCTAGAATCACTCGTCGCGACTGGGGTCTTAAGAAGAGGACCCTAGCCCTCTTCTATAAGGCAGTCTTTTTACCAGCAATAACATATGCATCAGGAGTCTTGTTCCACAAGGCGGTAACAGCAGTACACAAAAGGAAGCTAGAGACCATTCAACGTTCAGTCCTACTGACAATCTTGAGAGCCTGCTGCACTGTAAGCACCCACGCCCTCCAGGTCCTCATGCGCGCTCTCCCCCTGGACCTGGAGATCGTCCGCTTTGGGTTGCTTTATCAACTATCCAAACGCAAAGCAATCACCTGCCTAGACTACACAGCTGATCCGGCGAACGATCGTAAACTCGAGAAAAAACGCCTTCTCACCCACCTACAGCAGGCCTGGCAAACCCGCTGGACAAAGTTACCCGAAGATTCATACCGGATAATCAACTAGTGTTTCCCAAAAACCAAAACTGGTTTTCACCGGGACTGCTGACATCTTACCTACTCACGGACACGGCGCAATAAGAGCAAAACTCTCCAGTTTCGGATTGAGTGACACCACTCTCTGCCACTGTGGACAGCCAGAGACATGGGAGTACCTCATGCACCACTGCCAACTATACGAAGACCTCCGCTGCCTCTTCCGGAGCAATATAGCCTTAGTTGCTAATGCTCCTAAAAACCAAATAACAACAACCGCTGCCTCTTAATAACTAGAATACGTTTCTCGCCAATAAACCAAGAACAATATCTCCTGGAGAGCGAGGACAATTATAAAGCCTTAACGCAGATTGCGCAGGATCTTTTTACTAGAAGAAGAACATACCCACAACCTTAGCAGGAATTTTCCCACAAACTAACCAATCGTCATCCATAATAAAGATCCTTAGATGTGTCAACCAAACAAAAACCTAACAGCTACAATCTGAAAAACTAATCATTAACTTTAACCTGGATCTGACCACTGGCTTAAACTGGAATCATTATCTGGAATTGACCACTCACACGGACGGGACAACATGTCCCAGGAATGGCATACGAAGACCTGACAAAGACATTATGCAGTTTGCTGCCGAAACATCATTAGGCGATCTGAACCGGGTACCCTCACTCGGTTCTCTTTCTTTCCCTTCCCTTGGCAGGGGATGGTTACTCTGTACCCTCCCCCCCTGCCATCCCCTATCTTCACCTGGTGAGGCATGGGCTGCCCCGCCGACTTTTGTGGTTATCTTCACTATTGACCCCATATTTCTGTCTTTCACCCCCCCCCCCCCAGTCTTCAGTCTCCCTTCCCTCTCTAGCTATCTTGCGACTAGCGTTTGACCCTTGCCAAAACTACACAAGCCCCACACTAAAATAAAAAAATAAATAAATAAAACATGAACGCGTAATATACATTGTGTTGTGTTCTGTATCACTCCACAATGTATATTACGCGGAGATGGGGGAAACCTCTGGTGCCGTTAGACCCTAAACACACTATACACTAATGTGCCTGAAATGTAACACACTACTTACATTAACTAACTTGTTATTCCTGTTGCTTGTGTCCACTTCTCCCCAACTGTTGACATAATATTTCAAAGCGAATTACTATTCATTTTGATTACATTTCAGCACCACTTTAACACCTCTTCCGTGCTCTTCATTTAACCCATCTGATTGTCATCCATTTTGGCACGTCAGGATACTATCTTTAATGCACTCATTACATTTTTCAATAAGCTGTCGCGTATGTATAATTCAGTGAACTGTGGCGTATTCTTCGGAATATGCCACAGCATACTGAATTATGCACATGCATTGTACTGGATGTGAAGGGATTCCATTCACTTTAACTTATACCAGCTTTTATTTTTTACACTGTGGGCTCGCTTTTAGTCCATGTTTATAAGTAGTGTAACTTATATCAGGGCAGGGAGATACAGCTTGTGTATTCGAATCGTCAACTAAAAAAGGGCCTCCAATCCTTTTCACAGCTCAAATCTCAGATGTAGAGTTCAAATGAATGAACTTTTACTAAACTAAGCAAATGAAAGGAAAAACAAATTAATCACCGATTGAAACAGTGTCTTCATTTTTTTAATGAAGACTCTCAGTTCAGAGCATTGCCAGCCCACGTTCTCCTTTGAAATTTGTAGGCGTCTTCATTGAGCCATTAATTCGATTTTTGCATGCATCACTGACGCCATTTATTTTTTTCAACACAATTCAAGCAGCTGCAAGTGCACTGAAAAATATGAACTTGCGATAAACAGGAAATAGTGCACTTTCGAGGTATTTTGATTTGCGAAAAACGCAAAACTGAGAGAGCAGCAAACTTTTTCAGGGTAACAGAATGGTATTAAATGCAATCAACGAGACCATGTGATTTCTAGATATTTTTAAATGCTGAGCAGGTGTTTACCGCATGAACAACACAACTTTGAAAGCTAAGCAGATTATTTTTTTAATTGACAAATGGTATCTCTTTATTATAGCGAAAAGCTTTACGGTGCATTACTTTTAATCCAAGCATAAACAATTAAAAAGGAAAATTGCTCAGAGTTAAAACATTGTGTTCAATTCTCCAAACAGGCCTCTGCGGTTGGGTATATCCATACTGTTTTTTTGAGTCTTTTTTCACCAACCTTGCGTAGAATTAAAACACCAGGGAAACTAAACTTTTGATAACTGATTTATAATAAGTCAAAATACCCGCATCTACAACAAATTTAACTTTACAATAAACTCTACATATAAATTATTAAAATCTGCTACATTACAATCAATAAAATGCATAAAATATACTGATTAAAACGATAAAAACCGTAGCTTTCAAAGGCTCAGCCTTCTTCTTCAGCGGTAAACACTGCTATGCAGTACAACTTTAAATATCAGCAGGCTAACGGTACTCCTCACGTGTTTCCATTCTCGTGTGCTTCGTTCTCTCGCGTTGTGGAACTGGAAGCGGCTCGAGTGGAAGCCACACGGAATCGTTCATCCCTTTTGAGGATAGTGGTCTCAAAGATGGGATGAATCCGCGTGCCTCTATCCCTATTTATGTTAATGGTAGAACAAATCCGCAAACTCTCGAGCCACTTACGGTCCCAGAACTTATGCGCCCGATCGGTGATGATAGCATCGTCCGGGGAGATCTGGTGTTGCTTCTCCTAAAATGCTCGGCCACGGCGGACTTGCCATATTCCGCATTTCTTATTGCCTTAGTGTGTTCCCCCAAACGATCTTTAAGACGGCGTTTTGTTTCCCCTACATAACACTCCCCACAATCCGGGCATCTAATGCTATATACGACCCCACTAGTGTTCTCTTTTTTAATGGGGTCTTTAACCTGAGACACGATTGTGCGCAGCCTCCGTCCTGGAAGCTGCACACAACGCGTCTGGTACTTTCTTAGTATTCTAGCAATATGATCAGTCAAACCCGGGTAGTAGGGAATGTATGCAGTGGCTATCGGTGTAAATGGCTCGCCTCTCCTCTGATTTCCTTTAACATATTTCTCTATAATCCTCCGGGGGTAACCACATTTTGCAAGATCCGTCGCGACCCGTTCATACTCTAATTTTCTATCATCGGAGGCACTGCAATGTGATTTTGCTCTTTCAACTAAAGCTCTTACCACACTGTTCCTATGATGGTTGGTTTGGGCTGAGCTGTAATGCGTATACTGCCCTTTACACATGGACTTCCTAAACACCCTAGTCCTCAGCTGTCGACCTTCTCTACAGACCAACACATCTAGGAACGGCAAAACTCCTCCTTCTTCCACCTCCGATGTAAATTGTATGAATGGGGAGAAGCCATTTAAGCTGATCAACACTTGATCCTCACTCCCCTTCCGAATGATTGAAAACGTATCATCCACATACCTTTTCCAGGGGCGCATAGGGAGAACACTAGCATTAAATATTCTGGCCTCGAGCTCCTCCATAGCTAAATTAGCTATAATTGCGCTGATGGGGGAGCCCATGGCTGCACCATTAACCTGTTTATACATAGTATTATCAAATACCATAGTGGTACTTGAGAGGCATAACTCTATTCCTTTCTCAATATCCTCTAGCTTTAGCTGTGTTCTAGTACTTAGGGTGGTGTCCCTCTGTAATGCCAAGCGTGCACACCACACCCCATGATCAATTGGAATACATGTAAATAGCGATTTCACGTCGAAGGAAATCATGATCTCATTTTCTTCTATGGGTTGGCTTCTAATAAACTGCACAAAGTCTTTACTATCTTTAATACTGTATTCTGAAAGTCCCACTAGTGGGGATAACAATTTGGCTAAGAAACCAGAAAGTGCATAGGTTGGACTGCCTATAAATGAGACTATGGGTCTAAGTGGCACATCCACTTTGTGAATCTTAGGCAAGCCATAAAATCTTGGCATTTGGCTACCTGTAGCGCGCAACATCCAATACTGTTCCTTAGAAATTTTGTTGGACTTAAGCCAACCCTGTACCATACCGTTCACTTGGCGTTCCAAACTAAGAAGAGGACTTTTCTGAATAACTTTATAAGTCATCTGATCTTCCAATAAACACAACGCTTTACTTCTATACGCTTCCTTATCAAGAACCACAGTTGCTCTACCCTTGTCCGCGGGTAGGACTACGATGCTATCATCCTGTTTAAGGCTTCTTAACGCAATTCTTTGCTTCACATTAAGATTGGAGGGGGCATCCTTAGCTTGACTCAGGATCGCTGCTACTTTTACTCGAACTTCATTAGCTGTAGCTTCGGGAAGTTTGCTTATAGCCCTTTCCACGCCCATAGCTACTTCTGCAACGGGTAATCTGGGCGGCACCATGGCAAATTCCGGTCCTAAATTTAGAACCTCCAATTGCTCCTTAGTTAATTGTTTATTGCTCATATTCACCACAAAATTCTTGGTGGTGCTATCACCACTGCCCCTAGGCTTGGATCGTTCTTTAAGCTTGTCAAACTTCCCCATTTGTCTCCGTCTATAACTGTCCGAAATTCGTTTTGCTTTAGCTGTTACTACACTAACCACTCCTGCTAAGTGTATCGGAGACAACTTATCACTTAACTTATCCAAGCACTGCCTTTTACCTCTCCTAATGTGGTATAAATCATTATGTAATTTTCCGATCCATATATTAAGGATCTTCCTTTGATACCACTTGGTAATGTTAAATACTCGTTCATCCTCAAAGGGTAGCTTTGTTTGAAAGCCTCGTGGAATGAGATTATGCGTCTTGCATCGATGGGCAAACCTCAAATGTTGTTCATGCTTCGCCTCCCTAACACTATGCCTCTGAAATTCTCTGACGCACTGCACAAATGGACGGCCATAACATCGAAATAATTCTCCAAACAGGCCTCTGCGGTTGGGTATATCCATACTGTTTTTTTGAGTCTTTTTTCACCAACCTTGCGTAGAATTAAAACACCAGGGAAACTAAACTTTTGATAACTGATTTATAATAAGTCAAAATACCCGCATCTGCCAGCGACTCTTTAAGTTCAGAAGTATTTTTTTTTTAATTAAAACATTTCAAAAAAAGCATTGTGTTCAAGTTTAACACTTCTTGCGTGTGTTACTTCTACATCTGTTCAGAGTTACTCCCACTTCCTGTTTCACTGCTGATCAGTAGATTCATTGTAGAACGAATATGGGAACTTCCCGTGTCTTTGGGAGTTCTATTTTAACCCTTTTCTAGCTCTCAGACGTCTGCACTTGATTAGCAGTCCTCATTTACTTCTTTACAAGCGTGACCACTTCCATCATTAGAAAAGTTGATGGCCTCAGTTTCCAACTTTCATATTCTTTTTCCTTCTTGTGAGCAGTCTGCAGTGTCAAGTAAACTTTATCAAGCCAACCTTGTTCGTCGACTTGCGAGTTTATTAAAATCAGAACACACTGCGGAATTCCTTGAGGTTTTTGCAGCTCGCTATATTACAGTACT
Source organism: Mastigoproctus giganteus (assembly GCF_048544385.1). NCBI lineage: Eukaryota > Metazoa > Arthropoda > Arachnida > Uropygi > Thelyphonidae > Mastigoproctus > Mastigoproctus giganteus. The sequence goes on along the minus strand of NC_143575.1, from coordinate 116,853,752 downwards.
TGTCATTACAGGTGGCTGGTGTTTGTCATATATTAGCATCTGCCAGCGACTCTTTAAGTTCAGAAGTATTTTTTTTTTAATTAAAACATTTCAAAAAAAGCATGTAGAATAAATGGCGACATAAATTAAAATGTATTTATATTTTGTTGCTAAGATAAGGCATGCGAAAAAAAAAACTTTCAATAAGCAGCCCTTCATTTATATACGGGGGGAGAGAAGGAGGGAGGGAGAGAGAGAGAGAGAGAGAGAGAGAGAGAGAGTTTCACAGCAATGGTGGTGGGACAGGGATCCACGTCAGTTCGGTGTATGAGATAATTTGGTGCATGACAGTTCGCTGTATGTCACAATTTGGTGAAACAATTTAGAGAGTACGTCAATTCGGAGAATCTATGCGAGAACTTGGTGTATGACAAAGCAAGACCGAAAACACAAAACTTTTAACATACCGTGCCGTAAATAGTTAATTTATTGATCCCCGAATGGTTCTTGATATTTTTGATAGAGTGCACTATCCACCTTCGTTTTTTAATGCGCATGCTACTGTTTTTATTTTTAATGGCGATTCTATATTAAGTACCCCGGACAGGTTAAAAATTCGGAAACAAAAGAAACTTATTCATATTTCACTTCTGTAGGAAATACTCTGCATATGGAAGTAAGTTATTCCTGGGGTCAAAAGAAGAGCCCTTTTAAATGGTACGGGTTGTTAAATACGCATCTTGTAATGTTCGTTTTAAACGCATTATACTTATTTTAATGAAGATTATTATTATTTTTTTTTACTTTTTTTTTTGAAGACCGTTGAATGTTATGCCGTTGTTTTGGCCTGGATTAGTCGAGGGTTGGGAAGCTGGAGGCAAACTTATTAACACAAAAACCACAGGGAAAAAAAGTTAAGTTAATGAAGGGTGGCTTTTTTCTTTCTGGAAAGCTTTTGAAGAAAACTGTACTCTATTCTAGCAGTATGGATTGCCCGAGGGTTTAGAAGAAATTTATCATTGACACAGAAACAAGAAACAAAGAAATAAATGAAGATTATCATTTTGTTTTTTTTTTTTTTTTTTTTTTTTTTGTATTTATATTTCTTGTTTTTTTTTCTGTATTTATATTTCTGGTTTTTTCTGTATTTATATTTCTGGTTTTTTTCTGTATTTATATTATATTGCGATACCTCCAAGGCTGTAGAGGCCTATGCTCTTCCTGACTGAGAATTCAGAAGTAAAAAGAAACTTATTGATCCAAATTCAGGAGAAAGGTGTTGTTCTAGTAGCCAACTTGCCTATGGGTAGTAGTATCAGCTTGAATATTCTTATACAAAATAATTAGACGAAAATATGCATTATTTTCTTTTTTCCTTCATTTTCTGAATTTCTGCGTTCCATCTTTATAAGTGATCAAAGTTTTGTTTTTAGTTTCCCAAACAACTTACTACACTGATTTTCTTAATTTCTGGTTTCTGTGCGATACAAGTAATTGACTGAATCCGACTGAGGCGGGCATAGTGAACTGTTATGCATCCACTTGTAGCACAACTGAATTGTTATGCATCCACTTGTAGCAAAGTGAATTCGTTGTGCATTCAGTTGCAGCACACATGAATTGTTAAGCACCAAACTGTCATTCGCGAATTGTCTTACACCAAATTGACAGAGTTTTTTTTATTACAATTTACAGTATACAGAGTGAAATCACGGCCATAAGGCCCAGAATGTATGTAGATGGCGCAATTGAAAAGAAGACGAAATATAATTTTTTCCTCCCTCTCATCTGTTCCATTGCATTTTATGGAGTGGAGTATTCTGTCTTTGCAAAAAGCATAAAGTCGGCTAGCCCAGAGTGAAAATTACGAAGTCGAAACTTCGAATTGTTTATAACTATATAAGAGGTTAACGTAATAGTTCTATTGGAGCTTGGTAATTTTTAGTAATATCTCTGGTGATGAAAACAAACATGGTTTAGACCTGCAGTCCAGACCAACTGTCTATCCTACATTCCTGGAATTCCCAATCGTTAAAAGCATAAATTGCTTTATAGGACTTTAAGCAATTTATATTACTTTGTGTATGGAATATTGTCATGAAGAATCAGGATGCCGTGTATCAATTTCCATCTTCACTGCTCTTTTATGGCCCTCTTAAAATTTTTGAAAAGAGCAGCAGCCATCTGCAGTAATCATTTTCTTATGGCATGTAGTCTATCAAAACATTTCCTTCCATATCCCAAAAAAATGGCCATGATTCTCCCGGCGGAGAGTTGAGCTATTTTTCATGCGGTGGTGTGCTATGGTGTTTCCATTGCATAGATTCCTGTTTTGTTTCCAAATTCCAGTGACGAATCCATCAGTCAATTTTTGAAAGAAACCCTTGCGGATCTACATCCTGCACAAATTTGAGTGAGTCCTGTGCCGTTTCTGATGAGGCAAGAGCAACCTTGGCATCCAGCGAGAACTGACTTTTGAAATTGCTAAGTGTTCATGGAGGATGGTTAATATCGATCCCTAAGAAACATTTCATCTCTGTCAACTACAGACGCTAAATTTAATGCTTTTATCGAGCATAAACTTCATTTTTGGACATTTCTGGAGTTGATCGTCCAGAGCGGGTATCACTTTATATGATATGGAATCAAGACCTCGTTTAAACTGCTTAGACCAAAAAAAAAGTGCATGTGATATTCAGAAGGGACAGCATCATCATCATAAATAGCTTTTATAATAAATTTTGGCCTATTTCCTTCTTTTGTAAAAAACTTGATGATAACCCAATGCTCATTTCATTGTAATTTATTGAATGCCCCTCGTTGTTGCGCAGGGTTTTAATTTCCAGTAGTAAAACTCTCTCTTTAATATAATAAATTCCATTAACAAAACACGCCCAATTTCTTTAACCGTGCTGGTTACCTTATTTTAATTTTTGTTGTTCCTCATTGTTCATTACAAAAGTATAATCAGAGCTAGTTTTGATCTTTTGATGAAACTATCGAGCAAACAACTACGGAGATGAAGAAGGATTATAGTAGATCTAAGTGTGAAGTACAGTCGTTGCCGAAGGTAACTACTTTAAATGTATATACATTTAAATAAATATATCTTTAAATTTATTTTATTACTTTTTAAGTAGTTTCATTCTTCCCTCCACAGAATATTTACCTGATTAATTCTGAATGGATGCTTCGCATTCCTTAGATCTCGCAATTCCTACCATTTATTGCTTTTCGTTTATTCAGTATTCACATCTCGGATTTCATATATCACAATTATTCACTGCCAGTTAAATCTGAGTAAGTCATTTCTTCATCTTTATTTAAACCATCTCTATAAATGTTCTGTCTAGGCTTGTTTCTGTCTTCCTTCGTAAAAATTTCAATTCAGATTTTTTTTTTTGCCCCGATGATTTATGGTTTCATATCTAGATATCCTTTTTGGCATTATGTTCAGTGTTTCGCTGTCAGCCTTTATTGGTGTCTGTTTAACATCATTTGTCAAAGCTTCTACTGTATAAATTTTTGCTTATACTTATCTCATTTCAGAGAATTCTTTAAACCTTGATTTCTCTCTCTCTCTCTCTCTCTCTCTCTCTCTCTCTCTCTCTCTCTCTCTCTCTCTCTCTCTCTCTCTCTTCAAATTTGCAATTTATTTCGCATGGTTCCTTTTATCACATTTCTATTCATTCTCTCTGTTGTACAGTTTTTATAAATAAAACATTTTTTTCACCATTGTTATTAAGCTATCACTGTACACTATCACTACACTGTATTTTTCTATATCATATCCGTTCATTCCTCTTCTAAACATTTTCAGTCGCTGTTATTATGATTTTTTTCATGTTTCCCTTCCTTTTATTTTCCAACTTTCACAATAAAACTGGTACGTTTAATAAATTCTCATGGTTTCGCTCTATAGTATTCTTTTAATGGTTCTTAGTTCAAATACGAGGTGTTTATCATTTCACACAAATTGCATTAATTTTACACGACGAATTTGCCACCACTGTTTTGAGAGGCATTAGTGAATAAAAGAAAACTCCGAGCGAAAATCGCAAACTAACAGATATGTGGAATAAAACAATCATGGATGTTGCGAATTTGTAATACATGTAATTGGTGTTTATACTGTTGTCGTTATAGTAGTAGTTTTAGGAACTTTAGCGGCTAAAGCCATATTGCTGCAATAACACTACCTCGCCTGAGATGTTGGCTTTCATGTCTTTATCTCCCACCAATGTTAAGACGTGAAGAAATTTGTGGCCTTCGTCAAGAATGAGAAATATTAATATAGTAAAACCATTCTTATTCACTAACACTAAATAACTGGATAGAGTGTCTACATTAATAGAATGTCTAGATAACCGGATAGAATGTACAGTAGAACCATTCTTATTCACTAACACTGGATAACTGGATAGAACATAAAGATTCATATCTTTTATAATTTTTTTTTTTTTTCTTATTTCCAGAAATTAAAATATTGAAACCTTTGTAAAAAAAAAAAAAAAAAAATATCTTTTATAAATACAGGAATTAAATGTTCGAGAATTCAAAAAAGCCGAAACAATCCACGTCTATGGCACAATAGTCAAAAAATAAACTGAAAAATATAAATATTGAAAATGATATTTCTACTTCAAGTACTGCTACTGTGCCATTAGAACTATAAACGAGAAACGACGTTAACATGTAAATAATTCTCCCACCACGTGATTTGGACTTCTGTCAAATGTAAATGTAGAGATACATTAGAATTCAATTAAATTGCTTATTTAGTAGAAATGGAATTCTTAGCTATATAATAACTAAGAATATGGTAATTACTTCTAATAATGTCTATTCAATCTTTCCTATCTCGCTCGTGAAGGAATGCAATTCTTATTCACTGATGTTTGTCATTCCCATTATTTCGTGTGATGTTTGTCATTCCCATTATTTCGTGATTGCCAGCTGTATATTAGCAACAAGTTTGCTTTTCGAATTTACTATAAAATATGTAAGGGCAAAGGCTTCATGCTACGAGGTAGAATGACTAACATATAGATTAGTGCAAAAGCATCATTTTAACGTAGCCATCTACCAAAGTAGTTAATTAATTAAATTGACATTGTTAATACCTTCACGAGTTGTCATGGTATTGTACTGCTCTAATAAGTAACACTTCACCAGTGGAGAAGACTAGTGTTACTTATTTTCAGCTGATACCACCACCCAGACTGCACCGTTTCAAAGCTTGTTGGCTTCTCCTCGGTGGGTGGGCAAGTACCCTGGTGTTTCAATAGAGACAACCCAGTTATGAAGTATAACTTCACAAAGGCAACTTATGAAGTTATACTTCACACGGTGCCTTTGTGAAGTTACACTTCCCCTTGCTTATTTCTTGGCGATTTCAATGAACGTAACACTCTCATATGGGTAGTGCTAACATATGGGAAGGGGAAAAGTCATAGAGCATATGGTCACTGACAATGACCTCTGTCTCCTAAATGTGGGAACAAACACCTTCTCCCACATGCCTACCCGTACGTTGTCTGCCATTGATCTTTCTATCTGCTCCACGTCTCTCCTTCCTTCACTTACTTGGGAGATGGAGGAAAACCCATATGGAAGTGATCACTTCCCCGTGATAACCACGCTAACTGGTGGTAGACCGTGTCTGCCGTTTAGTTTACCACGGTGGAAGATTGATCAGGTTGACTGGAATGCCTTTCAACATGTGGCAAATCTTAACATCACTATATTCAATCAGGAGCCCATCAGTGATGCAGTCATGTACGTCACAGAAACAATAGTCCATGCAGCTTAAATTGCAATTCCAAAAACAACCAGCCGATTCCCACTATTTCCCAAACCCTGGTCGAATTCAGAATGCACAGCAGCGAAAAAAGCAAAGAACAAAGCCTGGGGGATATTCCGCCGATGTCCCACGACTGAAAATTTAATATCATTTGCACGTGCTAAAGCACGTTATGTCCGACGTTCGAGCCAAAGGAAATCTTAGATCCGTTTTACATCATCCATAACTCAGGCTGCTAACTCAAAAGCAATCTGGGATAAGGTCTGGAAAATTAAGGGTAAATGCCCACCAAGCCTTTCAGTGATCCTCGAGCACAATGGATGTCCAATTAGATTGAACTTCAGTTGCAAGCAATCTAGGGGAAATATTTGCAATAACATCATTCCCCCAGAGTTTCTGGCCCTGAAAAACAAATATGAGAAATATCCATTAAACTTCTCTTCAAAAAGGCTTGAAACATATAACAAGCCCTTTACGCTGAAGTGTTAAATGCAGCACTCTTTCTCACGCGTGCAAGTGCTATCGGGCCAGATGATATCCATTACGAAATGATAAAACACCTCTCACCACAATGTAAGGATCACCTTTTAATTTTATTGAATATAATTTTTCATAATAAACAATTTTCGGATTCCTGGCGAAAGGCAATCGCTTTTGCCTTCACAAAACCAGGAAAGGATCCTAGAAATCAAGTAACTATCGTCCTATTGCTCTGACAAGCTGTTTGTGCAAGGTCATGGAAAGAATGGTTAATCTCCTTGTATGGTATTTAGAAAGAAATGGTCTGCTTTCCAGGACACAGTACGGCTTCCGAAGAAACAGATTCACTTTGGATCATTTAATCCGACTTGAAACGTACATTCGCGACGCTTTTATTAAATCCGAGCATCTGGTAGCAGTTTTCTTTGATATTGAAAAACCGTACGACACAGCCTGGGGATTTGGCATATCAGAAGACCTCTATAACTTTGGTCGTAGGGGTAACCTATCTCTTTTTATTAAAATATTTCTCTCGAATTACCAATTACAAGTCCGTTTAGGATGCACATTCTCTTGAGTATTTTGTCAGGAGGAGGGAGTCCCACAAGGATCCGTTCCAAGTGTCACGCTTTTTTGTAATCAAAATAAACTGTTACAGAACAACTTCCACCCACGGTAAACAATTTCCTCTACGTTGACGATTTTGCTTTTTTTTTTGTCATTCATGCAATATGAGGGTCATTGAAAGGAAACTGCAAACACCTTGATCACCTTACCTTACATCTGGTATGCAATGACCAAGATGTAAGGTGAACATTGATCACCTTACATCTTGGTCATTGTCTAATGGGTTCAGATTTTCATCACAGAAGACCGTTTGTATACACTTCTGTCCCAAACGTAATCTTCATCCTGACCCAGAATTAAGGCTTGGTAGAACTTGTACCATTACTTTAAAAAAAAGTGACCAAATAACGCAATACATAAAAGGTAGTGGCGTGAGCATAAAACCAACTAAGATTATGAATCAGTCATATATTGTGTTTGTAATAGCCTGAATTTATCAGTCGTAATTGCTGTTTGCTGGACGAAAAACTGAATTTTCAGTGAGATGAAATTATGCAACCCTGGCACGAGACCGACTAACTTGGTCACGTTGTGAAACACGTCGAAAAGAAATTCGAACGAAGCCTTTTTCGTTCTCAGACGTCTTGAAGCTGTGTCAGTATTATTATTTTCAATTCCGTATCATCGTGCCAATGTGGAAATAATATTTTCTTTGAACTGAAGAAAAAAGCAAAATGGAATAGAGGTTTTCTACACTTAAGCGAAACTGCAAGTAGCAACTAATTATAAATCAAACTGTTTGTAATTTTTAACATCATAATAAAACAGAAAATTTTAAAAGATAAAAATCAAAATACAATTTAATGAAGAACACGATTCAGAGTTGTGAAGAGAATTAGCTGGTGCTCGTTTAATGTAAAATGCATTTTGATTTTTCAGTTTCTGTAGGTTTTTTTTGTATAACATAATCTCCTCCGCACACAAATATTGAACAATTGTAGTATCTGTATTTTCCACGATGTTTTTACAGGATTTTTTTTTTTTTTTTGGAAAGATGCAGGAAATTGGCAGATTGAAATGGGCCTACTCTTAGATCGATTCAGGACTAGAAACAATGAAAAAAAATCGTGTCCGATTCTGAACAGTTCCTGAATTATGGATGTTTGAATTTAAAATAAAAAAGGTAGCTGTGGAGGTGGAGTTTTCAGCATCTGTATAAAAATAATTAAAATATAAATAAGAATAAGAAAACATATCTCGTACGAATAAAATTTTTCTATTCTAAGTTATTATTTTCTTATTATGTTAATAAGGTTTGTTATTTATAATGTCTGCCTATTCTAATTCATTATTTTAATGTTTTTATAACTATTAAAAAAAAAAAACTGCATGACCGATTTGGTAAAATTTAACATCAATAACTCGGTAACCGTTCGGAATCGGATACTTATATAAGTGGGCGGATGAACATATGCGGGGCGCATATAATGTAACTGGTAGCTGGTATTTTTTTCGTACTGGTTTATTAGCTGAAAATTCCAGATTGGAATCAGCTCCTGGTGAATGCTCCACACCATGCATAAGTTTTAAATAAATAAGTTTTCTGTTTATACTTCGGGACGACCAGATGGTCAGAGGAATCCACAAGATAGAGAGAATACACGAAACAGCACCGTATTTGTTGTAGTTCTTTCAAATTAGTATTGAAAACCGAATGCATTATGACAGTTTTTTATTTCAAAAATAAATAAATCATGCAGCTTTTAAAGCATTGATTTTAATAGTTTTTCTCTCTGAAAATTACAAAACACTGAATAACGTTTCTGTTATATTTAAGAGTTTATTTCATTTTTATACTGTTGACTGTACTTAAAACAACAAAACTGTGATTCACTCTTTTTTGTTGTTTCAGGAATTAAAGGCTATATAGGCACCTAAAAGCCAGAAAAAAAAACAAAAAACATTTAAACCTCCAGTAGTCTACTAATTCTTCATAACTTTTTATATTAACTTCATTACATTCTAAGATAAAAGAAAGCGCATGATGGCCTTTTGGACTGATGAGAAATTTAATGGAGTCTTCAGATATTCTAATTAATTAGTTTCCTCCCCTATTAAATTAATGAGATTTTTAAAAATCGGTCCGGATTTTCTTCTTTTTTTATTTCAGAAGTTTCAAACAAGCCCGTATAAAGGATCATTTCATAGCAACTATATTTAGTGAAATCTCGTATAGTCACCTTTCGAAAGATGTAATTTTTCATATTTCTAAGGTAAACCAGAACAATAAAAATAAAGCAACCGAGGACCAGAAAATAACAAATTTCTCACCTTACGAAAAATGGAATTCCTCGCAGATTAAAACTGGTTAATTATATTTCGTATTAATTTTTACAACTGACAAATTTTGAACTACCAGTGGGTCACCGAGTGCTTTATAATGATGGAAAGTGGCTAGCATCAAGAGTAGGTCAGCTCTGCCGGTTTTTTATTTGATTTTAACAAGATGTTTCTATTGTCGATGGCCCCGGGTGCCAAGCGATTGACTGAGCGATTTCTATTTGTGCTTTCACTGCGACTCTTTGATAGGTGAATTCTGCGTTCTCTTTTACGTTCCTCTCTTTGAGAAATCCTTTAATTTGGTAGCTCTTGTATCAAAAGTACTGGTAGAGAGCAAGGAAGGAAAGTAACCTTTCTTTATTTTTCATATCTAATCGACTAACTCCTACTAATTTCGCTTGGTCACTCCAGGCACTGCTCCTGCCTCCCCTTGGCGGGGCCGGTAACCTTGGCAGAAAAGTTCATCTGCCAGGGGCTAAAAGGAGCCAAGATGGAACAAAATATGTTTCCTTGTTTAGAACCGACAAGCAGTCGGCTAAACACAGAGCACGAACATGACTCTTCGCAAGCAAAGAGGTTAAAAACCATTTCCTCTGCGACCGAGTTTCCTGCATTTTTAATAATGCATTCATTATCAGAACAGCCTCTTAGTAAGCTATCCCCCTTTCTTATCCAAAAACACTTGGAAAGTATTGCAGGGTCTCCCAAGATGGTTAAGAGATTGCAATCGGGGGACTTACTAGTAGAAACTGTCAACTGCAGGCATTCTGAAAAACTCCTGAAAGTGACAAACTTTGCAAAAATTCCAGTAAAGGTAACTGCCCATGCAACCCTAAATACATCTAAGGGTGTTATATCTAGTTGGGACCTTTTGAATGTGACAGAAGAAGAAATTAAAGAAGAGCTAAATGAACAAAATGTAATTGCTGTCAAAAGAATCATGACTAAAAGGGACAATATACTCACACCCACCAGAAGTATCATTCTCACCTTTAACAGTCCAAATCTACCCTCAACAGTAAAAGCAGGATATCTACTCTGTCGCATTCGTCCTTATATTCCTAATCCGTTGAGATGCTACAAATGCCAAAAGTATGGCCATTCTCAGACGGCATGCAGAGGGAACCCAGCTTGTCCCAACTGTGGATCTTCTGATCACAGTCAAAACGACTGTTCGGCAAAAGAAATGAATTGTCCTAATTGCAAGGGTAATCATCCTGCTTACTCTAAAACATGTGAGAAGTGGAAAATTGAGAAAAAAATTGTAAAATATAAAGTCGAAAACAAAGTTACTTATCAGGAAGCAAGAAAATTAATTGCACCCAGTATATCTAACCGTAGCTATGCCAGTATTTCAAAAAAATATCAAACAATAGCCACGCAAACTGATGTTACTGTTCCATCCAACATATCAATCTCCGACTGGGCTCGAGATGTTCTTTCTCAGCAACAGTCCAATATCCAGAAGCACTCAGATCAAGCAAGTAATACGCCTCTTACGATTCCAGCAAAATCTCCTCATTCATCAATGATTGCTACTACACCAAATAATCCCAGTTCAACTTCAAAACAGAGTATTCAGGAAACATCAATGGATCAAGAGTACCCATCTAAACAGGAAGATCCGATTTTTGAAATATTTGCAGAAGAAGAAGAAGAAGATATGGACACAGGTCGCCCCACCTTTCCAAAAAGAAATAAACCAAAGCCAGAACGCCACAAGACAGCCACGTCAGGTACAGCTTCTTCTAAACTCAAATAATGCCTTATATTTTACAGTGGAATTGTAGAGGCTTTAGAGACAACTTTGATGACATTCAATACTTAATTAGACGCTACTCTCCAGTGGGTTTCTGTTTGCAGGAAACCTATTTAACTGCTAAAATTTCTGTTTCTGTAAATAACTACTCAGTCTACCGAAAAGATCGGAATTCATCTGACTCTGCTCGTGGTGGTGTAGCTATTTTGATTAACTCAAAGATCCCTGCTAGTCAAATCATTCTTCAAACCAAAATTGAAGCCGTTGCTGTGCGTCTGATTGCTGAGATTGCATTTACGCTAGTCTCAGTCTATCTCCCACCAAACAATTCCTACACTTTCAAAGATATTGAAGAACTTTTAGTACAGCTACCCTCACCAGTCTGCTTGCTAGGGGATTTAAATGGCCACCACCCTTTATGGGGATCCTCTAAATTAGATAGACAGGGCCGACTGATTGAAACTATACTAGATAAACAAAACCTTACCATTCTTAATACTGGTACACACACCCATATACAGTTACCTACTGGACAGACCTCTGCAATTGACCTCTCAATTTGTTCTCCGATACTGTTTCCAGTCATTCAGTGGTCCGTCATGGATGATCCAATGGGAAGTGACCATTTTCCAATTGTCTGTAACCTGCTCACTACACAACTACCATTAGATCAACCCTGCAGAAAATGGAAATTTTCTAAAGCCAAATGGGCCAAATTTCAATCAGCAATCATTCTGGACAAAGAAACTATTCAGCTACAACCTATAGATAAAGTAACCGATTATATCACATCCAGTCTTTTAGTTGCAGCAAAATACTCAATTCCATTATCAAACCCCCCAACCCGACGGCACTTCAACTACTGGTGGAACGAAGAGTGCACGAAAGCAAAGAAGGAAAAAAATAAAGCATTCAATTTATTCCGTCGATTTCCGACAACAGCTAATTTAATTAGCTACAAGAAGCTAAGGGCAAAAGCGCGGTTCATTCACAGGCAAGCCAAGAAAGATTCTTGGACTCGGTTTGCATGTACTATCAACAGAAATACCGACTCCAGATTAATATGGAAGAAAATTAGACAGCTTTCTGGGAAGTTTCCAATCATCCCTTCCCCAATTCTTTCATACAATGGACAAGAACTCTCTGGTCCTCTAGATATAGCGAATGCCTTGGGTAAAACCTTTGCCGAAGTCTCTGCTGTATCAAATTACACTCCGAAATTCCAAAAAATTAAGACCTCCACCGAACAGAGGCCCATTAACTTTAGAACCTCACTATTACTTCCGTATAATCAGCCCCTTGAATATTGTGAACTTTTACGAGCCATAAAAACAACGAGAAACAGTGCAGCTGGGCCAGATGGCATATATTATGTCATGCTGCAGCATCTCAATGAGCAAAACTTACAAATGCTGCTAGTTTTCTTTAATCGGATCTTCCTGGAAAATACTTATCCAACATTTTGGCACCATGCTACAGTTTTGCCCTTTTTGAAACCTGGAAAAGATCCTTCCAGTCCTAATAGTTACAGGCCAATCTCTCTGTCAAGTTGCCTTGGTAAAATTCTTGAAAAAATGATCCACAGTCGACTCAGCTGGATCATTGAAACTGAACAACTATTGAGTAATTGTCAACATGGCTTTCGCAAAAATAGGTCCTCTCTAGATCTGATGATCAAGGCCGAATCTGAAATTCGCAATGCCTTTGTGAAAAATGAACACCTTGTCATGGTCTCCATTGACATAGAAAAGGCATTCGATACAACCTGGCGGTATGGCATTCTCAGTGACCTACATAATCTTGGTCTACGAGGCAACCTGCCTATATTCATTAGGAACTTTCTCCAGATCCGCTCTTTCCAGGTTCGATACCAAAACTCCCTTTCTTCTACTTTCTTGCAGGAAGAAGGAGTACCACAGGGGTCGGTTTTGAGTGCAACCCTATTTGCCCTTAGAATTGATTCCATTTCCAAAGAACTTCCAAATACTGTAGAAGCCTATCTTTATGCTGACGATCTCTCCATTTCTTGCCACTCTCAGAACATGAGATCTATTGAACGGCAATTGCAAATGTCCCTCAATAAAATTCAAAAATGGGCTGAGTTCAATGGATATCGGCTTTCCCATCAGAAAACAGTTGCTATCCACTTTTGTAACCAACGCAAATTACATTTAGACCCTGAACTCCGGATATCAAATTCCAGCATCCCGATTACCAACAATATTAGATTCTTGGGATTAATATTAGACAGCAAGTTAAATTTCCTTGAGCACATTAAAGTAATACGTACTACCTGTCTGAAAAAGCTGAACATGCTTAGAGCTCTATCTGCCCAGTCTTGGGGAGCAGATCGTACAACTTTGCTGCTCTTATATAGAGCACTGATTAGATCTCGGTTAGATTACGGTGCCCCAGTTTATGATTCTGCTCGAAAGAGTGTATTACGCTGGCTCGATCCTGTACAACACAATGCACTGAGGATTGCTCTTGGTGCTTATAGGACATCACCAACCTATAGTCTACATATTGAAGCCCATGAGCCCCCTCTTTACCTCCGCAGAAAAATGTTACTACTTAAATATGCATTCAGAATACGAAACTGTTCTTCGCACTCCATCCAACCATATCTCTTTAATCCATCATTTCACAATCTCTATAGAAATAAACCAAATAAAATACGCCCAGCAGGCCTACGGCTCCTTGAAATAGCACAAAATTGGAATGTTCCTCTCCAGAGTAGGCAGCACAGAAAGAATGATTCTTGCCCACCATGGACCCCATTTCCTCAACCAGCCTGTGATAATTATTTTCTCCAATGGGGAAAGAATCGTCTACCAACTCTGAATGTGCAACAACTCCATGCTAGCCATATTCAAAACTGTTTTGACTTCTTACCGATATATACTGATGGTTCCAAATCTCATTCAACTGTTGGAGCAGCAGCAGTGTTTCCCTCTGCTATCATATCAGCCTCTCTTCCACCTGAGTACAGCAGCTTTTCAGCGGAATTATATGCAATTCAATTAGCTCTAGAAAATTTGAGTCTTCACCCATCTGCAAAATATTTAATTTACACCGACTCTCTCAGCTCAATTAGAGCAATGCAGAATTTCTCTTATAAGGATCACCCTATACTAAATCAAATCAAGTATTTGCTATTGAAAATTGAAGATCGCCAGCAACGAGTGAACTTCTGCTGGATCCCAGCACATTCAGGCATCAAAGGGAACGAGTTGGCTGATATTTCGGCTAAAAATCCATCAACAGTAGATTTAACCTCTGCCTTTATTCCAGTTTCTGATTATAATATTATAATTAAAACAGCTTTTCATGCACAATGGACAGAGCTATGGCATAAACAAACAAATAACAAACTGTTCCAGATAAAACAGGACCCAAAATTTTGGCACTCATGCATTCAGACAGTTCGGCGAGAAGAAGTGGTACTCGCGCGGATTAGAATAGGTCATACCCATCTAACTCACCTCCATCTACTCACAGGCGATGATCCTCCTCTTTGTTCACAGTGCTCTGAGCATCTAACAGTCAAACATATTTTGATTGAGTGTCCACATTTTCAACAACATCGAACTTCAATATTTCATTCTCTGGCTAATTTCCGTGAATGGATAACATTAAATGATATCATTGGTGAAAATGCCAATATTAATGAACTTTTCTGTTATTTAAAACAAATAGGAATGTATAAGCGACTGTGATTAGTTTCTGGAATGAAATGAGATTGAACCGTCTTTACATTAATTATTTATTTTATCTTTTCAACATACCTATGAATAGGCGCAATATAGCCACAGCAGCTTGTGCGCCATTAAACACCCATACCACACACACACTCTATTGTCGACTTATGTTATTTTACGAAGCTAATGCTTAAATGCTTTAATTAAGAAGGGTTTGCAAAGTGGTATGGTACACGAATAGTACAGTAATGGCATTTCCCATTGGAATGTAGCGAACAGAATACGCACTGGAAATATAGCCATGTTTCTAGGCCAGAACTGTTTGAACTGATTCTGGTATACTTTTCCCTAATGTGTACAGAAGACCATTCACAATTAAACAAACAAAAAAGAAAAAAAAAAGGCTCCATTAAACAAGAAAAGAATGCCCCATATTATAATTATTCCTCCATGATTGTAACAAACTGGTGACTTCGCCACCAGTTTCGATTATTCCTGTTTCCGTTTTAATACAGTGAATCAGTTTTCTTAAATAATTACAAATTCTGTATTAAACAGAACTGTAAATTCCAATTTTCACAGCCGGGATTTAGCGTTATGTTTTGGTTGGTGATGGAAAGATTTTATAGATTGTTTTTCAAACTGAGAGTAGTTTGGCAGTGTCTGTCGAGCGGAAGAGTAGGGTTTTTCTCTTGTAATGGCAGCTTTTTATCTTCTTAAACTAGCACACCGTTCATAGAACATTAAGTGTATATAAATTGACTATATTTGATTAGGTACAAAAGGCGAAAATATAGGATGCTCGTTGCAACCTCCCCAACTATAACGTTCGCCCAAATTTACACGAAACGTTTAAAAAATATATCCCGTAAAGGAATAAACTAAATTATTCAGTTCAAGTTTATTATATGACAGCTGCAGTAATAGCTGCAACTCGCAAAAAATAAACTCATTTTTGAATTCTATTTTATTTATATAAAGAAAACGAAATATCTCTTATCAAGAAATGCGAAGCTATCATCCTGGCTTTTCTTGGTGTTACAGGAATAGACACTGATTCAACGAAATCTAGTATATCAGTGGATTTTTCTAGCTTTTCTCTAATGAAGAGGGCTGAAGTCGGTTGATGCCCACTATCTAGAAGGCCTAAAATATAATTTAGTGTTCTTTTAGGAAGTACTTATTGGAACCACGAAAATCAATACTAGTGAAGTGTTGTCATGACAGCAATTATAACAAGGTGACATTCCGGATTTTTTAGGGTGGTAGCTAAACCTCGCTATATTTCGAATTAGAGTTGGTTACTGGCAGTGTAGTCTGTTATTTTCAGATAAAAATTCGAAGATAGATCACCGAATTGTGTGAAAGGGTTCAAGTTTGCAATTTCATTAGTAAGTCGTTTCTTTTCATTATAACAAGTATTTCAGTAGTATATTTCAATTCAATTTCAATCATTTCAAATCACATTTAATCATTTTATTTCTTTAGTACGAGTATATTCACCCCCTTCTAACTAGGCTGTTGTGTCTAAAGGTAAATTTCAATGTGAAGTAATAATATTAATAGGTTGGAAATAAAGTAATATATTTGAAGAATTAAAGAAAATGTGTCTTTTTGGTTCAAGTTAGAAACAAAAGTTTGCAAGTCTCATTTTCGTATTGTTGCAGGATTCGCTGATTGCAAAAAAAAAATAAAGTGGAGAAATTTCGTCCCTACTTTAAGCTAAAATAATAAGTGTAGATTAAATTTAAATGCAATAAAATCCACTTATTATGAATATCTATAACGAGAATTGTTTAATATACTACCTATTTAACAGCATTAAAATGTAAATTGAAAGCTCACGAGGAGTGAATAAAGTAAAGTGTTTTGGGTTTAAAAGCACCAGAGGTTTCTCCATCTCCGCGTTGTATATTCTGTGTAGCTCAGAAACTCTGCGAAGGCCAGAGATTTTATAAAAAGTGCTGTGTGGTTGCGTAGTGTAATTTCGCGTTATGTTGTTCCTCTGACCTTTTAGCCGTTGAACCCCTAGACTCCCGCTGCCCACACTTTGCCACGTGACTGCAGGTCAGTCATAGAGGAATCGTAATAGAAAACGTACTCTGGCAGGCCCTGCCACCTAATTTCTGGAGATTTCAGTGGCTAGGGATAGAAATATGGGGACGATAAGGAAGGCGACCGCAAAAAATATCAGTGAGGACAGACCCCACCAGGGGGAAGAGGGGGCGGGAGGGAACTCCTCTTCCCCCGCCAGGGGAGAGGGAGTAAAGATACCGCGCAAGGGAGCACGATACAGATCGCCAAAAAAGCGCTGGCGGCAGAGCCGCAAGTTGGCATAGTCGGTGAAATGCCCATGCCAGGAAAGCGCGGAAACCAACGACTGAACTGCCTCCGGGACGGAGCCTCGCCAGTACCGAGAGGCCAAGCCCTCCCCCCCCACACCCGATCATGGGAGACTGGCACCATTCTACTCAGTCACATACGACAAAACTAAGAGAGAACATGAGATTTTTCTTTATGTATAAAGACCGGGTATTTATATAGTAAAGAAAAGAGCCTCTCTTTATATATAAATATTGAAATCGCAGTCATAAGGCTATTTTTTCGAAGGTATTTTATGAAACATATATCCCCTGAAACAGTAAAAGAGCAATGTGAAATAGTAGTAGCATTAGTAGAGGCATGTGATGCAAGAAAGCAAGCTTATATAGCATCAGCCAAAAAAAAAAAAAAAAAAAAAAATCGCACATCTATTCCCACTAAAGGTTTGTCTGGTTCTTCCTTGAATTTACTTAAGCTATCAACTTCCACAATGATAGATAGAAGTTTGTTCCAGCAATCAGCTATTCTCTGGCTAAAAGCAAATTTCCGCACATCTATTCTACGATTGTCTTTCCTCACTTTCAATTTATGCCCCCTCAAGTTTGTAATCTGAGCAAGAGGAAGAATCCCATCAGCATTGAGCCTGTTCAAGCCATTCATTATACACCTCAATCAGATCACCTCGCGGGTGTTTCTACTCTCCAGACACTGCAGTTTGCAGAACTTAAGCCTGTCTTGGTAACAGCAACCCTTTGTTCCACTCGCCAATCTTGTTGCCCTTTTCTGTACTCGTTCTAGTAACTCAACATCTTTCCTAAAATGAGGTTTTTAGACCTGTGCGCAGTACTCAAGGTGTGGCCTGACCATTGCCTTATACAAAGGGATAACACCTTTTTCCTACTAGCAAAATTCCTGTATATCATTGACAATTCTCCATGACCTGCTCTGGCACCTGTCTGCACTGCTCAAAAAGCTTCATATCTGACTGCACAATTATCCCCAATTCTTTTTCATTCTCCACTATCCCGAATCGTAGTAGAGCACAGTTGGTATGTTGCTCTGGGGTAACCCCAGATTTTACTTTGCATTTGTCAATGTTAAAATTCAGTTGCCACCTTTCAGCCCATCTGCTCATCTTTTCTGTATCCTGTGTCGCAGTAGCGTACCGTCCTTACTGTCATTAACAACCCTACCGGGTAAGAATTAATTTTCGTAATGTTATTTTTGTAAGAAGAAAGTGTTCTCCACATTAACATGTACCATATTGCTTCCCAGCTTTTGTCACTCATTTTATTAGCGTTGTGTTTTTTTTTTTTTATATGAAAACCCCAAACACGAAAGGTATCAAAACCTATAGTACTTAGTACCGTGCATGGGTTGAAAGAGAAGTATGGGGGGAGTTGCCGGAAACTTTGCTCTAGAGACTAAACATGGGTTTCACCACTTGAAGCCTCCAATAAGCAAAGTGGTGGTATTGTACCGGTTGATGAGTCATCTACCACCTTATGATTTTTGTTGAGAAGAATTGGTACCATTACTTATTAAAAAAAAAAGTGACCAAATAACGCAATACATAAAAGTTAGTGGCGTAAGCATAAAACCAATTAAGGTTGTAAACCAATTAAGGTATGAATATATTCATATATGAATTTCAAATATTCAAACGCAATATATGAATATATTGTGTTTGTAATAACCTAAAAACTGAATTTTTTAAGACTAAATTTTTAAGGATATCAAATTATGCACCCTAGACCGACTAACGGGGTGATGTTTTGAAAAACTTTGATAAAAGTTCCTACCGTCGATACGGAATTCGAAACGCAGGCCTTTTTCGTTCTCAGACCAATAGCACAATTACTCCCAGGTATTTTTCACTTTCTACCATCCTAGGTGTAACACCACACAGTTGGTACGTTTCTCTGGAGTTGCTTCTACCCATATGCAATGCTGTGCATTTGTCAATGTTAAACTTAAGTTGCCACTTCTCAGCCGATCTGCCCATCTATTATAGATCCTGTTGCAGGAGCACACTGCCATTACTGTCATTAACAACCTTGCCCACCTTTGTATCATCTGCAAACTTCGACACTAAGCTTGATATACCTTCATCAATATCATTGATAAATATACAGCCAAACAGTGGGCCTAACACCGAACCCTGGGGAACTCCACTTATGACATTAGTCCACGAAGAGTACTGTCCATTGATTACCACTCTGTCTTTTCCCACTCAACCATCCCTTTATCCATTGCAGCAACTTGCCCTTAATGCCATACTGCTCCAATTTTTACAATCGTCTTCCATGCGCAATAGTATCAAAAGCTTCCCTGAAATCCAAGTATATGTTATCAAAATTAATTTTTGCATCCAATTCCTTTGATACCATATCATAGTATCCAATCAAATTTGTCAGACAAGACTTTCCCTTAATAAACCCATGATGTGTCTGAATTATTACTCCAGTCTTGTCTATACGAGTCTGGCAATAGCTGATTTGGTGACAGATCTGTAATTGAATATAGACGCAAGTGGATTAACTGAGCCTTTGATAAGAGCGCGTGTTTATCAAAGTATTGAGAAGATTGGGGTGCCACCGTAGCAGCCGAGTTGTGAAGCATTGTGTTGTACGTTGGTAGCACAGTTGATAAAATCACCATCGCCCTCTCGACGTTGGATCCCAGTATTACTGGGATCCAACGCCCACAGCCTACGTTCCAGGCTAACACCATAGGAATACGGAGTATTTGCCGTGCGCTGCGACCCGTGGAAATTCGGAAAGGGGGAACTGGTGGTTGAGTGGGCATAGGACCAATCGGCTAGCAGATTCGCCTGCGAGGACTAACCGTCTCAATGGCATGTCCCTACACTTATGGTCCAAGGGCAGGATTTAGTCTGGCAGCAATGGGAATAAGTGTTTGGATAGCCCTGGTCTTACTTCCGAGCGCATTTTATTGCTTTCCGGATAGTGCGTATCCGATTTGGGGTGAGTGGGGAGCCTGCACCCTGAACAAAAATAAAAAAAAAAACCTATGAATCTGATAAAGGTATTTTATCGGGGCTCTAACACGCTCCCTACCTGAAAAATTAGATGTGGACCGTGATAGTGTCACTTCATTAAAAAAAGGCAGAAAACAGAAGTAATATCAAGCCCAATACTCCGTTACCTGATAATGCACTCTACAAGTGAGAAACCTTTAGTGAAAATGTCACCGTTCTTTATCCAGAAAGGACAGACAACATGCATGTGATACCCTCTAAATTATTCTCCCAGTGGCAACAATCTTGGCATGGGCAAGTTATGAACAAACTTTATCAGACAAAGTCTGTTATCCAACTTCGTTGGATTACAGAAGTTGTTCTTCCTCGTTGCGTACGAAGTTGTTCTTGCTCGCCTCCGGATAGGACGCCGTCATCGACACACTCGTTCCTGCTGAGGGAAGATACCTCTCCTGTGTGTGATAATGTTTTAACCATTCAGCATATTGTCACTGAGCGTCCACGTTACAGACACGAACGAGCCTTTTATTTTACCGCATTTAGTCACCTGATTGAGTCTTCGCCATTCAGCGAAATTTTATCCGACAACGACGACGTTTCAGCCGTCCTTAATTATTTAAAATCTTTAAAAATGTTTAATCTTATTTAAAAATGTCTTTTATAGCTTATATACTTTTATCGTTATATCATTTGACATAGTGACCTAAATGAAACTATTATATAAGGATCACCTCGAAAGTCTCTTCAACTACCCATATGTATTGTGTCTGTGAATTGCGTGTGTTCTCTGGTCGATTTGCCTGCTTTGCTGGAGGAAAAACCACAGATTTTCCTGGAGGGGGAAATCCTTGTTATCTACGTCTGGGACAGAATAACTCAGCCACGGAGTGAAAAAGCCATTTAAAAGTTCCTCGCGTTATCGACGGGATTCGAACCCTGGCCTTTTCCACCCAGTGTGGCGGGGATGGTGACGATTCCACTGTGCTACCGCACAGACTGACATAGGAAGCTAACTTTATAGGTCACCGCAATCTTTTTAACTTAATCTTTCCGTGACTGTTTTTTGGCTCATTATAGTCTTAGGTTCCTCTTGCGCCAATAAAACCTAAACCGAAAAAAACAAAACGCCTTCTCCCACTCCAGCGGGTGGACCAGACCTGAGTTCGAATCTCGTCAATGACGTGAGGAATTTTTCAATCAGCTAAACAGGGCTTGTCATCCAGCGAAACAGATACTGGTCATAAATATTCTCAGTATATATATATATATATATATATATACACACACACACACACACACACACACACACACACACACGCATTAGTAATGACACCTCATGGCCTTAGTAGCACTGGTGCTAATTGACAAAATTATTAAAAAAAAAAACAAACATATTTTCATATATGTCAATTTAGCCAGTCTCAATTAGAAGTGCATTATAGCCAAAGCAGCTTATGCTTTGGCTATAATGCACTTGTAATTGAGAAACCCCCATATCAACATCAATTAGAAGACCTTCTGACAGAAAATATGTAAATATTGATATTACTTGATTATTTAGCAATATTATTTGATGATTTCCTAAAAAATTGCCATTTTACTTACAGCGATCCAAATATAATGACTCAAGAAATCGAAACGCTAGGAGACAATGTAAGAGGAAGGTTTGAGAAAGCCACCTGGCCGCCATATGATCCTGTACATCAAAAGTATCTCAGCATTGGTATGTACCTGCAGGAACTTAATTCTACATTTGCTGTAAATCATGGTATTCAGTTTGGGAAATCGTTCGGCATGAAATGATTTTAGCGAATTCAATGCGTATCTTCATAACTGTAATATATACAAAATAGGTGCGTGTCGGGGGGTAGGGTAATTATACTGTATAGATACTTTAAATCTTTAATTTTTTGGTATATATTAGATGAAATAAAGTTGCCTTGGCTCACCATTATTAGCACTGCAGAATACAACATAAAATCCTTTAAAAAATTATTTTAAATGTCAAGCTTACTTAAAAATCAAACAGCACACTAAACTGACATGAGTTCCTCCTCAAATGTTACCCCGAGAAAATTTATCCAATGATGCAATATTTAAATAAGTAAACTGTGCCAACGGATATATTAATAATAACCGTTGCTGAACGTTTGTTGTAACAATAGATACTAAACAAGCAACAAATAGCTAACTGCTATTGTTGTGAGTGTAACTGTACTCTTGAATGTCAGTCCTAATACTTACCATATTATTAAAGATTTAAACCATTGATGCTCATGCCAAAGCTATTTATGTTCCATTTCCAGAGTTTCACCCCAATATTTTCTTTGATTTATAAAAATGCTAGACGTTATTGGTTCTAACTTTTTGCACTTTGTTATAAAGTTATAAATTTATCGCCATATTTGGAACTTCGTTGTAACGGTTTCAAAATCTTAACAATTTGTTTAGAGTGGAGACCATTATATTATTATTAATATCAGTTAATTTCCGAAGAAATGTCCCTTTACTGCTAGCTAGAGGACATGAGTTACATACAGAGATTAAATATAAATGACAGACAAATGCATTGTGTACAGAGCCCAGATACAATACACGGTCTTAAACAGCCTCTGCTGAAGATAAAAAAAGATACAACATATAAATGTACATACAGATACAACAGGGCGTGGATAGCGCGACATCTCAGAGAGTCCACCTAGAACAAGAAGAGGACATACATGTCTGCAAGAATGGAAGATCTGTAGGTTCTGGCCTTGCAGAGCTTCTCAACGCCTATGGCTAATCTATTCAATATTTGTATATGTCAAAGTATTTAGGATCAAACAGTTGCTGAACAACCTCCAAGGGCCATCTTCCTCCTGATACTCTAGTTACCTTAGGGTTTCATACCAAGACACTCAGCTAAACTGAGTGGATAGCACTGTTATATTACCATCCTTTCCATACCGCGTGGAAACGGCCCTGGTTCGAATCCCGTCAATGAGGTAAGGAACTTTTATGGACTCATTTCACTCCGTGGCTGAGTTTGTCGGTCTCAAGCGTGGATAGAAAGGTTTTTCACCAGCAAAATAGACAAATCGACCAGAGAACGCAATTTATGGACATATTGCAGATGAGCTGTTCACGGGTGGCCCTTATGTGAAAGCTTTTGTTGTTTAATCGCTCAGCATAATACAAAACTACACGGTCAGCATGGCTGTGGTCGTGTTCTGTATCACTTTACGTTTGACTTTTGGGAATTATTAGCATTAGCATTAGTAGAGGCATTTGATGCAAGAAAGCAAGCTTATGCAGCATCAGCCAAAAAAAAAAAAAAAAAACCACTTCCACTTCACCCCTCTGTTCGTTCAAAATACCTGTCCAGCTGAGCCTTAAACTTATTTAGGCTATCAACCTCCACCACAAGGGATGGAAGTCTGTTCCACCAACCAACCACCCGCTGGCTAAAGGCAAATTTCCGCACGTCTATCCTACATCTGTCTTTCCTCAATTTGAATTTATGCCCTCTCAGGTGATTTTTCTGAGCTAGAGGAAGAATCCCATCAGCATTGAGCATGCTTAAACCATTCAAGGCTTTATACACCTCTATCAGATCACCTCGCTGGTGCCTAGTCTCGAGACACTGTAATTTGCAAAACTTAAGCCTTTCTTCGTAAGAGCACCCCTTTGTTCCATTCACTAATCTTGTTGCCCTTCTCTGTACTCGTTCCAGCAGCTCTACATCCTTCTTGAAATGAGGCCTCCAGACCTGTATACAGTACTCTAGGTGTGGCCTGACCATCGCCTTATACAATGGAATAATCACCTCCTTATCCCTGCTGGAAAAATTCCTGTATATCATTGACAATACTCCATGAGCTACTCTTGCAGCCCGTCTGCACTGCTCAGAGAACTTCATATCTGCCTGCACAACCACCCCCAAGTCCCTTTCATTCTCTACCACTGTCAGTGTTGTACCACAGAGTTGATACGTTGCTTTGGGGTTGCTGTTTCCCATGTGTAGTACTTTACATTTGTCAATGTTAAACTTCATTTGCCACCTCTCAGCCCATCTGCTCAACCTTTCCAGATCCTGTTGCAGCAGCATAGTGTCAGTAGTGTCCTTGACAACCCTGCCAACCTTTGTATCGTCTGCAAACTTGGACATTAAGCCCGATATACCATCATCAATATCATTTATAAATACAGAAAACAATAATGGACCCAACACTGAGCCCTGAGGGACTCCACTAATAACATCAGTCCACGATGAGCAGTGTCCATTGATTACCACTCTCTGTCTTCTCCCCCTCAACCACCCCTTTATCCATAGCAGCAATTTGCCTCCAATGTCACACTGCTCCAATTTGTGTAGCAGTCTTTCATGTGCAACAGTATCAAAAGCCTTTCTAAGATCCAAGTATATAATATCAAAGTTATTCCCTGCATCCAGTTCTTTTGTGACTGCATCATAGTATCCAATCAAGTTGGTCAGGCAAGACTTCCCCTTAACAAAACCATGCTGTGTCTGAGCTATAACTGAAATCTTGTCTAAATGATCCTGCAGTGCTTCTTTAACCAGTGCCTCCATTAATTATCCTGGAACAGAAGTTAAGCTCACAGGTCTATAATTACTTGTGTCAGCCTTTGATCCTCCTTTGTGAATTGGGGTCACATTTGCACATTTCCAGTCTATGGGTACCTCCCCTGAGTCCAAGGAAGCTCTCATAATTATGGCTAAGGGTTTGCTTACTTCCTTTGCTGCCTCCTTTAATATAACTGGATAGATCCCATCCACCCCGGGTGCCTTTCTTGTGTTTATCTTCAACAGCTTCTCCTCCACTTTACTCCCAGTTATTTCAAGATTCTGTAGCTTACTGCTAGAGTTGAATACACCTCTGGCATTCCCCTCGCTGAATAACTCCTCATGTGTGAATGTCGATGCAAAATATTCATTTAGTTTGTTAGCTACCTGAGCAGGATCATCAACACTTGACCCATCAATATCAAGTGGACCAATCTGATTCATCCCCTTCCTTCTAGAGTTTACATAAGTAAAGAACTCTTTGCTGTTTTCTTTGCATCCCTTGCCAAGGATTTCTCGTAATCTGCCTTCGCCTGCCTAACCTCCTTTGTAACTTGGTTGCATATCAACTTGTATCTATCATAGGCTTCTGTGTCATGTGTTAATTTGTATGTATCCCATGCATTTTTCTTCTCTGCCATATGCCTCATTAGTTCATCTGACGTCCATTTTGGCCTAAACCTTGAACAATATTTCTTAGTTGGTATGTAAAGCCTAGTAGCTTCCAAGATAAGTTCTTTGAATGCTTCCCATTTTGAATTTGCTGTTGGTAACATCATCAGTTGGTCCCACTGTATAGAATTTAAATACTGTCTCAGTCCATCGTAGTCGCCTTTACGGAAGCAATAACCCTTCCCTTTACCCCTAATGGTAGTTACCTCTTTGAGTAAATCCCACTTCAGCACACTGTGATCACTGCCACCTAGTGGTTCATTTATCTGCAGATTCTTAATGCATGAAGAATCACTGCTGATAATCAAATCAAGAGTATTACTCCCTCTAGTTGCCTCCCGAACATGCTGATGTAGAAAACAATCATCCAATAAATCCACAAAAGCCCTGCTAGTGTGTGAGTAACCAGCCCCCAAAATCCAGTCAATATCTGGGAAATTAAAATCTCCCATTATAAGACACTCTGATTTACTGGCCCACTCTATTTCCCTGTACAGTTCCTTATTATACTCATGAGAGTCATTAGGCCTATAGCACACTCCTACTCTCAATTTTGATCTCCCAATGTTTATGTCACACCAAACTGACTCCACACTGCACTGTCCAGCGATGTCGACTGGCTTCACTTCCTTGGTTTTTATGTGTTTCTTAACTAATAGCATAATACCTCCCCCCTTCCTATCCTGTCTATCCTTTCTGTAGACGTTGTACTCCCCAAATTGCAGTTCCGCATCCCTTATATCTGTGTGACACCACGTCTCTGATATCCCAACAATATCTGCCTTCGATGTTTTGAGCAATACCTCAAATTCATCAAATTTATTTACTAAACTCCTAGCATTGGTGTACACGCAAGTATACCTGCACCTGTTTCTATTCTTAGCTACCCTAACACAAGCCATGTGTTTACTTGTGCCGCAATGGCTCCCAGCAGTCTCTGAAATACCATGCATCTTGTTTTTCAGGCTTCTGCTCATTCTAATAGAAGCAGTGCAAGAATCTCTTTCACCTCTGCCAGTGGCTACTGTCAATCTATTGGTCTTTGTCTCCCCCCAAGCTAGCAGTTTTCCGACCCACCTAACACTGCCTCGATAGCATCAGCAAATATAATCTTGCACCCTTTCTATTTAAGTGTATCCCATCCCTGTAGAAGCAATCTCTCCTGTTAACAAGTACAGTCCAGGCTGAAAAAAATTCTACCCCTTGAGCCTTGCACAATCTTTCCAGGGCCGAATTGATCGACAAGGCTCTCATCATATACTCCCTCCTATCGTGTCTGGGCAGAATTGCAGACACTTTCAAATTCAACCCTAATTCTCGGCTTTTGTTCAACAGTGACCTGTACTTGTTAAGTAATTCTGCCGGTCTCCTACTCTTAATATTATTAGTGCCAACGTGTACAACTATATCACCTTTTGTGCCCTTAAAAGATGATATTCGCTCTACAACGTCATCAACCCTTGCCCCTGGCAGACATACCCTGGTCCTGTTCCACCTATCTTTTTTACAAAGCATGTTCCCCGTTTCCCTGACAATAGAGTCACCAACAACTACTAGTTCCTTCGGGACCAGCGCATTCTGCCTTGGGGGTTGTCTCTGTGTCACGCGATGCCCAAGTGCAAGCTCTGGCGTTGATGTAGGCAGCTGAGAGCTTGATGGGCCCCTCAATTTAGTTTCTTCGAGGGCATCCACCCTGTCCTTCAAGCTCTCATATAGGCCCATAAGAACGCCGAGTTGTTGCCTGATATCGATACACTCCTTGCATCGCGCACACACAAAGACATCCCCCTTGGCAGTATCATGTCCCGTACCCGATTGCTCTGCAAACATCAAGCAAACAGTGCATTTTATAAGGCTGTGAGTCAGAGGACAACTGCCCCCCCTCAGTTCTGCTCTGAGCCACAGCACTTCCATTAGCTTGAGCCTTTTGCTTTGCTGCTCTGGTCTGAGTCATGATTCTATTAATTTATTAATTAATTATGTTTTTAATTATACTACGTTTGTAATCTAAGTCGTTATATGTATTTATTTAAACGTACAATTTAACTGCTAAAGAAGTTTAACTAACGCTATCTAGTACGGTATATAACCTACGGTATATCTAGTACGGTATCACAATGGCGGGAAAATTACTAACGGTAGTTACGAACACGTGGAAACCCTTACCGATACTTTTACAAGGCCGAGTAAAGAATAAATACACCAAATTAATCAACAAATCACAAAATAATGTTATACTACTAAATTTAAATCAAAAGTTTTAGAAAAACAATAATTTCAAATCAATAAATAAGAAAAATCCACTTAGCGGCTTGGAACACGACCCACTAAACTCAATCACTCAACCAATTGTCAATTGGTTGAGTGATTTATTATAGTTTAATTATTTTACAGCGGATTTTGCACTGTAACAGTTGTTTCTCCCAGCCTTCGTGATCAATGCTTTACTGATTCGCAGATAAGTGTTTTTTTATATTGATTACACCGGATTTATATTTGTTAGGCCTAGTTACCTTCCACATCACTTGGATATGCTAACCAGCTTATATGCTAGCTTAGTTTAGTGTCGACGTTAACCTAGTGAAGTTACATGCATCTTTGTAGATTATTCGCTGTAAATTTTCTACTATGTTTTAAAGTTTACGTCCTAGTCTGCTTTTAAACCAGTCCGAAATCACAAATAAACAACGTTACATGTCTGGATTGTATTTAAATCTATTCGCAAAACAACCAATTTTATTGCTATTGTGGCAGTAGAGCTTAATTTGAAGTGAATCGTCTAACAGCACTGATTCTTGCTCACAGCCAACGAATGTATTTTTATTTGTAGTTATTAGAAACTGTCAAATCACTTTGTGTGAAATATTATAAAGTTCGAGTAATGTAGTCTGGGCTGCATCGCATCTTTCATTATTTATTTATAGAACATTTCCTTGTATATCATTATTTTGTATAAATGGAGCCGCAGGTGTGTATTATCTGTGACTCTATGTGAAATGAATACCTATGTTGTAGCATCTATTCTCACTTCTACTGTTTTAGCTGCATTCCCACCAGTCGCAAGCTAACTAGAAAAGCCCGGAACTGTTGGAAGTGTGGTGACTGCCTCCCCATCTTTAAATCTTCCACCTACTCTTTCAGTTTTCCTTCGTCTAATACTGATATCACTTCGAATGACAGTTCTAAAAGACGTTTAGTCAGTCGCATTGATGATCTGAAGCTTGTCTTTAATGAACTTAATTCTATCAGAGAACGTTGTGAGGCTATAAATGCTGCATCCAGCAAAACAATTTCTAAGCATGCAAGATCAACAAACAAAAACCTCATCTGAAATGCGATCCTTATAGGGTAGTAATTCTTTGTTATCTAGCCATCCCGAATGGCAAATTGCTGTAACAAGTAATCTCTTGGATTCAATGAATAGTCTACTACAAAAAGTATAAAACCTATTCCAAATGCACAGTAAGGATTCTACGCATGACGCTTGGACATACCCACAACTCTACTGTAACTGAAGACTGTACATCTGTCACTGCATCTCGTATTTGTGTCTGCTGTTCTGGCAATTTTTTTACTGCAGTCCAGTGTCGCTATATATGTCAGCGTTGCCTGACGATGTTCATACACACCAGAACCCTGGATCTCACATTTGCCCTAAGTGCTACTTTACTTCTCCGTCTGCTGTCGGCCCTCTGAGTGTTTCCAATTCAGCACCAATCTCTAATAAATCATCGTCTCATCTTCAATCTGTATAGAGTTCTAATGGGCCTCCTGCCTCTACAATTTCATCAGTCTCACCCCACCTTAACAGGATTGAGTATCTCCGCAAAATTCTAATTTTCCAGGGCTCCCAGTAAAGAACCAGCAACCAATCCTGAAATTATGCAAGCTTCGGTCTCATACTCTTCCTGCACAAATTTTCACCCTTCAGACTTTTCCATGCTACAGTTTAACGCTGTGCCCACTGGGAAATCCCAAGTCCTTTATCCGCTTCATGACGTACAATGTAGCGTTCCAAGCTCGTTCTTCACATCCTTCAACTGTAGGACTACTGAAGAGCCTAAGCCTCACCCAACAAATACTATCAATTAATCTTCCATTGCTGATGCTTCTGATTGTGAAATTGTAAAAGAGTTCATCCAGAATGATCGCACAGAACCTATTCCAGTTCCTCCTGTCCTACATCCTAAACAGATTTCCTTCAGTGATTTTCATGAATCAGCTGAATCTATAAGTCCTGTCACGTCGTTACCATTACATTTGGATGGTAAAGATACTCCCAATCAAGTTGCTCGCCTGTCTTTGGATGCTGCCCAGTTACCTAGGCCTCTGTCTGACAATGTCTGAGGTGGAAGTGATTCTTGCACTGCTTCTATTGAAATGAGCAGAAGCCTGAAAAACAAGATGCAGGATATTTCAGAGACTGCTGGGAGTCATTGCGGTACAAGTAAACACATGGGTTGTGTTAGGGTAGCCAAGAATAGAAACAGGTGCACGTATACCTGCGTGTACACTAATGCTAGGAGTTTGGTAAATAAATTTTATGAATTTGAGGTATTGCTCAAAGCATCAAAGGCAGATATTGTTGGGATATCAGAGACGTGGTGTCACACAGATATAAGGAATGCGGAACTGGAATTTGGGGAATACAATGTGTATAGAAAGGATAGACAGGACAGGAGGGGTTATGCTATTAGTTAAGAAACACATAAAGTCCAAGGAAGTGAAGCCAGTCGACATCGGTGGACAGGGCAGTGTCGAGTCAGTTTGGTGTGACATAAGCATAGAGAAATCAAAATTGAGAGTAGGAGTGTGCTATAGGCGTAATGACTCTGATGAGTATAATAAGATATTGTACAGGGAAATAGAGTGGGCCAGTAAATCAGAGAGTCTTATAATGGGGGATTTTAATTTCCTGGATATTGACTGGAATTTGTGGGTTAGTCACTCGCACACTAGCAAGGCTTTTGTGAATTTATTGGATGATTGTTTTCTACATCAGCATGTTCGTGAGGCAAAAAGAGGGAGCAATACTTTTGATCTGATTATCAGTAGTGATTCTTCATGCATTAAGAATCTGCAGATAAATGAACCACTAGGTGGCAGTGATCACAGTGTGTTGAAGTGGGATTTACTCAAGGAGGTAACTACCATCAGAGGTAAAGGGAAGGGTTTTTGTTTTCGTAAAGGCGACTATGATGGTCTGAGACAGTATTTAAATTCTATACAGTGGGACCAACTGATGATGTTACCAACAGCAAACTCAAAATGGGAAGCATTCAAGGAACTAATCTTGGAGGCTACCAGGCTTTACATACCAACTAAGGAATATTGTTCAAGGTTTAGGCCTAAATGGTTGTCAGATGAACTAATGAGACATGTGGCAGAGAAGAAAAATGCATGGGATACATACAAATTAATGGGTGACATGGAAGCCTATGATAGATATAAGTTGGTCTGTAACCAAGTCACAAAGGAGATTAGGCAGGCAAAGGCAGACTACGAAAAATCCTTGGCAAAGGATGCAAAGAAAAACAGAAAAGAGTTCTTTACCTATTTAAACTCTAGAAGGAAAGGGAAGAATCAGATTGGTCCACTGGATATTGATGGTTCAACAGTTGAGGATCCTGCTCAGGTGGCTAACAATCTAAACGAGTATATTGCATCTACATTCACGCATGAGGAGTTATTCAGGAAGGAGAATGATGTAGGTAAAGTAAACATTGGCAGTGAGCTGGATGATTTTGTAATAACTGAGAGGAAAGTGGAGGAGAGATTGTTGAGGATAAACATAAAAAAGGCACCTGGGGTGGATGGGATCTATCCAGTTATATTAAAGGAGGCAGCAAAGGAGGTAAGCAAACCCCTAGCCATAATTATGAGAGCTTCTTTGGACTCAGGGGAGGTACCCATAGACTGGAGATGTGCAAATGTAACCCCAATTCACAAAGGAGTATCAAAGGCTGACACAAGTAATTATAGACCTGTTAGTTTAACTTCTGTTCCAGGTAAATTAATGGAGGCACTGGTTAAAGAAGCACTGCAGGATCATCTAGACAAGAATTCAGTTATAGCTCAGACGCAGCATGGTTTTGTTAAGGGCAGGTCATGCCTGACCAATTTGATTGGATACTATGATGTAGTCACAAAAGAACTGGATGCAGGGAATAACTTTGATATTATATATTTGGATCTTAGAAAGGCTTTTGATACTGTTGCACATGGAAGACTGCTCCACAAATTGGAGCAGTGTGGCATTGGAGGCAAATTGCTGCTATGGATAAGGGGATGGTTGAGTGGCAGAAGACAGAGAGTGGTAATCAATGGACACTGCTCAACGTGGACTAATGTTATTAGTGGAGTTCCTCAGGGTTCAGTGTTGGGTCCGTTGTTGTTTTCGGTGTTTATTAATGATATTGATGATGGGATATCAAGTTTAATGTCCAAATTTGCAGATGATACAAAGGTTGGCAGGGTTGTTAAGGACACCACTGACGCTATGCTGCTGCAACGGGATCTGGAAAGGTTGAACAGATGGGCTGAGAGGTGGCAAATGAAGTTTAACATTGACAAATGTAAAGTACTACATATGGGAAACAGTAACCCCAGAGCAACGTATCAACTCTGCGGTACTACACTGACAGTGGTGGAGAATGAAAAGGACCTGGGGGTAATTGTGCAGGCAGATATGAAGTTCTCTGAGCAGTGCAGACGGGCTGCAAGA
The DNA here is from genome assembly GCF_048544385.1 of Mastigoproctus giganteus. Lineage (NCBI taxonomy): Eukaryota > Metazoa > Arthropoda > Arachnida > Uropygi > Thelyphonidae > Mastigoproctus > Mastigoproctus giganteus. The sequence goes on along the minus strand of NC_143575.1, from coordinate 116,821,837 downwards.
GTAGCTCATGGTGTCTTGTCAATGATATACAGGAATTTTTCTAGCAAGGATAAGGAGGTGATTATTCCCTTGTATAAGGCAATGGTTAGGCCACATCTTGAGTACTGTATACAGGTCTGGAGGCCTCATTTCAAGAAGGATGTAGAGCTGCTGGAACGGGTACAGAGAAGGGCAACAAGATTAGTGAATGGAACAAAGGGTTGCTCTTACGAAGAAAGGCTTAAGTTGTGCAAATTACAGAGTCTGGAGACTAGGTACCGGCTAGGTGATCTGATAGAGGTGTATAAGGCTTTGAATGGTTTGAGCATGCTCAATGCCAATGGGATTCTTCATCTTGCTCAGAATAATCAGCTCAGAGGGCATAAATTCAAATTGAGGAAGGACGGATCTCGGATAGATGTGCGGAAATTTGCCTTTGGCCATCGGGTGGTTGGTTGGTGGAACCGACTTCCATCACTTGTTGTTGAAGTTGATAGCCTAAACAAATTTAAGGCTCAACTGGACAGGTATTTCGAGCGAACGGAGGGGTGAAATGGGAGTGGTGTGTTTTTTTTTGGCTGATGCTGAATAAACTTGCTTTCTTGCATCATATGCCTCTACTAATGCTAATGTCAAGTTCTCCACTACGCCTTCAAATATATTTCTCGATTCTATTTGCTCTTCTGGAGTACTGATGTCGAATAATGTGAATGGCCCTATAAAAGCACCTCAGTGCGTTGCTTTGACAGTTCAATTCTTTTCCTCAGCGCCTGCGAACAGTCGTTGTCACATCAATTATAATCAAGCGTCTATCTCATAAACACTCAACAATATCAGCTGACTTATCTCGTTCTTCATCTAACGGAAGTAGAGCGCCCTTATTTGCCTTCGGAACTAATAAGAGCTCAAGATTTCAAGCTTTTCCTCGCGAGGCTCGGTCTTTCGTCAGTCAGCTTGCTCCTTCAGATATTGAGGATTTTCTGAACATTGAGTTAGGTCTTCACAGCTCTGTGAGGAAGTTGTCCACCCGTTATCCAGACTATGCGTCGTTTCTAATCTTAAGTAATCCATCTGAGCAAGCACATGTATTAGATACTGATATTTGGCCAGTCGATGCTATTATTAAGCCGTACAGGTCGTCTTCTGGCGCTGCTGCCTATCTTGTCAGACCTACTCATACTGGCTAGCAGTTATCTTCCCAATGTTTATCAAGGTCGTCATCATTATCGTTACTATTTTATGTAAATTGTAGAAGTGTTGTAAAATATATCACTGCTTTTCGTCTCTTCCTTCTGCAACAAAATTTTGCCCTAGTCGCCCTTACTGAAACCTGGTTAAATCTTCACGTACTTGACAATGAAATTTCATATTTTTCCTATTCTGTCTATCGTTTGGATCGAGACTCGAAGGGTGGTGTTACTATCTTTACCCATCACTTGGTCAAAGTGCTGCAGTTCACTAAACATTCTTCCATTGATGGTATCTCTTTATTAATTAATCGTGCAGGAAAGTTTCTCCTGCTTTTGCTTTTTTACCTTGCTCCCCCAGTTTCTTTAGCCACTATTCAACAATTAGAGGATATTGATGCAGCGATCCATTTGAAACCTCCGAAAGCAATATCACTTATTCTGGATGATTTTAAGGTCCCAATTGCTTTTGACCCCAAACGTTCACCAAATTCACTGACTAAGCAATTTTGCAGCATTTAGCTTAGTAATGCCCTAACTCATTTCTGTAACTTTCCCACCCGAAAGAAATCTTTATTGCAATAATAATAATAATAGTAATACAATGGATACATTGCAATAAGCCCTTCACGGCCACAAGGCCAGGGGTTAACAGTAATATTACGATATGTAAGAAAAAGAAATTAATAAATTAAATATAAAATACATATGTGAATGAATAAAAGTAAATACAGCTCAACTAAAAGTATAATACAATTAAAAACATCACAATGTACAGAGAATATATAGGTGGAAAACTGCAAGGTTGGTTGGTAAGCCATCTTCATGTCGCATTGCTGGACTGCGGCGTTAAGGCGAGCTTCAAGGAGAAGAATCAGGGATAGGGAAGTACAATTTAAGGATGCGGCATCTGTACTCCTTATCATTAGAATACTTAAGATCAGCATCCAAAGACTAGGCACATGAAAGTAGCTGATATGGCAGAAACCTATCGGATAGGTGGAGACGGCTGAGATGTGGGCATAGAGTTGGAATCGCTCTGAGGGAAGGTTGAGGGACTCTCCAAGGTCCCAGAATGATGGTGCCGAGATCTTTCCAGTGATCATTTTTACAGTTGTGGTAAGGCATTTCAACCTAATCAGCCTGGGAAGCCTGTGAATTTTTATCAAACTGGCCATTTCAGTTGTCCTTAACTGTGGAGGAAGTTTGTTTGTTTATGGCCCATTTTAAGAGCCAAAACTCAGTAGAAAAGAGTGGTCGAATTGTGCTAGGGGCGGCAGATGCCCATACTTCTGCAGCATATAGAAGCGGAGAGTATACCGTGCTTTTTATATATCTTCTGGTGGTCGTTACTTCATTAATATAATGCAAATGCTGTTTGGACATCCATCGGAGTCGAGCTGCCTGGGTGAGCAGCTTTTCCATGTGGTTACCAAAGCAGAACTTAGGATCAAAAACAACCCCCAAATCAGTATGTTTATTGACGGACGATGGGAATAGGGGAATTGCATAGTGTTGGCTGAATATAGGAAGGCGTTTTCTTTAATGAGAATATCATAAATTCAGACTTTTCTGGATTTATTTTTATTCCAAACTGGTTGAGGTAGTTTGAAAATTCCAGGAGTATATTGTTAATTGATGCTGTTATCATGATAAGATCATCATGTGGGGAAATCAGTGTGAGGAATTTCATATCATCAGCATAACATAGAGTATCATGCCTGGACTCAACAAGCGGCGAGATAAGCGCTGTAAATAAGAGGCCGGATAAGACACCACCCTGTGGCATGCCTGAAGAGACACATCGCTCGTATGTTTGGCTGTGGACAGTAAGCCGGATTATTCTATTTTGAAGGAGTGAAGTGAGGAACTGTAGAGTGTCTCCCTTGATTTGATAATGGTCTGAAAGTAGCTTCAGCATTGCAGGAACGTTTATTGAGCTTCGGGGTCTATTGAGCTGCTGATTTATTGCTTTATTTATTGATGATTTATTGATTTATAGCTTTATTGAGCTGCTTCGAGGTCTACATAGGTGACTGCAAGCTCTGCATGAGATTCAAACGCAGAGAAGATAGAGCTGGTGGTGGCTAAGAGATTAGTCACAGTGGATCTATGAGGAAGAGAATAGTGGATTTGATGAGACTGATGTGGAAGAAGTTGTTTAGTTAGAATGGGGAGAAGTACCTTCTCTAGGAGTTTTAGAAGACTTGAGGCGTTGGAGATTGGCCGGTAGTGCTTAAGAAGAGTAGGCGATTGAATTTTTGGTATAGGCTTCACGAGATAGATGTTCCACTGCTGGGGAAAGAAATTACTTGACAAAATAGCATTAAAAATAGTTAGAAGGGGACCCAAAATGTATGGGCTAATTCATTTAATAATGAATTGGGGTATTTCATCTGCACCTGCCTTAGCAGAAGCCGGTATAGAATTTATGGCAGCAATAAGCTGTTCCCTGGAAATTGATACTGCAGATAGCGTGTCAGGTGGGATTTCAGTTGTTGGTGTCTCAAGATGAGTACATTGTTCCGAGTCCGAGGCAAATCTAGATATAAAGTCTAGACACCGGTTAGGTTCAAGATTGCCATAAAGCATACAGATTGGACTTTTATATTTAAATCCAAGGGATGAACAAAATCTTTTAATGAAATTAATTTGTTCAGGCTTTCGCAGTAATGATGCATCGATGAGCTAATTAAACATTATAGTCCTGTTTATATGAAGCAAATTATAATCTGCTTATATGAAGCAAATTTAAGAACAACTTCAACAGTACAGATCTACTACAAATTGAGTTACTCCTTTGAGGGAGTAAATATACCATTGAATAGGTGAGTCCTTTCAAACGCATTCCACTATTTCACTACAAATCTCCCTAGAAGCCGTTACTACGCGTACAGTGCTTGGTATTACTCTGTCACTTGTCTCGATCTATCTTCCCCTCAACCATTCCTATACCATCCATGAACTCGAAGATTTTGTGCTATAGTCAGCGTCTCCTTTCTTGCATTATTTAATGAATACCATTCATTATGGGATTCTCCCTTTGCATAATGCCGATGAAACCTCACTGAAATACTGATCGGATTGACATACGAAATACAACGTTATTGAATATTTTCTCACCTTACATCCATCTCCCTACAACCCTAAAGTCAGCTATATAATTTTGCCTTAGCTCTCCATTTCTCTTACCAAGTATAATTGGACGTCACTTAATAATCCGCTGAACATATAACACTATCTGCTAATATATAAAATTCAAATATATCGTACGCTTAATAACAGAAAGTCGAATGAAATAGAAATTCTTCGAGGCAGACTCGAAATTCAAGCTGTTTCCGTTTCTCAAACTGCAATAAATTATTGTAAATATGGAAACCTACTGGTGGACTAAGTGCTTTTGGGTGGTTATTCTCACTTCGAAATCACATCTGATGCGTGTAAGACGTTGTTGGTTCCTTAGTGAGAATTCTTTTTTCTGCTTCTGAGGTTATCAGTGCGAATTTCTTGGCCTGTAGTATTCTGTTTTTGAGGTAGTCAAGTACAACCTGTGGAAATAAGACTATAGACCAAGCAATTACCAATTAGAACATAATAAAGCCGCTACTAGCCTGAGATGCCCGAGAAAATATAACAACCTAGCAGCAGGAGGTCTTCCAGAGAAGCACATAACCACATTAAAATAATAAAATATTTGGACACCTACGATCTTTCATCGTCAAAAGTTTTTCATTCTCAATTTTTTTTTTTTTTTTTTTTACTAAACGTTTTGCGTGAGCCTATAACATGTATCAAAAAGGTAACATGTATCAAAGCATTTTAAAGAGCAACCATAGTTTGCAAGTATCACAATTAACGAGCGACACCCAGTCAAAATAGCCATTGGGCATTTTTATTTATGTTGACCCAGTTTTCGCACAGCATCGCGAAAAATAGAATTTTAGTGGTTTTCTCTTCCTGACATCAACAGAAACGATATCAACATTCATCTGAAAGTTGGAGTTGAAGAATTTGACCTTTAACATACATTCAACAATAAAACCTTTGCTAAGCACTGCTGTTTTCTGAATAAAAGTCCTTTACTTCAATATATCTATGTGAAAGGGCTCTTTCACAAATGAAAATAGTAAAATTGAATTACCGGATCTGTTTGAGTGATGATCACTGAAAGGACTTGATCTGAGCTGTGCCGCTTCCTCTTGTTTTACAGACATCGTGTAACTGACGGAGACCATGCGACCACAGTCATCAGCTTCCGACGTTGATAAGTAGCTAAGACAAACTGGCAAGAAGGATAATGGCGTTTTAACTCTGTGTTGAAGATGTACATGTATACACAATTGGATATTATCGTGCTCGAATTAGACCTGCATAATACAGGGTATGTCAAAATTATGTTAACACTTATATGGAATTTTATTTGAATTTTATTATTATTTTTTTTTTTTTTATTATTTTTTTTTTTTTCAGATATAATGGCAGATAGGTTAATGCTAGAAGAAAGAAGAGTGGTGGCAAGCTTGACAGATAAAATAAAATTAAAATGTTCATTCCATATAATTGTTAACATAATTTTGACATACCTTGTATTTAAAGCAGAATAAAATACAGTATACTTTAAATTGCTGTTAATGTAAGAAGAAAGCATGCTATGAGAACTGGCTTAAAATTGGAGACTATTTTCTCTGCATAACTAGTGTTTGTTGTTGTTTTATTTGTTGGGTAGAATTTATGGGAGTTCCCATTTATTGCAAAATGAATTTTAAAACTTCAGGTTTAGTGCTTCTGATCATCAATTACATTTCTGTTAGGAGCGGATGTCGCTGCATTTATAGTTGCGAATAGCTGTTTACTTTTTGTCTTTATATTTTAGATTAGCTCATTCATGCGTTTTGGACATATTAGAATTCATTTTTCCAAATCGACGTATTATGATCAAAACCCAAATTCTCTTATCTACTATTATTGTTGCATTTATTCAATTAATGCATAACTAGGGGGCTTCGCCCCCTGCTCGCTGGGCTCGCTTCTTTTGATAAAATATAATAAAATACTTACAGTAGTTTTCGACTCTGTGTATGTCTCTTCCTCTACTATGAATACATAAATACGTTACTATATCTATATAATATCAGTGTAGATACACCATCGACGGCTCTTAAAGAAAAACTACGATCGTAGTGTGAAAGGCATTTCATGTGTCTCTCATATTGTGCTCATCCTTCACAACGATGTAGTGCAATACATGATAACCCATGTATTGCACTACATGGTTTAGTATGCACTACCTCGAATAAGTAACGCTTCTCTATTAGTGAAGACTCTTGTTACTTATTCTCGGTGGGCACCATCACCCAGACGGCACCGTTTCAAAGCTAGTTGGCTTTTCATCGTTGGGTGACTTTTACACTACGACCGTAGTTTTTCTTTAAGTGTTGTCTATGGTGTATCTACACTGATATTATATAGATATAGAATCTTATAAACTCTTAAAATAGTACGCCTTGTTGCATTTAGCTTATTTAAATAAATACGTTACATATGGAAATCAAGAATGGTACCGCGTGGTCATGTTAGATAAACATAGCGCGTGACCACGTTTAAACAGAAGCATTTTACCACTGTAAAACAAGATTCTGTTACGTATTTTTGTATTTGTTACGCATTACACGTAATCCGCATCTGTCTTCTCCAATTGGCTGAATAAATATCACTGGGAGGAAAATTATTTTAATGTATAGAAAGATTCTATATCTATACGGAACTACATAATCCTGAGTGATAATTAAAATTTTTATTTTTGAATTAGTAGCTTTATGTTGAATAAAGCATATTTTAGCAAAACACTACAAATTTTTATTGCACGTTTCTTATCTTATTGAATCGTCTTCATACTCGTTTGCATCTTCGTAGATGTTAAATCAAAAGTGTCAAATGGAAATCAGTCGATAAGCCGCATACCTGCTGATATGTTCACAGTTCTCTTTATTTTCAATAAATTTTTATTATTCATTCGGTTGCCATTATTTCCAGTTTAAAAACAGCCAATTACCGTTTTCTTTTACGATGGAAGGGTAAATGACACGTCTGATGCGTACTCCACTTAATATTTAAATATCTCTACTGGTTATTTAAAATTACATTGAATTGAAATACTTAGCACGTGCTATAAATAGTGATGCAGGATAAATAGTGATCTTAATGATTTAATTTAGGGTAATTCGCAATAATGTCTTTTAGAATATCCTAAATTTTCAATTATTTTTCTCTTTAAAACTCGATGCTGTAACTGCGTTTTAAAAATATCACTTTTATTGTGACAAGCGCGATATTTCTAGGAAATAAAGAAAGAAATGAGTTCGTAAATCAGCATGTTTGTGGGAAAAATTCTTTGCATAATAGGGAGCCTCGTTCTTTCATTTTAGTATGAAATATCAATATCCCGTATTTTTGCTCCTGCACCCTTCAGGAGTACAAAATTTGCCATAAAGTGGGATGTCGGTCGAACTGCATCGGTGTTTTATAGAATATCGGTCGAAGTAGGTAGCGTTTGTTCTGGTGAAACTGTGTGTGTGTTGCAGAAGTCTTATCGAATGTTCCTCATTGTGTCGATATGTAGAGAAGTGGGAGGGAGACGAGACTAGAGATTTTCTTGTCTTACATTTAAATGGCAACAATAGTTTTATGCTTGTGTGCTTTCGCTGTATTGAACGACAGTTCAATGTGTGCGTAGAGTAACAGTTGCGTGATTGTCTAACGATGTCATGAGTCTGCTTCACAGTCGCAGATCGTTTCAAATTGGTTAGATTAGCTGAAAACCACGAAATACTCGTAAATTATCAGCAATGAAACTTATTGGATTCGCATTGGGATTTAAATTTTCTTCTTTGAACCAAATGAAAGCACTCTAGCAGATGAGATTGAATGATTTTCCTTCATTCACTCCGAACACAAATTCCTTTTGCTTTTGTATAGCTATCTTTGTTACACTTTCTTTTATGATGTTAATACTCCTTATTTTATTCAACGTCTCGTCGGAAACATCCTAACAGAAAATCGTATTGCAATAAGTCTTATTTTGCGTATCCAACGCTCGATTTGTAATCTCTTGGCCTTTACAGCATTAGTCTGCTTCTTATTGAGGTTGAATTACTGCGGCCTCACATCGTCATAATCTATCATTAAAACGCTCTCGATTATCTGTGCTCATTTACTAGTTGATATCCTCACAGAAAAATCCTAGGTATTATTGACGCTGCCTTCAAACGTGCAATACTTTAAAAATATTTTTCTTGAACCCGCTGCTTGAAATATCCGCCAGAGGTTTCCTGTAATGGTGAAATCAGCTCTGAGGTAGTTTGTGGTTTATAGTGGCAGTATAGCTGTTTACTACAATGACCATTGCCTACAAGATGCAATCAGCATATATCTACACTGCCCGAACAAAATGTTAGTCTTCAGCTAAATGAGCAAATGTATGCTCATTAGTTTTATATATTCGCTAGTAGTTGTGATTGCATTGTAATGAATCTTTCCTGCAGGTTCTTGATTGAAGTGAAATCCAGAAACTTGTTAGTAGCACAAGAAACACTCCGCATGCATTTGGGGTACCGTCAAACTTTCCTACACAATCCTTGCCCACCGCTCGGTGGAACATTCCATATACATAAAAAAAAGCGAGCAAATAACAAGAATCTAATTTGCAACAACCTCTAGGGAGGCTGCACTCAAGACTTGACAGTCTCATAATATCTTATCGATATTAGGAGACTGCTGTCTTGTGCATATTCAAAAACAATAGCGGTAAAAGCACATCACAGCCTTACACAGTTGTTTTGACACAGCTCTGCTTTTGATATTTAAAGTGGATGGATGTTTTTTAACAAGAATTGTACAAAAAGAAACTTCTCCTCAGATTAGAAAGTAACAATTAAGTAGATCTAATGGGACACTCAAACTGTAGCTGTCAAAGGCCGTCTCTAAGTCACAGCATATTCAATGACGAGTTCTTCTTTAGATTCGAAGGATTTGAGGATTCCGTTCTAGTTAACAAATATACGAGCGATAATATATATGTTAGCCAGTGCAAAATTAAACTGTAGTGACGCATGATTCTACGTATCACTCAGAACTGGCAGGAAGGCTGTTTCTAGAGGCTTTAGTATAGTTGATGTTGAAGACTGGTTTATAATGAGCTGGAGGCGGTTCTCCTTATCAGCTTAGTCGGCATGGAGATACATCTTGCCCTATACTACTCGTTTGGAGAAATTTGAGTTCGATTCCCTTTGATGATAGGAGGGATTTACAAAGCTTCCGTTGGTTCAATCTCAGGCAAAATGTGTGTACGGCTTTTTTTTTCTGTGAATTGTTTCAATCTGCAATTGTTTCAACCTGATTTGCATAACATGCAAATAAGCCCCTGAAAATACACTTTTATGTAAGTAAAATAATATGGACAACAAAATCCTGTTAGTGATGATAAAACTTTTTGTGGATTCTTTTACATATAGGCGCCTCCGTTGGGCAGGGGCAGCAGTGCGTAGCACACGCTTCTTGATTAGACCGAGGTTCGAGCCTCGTGACCACCAAATACGGAGGATGCAGAAAGGTCAGGGAATGACCCCCGCATATCCGCGCAGCAATATGGTCTTAGTTGCTAATGCTCCTAAAAACCAAATAAACAAACAAACAAACTTTTACATACTGTGGCCGAGTTAGTCGGCATCAAGAAGGTGCCGTGCATTCCTCTACCGGAAATCGATCCCCCAGCAAAACAGGCATGTTAGTGTAACTGACATGATTAATTTGATCATACACCAGAAGCATAATTATATCTATATAATTATGAAAAATTTGCATTTGGGGGTATGAGCTCGGATAATCCCTAATTTTTTTTTCTTTTTTTTTTTTTCTTTTTTTTTTTCTTTTTTTTTTCTTTTTTTTTTTTTTCTTTTTTTTTTCTTTTTTTTTTTTTTTTTTACTTCAGGGTTCTCTGTGGTAGCTTAGTAAGCATAATACATCACTATTTGTCACTCGCGTAAAGGCTCGATTCCCGTCCATGACTGGGGAAATCCTCTTTCATCCAAGCTGTAGTTACCCAATCTCAGAGGAAGGAGGTATGGTTCCCCTGCGAATTATTCCGTGTTTTTCAACCCTCGCAACATATAAATCGGCCCGTGAATGCACGTGTACACACAATATGGATATTACTAACCATTCGATTCGATTTTACCAAAATTATTTTATTTTATTTTATTTTTTTTATTTATTAATTATTATTATTTAGTTATTTATTTATTATTATTATTTTTTTTTTTGTTTTTATCATTGTTTTGTTCGGATTTTTTTTTTTTGGCTGGTGCAGCATAAGCCATAGGCTTTCTTGCACCATGCGGCCGTTACTAATACTAATACTAAATAATACCCAATTGTAGTCTGATTATGTTGAATAATTAGTTTTTTAATAAAACAGCTTTTTTTATTAAAAAAACAATCACTTAATTAAGCAAACATTGTATAAAAATACTCAAACAATATTATATTAATAATATTAATTCAGTATTATGTATACCGTTTGTCATATCAGTGTTATTCTGTCACATATCGATATAATTATGCAGAGCTTTCGAAGAGAAATCTGTCAAATATCATCGTTTTATTCTTTGAACGATTTTTATCAAAAGTTTCATATCAACACATGGAGATAAGGCAATTGTAGGGAAAAATAAGTAATACATAAATGTAATACGGTGTTAAACTTTTATTTCAGAATTATAAGTTCCAAAATATTTTAAAATCATCTTAAAGCCTACTCTTATGTTAGAAAATCAATTATTTTTAAAAATGAACCTTAATGACGATATTATAGAAGTTTCCCAAAATGTTTCACGTAATGGTTTTGCGTGGTTTTTCTATCGCTTGTTTGGCAATTCAAACGTTGCGACCAATATTCCTCGACGAAATGCGTGCATTCTTATCGTTAACATTTTGAACTCATCCACTAGTCGAGACTTTGACGATTCAGATAAATTGGAAACCTGTCGTGAAAAAAAAATAAAGTAATGCAGTGCGGCTCTATCATGATGGAAATATATATGCTGTCGCATTAATAAAGGATCATCTAAAAGGCCCGGCAACTCATAATAAAAAAAAAAAAAAAAAAAAAAAAAAGCAAGGTATGTTCCCCACCCCTCAATAGACGATTCTTGAACGTATATGGTTCAATTAATTAATTCTCAACAACTCCATACCATGCAAACTAGCGTTGGAAACTGGTTTTGACCCTTGTATGAGAATTATTAAGAATTGTCAGATTCTCATTATGAATATTATACATTCCACCATTATACATATCACCTCATCGAAGAATGGACACATCAGAATTAGCGAGTACTCAACGAACGAAGTTCAATCATGGTACATAATTTCCTTATTCAAGGTGCTGCAAAAAATACAGTAGAACCTCAAAAATCAGAAATATTTTGAATATTTCTTCAAGGGTAGTCGACCATACAAGAGCAGGGGTAAGATATGTTGGCCGGATTTAAAAAAAGCGTTTGCCAGATTTATGCATTATGTTCTATTAATAATTTAAAACACCAGTTTCTTTCTGTTTCGCATATTTCTTAGACAATATGTCATTGTTACTACGCTTTTGAAACGCATATCCATTTCTGAAAACATCGAACACTTGTTCACAGTAATGGACCTAATAGTACAGTAGTACGTATTCTCCTTTTAAGGCGAATAGACTGTCGAAATCGTATCGTGCTATTCATATCTCACATAAAAAAAAAAATATTAAATAATCGCAACACCCTCACCGGAGGACGGATTCGAAACTGCGATCTTTATTTCTTAGATAAATACGTTACTCACTGGCCCAATCCGGCAGTGCGGGTTAACATTTTGGCTTAATACTGGCGGCCGTCGTTGTCTGAGTCATAGGATAAATAATTTATTATATAATAAAAATAACAAACGAACCTTAAATATACAGGGTGTACCATAACATGTGGGACCCATTTCAGGGATGAATTTAAGACCTACACACACACACACAAATCGGTCAACTTCATCCTGAGTGCCGAGCACTCAGGATGAAGGGTCCTTAGTCACGAATGTTCTTTAGTGTAGTATCTCAAATAGAGAGCTTTATGGTAACTGAAAAAAGTTTCTAGAACCCTGGCTTGTCCTAAAACTGAGATACTAACGAAAACGTTGTCTATTAGAGTCTTTCCAGTTGTTGTGAATGACAAGGGTGGGAGAAGCGACTCCACATTCTTCCTGGAGAAGCGATTAAAGCCTTGAGGAAGAAGCGATTGGCAGGTGAGGGCCGTGAAAGACTCCGCGCAGGCGCCTCCCCACCACTGCCGCCTCAGCACTGGCTCTCTGAGTACCTCCTTTCAGGGACAACTCCAGCTTTGAAAATTGTTAAAAAATGCTTCTCATCGTAAAATTTATAAGTGACCTTTATAGAATTATTAACTAACTATTTAGCAACATTTTTGTCACCAAAATGAGAGTTACTTAGTACAAAGAAGCGCGCTATCGAAGTGCAATAAAATTTTTTTTAATTTTATCACAAAAAGTAAATGATAGATTTTAATCGGAATAGTTTTCCCTTGATAAGCATCGAATAACGCGTAGCTAGTGTGTTCGTGTCTAACGAATACACTATACACTAAACCTGCTCGTTCAGCTCGTTCCAATGGTGTATAATAAGTTACAGGTTGTCGACAACATTTTTGTCCCCCCAATTTTACTCCCCCATTTATCAAACAATTTTTTGTCAACAACGATCAATGTAGCGTTATGTTGGCCAACATGATGTACAAACCCATGCAAGATTTCAAGTCCGTAGATTGAGTGGTTCCAGAAATACAATGCTGTGACGGACGGACAGGCAGACAACCGACTGACATTATAAGGGCCCTTCGTTAGACTACGGACCCTAAAAAGGTATTGTAAACATAGGTGTGATTTCCCTTTCTTTCCAAGTTAGTAATTTTTCTGTTTCAACAAAAAGGGCTGTAACGTTTATATGTGCTTACGTTTATATAGGAAATGCTCAAAATGACCAGTTCACCGTACACCTAAATACATGCCTGCAAGCGTCCCATCATGGACCACCTCGCATGTTCAAAAGTTCCAAGTGTCTGTCGAATTTGCTGTTATGGTGCTGCTGGGTCTACCACCATCTGAAACTTCTTTTCTAAATGAACTAGTTTCCGCAAGGCGCTCATGTACTCTCTGAACGCTCCTCTTATTTGGGATATGACGATTAGTGAAGTTTTCAGCATACAGGCGTCTTGTCTCGACTGCATTGCGTGTAGCAAGTCCATACATGAGATGCATGTCTGCCGTCCCTCGATTTGAATAAGCCTTCATTATCACAGCAAATGCACAGTATCAAAATGTTAATAACAAGCTCGCTCTAAATGTCGTGCCCTTGCCAGGAGAACTAACTGAAATCAGTCAAAGGGGATCTTGTTTACATATCTACAGCAAGGCCCTGTATGAAATATCGAGTATTGTTCGTAAACACTTGAATGGAGCCAGCTATACTAACTCGGTTTGTAAAAAGAATTCCTGGACCACAAAAATGAATGTAACTGGAAATAAGGCCATATCAGACCAATGTTCATATGAACTGTTTTTTATTGTTTCTGGGTGCTAAATCCATCCCTAAAGTGGGTCGCACATGTTATGATACACTCTGTATTATGCATAATCTTTAAAATAAAACGCAGACCGGACTAGCCAGGTGGGTAAAGCACCTGCCTGGCAACCCAAATGTCGCGGGTTCGAATCCCGCCTCGGACTTGGATCAAAGTACTGCAAAAAAACCTTGGGAGGTGCATTATGGCCACAGAAGCCAATGCGCCAACAACTACAAAAAAATAAGTAAATAAAAAAAGATATCGGATTTATTAGGATCTGCTGTATTAAAACGAACTTTTTTTATTTTCCAAAAATATTTATTGAAAAATATAAAGAATAAAGTACTCTCCCCTCAAAAAAAAAAAAAAAAAAAAAGCGGAAAAATACAAAATACTAAGACAACTGTTAGTGGGGTACATTGCACTCAATGCTATTTCTAACAAGGAAAAATACACTTCAAAATTGAAAAGCATGCTGGCAGTTCAGATTTTAGTAATAAACAGAATATCTGGATATTACAAAACACTATTTAGCTAAGGTTGTAAAAATTACAAGCAATTGCTGAGCTCTAGTAGACCCTGCCAGCACAATTAAGAGTTAAAGGAATGTCCAGCGTGATTTCACAGGTTTCAAGTATCTCTTTATTCCAATGTAATTTCGGTTGGTCTTTGGTACTTGTGCGCAAGTCAATGAAGGAAGTGTTTTATTTAACTTTTAATCTTCACTCCCTGCAGATTATTACGTGCATGGCGGTTAAGCTGCTCCTAATTAAAGTTCTGCCTCTTTACTGGGTCAGCTCGGAGAATATATACATCAAGGAAACGAAGCTTGGAAAATAAGTGATGGATGACACTCGCGTGTCATATATACGTATAAGGTTAACTCCCTGTATTTGTTTCGCCAGTTTTTTTTTTTTTTTTTCAGTAATGATGTCGTTTGAACATGATTAATGAGATGAATAGGACTATTTTTTTTGTAATTCTTTCACAGGCTTTTATACGACAAATATAAGAAGAGTATCCGAAACTTTAGTAAAGAAACTCATCAACTACCTTAGTTAAAAAGTATCAAAAAACTCGTAAGGGTTTTAAGCGACAAGGTTCTTAATTATTTTCGCCTTACTGCATTTATAACTCTAAAGGTTAATTCTGTCGAAGAAACAGTTTAAGGTTTTAGTGGCATTGTTGACGTTCGTGCCCATAAATTGAACTTTTTTAATGAGTTTATTTTACAATTATGTACATAAAACCCGATTATTTTTTAACGTAAATAAAACTTTGAAAATGTCTTTATAATAGTGACATTATAATATAAATAAAGAAATAAATCATTGTATTTCTGTAAAGAAACAGACAATCCTTTCTGGCCCTAGGGGCAACAAGCTGTTATCTGCAAAACAATTATTTTATGGAAACTTTGGAGTCTCGACTACTTGAATTTTAGCTGGTGTGGTGAATTACCTTCTGTTTCGTGTTCTAACTGATGGTTTCTTTCTGTTGTTCTGTGTTGCACACTTCATAAGATAAGCTGTTTATAAGCAGGCCGAGGATTTATCGATAGATTTTACTGTTTAGGTACTGAGGACAGTTAACTTTGAAGAAATTTAAAAGTTTTAATACTGAAATAGGGAACAGCCTGCCCAACTGGTGGATTCTTGTGCATTTTTTTATAAAAGTAGAAAACCACGTGAATTGTCTCTAGCAGAAACGTTGGTGACGATCTGGCTGATATCTGGTGCTTTGATTATCTTCTGCTGCAAGAAAAGATCAATAAGTTTAGAAAGATCATGAACTATAACTTTAATAAGCTGGAAAGAACAGGTTTACTTTTTAAAATTTTACCTTTTGCTTAAATTAAGCAAGCGTTCAGTTTCCCTGAACGCATTCTTTCAGCACGGTATAACCCGTACTGAATCACCAACATTTTTAATTCTTCTCCACAAATCCTGTTTTCAGCACAGTAGACCGGATCATTTGCAAATCCGCTGGCAGAATTATTGCTATTGCAGTATCTCTCAAGCCTACACCCATTAGAAATCATAGGTGCATTGACAGAGTGTATTTCTTACAGAAGTACACGGCAAAAGAACCGTAGCGGATATTCTTCAAACACTAGTTTCATAAACTCTTTTAATTATATTTCATTATTAATGTACCAGGACATAATGCTCTTCCAAATGACGAGGATGGCATGAATAATCCTCTCTTAATCGGCTATCGCAGTTTTGAAATGTTTTGCTATCGACGACACCATAGTTAGAATATTTATCAGTGTAAGATCGTTGAGTTGCAATTAAATTCCTTTAGAAGTACAGAGAATCAGATGTGTATCTGCCATTTCAGTAAATAATTCAATGAATACAATGTTAAAAAGGACTCATATTGGAAAGCAACAACGTTCGGAATAAGAATTAAATTTTGCCATTTTTACCAGCGTTGTATATTGCCATTGCCATTACTCAGAGTTGTTTACTATTACGTCACAACACTTGTTGAGATTTAAAGGTAAATAAACTGGAATTGATGCTATTCTTAAAACCTTCACGATATTAATTTTTCCTAATGGCTGTGCATGAAAACTGAAGTGGGTGTAACTTAATAACGGTAGGCAGAAGGATCCGCTTTCATACATGTATAAATTTATACTTCTATAAATTGTTATCATTTGCTCGTTTGCATATTCACAAATATCTTATACTAGTGAAAAGATATTTATTATACAACAAAAGCGAGCCTGAAAAACTACGTGCCTACTGATAAATAGAAACTGTAGTTGAATTCTTAGACTAACTTAAATATATTGAATATATATACCGACCTAAGAGTAAACTAAATATCTTTAATGTAATCTTATGTTCGTTTGTTTATTTTAGAAGTCTCTTAGCAAACCAAATGCTCCTATTGGAAAATATTTTGTACCGTCAGAGTGTTCTCGCCTTCTGTGCAGTGTGTTGAAACAAATAGAACACTTCTGAAAAGAAAAATATTAATTATTTTAATGTTAATAATTATTTATTAAAATATTAATAATATGGTACTACTTCCAAGACGACCGATGATCGCTTATATAATTATTGTCGATAGGAACCGAGCGCCCTTCCAGTGAGTGAATCAGTGAAGACTTAACTCGGAAAGATGCCGAATGTGTTTGAAATTAAATTCAACCAAAAAAAAAGGTGTCGGCATTCTTTGAATGCTGTACTTGTGCTTATTTTGTGAAAATACTGTGATTGTTTTTTTTTTTTTTATCTTTTCCAAAGAAACTGTGATTTTCTAACAGCCCAGTAAATGATTGTAGGTGTGAAAAGAAGGTAAGGAAGTTGAAATGGCCAAGCATTTCAGAAATATCCCGGAAGTAACGCAGGTACTTAGTTGTATTGGCATCTGTTCTTGCGTGGCACCTCCGTAGCCAGGTGGGCAGAAGCAGCAGTGCGTATCACACGCTTCTTGATTAGACCGGGGTTCGAGCCTGTGCCCACCAAATACGGAGGATGCGAAAGGTCAGGAAATGACCAATGCATATCCCCGGAGCAATATGGCCTTAGTGGCTAATGTTCCTAAAAAAAAAAACCAAAAAAAAAAAAAATTAAAAAATAATGCGTTCAAGCGTTGTCTCTAAGGAGTTGTCTTTTCAGTGAATGGACTCATTTTGTTACAAACACCGTTTTCTTATTTGATTATAATGTGCAGCTCTTTCTCACTACAAGAAGTAGATAGAGATCCAGAAAATAAATTCACCTTTCTGTTTCTTTCTCTAACAGTACAACAAACTAACTCAGCCTCTCGATCACAAAGACCTTCCCCAGGATGGATATCCTACTTCCTTGATTCTACATGCCAGTAGAATCAAGGAAGTAGATTCTTGTAGATTCCAGTTAATTCTTGATACTAACAAACTAGCCCAAGGGAGGGCAGTCTATCGCCATTTCTCACATAAAACTGCCTTAAAAGAGTAGATCTCCCCCCCCCCCCCCGAGAATGGTACAGAGACTTATCTGGTGGTTGAGACTTTCAGCTACCAGACACTCTGAGTTTCTTCTCAAACTCGGCTCATTTCAGTGGAGTTGCACTCAAGGTTTCCTCCACATACCACATTCAATACCTATAAAGAAGGTGTCATTTTAGAATGGAAACGAATGAAATGTCACGGAGAAGTAACTTATCTAGGAACTGCAAGAACTAAAAGTCACACAGGCAAAAAGAAGCATGCTGGAAAAAAAAAAAAAAAATGATGGCGAGCTTATTCCAACTCACAGTAAACTTTGGTAAACTACAGGTGTCAGTATGATGCTGACCTTTACTTTACCAAACTTTCTGTCATCATTAAAAGCCAGATATTTGAACTGTTGCATTGGTCCTATAGTCAGAATAAGATATAATAAGTGTCAGAAATTTGGACACATTAAACCAGTCTGAGGAGGAGCCTCAGTATGCTAAAAATGTGAATTCAAGTAGCATACTAATGCTGATTGTAATATCCAATCTTCGCATTGTTCCAACTGCAAAATCAACCATTCAGCTTCTTATAAAACTTGAGGGCAGTGGAAATATGAGGAAAAAAAATACAGAAATAGAATATAGAAATGAAAGTAAATGAGACAACGGAGACCACTGGCTGCTAATACAACTACAACTCCTATAAAAAGTCCAAACAGAAAACGCAGATTCTGTCAGAAAGAAATACACTTCCTGATGGACACCATTGAAATTTCCAGATGAAACAATCTTGAAGATCCATCCAAAGCATGACATTGGATTTCCTGTCCGTTTTCTCAAAAAAAAAAAAAAAGAAATGAAAATTGATCTCTACAAGTAGACTTAAAAAAAAAAAAAAAAAAAAAAACACATACACACACTTGGCAAGGGTAGCATGGTCTTTCTTCCAGAAAGACCATGCTAGCACACGCTGACCAAAAAATTTTAACTGCTCTCCAAACCTTTTCATCCAAAATATTTGACAGCTGTCGTTCCTTCAATTATTCGACGACTCCTGCTCTGCTGCTTTTCCTGTGCTTCGAGAAACCTGATTTCCGGTGATCAACCTTCAAAAACTGCTAGCATCAGACCCTCTCTGGTGAAGGATAAACCTCTTTTTTTTTTTTTTGCTGGGCTCATCTTGAGGTGGGTTTTGTTTCACTGGCCTGTTCACTCTTGTGGAGGGTGATGGCTAAACCACTGATTGGGCATAAGAGGTATGGTATTGTGACACCCATATGGCGCGGGATTTAGTCCGCTAAAGACAGTTCGAGTGTAGTTGAGGACACGTCGTCTTGAAAGCCGCCTTCCTTGGGATCGCTGCTTCCCTGTAGCATCATCATCATCAGCAGCCATTTTCAATCCACTGCAGGATGAAGGCCTCTCCAGCAACTTTCCAGTTCCTTCTGTTTTGTGCAATGGCCATCCATTTACTACCTACAAACTCATGAATTTCGTCTATCCATCTCCGCCGTTGTCTTCCAGGTTTTCTTCTAGCTCCTCTTGGGTACCATTCTGTTATTTTCTTAGTCCATCTGTCATCATGACTTCGAGCTATGTGTCCTGCCCAAGACCATTTTAATTCTTTAGTTTTGATACGAATGTCCTTTACTTGAGTTTGCTGCCTAATCCATGTGTTTCTCTTCTTTCTAACAGTCTGATTCCCAATATAATTCGTTCCATTCTTCGCTGTGTAGTTCTCAGCTTCTCTTCCATTCTTTTGGTGAGTGCCCAAGAATGGCACTCACTTTTGTGTGAGTGCCACTCACCAAAAATGTGGGAAGTATACATTGGTTCATTATTTTACGTTTCAGACAAACTGGGATATTACTCTTCAGTATGTGACTATATTTCCTGAATGCTATCCATCCAAAATTTATTCTTCTCTTGACTTCCAGCCATTTATGATTATTACAGCTAATAACTTGTCCCAGATAAGTATATGACTCCACCTTTTCGATTACTGTTCCTTCAATCATTATATCCCTTTCTGTGGCTTACTTGTTCATCATTGCTTTTGTTTTAGCCATATTCATCTTTAGTCCAAAATCCTTACTAACTGTGCATAACTGATTAAGATATTCCTCTAATTCTTTGGGATCGTGGCTTATGACCACAATGTCATCTGTAAATGGTTTAGGTATTCTCCATTCACATTGACTCCTTTCTGCGACCAGTCTAATCTTCTGAAAGCTTCCTCAAGGGCAGCAGTAAACAGCTTCGGAGATATTGTGTTAATTTTCGAACCCCATTCTCGATTTTAAATTTCCTTCTGTCTTTGTCTAGTCTAATAAAGGAGGTAGCGTTCTCATATATTTTCTTCAAAATCATAATGTATGGGATATTTGTGCCTTGTCTTTCCAGTGCCCGAAACATTGCCTTATGCTGTATGGAGTCAAATGCCTTTTCATAATCCACAAATGCCAGGCATAATGGTGTTTTATATTCATTTGCTTTCTCCATTAGGTGTGATATTACGTGAAGGTGATCCATAGTTGAGAATCCTGTCCTAAAGCCAGCTTGCTCTTTCGGTTGATTCTCATCAACTATTCTTTCTAATCTCTTAGTAATGACCCTTGTGAACAACTTCTAGATGTGGGATAAGAAGCTAATTGGTATATAATTTCCAATTTCTGATTTCTCCTTTCTTATGCAGCAAACCTATGATTGCATTATTCCACTGCTTTGGCGTCACACCTTTTCTAATGCACTTTGTGAAGAGCCTTGCCAGTTTTTGTGTTATGTCTCTTCCTCCCAATTTTAACAACTCGCCTTCGGTTTTGCCGCCTTCGGTTCATCATAACAAGTGTTTCTTGACAATTTTTTCTTCTTTGGCTTTCTTTTTCCCTATAGATTTCTTGAGCTTTATCACTTTCAGAAAGTTGTAATATCTTCGTCGATATCTTGGTCGTGAGCAATCTGCAGAAGCTCAAACTTGTTAAGTTTTAGTACATACTGCTTTTTTCTCCTCTTCTGTTATCTCAAAGACCTTTGTATTATTTACTCGAGTCAGTTTCTTACTTTCTTTTCTTACATCTATATCAAGTGTGCATCTTACCATTCT
Source organism: Mastigoproctus giganteus (assembly GCF_048544385.1). Taxonomy (NCBI): domain Eukaryota; kingdom Metazoa; phylum Arthropoda; class Arachnida; order Uropygi; family Thelyphonidae; genus Mastigoproctus; species Mastigoproctus giganteus. Next base: position 116,800,970 of record NC_143575.1, on the reverse strand, counting down.
GTGATCACTTCCAACATTTGCCTTATTCAGGACGGTAACATCATTCACGATGTATCTTCTTTTAGTGAGGATGAAGTCGATTTCATTAGTTGTTAATCCATTTGGACTCTTCCATGTCCACTTTCGGTTCACCCTTTTCTTGAAAAAAGTGTTCATTGCTGACAATCCTCGAGATTCTGCAAATTTCACAAGTCTTTCACATCTTTCATTTCTTTCACCAATTCCAAAATTTCCTATAGTTCCCCTTTCTGCGCTGTTTTGTCTTTTTCCTATCTTAACATTGAAGTCCCCCATAATAATATTGTAGCGAGTTTTCTGCTCATCTAGAAGACTCTCAATTTCGGTGTGCATTTTTTCAACCTCTTTATCATAATGGCTCGATGTTGGTACATAAATCATTATAACCTTTAGCTTGTACCACTTAAAAATCTTGAGTATTAGTCTTTACACTCTTGGTAATGTACTTTTGAATTCGGAAATGTTGTTTTTTAAATCTTTATGGACCAGAAACCGAACTCCACCTTCACTCCTTTCACTGTTTCCATTGGTGTACAGCAGATTTCCACTTGATAAACTTATAAGTGATTCATTTCTGCTTGTTTCAACCAAACCGATGATATTCCAATTTTCTAGTTCCTTTTCCAGCTCTAATATCCTGTCTTCACCAATGAGTGATCTTACATTGTAACAGGCCAAGTTCAGTTTCCGTGCATGGCAGCCTGGTCGTACCCAGAGATTCTTAGCACCCTCTGCTTCCACTCTGATCCTCTCGCTGCCATAAGAGGGGGAGTGAAAGCCGCTGGGGACTTAGGGCCATTTGTTTCGTCGTGCTGTCATATGCCGGAGGTTTTGGTCTTTTCCTCTTGACGCTGACGAGGCGTCTTGAAGAGAACCACTCTACACGTGCGTTGCCACCTAAGTGACGTAAGAGGGCTTACCATCGAAAAGGTGTGCATCAGTGGATTTTAGGGAGGCAGGCTAACCGGACTTCTAAATCTTCTGTAATAGAAAGATATTGGCTCCATCAGTGTTTTAGACTGAGTGTCTGATAACACACAGAATACCTGTTCTCCTCTAAGCCCCCTGTAGCATAGAGGTCAGAAACAATTAAAACAACACAAATAAACTACAACATTTTGATGATATATATCACAGAGTTTATGTATCATCATCACTGTGTACCACGGTGGAGTTGATTCAGAAGCCACCCAACATTAGAACACAACGCGCACGAATATACTCTTCTCTATCATTTGTTTTGCGAATAATCTCACACGCCGAACCGAGCATAAAAGCAGGCAGATAACCAATGTTTTAAACACCCCACAAGAAACGACCAACCAGAAATGTCTGTGTTAAGTCATTTGTGCAATTTTTATTCGTACTGTATGTTGTTTGGGAAACAGTTGCAACACTTCTCCAAAAAGTTATTTATCGTAAATTAGAAATATTAAAACAAGAATTATAAAGTTCAGTTGCTTTTGTTGTTAAACGCTGTTTTCCCTTTTAAAAATCATTAACTAATATTTTTCAACTGGACGGATTCACATAGATATCATCGCAGAATCGCATTTCATTTGTATCCGCTAAATGAAACGTTTTCGTACTTGTAAATCGCGTGTTTGTTTATTTGGATGAAACTAGGGTTGGATCCGTACTGTTTTTCTCGGAGGAACGATATCATGTTGATGATTTATGTAATTGACAGTAACTGAAGTAATATTTTAAAATACACAGTATTTGTTCCAATTTACTCAGGTTCTGGGGGTACGAAATTGCCCCGTTCTTATATTCTAGATCTATTCTATTACCTTAGTGGATCCGCCGTTCTTGTGGATAGCACAGGAACGGCGGATCACACTGGTGACACAGTCATTCCTGCCTACATCGGACGGAAACTGCTGAGTTCGAAACCTGTTCATGTGGTGAGGAATTTTTATGGACCTATTCACAACGTAGCTGAGTTTGTTACCCGAGATTGGGCAGCACGGTCTTTTCTCTCCTAAACTCGGGTTTTCGTCCAGAAAACAGCAATGGAATCGAAAAATACGGTAGTAGACAATGTACTGACGCCTCGTATCTTTAGATGCTTTAGCGCTTAGTGCACGCCCAACTGGATCTGCTAATGGTTGAAACCTGGAGAAGTAACACCACATACGTAAATCAATGGCACGACGCCAGTTTGATCTGAGGACAACCAATTCCCATTGGCAAGGAACAGCGACTAGTTTTGTATCGTCCAGGAAGTAATTGTGGTTTGGAATTTGGGGAGTACAATGTGTACAGGCAGGATAGGAAGGGAGGAGGTGTTATGCTGTTAATTAAGAAAAACATAAAATCAAAAGAAGTGCATCCAGTTTATATAGATGAACAGTGCACTGTTGAGTCAGTTTGGTGTGATATAAGCACTGTGAAAGCAAAAATAAGAGTAGGAGTGTGTTATAGGCCTAATGACTCGAATGAGTACAATGAACAATAGTACAGAGAAATAGAATGGACTAGTAAATCAGAATATCTTATAATGGGGGATTTTAACTTCCCAGATATTGACTGGAACTGTGGATTGGTCACTCAAACACTAGTAAGACTTTTGTGGATTTATTGGATGATTGTTTTCTGCACCAGCATGTTCGAGAGGCAACCAGGGAGGGTAATACTCTTGTTCTGGTTATCAGCAATGATCATTCGTGTATTAAGAATTTGCAGATAAAGGAACCACTAGGGGGCAGTGATCACAGTGTACTGATGTGGGATTTACTTTAAGATATAATTACCATCAGGGGTAAAGGAAAAGGTTTTTGCTTTCATACAGGTGACTACAGGGGTCTCAGGCATTTTTTTAAATTCTGCACAGTGGGATCAACTGACGATGTTACCAACAGTAAATTCTAAGTGGGAAGCATTCAAGTATTTAATCGTGGATGCTACTAAAAGTTTCATTCCTATTAAGAAATATTGTTCAAGGTTTAGGCCTAAATGGTTATCAAATGAACTAATGAGACTCGTGACAGAGAAGAAAATGCATGGGATGCATATAAATTATCAAGCGACTCAGAAGCCTATGGCAGATATAAGCAAGTCTGTAATCAGGTAACAAAGGAGGTTAGGCAGGCGAAGGCAGATTACGATAGCAAACAAACTGAACGAGTATTTTGCATCTACATTCACACATGAGGAGTTATTAAGGTTTTAAAATGGCAGAAGGTTATCAAATTGTAGCAGAGTGCTTAATGATTTTGTAATAACTGAGAGCAAAGTGGAGGAGAAATTGTTGAAGTTAAACATAAGAAAGGCACCTGGGGTGGATGGGATCTATCCAGTTATATTAAAGGAGGCGGCAAAGCAACTAAGCAAATCATTAGCCATAACTATGAGCGCATCCTTGGACTCAGGGAAGGTCCCCACGGACTGGAGATGTGCAAATGTATTCCCAATTCACAAAGGAGGGATCGAAGGGTGACACGAGTAATTACAGACCAGTTCGTTTAATTTCTGTTCCGGGTAAAATAATGGAGTCACTGGTTAAAGATGCATTGTAGGATCATCTAGACAAGACCGCAGCAATAATTCAGACACAGCATGGGTTTGTTAAGGGAAAGTCTTGTCTGACAAATTTTATAGGATATTATGATGTGGTTACAAAGGAACTGGATGCAAAAAATAATTTTGATATCATATACTTGGATTTCAGGAAAGCTTTTGACACTGTTGCGCATGTTGCTCAATAAGGTTCTAAAAAAATCTTATTAATTATGGTAAACAGAATCAAGAAGTTTAACATAATTTCAGAACAGTTCGCACACAACAGGAGAGATTCTATTTTTGTAAAGAAAGAAAAAGATTTGAGTAGTCATTTTTAAATAAGTATAGGGGATGACTGGACTCATTTTAAATTATTTTATTAACTTGATACCTTGTTACATATAATCAGCAAGAATCGTTATAAATTTTTTTTTATCAATTCTTCATAAACTGTCGCAATTTTTACTAGCAGTAAACAAGGTTGAACAATCCTTCATTGAATAAGAAATGAAAGGTTTCCATATTTCATGTGTAATATGTGTAATAAGAAGGTAATAAATTTACTAATAAATATAATGTTTCAGATAATTGTGAGAAGTTATTGGTCGCTTTGCTCAAGAAAAATGGTTTCGGCATAACTGTTGGGAGGATCTTACTTTAGCTCCTGACCTTTCCGTGACATTTACTGATCTTCATCTTTTTGGTTACGAATAGTGTGCTAGTCAGTTTGACTTTAGCTACAGTAACTTTCGCACCCTCGTTCTGCTTTCTTTAATATTCCCCGTATATGTTTATTTGTCTGTGTTCTCCCTGCTCTGACGACATACACTCTCACCTTAATCTTTCCTCTGTTATTACTTGTAAAATATCGAGGCACTTATAGAGATAAGAGCCTTGATATGTTAGACAAGAGATGACAGCCTTGATATATTCGAGAGTATGATGATGCCTATATATTCGGTAATTTATAGGCATTATCATTCTTTCGAATTTCATTAATTTTCTATAGAGAAATTTCTAACTTTAACAAAGAAAAGTATTTGGTATATGAGAATTCAACAAACAAAGTTGAAACTCGATTGACCCTCCAGTAAGCGGAGGCTTTTAAACTCCGCTTACCGAAGAGCACCGAAAGCAGATGAAAGGAGTTTCAACCATTTTAAGACTCGTTTACCAAACGCATAAAGAGGCTTAATATTTATAGGCCTCAAGGGTAGGAGCGTAGTTATAATGAACGCCCTCCCACAGAGGGAGGAAAAACCCACAGTTCGAATCCAGTAAATCGTGGAATTTTATTAGCTTCTCCACAACGTGGTTGAATTATTCGGTCTCGGGTGAGGATTGTATGTTTTGTATCCCAGAAAAACTCGGGTTTTTCGTTCAGAAAACAGATAAATGGACCACAGAATATACAATTTACAGACACAATCTATACAGCGCAATATATGGCTTTAGTCGCTGATGTGCCTAAAGCCAGCAACAATAGCATGTTATCTGCTGTCCGATAACGAAACATCTTTGAAGGATTTATAATTCAGTATTTTAGAAGCCAGAAACAACACGGGAAAAGTGGGATGAGTGCATAAAAGTTCGACGGGGTAGCAGGCCACAACATTATCCAGAAACATTATCAATTTTCTAGGGCATGTTCTTGTTTATGACCACCAAGTCGGTGGAGTTTACAATAACATCAATAACAAATACTAATCGTATTTAGCAGCCACGGGCTTGACCCCAGTCCACTCAAAGAGCGTATGCTACTATATCCACGCTCCTGACTACTCGGCTACGTCAGGCGTGTGTTCCAGTAGGTTTCAAAAATTGGAATTCCTGAAAACCTTGCCTGAAAAAAAAAACAAAAAAGATTAATAAGATTTTCCCAAAGACATCGCACCATACATTAAAAGGAAAGAAAAAGTATGTCGATAATGAATACTGACAATCGCATGTGGGTTTCCTTCGTCCCAAGTATGAGTGGTTTAAGAATTCCATGCATTGTAAAACATGATGTTGCTGTTGTAATTAGAACATACTCAGAAACTGATGGCTATGTGTGCACCGAAAAAAATGTCTACATTTATTCCTATCTTGAGAAAATAATTCTTGTATAGACGTACTGTGATATGAATACAGTTGCTGTTCATGTAATGTCCTGTATAGCTTTGCAGAGGAAGCATTTTTACAGGACATTTGTCATTTATGATTAATGTTATTATGTCTGAAAGGAAGACTTTTGAGGCGTGTTTATACGAGTTTTTTCCGTATTTTTAGCTATGCAATATGCTTATACATTTTTTCCGTGCAATTTTGAAATACCCTGCGTTAAAGTCTGTTTCAAATTAGAAGCACCTTTAATATATTAAGGGTGTTTCTAATATAACATCCACTTATAAGAAACTTTCCTGGAAATTTAGAATGTCTATGTTTCTGAAATTTCCATGACCTATTAAAATATTCTAACAGACTTTTGTACCAACTTCTAAGACTACTGGTTAAAATTTCTCTTCTGTGGCAAAAATTCCTACAAAATTCTGACGCACCCATTTCAGACAACAATATTCTACAACATTAGGCTACTCATCATGTGGCTATTGTGTAGGCAAGTTTTCATAATCAATTTTTGAGTACCATACAACAGATTTTAATCCCAGAGGTACATTATTTGGTAATTATCAACCAGTGCGTTCCATTATAATTAAATGCACCTGAAATAAAATGGGTGTACATTACTTAACTGGTTACTGAATTCTCTTGTACTTCAAACGCTCCACAATGAGTATAACCCTAGGCGATACCAAGGATATTTGTAATATCCATAAATGGTCCACGTATGAGAAGCAAATCAGATTAAATTTCCTTGTCTGCAAACAAGACAAGTAAAATTGACCTTCGAGATCAATTTATGTGCTTCTGTGGACCCAGTAACTATTTTTTTCGAGAAGCATGTTGTCTTCTGTCATATTAAAGTCACTTGTAAATAGCGAACACCGTTGTTCTCTCAGGAATTCGAATAACGGTATAATTCAATTATTTCTGGTTAAGTTCTTGATTAGTCTTCAAAATAGCTTCAGATCGCCGATGAAGCTGAATCCCTGAATTACAGAATTTGATTTAAGTAGTCAGGATGACACCTAATAAAACTCTGCCCTTCTCTGAACACATTATAATGCATTTAGAAGCGGATTTAAAGATTTGAATTGATTCTTTTAGTCCTAATTTGCGTGCATATGTTTCGCAGAATCACTAGTTGGTTTGCATGTTTTCTGCACTTTTGACGTTATTTCTGTTAAATAATAACAAGATAACTAGTTCACTGACATCATTATGATTAATACGAAAGGGAAAGTCCACATTTTTAAGTACAAATGTCAATTGTTTTCCTGTTCAGTTTAGTGAAGTTTGAATTTGTATATCAGGTCTTTACTAAAACGAGATTCTCGGTTTTTTTTTTCTCCAGCAATGTACGGTAAAAATGTGTGTTTTTGTATAAATAGCGGAATGTTACTTTATTACACCTAAAATATACCTCATAATTATAATTCCAAAGCAATTTACAAGAAAATACAGTGCAAACAGATTCGGGTACAAAATCACAAGTAATTTGGAGAACTAAAAATTTCAGAAAAACGAGACTTTTTTTACATAGGTAAAATATAAATACAGCCATCGATAGAACTGTTTTCTCCCACTTCCTTATTTATTGTACAAATATAAAAGGAAAAGAGAACTTTCTGAAAGCGAGATCATTTAAACGCAACTGTATCCTTCTCCATCCTTGTAAAATTCATCTTTGCAATCCTAAAAATCCCTTTATATGGACAACATCATAATAAGGAACACCGGTTGGCTATTTATCACTGATTTTTTTTTCTGATAGAGAATCCGATAGCATTTTTGAAAAAAAGAGAGCTAAAGAAGATAGCATCCTTTGTGAATTTAGGGTTTTATAATAGCCTTGCAGATATAATCTCTCTCCTTGAAATAATATATAGAGGAATTGGATAAAACATCACTGAAAAATCCTATTAAATAACGCTGTAATTAACAGCAACCATACTACTAATACAGAAACAGGGAAAGTCTAAAATATTCAAGCTAAGTTTTTGAATATTTTTTTCAAGCCATTAATACTGTATATACACTCGTATCTAAATTAGATAATTTATTTTTAAACTTATACTGCTTCTCTCTCTCTCTCTCTCTCTCTCTCTCTCTCTCTCTATATATATATATATATATATATATATATATATATGACGAGGTAACCTTTTTAAGGGTTATCAGAATCTATCGTTTTTCGTATTTGAACTTTTTTCCTTTGTTTTTGCGCCAGTAGAATCAAATTCAAGTTAAGTATAGTTATTCCTTTCCCTTGCACCATTATTATTATAGCATTCTCAAAATTAAAATTTGTTTTATCCAAACAATTAAGTCTTCCAATGCAGTGCTAACTAGAGTGTATTCTGTTAATGAAAAAAATTGTTCCATATTAATTACTCTCCTGAAAATCCGTCATTATCCAAGTGGAATAAAGCTGTCACTGGTAAATGCTTTCTACTTTGGTGTCTTCAATTACAAAGATCTTTAAAGCAAAGAATATTATAAGTAATCCATTGTCACCGTTCCATTTTATTTTCTATTAACATGCAGTAATTCAGATTAGCTGCTTCTTTGAAACAGCGTTCACAAGCTGCAGACTCATTTAATCGAAATTGAACTCATTCACGCCACTTTGCTTTCGTTCAATAATGCTTCTTTAATGTTTATTAGTTATTTAGGTATTAGTTTCTGAACGGCACTTTTTTTCTGTTCGACGGACTAAACAGTGAATCGCAGACACCAAAAGGTTGTTTATGCTGCCCTTATTTTCAAATGCTTAACTCCTAGATATCCAACCAACCAATTGCACTCAGGCCAATTAAATGCTTTCACCAATGTTCTTTGCATCCTCCTACGTCTCATGCCATTTCTAGCTGGTGACTGGTATTTTGATTTCATAAAGAAAATATAAATAATAAGAAATAAGTGTTTAGTGATGTGCCTGAACAAATTGAACGATGGATAAAATGGACCACATTTTACTCATTTTCACTTTTCCCCTCTGCAAGGAAGGACAGTGATTATAACCACTATAGTACTAACGAGAGTACCTGAAGGTAAGATCTAGTTTAGAAAACTAGACCGATTCTAACAGAACGAAACGTTGTCATCCCTGTTCAACTCCTTAACTCGTTGAATTCATGCACCGGATATCTAACAGTTTGTAGATCGAGCTTTTACCCAGGAGGCCGCTCAAAGGCGGACAACATCCTGTTCTGAGTCCTAAACACGCCTAAAGAGTTTCTTAGAAATATGTTTCCTTACAACTGCATTTAACGTTGACCATAAAATATCCTAAACATATTACAGTTGAAAGAATTTCCATAATTCTGCGATCTTACCTGAAGGTGGTAAATATCTTTTTAGGACTATATCAAATTGGAAATAAAACTTAAATAATCTTGATTTCACAAGGTTAATAAAATTCATCTACTCCTATTCTTCAATATAAAAGGCGCGTAAGCTGTTTTGTGATCGTAACAGCCATTTTCTTTATCAGTTATCTGGTTACCGATAATAAAATCGAAACATACTTTAAATGTTTGATACTGTTGGTAATGAGCATTTTTAAAATAGCATACAGTGTTCGCCGTTCTAGCCTTTACTGCCGTACAGAGGTGATTCATGTAATTAAACTGAGTCAAATAAATAATTGCATTCGCATTTAAACTAATAACTGATTAAAGGTTGTGCAGTAAGAACTCTTATTAGCAAGTAAAGGTAACTGTTATTCACAGTTCTATATCTTTGAAATTTATGTTTAATTTGAAGTTATTTATTTAAAATTTGACGTAAAGATATCTAAAAACTGCTAGGAATATTCTAATTTAGTCGGAGAGATAACTCTTCGTTTTTTGTTGACAGCCATCCTTCTTTTGTTGTTAGCTTAATATGAAATATTTGTTTTCATATTCATGAAAGCTTTTCGAATATCATTTTCTATGAGATTGTACCTGATAAAGTTTATCCAGTAAACCTCTATTTTACGTTATTGCCGAATAAAATATCCATAGCACGAGTCTTCTACATAATTAGTAGAAAATAATTTACCGTTACTGTATAACAGTAAATATGTTTATTTGTTTTGTTTTGTTTTGTTTAATTTTTTCACTAATGGTAGAAAACTATTATTTTTCTAGCAATGAAGCCTAAAGTAAGGGATCATTATCACGCCCATCGTCTTTCTTACTGGCTTCACCTGATACCGAGACTCCATCGGTCAGGGGACGCAAACGTTTCCCTTCAACATCACCTCCTACAGGAGCATGACAATCCTTACACATACGACGGAATAGTAAAACAGGATGCCTTAGATGATTTTTCTTCCTCATCATCGTATTCATCCCCACCGCCTTCACCCAGTTACACTACCCTTAGATCAAGTACGTCGCTGTTCACCCTGTCTGAATTGCAAAATGAAAGCGAGAGTTTTGACTCGGCGTTGACATCTCATTTTCCTGAAAATGCTTCGAACGTGCCATCATCAACCGCCGCGTCCAACATCACGGAGTCTTTGCCACTTACCATCCATCACGGGATATACTCGACTGCTCTCAGTGTCACAATCGCTGTTGGATGTTCTTTGCTCATCCTTAATGTCCTCATATTCGCAGGAGTTTATTACCAGAGGGACAAAGAAAACCTAGAAAACAAGCTGCAAAAAGCTTTTTATCAGGTCAGCTGCCTTACATGTTTTCTTACATAACTAAAGATTACAGTATTGTGTTACAGTTTATTCTAACTTTTGTGTAACAGTTTTGGAGGGGTAGGTCGTTTAGTGAATACGGATAAAATGCTGTGCCTTTTTATTGTGAATTAACCTTGGAATGGGGTCTAAAACATAAAGTTATACTAAATTCCTAAAAATATCGTTAAAGTATAAAACAGCAATTCGAAGGGAGAATTTTATGTTATTTTCTTTTTCACTGATATTATGCTCTTGTGTTTGAGTATTTTTAATACATGTATTTCATTCAGCGTTTTTTTACAGCGTTTTTTTACGTTCTGATTTAGCATTCGTGGATAATCATGGATGTGGCGGTACTCGAGGTAATGAAAAGACCTCCTCAGAATCTGATCTGTGAAAAATCCTCCTGGAAATGGAGGATTTTTCACTTTCCAAAAATGCATTTTACTCCTTCCTTCCTTTAACCCCTAAGTTAAATTAACTTATGCTCAAAACATCATTTTCATTGTAGTATTTTATTGGCACATAAAGCGTTATGCCGATACATCTACTGCTACTTCTGATAATGTCAAAAAAAAGTTCTATTAATTATAATTTTATTTCACAATACTAAACAGTCTGAAGAAGTAAAATTTGCTATAAAATGTTCGTTTATGCTATTTTCTGGGAATAACATAGTCATGTAGTAGAATAATACGGTGTTAACCAAAAGTGAGGACAAATGAACAATGTTGGTCATGTTTAACAGTGCATAAGACGATAACAAGCATTTTGGGTTTTGTTCATTATATGTTGTTTTCGCACATCATGTAAACGTTAATAACGAATATTTTATTGATGTGTTGAAGTTTTTCTGACTCGGGATATACTCGACTATGTTTTGATTCATATCATATGAAAGTTAAAAGTTTATTAGATAAATTCTTGTAATTGAGCTATCATATGCTTTGAGCAAAAACAAATACAGGATTCCTGTCAATGATGGGATGAATTTCTAAAGTTCTCTTCATTAAGGGTGTGGTTAACTGACCTCACGAGGAGAGAATAGGACTTTTCAGCCACCACATCGAAATTTGCCCATGTATTCGCGGGAAGATTTCCATGAATCTTAATTCAGTATGGGCAGTTGCCAATGCGTGAACTCCTGTATAGCAACTGCGCATAAGGATACCAGCGATGAGCTTGGGTGCCGTTAAAATAATTTATTTTATTTATTTATTATTTTTTTTTTTCTATGGCTTCTGTCAGTTAGCTGGTCTCGAGCGAGTTTGATATCTGTTTCCTCTTCGGAAACACAGGGTTTTGTTCGAGGGCATCCCTTTACGTGGGTACGTTACGTGCACGGTGTGTGGTGTGCTTCCTATGTGAGAATAAAAAAGTTGAGTTGATAGAGATGTACATATCAAACCTTCTTATTGGCAAATCATGCATGGTTTAGATCAAATTCCGGTTGCTTACCCCTCTCCCACATTTAAAAATAACTGCCACACAAATCCTAAATACGCATCATGTGAACATCACAGAATGAAGTTTTGGTAAGTGCTTCACAAAGAATAAAAGTTTTTAAGTCCTGCTGCACCCTATTTGATAATCACACTGCTATGTATAGATTACACTAATTCGTTGTGATTCCTAGGTTAGGTTAGAAGCATACATAGTTATAATTACGATTTTCTGTCGAAGGTAATTCTATTTATTTAATTTTCGTCTCCGGCTAGAACATTCCTTGAAGTCAGACAGCAATGAGAATAACCCCAACATTTCCGGTGCTGGTCAAGATTTCTAAGGTAGTTAATGAGTAGCTAACTGCTAATGGTAAAAAGTACAAACTACAGCACAAAACTGGATATTCTCCTTGCTCAGACAGTCAGCTGTCGTCCCATTAACAAGGTTAAGCTGATTTGATCGGAAGGCGAGAGACCCCTGTGTGCACTAGGCAATTGATCAATCAGGACACTGGTGTCAATCTGGCTGTAGCTATGCCATTAGTTTCCTTGTTAATTTGCCAGTTTGTTTGGTTTTTTGTCACCTTCCTTTTCAGATGTCTACAAGAAATATTAAGAATGAGAAATAATATGGCGATGGATATTTCGCATTTTCTTAAAAAAACAAAGCTTGGTCTTTTTAATATCTTAAGAATGCATAATGCTCTTCCAAAAAACAAAGCTTCACTTGGTCTTTTTAATGTCTTAGGTAATGCATAATGCTCTTCCTTTGTTAAGAGATGGGGATCTTTTTAAAGACTTATAAACACAAGTGCACATAATTTTTTTCTTTATTTAAGCATTGTTATTTTATTTGTTGTGGGTATGGCAGTACAATTCTTGGCGTTTATACAGCCTGCAGTTGCGCCTTTTCAGGTACGAATTTGTTTCTCATAGTGAGTGTTGGTACAGTTTATTTTGCTTATTTGCTAAGCTGTAATTTTTATGATTTAATTTATTATTTTTTATTCCAGCATTCTAAGTGGGTTTTAGAATGTTTAAATGATGCAAGGAAGCACTTCATAATGTGAAAAAATCACATTATGAAGTGGAAATTTCGGAAGTTTTGACCTACTCTCCACCAAAGGTGAGGGGGGGGTACTGTTAAGGACAGCAGAAAGTGTTTTCCACCAACTACTTTCGCCTGAAAGTAGTTGGTGGAAGGCAACGGGGGATAAATCATAGGGAAGCGTGCTCTGAGGCATAGAATGGGGTTCTGACACTGGCCTGGTCTGGCAGTGTGGGTTTATTCACCGATATCCTTATAGCGACCACCCCCACACTGACCAGACTAGTTGGAGCCAGTGTCAGAACCCCATTCTATGCCCTCAGGGTGAGTACTGCTTATCCAGTGCCAGGCAGTCATTTTTTTCTTTTGTAGACCAGATTCTAAGAACCATTCACTCCGAAACGCGTAGTTGAGGTAGTATAGCGAAAACCCCCACAGGGGGTTCTCCCGAACTCTGCGATGGGCAGTTGGCTTATGTTGGTCTGTTGTTCATCTAACCCCTTAGCCTAGCGGGCCAGCGGAACACTACAGTCCCCTAGTTGACGTTCTTCACCACCACGGGGAATTGGGCCAGGTTGTGAGGTGATAGGTTCTCTGGCGGTGAGAACCGTCAACTTGCCAAGAGGACTCAAAAATAAAAAAATAAAAAGTAGCGGGAAGTTTTTATTAGAAAGGGCGCTTGGGAAAAGAGTTTTAGGTGTGGAGTAAAGGTGAAGGCAAAAGAGGTGGGTGATAGTAAAACTTCCACCAGGAAATTGAAGGAATTTAGAGGCACCCCTGTAGCAGCATCCTACTCTCCACCAAAGGGAGGGGTACTGTTAAGGACAGCATAAAGTGTTTTGGGTGATAGGGTCTACCAGGGGAAAGTAGTTGGTGGAAGGTAACGGGGGATAAAGTCATAGGGAAGTGTGCTCTGAGGCATAGAATGGGGTTCTGACACTGGCTACAACTAGTCTGATCAGTGTGGGTTTATTCACCGATATCCTTATAGCGAACCCCCCCCCCCACACTGACCAGACTAGTTGGAGCCAGTGTCAGAACCCCATTCCATGCCCTCAGGGTGAGTTAGCATGACACGAGCAGTGGCAGGGAGTTTCAAGAGAAAGTTGTCTCCACTGCAGCCAGTCCGATGGGAGGGCATCTCTCCATCACAAAGTCACAACACACTCATGCCAACCTATCGTACACCTGACGCATGATGGGTGATAAACCAGAAGTAACGGAAATTTGGAACTTTCTCAAATAAATTCAATATTTTATGCCTTCGCGTTTGGCTACTTTGACTATGACCGCTGTAGGTGAACGGTTAAACATGAAGGCACAGCCGTGTACGCGAACGAGTTGACCATGATTCTAGCATGATTCTGACCATGATTCATATTCATTAATAAGTATTTTAGGATTGTTAGAAGAATAGTTAAATATAATCACCTTAATACTGTTGTCACCAAATAATAGACCTTAAAATAAATCTACTCCAGGTTTTGATAACATAAATTTCATTTTGTAGATATAAACAAAAGTCCAATTCTCGGATGAATTTCGCAGTGTCTCACTTCCACTAGAAGTATTTCCAAACAATGGTTATGCCTTTATTGCGGCAATGTTGCGAAAGTCAAACAACGAACTTTTGTTTCTGTTGCAGTCTTTGTTTCCCTTATATTCGAGAAGGGGAGTATTATCTTACAATTCTGAGAATATTAATAAACATTAGAGACATTTTTAAATAACAGAATATTTACACCTTTATACATTTTATAGGTAGAATGAATAATGCATTTCATAATGTCAATATTTGATGCCTTTCATTTGTTTAAAGTGCTTGTATTAATAATTTAGAAATGTAATTCAGAAGACATAAAAATCTGTGCGACTTTCTTACAAAGAAAATAAAAAAATTACTATCCATATAGTTCACATCAAGTCTGGCCTTAAATTGATGCTTTCAAGTACTAGTTTTAGTTTTAAATAGTAATTTTTGAAATAACAGTAGTAACCTACAGAGGAGTCGCCATCCTTGTGGGTAATCATATCCCTTTTCAAGTTACGCCGCTCACTACTGATTTAGAGGCCGTAGCCATACATCCTTCAATAGGGTTTCTTCTAACCATCTACTCGATCTATTTGCCACCTGGAAATGACATCACCCAGGCAGAACTTGATCTCGTTAGGCAATTGCCGCCCTCTTTTCTATTACTAGGGGATTTCAATGGACATAATACTCTGTGGGGTAGTTCTGACATCAATGAAAGGGGTCGATCTATTGACCGTATATTCGATAACAATAACCTTGTACTTCTAAATGTGGGTTCTAACACCTTCTTCCACATGCTACCCGTACATTTACTGAAATTGATCTTTCGATATGCTCCCCATCTTTTCTCCCTGCGTGTACATGGCAGATAGAGGATTACCTTTATGGTAGTAATCATTTCCCCGTGATATCCACTCTTTGTAAAGAGAAATCATGCCACCCGCCTAGGCTACCACGGTGGAAGATCGATTATGCTGACTGGAATGCCTTAAAACATCTGGCAACATTTAATACAATCAGCAAGGAGCCGATTAATGATGTTAATTAAAATCGGAGCCAATTAAAATCTCAGAAACTATTGTCCAGGCAGCGGTAATAGCAATTCCGAAAACACTGACCCGTTTTCCACTATTTCTAAAACCATGGTGGAATGCCGCATGCACAGTAGCAAGAAAGGCTCAAAACAAGGCGTGCGAGATATTTCGTCCTATTCCACCACAGATAATCTAATCGCCTTCAAACGTGCACGTACCAAAGCACGTTACATTAGACGTCAGAGTCAGAAAGAATCGTGGATCCGCTTCACATTTTCCATCACCCAGACTACGTCCCCTAAGCTCGTCTGGGATCAAGTCCGGAAAATGATGGGCAGATACACATCACGTGCAACATCGATCCTGGAACATATTGAATGTGCAATTACTGACCCAACTACAATTGCGAACACTGTAGGGAAGACATTTGCTGAAGTGTCTGCTGAAACATCTTACCCCCCTGAGTTTCTGGCTTTAAAACGAAAAGAAGATAAACTGTATTTGAAGCTGTCCTCAAGCAACTCTGAGGCATGCAATCAGCCTTTCACACAGTGGAAACTGAGTGGTATACCTCAAACGCAGGCAAGTGCCGTTGGGCTAGATGACATCCATTATGAGATGATTAAACACTTTTCATCTGAATCTATGGATCGGCTGCTCCTCCCGTACAACAGGATATATCTTGAAGATGAATTTCCAGACCTCCTGGCATAAGGCAAGCATGCTTGCGTTTCCGAAGCCACAGAAGGATAAAAAAATTCCGACCAATTACCATCCAATTTCTCTGAGAAGCTATCTGTGCAAAATCCTGGAAAGGATGGTCAATGCCCGCTTCATGTGGTACTTAGAAGCAAATGACTTCCTTTCTAGAATTCAATGTGGCTTCCGAAAAAAAAAACAGATCAGCACTCGACCATTTTATAAGATTGGAAATATCAATCGAGATGCTTTCCTAAAACGCGAGCACCTGGTGTTGATATTCTTTGATATGGAAATGCGTATGACATGGCTTGGAAATTTGGAATTTTAAAAGATATCTATATCCGTGGTCTTAGGCGACATCTAGCTCTTTTTTATTATTATTTATTTTTTTTTTTTATTATTTTTTTTTTTGTTAAACCGCACATTTCAAGTCCGTGTGGGGTCTTATCTCTCTCGAACTTTGTGCCAAGAAGGAGGTGCTCCCCAAGGGTCAGTCAGTTCTTTAGTGTTACGCTTTTTGCTATCAGAGTTAATTCTATTAATGAACAACTTTCTCCAACTGTAAACAGTGCCCTCTTTTATTGATGACCTTAGCATCTTTTTTCAGTCATGAAACATGGGGGTTATCGAAAGGCAATTGCAAAATGCCGTTGACGGTGTCAACCCTTGGGTAATGAGTAATAGTTTCAGGTTCTCGTATCAGAACACCGTTTGCGTACGCTTTTGCGGCAAACAGAACCTTCACTCTGAACCAGAACTGAAACTCGAACAAAATATCATTCCAGTAGACTCGGAGACAAAATTCAAAATTCTTGGGGCTCATATTGGAATATAGGCTAACTTTTCTATCACACATCCGACAACAACGGACAAAGTGCACAAGGGGCTGAATCTCTTACGCTCCATCTCCTTTAATGACTGGGGTGCAGACCGCTGTATTTTACTCCGCCTATATCGTACACTTGTGCGATCTAAATTAGATTATGGGTCCCAAGTGTACTCGCACATAGGAGGGTCATCTGCCCTCTGCAGAAAAGCATGTAT
This sequence comes from Mastigoproctus giganteus, assembly GCF_048544385.1. Lineage (NCBI taxonomy): Eukaryota > Metazoa > Arthropoda > Arachnida > Uropygi > Thelyphonidae > Mastigoproctus > Mastigoproctus giganteus. The sequence continues at coordinate 116,783,854 of NC_143575.1, read as the reverse complement.
AAGATGGCTATGTCCTATGCGGAGACGACAAGATGTACTGTGGTGGTTAGACCCAATTCCCCATCAAGCCATCCATACCGCTACTGGAGCATTAAGAACATCCCCAGTCCAGAGTTTATATGTAATGACTGGGGTGCAGACCGCTGTATTTTACTCCGCCTATATCGTACACTTGTGCGATCTAAATTAGATTATGGGTCCCAAGTGTACTCGCACATAGGAGGGTCATCTGCCCTCTGCAGAAAAGCATGTATAAGATGGCTATGTCCTATGCGGAGACGACAAGATGTACTGTGGTGGTTAGACCCAATTCCCCATCAAGCCATCCATACCGCTACTGGAGCATTAAGAACATCCCCTGTCCAGAGTTTATATGTCGAAGCAAATGAATCGCCTTTGCCGCTTCGACGAAAGCAATTGTTGCTCAAATATACTTTTAAACTGGAGTCCCTGCCAGACAACCCTACGTGGACATCTGTTTTCCAACCACGTTATGAAAATCTCTACAACAACCATCAGACTACCAACAGACCCTTTGGTATTCTGGTCCAAGAGCTGCTCAAAGAACTGAACATCACGGTAGACAATATCGCCCAGTCACCAAGGCAGCCCCCTTCCACCCTGGCATGCCCAATTACCATCATGCAACTTGTTCCTTATTAACAGGGGAAAGTCAGATATTGTGCAGCCTTCCCAGGCTGCACAATATCTGAGAAGATTCCCTACGACTGCAGTATATACACAGCAGAGGTGTATGCTATAGAGCTAGCGCTGGACCACATAAAACTAATAAATATCAAAGGGCGATTGTGTCATTGCCTGATAATGGAATTTTATTTTATTATTAATTCGTATTTTATCTTATTTTAATTACTAACATTTTTTTTTCTTTTTTTCCCTTTGTTCTTATTTTTTTATTTATTTTATTTGATTGGAATTTTTGTTAAATTAATGTTACCGGACGCCCTCTGGCTATATTATTGGATGGATGACGATATACGTAGCGTAATTTTGCATTTGTAGACAAATTTTCTAAGATTCCTCTCGTCATCTGAGTAATAAATCATGAAAATAAATGGGCCTGTTGTACTGGACTCCATTGCATAAAGATATCTATGCTGTATAATCGAGTGAAAAACTTTTAATGACAAATGGCGTGAAGCTTTCAGGGTTAAATGGGCCCCTTCATCAGCAAATTCTAACGGGATAAAGACGTTAGAGACAAAATTTAACAGATAAAGCGTTGTGCGCGCAGTGATGCGTGCATGGTCACGAGATTAAACATTCAACTACTAGATTGCTGCTCATTGTTATTGCACGGATGTGTTTGGATTTGCTGACAGCGTTTAACCAGTTTCAAGATAGTTGCCTCCAAGAGAGGGTGTAGCCGTATCTTGGAGGCCATCTCGACACTTTCGACACAACCTCTGGCTAGAGTCGCTTAATATATCATGCAATTCAAGAACTACGAATCGCTGCAAGGGCACGAGGCTACACCCTATCTTGGAGGCAACTATCTTGAAACTGGATAAACGCTGGCAGCAAATACACACACGTCCGTACAACAACAATGAGCAGCAATCTAGTATGTAGTTGAATGTTTAATCTCTTGACCATGCACGCATCACTGGGCCCACAACTCTATATCTGTTAAAATGTGTCTCTAACGGCTTTATCCCGTTAGAATTTGCTGATGAAGGGGCTCATTTAACCCTGAAAGCTTCACGCCATTTGTTATTAAAAGTTGTTCAATGGCTAATACAGTATTTATCTCTTTACTGAATCATGATTGTATCTAATTGCAGTTAATAAAGAACTTTTTATTATTGTTATACATAGGCGTCATGAAGTCTTGCACCCGTTTTAAATTTTAATAACTAAAGATTTACAAATAATAGAACTATTTAGTAACAATTATATGAAAGTTCAAGTCTTAAAGCAGTTTTTTAATTTTCACAATTCAACATGGCCGCCATCATTGTTGATACAACTTTCAAGCTGATTCTGGAACTCCATAAATACACTGAAAATTTTTCATCCAACTAGTTATTGACTTTTTTTGGGGTGCATCTTTTTTATTACGAGTAGTGAACTTTCTTCTCACAACTGCTGTTGTTGATTTAAACTCTGCAAGCCAAAGCACACATTTAACTTTTTCTTCAGTTGTAGCCATTTGGGCCAATTTCTCTTTTATTTGCAGATTCAATATCTGCAAATAAAAGAGAAATTGATAAAATATAAATACAACAAAAGAAAAATCAGTTTTACATGAATAAAATTATTATATTAAAAATTTTAAGACTTGGACTTTCATAATAATTTGTACTAAATTGTTCCATCATTTGTATAACTTTATTTTTTTTTTTTCAAATTTAAAAGCTGCAGGACTTTGAGCACCCCTGTTTACATAATATACTACATAATTAGTTATATCCCGTGCAGGAGATTGCAATTAAGGAATTGTTTTCGATATTCTGTACAAATAATGTCCAGTTAACTATAAACGCTTCACATTTATCGAATTATACAATAACTGAACTTTATTGTTTCTGTCTCTTTGAAGATTCCCTCTGCATTTTACGAATTATTAATTTCTTAAGGGTGAATATGGATAACAGTTTTTTTTTCATTTGAATATAAATTTCTGCTGAGCTTGTGAAATCTACTTCGTGCAACAGCAAATGGAGAAAATTGCATAACAGAATAAAGTAATTATGATAATATAATACTAGTCTAGTTCAGAAAGGGGTGTTCCATAAGAAAGGTTCGTCTCTTTTACAGGTCGTTAGCAAGCAGTTTCACTAAAAGTATCTGGGAAATGTAACCAAAATATTCTACATCCTATTGTGTTGTGGGAAATTTTATTAGCCTCAATATCTTTGCTTATGTCAAATCAGCTACATTATTTAAAGAAAAATCCTGGAATATTTTACTTCTTGTAATCAGAATAATGGAAATTTGGAAAGACTGCAATTGAATATTAGAAAATACGTAATATAAACTCCACGAAGAGTGAGAAACACAAGATGTCCAGAAATGCATAAAGAGCAGCAAATGCATTAACGCCGGCATAACTAGATCACTTGAAAAGGATAGGATATGATAGGTCAGAAGGTGTTTAAACGTTGTTAAAGAAAATATGGAAGGATAGTACGTCAGATGGTAAACAACGTCCCATTTTGTCCTATAAAGAGAAGTGTACCATTTTGAAAAAAACTATAAATATTTGGAAACTGAACACCTATTTTAGAATTCTACCTCTTAATTTAATGATCTGAGTTTGTTTATTAACCACTCAGCCGATAAATATGACTATGTTGCAGTTGTATTAGCGTTACCGCCAACATAAAGTCTCAGTCATGATCTTTCTCCTTCCACACCGTGCGTAAAAGCTTGGTCTCGAATTCCGTACAGACGGGAGAAATTTTTATGGGCTTTTCAAACTGTAACAGAATTAATCGGATTCGGGCGAGGATTGCAAGATTTTATTCCTGGAAACCCGGGGTTTTATCTATAAAACAGTCAGACTGACGATAGAGTACGAGTGCATTCAATTTACAGATACAATACATTGGTGTTCCATACTTTCAGTTGTTCTACCTCAAAAACAACGTAGGCGTTTTCATAAATAGAAGTTACACAAGTGCGTATAGTATTAACTATATTTTGGTTCCGAATATAGCGAGACGCATAAGATACGAAATAAAATACTCAGAATATAAAATAAAATGTTGTGTAATATGAACACAACAGTTTCTGTGTGATTAGGCGTTAGTTGGTAGGCTACGAAGCTGGAGCTCATTACTCATACTCCAAATGAACACGAGGAATGAAGACAAAAACAAAAACAAGACAAATATAAGACAAAAACAAGTTGGGAAGGAGAAGGTAACGTTAAATGCACTACAAATATATACTTGAGAAAATGGCCTCCTGTAGGGAATTATGGGGTCTTCACAACTGGAAGGTGTACAAGAAATAAGTCATTTTATGAAAATTAATGGATGCCTATAATTAACGTTTGTAGACTCACACATCCTTGGAATGGATTGAAGCATCCAGTAGGCAGTATTACAAGAGTTTCTCTTGAAACGAAAAACTCGTAAGATTAATTATACAGTTCTATACAGATATGAAGAAACAATGTTTTAATTCGATATAAACGGTGGAAGGACTATTAAGTCAGCAAATCAGCAGCCGCTAAATGTTGGCCCCAAGAGATTTTGTGAACAAATGTCTTTGTCAGTAAATTTGCGCTCTCTCTTAAAGAAATAAAATCGTTTCCTTGTTTTCAGCGTTACACTAACACTAGATCCTGCCAAGATGGCCTTAAGAGTTAAAAGTTGTTAATAATCGTACTAATTTTATATGATAATATAAAGTTGACTACGGATGTTTAATGACAGTGTTGTGCATATTGTATTCAACTAACACTCAGTTAAATAATATTCAGTAAAGAAAGCACTCTACTAAACCAGGGGGAAAAGTAACCTTCAACAAAAACCCACCACCTTTTGGTCACAGAGGTGACACTGCATCTGCCTCAACGTGGCGGGGCCGGTAACCTGGAGGGGAAAAGCTCTCCCTTCCAGGGCGAAATGGAGCAAACAATTAATAAAATCCAGAAATCCACTGCATGCATAGATGAAACTCCTTACAGTGCCGCAAAAATCGGAGCCTGCTTTTGTTGCAGCTAAACATCTAAAGATTGACTTAGACAGAATCTGAACTCTAACCATTCTTATTATCTACTCAACCCAAGAACAACCGATTGGCAAACTCTTGCCATTTCTAGTGCAGACATGCCTAGAAAACATAATCGGTACCTTCAAGACAGTTCGTCGTTTAAGATTGGGGGACTTACTGGTTGAAGTTGCCACTGCTCGACAGTCTGAGCAACTACTAAACCTAAAACCTTTTCGTGGAACTTCAGTTACCGTTTCACCACACGTTTCCCTGAACAAGTCAAGAAGTGTCATCACCGAGTGGGACCTCATCAACGTTTCAGATGAAGTGCTAAAACAAGAACTGCAAGATCAGGGAGTGATCAGTGTCAGAAGAATTATGTACTTACTTTTGACAACCTCAAACCACCAACAGTGATCAGAGTAGGTTGGCTTAACTGTAATGTTAAAGCCTATATTCTAAACTGCTTACGCTGCTACAAGTGCCAGAAGTTTGGGCATTATAGACAGTCTGCAGAGGAGCGGCTGAATGTGCCGCATGTGGATCCACTGCACACAAATACTGATTGCACAGCTACAACTTCCAGTTGTTTTAACTGTAGAAAAGCACATTCACCATTTTCCAAGCAGTGTCCCATTTGGAAACGTGAAAAAAAAAAAAAAATACAGCGATACAAAATTTAACACAATGTCACCTACCAAGAGGCCAAAAAATCCTTATCAGCTCTGAATAAACCAACCTATTCTCAAGTAACCAAAAGAGTCTGTGCGTGGTATCATCACCGTTCTCCCCACACCGGGTGGAAAAGGCCTGGGTTCGAATCCCGTCAATGACGCGAGGAACTTTAATGGGCTTTTTTTACTCCGTGGCTGAGTTGGTCAGTCTCAGACTTACGTAGATAGCAAGGTCCCCCCACAGAAACTAGGGTTTTTCGTTAAGCAAAACAGATCGACGTAGAACACACACAGAACGGCAAATGAATTTAATTATTCGGGTGGCCTAAAAAATAATAGTAACCAAAAGACAAATATCAATTGCAACCGAAACGATGGTAACAATACCACCAAGCGAATCGCTATCTGAGTGGACACAGTTAGTATTGGTAAAGTGACCAGACGTCCCGGATTTCAGTCGTTTGCCCCCCCCCCCCCCGCATTGCAAACTGTCGGGGAAAATGTCCCGGATTGGACAACTAGCCTCCATACTTAATGAAAAAACATAATGCAAATCATTTGCATTGTGTTTGCCGGAAACCAGTGGTACAACGGAAAGAGTTTTTTCGGTAATAAATAAGGTGTGGACATCAACAAAAATCAACTGACCGTAGAAACGCTGAAAACAGTACTACAAGTTACGTGCAATTTTGCTAATTCTTGAAAATAATGAAATTTTTTTTTGCAATTTTGAAATTTGCAATTTTGAAAATAATGAAAAATTATTAAGAAAAATTCACTGTTTTTATTGTTAAAAAAAGTATGTATGTTTTATTACTCTTTTATATTATTTCTATTATTTCTCCCTGATTAGTGGTTCCACCTCGTGACGGGTATTGCTACCAAGTACTCAGAGTGGTTGTTGTTATGTCTGGTGTTGTTATTATTGTTATTAGCCATATAGTGAAAGGAAGCCTGAGGCTTATGCCGCACCAGCCAAAAAAATTTCTGAGTTACCCTGAGAGAGAGAGTATGGTGAGTATGGGCTTGGCACACCCAGGACCCTGGGTGTGCCAAGCCCATACTCACCAGATGTGATCCCTGGGAGAATTACTGTTGGTTGAGGAACTCTGACTATCCTACAGTTGTTCAGGATTGCGACTTTCTGGAGTTCTTTGTAAGTGTTCACTGGGGGACCTATTGCTGCTAGGCTGTTATGTAGGGTGTTTGGCACTATACCTGTGGTTGACACGATGATCGGGATGGTCATTACCTATTGCATATGCCATATATGTTTGATCGTCTGTCTTAGGTTCGTGTAATTCCTGATTTTTCCCCCCATGGGTTTTTTGCAGGTTGCCAGTGTTGGGTACCGCTATGTCAGTCAGATAAGTAGTCTTTTCCTTCTTGTCCACAAGGGTTATGTCCGGTGTGTTGTGCGGTATTGTCTTATCCGTTATTATGGCACGGTTCCAGTACGGGTTGGGGTCTCTATTACTGCCTGGGATTCGTACTTGTATTACGGTACGCTTTCGTTGATCAACTCGTATTTCCTTGCTAGCTTCTGATCTATTATCCTGGTTACCTGGTCGTGTCTACGATTGTACTCAGTCTGTGTGATCACCTTGCATCCCGAGGTGATGTGTTGGATCGTTTCTGAGGCCAAGTGGCATCGTCGACGTGTGCTATCTGACACTCCGGGCTCCTTGACTATGTATTTTCTATAGTTTCTGGTGTTGATTACCTGGTCTTGGATGGTGAGCATAAATCCTTCAGTCTCAAGGAAGAGCGTCCCGCTCGTGAGCTGTGCATTGGAAGCAATTTTATCTATGTGATCTTGATCTATGTGTTTTTGTGTCTGCCATGAAGTGTCTTCTTGGACCATCTTTCTAGCTTCGTTTGTGCCTTCTGGATGGGAAGGGACTCCTCGCTTAGGTTGAATGGGCATACTGCTTGTCTGTCTTCCTTATGGCCTGGTGGCGTGCTGCTCTGTGTTTCTGGAAGTAATCCTTCAGGTTAGCAATCGCTGTTTTCTGTTGTTCGACGAGGTCTATCAGGCCCGTTCCTCCTCCTTTCCGAGCAATTGTCAGTCTCTCCACGGCTGACTTCGGGTGGTGTTGGCACCTCATGGTAATCATTGTCCTTGTCTTTCTCATGATATCCTCCAGCTCGGTGTTAGTCCAATCTATGACCCAAGGGACTGCATAGGTGTTTATGGCTTTAACTGTGTCTGCTCCCTTCAGCTTTGCTTTCAGCAGGTTTCTGAGTTTCTGATGGTATTTTTCGGTCAGGCAGGCCTTATTTCCTTGTACTGTAACTGCTGAGCCTGCATCATCCCCAAGTATTTGTAGACTTCTGTCATGGCTTCGATCTCTTTACCAGTCTGCAGCTGGTAGTTTCGGTTGACTAATGTTCCCTGGTGCAGTCCGTGAGTGTTGCATTTGTCTAGACCAAATTCTGTCATAATATCATTGCTGAATTCTTCGGTGATCCGGAGTAGTTGCTGGAGTTGCTTCTCGGTTGCCGCGTAGGGCTTCATGTCATCCATGTACATCAGGTGGATGAGGGTGTACACATTCTTCCTTCTTTCCTTCCTTCTTTGAGGTTATTATGGCCGCCATTATTATTATTATTTCAAAGAAAAAACCTGGCCTTTTTTCACTAAACAAAAATTAAAATCGATTAAAAACATGTAATAAGTGTTTTTTTTTTCCCTTCTAATTATAATTATTTTTCTCAGTTCATATCCTTCACGCAACCCTTTGTTCGTTACGTAGCGTAAAACGAGGGGTACTATAAACTGAATTTCAGGCTGTCTGTGAAAAAAAAAATTATATATATATTCGATATATTTGTTTTTTTTAAGAAGTTCGATCTTTTATTTTATAAGGTTATTCGAAAAAAAGTCGTTGTATTTAATTTATATTTTGTATATATTAAAAAATTTAAAAAAAGTGTATATTTCTTCTAGGGGTATTGACTAAGTCCTCCCTCCCCACTAGATGTCCCTCATTGGAATGCTAAGGATCTGGTCACTTTAGGCCACTGTACCAATATTGTTTTATTGGCCACTGTACCAATAAACCGAACGCAACTAAACAAAGTAAAGCTATAAATACGCCAATTACTATACAATCAGGTGCCACTCTAGAGCAAAACACTACAGTACTCTACTCTTTTTGATGCAACCCAAACAGATTGCATGGACTTAGAAGGTAGCTCACAGCAAGGTGAGCAGGTTATAGAACTATTCACTAACTAGGAGATGGACATGGAGAAACCATACTTTCCAAAGAAGGGAATGGTAAATTTGAGCGAAACAAACCTTCAGCCCCTCGAAAACAAATAAAGAGTTCTGCTAAACCCAAATAATGCTTACATTTCTGCAGTGGAACTGTGGAGAACATCGTGGTAATTTATATGACATCCAAGGACACCTCTCACAATATGAAAGTTGTAATTGTAGTAGGCTTTTAGGCACATCAGCGTCAAAGGCCATAGCGGGCCGTACATATTGTCTGTAAATTGTGTGTGTGTTCTCTGGTCGATTTTCTGTTTTTCTGGACGAAAACATCAAAATATGACCCTATCGCGTTCTGCCTACAGGAAACCAATCTAATCCCACATATAACTGTTTCCCTCCGGAACTACATAATTTATCAGCAAGATCGTGTTACACACAACCGGAACAATCTGGTATATGGAGGTGTAGCGCTGATAATCGCACTTACAAACCAATCCCACTAAAAAAACAAACCTTCCGTTATTTGATAGGACAAATAAAGATTCTTTCTCTCTTGAGGCAGTTGCAGCACGAGTTAACTTTGACTTAACTATCATTTCTAGGTATTAGGTATGTTGAGGATCTGACGGCTCCTGGGATTTCTCCCATCTCCGCGTATGTTCTGTATATTGGAGAAGCTAGGGATTTAAAAGTGTGTGGGATATGTACTATGTTGTGCCCATTGTTCGTCTGGCCTGTTAGACGCTGGGCCCCTAGTGAGACCCGACGTTACCAATACCAGCTACAGGGAGGTCGGCCGGGCGTTCCAATATTTGTACTCTGGCGACTCCTGCCACTTACTTTCCTGAGATTTCAGTGGCTAGGACCAAATAAAAAAAAAAAAAAAGATCGCGGTTGGAATTAGTGATACTTAAAAAGTTAGTATTAATAGTATGCGATGTGGGGCTGTACGGTAAAAAGTAAGTTTTAAAAGCCAAATAGGTTCGGGTAAGAATTTTAATGTTCCCTTTTAATTTTCGATGTGTAAGGCAAAAGTTTGGGAGAGACTGAAGACTGGGGAAAGAAATTGGAAGTAAGGGGCCGATAAAGTAGATGGCCCCTGCGGGCAGTGAAGCATGCCCGTGCTCCACCAAAGTGAGAAAAATGGGGAGGGGAAGAGAGTCAAGCCCCCCCCCCCCCCAAGGAGTTTGGGAAGAAAGATCCGCTCAAGACAGTGCAGATTTGGGTCACCAATGGGCTGTCCCGAGCGAAGAGCGCCACCATATATGGTCTCCGTCAGTTTGCAGGCCCTGAAGAGCTGGCCATTGAGTCCCGTTATTATCTGGTCATTATTTTGGGGTCATAATCAAGTCTGGCTGTCACTATGGGGGACTTATTCCTTCCGTGATGTTTACTAATCTTTACACTACCTTTTGTCTTTATGTAGTGGGTCTATGCTGCAAGATCTTGGGGCAGTGTCCCTTTGTTCTGGTGTTCTGATTATTTAAAGGTGTTTTTCGTTTCCATTGGCGGTAATAATGCCCCCTGTGGTTAGACAATATATTATCACTTGTGTTTTCCAGTGCTTTTTGTAGTCAGTCCAAGGTCTGTATAGTCGGCTCCTCTGTGTTGTCTCGCTGCTATTTGCAGGTTTGGTTTGTATCATTCCGTTAAGGTCTTCTGTATATGGCGGTTAGTGTTTGGCGCCTGAGTAAAATCAGTTAAGGCTAAGTTTCCTCTTGCATATCTAGTAGATGGACTCAAGGGCCCTCGTTAGATAGTGAACTCAAGTCATTAGTCTGCATCTAAGGTATTAGGCACACTGAAACATAATGTGCAACCAGCTTTATTGTTTCTCGCAAATCCAGCCTCCGCAAATATGTCTCCACTATTCCCAAGGTACTGGAAAAACAAAAAAATAAAATTAAAAAAAAAAAAAATAATAAAAAAAAAATAATATATATATATATATATATATATATATATAATGCCCACATAACCTGGTTTGTAGTTAAAAATAACTTCCTTAACCTAGTGAAATGTGGTTTCCGTGAAGGCAGATCCATTCTAGACCTACTGATCAGGCGTTCTTTTCTACGAAAAGAACCATGACCAGAAAGCACCATGACATGGCGTTCTTTTCGTAGAAAACAACGCCATGTCATGGTTCTTTCTGGCATAGAAAAACTTTTGACGCAACTAGGAGATAGTATTATATGAAACCTATATGATCTAGGACTACGCGGACACCTGCAACAGTTTATCAGAAACTTCTTAAATCACCGCCCATTTCAAGTTAGAATCGACAACCAGTGATCTTCAAATTTTATCCAGGAAGAAGGGGTCCCACAAGATTTAGTGCTAAGTGCCATTCTATTTAACATAATAATGCAATTTATTTATTTTTGTTACACAGAGCATTAAAACTATGATAAATGAATTAGCTTTCGGCTGTGTGGCAGCCTTCATCAGATTAAAATACTTTGAATGGCAGTTAGAATAGAGATGCACTGCCAGGATGGTACGTGAGACACGTGGTTAATTGTTTGTTGATGTTTGTGGCTGTGACGTATGGTGGTGACGTGGCCAGCGTTTGTCTATGGACAGAATTACTGTTTCTGTGATGGGGTTAAGTTGACAACCACTGTTCCTGTTCAATGAGGTATCCGAGCATTTTATACTTAACGATTCCAACCAGGTGCGCCTTAGGTAATGGTGGGACTTGTCTACAACCACGACATCGCGGTGTGGGTCGATGTCGTGGTGGGTTGTCCAGACATGCTCGGCAATAGCTGAGTGTTCTACATCCGCCAAACGGATCGCCCTTTTTATGTTCTGAGAGGCGTTTCTCCAGACGACGACCAGTCTCTCCAAAGTAGCAGCTCGTGCAGTCACGGCAAGAGATGCGATAGACCACACCACTCTGTAGAAGGGTGGGGACAGGTGTTTTTATGTTGGAAAGGAGAGAACGCAGTTTCTTGCCTGGGAGTTGGATGCACTTTACCCCATGCGATCTTAGGATTCTACCGATCTGCTGTGATAGGTTGGGGTAGTATGGGATGAATGCCCTCGTGGAAGACTCGTCACTGTTGGCGTTGCTGTTGGTCGTCACGTTGTCGCGTGCTTGTAGATCACATCTGTTAAGGACATCGATGGGGTAGCCACACCTCGTAAGGTCTACTTTGACTCTGGTGATCTCTTTGCGCCTTTCATCTGCAGAGCTGGAGTGTGTCCAGGCGCGAGTTAGCAAGGTTCGGGCGGTTGAGAGGAGGTGGCCCCGTGTGTGTGCTGACTGGAAGTTGGTAAATTGGCCAGCACACATAGGCTTACGATAAACCGTCGTCTTCAAGCATGTGTCTTCGCGCCGGACAAGTGTATCTAGGTATGGTATAGAGTTGTTCGACTCCAGCTCAACCGTGAATTTTATGAAGGGCGACAGTGAGTTGAGGTGGGTTAGGAGTCGCTGACTTGAGTCTCTAGGGATCACTACGAACACATCGTCTACGTAGCGACACCAAAAGGCGATGTGATCCGGTGCGTGTGTAAACGCACGTCCCTCTAACTCCTCCATCACGATGTTTGCTGTGACCGAGCTGACAGGGGAACCCATGGCTGTGCCATGTATCTGCTGGTAGATTGAACCATTAAACATGATTGCACCCCCTGTTAAGCACAGTCTGAGGGCGGCGGAAATGTCATCAGGCGTCAGCTTAGTTCTGTCGCTGAGGGTTCCATCATTGTCCAAGAGTTGTTTTGCGCAAGAGATGGCAAGTTCCACAGGGATGGAGGTAAAGAGTGATACGACATCGAACGATGCCATGACTTGATCTTGCGAGATGGATATAGTGCGGATCCTTTCTATGAACTCAACACTGTTGGAGACGGTGTAGGTGGTCTTGCCAACTAGAGGAGAAAGAAGTCTCGAGACAAATTTAGACAGCTCGTAAGTCGGTGATCCACAGCAGGATACAATAGGTCTTAGTGGCGTGCCTTCTTTGTGCACTTTCGGCAGGCCGTAAAACCGTGGGATCTGACACCCGGAGGCACGGAGGTGATTACGGGTTGACTGTGTGATTTTCCCTTGCTTCAGCCAAGTGTTGGTGAGGATATTCACCTCTGACTCCCATCGTTCCAAAGCCTTGTTGGGGTCGATGGTTAGGGGTTTGTAGACGGTAGTGTCTCGTAAGAGCAGTAAGGCTTTCGCTATGTAATCAGTGTGGTTCATTACAACTGTACGACGGCCTTTGTCCGCCGGTAGAATGACGATGGACGAATCCCGTTTCAGTGCCTTGAGGGTAGAAATCTGTATACGGCTGAGGTTTGAAGAGACGGGGCGAGCATGGTGTAGAACTGCTGCAGTCTTTAAGCGGATTGCGTTGGCTACATCTTCTGGGAGGCGTGATAAGCTTGCTTCCACACCCAAGGCGATGTCGGTGATTGGTGGGTGCTTAGGAAAGATTTTATCTTCATAGCCCGTAGCAGGCAACACCTGAGGTTTGCACATAGATGCAAAGCTAACTGGATTATACCGAAAGGGTTTCGCTACAAACAACCGTTTCCTAGTGAGCGTATGGGACGTGCCTGTCGGAACTTCGGCTTCAGAACTCTACGCATATGGATCGGCTGCCTCCATCTTGACATACAACGTGCTTCAACGAGCAAAGCAGCCCTACTTGCCTACCTTAAGGCTCTGATTCCCGATCCTATTTACACCAAGGTAATCAATACTTTATGTTGCCAGGCCGTCAGAGAATCAGATCGTTATTGTGCCCGACAGAAACGTAAGTTCAATACTTTGATTAATGAATCCCGTCAATTTCGGCGCCAGCGTAATGCCCCTCCCGCAAATTGCACGGATTTCGTATTGAACCTAAGCAACAAGCAGTTATCTGCAGAACAAACAAACTTGTTGACCCTTGGCATGACATTTGCCGTTCTTCCAAAGCGCCCACCAATCACCGACATCGCCTTGGGTGTGGAAGCAAGCTTATCACGCCTCCCAGAAGATGTAGCCAACGCAATCCGCTTAAAGACTGCAGCAGTTCTACACCATGCTCGCCCCGTCTCTTCAAACCTCAGCCGTATACAGATTTCTACCCTCAAGGCACTGAAACGGGATTCGTCCATCGTCATTCTACCGGCGGACAAAGGCCGTCGTACAGTTGTAATGAACCACACTGATTACATGGCGAAAGCCTTACTGCTCTTACGAGACACTACCGTCTACAAACCCCTAACCATCGACCCCAACAAGGCTTTGGAACGATGGGAGTCAGAGGTGAATATCCTCACCAACACTTGGCTGAAGCAAGGGAAAATCACACAGTCAACCCGTAATCACCTCCGTGCCTCCGGGTGTCAGATCCCACGGTTTTACGGCCTGCCGAAAGTGCACAAAGAAGGCACGCCACTAAGACCTATTGTATCCTGCTGTGGATCACCGACTTACGAGCTGTCTAAATTTGTCTCGAGACTTCTTTCTCCTCTAGTTGGCAAGACCACCTACACCGTCTCCAACAGTGTTGAGTTCATAGAAAGGATCCGCACTATATCCATCTCGCAAGATCAAGTCATGGCATCGTTCGATGTCGTATCACTCTTTACCTCCATCCCTGTGGAACTTGCCATCTCTTGCGCAAAACAACTCTTGGACAATGATGGAACCCTCAGCGACAGAACTAAGCTGACGCCTGATGACATTTCCGCCGCCCTCAGACTGTGCTTAACAGGGGGTGCAATCATGTTTAATGGTTCAATCTACCAGCAGATACATGGCACAGCCATGGGTTCCCCTGTCAGCTCGGTCACAGCAAACATCGTGATGGAGGAGTTAGAGGGACGTGCGTTTACACACGCACCGGATCACATCGCCTTTTGGTGTCGCTACGTAGACGATGTGTTCGTAGTGATCCCTAGAGACTCAAGTCAGCGACTCCTAACCCACCTCAACTCACTGTCGCCCTTCATAAAATTCACGGTTGAGCTGGAGTCGAACAACTCTATACCATACCTAGATACACTTGTCCGGCGCGAAGACACATGCTTGAAGACGACGGTTTATCGTAAGCCTATGTGTGCTGGCCAATTTACCAACTTCCATTCAGCACACACACGGGGCCACCTCCTCTCAACCGCCCGAACCTTGCTAACTCGCGCCTGGACACACTCCAGCTCTGCAGATGAAAGGCGCAAAGAGATCACCAGAGTCAAAGTAGACCTTACGAGGTGTGGCTACCCCATCGATGTCCTTAACAGATGTGATCTACAAGCACGCGACAACGTGACGACCAACAGCAACGCCAACAGTGACGAGTCTTCCACGAGGGCATTCATCCCATACTACCCCAACCTATCACAGCAGATCGGTAGAATCCTAAGATCGCATGGGGTAAAGTGCATCCAACTCCCAGGCAAGAAACTGCGTTCTCTCCTTTCCAACATAAAAACACCTGTCCCCACCCTTCTACAGAGTGGTGTGGTCTATCGCATCTCTTGCCGTGACTGCACGAGCTGCTACTTTGGAGAGACTGGTCGTCGTCTGGAGAAACGCCTCTCAGAACATAAAAAGGGCGATCCGTTTGGCGGATGTAGAACACTCAGCTATTGCCGAGCATGTCTGGACAACCCACCACGACATCGACCCACACCGCGATGTCGTGGTTGTAGACAAGTCCCACCATTACCTAAGGCGCACCTGGTTGGAATCGTTAAGTATAAAATGCTCGGATACCTCGTTGAACAGGAACAGTGGTTGTCAACTTAACCCCATCACAGAAACAGTAATTCTGTCCATAGACAAACGCTGGCCACGTCACCACCATACGTCACAGCCACAAACATCAACAAACAATTAACCACGTGTCTCACGTACCATCCTGGCAGTGCATCTCTATTCTAACTGCCATTCAAAGTATTTTAATCTGATGAAGGCTGCCACCCAGCCGAAAGCTAATTCATTTATCATAGTTTTAATGCTCTGTGTAACAAAAATAAATAAATTATGAATCCAGAGCACGCAGGCGTGTTTTATTATTATAATAATGCATTTAATAACTCAGGACCTACCACAAGCAGTGTTCACTACCGTGTATGCCGATGACTTCAGTATCTCCTTCCATTCCCCTAATATGCGAATGGTAGAAAGACAGTTGCTAGGTGCCATCAACAAAGTTGTTAAATGGTCCCAAACTAACGGTTTTCGCCTCTCACCCAAAAGGATTGTCAGAATGCAGTTCTGTAGGAAGCCTAACCTAAATCCAGACCCGGAATCCCAGTGGTTCGTAGTGTCCGCTTTCTTGGTGTGATTTTTTGATCAAAAACTTACCTTCCTTGTAAATAGTTCCGGATTACTTGTCTTAAAAAACAAAACATCTTATCTGGCACAACATGTGGAGCCGACCTTTACACACTACTGCATTTGTACCATGCACTAATACTGTCACGTCTAGACTACGGCTCTGCAGTCTACACACAACTTTGCAATACCACGTTGTTTACTTCGGCTTGATGCCGCACACCACAGTTCTCTTCGTTTTGCACTAGGGACATACCGTAAGTTGGCAGTTCAGAGCTTATATGCAGAAGCAAATGAAACCTCCTTTGCATCTACGCAGACAAATGCTTTTGTTAAACTACGTAGTAAAATTCAAAGGGCAACCGGACAATCCTACTTGGAATGGACTTTTCTCGCACACACAAATGGGAGCACCTTTACATAGTTTTCCATCTACAAACCCATCAACAGGGATACGCCTTCGCTCCCTACTCACTGACTAGCAACGTGACCTTGGTAAGATACAGCCTACTGCCTCTCGTAAAGTCCCACCTTGGACGTTTCATATACCGCAGTGCGACCGTTCATTCAAAGCGTGAAGAAAACACACTTTATCCCAACAGAACATACTGCAAATGAAAACAAATGAATCACCCTGCATTGTTTTCGGTGTTTGTAAACTAATAGCTGTTTTGAACTCAGTTTTTTATGTAGATTTCAGAAATTGTTCTTTTCTGAAACTGTTTTTTTTTTTTCACAAATCACTTGTTTATGTCATGAGCTGTATTGTTTAAAAAATAAATCATTTTACAATCTCACTACCATTGCAACATTAGAAATGGCTGCAGTCATATATGGAACCATTCAGTAGAATATACAAAAATCGGTCATAAGAACTTCACAAATTCTTAAGGATAAATGCTCGAGAATAAATATATCCCATGTGTGAAGGCCTGATTGTTTTCTGAATGTAATTCATTGTAAAATTCAGTTGACATAGGTTACAACCATTTTCATTAATGTTTACTTCAAATGTGTGAGGAGAATGGCGTGTTCTTTATTTTCTTGAGCTTCATAACAGATGAAACTCAACCTAATTGTGACGGTGAAGTCAATAAACAGAGCTCGGTTTGGTGTGGTAAAAATAACTTTTATGCTATTCGTGAGGGATAGCTGAATCTCGTCCGAGCGACAGTTTAGTATGTCATATCTGCCTACGGTAGTAATAGATCTTAATCTTCGAAAAGGATGGAGTTACAATTATTATCGCTGCCTAGCATTATCAAAATGTGTTATAGAAATTTGTTACCATAACAGCGTCTTCAAAGAAACCGGAAATAGAAACACTTTCAAGAAGATGGATAAGACATAATTACAGACCTGCGCCAAGTTTCTGCAGGATAAATAAATTCAGAATTCTTCGACGTTACTCAACGTGTTACGTCACCGTATTTAAAAACCATCTTGTTGCTCTATTTCTGCAGAAGATTTCATACTGAAAACTTGAAACATAGTATGATTCAGTATATTACAAACATTACAAAAGAAATATTAAGTCTAGATTAAAAACTCCGCGATTAGATGAACACAGTTGGAAATTTAAAATCCATGGAAATTAACTAATTAACTTTCGTTTTGGTCATATTATTTAAAATATAATAAAAAAAATAAAATGAGTTCAGTGCTCTTCTGTTGTTTTGTAATGGAGATTTTCTGAGAAAGAAACATTTTGTCTGCTAATTGAAAAATCATGAAACAGAAATAAAACTGATAAAATTCCCGTTTACAGCTGACTACACATTATCTTTAATTTGTAAAGAATGCTATTTCTCTGGATAAAACTTTTTTAAAAGTTCTATAGTTGTAGTCTGATTCACATTGCACCGTTTCTCGTATTTGTTTGAAATTAGTGAAAATTGTTTCTGTAAGAACCGATCAATATTGATCAGTTAGAATTGCCAGGTTTTCTGAATGACCAGTTTTACGAAATTACATTTTCAGATTGGCAAAATGCGTGCAATTTTGTACGTGATACTTTACCATGTTCTGAACTTTATGAGAAGAGTATATATATGATGTTTGTAGGCAACGGCCGAGCGACAATCCGTAATCACATATTCATTTATGATTATTCCCTCCTATACGTATTCTCTACTACTATTATATTTAATAATATGAATGGCTGATCTAGTCTATAAAGGTCGAAAATCCTTCCAGCATGTTGAAATTTCTCGGTTAAATGTAGATTGGAATTCGGAAATAGTCTTCCTTGCCAGTGGAATTCTCTCAGTTTGATGAAAATTAAGTAGTTGAGATGTTATTCTCTCTACAAGAGGACAGGAATTGACGTCTTTAATAAATTTTTAAAGTTATGACTACTCTGCAAACCTTCCTTGATACTTATACTTTCATCTTTTATACGCGGACAAGTAACTTGAAAACGCTATATGATAATTTGGAAAAATTAACTTTAGAGAAACATTTAATACACTGTTACTGTGAAACGATTTTGTATTACTGACTGATAAATCAGTCCAACTCAAATTCAGTACAACTCCACATGGGCACCCTGGGTAGAATGTCAAGACGTTAGCCAATTTCATTCCAAGTGTATTGAAGCATCTTTAGAGATATGAACTTATTTCCTGTTCGATCCGATCTTTTAACTTTGCGTTGTTGTTGTTAAATTTATTGGCATACACGTTGTCCTTTATGTAGTCCCATACAAAGAAACCATAGGTGTGATAACCAGGAAAGGAGGAGCCGTGAAATGGGACCATCCCGGCCGATCCATAGATTAGGAAATTTTTATTGAGATAATGGCGCACATGCAAGCTCCAGTGTAGTGGTGCCCCATCTTGCTGATAGAACACATGTGGCTAGTTATCTTCCAGCTAAGATGCATATATAGGTAATTTGTGGATTTTACAGTGTTTACAGTGAAGAAAATGGCCCAATCACCAGTGAAGGACAGTGAGCACGACACGCTTACCTTGGAAATATTTCCTCCGTGTTCTCGAACTGTGTTGGGATTTGCAGATCCCCATATGCAACAGTTGTGTACTGTTAATTTTACCAGACAAGTAGAATGTCGCCTCAACACTGAAAAAAAAAAAAAAAAAAAAATACAGAAAGTGCCCATATTCGTCTGTACGTTTGAGAATGTGAACACCGAATTCCTCTCGTTGTGATTTGTCGTGACGCGTAATTTCCTCGACGATTTGCACTTTTTGTAAGAACAAAGTTTTAATCTTTTGCGTATCACTCTCTGCAATGTTGCTCGCGGTATTTGCACCTGCAGACTTGCCTGGCTGATAAATTTTGTAGGACTTCGGGTAAACACTTCCTGAATTTCCGAAACTTTATCTGCAGATGCACTAGGCCTAGCTATTCCTTGCTGATTAAGCACACTTTCGGTTTCTTGAAACTGTTTCAACCAACGCCTCATTTATTGTTCCCTAGGTGGATCTTTCTGAAATTCCTGTTGAAAATGATTGTTTATAGTCAGTGGAGATTTGGTATACCACAGCCAGAACACGCGCATTGCTTTCTTCTGCACTGTCGCCATTTAAATGATGTAGTGTCGCAGTATTTTCTGTGATCAAGACATGAGAAAACAACTCATTGAGTAACTGCAAAACGATTTTAAGATACCTATTAACTATAAAATTTTAATCGAGTTTAAACTGTATTCCATCCAATCGTTTCGTGATCACTGGATTTATTTGGTATCAGCAGTTCTTTAAATGCTTAATACAGTGTAGGGGGATATGAATGAATATTATATAATTATAACTTATTAACTGCAATTCACTGAACACTTACTGACATCACAAGCCCACCCCACAAACTAAAATCTGACTTAAATTTTCAGAAAATTCCCAATTCTAGGGTGTGTAAAGCGCTGTGTGTGTGTGTTAGCAGAACATTAAAGACACACATTTATTTTACAAAAATTTACAAACCTTTAATGAGCATTAAAGATAACATTTACATAAAAGAAACATATAATTATATACAAGCATGCCAATTTCCAAATACATATGTATACCATACCACAATACACGTACATTTTCTCATCAACAATTCCCAATTTACGAATTATTAACATCAGTTTGTATCAGTTGTATTTTACTTAATTTGAATCCTCGATGATTACTCAATCATACTCTTGCATTACCAATTTTTTGTTATCTCTTACATCAGTAATATTTACTTCAGCTCTTATTACTCTTTTAGAATATTTGTTTCTAGCCTTTAACACATGAAATGATTTTACAACAGGTATTCTCATACATCAGTAATATTCACTATTAATTCACTATTACTCTTTAGTCATCCCCTCTACCACCCTTACATTAATTCATAATCATCGACATTCATAACAAACTACAGTATCTCAACCTTAGCACTAATTTGCCTATTTCAAATTTAACTTCGTTCGAAAGAACTGTTAATCAATTTCTAACAGGAGTTCAGATTAAGTCTAACAGTTCGGAGTTCAATAAAAAACAAGGAACAGACTTGCGTTCCGAGATGGCCGCTGATCCCACATTCCTTGCGTCCAGGCTTCCTTTTGGCTGACAGGCTTACTTCAGTCTTGTGGCACTCTGGGTTTCTCCGTGGCGAACAGGCTTACTTCAGTTATGTGGCTCTCTGGGTTTCTCCCTTTTCTTGGGCACTCTGCTTTCCTTAGTGGCAGACAGGACGCACCATTTCAGGTAGGCTATATAGGCACATGTGTACACTCTTGGCTCATTCTCTACGGGTGGGAGCTGGAACCCATGAGCGTTTCCGTCGCGATCTACTCTTCAGACTTTTTCTACAAGTCCTACATTACCAAACTCGCCTACCTCTACTTCCACCAGCAACTCACGACCTTCTCCTCTTAGACCACACCATACAGAATGGACACACTCTCAATTTTATTTTTCTCCCCCCCCCATCTTTACTTTTTCCCTGAAGTTTGGAACGCCTCCCCCTAAGGACTCCAACCAATCCCCATTTTCTCTTTAATTTTCCATTCCTTTCTATTTGCCAAAATAACTCTCCCCAGCTGTTTCCCTAGCGCACAAACTAACCCCTCTCTAGAAATGTCTTATTTTTTTCACAAGGCAGTATGACCTTTCATGTTTGCGGGTAACCTCCAAAAACGCTCATTTTCGTTTTCACGCTTTCTCTCTAAATATGGGCCAGCTTACCCATATTTATCAGTCACCGTGACGCTGTTTTATTTTGGCGCGAACACTGGACGTCCACTCATTTCCTGTTTCATTTCTAACAGTGGCTTAGATCAAAGGAGAGGCTTCTTAAATCCCGTTCACGTCCTGTTGTTCTTTCCCTCAGCAACCCTTTCACGTCTGTTCTCAAATGGCACACCGTCTCTAGTCATTGCACTGTCTCTGTTTGTTCTCCTGTATTATTTAAATTACTTGTTTACCTTTTTGCCACTATTTTAATTCCCACGCCTAAAACTGTCCATTTCTAAATCCAGTGTTCTTCAAACTTTAACCTTATTTGCAATTAAACTAAATATCAAATCTTAACATTTACTATCTTTAATTAATACTCGGGCATTAATGCTAACCTCACTTTCCATTGCCCTACCTGGATTTATTTAGCAAAACAAATATTTCTATTTTAACTTGTAAGATCTACAGCAGAATTAACTTTTTTTGGGTTAGGAAAATAAATTGCAAGTTTTGTGTTGATGTGTCATTTCAAGAAATGGATCTGAAATTTAAGTGTATTTTTCCCTTACAAGCTTCGTTTTTTACGCACAATTAGGAAGGGTGTTTCTGTAATTATGTAGAATTTTTTTATTTGCTGTAATCTGATGGATGGTATGGTTAATTTGGTTATTTTATATCCATCTAGACAAACTGTGATATCGAATGAATTTGTTTTACACCATTACGAGCCCATCCAACATGTATTTTTCTCGTAAGGCCAGAACCAGCGACGACGGGGAACTGAACCCAGATGTGCCAAAATCATTTATACTGAAGGAGGCCCCCAACATGATGAGTCCATATGGTCCACCACGAGACTGCCTACCACCTTCACCGACGAAAACGCTAAATGTTATGCCTCAGAAGATTCCCCTTCAAGGAAATACGAAGTCTCCTCCGAAGGATACCCTCCCTGAAGCGCAGCCTCTTCTCGCGACAACGGAGCCCGGGATTCCTAGCTGGCAACCACCACAGGAAGTTACAATGTAAGTAGTAGCCGGTGGTAAACGAGATCTGCTCTTGCCATGCCATTCGGCGTGGCGATAAATTGGGTGTCAGTTTTGTATGCGTACGTCAGGCAGAGAAACACCAACTTATCTTTACATACACGTAAATTTGTTCACGGCGAAGACTTCCGTGAGTTCTGTAGTAAGCATGACGGACACGCCTGGCAGCCGTTTTGTACATGCACTTAACGGGGATGAGATATGCGTGTGCACTAGGGTTTAGCACGTACCTTCATTACATTGCGTTTAATTCTTGCTTTAGTTGATAATTAACTCGGATGTAGTTTAATTAAGCAGGGTGACAGATTTGGCAAAGTAGGATTTCGAGGACAACAGCATTAATATCCTTGTCCTGTCTTTTAAAGGATTTATAAATTGTTAGCGCGTAGTGGTGCTTATTGCTAACCACAAGAGAGGTTAAATTGTTGTTTAGTCAGAAAATGTAATTATTATTCAACCATTTTTAATGTTCAAAATGTAATGGGGTAGGCTTTGAATCTTCATTGAGTTTATTTTGTTGGACAAATACACCTGTTTGTTTATCTTGAAATTCTTCGATTTTTTTATGTTCGGTTTACAGAGTAATCATTTCACACTGTTTAATGTGAAAGACGTAAAATCGCTTTTAAGATATTTTTTAAATTTAGGTTGAAAGGATCGACGTATAATGCTTTCAAGAATAATAATTATAAGATATTTTTTTATTACTGAATTTAAAATCGAGCAGAAAAGTAGCAGCTGTATATATAAAATATGCTGTTTATTTTTGCATTGAAATAATTTAATTAAGATTTTCAACTTCAGAAATAAGTTGAACCAAAAAAAGAAAAAAAAAAAAACAGAACACACATTTTATTTAATTTTGTAGCTATGCCTTATCGATCTTGACATAATAAAGTGTAGTCACAGTGTCTGTGCAAATAGGATAATTGCAAACAGAATAACAACAGAGCGAATAACGAAGAGGTAAAACAATGAGAATTTCTATTAACTGAAGACAATAATTAAATTATTCAAATCCTTAAAGGATCTGAATAATTTAATCATGGTTTCAGTTAGCAATTTACATCAAAGAGGTTGCGAATTTGCCTGTCATTGGAAGATGTCGCATATTCTTGGAAAGAGCTGTTATTCTTGTAAGGGATTAAACTAATCTCAAGCTGAATATCAGCAGTAAGTCTGTGAATGAATATGAATAACTTATAAATGTAATGTTTACAGTGTGGATTTAACCTGTATTTGATAATTATTCTAGGAGAGAGAGAGAGAGAAATAGAATCCACTAATAAAGAGAATGTGTGCTTATTATTTCTTGTACTATTTAGACTCCTTGAACAAATTCCATGTCTATTTGGGAAACGGATATAAATAAAATAAAGTCTGTTATTTAAATCTCATTTATACAAATCTGTACAAATGAGTTTCATTTGGGGAAGGCTCCGGGTGACAAACGATTATTAGTGTAACCAAGCGATTCTAAGCGACCTCTATAGTGTGTGCACGAAGCAAATGGTTTTCTGCTAGAAGTAGGCAGGATTCCAGAAAGGAAATATATCTTTTTTGTTTCTTGTTAGTAGTACTAACGAAACTAACTCAGGAGGTTGGTTACCCTTTTGGCACTGCCCCCGCCTTCCCATGGAGTGGCCAGAAACCTGGAAAGAAAAGTTATCTTTCCAGGGCCAAAAGGAGCAAAATGAAATCCCCTACGGAATCTAGGGATCCTAAAGTGAATACTCATGAGGTAGAAGACTCTAACTCATGCAATGCTAAACGCCAAAAAAAAAAAAAAAAATGATGACACTGTTAAAAGTGTGATAGCTGAGTAGGATCTCATAAATCTATCAAAATAAAGAGTTGAAAAATTAATTACAGGAAATTGTGGATATAAAGCGCATATATACTAAACGAGACAATGCTCTAGTTCCAACTCGGAACATATTACTCACATTTGATAGCCCAAAACCTCCAAAATTGATAAAAGCAGAGTATTTCAACTGTCAAATAAAACTGTATACTGTATTCCTAACCCAATATGCTGTTTCTAATGCCCAAAATTTGGACATTCTCTAAATGTGTGCAGAGGTTTAGCCACTTGTGCTGATTGCGGTTCACGCGAGCACATTTACTCGGACTGTAAAACAGAGCAGCTCAAACTGCAACGGCCCACATACTGCCTACTCCAGAGATTGGTCCCCCCTGGAAAAAAAGAAAAACATTCAACCGGTCAAAGCCGAACAAAACATCTCGTACCAAGAAGCCAAAAAATCGATACAGGCACAATTGAACACTCAAGTAATTCAAAAGCCAGCTCCAGTAACCACTACTGTCCAAAGAAGAACGACTGGTACTCAAACAGAAGTAAAATTTTCTCCAAACAAATCAATGTTAGACTAGGCGCGGTCAATTTTGGAAAGTGTGCCCTTATCTAGTAAAACATCTAAGACAAACAAGGCTGTTAACACACCAGCCACTGTTCGGCATACTAATAATGCCGAACAGTATACCCAAAGTACTCAAAAAGTGATAATACTACTAAAAATGACTCATTAGGCATGGAAATGGAAGGAAACGTTGACCATGAAGAATCAATTCTCAACCTCTTCCCAGAGGAAGAGATGGAGACAAGACTGTACTTCCCGAAAAGAAAACCTATTCACCATCGCCCTTGGACAGAAACTGAGGACCGCACTCCCAGATAATGACCAGTTTCCTTCAATGGAATTGTAGAGGGTATATCGCAGCAACATTGATAACATTCGGGCTCTCCTTCTCCAGTATAACCCAATTGCCTCTTTCCTTCGAGAAACTAACTTAACTGCTTCTGTTATATTACCTCACTTGAACATAGTGTTATCTACAGAAAAGTTCCCTTTCCTAGTTTCTCGTGTAACCAATTCGACTCATGGATGGGTTGCAATTGTAGTCAGCTCCAATATTTCTTACCGACCATTAAATCGAAGGTCAAGCAACTTCAGCTACAAAATTGCATTTTTTTTTTGAGATAACGTTAGTTTCACTTTATACAAATAACAAAACATATTATGCCATAGAACTGTATCTCTCTAGTACTTTACAAGTTGGTTTGGGCTGTAAGTACATTTCCAATAAACGAAGAAAATGTCAAATGACTTTCTTGGTTAATTACAAAAACGCTGACCACAAAATGATTTGTAGTTAACGTGTTTGACACTAAACCATCGAAATATTACAAACAATACTAGAAACAGTAACCGCTAGAATATCTTTTCGTTTTTCTCTTACCGTTGTCTCATTATATCTTCACCCTAACCAAGATATCTCTTACAATGATCTTAAAACTCTTGTATCTCAGCACCCTCCCCCTTTTGCATCTTGCGGGATTTTATTGCACATAATCCTTTATGGGGTGATAGGATAAACGAGAAAAATATTATAAAGTTACTTGATAAGTTAAATCTGACGCTACTGAATTCTGCATTACCCATTTATTTTCATTGCCTTCTGAGACAAGTTCAGCAATTAACCTCTCGATATGCTCTCCAGCCCATTTTCCCACAGTTTCATGTTGTTCATGATGGTCTATTGGATAGTGACTACTACCCAATAATTTGTCATATAGAAGCAAATTTACCACCCTGCCATAATCAGACAGCCAAATCGAACTTTGCAAAAGATGATTGGAAAAAATATAGGCAGCTAACAATCCTAGAAAAAAACAGTTGTTCCAAATGTATCAATTAATACTACCGTTGCTTATATGACAAACCAAATATGGTAGATCACTGAAGCAACAATACCAAAACTATCATCCATAAGTCATCGAATAAGACCAAAACCTGGTGGAATATCAAATGCAAACGAGAGAAACATAACCGCTGCTGCTCTAGTGCAGTTTAAAAAACCTAGAGCTAGCAAAAGAGAGTCTTGGAAACGGTTCGCTTCAACGATTACGAGGTCCACCAAAACACAAAAAATCTTTGGTTACAACAACCAAAGAAACATCACACCTACCTACTTGGCAATATTCATAACTTGCTGACTGACCTAGAGAATGGACATCAATGTAGTAAAATTTTGTTGTGTCGCTAGCCAACATGGCAATACCTGGCAATGAGAATGCTGTTCCTGCAGCAAATTTACTGTGGAACCAGTTGACGTTTCTTTCAAAATCCCTTTCCACAGACTATAAAAGTTTTGTACTAAGTCGAAGTATAAATTACTGGCATCCGCTTATATCTAGCATATCTAGCTTCCGCTTCAATCGAAAGGAAGAAGTCACGCTTGCAAAACTACGAATAGGGCATACACACACACCTTACTCACTTTTATGTTCTTTCTTCCTCAGATCCGCCTTTCTGTCCGAACTACCAAGCGTAAGTCACAGTCTAGCATATCATATATTGGTGTGAAGAAATTAAGGACCAGTCAGGTTTTCACCTGTAGATTCTCATAGGAGTGGCCAGGATATGGGAAAAGCATACCAAAGGAACCTCGTGAGGTACAGAGATGAAGGAAACAACACCGACACAACAACGGAAACAAAATGGTACAGAGGGACTTTATTCAAAAATGGCAAAATAGCACTGGCTGCCATGATACAGATGCATCACTACCAAAGAGGGAATAAATGGAAGAAGTCATCCTCATGAGGAGATATGGCCACTCCAAATGTCGATGCAGGCTTTGCACCGCCTGTTCATACTTAGAATAATGTTTTTGATAAGTTAGTTCTTGCTGTAACGTCCATTCCTCTGCAGCGCCATCTTCAGCTGGTGAACATTTTCTGGTAGGTGTAGACGTGCCGCTAGGCGTCTCCCCAGAGCGTCCTATATGTGTTCGATGGAATGGGCAGGCTAATCCATACGAACAATGTCCTCACTTTCCTAAAGCATATCAACAGCTGCAGCGCGATAGTACCCTCCCCCACCTTTCAGTATGGAGTTGTGTACGTCCATCCAAGATAACGCCTCGACCGCTATATCGATCGCTTTCAGTAATGTTTGCGGGGTGATACAGTGTGCCAATCTCTCGCCAGATTAGCTGACGTCCAGAATCGCTGCTGAGACTGAATCTACTCTCATCAGTAAAGAGTACCTTAAGTAAAGATTTTGTGGTTGTAACCTTTAGAAATAGTATTGGTCTCTAAGTTCTGCACACCATTGTAGTTAACTGCCCTCTCTATACAGCAAGCCACATTCTTATCAAGGCATGCAGCCCAAATCATCCCTACTTTGCAATAAATTTTAGACAACAGATCTGACATTAATGCAGTTTTTTACTTTCCAAAAAAAATTAAAATGCTCTGACATAATTTAATGCTTAAATCCCACATAATGCACATATCTCACTTTTAATAACACCTGATATCTCCTACCATTGTTTGGCGCATACTGGCCTTTAGCTGCTGTTGTGCAGTAAAACCTCCGATTACAACAGTTGAGGAAAATAACCTTATAAATCATAAAAGTTTAAACCCCGAAATAAACGACATAGTTAACTCAATCCTGGACAAGGGTGAAGTCGCAGATGCAGTTTCAATTTTTGGTCAACAATAACAAGTAATACACCACCTAAACTCTTGAATAGCTGATTTAGATTTTAGCAGCCAAAGAGTTCAGAGAGAAAATCGCAGAAGACCTTTTGCGTACATTTTGTTGTAAGTGTAATACTTACGAATCTTACGATAATCTTCATACTGAATCTGGGAGAAAAGCTTATAAAATTTCCTCCCCTATTGAATGCATTCGAATCCAGGCCTTTTCCACACGGTGAGGAAGGACAATGTTCGCAACTGCTGTGTTACAAGCGTTCAGAGCACGGATTTGCACTTAAACTTTGAGAGTGGAATTTGAATTATTACGCATTATCTGTTAGAAAGGAAATGCACAAAAATCAAAAATTGTGGAACATTTTATAACTTCTATTCATTTATGACCTCTGCACTTACATCTGATTTCTGTATGTTTCTGACCCAAACAAAAATGTTTATTTTTGTTTATTTACTACCTACCTCTGAAAATTTCTAACTACCTCTATCTCTAAAATCTGCCTCTAACTATCTCTACCTATAAAATCTACTTCTAACTACCTCTAAAACTGCAAACTACCTCTATAAAATTCTTTATTTGTTGTCCGTTAAATGGTGTCTATATACATTCGCTTGTCGATCGCTTCGAATTTCGTTTTTCATTTGCTCTCTTTTATATGCAAAGGAAAAACGAAATTTCTATAAACACCCAGTCCAAGACACCATTTTCATTAACACTTCCTAGCAATACCATTTAATCGTTATCAAATACCAAGGATACTGGTTCTGGAGGATTTTTTAATCTCTATTCATTTAGAAAGTGTCTTCAATTTGCTACCATTTCGAAGGCATGTAAAAATTAGAAAGGATATGTGCTTTTCACACTCTTGAACGACTGTTACAGCATCTTTAAAGATTTTTCTGCATCTCTTGTGATTTCCATTAAATGTTGAATCCAACATTATTGAAATATCCGATAGATATATACTGTTGGTTTGATAGTATGAATCAGAGCTGTAATACTCAATATGTTCTACGTTGATAATAATATTAGTAAATTAATAAGAGGAGTTTACCTCAATATAGTACGTGGAACACTTCCGTATGATACCCTCCAGAAATTAAAACGGAAAAAACGAAAAAATCGACAACTTACCGGTACGTTAAAGTAAAGTATAAATATTTAAAGTAAAATATAAATAATTAAATAATCAATTTAACACAATTCAAAATCAATTCAAAACAATTAAAATTCAAATTAACGCAATTAAAAGAATTCTTTTAATTGCGTTAATTTGAATTTTAATTGTTTTGAATTGATTTTGAATTGTGTTAAATTGATTATTTATATTTTACTTTAATTATTTATACTTTACTTTAATGTACCGGTAAGTTGTCGATTTTTTTCGTTTTTTCCGTTTTAATTTCTGGAGGGTATCATACGGAAGTGTTCCACGTACTATATTGAGGTAAACTCCTCTTATTAATTTACTAATACTGTTGGTTTGTGCGTGCGGTATATATCTATTTGCAACAACAATTTCAGACTTATTTCTTTCAAAGTTTTAAAAGTTTCTAAATACGCACTTCTACATACGTTTTTATTTATTTTATATATAAAAATAAATAAAACATTGTTTTATTTATTTATGTGTATTAAACATACACAAAAATGAACAGGAATCCAGCCTTTTTTTTTTTTTTTTTTTTTTTTTGTTTACACTTTGTGCAAAAAAGGAGTTCGTGACTTCGTGTTCTATCGCGGATGATGTGTTTATTTTAACCGCAGGGTAATGCTGTGAGTTGGAATCATGTGAATGGGTCCGACCTTTATGAAAAAAATATAAAAAAATGATATTGATTTCATAATCTTTTTCTTTTCTTTTTTCTTTATTTCATATTGCACATCTGCTCAAAGAGATTTCGAATAACTAATAGAAGTTTGCGGAAAGGGAATAATAAATAAATGAAAAATTAGCAAAGATTGATAAATCGTACACATCTGATAGATCGGGACCAATGCAAAACTGAATCATAAAGTAGGAGTATACTATTTATATACTCACCATTCATGTAATAACAGTAGAAGGATAATAAACACTAACTTCAGTCCTCTTGTTTCAGCAGTGTATTATTCATCGTTTAAAATGTTCCATTAAATTTCGAACACTTCCCATTTTTATGTAAATTAATTCTAGTTTAAACGACGACTAAAAGGAACATCTTCACTGACAATTGTAGCCGCAGGTAAAAAGTTCGGTAGGTCTACATACCAGAAAGTAGAAATTGTCTAGAATTTTATAATTTAATAAAACCTATCGACGAAATATAGTGGATTTAAAAATTCTTTCACACCTACATGTATAAATGCCTATTTGCTACACCTGAATAATTTTGACCTTATTAACCGTACTTACCTTTGCAAAATCGTGCATTGTCTGTTCCAAATTCTTCCCCGGTACGCTATGGAATTTAAGGATCATCTCTGTAGAAACAGCTCAAAGTAATCAATTTCTAGTAATCCAAGTTTCATGAGTTAAGATTACTGCGTCACTGGCAGAGAAAATTGCATTGCTCTTTGGATGATTGGGCCGCGAATTTTGTCGTGTCAGCTTATCTCCTTCCCTCTTTCAAGAATTAAAGTTTCATTACAAGAAGTTCTTTCAGAAAAAAAATCCTCTAATGAAGGCAAAACATTTATGAGAACGCAACTAACAAACTGGAAGAGTGATCCAACTATGTTTAAATGTAATGTCAGGATATTACGATGGATATGAAAGTAATATCATGGATTGGACTGGATCTCATCTCCAATGAATATATCTGAATAAATTATCATGAAGATAAAATATTTAAACTGTTTTATCAAAGAAATCTTTTTTTTTTGTTTAGTGTATTGTTTCCTTCAAGTCATCTGTCACATTTAAACTAATTGGGAAATCCTTTTTATCATTAACAGTTAACGTCTCAGTGAGAATTCCAATCACTTAATGATCCCATGTACAAATACTTTATAAACATTTATAAAATGCCCATTTCACACATATAGCCGTCTTTGATAAAATCATTGTATGATTAAGTAGCAAGCAAGCTCATGTGTTCCTAATTATATTTTTGTTCTTGAGGCAAAACAACCACGGCTTTGAGGCATAAGTGTGTTGTCTCTAAAGTGAGTCTATTTTGTGATACTGTTCCACCAAAAAATGAGCTTCTGGACGAAGTTAGAGCTATGCATCTGTAGCATAAACTCGACTAACTAGGCCACGATATTGATATTTATTACTTAAAGCGGTCCCAGCGAACCAATAGCAACCCGCTATCACTTACACATAATTTAGCAGTACTCTTATATACTCCCTCTCCTGTTTGCCCAAGTACAGGGAGGGTAAAAACTTGCCATGACCAAAAAAGATTGATATGAACAAACTGAAAGTAATCAAATTACATAAAAAATAAATATACATATAATTAAATTTCAGACTAAGTCCAAACTTCATTGGAAAGAGCTACATCTGTTCACAGTCTGTTGGAAAGCCAGCAGCGCCAGGAGCTGCCGAGAACAGAAATGCCAGCACAAGGAGCTGGAGTTGCAGTGGATATAGCAGACTCAGACCTCCACGATTTCACAGAACTTTAGGTAATTCGGCATACACCATACCGCATTACAAATCCAAGGCTTACAGATGCGGAGGAGTCTTCTGCCTAAGAAATATTACAGTTGCAAAGGCTTTTGGAAAGCAAAGAAGTTCTCCTGTTTATCAACTAGAATTGTCTCGCAGTCTTCTGCCATAAGATTGAGATTACTAACCCGAGATGAGAAAAGCCCATAAAAATCCCCTTATCTTGACAAAATTCAAACCCAGTCCATTTTCACAGTGTAGAAGCACTGCAATCGTTAGCTATTGCTACCTGCGAAAGTGTCACGTGTGTTCATAAAATCGAAACACCAACTAATTGAAGGCACATTAGCTTATGTGCCATTAAACCTCCATAACAACAACTAACTAATTGAAAAATGTGTTTTTCTGTTGTTTTCTAAGTAAATGTTTTAGCATTTTCGCCATTTTCTCTTCCCTTACTACAAGTGTTTATTTTCCTTCACATTTCCTTAACCTTTCCTTTCCACGTTCATGTTCTTTTACAGCTTTAATTTTCCTTTAATTGCATACATCGTTCGAGTGTTAATTTTATTCATTAGCTGTCACCGTTAATTATCTTTCTCTTTCCTTTGTTGATTTATTTCATATTCCACCAAACGAAATCTTCATCAAATTTCACAACACTACTGCACGATATGTTTTGTAGTAGATGCTTACTGCAGCAATTAAAATTTTCACATTAGTGACTGCCGCAAAGTGTTCACTGAACACTTTGAAATCAGCTGCGCCTGTGTTCTAGAATGCTATACTTCTAACATTCTAGACATTCAGATAATGAAGCGGTGATCTTTCTATCTATAAATTTTGTTCCTGGGCATAGAAATACACTGTGGAAAATGGTGGAATCGTTATGTCTTACGTGACTGAAAACCAGGTTTCAAAAATTCACCATTTACAAACGCGATAGAAGAAATTTCCGACTTGGGAAATTCCATGCGTTAATGTTGCTTGCTGCTCGACACAGAAGTTCAAAAATGACACCAAGTTCAAGGATATCCCATGCACGCTGGCTCTATAGCCTTCGGGTCTCAGTTTCTTACAGAATTTGATTTAATTTGATGTCATAATGCAGTCTGGTGCACGATATCTTCTACAATGTTTTTTTTATTAAGTAGAATTGTTCAGCTAAACATGTGGAACAAAAATTGTCGGTCCCTTCACCAATACACTCTATATCCCTGACTTAATATGCTGAAGCAAATCATGCGGTAATTCCATACGCGAACCTCCTATACATAAAAATATGTAGTGGAATCTATTGGGGCTAAAGCATCATTTTCATTTTTGAGCAGAGAATGTCCCTGTTGAAAGTAGCCTTACTTTAAGAATAGTGAAAATCTGTTATTGTATTTACGTAGTATTGATCCTTATTTTATTTTAATATTTAATCCATTTCTATATTTAATAATTTATCATACTCTGCCTGTTATTGATGCTGAACCCCTAGCATATGCTGTGAAAGGTCAATTTTAGCAGTACAGTGTATTCGAGGGTTTAGTGTCAGACAACGTTAACTACAAAATGATTTTGCAGTAAACGTTTTTGTAATTAACCAAGAAAATGTCAAATAACTTTTTCTTGGTTTACCGGAAATGTGATTATACCCCAAGCTAACTAATAAACTACTAGAGAAATACATTTCTGTAACATGATATACGTTGTTATTTGTATAAAGTTAAAGTCGTCCCAAAACAAAAATGCAGTTTTGTAGTTAACGTTGTCTGACACTAAACCCTCGAATACATTGTACTGTTAAAATTGACCTCGTATTTATATGATGCTGCAATTAAGATGTATATTCTATCCTGACTAGCGCTCTACACTGACTTGATTGAAACAATCGGTATCTGCCAAAAGGTTCTCTGACTAGGACTAGTTTATTTGCTGTATTACCCACCTTCTCACGTTATAGTTTTGGACATTATGAAGGGTTTCACTTCACTGTCACAAATTAATTCATTACTCTAAATAGCCTCGCACGAACGATTTGCCACATCTATGCAGAAAATAATTCTCCTACCTACGCCTAATGCATGGATCTTTGTTTATTAATCGACATCTGAGATTCATATTAGGCAGCGTTGTATGTAGTATTGTCAATTCCTCCTGTTTTGTGTACAGCTAGGCAATTCGCGCTCTGGCAGAAGAGTTTCACTATTTTGGCCACTAAGTATATATATTAGTGTATATTTAAATTCCATGCAGCAGTGGGACCAACTGATGATGTTACCAACAGAAAATTTTAAATGGGAAGAATTCAAGGAATTAATCGTGAAAGCTATTAGGCTTTTCATACCGATTAAGAAATAATGTTTGAGGTGTAAGCCTAAATGGTTGTCAGATGAACTAATGGGACGCGTGGCAGAGCAGAAAAATGCATGTGGGATGCATATAAATTATCAGGCGACACAGAAGCGTATGGTAGGTATAAGATAGTCTGTGATCGAGTCACAAAGGAGGTTAGGCAAGCGAAGGCATATTACGAGAAACCTTTGGCAAAGGATGCTAAGAAAAACAAGAAGAACTTCTGTACTTATATAAATTAGAGAAGGAAGGGGGTGAATGAGATTGGTCCACTTGATATCGATGGTTCGACTGCTGATGGATCCTGCTCAGATAGCTGACAAACTGAATGGGTATTTTGCATCTACATTTACGCATGTGGAATTCTGTAGGGAAGTGGAAGACAGAAGCTTATTAAACTATAACAGGGAGCTTAATGATTTTGTAATAACTGTGGAGGAGAAATTGTTGAAGTTAGAAAGACACCTGGGGTGGATGGGATCTATCCGGTTAAATTAAAGGAAGCGGTTAGACAAGTAAGCAAATTCTTAGCCATAATTATGAGAGCAGTCTCAGGAGAAGTCCCCAAGGACTACAGAAGTGCAAATGTATCCCCAATTCACAAAACTGGGATCAAAGGGTGGCACAAGTAATTACAAACCTGTTAGTTTAACTTCTGTTCCAGGAAAAAAAAATAATGGAGTCAATCAGTTAAAGAAACATTGCAGGATCATCTAGACAAGACTGCAGTGATAATTCATATAAAATAACACAGTATTTTAAGGGAAAGTCTTGTCTGACAAATTTGATTAGATACTGTGATATGGTTACAAAGAAACTGAATTCAGAAAATAATTTTGACATCATATACTTGGATTTCAGGAAAGCTTTTGATACTGTTGCGCATGGAAGACTACTGTACAAATTAGAGACGTATGGTGTTAAGGGCAAGTTGCTAC
The DNA here is from genome assembly GCF_048544385.1 of Mastigoproctus giganteus. Taxonomy (NCBI): domain Eukaryota; kingdom Metazoa; phylum Arthropoda; class Arachnida; order Uropygi; family Thelyphonidae; genus Mastigoproctus; species Mastigoproctus giganteus. The sequence continues at coordinate 116,749,374 of NC_143575.1, read as the reverse complement.
AATGGATAAAAGGGCGGTTGAGTGAGAGAAGACAGAGTGGTAATCAATGGACACTGCTCTTCGTGGACTAATGTTATTAGTGGCGTCCCACAGGGTTCGGTGTTGGGTCCTCTGTTGTTTTGTATATATATCAATGATATTGATGAAGGTATATCAGGCATAGTGTCGAAGTTTGCAGAATGATACAAAGGTTGGCGGGGTTGTTAATGACAGTAAGGACAGTGTGCTACTAAAACAGGATCTAGAAAAGTTGGGCAGATGGGCTGAGAAATGGCAACTGAAGTTTAACATTGACAAATACAAAGTACTGCATATGGGTAGATGTAACCCCAGAGAAACCTACCAACTGTGTGGTATTAAACTTAGGGTGGTAGAAAATGAATAAAGACCTGGGAAGAATTGTGAAGTCAGATATGGGCGCTTCCGTAGCCAGGTGGGAAGGAGCAGCAGTGCGTAGCACACGCTTCTTGATTAGACCGGGGTTCGAGCCCGTCACCACCAAATAGGGAGGATGCGGAAAGGTCAGGGAATGACCACCGCATATCCCGGAGCAATATCGCCTTAGTTGCTAATGCTCCTAAAAACCAAAACAACAACAACAAATCAGATATGAAGTTTTCTGAGCAGCGCAGATAGGCTGCCAGAGCAGATCATGGGATATTGTCAATGATATACAGGTATTTTTCTAGTAGGGAAAGGAGATGATTATCTCTTTTTATAAGGCAATGGTCAGGCCACGCCTTGAGTACTGCGTAGAGGTCTGAAGGCCTCGTTTTAAGAAGGATGTAGAGTTGCTTGAGCGAGTACAGGGAAGGGCAACGAGATTGGTGAGGGAACGATGGGGTCCTTTTACCAAGAAAGGCCTAAGTTCTGCGAATTGCAGTGTTTGGAGACTAGTCGTCTACGAGGTGATATGATTTATGTGTATAAGGCCTTGAATGAGTTGAGCAGGCGCAATTTTGATCGAGTTCTTCCTCTTGCTCAGATTGCGAACTGAGAGGGGGGGCATAAATTCAAATTGGGGAAAGACAGTTGTAGAATAGATGTGCGGAAATTTGCATTTAGCCAGCGGGTAGTTGATTGCTGGAACAAACTTCCATCTGTTGTTGTTGTGGAAGTTGATAGCTTAAATAAATTCAAGGAGGAACTGAACAAACTTTTAGAGGGAATAGATGTGTGAAATGTTTTTTTTTTTTTTTTTTTTTTTTGTCTTATGCTATATAAGTTTGCTTTCTTGCATCACATGCCTCTATTACTACTATTAATATCAGTTATATAATCTTTTTTATTCTGTTGCATAATAATACTTAAATGCAGAATACTTATAAATAGCATACATTCTACTCCATAATTTCCTTACTAATTTCTTGTTAATTAATCTCACATTTTGTCGTTACCGAAAATATCTGCTTTTGTCTGGCCATTTTATAATTAAATTACAGAATGTCTATGTGAGGTGGTTTATGCCTCTCAGATGAAGGCTACAATAAAGACAACAATTATCTTTAGTAAGGCAAGTTATCTATTTGAAAATAGCCAATGAAAAAGAATTTCCTCAGGGAGAGAAAGTTTTGTTTTCATTCTTTATTAATTTCTATATTTTCTGTGATGGTCGCTTCGCCAGTTTTCTCCCCCTCCCATAGATTATTATGCATGCCTAATGTTTTACTTATAATTTTAAAATGCAAAAACACAGTAGATTACGAATCGATTTTCATAACTGTATACTACAGGCAGTTCAGTGCAGTTTTCTGACCCATTAAAAATGTACCCACAGAGATAGACCCCTTATACTATAAGTACAGAGAAAAATTAACACTCGTATTCAGTTGTGAAATTTAATTTACATTTTGATAGGATCTGTTGAATTCAGGAGGTACGTTTATATATGTGACTGCGTTATGGATGGCATAAATGCTTATTCCCTGAGCTTTCTGTTAGTCCTCTTTTAAAGTTCTTTCTCACTTTTCTTCATTTCCTTTACTGTTCGAGAAAGCAGTTGTATGTCTTGAGCAAAGGCTGAATAGTTTTCTCTCCTGTAAATTCTACATTTTTTTTTTTTTTATTCCACAAAAGGAGTAAATGGGTCATAAATAGGTTCAATCTACACTTTTAGAGGCTGGTTCTTACCTTCGCTGCTTCGGCACATCTAAATAAACAACAAACCGATAAATTAGCTTTCAGGAACCTTTACATTTGACAGAATTATAGTAACATTGTCATCCCTTCTGTCATTAATGTTTCGCCTTTAAATTTACTACTGTAAATTAGAAGGTAAAACAGTAATTACTACTGTAATTACCGTTAAAAATTGACTACTCTAAATTATAAAGTGTAAATTCTTTACGATGTTTGTTCTGCATGCAAATCTGGAATATATATAATTGAAATTCATCTACGTCCTTTGCAATCTGCAAATTATTGAAACCTTTAAAAAGGTGCCAATTAACAATAGCGCCATTTAAATGTTAAGCCTGTGATTAAGCATGAAGATAGCAAGCCATCACCGGTAGAGATAACGTGCTTAATCACAGGTAATAAAATAGATAATATGGTATATAATAAAAGTTCTTACGATAACTTACAGCAGGCACTCTTGTTGTAGAACAGTCAGTCACTGGATAAGGTGGCAATATAGATTAATGGATCCAGAAAGGTTGCGTGAACATATTATAGACAATATGGGGAACCAATGCTTAGAAACCAGGAAAGACCACTGGAAAGCTATTTCACCCAAGAATATCTTTGTATTGGTATTTTTCCCTAATATGACAAAAGGAAATAGTAAGCTGGTATTGCGCCAGCTATCTTTAACCTCAAAGAATGATTTCGAGTAGGCCACGAAGATGAATGAGATTGAACTCGGTTCCAATACACCGTGTGAAGAATGTCTTGCTTATTGTCATCGGTATCAATTGCAGGCACGATCTCTATTACTTGCTGCTGAGTTTACCAACTCCTCTGAATTAGGCGGGAGTCTCTTGGAATAAATCTTCTGACTAAATTAAAAAAAAAAAAAAAAAATTCCACTTTCGGCTTTAAATTGAAGAAATGAAAAAAGTTCATTTTTGGCAACTTTTGGACTTCCGAATTGGAGCCTTATTGAGTTTCTTCCGTTATAGCTCCTTAATTATTGGGGGAAAATGGCAGCATAATTTTTTTATAGGGAATCTCGAATTTCACTTGTTTTTAATGATAAATCAGATGAGAGTAATAGAAATTTCTGAGTGAATTCCAGTATAAATTTAAGAAATAGTCACATCATTTAAAGTTTTTTTTTTTGTCTTTTTTCGTGAATTTTTAGGATTTTCCTTTTTAATTATTGCTTTTATAATTAATATATGTAAATGAATGGTTCTTGAGTTTCAGTCATATTCTGATTACCCATTTTCATTTATTTATTATTTTATTTTTTTTCGGATCCCTAATGTGTTGCTGTGTATTATACAGCAGTGACCGAAGAATACTACAGCTACATCATTGCACAACTCCCATTACTAGTAATTCCAATGTATTTCAGCTATTTAATTTCAATTTTATTATAAAATTCATTCGAACTATAAAATAGAGCTTTAGCAGTGGTGTGCATTAACAGTGAATTACTCTTGAATTTGTATCGAAAGAAACGCTATGGAATTAGCATTCTTGGCAACGTTTATAATCTCATATAATTGTAATGAATAGTATTAGCTTTTGCTTACACTTAATTAGCTGCCTTTTATATTCTTCGCATTTCCTCGATTCCATAATTGGTAGAATTTGTCGATAAATGAAAATCTTTTGCGGCTAAAATTATCTCCCAGCGTTATACTGTACTTTTGCAGCTGGTAGAAGTACTGTAGTTACTTGCTATAGTGTGTAGTTTTCCAACCTTAGTTAGCTATTAACAGAAATACTTGATAACACGCAGTAACAACAGACAGTGCCATTGATCAATTTCTCACTTGAGTGCAATTCTCACTGTTTGGTTTAAAAAAAAAAAAAAAAATTCAGAGATTTGCTTCTAAATGCGACGGAGTTTGATTGGTTTTATACATTCATTTCATAATATAATTCATAATTAATAGCACTTTGGGGTTTTTTTTTTTGCATCTCCTGTACATGAATATGTGACCCGAGTGCCAAGCGTATTCGTGACCAAGCGATTCTTGTACTCCCCTCAATACTTTGAACTCTTCTAAAGTGATCAACACAGAATGGGACTTACTTACAGTCTCTCTGGCTGTAATTACCTTTTAATTGCTGAGTTCAGAAAATTGGCAATCAAAAGGTAATCAGGACCAAACGAATCATGACTAAAAAAGAGAAATCTCAGTCCAACTAGACTCATTTAACTTTCAGCGCTACAGATTTGCCATCCACAATAAAATCTGGCTAAAGTGCCAAATTCGGCCTTGCATTCCGAATTGTAGTCTTTGTTTTTAATGCCAAAAATATAGTCATTCACAGAAATATAGTTACATATCCTGAGGCACGCGGACGTGTTATGTTGAGCTTTCCTAGTTGATCTTATATGTCTCACACTTGCAGCTATCTTTAAGATGCAGTTCAAACAGATGTGTCAGTACCGCCCAACATCTCTGTAGCTAACTGGATTAAAGCTACGCTATCAACCTCTAGAAAAGACCCTCCTCAAACTAAAATGATCGAAGCCACTAACACTTAGCATCCCAACAATTAACAATTAGCTTCCCAACTGATACTTCAGCGTTGTCACATGACACTGAAAAATCGAAAACTGCTAAAAACTGTAAGAAAACCGAATCACCCACCAACAGTATGGAAGTGGATGAACATTCAGATAATGAGGATAACCTACACTAGACTACTAGATAACCTATACTAAAACTTCATGCTAACGACTCTATGGATACTGGACACCCCAGCTTCCCTACAAAAGACTGGAAGTAATGCTCCGCTGACAAAAAACAGTCACACGATATTCCACAGCCAAACCTAATTAATGGAAAACATCATACAATGGAACTGCAGAGGAACTAAACAACCATTCTGATGACTTAAAGGATTTACTTGATCAGTTCTATAACATATCCTGCAGGAAACATTCTTCTCACCGCAAGTTTTGACAAAATTTAGAATTACATATATCATATCAAAATAGGAATTCAGAGTCGTCTGTCTTTGAAGGAGAAGCTATTCTTGTTAATTCTAACATACCGTTCAGGCATATTCAATTTCTAACCTCCCTAGAAGCTGTGGCGGCTCACATTGGGACTTCAATTGCCTTTGTTTCCATTTGTATTCCACCATCTCTCTCTCTCTCTCTCTCTCTCTCTCTCTCTCTCTCTCTCTCTCTCTCTCTCTCACTGGCATTCCCTGTTCTTTTCTGAATATACAGGTGGACATTTTGGCAGATCGAAGGAGGGAAAGGACAAGAATCTGGGATTCTTTGGTAAAAGTCTGGCAAGAGTGTTGGAGTGTTTGTGATAAAGGGCAGATTACATAAACATTTTTCACAGATTTAAGAAATGCAGCTTCGATAAACTTCAAATGGTTTGCCCCAAACAAACTTACAAGCTATGTTCTTATTAACTGGTCATGGTTCGATTAATGCGAAGTTGCATGATTTAGGAATTAATGAAAGATATAGTTGGCATTGTGGCGAAAGAGAATCATGGGAACATTATGTACAACTATGAGGAGTACTGCGATCTACCAATTGAATTGGTATCTCGGGTTAATAATCTCAATCTTATGGCAGAAGGCTGCGAGACAATTCTAGTTGATAAACAGGAGAACTTCTTGGCTTTCCAAGCCTTTGCAACTGCAATATTTCTTAGGCGGAAGACTCTTCTGCATCTGGAAGCCTTGGATTTGTAATGCGGTATGGTGTATGCCGAATTACCTAGAATTCTGTGAAATCGTGGAGGCTTGAGTCTGCTATATCCACTGCAACTCCAGTTCCTTGTGCTCAATTACCTAAAGTTCTATGAAATCATGGAGGCTTGAGTCTGGTATATCCACTGCAACTCCAGCTCATTGTGCTGGAATTTCTGCTCTCGGCAGTTCCTGGCGCTGGTATTTCTCTTCTCGGCAGTTCCCACCGCTGTTGGCTTTCCAACAGACTGTGAACAGATGCAGATCTTTCCAATGAAGTTTGGACTTTGTCTGAAATTTAATTATATATATATTTTATTTTTTATCTAATTTGATTATTTTTTAATTTGTTCATATCAATCTTTTTTGGTCATGGCAGGTTTTTTCCCTCCCTGTATCCCTCCCTGACAAACAGGAGAGGGAGTATATAAGAGTACTGCTAAATTATGTGTAACTGACAGCGGGGTTGCCAAGAACCGCTTTAAGTAATAAATATCAAATAACTATCAATGTCTCTCTCTCTCTCATTTACACAAAACACATACTATATAATATCGGTGTTTAGATACACCATAGACACTCTTAAAAAAACTACAAAGTAGTTGTTGTGGGCATCATTTGCTCTTTCTCATATTGTGCTCTTTCACGACGAAATGATGCCCACAACAACTACTTTGTAGTTTTTTAAGAGTGTCTATGGTGTATCTAAACACCGATATTATATAGATATTAAACGCTTAAAGTATTATGCCAAGTGCATTTAATTATTTTAAATATTATCTTATACGCCTTTTGGCATCTCTCATATTGTGCGATTAACTTCACAACTGCGTCGTCATGTCTGCAATACTAGGGTACCTGCCCACCCACTGATGATAGGCCAATAGCCTTGAAACATGTCTGGGGAGCCTGATATTCACGGAGTTTCCGAGAATGGGTAAAAACAGTCTTCTCTACTGGGGAAGCGTTACCCATTCGAGGAGTTTATGAGTTTTTGAGTGGTGTGAGTTGAAGGAGTTAGTCCCTTTCATTCTTCTACATGTTTCTTTTTCCTCTTCCACTCCTACTATTACTTTCCCTCTACCTTTTTTGCTTTCTAAGTCTAATAGGGACAAGTGGATAGTAGAGCTATTATCCCACACATATACAAATAGCCTTGAAACATGTCTGGGTGGTGGTACTCACTGAGAATAAGTAACAATAGTCTTCTCTATTAGTGAAGCGTTACTTATTTTAGGTAGTGCAGTATCATGGCAACTCGTCGTGAAGGCAGAGCACAATATGAGAAACAGCAAATGATGCCTACAACAACTACTTTGTAGTTTATTAAGAGTTATCTATGGTGTACCTAAACACCGATATTATATAGATATTAAACTCTTAAAGTATTATGCCAAGTGCATTTAATTATTTTAAACAAAACACATACATATGTGCTATTTCACCATCGCTTTTCGGCCTTATAGCTTAGATCGTAGTGTACCATTTCCCCATTCAGTATTAGATAACTTCATTACACAACTCCAATTTTTCTTTTCCACCCGATTTGGGGAGGACGGTGACGATATTACTGTGCTACCGCGTAGACATAATAAATGATTTGTCAAATCCAGGAAATAAAACAGATCTCCACACCATACTTTGTTCTGGATGCAAAGTGCCTTCATGACTAGGTGGAAATTTTCTGCGGTCTAGCACCGCACATTTTGTTTAGTAATGTTACTTATCGGTGAATCAAATTCAGTGAATTCGAGTTGGAGTGTCTTCGACGAATTTCTGAAATGCACCACACACATAGAATCGCCTATCTTTGTAAATTTCTCAGAGTTTGTTGTATCTGAATTTTTTAGGGAAAGAGTTTTCTTTTGTCGAAAAAAAAAATCCAGTTGTTGCTAGAGTGGTTTTCACAGTTTCCAGGACTGAATAATTGTTTCTGTTCAATGGTTTCAGCGGGCTCACACTTCTCCTTTCTGTCAGTAAATCCATTCTCGTTGTCATTTCCAACACCTTTTAACAAACCAAGCAAACCTTTGAAAACCTTTTAACGAACCTTTTAATTGCTTATCTGATTGGATAGTCTTTGCTGTTCTATCTTGAAACCCGTGTGGCAGTACAATAGCATTACCACTTAAATAAAACTTCCATAGAAAACATGCAGATGCAGAGTACAGAATTTTCTTTTTTTTTTCTTTTTATAAATGCATACTCAGTTTTTCGTTAGAGGTGCAGCAGCAACTAGTAATAACTCCCAAAATTTTATTTTAAAGAAAATAAGTTCTGTTTATACTTCGACACGACAGCTCGCAGGTGTGGTTTCGAATTTTTCAGTTTCCGTATTTAGTAGTGACGTAGGCTCGAATCACAATCAACTCAAGGACATATGATACTGCTAGCAGTAATTTAATTGCTGCACACCAAAATTTTACATAGGAGGTAGTGCGTTTGTTTTGGCAGCAGAATAAGAAACTGCACTTCTAAACATATGCCATTTCAGTTCGTTGAAATTACATATGTTTTATATAATATGTCATTTATACTCATCATAGCTTCCAATTTGCTTAACATTTATATTTTTATGCACCGCCTTTACTTCATTAACCTTCACAATTAATCAGCATTAGTAAGATATTATTAGAAGGACACTATTGTGTGCTAAAGTATATTTATTAAATCTCCAAAAAACTGAAGCTTCAGTTTGAAGAGCCTTTGCAACTTCAGTCGATTTTCTTCCCAGGGTCACCTGGAAACAGTTGAAAACTTCTAGATGCCATTAGAAATCCCATCTGGCTAAGATTTCTAATGGTATTATAATGGTCCTTCAAAGAAGACAATCCATTTATTTTAGACAAATAACAGAAGTTGGAAAAATCGTTAACATTGTTTATTTCTTTAAAAAATCCTAGAAAACAAGTTTGACTAAACACCAGTAGCCACGGTCAGTTCTAGAAGTTGGTTAGAATAAGACAAGGAAAGATACACAACCGACCTGAAAAGAGAATGTTGTTGTTTCTTTTTTTTCTTTACACAGCGTAGAGGAAGTATTACGTTATATAGTGCAAGTAGAGTTATGGTATTTAGTGTAGTCACTTCATACAGACGTTTCCTATTTGCTATAGGGAACTTCCTTTAGTGGTTATGAACACCTTCACCAAGAAAACAGTTTTGAGAAAACAAGACGCCTGGTAAAAAGAAAAACTTCAATCATCCTGCGTTTCCAAACTTAACTTTGCAACCATATTTTATATAATTTTTATCAAGTTTTTATACTCAATAAAAGTATTACAACTGCTAGGAAATAACAGTTTTGAAATCCTCAAGCCGGTTGTCGATCCATGAAATGGGAACAAAAGAGGCACCAACTTTTATCTCCAGCAATAATGGAAGTAATCAAGACATTTTCATTAAGCGAAGCTTGCAGATCAACAAAAGTTTGCTTGTTGTGGTGGTGGTATCAGGCTATGGTGTCAGGTCCAGTTTTGCAATATCAGCATTACTTGGTTGGCCTTTTCCTGTAGCTGGGCCCTGCTATCCGCAGCAATGGTGAGGACCCAATCATCGGCAAAGGCCTGGGAGCGCACATCGCCGCGGTCCAAAGCCAAGAACCCGTCCAGAACCATGTTCCACAGGAGTGGCTCCAGAACAGAACCCTGGGGGCAGCCCCTGCGGACACTACGATTCACTCTACCATAAGGTGCTTCCACCATGATGCGTCTCTCAGAGAGATATGACCTAATTATGGAGTATAAGTTGATCGGTACGTGTGCCTGCCTTAGTCTTGCCAGGACGCTCGGCCAACAAATGGTGTCGAACGCCCCGGCGAAGTCAACGGAGATGACTAGAAGATATTTATTATTACAGTTTGTTGCTGATTCCTATAGGCTACGTAAGGCCTCCACCGTAGAGGAACACTGCTTGAATCCGTATTGCGATGTCTCTGTGAGTTTCGCTGCCTGGTAATGCTGGTTTATCCCTGTGTAGAGTAGTCTTTCTAGCGGTTTGCTTGCAACCGGCAGCAGGGCTATTGGTCGATAGGAGTTTGGCTGGTGGGGTGGTTTGTTCGAATTTTTGTGGATTAATTTTACCTTTGCTGTCTTCCATTTTTAGGGAAGATGCCCTTAGCCTAGTAGCTGTTATGGAGGTGTAAGAGGAGGTCTGGAACGATCTCCCCAATCTTCTTAATAATTTCGGGTTCTAAGTAGTCCAGACATTTATTGTTACTTATCTGTGTTGTCATTTGTTTTAGTTCATCCTGTGTGAAGGGTGGCTCCTGAGTGTCCGTTGAGGAAGCTTTATCTTCACAGATGATAAGTTGCTCTGGGAGTGTTGGCTCTATTGGTTCTGGGAAGATGGCATCCAATATATTGTTTATAGATTGTTGCCACGTGGTGGTATAATCACCTTGTGGTGTCTGGGTGGTTGAAATAACTTCCCCCCCTGGGAAGTTTACTCGTGACTATCTTGTATACCACTCCCCAAGGTTCGGTGTTCCCTGTTGTGCTGACAAAAGTCTCCCAGGCCTTGCGTTTGCTCTTAACGATCGCATTTGTGTAGCTGTTTCTGGTTTCTCTATATCTTTCCCTTAAAGCTTCAACCTCATGGGCTGGCCATGTGCGCCTTGCACGTTGGAATTGTTTTCTTCTTTTAATTGTTTTCCGTCTGAGCTGTTGAATTTCCAGGGTCCACCAAGGGACACCCCCCCCCCGGATCGGGTTTCTTCTTTTTATTGCTGCATTGCTGGCTTCTGTTATTGTCTTGGTTACTTTAATTTGGTTTTATTAGGTTCCGCGAGCTGATTTGTCTCAGTTAGGTGTTTGGATATTTGTAGATGCCTCTCGATATGAACTATATCGAAAGGCATCTACAAATATCCATAAATAACATTGAATCATGGATGGCACAAAATGGACAGTATTTCGTGAACAGTATTCGTCTTCTAGGGCTAATTTTTGATAATAAATTAAACTTACAGGAGCACATAAAATATCTAAGAGCCATTTGCGCAAAGAAAATTAATATGCTCCAGGTCACCTCCAGTACATCTTGGGGTGTAGATCGTTATACCCTGCTCCACTTATATAAGTCCTTAATTAGATCTCGGCTAGACTATGGAGCACCTGTTTATGACCAAGCTAGGGAGAGCACCTTAGCCCGTCTTGCGCCCATCAAACATTCTTCTCGTATGATAGCCCTAGGTGCATACAGAACATCACCAGTTCAAAGTCTTTATGTTGAGGCTCACGAACCTCCATGGCGCCTCCGTAACCAGGTGGGCAGGAGCAGTAGTGCTAAGCACACGCTTCTTGATTAGACCGGGGTTCGAGCCCGTGACCACCAAATACGGAGGATGCGGAAAAGCCAGGGAATGACCACCGCATATCCCCGGAGCAATACGGCTTTAGTTGCTAATGCTCCTAAAAACCAAATAACAACAACGAACCTCCACTTAGCATCAGAAGAAAGATGTTGCTGATGAACTACTCGGCTAAAATTAAAATCCTGCCTACTCATCCTGTTTGGTCACTCCTGAATAATTCTCAGTGGAAAACTTACTATGCAAATAAACCCAGAACAATTCGGCCTACTGGTATCAGACTGCAGAATCTAACAGAAATCCTGAACATCCAGTTTGATAATATCCTCAGAGAACCAAATGATACAGATCCCCCGTGGACTACCTTCACACTTTTTCTGATGAATACTTTGAACAATGAGGTAACGTTCCATAGCAGAGATTAACATCCAACAACTACATTTTGTTCATAAACAAAAGTACCCCCAATTCACCAAGATCTATACTGATGGTTCAGAGAGTGACAATCAAGTGGGTGCAGCTGCTGTCTTCCCAAATTCAACTTTCTCATTTTCACTTCCAGCCGAATGCAGCAGTCATGCCATTAAGCTTGCTCTGAAAAATATCTCACTCCTGTTAATAAATAAAAGCATAATATATACTGATTTACAAAGTGCTATTTTAGCTTTGAAAGGCACTTCTTCACCTAACAATCCTTTTTTAAAACTCATGAGCATCAGCAAATTTATCTTTTCTTGGATTCCTGGCCACAGTGGTATTCCAGGAAATGAATGTGCAGATGATGCTGCAAAGCATCCTTCCAACATAGCCTCTAGTCCAATATCCTGATTATAGACACAATATACGGAGAACATGCAAGGAACAGTGAAAACTTCTGTGGAAAATGCAAACAAATAACAAGCTCTTTCAAATAAAACCCGAATCACAATTATGGACTTCTAGCTTTCGTAAAAGTAGTAAAAATAGAAAAGAAGAAGTAATCTTAGCCAGAATCCGAATAGGTCACACTCACCTCACATCTATGTCTGCTTACCGGAAATGATCCTCCGCAATGTGCGCACTGCTTGCAACCACTTACAGTAAAACATATACTTCTTGAATGTAGCTTGTTCAACAATGTCCAACGAACATCTTTTAGTATCATTTCAGATCTACAACTTGTCTCTCAATAGCATCATAGGTAAAGAAGCAAATCTCTCTGAATTCTTTTTTCTATTTAAACAAATTCAAATGTATCACTGTTTCTAACTGCTGTACAAGCAGTTCTTATGTGTAAATTAAATTGATTTGGGAGGCGCAATATGGGCTAAGTTGCCCTTGAACCAGAAACACCACAACAACAACAACAGCAGCAATAATTTTCATGGAAGTAATAATATAATAATTAATATTTATTGTACGTAAAGATAGCATACAATACCCATCACATTCAGTTCCAAGCAGGGAACTGAATCGCTTAACTAATTAGGTAAACAAAATTACACGAATATCTACAAATTTAAAAAAAAAAGACAATCTTGGAACTTTTGGGACATACTTTGTTATTTAGATCAGGTAATTTTTTGGTGTTAAAAAATAGTTGTTTGTAGGCGATCGATCCACAATTTAAAAATATAATAATAGTAATTTTCTGATACATCTTTAAACTTTCTTCGACAGCCACGTAAGCAGACCTAAGAGTTTATATGGATATATTCTGGTATTGTAGAATTAACAAAATGTTAAATGTACTGTGCTAATGCGATTCTCACGGTAGTGCAATAGATAGCATTGTGATGCTCTAACGCCGACATCGATTCACGTCCCTGGCTGAAGTGGATAAAATACCCTTTCAAGAAGAGAACTTCTATGGCTTTTGCACACCGTGGACGAGTTGGTCTCAATAAGAGATATTTCTTTTTTCTAAGGAAACTCTGGTTTTTCATTCACCAAAACTGACAAACTGGAAATCTAATATAACAATAGATACCAGTGTATAGTATCTGTAAAATAGTGACGTCTAGTGGCCTTAGTTGCCATGCAAAAATTCTTAATAACCCCTCCATGTTAATAAAATATATAACACTACTAGAGAATGCAAGATGAATGGGAGATTCGTTAAATATAGCGAAGGTAGGATAATTTTTTTCTGACAGAAACTCCGGTTTTTCGTCCAGCAAACAGAAAATCGACCACAGAACACAAGCAATTCACAGAAAATATATACGGCGCAATATGGCCTTAGTCGCTGATGCGCCTATAACACAATATAACGCAAAAAAAAAAAAAAAAAAAAAAAACTTACAGTCTGTTTGCTTCACCATTTTCCTTAATGAAATGGTGTCCTTTCCTTCGGTTCTCCTTGTCTTGCTTTGATTTCATGTTGTTAAATCAACTGTGAGAAAAACATTTCCTGAAGCAAACTTGAAAGCAAATCAGCAAACTTGAAATTGATGCGGTATATGAGAATAGCTCCAGATAAAGAATTTGAGGCGATTGGATATGTAATGTAAGTGTGTGGTGGAAGGTAAATTGTGGTAGAAATAAACGATTTGGAATTGACTGTGAAAAATCAGACAATTTCTGATTTTTGGTACGTGAATTTCTCACACTAAGTTTGCTTTTTTCATTCTTTGTTTTTAGAAATGTTTACTAGTATCTTTTTTTTTTTAATTTTGGCTGGCGTAAAAAATACATTACAGTGCCCACGGCTTTTTACGGTAAATATATAACGAATTATTAGCAGTAAGAATTCTGAATACAAGGTTTATTAGAAAATTTGTCACTTTAACAAAGTACTTTAGTAAATTACTGCATGTAATTACAATGCTTTCAGAATTTTATGTAAAATTAATTTATCTATGAAAGTTGAGTTTTTCAACTTTCCAGCCATTTATAGAAGATATTCTATAAATATAATGCTTTTGAGTAGGCAATTAACTATTATTCTTGCTGTGATAGTGTAAGGCACCCTAATAATAATAAAATGTCAAATTTCGCCATCAGCAGACTGATATGTTCTTGTTCTTGCAGGTTCAGAACGGATGAACAAACATAATTCCCTTTGGACATTAGAAATATGCCAGGATATTGTTTATTGAAAATGGACACCAACAAAGTGCAAGAGGAAACACACCTTGAAAGAGAAAATTGCCCAAAACTGATATTTGTGGAAAATATGTCACGAGAACATATTATTTATATATGTACTTTGCATCAGTGCATTTGTGTGAAATAACTTTTTAGACAGTCCTCGTGTGCACTTATGTCAGCGATAGCAGGGACAGTATTGTGACCAACCCACCCCAGACTTACCATCATAGCTTTGACAGTACTGCACCACTTTATATCTTAACTTTTTATATTTTGTAATCAATATTTCCCGCTGAAAATATAAATGAAATAAAATTTATCTTAATAAGGAATGTCATTTATCTCAAGTTATCACCGTCTTTATCAAGTCTTAACCCTCTTGCTTCATGATTAAAAAAAAAAAAAAATTATCATTATCTGAGGGAAATAGGTTAAAAACAATGTATTGTCATTTCGAAATGGATATTTGTACAAAGGTTCGACTTCTGAAGTACCTTCATATTGGTAATTATAACGCATCGAGAATATTAATCATAGTGTACATGATTTCTCACGAACATAAGTATGTATTATTTAAAACAAGATTTATATTTCTCTGATGATCTGTTTTTCATTGATTTGAGATATAAATATGCATAATCAGGTGAATATTAATATATGCTTACATTTGTTATGTTTCTCAAAACTGATTACACCATTTGCATCCTCATTATGAAAAAGGAAACAGTTAATTTATCTGCACTGACGTCTTTAAACGGCCCTCCTATTTTTGCGAGCAGTGCGAATCAAGTTGAACCCATAATTCAGGTGCCCTCGAACTGTGAGTAGCGATCCCATGGGTAGAATGTTTTTTTTATATTTTGCCTCAAGCATGCTAATCGAGATCGGACTGTTCAGTAATGCTAAGGTTTGTTGCTTATTTAAAAACAAAACACACTTTAACAGTATTAGTAGTGGCAAATGATACAAGAAAGCAAGCTTATACAGCATCAGTCAAAAAGAAAAAAATAGCCGGCACTTCCAACAATCACATGTCCATCCCCCCTCTAATAATTTGTGTAGTTCTTCCTCGAATTTGTACGAACTACCCACTTCCACAACAACAACAATAGATGAAACTTCGTTCCAACCGACCAATTCACCGTCTTCCCCCCCCCCCTTGGCTGAAGGAAAATTTCTGCGCATCTGCCCTAAAACCTTCCTTCCTCGATTTCAATTTAAAATTTGTCCCCTTATGCAGGGCCGGATTAAAGATGAAATAGGTCCTCGGCCATATTTAAATTTGAGGCCCCTTTAATATATATGTATATAAAAACTATTATTATTAGAAATTTTTAGCACTACTTTAAAAAATATTTACACTGAAAATAATGCCCCTTCTTTGGACGGGGCCCCCCCGGCTATGGTCACTTTGGCCGTAGCGTTAACGTGGCACTGCCCTTATGTGTGTAGTCTAAGCGAAAGTAAGAATGCCATCATCATTAGTCCATTCAAAGTCTTTACACACCTCAACCACATCACCTCGTAGGTGCTTAGTCTCCAGACCCTGCAGTTTAAGGAAGAGAAGCCGTTCTTGGTAAGGCAACCCTTTTGTTTCCTTCACCATTCTCGTTGCCCTTTTCTGCACCCATTCCAGCCGATCCACATCCTTCCTAAAATGAGGCCTCCAGAAATGTATGCAGTACTCAAATGCGGCTTAACTTTCCCTATACAATGGAATAATCACCTCCTTATTATTGCTAGGAAAGTTCCTGTGTATCATTGACAATACCCCATGAGTTTTCCTAGCAGCATGAATGCACTTCTCGGAGAATTTCATATAATCTGATTGAACAATTACTCCCAGGTCCCTTCCATTTTTTGTCATTACGAATGGTTATACCACACGGTTGATATGTTAATCTGGGATTACTGCTACGTATGTGCAGTACCTTTCATTTATCAATGAACTTTAGCTACCATTTCTCAGCTCATCTGCCTAATTTTTCTAGATCTTTGCAGTACCTTCTTTACTGTCATTAACCACCCTGCCAACCTTTGTAACCATCTGTACACTTACCATTAAGCTTGATATGCCTTCGTCGATTTCATTAATAAATGATATCGACGAAGGCAATTCGTCAGCTCCTCTGCAAAATATGAATTTTTACATATCTCCAAAATATTAATTTACACAGATTAAGAATCACCCTGTTTTATGCCAAATCAGGAGGTTGCTGTTGAAAATTGAACATCAACAATTAGTTAACTTTTGTTCGATTCCAGCACATTCAGGGATAAAGGGGAACAAACTGGCAGCTATGTCTGCAAAAAATTCGTCAACCTTAGATTTGACCTGTGTCCAATAATAAATTTTTCCAGTTTAAACAAGACCCAAAATTTTGGCATTCGAGCATCCAGACAACGAGAAGGGAAGAAGTGGTACTTGCACGGGCAAAAATAGGGCATACTCATCTCCATCTACTCACAGATGATGATCCTCCTCAGTGTCTACACTGCCCAGCACAACTAACAGTCAAACCTATTCTTATTGATTGTCCTCACTATAAACAGAACAGAACAAAACATACGACCTGCATTCTTTAGCAAATCTTCAACAACCGATATCACTAGAGCATTTTATTGGCGATCAGGCATTTATGAACTTTTCAGCTTTCTCAAAAAAAAAAAAAAAAATTGGAATATATCATCAATTCTGAATAGTTTTCTAAAATTAAATTGAAATGGCTTCAATTCTGAATTATTTCCTAACACATCCCTATGAACAGGCGCAGATTAGCCAGTGTACCACTCAACCATCACTTTATCCATAGCAGAAACTTGCCTCTAATGCCACACTGCTCCAATTTTTACAGCAGTCTTTTATGTGCAGCAGTATCAAAAGCTTTCCTGAAATCGAAATATCCAATTCTTTTGTTACTCCATCATAGTATCCAATCAGATTTGTCAGACAAGATCTCGCCTTAACAAATCCATGCAATGACTGCAGTATAATTGCATTCCTGGCTGGATGGTGTATTGCATAAAGCTGTATGGTTCTATCACTTTTATTTGATATACGAGGTATACTTGTTTAGATTCAAAGTTAATCATTAAAAGGAAATCGTATATTTATTTCTTGCCCAGTTCGCCAAATAAAATTATTAATTTTAGTCATGGGGATTTTCCAGAAATGCGTTTATCATTTTAGGGAGAGTATCGGAAAATATGAGGAACCCGTTGCCTTAACTAGTTCGGTGTGATTTTTGTTGCGTTAGCAGTACAGTGAGGTTTCGCACACTGCTCGTATTTTTAATTCTGCTGATTGCCGACTTTGTTAAAATGTCTCGTTACACTAGGAATATATTTTGAACTATATAAAGTAATATTGAATAACTTTTATAAAAAAAATTATTTAAACTTTCTTCTATATTTCGTTTTACAGAAAGTGTTACATAAAACATTAAAAAAATTAAGTTTATCGAAAGTTGAAAGATTAAATATAAATTTGTAAAAAAAAACAGAAATACATCTAAATTAGAAGCAAAAT
Organism: Mastigoproctus giganteus; assembly: GCF_048544385.1. Taxonomy (NCBI): domain Eukaryota; kingdom Metazoa; phylum Arthropoda; class Arachnida; order Uropygi; family Thelyphonidae; genus Mastigoproctus; species Mastigoproctus giganteus. The sequence goes on along the minus strand of NC_143575.1, from coordinate 116,731,624 downwards.
TATTAAAAAAAATCATAATTACGCGTTAATTATTATATACTCAAAAATATTATTTAAGTAGTGGGAATTCAGTTTGTCAGAAGACAAGCAGAATACCACATCTTTATTGTATATTATTTTCAAGCAGATTCTGAGCTAATTTAGGTTAAAAGAAAATAAAAGGTAAAATTTTGTAAGAATGCTATCGACCAGTTAGTAAAAAGGCTGAAATGTTCTATGACTATGAATAAAATAAAACCGGCACAGACGAGAAATTTAATTCTGTGGTCCTACTATACCAATTAAGGGTTAAAAGAACATACGAAATGACAGAACTACAGTGGCGGACAAAAAAAAAAAAACTGCATCACTTGTGAATTTTGCAAATAATGTGTTTTCCGCTGCATTTTGGGCTGCAGAAATGTTCGAAATGCATTTGTCAGATGGGATATACATATCTCTGTGAATGAAATCCAATAAAAAGATTCCACCTGATATACCTAATTGCCAAAAATATCTTCCCAAAGGGTAAAATACGTATTTAATAGAAATATGAGAAATCATGCAAATAGCAATCATGACAACCAAACATACATTTTATTGCATTTACGTGAACAAACTGAAATGACAAGTTAATGTAATAGTATTATGTACTGTAAATCAGCAAAATAAGTCCTCAATATTTTTTTGTTCCTCCTCGAGCTACAATTACAGCCTTGCAACGATCTAGCATAGAGTTAATCAACTTCTGCCCATACGGCTGTCTAATTTCGTGGTACCATATCCTTACGATGCTCTCCGGCAGCTGAATCTTGTTTGTCAACTTCTCAGCAATTTTAGACGACATCGTGCGCCAGCAAATTTCAACAGACCTCAAATCTGTACTATTGCCGGGCCAGTCCAACACTGTAATGTCAGCATTTCTGAGGTATGACTCACCTTTAGGGAGAAAAACGAGGGAAAATCTTGGTGTAAGTATGTTTATGTTTTAAGCCTTGTGAGACAAGAAAACAAACTCGTCATTAAATCTAAATAGCGTAAAACTTACCAATTTTTCTGTGTGGCAAGGTACGGAGTCCTGTTGAAAAATGCAGTTTTGGACGTCTGTGTGGTAATCCCTAATAACGGGTTTCAGGCACTCCTCCAAGATAGTAGTATAAGTTTCTGCATTCACCGTTCCGGTAATAATCTTAATTCGCCCCACCCCTTTACTGTTATGCATCCCCAGACCATCTGACCGGCGGGGAACTTTACAGTCGGTGTTATGCAGTCAGGATGTTATGCCTCCCATTTTCGTTTTCTGATATATCGCTTCCCATCCGAGCCATGAAGGTCGAATTTCGATTTGTCAAAAAAATGACGGTGTGCCATTGCTCTTTTGTCCATGAAACATAGGTTTTAACCCAAGCAAGTCGCTTCTTCCTCATTTGTTGGATCAACAAAGGTTGATGCAACCTTTTCTTGGGCCGATAGATATGCACGCCATATTCCGAAAGCCGTTTTTGGATAGTTGTTCGTGCACTTGTTTCAACACCAGAGGCCATCTCCAGTTTTAGATCAGGAGCACTAGGATGGCGATTACGAAGGTATAGCGGTTTCAAATATCGATCATGGGAAGGCGCAATCACTGTCTTACGGCCTGATCCAGGTCTTCTCTTAACATTACTTGTTTTACGCTTTAATTCCAGCACCCGGGATACTGTTGACTGGTGGCAGCCTATTTTATCAGCCACAGCACGCGTAGAAAACCCTTCGTGGGACAGAGCAACAGCTACACTTTTTTTTCCTTGCTGTCAACTGAACGCATGAAGCCATGCTTATATCTCCGCAAAACAGGATACTGATGAGCGCGTATACCCTTCCAACGCCGTATTGGTGCAATACCTTGCAATTACTGCGATGCAACAGAAGCGTTATCTGACGCAATACCTTTGCTTTGCGACAAACAAAATGACTGTAATCAAACAATATTTTATACGTTTCACTACAGATGTTACTTTTTTTTAAGGTGATGGAGTTTTTTTGTCCGCCACTGTAATATAAACAGCAGAATAAGCGACGGAGAGGACTTTATGGAGATTCAGAGCAAACGAACACCATAGACAACTCTTAAATGAAATCTACCATAATAGTATAAAAGGGCATCATTTCAACGGTGTCTCATATTGTGCTGATCTTTCACAAAGAGTTATGTTTTGCACTACCTCAAATAAGTAACGCTTCACTAATAGAGAAGACTATTGTTACTTATTCTCATTGGGCACCACCACTCATCGGTGGGCGGGCAGGCACCCTGGTACTGCAACATGACAACCCAGTTGTGAAGAAAATAGAGTTTTATGTTTTCAATACCAGGGTGCCTGCCCACCCACCGATGAAAGACCAACAAGCCTTGAAACGGTGCCGACTGGTTGGTGGTGCCCAATGAGAACAAGTAACAATATTCTTCTCTATTAGTGAAGCGTTACTTATTCGAGGCAGTGCAATACATGGTAACTTGTTGTGAAGCATAATGAAGGATGAACACAATATAAGATACAGTTGAAATTATGCCCTTTTACACTACTATCGTAGATTTCATTTAAGGGTTGTCTGTGGTGTTTTTACTCCGATATTATATAGATAAATAGAACTCTTAAAATATTATGCCTAGCTGCATTTAGTCTTACATAAATAAAGTCTGCATAACGCGACTTGTTTTCTCCCCTGGAGAGACAAGTCACGTTATGTAGACTACACTCTGAGTGTGGAGAATGCCAGGAATAAGTTCTCTACTAGAGGTGTATTATAGTTACAATGATGATCGGTGGAGGCGTTGTCATGGCTCGGGGTCGTTTCTCATGGTTTAGAATCGGACCATTGGTTGTACCCCCAAAAATCCATCAATGACGACATTCACTTTCTGGCCGTTCTATAGAACTGGGCCATATGTTGACATCACGACCACCAGGTTAGTGGAGTTTACAATAAATCATCGATACAAATGTTAATCGTATTTAGCAGTCACGGGCTTTAAGCTCAGTCCAATCAAAGAGCGCAAGCCACTGCACTCAGGCTCCTCACCACTCGGCTACGTCAAGTCATAGGTATTAGGTATGTTCAGGGTCTGACGGCACCTGGGATTTCTCCCATCTCCGCGTATGTTCTCTGTATCGGACAAGCCAGAGATTTAAAAGTGTGTGGGATATGTACTATGTAGTTTGTTGTGCCCATTGTTCATCCGGCCTGTTAGCCGCCGTGCCCCTAGTGAGACCCGACGTTACCAATACCCACCACGGGAAGACCAGCCGGGTGTTACCAATATTTGTACTCTGGCAGATCCTGCCACTTACTTTCCTGGGATTTCAGTGGCTAGACCGAAAAAAAAAAAAAGCGGTTGGAATTAGTGATACTTGACAATTTAGTATTAATAGTATGCAACGTGGGACTGTGCGGTAAAAGTGAGTTTTAAAAACCAGATAGGTTCGGGCAAGAATTTTGATGTTCTCTTTTGATTTTGATATGTAGGGCAAAACGCTGTGCAAGACAAATGTTTGGGGGGGATGAAGACTGGGGGAAAGAAATTGTACGTAAGGACAGAGTAGATGGCCCCTGCAGGTAGTGAGGCATGCCTGTGCCCCACCAGAGTGAGAGAGAGGCAAGCCTCTCCACCCCCCTCCCCAGGAGTTTGGAAAGAAATATCCGCTCAAGAGAGTGTGAATCTGGGTCGCTAATAGGCTGTCCCGGCGGAAGAGTGCCACCGTAGTATGTCGTCTCCGTCAGTTTGCAGTTAGACGAGACTTATCCCACCTAGATGAGTCTCATCTAGGTGGGACACTAATAGGGGGTTAAATCTGGGATGTCATCCTTCCAGACTGCATGTGGTCTGGGTCCTATTTTCTGGTCATTATCTTGGGGTCATAATCAAGTCTACTGGCTGTCATTATGCGTTTTTATCCCTTCCGTGATGTTTGCTAGTCCTCACACTACCTTTTGTCATTATGTAGTGGGTCTATGCTGCAAGGTCTTGGGGCAGTGCCCCTTTGTTCTGATGTCACGACTATTTAAAGGTATTTTTCGCTTCCATTGGCGGTAATAATGACTCTTGTGGTTAGACAATATATTGTGTGTGTGGGCGCCTCCGTAGCCAGGTGGGAAGGAGCAGCAGTGCGTAGCACACGCTTCTTGATTAGACCGGGGTTCGAGCCCGTCACCACCAAATATGGAGGATGCGGAAAGGTCAAGGAATGACCACTGCATATCCCGGAGCAATATGGCCTTAGTTGCTAATGCTCCTAAAAACCAAATAACAACAACAACAACAATATATTGTCACTTGTCTTTTCCCAGTGCATTTTGTAGTCAGTCCAAGGTCTGTATAGTCGGCTCCTCTGTGTCGTCTCGCTGCTATTTGCAGGTTTGTTTTGTTTCATTCCGTTAAGGTCTTCTGTATATGGCGGTTAGTGTTTGGCGCCTGGTAAATAATCCCTGCGCAAAATCAGTTAAGGCTAAATATTCTTCTTGTGCATCTAGTAGATGTGACTCAAGATCCCTCGGTAGATAATGAACTCTAGTTATTAGTCTGCATCTAAGGTCTTCGTATTGGGCACACTCAAACATAATGTGCACCCAGCTTTCTTATTTCCCGCAAGTACAGCGCGGATCCTCCACTATTCCCAATGCTGTAAGCTTTGCATTGAAAGCACCATGACCCGTAAGGAGGTAGGTTGTGTAAAGTCCGGGTTGCAGCCAGGTTGGGAGAATGGGGTATACTCTGTCTACATCTGGGATGAACTGTTTGGTGATATTCCCTTTTGCTGTGTTTGTTCAGCGGTATTGCCAGGTTTGTTTTAGGTATTTCTGCAGCCTGTTCTTTTCAGCCTTGTGGGTTGCATTGTTATCCACTGTGTATTCTAGATGGGTACAAGGCACTCCTTTGGTTATATAATAGGCTATTCCTGTGCGTGTGATGTCCAGGTCAAGGGGAAAGGCTCCGGCCAAGACATGTAGGGCAACAGTGCTAGTGGTGCTGCAGGCTCTGGTAATGGTTAACAGGATAGTTCTGTGGATTGAACCGATTATGCTTCTATTTACAGCAGTTGATGCCTTGTGATACCAAACCGCAGAGGCGTATGTTATAGCTGATAGGAATGTCGTTTTATAATATAAGGAGAGTATGCGACGTTTAAGTCCCCAGTCACGACGGACCACACGGGCTAACAGTGCAGAATACTTCCTTATCTTTGTCCTTATATGTGTGAGATTCTGCTTGAAGGAAAGATTACAATCTAATATCACCCCCAGGTACTTAAGCTGGCTTTGGAGTGTAATTGTGGTGTTGTTCACCTTTATTTTAGGCGGCCTGCAGAGGTCAAAGGAGCCTTTCAGTAAGATTGAGGATGTCTTAGTCGGTGAGATTTTTAGGCAGTGTAAGATGGTCCAGTCCTATAGTATCTTGATGGCATGGTTTGCTTTTACCTCCAACTGTGCTCTACTGTGGGCAGCAATTTTCAAGATCAAGTCGTCGGCAAAAGCTTGGGTTTGGACGTCACCAAGGTCCGTGGCCAGGAACTCATCGAAGACAATATTCCACAGGAGTGGCCCCAGGACAGAACCCTGGGGGCAACCACTGCAGACACGGCGGTTTACTCAACCATAGGGTGCCACGACACTAATACTCCTGTCGGTAAGTTAAGACTTGATAGTGAGATACAAGTTGCAGGGAAGGTTGATCCGCCTTAGTCTTGCCAGGACACTCGGCCACCAAATGGTGTCGAACGCCCCGGGAAATCTATGCAGATGATTAGGCAGTATTTACTATTGGAACTGGCCGCACCATGCAGAAGATGTCTAAGTGCCTCTACTGTTGAAGACTCGGGCTTAAAGCCGAACTGGGTAGACATGTGCAGTTCAGCACTCTCGTAATGTGTGTCAATTCGGGCATATAGCATTCTCTCAAATAGTTTGCTGATCACCGGTAGCAAAGCTATCGGTCTGTAGGTGGTTGCCTGTTGTGGAGGCTTCGTGGGCCTTTTTGGGATCAGCTTCAGTCCCGCAGTCTTCCAGCGTGAACGAGGTTCACAGGAGTCAGTGGTGTACATGTCATTTTCTTGGCATAGTCTATGCTGTTCAGGTGAAGTAGGCATTGCAGTCTCCGAGAAAATAGCGCCCACAATATTTGTGATTGAATGTTTGCCATGTGGTGGTTTGGCTCCCCTGTGGTGTCAGTGTGGTAGAAATAACTTCCTCCTGGGGAGTTTGTTTGTCATTATCCTATAGACTACCCCCTCCCCCCATGGCTCATTATTTCCTGTTATGCCTGCAAAGTTTTCCCAGGCTCTTTGTTTGCTCTTTTTATGGCATCCGTATATCTGTTTCTTGCTTCTCTATAGCGCTCCTTCAGTATCTGGACCTCAGCAGCAGGCCATGTGCGTCTTGCCCGTTGAAAGAGCTTTCTTCTTCTCATAATCTCCCTTCTGAGTTGCTGGATCTCGCGAGTCCACCAGGGACTGCTTCCGGTTTGGGATTTCTCCTCTTCATCGATGCTTCACTCGCTGCAAGTATTATATCTGTTACCCTATTTTGATTCTCGTCTGGGTCCCCATTCTGGTTTGTTGTTTTCAGGTGTTGGGCCGCAGCGGGCCGTCAAGTCAAGTCATAATGATATGGAAGCGAGCGGGTATCTGATCACTTTCGGAATAGAAGAAACACTCCCTGGACAAAAAACTTTTCAAACGCTACATGCGCCTACACCATGGCCAAAGTACAAGCACTTGCAAATTTATACTGTTTGATCAAAAACTGATACAGCTGTGAGGGCTCAGTGGTCCTCCTAAAATCTCCTGTCTCAATCTTTTTACAAAACGAATGCTGTGTTTTTTCAGCAGAACGTTACACCATTATAATGGCTTTGATCATGCTTGCTCAGTAACTAACCTTTTCAGCTCATAGATCATAATTTATATGGACTGTTATGAGTACACTGATGGCTCTGAAAAATAATTTCCGAAACTGACATCTACTGTTGATACAAATCGGATCACTAATATTTTAAATCAGTGACAATTAACAGGCCAACATTGAGAAACAAGCGCATTGACAAAATCCAGGACACCTTGGAATACCTGGAATACAAACATGCAGATCAAACAGCAAGAAACTCTATAGTGACGTCTATTCCAATTCTCTTTACAGGTTATAAATCGATCATACTACACTTATCTAATGAACATGGTCCTCAGCTGTAGAGCACCCAAACATGTTATAAATTTCTACAAATGAAGCAGAAACTGCAGTTATGAAAATCCATCTTCCGATGGAATAGGCACGAAGATGTACTGGCAAGAACAAGAATTGGTCAAATCCATTTAACATATCTCTTTTTTTTGCTCGGGATTGATCCATCACACTTGTTTTTTTTATAAAATGAAATCCTTATGGAATGTGCTCATGCTCATTATCATCCTGCTAAAATCTCTATCTTCCGATCTCTTGGTAACTTAACTGAATTGCTAAATATAAGCCACATTGTTGGAGATAACACCAATATTTAAATTGAAGAGATCATTTAAGAACTCTTCACGTATCTAAAAATAGTCAATTTAGTGGCATCGTGTTTTGTGGAAGGCGCCACCAGTGGTTTCCCACATTTGCGCCATAGTACTCTGGAATAAGTACAGAATCTCTGTAAAAGCCAGAAAAGTGTAAAGTCTAGTTTGTGTCAAAGTAGTGTTATGTTCTGTTGTTGTGTCTCTGGCTGCTTGGACCCAGGGCCCCTAGTGGAACCCCACGTTGCCCGCCACCACCACTGGGAGGAGAGCCAGGCTGCCCATCATACTTTGGCTGGTCTCCGCCAGGGTCGCCTAAGCTTCCTGACGGAGACCAAGTTGAAAAAAAAAAAAAAAAAAAGAGGAAGATATGAGTGTGGGGTATAGACAAGTTGGGTTTTAAAGAGGGAAAAGAGAGATCAGACTGATAGGTAAGGAGGTAGTCCACCTTAGGTAAGGTGAAGTAGGGGATGGGGTTGGAGAGTTAAAGTTGCAGGGGGAGGGTGCTCATGTATGATGGCCATCTGGCCTAGAACTTTCTGTATCCCGCACCCTGACGAATGCCAGCAGCAGTATCCTACCCACTATGGGTTAGCAGCTAAATCCCGCTCTCCAAGAGAGCCAGCAATCCCGCACCAAGTGACGCCAGGAGGACTGTCCCACTCCCGTTCGGTTCGGAACTTGAGACACCTGATCCAGCGCTGTTCTCTGTTCAGCGATCTTTATTCGTCTAAGCGCAAAGGTATCCTACACGTATGTAGTTAGTGCCTTGTTCGTGGTTTCGTCCATAAGCAGCAAGGACTCTTGGTTTCGTGGGGTGTTTTTTGGATTTACATATGGAATTTGAGCCTACTGGTGTCGTAGACGGGGCACGCTGAGTCGCCCTCAGGACTCCTTTTTGCCATAATGGCATTGCGGATCTCTTTCAATTCCCATGGCTGTCAGTTTTTAGCGGAAGGCGCCGTGTCTGGTAATGACGAATGTCACATGCAGCCTAGGCGAGAACCAAGGAGGAGGTCTTGGGTGAGTTACACTGATGGTTGGTAGGAATCACCTTGTGATCTCTCTTCTTTCGGCGTGGTTTCGGTTTCCCGTTTCTGTTGCCATATCGCTTTTAGGTGTTGTGTGATTCGCTTCTTTTCAATCTTGGAGTCAATTGTAAGGTCAAACTGGAGGTTTATTTTTCGATTTTTCACTAGCGTTGCTTGTTTGAACCAAATGGAAGCACCACAGCACATTATGGGAACATAAACTGCTCTGTAGATTAAGGTCAAAGCTTTGTGTTTTAGATCCCAGTCGGCCCTGCTCACCCTCCTGATCACGGTGGCATATCTCTGGGATTTAGTGGCTGGGTACTTGAGGTGGTAAAGGAACGTTAAGCCTGAGTCGATGTAAAGACTCAGGTATTTGACTTCTGTTTGCAATCGGATGGGAGGTATGAGGTATATTTGGGTTCTAGCGGCACCTGGGGTTTCTCCCATCTCCGCCTGTGTTTGTTGTAAAATAAAGTGTAAAGTGTGTTTAGGGTCAAACGGCACCAGGAGTTTTCTCTATCTCCGCGTAGTTTACATTGTGGGTGAACTAGTTGACTGGAAAAGCCAGAGATTTAAAAGTGTATGGACTTTGTATATGTGTGATGCCTTGTACTGTTGTTCTTCTGGTCGTTTAGCCGCCAGACCTCTACTGAGGCCCGACGTCGCCCCACTTTCGCCCCGTGGAGGCAGACCAGGTACCCACTAGTATATAGTTCACTATGGTAGGTCCTGCCGCTTAATTTCCTGAGATTTCAGTGGCTAGGACTTGAAAAAAAATGTGATCGCGCTAGGAGAAGGTCAAAAGAATGGTGGGCGAAACTGATTTTGAATTGTAGAATTTAGATTGCGTGGGGCGTTCACTAGAATGCAGGTAGAGTGGAAAGGGAGGCTGAAGACTGGGGGGAGATAGAAGTATGGAGCCGATAGGGAAGACAACTCCAGTTTACAGTGGTGCATGCCCATGCCCCACCAAAAAGAAAAGAAGGGGTGGCGAGAAGGGGAGGGGATAGCAGGGCTGTCTCCCCCCGCCAGGGAAGGGTAAAAACTAGGCCAGACAAGAGAGCCTTCCTGATCGCCAACAGGGCATAAATGTGGGGTGGCTTCAGTCCGAGCGCCAGGGCTGCCCCATTCGGTAAGTTGTGTTTGTTGTATAGTGTGTTCGTGTCTAACGGCACCAGGGGTTTCCCCCATCTCCGCGTTGCTTTCATTGTGGATGTAACAATTCACTGTAAAGGCCAGAGATTTAAAAGTGTATGGATATTGTATGAGTATAGTGTTGTGTATCGTTGTTCTTCTGGCCATTTAGCTGCTAGACCCCTGCATCGGATAAGCCGAAGATTTAAATGGTGCGTGGGATTTGTACTGTGTAATGTGTTGTGCCCCTTGTTCTTCCGGCCTGTTAGCCGCCGGGCCCCAGATGGGACCCGGCGTTACCATACCTCGCAAACGGGGAGGCTGGCCGGGTGTTACCAGTATTTTATAAAGTATTCTGGGTGGTCCTGTCACCTACTTTCCTGAGATTTCAGTGGCTAGGACCTGGTTCAAAAAACAAACAAACAAGATCAAGGTTTCTTCAACATGCGGTTGTTGATTTTAGCAGTGCATGGGGTTATTCGCAAAAACTTGTTCGGGCAATAATTTTGGTGTATTTCAATTTGGACTTGTGTGGGAAGGAAGTTTACTCTATGTAAAGAGAAAGTAGTGGGTGGGGAGGCAGAAGGAGGGGGCCGACAGGGAAGATGGCCTCCAGATGGGAATGAAGTAGACTTTTAAATCCTTTTGTTTACTAATGTGATCATTACACAAAGTTAGGGACTCAATTTGGCCATAGTAGCCTTTGCGCCATTAAATTCCCTCTCCGTCATCAACAACAACTTGAGGAATGGAATATAAATATAGACAGAATCTTCCGAGATGATTTGATATCCCATCCGGTATGGGAAATCAGTTTACTTGACTGTGGCATGGATCTTACACAACAGAAAAGATCTCACCAGCATATCAGACAGTTGCATTCTGCATATTTAATGCAATTCTCCAGCTATATGTATCCTGTATACTCATGGCTCTAAAATAGACAGGTCCTGCCTGTCTATTTTAGAGCCTTATCTGTTTTTTTTCAGTCTCTCGCAGTATATCATATATACTGCTGAACTTTTCGTCATATTTGCTAGCTTTAAAACACGTTGTTACATTTTCCCTTGCAAAAAAAACATCTTCACCCACTGTATAAGTGATATATGCCTTGCAGCGAGAGGATTCCTGTTCCAGTCCACACCTAAGGGAAATTCTTTCAATTCTATCTCATCTTAGGAACAAGCAGCAACTAGCTAGAGTCTTCTTCTGGAATTCCATGGAGATGATTAAGCTGCCAAAAGCCGTCTAGTGCTTTTTCAACAAACCACCACGTGCCATTAAATGATTTCATCACCGTCATTAGAAAAGCCTACGAAACTAAACGGATTTAAACCTCGAAAAAAAATAGATATGTGATAAACAAACAATGTACAGTATAATAAAACTTGACAATTAAACTTTCGCTCAAACAGATATAAAGAAGGCGTCTTTGCCCGGCGCTAGTTATTAAGCATACATATCTACCACATTAATTTCTTCTGATGAAAGGTGATCCTTCGCAATGTTTCAGATGCCATTCTTAAATGAAGTACAGCACATTTTCATAGAATATCTACTTTATCATACTGTTGACAGTATTCAGAAGTAGGAAATGTCAGACTCGTTAACCCTTCAGATTTAGGAGACAAATCAAACATTAATAACATATTTACTTTCTTTAAACTAGAATCACATTTAATACAAACTTCACATCAGCAAAAGTACACCTATGCTGACCGCAAAATCATAACAGGCACATTATAAACAAAGTAACTTTTTTACAAAAATCCGCAAATAACAAGAACAATATAACAGATGCGATCATGACAAATGACGTGAATTGAGAGGAATCTTTGAAAAAGTATCATCAAAAACAGTTCTACTGCTCAGAAATTCTGATCCACAAAAAAAAAAAAAAAAGAAAAAAAAAAGCAGCTTCAATATTTTACGTGGATAACAGAAATTACCGCTATTACCACTCGATGTGAAAAAAAAATGTGAATTTTTAAACTGTTCATAAGATTTTTGTTTTTTTTCTCTCTGCTAATATTTTTATACATTTTGTCTCTGTTTTAAGTGATAATTAAATATTTTTCCTTCTGAAAATAATAATTAAACTTGACCCCAATTTGGACTAAGTTTTATGTTTCATATGATTTACAATCCGAGAAGATTTAGGGAACTTTGTAGCTGGGAAGGTTCATCTGATATTGCAGATCGCGGCGAGATTTTTTTTTTTTTCTTTTCAGGATCACTTTCGCTGCTTTCATCGTTCCCGAGTTATTATGGTCTTTTAGGTCGCTAATGCTATGGTAACGTATCGCTTCCGCAACATTCCATGGATTTCGTAAATCTGTCCTGGCCACAACATTCTCCTGATATCGATCCAGTCGGGCATCTTTGAAGTGCTTGGAAACAACGTATCGTAGTCAGAAAAGACTTTGCGAACCAAATAAGAGGGTGTTTCTGAAGGAATGTAATCAACCGCTATATTCATCGTTCAAAAATTCAGAACTACACCAAAAATCCTACACACTAAATGCAGGAAAAGTGGCAAATAATTTGGCATTCTGTAAATTTTCGGATGGGAAGGATGCACAGTACAGTCAACAACACAATATATATTTCTGTTTGATGTCTATGTAATCTGATAGCATATATTTTGACAAAAGTATTCTGTTTTCTTTCAAGTTGAACATACTGAATTTGTTTGTTCTAAACACGATAGAACGAAAGGGGATAAAAGTTCCCAGGAAGCATTCACATATCACACTGCGGATTTTAGAAATTAGCAATTGTCATGTACGAAGAGAACACGCATAAATCAATTTCTTGAATAAATTCTGTAGTAAAATATTCTGATAATGTGTCCGAAAATTAGGAACATATTTCTCTTTAAATCAGAGATAAGGTTCGAATCTAATTATTAATTCAAACTGAACTGTATAAATATGTCAATGAGTAAGGAAAAGAATTTCATTTATGCGCTGTTTAAAAAATACACGTATCTGCGTCATAAAACTCAAGAGTATGCTTTTTTTATATATTAATCATTAACTGTACGATTTTATGAGCATAAAAAGTGATATTCAAAGATAACTTTTCTCACATCTTTCTAGGTAGTACTGTGAATAATTCAGTAAAATCCGACATCAATCTGACATCTATCCTGTATCAATCCATCTGGAAAGCGCATGAAAACGGCATATTTTAAAAATCATATATTAAAAAAAGACAATTCGTAATACTCAAATACATAATATCATTAATATATTCATGAAATTAAATAATTAAACAAAAATAATAATTAAATAATTTAAATAATTAAATATATTAAATAATGAAACAGAAATGCATTCGTGAAACAATGTCTAACAAGGTAATTTATATTAAAAAATAATATAAATTCTTTAGTAAGATGGAAAATACTGTATTTATAATGCTTAAAAGAATGACCACCAGAGGGATCGAAGTCTATCCTTCTTCATTCAACTGCCGCTATTAAAATATCTCTTATTGGTAAAGGGCATTATACCATATCAGTAACTCATCCATCTCTTATGGTATCCCAAAAAGATCAGAAGATTGTTGTCACTCAGTTCCATCCTCCCCTCAACGGAGACCTATTCATGTATTAGTTTCGAACATTCAGGTTTTGCCCGGGCAAGGAAAAGTCAGACTAACACCAAATTTTCAGCATATGTTTTGTTAGTTGTCGAAACGATTCTAAGCTAATTATGAGCTAATTTTACTATAAAAGTTAATTTGGTTTCAGGAGGAAAAAATTTCACATTGGATCTCGTACGCAAAACAACTTAAATGTTTAAAACAATTTTAGATAACCAGTCAAATGTTACTGACGTTTTCTTCTTCCTTAAGTTAACTGGATACTTCCAATACATAAAATTAATAGTATACCATTTATAGACAAGCTACATGATTATAAAGCAGAATCTTGGCTTTATTCTAAACCACAATAACAAAAGTGAAAAATGCTGATATACGAAACTCTCTTCCCTAGCCTAAGCTGCTCTTGCACCAATAGCTCTTAAACAACAACAACAACAAGTTCAACTCCACCAAGTGTATAAGTTTTTTTTTTTTTTATGGAAACCCCAAACATGAAAGGTGTCAAAACCTATAGTACTTAGTACGGTGCATGGGTTGAAAGAGAAGTATGGGGGGGAGGGGGGTAATGCCGGAAACTTTGCTCTAGAGACTAAACATGGGTTTCACCACTTCAAGCCTGCAAGTTAATTCGGGGTTACTGTTCCCAAGGACTGTTCCCATTTTGCTGAATTAAAGCATAGCTGCCACTTTTCTGACCATCCCTCAAGTCTATGTAGGTCATTCTGAAGAAGCTGTGCATGGTGTGATCATTAACAACTCTACCGATCTTTACATCAACTGCAAATTTAGACATCACACCCTCTATCCCTTCATTGATGTCATTTAAGAAAATCAAAAACAACAGTGGTTCCAATACTGATCGTTAGGGAACCCCACTTCTTACAACCCTCTGACTCCTGCCCTGAAGCCATCCTGCTGTCCATCTAAGGATTTTCCCTATGTTAAACCTGTTAAAGCTTATAAAGTAACCGCTCATGTGGGACTGAGTCATATGCTTTGCTGAAATCTAAATAAACAATGTCAAAATTATTCCCTAAATTCAGCTCATGAGTGGCCCTGTCAAAATAGTTAACCAGGTTTATTAAACATGATTTTCCCTTTACAAAACCACGTTGTGTATCCTTCAGAATTCCATTTCTATCTAAATGATCCTGAATTCCACCTTTACTCATTGCCTCCATGATTTTCCATACTTTTTTTTTTTTTTTTGTAGTTGTTGGCGCATCGGCTTCTGTGGCCATAATGCACCTCCCAAGGTTTTTGCTCAACTGTGATCCAAGCCCGAGGCAGGATTCGAACCTTCGACCTTTGGGTTGCCAGGCAGCAGTTTACCCACCCGGCTAGCCCGGTCGGCTGTTTTCCCTACTATTGAAGTTAAACTGACAGGTAGGTAATTTCCCACTGCACTCTTAGAACTGCCTTGGAAAAGTGCCATAATTGGCACTTATCCAATCCAACGGAATACCTCTAGTTGAGTCCGTTGATGCTCTAATAATTAGCTTTAATGGTTCAATGCACTCACTTGCCGCCTCCCTGAAAATTATAGGGTATATGCCATGGGCCCCAGGAGTCTTACTGGTCTGTAGGTTCGAAGATTTTTTCATTAAATAATCATGTGAAAATTCAATATCATTAATTACATATTTTTCAAATTTATTCCCATAATTTCCATCGGCATAAAGGGTTTTTTTCTGTAAATATCGATGCAAAGTAACTCTTGAGTTCATCTGCAACTTCAGATGGGGTATATATTATTATCCCACGTCCATTATATAAGGGTTGTATCTGATTTATCCTTCTCTTCTTTGCATTTATATACTGTATGTGAAGAATTCCTTATTCCCCCCCCCCTTCTTTTCCAGCGATTTCCCATAATCTGCCATTGCCAGCCTATCCTTTTCTGTGGCATTATTACAGATCAATTTGTAGCTGTTATAGGCTTCAGTACTTTTTATTGCTCTGTAACTTTTCCATGCTGTCTTTTGTCTGCCCAAGTAATCTGGCAACTTCATTATTCATTCAACTTGGACTCTTCGCCGTGGAGTATTTTTTAATGGTATACACGCATTCAAGACTTCTGTGATTAATGTTTTAAAAGTATACCATAATTCAATTGTATTCGCTGTGAGATATCTACCTTAATAATAGAGGCCATGTAACACCTTAATCTGTCGTAATTTCCTTTCCTGAAATTATAACCCATTCTTCATTTATCTTTAAATACTGCTACATCTCTCTTTATCATCCACCGTAGAACCCCATGATCACTTCCTGCTACTGGTTCCTTTACTCTCAGCCCTATTATGTCATCTGGTTCATGGGTGATGATCAGTTCTAAAATATTCTTTTCCCTAGTACTTTCCCTGACATATTGATACCAATAACAATCATGTAGGTTATTTAAAAATTTTGTCCATGTCGAGTTTCTTTCCCAGTTGCACTAATCAATTAGAGACAAATTAAAATCACCCACAATAAGACATCAATGCTTAATTGTCCATTCCACTTTCATGTAGAGGCTCTAATCGTAATCTTCACAATCACTTGGCCTGTAAATTACTCCCACTCTCATTATACCTTTACCTCCAAATTTCTCACATCATACAGATCCTATACTAGCATTCGAAAAGTCTGAATCCAGAAAGCTTTTGTCGCGCTCATGTGATAAGAAGAATTACCCCACCACCCCTTCTATCTGCCCTATTCTTTCTAAATTCATTGTACATACCATACTGAAACTCATGATTCCCTATTTCCGGGTGGCACCATTTTCCATAAGCTCTATTGTGTCAGCATTACTTGCCCTAACCAGCAGATCGAATTCACTCATTGTATTGATGACACTTTTGGCATTACTGTATAGACAATTAAGACTTGGTGTACTTGTATAGTTCACTACCCGGACACACCCCTTGAAGTTATTTCAGCTCGCTTTCCTGGTATTAGCTACCCGCTCATTTGAAACATTTCTGCTCTCAGAACATTTGCTAATATGATCTGTTGCTGTAACAAACAAGAACTGCTGAGGTATGTGCAAGCATTACTTTGACCAATATTATCAGATAAAAGCGTATTTATATTATACTTGTCTTCCCAGACTAGCAGTTTTCCTGAACCTTTAAGATATCACCAGTGACACTTGAAAAAACTCTTCCACTACCCTTGTTTAATGTATCCCGTCTCCACAAAACAGATTCCTTCAAACTACAAGTTCATTTGTTGATTGGAGGATTCCTTAGCTTACTTTGGTCTTGGCTTGTGGGATCACATATAGTAAATACTATCTATGATTTTTATCGTGTACTATGTTACAGGCCAATTTTCATTTTCATATTGTGTACAACTGAACACCCTGGAATAACTTGGAGTGATAACCAAACCTCTACCCCCCACTTCCCAAGATCAACAAACTGGTGTTTTTGGAAAATGAGACATTATGTGAACCTGCATACAGACATGGGTTATAATATACAGTAGTTACAATGCTTTGTAACAATATTATTACCCATACCCATTGTAACAATATTATTACCCATACCCATTGTAACAATATTATTACCCATACCCATTGTAACAATGTCATTACCCATGGGTATGAGTAATAACATGTTAAAAAGCATTGTTACAAATGGGTGACACAAATTTCTAGATTTCACCTTCTACAATGCTGCACTTTTTCTTATAAACTAAGTTTCCTAAATATTTAAAGTACATTTGTTCGTATACGAGGGGTGATCATTTAATTCGCGGACTGGTGCAAGATTTTATGTTTAGCGCGCGAACTTTCTATAACTTGTTAGTTATTCGAGTATTAAATGGCAGCTGTCCTTCAAATTTTATTAATTTCAGCATTAATTAATATATTCTGTTTGAGAACAGAATAATCAGTTGGAGGACTACATTCAGTTAATTGGTACTTGAACGTTACACTTTCCGCAGTGCCGACCCAAAGTGATACTCAGCATGAACACTCACTATAAACCCAGCATCTCAACGAAGCTGCCGCATAATCAAGAATTTCCTATTCTTATGCTGATGAACTGGAGTCAGGTCTTTGCATCCTACTAAGTGAAGTCTCTGCCTTGCGAAATGAATCGAGCATGCCCAGAAAAAGACGAAGACTCTTTAAAAACATCTTAGTTGCCACACTTTCTGAACAAGATGTCTCTCCTCTTGACGTCAGAGTAAATAATAAACTGCAGCCAAGTTAACACAGTTAACGAACATGCCAAAAATATTCTTATCACGCAAAGGCTGGCTAATATTTATAGAAACATAAGCCTACATCCACGTGTAATAATTTCGAATAAATATTTGAAAAGGCTTTACTGCTAATTTATGGAAGCTGTGGTAATTTTCTAATAGCAAGTAGCGCAAATGCTTAATCTCTGTTGAAATGAACTGCACTTTCATTCCAGTCATCATAACAGGTCACATATTTTATTTGTCTGCTTTTACATGCCAGAAAAGTATTATGCATGTTACTGAGAAGCCGGATACTAGAATAAATAGTTCCTTTTGATTAGATTTTTCTGTAACTGGGGGGTTTCTCAGTTACAGGTATATCGCATTTGGTTTCTTATTGAAATCATGTATAATAGTAATATAATATAAATATACAAGTATGTTTGTTTTCGAGTTAGATAAAAATCACCTCTCTCGTAGTAAGGCGGAAGTATACGTTTTTTTTTTTTTTTATTCGTTGCTTTTGTTGACTACCCTTCAAATCCATTGCTGAAAACTACTTTATAAATTTCACCTGCACATGGCAGGATTTAAACACAGTCACTTTCAAATACGTAGACACCATATTGCTATGAATTCTAGAGTGGTGTCGAACACTTCGCCTGATGTAGTTTAGAGTCCTTGCGGGTAACAAAGTGGATACAATCACCGTCTCGCCACCCCCAGATGGAAAAGGTACGGGTTGAAATCCATTCAATGATCTTAAGAACTTTGATGGGCTTTTTTTCACTTTGTAGCTGAGCTAAGTGGTCTCAGTTGAGTAAGGCAAGATTTTTATCCCCCGAAAAATCGGGTTATTCGTCAGGAAAAGCAGGTAAACCGACAAGAAAACAAGAGCAATTTATGGTAATAATACATGTGGGTAGATGATGTTGTTCTCGGATAAACCTAATGCGATATTTTTTTATCTACACTCCCGCCTAAAAGTTTGGAACAAAGTTTAATTTTTCTTAATTTTCAAAGTTTTTATTAAAATAGAATCAACTTGTTTACCATTTTTTATTAAAATATTTTCTATTATGTATAAAAATCAAAAACTCAATATTTAAGAAATAATTTTAATTTCTCTAGAATATTCGGAAATATCCCAGAAAGGTGCAGAAGACACCTGAATGTTATAAACACTGTAGAAGATTCCCGAATGTGGTAGAACGTTGTGGTTGATTCTAGAATATCCTAGAAATTGGGAGTATTGTTTCCTTTAAAGAGCACAAACTACCATTCGACGATTCAAGCATGGTGGCTGTTTCGTCATCATCCGGGATTCCTTCCAGTTTTCTGCAGTGGGTGACGTCGTTAGAATTAAGAAATTTGAAGAAAAGTAAAATGCTATAAAAAATGCAATGTCCTCCGGACTTCGACTGTGGATAAGAAAGTTTATATTACAACGTGACAATGACCCGAAGAATAGCTCTTAGCTATGTAGGGACTTTCTAGCAAATAAACAACAGGAAGAGGGATATTGCAAATTAAGTGTGGCCGCTCCAACTACTGATTTAAACTCAACACAGAAATTTTATGAGATCATCTAGACCATCAAGTTCGTCAAACCTGTCCATCTTCAAAATAAATATGGGGAACCTTACAGATCGCCAATCCAGTACTTTTTATCGTTAATTTCCCAATGCTTAATAAAAAATCTTAAAATATTTCGTAATTTCAAAAAAAATAAAAATAATAATACATAAATAACTAACTATACTGTTGTCATAAGCTCTGCTTCTAAACTTTTAGCCTGGATAATGTGATGTCCAGTATAAATGTGCTCGGTAAGATGCAGTAACTTCAGATTTAGAAACTCTTAGCTATTCTTTAAATAGCATTTGCTTACTGTTTCAAATTATTTTATAACAATATGATCATATTCGCCATCATAATCTGATAATCTATTAAATCTATTACAAACAGTTTTACCTTGCATATAACTGCCCTCGTGGGTAGTACAGTTAGTAGGATCTCCACCCTCCCAACATCGGGTGGAAAAGACCTGAGTTCGAGTTCCGTCTATGATGGAAGCAATTTTATGGGTCTTTTTCACAACGTGGTTGAGTTAGTCTGGGTCATGCGAGGGCAGCATGGTTTTTTCTCTAGGAAACTTGGGTTTTTCCATCCAGAAAACAGAAAATAGACCTCAGAACACACAATTTCCAGACAATATACACAGTCGCTGATGCTCCTAAAACTATTCCACTACAAAAAAAAAAATTCATATAAAAATTTGGAGAAGTTCTGATTTCGAATCCCTTCAGTAACAAGAGGAATTTTTATTGGCAATTTTCCACAACGTGGCTGAGTTAGTCAGTCAGTCTCAGGTGAAGATTGGATGTTTTGGTTTTCGCCCAGCAAACAGGCAAATGAAATCGAACGCAGAATTTACAAATATAAAATATACTGTACAACGTGGTCTAAGTCCATAATGCGCCTAAAACAACAACAAATTTTAGTCTATTTCTCCTGATTGATGGAATATCTAAATATTATGAAAAATAGATCCTGATTGATCTATTTTTGATCTATAGATCCGCATTTATCCGCACCTCGCAAAATAAAAAAAAAAGTTGTTTTGGTATTAAATTAAAAATAATAATTACACATACAATGATGTATGTGCATTACTATCGATAGTTGTACTCATATTTTGCAAACGAGCATTTTACGAGTATGAATTTATGAATGAAACAATCGTTTGGGTGATTGTCAGTGCATTTCAAATAAATTGCACTGCAACTCTCTCGAAGATGGTTTGTTCATTTATATTTCAAATCGAGGCAGCCCATTATTAGTCCCACAAGAGATTGACAGATCTTTCTCGTGGTCTATTGGAAGAATATTGGGTAGCGTCCCTGCATCTCTGGTTAGAGAAAGGAAGCATAGTCATAAAATTTTTATTTTATTTATTATGAATTCGCGGTCCCAGCCAACATTTGTCAAGTGCGTTGCGTAATATATTAAGATATATATTAGATAAAAGGCTATAGGTGAAGTGGGTTTTTATGTATTATAGTGTGGTTTTGAATTATGTTGTTCGTGTTGAATGGCTTTATTCTGTAATCCCATGGCTTTAGCCCATGGGATTGCAAAATAAACAATCACCTGATTTCTGTCCTTAGGTGAGCCAGAACTATTTGAGCGATCTTTTGAACTAGCATGCTGATTGTTTCAAGATCACATGTATACCAGTGTACCCATCTTTAGCAAACGGATATTTTGAAGAACATATTTTCTTTTGTATAAATGTCTCATTTTCATATTGTATAATTTCTCAATCTGCCCAATTTTGTAGTGTATAATTGTTAACTTTTATTTTATTTGTATGCTTTGATTATTTTTTTCTTATTATTTACAAACCTTATGCTATTAACCCCTAGACTTCTGGCTGTGAAGCGCTTGAAGAACAGTAGTTTCATTTTACTAGTAGTACAATTAAGAGGATTTATTTATTTATATACACATACCCACCCTGCCTTACAATGACTGGTTACTATTTTATCCATCCCTCCTATCGTAGGATCTGGGTTTTATTAAAATAAAACTTCTGTTGTGCTGTTTCAATATTGGAGAAAAGCAAGGAATCCTTCCACGACTATATAAACAAGCTTCCTTATGATAAAATGTGATAAAAGATAATTGTGAAGTTGAGCTCTTATGCGTAAGCTAGATAATGCAAGTTGTTTTGTTACGTTAGAAAATTTTTGGCATCACGGCCATCTGGGCCAGATCGAAAATGCAAATAGTTGATTAGTTAACCTACAAGAATGCTAGAAGTTTATAGGGAAAGACACTTCTTTAGATTTGCAAATAGTTGCCCACCTTCCGATAAACTTTGTTATTTTTAATGTATTTCTGCGTTTGCTCTCGAATTCTCTACCCTTTTACATCTTGTCATCTTTCTTCTCCATATGAATTTTATTTCTCACACTCTTTCTTAATTATTCTGTGCCTGCTTTTTTGTTTCGCAAATTGTTACTCTGTGTCTCACCATTTCTATTAATCTGAACAAACTGTACGGTTCTCCTGATGGTACTTAAGCTAACTCTAATGTATCAGCGTTCTTCAATTGCTTCTGTGTTTCAGTATTTCTTTCTATGTTATCGTTTTATTGAGTTCTCGTTTCACTAAAACCTTTCGAAAATTCTCGGTAATTACTTTCTCCCTCCCAGCTGTTTTATTTCGATTCCTTTTCCATCTCTCTTTCTCTCTCTCTAGATGAATATGTATGAATATGTAAAATCAAAGAAAAAGCAGCGTAATGGTACCTATATATTGAAAGAGATGCTTTTGACTTTTCACATAAAAGTACATCTGCTCTGTAAGTGGCTCCAGCAAGGGGTGTATATGAACTGTCCCTTCAGTAGTAAATACTTCCACTATTAGAGAATTTAAGATGAATAGCTTTTTTTCTTTTATTTTTTGAATAGCTGAAGAATAGGTTCTGCTGTGTTAGATCAAATCGAACGTTGTAAAATGTTGCGGACCATAAATGGCATAAAGATGTAACCTCAAACTTGGTGTTATAACAGAATTGTTTTTATAAATAAGCATTGTGTTGTATGAGTGAAACTAAATAAAATGCAATTTATGATAGTTAGGTTCGCCAAAACACCTAAGACTGAAGCGAAACGTCAGTATATTGTGTTTGTAACTGCATATATTCTTTGGTGAGTTTATTGGATAAAAAAAACTCGAATTTCCGGAAGAAAAATCCATGCAAACTTCACCTAACCCCTACCAACTCAGTCACGGTAATTTATTAAGGAGAGCAAGATATATTTCGGAATTCCAAGTTTTAAAGAAAATTATATACAATGAAATCCGTATTTAAGTTTTTCTGGAGGCGACTGAAAAAGATAATTCAAATTTCGGGAAATGACATCATAAAAATGATCCTCACTTTAATTCTTGTAAGACATTGATAATAATCATGCTTAAAAATATTATTTTAAAACGTTTAAATAATTTAATCGAAAACGAATACACATACTATATCTTTTCAAATTTTAAGGTAAAATGAGTATCCTGAAAATACAAATACACCCAGAGTGTATTTAGAATTTGCGAAAACGGTCTCGCATGACAGTGCGACAGAAAAATTTGAAAATTAGTAAAGCTAGCAAGAAAAGCACCAGCAGTATGGAAGTAGATGTGCCCTCAGATTATGAGGAACTTCATGCGAATAACACTATAGATACTGCACGCCCAAAAAAGAACGGGAAAATGCTTCTCATGATCTGGAAAAGATCCTTCCTTTGTTCACAGTTACAGGCCAATATCTCTTATGAGCTGCATGGGTAAAATTTTCAAAAGAATGGTTCATGCAAGGCCCACTTGGATCCTGGAGTCACAGAATCTCCTGTCTGTTCATCAGTATGACTTTCGGAAAAACAGATCAACGCTAGACGTGCTCATAAAAACCGAATCTCATATTCGCAGTGCCTTTGTCATGAAAAAACATCTAGTCATGGTCAACCTAGATCTTGAAAAGGCATTTGAGACTACCTGGCGTCATGGTATTATTATGGATCTTTACCGTCTAAGACTAAGGGACCATTTTCCTGAAATAATTTAAAATTTTCTGCAGTTGCGTTCTTTTCAGGTCCGTTATAAAAACTTACTCTCTGCATTCAGAAAGAAGGAGTCCCGCAGGGGTCGACACTAAGTCCAACACTATTTACAATTCGTGTTAGCAACATGACACGAGATATCCCAAAAGCCGTTGAAATTTACATGCAGACGACCTTAGAATTTCCTGTCAATCTCAAAGTACGAACACCATTGAACGGCAGCTCCAGCTAGCCATAACCGAAATAGAACCTTGGATTTCACGGAATGATTATCGACTATCGAAAAATAAATGCGCTACCATTGACTTTTGCAAGCGTCAGATTTGATATCAGACAGCAAGCTAAACTTTCAAGCTCCCATCACTCCATTAAGAAATACTTGTCTAAAACTTTTGAATATCCTTCAATCAATCTCTTTAATGCCATGGGGCGCTGATCCGTATACTTTGCTGCATCTTTACAGAACTTTAATCCGTTTACGCCTAAATTATGGTTGTCCAGTATATGACTCTGCCAGAAGCATTACTTTACAACCTATAAATGGCATCCAGCACAGTGGCACAGTGCTCTGAGGATTACATAGGGAGATTTCAGGACGTGTCCAATCCAAAGACTTTCTATTGTGAAACGCATGATCCTCCATTACATCTTCGTAGTGGAACATTACTGCTCCACTAAGCTACTAAGATCCATCGTCTTCCAGCGCACCCCATTTGGAATTATCTTTATAATACTCGGTGGAATTTCTTCTATGAGAGCAAGCCAAATGAAAATAGACCTGCTTCACTCAGGATTAAATAGCTTTTCCAAGGTTGGAATATCAATTTAAGTGATACTTATTAGGACACAACTGCAGGTGTTTCACCTTGGAACAGGTGCAATACACATTCTCTCCAGTGGGGGAAGAATACTGTACCTCCCTGCAAATCAGGCAGTTGCACTCAGCTCACACTACGCTGAACGCCCATGCCTGTAAAATCTATATTGACGGATCGAAAGCTGCCAGTACTGTAGGTTCTGCTGCAGTTTTTCCTTCGCTTACAATTACAGCCTCGCTATAATGCAGCGTCTTCACAGCTGAATTATATGCTATCAAATTAGCACTTAGTAAAATTATTGAGCTTTCCATCTTACCTGCCATTATTTACACCGACTCCCTCAGTGCTGTCTCTGCCATAAGGAAGAATTTCTCATCTCATCTTGAAATACATTTCCCAGCTATTCACCTACAGCGTGTCCAATCAGTTTTTGCTGGATCTCTGGCCATTCTGGCATTCAGGGAAATGAAAGTTCTAACCTTGCTACTAAACATCCTCAACCCTCTCTCACAACACCATCAGGTCCCTTACACTGATTATAAGCTATCATTCGCAAAGCATGATACTACAACTGGTCACAGATCTGGAAAGGTAACATCAACAATCAACTTTACCAGAGAAAACAAGAACCAAAGCTGTGGCTTTTAGGCTTCAGACGAAACAGACTAGAGGAAGTGGTATTGGTAAGACTATGAATTGGACTCACACATCATACCCATCTCTTCCTGTTACTGAGAGAAGACCTACCCTAGTGCTCATCCTGTCACGGTCAACTTACGATCCGATTGTCCCTTATATTCAACCATCTGGTCAAACACTTTTCAGTCGGTCTCAAGGCTGAACATCTCACATGATTTAACTTATATTCTGGGAAATTATGGAAATATAGAAGAACTTATAATCTATTTAAAATTTATTGGCCTATACAGTAGCATTTAAATTAACATTTATAAACGGTGTTTCAAAAAAAAAAAAAAAAAAAAAACTACGAATAGACACAATTTGACCTCAGTAACCCTTGTGTCCTTAAACCCATTACCACCCCCCCCACACACACATTTACAGCCGAACAAACTTTGTCTTCACGACGAGTTTCCATGCTATTGTACTACCTACAGCAAATGCGTGGCTAATAGGTTAATCTGCCATTCATTTAGCAACAGGTTGTTTTAATTTAGAGGTATAAAAGTTACAATTTCGAAAATTCCTCTGATATAGAGCAGAGCCTGGAGACCCATAGGAAGAAGTTGTTAATATATGCATATGTAATCATTCTTAAACCCACGTAGTGAATGTGCATGCTTGAAAAAAAGTGTATGCCCCAATACAAATGCATGTAAATATAGTGTAATAAAATTTCATGTGACTTTGCAAAGAGTTTGTAGACAGAAAAAAGAAATAAAGAGCATTTGCATTTTTCTCGGAATGAGCGAAAAATAGGGTAAATTTCGGACAAGTGTAAATTTCGGGGAAAAAAAAACAAACAAACAAACAAACATACAATTGAGTTTTCATAAAACGTTCCAACACCTTTCGTGTTTGGTGTTTTCATGAAAAAAATAAATAAATGAACAAAAAAAAAAACATGGCACAAGAAACATCTGTATGAAATAGAGAGCACTAGTTACAAGATAATTATTAAGATCATGGCCCTGGGTGGCAAGCATTATAGTGATTAAGAGATTCTCTAAGTCATTTCTAGAGCGTTTTTTCAAAGATACAGATTTCTTCGGTTCTATGTTTTCTTACGTTCCCTTTAATTAACAGTCAACTTAGTCTTACGAATTGTAAGCAAGTTTCAGAAAGGAAAACTACTTTCGTTTTTTTTTTTTAAACTAACATACAGTTCTAACTTTTATACCGCTTTGTCACACTCTAGCGGCGCAGCTCCTGCCTCCCCATTGCGGGAAAGACGTATCCTTTTTCCCATAATGAGCATAATCCTCACTTTTAGCTCTCTCATCCTAACAACATCTGTCAAAGCAAGCTATCTCCATTCCATTCTTTGTATCCCGCACTCCATCAGGTGCTATGTGTCAAAAATACGGACACTGCCAATCGAGGTGAAGCACTATGTCATAACTGTGGATCAAAGGAGCACAATCAATCTAATTGCACTGCTACCACATCTTCTCATTTCTCAAATTTTAAGGATAATCACCTGGCGTTTCCAAATTTGCGAACGATGGAAGCAAGGGAAAAAAAATCCAGACATATAAAGTGGAGAACACAGTCACATGTTCAGAAGCGAGAATAGAAATAATAAAAACAGAGCCAAAGCGTGCATATACCACAGCTGATAACATTTCCAGTCAGTAGGTATTCAAACAGATGTTATAGTTCCGCCAAATATACCTATCGCCAATTGGCACGTTCCAAGCTCTCCACTTCTAAACAGTGTCCTGCGTAACAAAATACTGAACAAGCCAGTAACACTCCAATTACTATTCAAGCCGATGTTCCTCCAACAGCAAAACCAAAAGTGACAGAAACCATGATAAAATAAAACCACCGCTTTCAACCGAAATGGATATTAATCAACAGAATGATTCAGATGAGGATTTTAGAACTTCACGCAACCGATGACATGGACGTGACAGGTCCTTTCTTTCCTAAGAAAGACAAAGCGAAAGTAAGTAGATTAATATAAGCAAGCTACAACTAAAAAGCAGTCAGAAACAAAAACAACCAACAAAATTGCTTAACGGAAAGAATCCTTCAATGTTAATTGTAGGGACTTTCGTAATACAAAAGATGATTTTCACGATCTCATCGACCACTATGAAGTAGCAGGCATGTCCCTGCAGGAAACTTATTTAAATTCACAAGTACGTTCTACCATTAAAAATGCACTGTCTTCAAACGAGATACGAGAATTGGCTCTCCAGGCGGTGGAGGAGTACTGGTTCTTGTTAGAAACAACATTCCATGCAAACATGTTGCTTTTCACGCTTCTTTTGAAATAGTGGAAGTAGTGGCAGTGCGCGCAGTAATTGGCGTCACTCTTACAATAGCATCTATACTGTATATATTCCTTCTAATTTCTTGTTCTCTTCAGATGACCTAAAAAGTCTAATAGACCAGCTAGCATCTCCGTTCTGCTTTCTTGGAGACGTCAATTCTCATCAATCGCTGTGGAGATCTCCTACAATCGACAAGAGAGGTAAACTAATACAATCCCTTCTTGATGTTTGTCAACTTACCGTTTTGAACACTGGTGAGCCTACCTATATTCATTTAGGATCCATGGATGTAATAACCTTTCAATCTATTCTCCCTCCATATATGGAGTGGTCTGTTCTTAAAAACCCACTAAATAGCGATGATCTACTGATTCTCTGCAAGCTCCAAACACGAGTAAACTCCCTTTCACTGCGTATCTCCAGTTTAAAATTTCGTAGGGCACGCTGGAACGAAGAGGATTCTCATGTCCAGTTACATGATGAAATAGTCCAATCCATAGTAATGTCACAGAACATAAAACTAATCAAATATTACACGCTATTACCTCTACAATATCAAAATTTTTGCCGAGGAAACGCAAACACAGTAATTAGTTGTGGAATAAGGATTGTACACACGCTAAACAGGGAAAAAAATAGAGCTTGTAATTTGTTTCCCAAATTCCCCACAACGAGTAATCTAATTAAGTTAAAAAGACTGAAAGCCAAGTTCCACGAAACAAGAAGAAAAACAGAGAAAGCTACCTGGATTAGCTTTTCCTCAAGTATAAACAAGGACACGTATACAAGACTCATCTGGGGGAAAATAAAAACACATAATGGCAAATACGTGCAGACCCAGCTTCATTACTAAACTGGGAAGGGAAGGCGTTGTCTTCTCCGGGAGAAATAGCAAATGCCTTAGCCGAATCACTTGGCAGTATCTCGACATTATACACTTAAAACCCAATCTTTCAGCAAATTAAAGAATCTGCAGAACAGCATAAGATCAATTTTTCTACGATCGTTATACACCTATACAACCAGCTATTCACACCAACAGAACGTTTAGGGTCTCTCAAAAAACATCACGTAGTGCTGGTGCAGATGGGATCTACAGTACTACGTAATGTTAAAAGAATTAAACAACAGAGCAAAAAGAACATTGTTAAAATATTACAATCGATTGTTTTTAGAAAATACTTATCCTAACTCTTGGCATTACGCAATTGTCGTAGTGTTCCCCAAATCAGGAAAGGATCATATCTTTCAGCGCATAAGCCGATTTCATTAACTAGGAGTTTAGGCAAAGTTGTAGAAAAGATGGTTCCCAGGCAGCTAACGTGGTTCCGTAAATCTCAGTAACCAGGACGGGTTCCGAGAGAATCCGGAATAGGCAAATATCCGTAATGTCTTCATAAGCACACAACATTTAGTCATGATTAATCTCGATATCAAGAAAGCCTGGTGATAGGGAGTACTTAAAGATCTTCATTCTTTCGGCTTGAGAAGTCAGTTAGCCCAATTTATACAAAAGTTCCTAAGCTGCAGTACGTTTCAGGTCAGATATATGAACAATTTTTCCAAATCATTTCGGTTTTCCAAATCAATGAACCAAATCAGTAGAATCGTATACGTTTTCTGGCGATCTCATTACCTCTTGTCATTGTAGTAGGGTTTTTAAGAGCATCAGTGACTGAAGCCATATTGCTCCGTGTATTTCGTCTGTAAATTGCTTGTGATCTGCGGTCGATTTTCTGTGTGCTGGACGAAACCTTCGCCTGAGACAGACTAGCTCATCCACATTGAGAAAAAGGTCCATAAAAATTCCTGACGTCATCGACGGGACTCGAACTTCGAACTAAGATCCTTTCCACTCAGAGGACGGTGATTCTACTAACTATGCTACACAAGAGAGTTCGTTACGTCTTGTCATTCCAAACTATGAACATTATTGAAAGGCAACTTTAAATTTCCATAACTAAAATAGCATCATGGGCACTACGGAATGGCCCTCGTGGACAGCACAGTTGGTAGGATCGCAGTCATATTCACACCAGGTGGAAAAGACCTCAGTTCGAGTTACGTCGATGACGCGAGGAATTTTTATGGGCCATTTTCACAAAGTGGCTGAGTTAGTCGGTCTCATTGAGAGGGTAGCATGGGTTTTTCTCCCGGAAACTAGTTTTTCGTCCATCAGACAGAATCGACCACAACACACATGCAATTTACATACAGTATACTCGGAGAAATACGGCCTTATTTGCTAATGCTCCTAAAATCCAACAACAGCTACGGAATGGTTATTCCCTGGCAGAAAAGAATCTTCTCCAATTTATTTCTGTGTAATACGCAAACTACATCTGGACCCATAAATATATTTTAAAAACAGCCTGATTCGTTTTACCAACAATTTTCGTTTATTGTGGTTATATTTAGATATTAAACTTAATTTTGCTGCTCATGTAAAAATCTTTGGACGACTTGCCTTAAAAACTGAATATAAGAGCTGTCTCCGCTATGTCCTGTGGTACTGATAGAAGCTCCCTCCTCGATCTCTATAGTACCTTAATAAGGTCATGCTTGGATTATCTGTCTATGACTCCTCTTGGAAAGGTTCTCTATTACGGCTGAACACCATCCAGCATGGTGCTCCTAGGTCAGTGGGGAACCTTCAGGACATCTCCTGTCCACAGCCTGCATATTGAGGCAAATGAACCCCCATACATCTCAGAAGAAAATCCTTACTGTGTAATTATGCTGCAAAGATTAAATGTATTCCATCCCAACCCAGCTGACAGTATCTGTTTGACCCTCAATATACCATTCTATATCATTATAAGCCTAATGAAAACTGCCCCGCAGGGCTTCGATTGCAAGAGCTCTTACTCGTTATTGTTTGAAGTCTGAGCATGAGCTCAGACGTTAAACAACGTTCACTCATATTAAATTCATATATTTAACTTTTATTAACCTTTTTTCGATTTCATTTTTTGAAGGTTACAAAAATTGAAAAAATACGTCGCTTGAATCTGCCATTTACTGAAAAGATTTCTTGGAAGGTTAGTGCTATATAAATGTTGTTGTAGTAGAGTTTTAGGAGCATCAGCGACTAAGGCCATATTTCTCTATGTATATTATCTGTAAATTGTGTGTTCTCAGGTCAATTTTCTGTTTGCTAGGAGAAAATGATATATCACGAAAAAGATATACCCGAGAATGATATACGACGTCAGTGGCGTTGATATTTCTGACATTTATTTATGTTGGACTTACTGAATTTTCACACTGATTCGTTGCTGTTTGATATTAACTGGATTAACAGTAATTTATACAATCTTTTTAACTTGTTTTTATTACTTTCCAAAGCATAGAATTCGCTTTCGTTGAAAGTCAGCATTTGGCTTTCTGATTTAATTCCCTAGTTTCTTTGCTTTATATTATAAATTATTATTTAAATAGACATTGAAATCTGACTACCACATATTGACAGAGAGGGAATCATTCCAGCGTAATAAAATATGAGATTATTTGGCTGTGGAACGTCAGCAATATTTACGCTATGCTAACGTGTGCGACATTTCCGGACTGGCAAGTGTGCCAAGCAGGGACAAATATTGCAATTTGTCAGAGATTGCAAGAGAAATGATTTTAGTATCAGAAGGCGGGTGCCTATCTTGTCTGAAACGACACATCTATCGGTGTTTTGTTGTCGGATGTATACATAGACTGACAGACAGGGAATAAGGTCACGGGTGACAATGGTAGTGCAATACAATATACACGGTTATAATAAAATACTACTGTGTAGTTTCTAAGAAGCTTTCTGCTTACGAGAACGCGAAACACTGTTCAATTAAAATGTGCACGAACATGAGAAACACTCCATATATTAAAAGTTCTTAGCAAACTAAGAGAAACTAGTTCTGGCGCGTATGCTAAATCCCACACGGCGAGACGTTAATTCACAGCAAGAGCACCTGTTTTGTTTGCTTTCTGTTATGGTGTCTGTTTTCATGTATAATTTCAAATAGATGGTACGTACAAGACGTACCATCTATTTGAAATTATACATGAAAATTATACACTATGCAATGATTAATATTCAACTGCTGCTGGACCCGAACCACTAGAAATTTATAACAGCGTTGACTGTGTATAATGAAGATAACATTGTTATAAAAAATCAGTCCCTATGTCTCTATGCGAGAAATAATATTCATTCCATATTTCTGTAATAAAAAAACAAGAAAGAAAATTATGACAATCATTTTCTTCGACCACTGTATTTTTAGGAAAGAAACTGATATTAACAATAACTCGGAACAATATACTGAAATCCTATAACTTCCTACTCCCGCGGGTCTCAGAATAAAACGCATATCAATAGGATAACATTGCGTTGTGTTCTTTGGTCTATTTGCCTGTTTTTCTGGATGAGGAAACCCCATTTCTGGGGGAAAAATCCTTGCTATCTACGCCTCAGACCGACTAACTCAGCCACGAAGTGAAAAATCCCATTAAAGTGCCTCGCGTCAACGTCGGAATTCGAACCCGGGCCTTTTCCACCCTGTATGGGGAGGATTATGATAATACCACTCTGCTACCCGCGCAGACTTGCAAATAGGACAGGTGACAGAGGTATAATCCTGCTTCATGATAACGAATGCTCGGACTATGTAAGCCCCATTCAAATGCAGATGGAGTTCAGCAACGCTCTACTTGCTTGTGTAAGGAAGGGTTCATTCGACCTCAATTGTTTCCTTTATTCCTACAAGGGATGTTTCCGTAGTATACAGGAATCAGAACTGATATCTTATTGGATAGATTACAGACTTCGGGTCAATTTTTTTCATCTCGTTGTGGGGCAACACCTGCTATTTCCTTATGCGGCAACGAACTAGCAGCTCCTTGAGGTGCAACAAAAATCAACGTTTGTATCTCTTTGCGATGCGCTAACTTCTGTTTCCTGGTGAGAGACATGTTACATCTCCTTGCGAAGCATCTTTGAAACTTCACTGGGACGCAGCAAGTCCTTCTCCTGCGTCTGCTAATGCAGAACGATCAGCACGCATGACCAGGGCCTGTTAGGCCCAGTATTGGCGGTTCGTCTGCTGGCTGTTTTTTTTTTTTTTTTTTTTTTTTGTTGCAATCATTTAGTTTAAATAATAAGTACTGTGATAACAGTAGCTGTTTGATACCGGCTGGGCTCGTTTCGGAGAAAGGAAAGGAAGGGCTGTAGTGGAGACCTCCTCAGCATCAGAACTGAGAAACAAAACAACGATAGTCCCATACAATGATTTTAGGCCAATTATTATTAGAGAAAGTGAAGACGAATGGGCCCAGATATGGAGAAATCAAACCATCAATAAACTACAGCAGCATTTCCCAAACTTGGGGTTCGTATACCAGTTTCAGGGGGTCCGCGAAACGTTCAGAAGGTATCAAGTAATATGCGTTTATTTTCTTAAAATATATACCGATAGAATCACAACGAACTTCGTCATTGAACATTACTTATTTTCGATACGATTAGTGTATACATATTTCAAATCATTCGTTCTATGTATAGCAAATTGATGATAAATAAAGTTATTATTATGTACCTGTATAAAAATAAGAATAAAGTTGAGTTGTTTCACATATTAAACTTTGCATTTTATTTTCAGAAAACTCAGTGTTCATACTGGGTTTTCTTTTTTGAAGGGAAGTCAGTAAAATTGTTTTGATTTTTGAAGGGGTCCGTAAATCTCAGTAGTCTGGGAACCACTGAACTACAGGAAATAAAACCAAATCCAGAAATATGGGACTCCAACATCACAGAAAGACGCAGAGAAGAAGTAATGCTGGCGAGGCTGCGAATTGGCCACACACATCTTGCGCATTATCATGAATTAGCTAATAAAAATCCCCCCGCTCTGTTTTCAATGCCAAGTTCAGCTTACAGTAAAAGACATCCTTTTGGTATGCCCTCGATTCAGAAATTCCATATTCCTTTGTTTCCAGAGTTTATGAAATAATCAGAATCCACTTACCCTTCAACAGATATTAGGTACCTCTTCAAATCTAGCTGAACTGTTTAATTTCATTCGGAAAATCCAATTTGATAAACACATTTAAGAAAGTTAATTAAATTTAATTTATATCAAAAAAATTAGGAAGACACATCTTGGCCTTTGCATGAACACTATTGAACGACAGCTTCAATTATCCATAAAGAAAATAGAAGCATGGACTAAAAATAATGGATATAGAATATCTGAGAAAAAATCAGCTGTTATACACATCTGTAAAATGCGTGGTATTCATCCTGAACCGGTTTTATACTTAAATAAAACTCCTCTACCTGCTGTTAAAAATTTCTCCTTCTTAGGTTTAATATTAGATAAAAGACTATCTTTCATGAACATATATTAAGGCTTCGAACTAGCTGCCTTCGAAATAGCTGCAAAATTTAACACCTTGCGCATAGGCCTTCAATGGCCTGGGGAAGCCGACAGGTATACATTACTACAATTATATAAAACTTCGATTAGATCTCATTTGGATTATTGATCTCCTGTATACGTTTCAGCAAGAAGGAGCATATTAAATCGCCTAGATACCATTCGCCATCATGCTCTC
This sequence comes from Mastigoproctus giganteus, assembly GCF_048544385.1. Lineage (NCBI taxonomy): Eukaryota > Metazoa > Arthropoda > Arachnida > Uropygi > Thelyphonidae > Mastigoproctus > Mastigoproctus giganteus. The sequence continues at coordinate 116,698,149 of NC_143575.1, read as the reverse complement.
CGCATACTCTAGGAGCCTTTAGAACTTCTCCAATTTACAGCTTGTGTGTAGATGCATCGGAACGTCCGCTGAACCTTCGAAGAGATTACCTACTGCGCATGTGGCATAGTGGCATTGTATTTAGGATTAGGGGCCACCTGTAGTTTGACACATCTGCGCCGTATGTACTCTGTGATGGAATGCAGAACTACAGTACTGCATAAGCCAGAAAAAAGTGTAGTGTCTGGTTTATGCAGTATTGTGTTATGTTCTGTTGTTCTGTCTCTGGATACTTGGTCGCAGGGGCCCTAGTAAAACCCTACGTTTCCCGCCACCACTACTGGGAGGTGAGCCAGGCTGCCTTCATACTTTGGCTGATCTCCGCCAGGGTCGCCTGAGCATTCTGGACGGAGACCAAACAAAAAAAAAAAAAATAAAAAAGGAAGAGAGAGTGGGGAAGACAGTAGAAGTGGTGGAGTCAAAGTAGGCAAAAGGAGGATGAGGAAAGAAGGCATCCTCCAGCGTAAAAAAGGTGGGAAGGGAGAAGTAGGAATCGCCACTGGTCTGGGAGCCCACCGAAGGCCAGGGAAAGGAACACAGCTTGCAGAACAAGGGAGGTCTGCACAGTTGGGTAGGCGCAATGGGAAGTGTCTGAGTTTGATTTCCATCAGTTCAGTGCCATCATTCCAACGAGGAAGATGTCCAGTTAAGTGTTCATTCAGTTCTGATAGTGGCCGGTGATGAGGGAAGAGCAGGTACGAGGAGAGATCATAGCGGTTTCAGGAACGTCTGAACGTCCATGTTGTGGGATTATACGTGAAGAGATGATACCAACGCCTTTTGAAGACCTTTTGAAGACTGCTTTTAGCATACCTGCTAAAATCAAAAAACGCTTATTTTGATTTTGACAGGTTGCTTTCCGGACTGAGTGTGGTTAAATTTATATCCAGTAACAGTTGATTGCGTATGTCATTTTGGAACTCTTTCTCTTGCATCTCCTTGTGCGAAAGGTCGGCACATATGACAGGGTCCTGTTATGCCCAGATTTCTTTGTGGTCACTGGAGATTGGAATCTCACAGCCACGACAGACGCATTGCTTTCTCCTGCACTGTCGCTATTTTAATGCTATAGTATCGCAGTCCTTGTTGCCAACTGCATGATAAAATACTCATTGGGTTGCTTTGAGAACTGTAGCAAACGATGTTAAGACACCTATTACAATAACATTTTAATCGAGCTTCATAATCAGGTGAATAATTTACAGGCACTGTATATTATTTCATTATGGAAACGATATGCGACTACAGTGGTGTTCCAGAATAATACAGAGTGATTTCTGTTTTAATACTTGTAGAACTGTGGCATTTGATGGAACATGGAGCAGTTAATTTTACTGGCTCTAGAATGATGTCACGAGCATTATTTTCTGGGCAAAGAGTAATCTGCTTTTGGCAGTGGTGTTTTAAACTTGTTTGATTTGGAATCCCGAGAAAAGGGTTAGTGTAGATGTGTGTCATAACTCTTATTACTTTTTGTTTGTTTTTGCGCCAAAGCATCCAAGTCTGTAAAGTACCACTGTAAATTGCTTGCATTATGTGGTGGGCCTGTTGTTTTGCTGAATGAAAAACCCTCGTTTCCAAGAGAAAGACGGATAGTGCTTCTCTGGAGGCGGTTGGACCATTATTAATCGTATAAAAGTCCACCAAGAGTAATTACCTCGGCTATGTTGTCAATTTAAAAAGTACCCCGTCTTGACGTTGAACCCACGAAATTTATTCGAATTTTAATTATTATTATTGCTGCTCTTATATTATTTCTCCCTGATTGGGGGTTCCACCTCGTGACGGGTATTGCTACCAAGTACACAGGGTAATTATTGTTATGTCTTTATTATTATTATATGAATGATTATTATTCTCGAGACACACTTTTCTTGAAAGTTTAACCACTTAAGCTTAGTAGGCAGGTTACGGTAATAATTTTCTTAAATGAAAAAGGAATGCTTACATCACCCCCAGAAATTGCGGTTATTTCTTATCATTAAGTGGAAGTGGTAACCCATAAAGAAGCAGTGACTTACATATCAGTCATTTGAGCCTGAGATTTGTACTATAAACTGCCAATGTTCACACCGTTCATGTTATCAGAAACCAGAGGGAGGACAAAAATGTTGTGTTACTTATCATACAGTATGACAATTGTATCGGCCTTCAGTCCCCTAGAGATATACATGGTGAAAAAGTCCTGCATTGGTTTTACACTGAATTATGACCACCTAGCTAATACTTCGTAGTTCCTCCTTTTGCTCTCAGTACAGCTATCCGACGTGGCATTACTTCAACAAGATGTTGGAAGCGTTCGGGAGGTATGGCCAACCAAGCTGTGTATAATGCGGTCAGCAATGCAGGTATGGAGGTGATTGGTGTATCCAGGCGCCTGATATGCTTTTCCATAGTGTCCCACAAGGCGCTCTATGGGATTGATATCGGTGGAATTCGGAGGCCAATCGATATGCTGGAAGTCAGAACTGTGTTCCTCAAACCATTCCTGCACAACAAGTGCCCGATGGCTCGGTGCATTGTCACCTTGGAAGACACCATCGCCATTCGGGAAAAAGTGTAACATAGCGGAGTTTACACAGTCAGCAAGCAGTTGACGAAAGCGGTGATCACTGATACGTTGTTCCACATGCACCAGGGGTCCAAGTTCCTGACAATGAAACATGCCCCACACCATACAACCGCCTACACCGGCCTACACTTTTGATACCATACATGATGGATGAAGAGCCTTATGTTGTTGACAGAGGTGGAGAATGAGAAGGACCTGGGGGTAATTGTGCAGGCAGATATGAAGTTCTCTGAGCAGTGCAGACGGGCTGCAAGAGTAGCTCATGGTGTCTTATCAATGATATACAGGACTTTTTCTAGCAGGGATATGGAGGTGATTATTCCCTTGTATAAGGCAATGGTCAGGCCGCACCTTGAGTACTGTATACAGGTCTGGAGGCCTCATTTCAAGAAGGATGTAGAGCTGCTGGAACGAGTACAGAGAAGGGCAACAAGATTAGTGAACGGAACGAAGGGTTGCTCTTACGAAGAAAGGCTTAAGTTTTGCAAATTACCGTGTCTGGAGACTAGGCACCGGCCAGGTGATCTGATAGAGGTGTACAAAGCCTTGAATGGTTTGAGCATGCTCAATGCTGATGGGATACTGCCTCTTGCTCAGAATAATCACCTGAGAGGGCATAAATTCAAATTGAGGAAAGACAGGAAATTTGCCTTTAGCCAGCTGGTAGTTGGTTCCATCCCTTGTTGTGGAAATTGATAGCCTAAATAAATTTAAGGCTCAGCTGGACAGGTATTTCGAACGAACGGAGGGGTGAAGTGGAAGGGTTTTTTTTTTTTTTTTTGTTTTTTTTTGGCTGATGCTGCATAAGCTTGCTTTCTTGCATCATATGCCTCTACTAATGCTAAATCCGTACACGACCGTCCACGGTGTGGAGTAAATAACGTGACTCATCCGACCAGCACACCTTCCAGTCTTCTAATGTCCAACTTGCATGCTCTTTGCACCAGGCGAGTCTTGGTTAGAAGAGGATGCCGTAAGGGTTGTCTGCTGGTATAGCCCATACGTGCGAGCGTGCGACGCATGGTCATGCCAGATATTGTTCCGGTCTGGCCCATGTTGTATTGGGTGGTCAACTGTTCAACAGTGCTGCGCCTGTTCGCCTGTACGAGTTGTCGGACCCGGCGCTCACGTATAACATCAACCTTTCGCTGACCTTTGCAGTTTTGCCGTCGGGTTGTTGTTTGACCATTTTGACGCCATTCCAGGTACGCTTTAACTACGGCGGCTCTCGAACACTACACCAGTTCAGCCGTTTGGGAAATCGAGGCACCAGCTCGTCGAGCACCCACGATCTGTCCTTTATCAAAGTCCGATAAATCCTTCCTTTTACCTATCACGCTCGGAATTTTACTACCTACTGAAACCACTGATACCTTATCTATGATACGTACGGCGACTAACTCCGCACTCTCGTACCTCACATGGTCAACGGGTCGTATTCAGTTTTCATAGGGGTGGTCATATTCAGACAATATCAGAATATTAATATCAGACAATATCGAACATCAGACAATCACAATTCACATACCATTAGCAGCATTCGAAACCGCAGCCATTATTTCTCAAATAAATATCTTACTCACTGAACCAACACAGATTAGCATTTTGATTTAATACTGGCGACTGCCGTTTTGTGTGAGATTACAAGGTTCAGAGTTAGCGTATTATTTGATCAAAATAATACGCTAAAAATAAAAAAATAAAAACGGTGGTGTGCAAAATTTAAGAACCAGTCAGGGTTTTACCTGTAGCTTCTCATAGGAGTGGCCTGGATACGGGAAAATCAAACAAAATGAACCTCGTCAGGTACAGAAATGATGAAGGAAACAACACCGACACAACAACGGAAACAAAACGGTACATAGGAACTTTATTCAAAAATGGCAACATATCACTGGCTGCCATGACACAGATGCATCACTGCCAAAAGATGGAACATAGGGAAGAGATGGTCCTCAGTAGGAGATATGGCCACCCTTAATGTCGATGCAGGCTTTGTCCCTACTTAGAACAATGTTGTTGATAAGTTCTTTCAATAACATCGTCCATTCTTCTGTCAGCGCCATCTTCGGCTGTTGAACATTTTCTGATGGGTGTGGACGTGCTGCTAGGCGTCTCCCCAGAGTTTCCAATGTGTTCGATAGGATTTAGATCGGCGGAACGGGAAGGCAAATCCATACGAACAATGTCCTCACTTTCTAAAAGCATATCAACAGCAGCAGTGTGATGGGGTGTGGTGTTATCATCCATAAACCCGAACTCGGGGCCAATGGCACCTCGGAACAGACGCACATGGTGAAGGATTACCTCAGTAGAGTAGCGTGCACCGGTTACAGTACCGCCTTCCAGTATCTAGACTTGTGTACGTCCATCCAAGATTATGCCTCCCCAGACGAGAACATCTCGACCGACCGCCATATCGATCCCTTTCAGTGATGTTTGTGGCGTGATACTGTGTGCCAACCCCTTGCCAGATTAGCTGACGACCAGAATCGCTGCTGTGACTGAATCTACTTTCATCAGTAAAGCGTGCCTTAAGTAAAGTTTTTGTGGTTGTAAACTTTAGAAAGTGTTGGTCCTTAAGTTTTGCACACCAGTATACTATGGCTAAGTGCATAACCTGTCTGCGCTGGTAGCAGAGTGGTAGCGTCACCGTCCTTCCCACATAGGGTGGAAAAAACCCCAATTCGAATCCCGTCGATGATGTCAGGAATTTTATGGGCTTTTTTTTCACTCCGTGGCTGAGTTAATCGGTCCCAGGCGTAGATAGCAAGGTTTTCCCCCCTGCAAAACAGACAAATCGACCATAGAACACACGAAATTTACAGACATAAGACACACAGCACGGAAGAATTTAATTGTTCTGGTGGCCTAAAAATAATAGTTTTTATGCGTTTTTTTTTTCATAACTTTTAAAAAAACTGTGATTTTTAAAAAGCTGGCATGTGCTAGAAGGTTCTACTGTAGTTTCAATAACTAGACAGCATCGTCATATGAAAAAATTTTTGAACTCTCCATCGAGTTAGAAATCACATTGGATGACATTCATTTGCATTTCATGTATATCAAGAAATCCAAATTTTGAACGAAAGGATATGAATATGTTTAGATTTATAATGTATTCAGAGCATTAATATAAAATAAAATATGTTCCACCCATCACGTATAGCAAACTAAATATTTTTTGTATCTTCTCAGATTTATTTCATTTAAATAGTTTTGTCTTTTCCAATTTAATCATTTTGTTATTTCGCTTTCTTTTCTGAGCTTTTTCCCAAGCTAAGACCTAACGATAAACACTCGCATGTGTAACTGAAATTTCGCTACTTTAACAGTAGTTTCAGAAGCGATTTAATGGAGTTTTAACTTAGCAGTGCAGTCCTAATGTAGAACCTTAATCCCTTAAGCTCAAATCGCCAATTTATACGGCAGAGAAAACTACTGTAGTCTGAGTTCTGAACAAAGACTCTGGTGCTCCTTAATAATTTATAAACGTGATAATTGGATTCTGCTAAGACTTTTGCAAGCTTGCTTTAGAATTAAAAAAAGAGAAGTGAATATCACATGGGCTTCATATAAAGTATTATAAAAATAAAATAACAACAAAAATATGGAAAACACCAAATAATAAATTTCTCGGGGTCATCCAATATCCCACTTAAATAATTTCAGTGATAATGTGAATTGTATTTTTTAACTTAAATTGTTAAATTTAAGTTAAAACTAAGTTAGCCTAACTTTAAGTTTGGTTAAATTATTTTAACTATTTTATTTTAAAACCGCACGAAAATTACGGCCATTAAACGAATGTTCTCTGTTTAAACAAATAATGCAATGGAAAGAAATTGCATCTGTCAACAGTATACAAAAAAAGGGCATTTTAGATTGGTATGAAGATTTATCTACTGCAGAAGTTGTTGGAACATTTGGTCGAAAGAATTTTACTAAGGCATTAACTCACTAATTAAATAAAACATTAAAAAGGCAACCAAATTCCTGAATGTGAGCATCATTACCGCAAGGCGTGTAACAAAAATAAAAATAAGTGGCTAATAAACTTTTTTTATAGAAATAAAAGTTTTTTTAATCAAATAACGAAACTATTTCTTATCTACGAATGCTGTCACCTCTTTTTTATTGATCGCAATCTCTCTTTCTTTGTCACAATGATCGATTGATCGTGATACATAAAAAGCAGGCCATTTGCTGAAGTCCTTCCGTTACATTTACGGGTGAGACGTGATGCGGAATAGCAGGAGAAGCAAAAAAAAAAATTTTGTTTAAATAATAGTAAATAATAATAAATAAATAAAATATAAACATAAATAAATAAAATATAAATATAAGCATAAATAAATAAATATAAGTAAATTAATAATATATATATATAATTTAAAAAATATAAGTAAATAAATAAATAAAAAATATAAGTAAATAAATAAATAAAAAATATAAATATATAAATAAAAAAACTATAAGTAAATAAATAAATATATATAAATAAATAAAATTAACGTATTATGATAATGACATCAAAATTCTATCGTTCTTCGTCATGTTTTCTTTGATGCTGTGGCCACGGATACCAAACTTTCTTGTGGCCAAACCAATTATTGTGCGACTTGTAAAGCGATCTGTTTCAAAGAGACTGTTGAAGATTTTTTTTCCGTTTTCATAAAAAAGAGTAGATTTTACTTTACGAACTGCAAGCAAGTCTTAAAAAGGAAAGCCATATTTCTTTATTTTTTTCTCCTCTTTATCTAACAGACTAACTTTAACTCTGGTGGCACTGCTCCGACCTCCCTACAGCGGGGCCGGAAACTTGGATGATAAAGCTAACCCCCAAGGCCGAAAAAGGAGTGCAGAATGGACACAATGGACCACCATTACGACCATCGAGCTCTCAACGAAATGACCTACATGAGACTGATCATGATCTCTCATACCCAAAGAGATTAAAAAGGACATAAATGAACAAGAGCCTCCAGGCTTCTTGATTGTACACGCATTGTCAACTGAGCCTGAGAATTATTTCTCTCCTTTCGTTATCCAAAAGGGTTTGAAAATACAGCAAGATCGCTCAAAATGATAACGGGATTCCAATATACTAATCTATTAAAACTCTACTAATAGAGGTTACACAATAAAGACGATCTAAGCAGATATTAAAACTTCAATGGGCACCGCCCATTGTGAGCAGAAAGAGGGCAAATCTTAGGAAATTTACTGGATCAGCAAAACCTAACATTACTTAACAGAGGATCACATAGTAATACGCATTTAACAACAGAATCCACCTCTGCTATTGACCTTTCTATATGCTCCCCATCCTATTCCCGAGCATAGAGTGGGCAGTACTAGGCCTGACGTAGCTGAGTAGTCACCATAAATGCCGTAGTACGCGCTCTTTGAGTGGACCAGAGTTCAAGACCGTGACTTTGAAATACGATTACGTTTGTATTGATGATTTAGTGTAAACTCCGCTGGCCTGGTGGTCGTGCCAGAGTATAAACAAGAATTTTTTTTTTTTTTTAATTGAACCTTTTGGTAGTGATAATTTTCCTTTCGTCTGCAAATTACAAACATCGAGATCATTACATAGAGAAAATCGAACCTGGAAATTCTCCAAAGCAGATTGTAAAAAAAAAAAAAATCTGCAATCATATCTTCTTAAAAGTCACATTATACAGAATTAACCTACAGACAACCTACGGAATACATAACTAAGAAAATACTGAAAGCAAACTACGAAGTCAGTACTCCAGTTACACTGTGGAAAACGCAAAAATATATATCAACCATTGGTAGGATGAATCTTGCAATAAATCAAAAAAAGAAATAAATAGAGCATGGATCTTATTTCACATTCACCCCATAACAACGAACCTCATTAATTATAAGGGAAAGAGCGAAATCTAGGAAAATTAGACGGACTGCAAAAAAAGACTCTTGGATAAATTTTGCATCAACTAAAGACACAGAAATGGACATAATTTGAAAAAATAAAAATAAATAAAAAGAGGTTGGCAAATATCCACAGGTATCCTCCCTAATTTTCAGCTGGAATGGAGATGATGTATCCTTCCCTCTGGGGATTGCAAATGCCTTTGCTGAAACATTCTGTAAAGCATCAGCAGTAACTGCATACGATCAGTCTTTCCAACATATAAAAAAGATAGTTGACTGATATAAAATAAACTTTAAGAATAAATACTAATTATTATAAATACTTTTGATTATAATCAACTTTTCAAAGTAATTGAACTCAAGAAGACCTTAACTAGGACATCCAACAGCGCTGCAGTTCCAGATGGAATATATAACAGTATGTTAAAACATTTAAATGAAATAGCATTAAAATTAAATTAAATTGTTAAATTCACTGCTGAATTTTTATAATTGGATCCTATTGGAAAATTCATACCTACAATCATTGCAGCATTCCCTTATCAGGATAAGACCGGTCAGCTGCTTGTTGTTTATTACAGTAGGGTTTTTAGGAGCAGCGACTAAGGCCATATTGCTGCGTGTATACTCTCTATAAATTACATGTACAGGTATTCTGAGGTCGATTTTCTGTTCGCTGGACGAAAAACACGAGGATAGCATGTTTTTTTTTTCGGGAGAAAAAGCATATTACCCTCAACTGAGACCGAGACCAGTCAGTCCTATAGAACTATCGACAAATATCATTCACCCGTTGCTTAGGAAAACTATTATAAAAACTGATACATAAGGAGATCACGGGGATTTCGGAAATTAACAAAAACGAATGATTGAAAATCAGTATGGATTTAGGCGAAATAGACTTACACTCAATACAATGATCAAAACAGATTAAAATATCCGTAACGCATTTATCAAAAGGAACATTTAGTTATGGTGTCTCGATGTCGAAAGAGCTTTTTGCATAATATAGGAGTAAAAGCCTTTCAGGGTTCGGAATCCTACAAAACCTTCACTCCTATGGAATAAGTGAACATTAATCCCTCGCTTCATGCAAAGTTTTATGATTATCAGAACCTTCCAAGTACGATACAAAAACATACTGACTCAAGCATACATTCAAGAAAAATGTATAGAGCAAGGAAGAATATTTATTGCTATTTTGTTTTCTATTGAAATAAATATGTTTCAAGACGTCCCAAATACGGTTAAAGCTTATTTGACTGCAGACGATCTCACAGTCTGGAGTCCTTGTCAGAATACGTACTCTATTGAAAGACAACTACAGACTTCAAAAAAAGAATAATATATTGGACGGCACATAATGGACGGCAGGTTATTGCCATTAAACTCTTAGAACAGAAACCTACCGTTTTCCGTTTCTATTAGAATTGTGGTATACCTCCTGAAGCAGAATTAAGATTAAAAGGTCAACTAATCCTAATAACCAACTCCTTCCAATTTCTGTATCTAATACTAGATAGCAAACTTGCATTTTCAGCTCACATCACCCAGCATAGTTCCCTCAGATTCGCGAAGGAAGCTTTTCGAACATCTCCAGTATAAGGCCTTCATACAGAAACACTACTGTATGCAGCTAAGTAGTTAAAATTCGGAGTTTACCATTACATCCTACCCACAAATCACAAATACCTTTTTTGATTCACTGTTGATATTTTATGAAAATAAGACAAATGAAAACAAATCTGCTGGAATTAGATTACAAAATATGATAAACACTTGGAACATTCATCTTGACAACATTTTCCAAAAAAAATATTGCAACGAGATCCATCCTGGTCCCTAGAAATAGCTTCCTACGACAACTGCTTTGAAAGTTGGGAGAAATATTCATTAGCAACATACAGAAACTACACACAGTTCATTCAATTGATCATTCGCATTGTTTTCAAATTTACACTGATGACTGGAAAAGGGATACTACTGTGGGTGCAGTAGCAGTATCTCATGCATTATACAATACTGTCTCTCTACCGATAGAATGTAGTATATATACTGCTGAACTACAGGTATATGCCATTAAACTAGCTTCAGAACATTTTAATAATTTGATTACTTCACTGGCGCCTCCGTAGCCAGGTAGGTAGGAGCAGCAGTGCGTAGCACACGCTTCTTGATTAGACCGGGGTTCGAGCCCGTCACCAAAATACGGAGGATGCGGAAAGGTCAGGGAATGACCACTGCATATCCGCGGAGCAATATGGCCTTAGTTGCTAATGCTCCTAAAAACCAAATAACAAACAAACAAACACAAACGATTACTTCACAGATTTAAAAATTTACACCGATATTCTGAGTACGATATCAGCTTTAAAAACAATTCTTCTTCTATATGTTCTACATTGCAACAAATTGCAGCTTATTTCGGATTTCTAAACCAAAAAAAAAATAAAATAAAATAAAAAAAGACAGTAACGTTCTGCTGAATTCCAGGGCATATTGGAATCTCTGGGAATGATGTAGCAGAAAAAGCTAGCTGCCAAATATCTAAATTACGTAAAGCATAGCACAATTTTTAAATTACTTAAAACATACAATAGTCGATAAAATTAACAGAACAGGTAGAAAACGTGGTGTAACTCGTGCACTTGCGATGAAGCAGGGCAAAATTTGGTGCGGTGACGTACCATAGAATAACGATGAAATGGGGAGACACCGAGAAAAACTTCTGACAGGTATAAAAGACATTTATAGGAGTTGTATAAGAATTACCAAAAGGGTCACATTACAGAAGTCGATACATGATGCTCGAAGCTATGGGCACACTATATGGGTTAGAGGGGATTACACTACGCATAATCCTCTCCAACGCTTCAGCCAGGCTTCAACCCTACCATCTCAAAGAACCATCTAAAGTTCTATACTATGGTGACTTTCCATCCTGAGTTCTGGAGATGTTCTGGCTATCCCACTGAGCAAGCCAAGAAACGGTAATGAAGTGATGTGGTCGCAACTCGTGTTTTTATATGCATGAAATATTTTAATGCTATTGATTTCTATTGAATACTCAGAATTCGCATGCCTGGATGTCTATTATATCAAAAATTCGCCTTCGGCGGCACTGTTCACAATAAAATATTCATAAAAAAATATTTTGTTTTGAAATCTTATTGAGCAGTGTATAATGATAAATAAAGAACTTGTAATGATAAATGGCTTCAAAGTTGGCAGGTACAAAACCATTGACAAACTGTAGCAGACCAAACAGAAACTACAACTATGGCAATCTAGTTATAAAACAAATCGGAAGGAAGAGGTAGTTTTAGCAAGAACACACATCCGGTATACACGCCTCACTCGCCTATATCTACTAGTGGGAGAGATTCCCCCCTCAATGAACCGCCCTCATTATAATACACTGCTTTCAATAATACACATCCTTGCTGACTGCATCTACTACCACAATGTCAGCATAAGAAATATGCAATCTCTAACCTAATTACAGTCACCATTGACATATTTTATGGGAAACGATGTAATCTGACTGGCACTTTCAACTATTTAAAACAGGTCAAGTTATATCATAAATTCTGATTTGCTTTAGCTTCTTCATGAAATGGCTTTGCCTCACAGGCAATCTCTGCCTGCGAAGTATTTCCGAATTATCGAACCTGTAAATCTTGGCCCTACAATCGTCGTACCGTTAAACAGCTTTACCAACAATAACAACAACTTTGATGTAACTCCATCATGGACAGGGACACCACCTAAATATTTCTTTATTGTTGTGATTTCTTAATATTAAAAAAAAAAAAAAAAAAAGTTCCAAATTATTTAAATTATCCTCAACTCCGTCACACCTGAAATGGCAATAATGCTTTCTAGAAGTATTTAGGAAAGCAACTACGATTTTGAATCCACATTAAAGCCATTATTAACATACGGCTTTCCATTCGATTATTCTTGTATTTTTATTATGATTTATGTAACATAATATCTTAAGTTTGTAGGTTCGATAACTGGCATTTATGGTAGTTTGTTATACATGAAGCCTTTGTAGGTTACATCACTTGTTTTATGCATGTGGCCCAAGTGTCATGTGACTGATAAGGGTTTTATGCATGAAACTGCCTGCAAAGTATTTCCGAATTATCGAACCTGTAAATTTAACTGTATTTAACTGTTTAAGACCACACGAATAAGAACCCTTATTCGTGTGGTCTTAAAACAGTGACATTATCGGAAACCCGACTGCTTTCAGGAATGCGTGCCCATATATGCTTAACAGCATGCTTACTCACTCAAGTGGAGCACAACACCGGTAGGTAGACTTTCAGATTGAGCATGTTTATTCCAACTTTAATCGCATTCTATGAATTGCGTGTGTTCTGAGGTCGATTTTCTGTTTGCTGGACGAAAAACCCGATTTTCCAGGAGAAAAACCCACGCTACCTCGCCTGAGACTGACTAACTCAGCCACGTTGTGAAAAAGTCCCATAAAAATTCCTCACGTCATCGACGGGACTCGAACTTAGGTCTTTTCCACCTGGTGTGGAGAGGACGGCATCCTACCACCTGTGCTACCCACGAGGACGGTGGGGTATAAGTAATGGAAAGCATAATTATCAAAAAATGAAATACTGGAATGCAATGCTTAATTTTACCCCCATTTCGCAGTAATTATAAAGACTTTCTTTTCCCTCCCGATTTTTGAAATCCAGAAAGTCGTGGGATGCGGAGAAATTGCGTTAAGCATTTATAATGATTACACAACAGTTGTTACATTAAAACGATAAGTATCGCACGAAAAATATTCAGAAATTTTACATAAACGCCTTTCAACTAATCGGAGCAGGGATTTAAACACCCCCAAAACTGCAAAAGCGTTACCATAATATGGAACGGTATACAACAGAAAAAAACAGAATGCAGTGTTACAATCTGTTTTTTTTGGAAAGACATGCAAATAATTATTGGTTAAATTCAAATTAAAATGGGTAAATTATCAAGCTTCCATTAAGCACATTTGGAAAAATGCTGCAGCGTGTTAAGGTTTGCCAATTAACTCAAACACACCATAGCAAAAAAGAAAACAGTTCACCCTTACTATAAATGTGCGTAATACCATTTTTATGTCAGTATTCCTAAGGAACTTTAGACAAAGAACAGTACACATTCTTTTATTCTCTGACAGCAATGAAAATATCAAATTTGTTGGATAATATCCAGACTGGTGACTGACAATAAATTTATCTGAGGTGAATCTTGTTTACCAGTTGAGTGATACTGATATGTCGTTAGATACCAGCTTCTCGATACATGTTCTCTATCCCAAGCCAAATTTTTGATGTTTTTGAAAAAATAACGTTTTCTTTGTGTAGTTCTGTCCATATAACCAGTTGTAGTGACAGTTCCTGTTGCTGTAAATAATAGAAACTTAGTTTTTTCCAACTTTAAAATCGAGCGTAATCGGCAGTGAATTCAAATATTGATGAAGCAATACACTTAAGAAGAATGCAAATCTAAGCCGTTTTTCTCATAAATGTCTTAAGTAAGTTTGAACGATCTGTCATTCCAAATAAAAAAATAATAATAATAAAAAAATTGCATAATTTCCATGAAATAAATAAGACTCCACCGTTGTCCCCACTTCATAAGACTCCACTTTTTTGTTGGCCACTCTTCTGAAAGGGTTAATAACTAATCCTTCAGGCATTTATAATTGTTAAATTAGCACGATGACTTTGGGGAATAATCTTTGAATAATCAGCTTTTATTTATTTTCTATTATCGAATCAACAGAGCAAAACTTCAAACAGGATAAATACAGTCCGAATAAATATGGATATTTAATCAGTATTTTGCAGCTTTCCAAGCTCGTTACGTCAGTCATGAAAGCTTTAAAGTTGTGTACTCCAATAAAGAATATCACGCATAGAAATGTGGAGATCAGTAGTTGTAAATACTCAAAACCTAAAAATGGGAGAGTTCAGAAAACGCATTTGCTTGGCGAGGAAACATGCATTCTTCCGTGTTTCAAAGGTCTGTGCTTTTACGAAAGAATTTTGTTTCTAATAGCTACTGTCACATCTTTCTAACTGTAATGCGAACACTTGCAACTGCCTTTATCTGTCAATTATAAGTGATCCCCGGCTTTAATTCCATCTGCCATCCGCTCAGTTCAGTTCCACGTGTAGCGATATCTGCTGCTTCAGCTGTCTCTAAGAGCCACTCTAGCGGCCATTTGGTGACACTCAATTCCCAGATTCCTTTTCTGACTTTCTTTTGTACTCACTTCTTATCTCAAATGTTGTAATTCCATTTCTGCTATATAAGGAAAACAAATTTTCCATGTAATAATTGTACCAGGATTTTTTCTTTTAAAATCGAAATTAGTACAATCTTCATATGCTTTCTGCTCACCAACGTCACGCTGCTGATCATTTTAGAAAAAGCGATTATTCTTTATTTTCCATTTACCAACCAGGGCAATAGCACCATTAACTTTGGACTACAGAATTGCGCAAATAAATTCCTTCTTCTGAATCCCTGCTATTAAAATATTTAATAGAATTAGCATAACGGAATTCATAATGAGTTTCATTTCTACTTTTCTATACTTTTAGTACAGCATAAATTGTACAAGCATAAATAGTACTGTATTAACTACGTAGGCCTAGTAGAGTATTAAGTATATAACATTTTTCTCTCTTACCGTTTGTATATTTAGCTGGTCCTCAAATTGATGTGTAGGATTTCCTTGACAGACATTACGTAATGGAAAACCCATAAACAACGGATTATGCATTGTTTATGTGTTTTCCATTCCAGAACACACTCAGTTATACAGATGAAAAATATTGGCTTGGTGTGCATTTGGCATAAATAGCTTTATTTTGTTATTAAATAAGCGCTCACAGAATCCTTGAGCAAATCTCTATACGGCATTCACTGCAAATGGTTTGTTCCAAACTTACAAGCTATGTTCTTATTAACTGGTCATGGTTCGATTAATGCAAAGTTGCATGATTTAGGGATTAATGAAAGGTCTAGTTGCCATTGTGGTGAAAGAGAATCATGGGAACATATTATGTACAACTGTGAGGAGTACAGCGATCGCGATCTACGAATTGAATTGGTATCTCGGGTTAGTAATCTCAATCTTATGGCAGAAAGCTGCGAGACAATTCTAGTTGATTCCAAGTTGATTCTTGACTTTCCAAGCCTTTTTAACTGCAATATTTCTTAGGCGGAAGACACTTCTGGAAGCCATGGATTTGTAATGCGGTATGGTGTAAGCCGAATTACCTAGAATTCTGTGAAATCGTGGAGGCTTGAGACTGCTATATCCACTATAACTCCAGCTCCTTTTGCTGGAATTTCTGCTCTTGGCAGCTCCTGGCGCTGGTATTTCTCTTTTCGGCAGCTCCTAGCGCTGCTGGCTTTCCAATAGACTGTGAAGAGATGCAGATATTTCCAATGAAGTTTGGACTTTCTCTGAAATTTAATTATATGCATATTTATTTTTTATGTAATTTGATTATTTTTCAATTTGTTCATATCAATCTTTTTTGGTCATGGCAGGTTTTTTCCCTCCCTGTATTTGGGCAAACAGGAGAGGGAGTATATAAGCGTACTGCTAAATTATGTGTAACTGACAGCGGGGTTGCCATTAGTATACTGAAACATCTATGTGAAGCTGATCTAGGAATATTTTTAAGCTCTAATAACCATACCTTTTCAGAAAATACACATTCTCTGTCATGGCGCCATTCCTATATTTGTGCTCTACCAAAACCAGGCAAACATCCCTCTCTAGTTCAGAATTATAGACCGATATCATTGACAAGCTGTTTGGGCAAAATCTTTGAAAGGATGGTGCATAAGAGGCTCACCTGGATTCTGCACTCCCAAAACCTTCTTTTTGATCACCAATATGGCTTCCATAAAAACAGGTCTATCCTAGATTTACTTGTCAAAATTGAATCGAACTACGTAAAGCCTTCGTCATGAAGTGAAGCAAAATGGGCGATACCAACCACTCGGGCACAGTGGGGGCCCGATGACACAGCGCATTATCGGCTGTCCGGAAATAAATGCAACATGGTAGGGTGCAAAAGCTCTCCTAAGAGCTACCAGTAGATCTCACCAGTTCGGATTACCTGACGCCACTGTCAAGACTTTCTTTGTTTTAACTTTTCTTTGTTAATCTTGTAATTCTACGTTTCTTGGGGATGTCTCTATCTTTCTTCCCGTACTTCTCTATGTACTTCCCATCCCTTCCATTTTACCCCACTCCTCACCAACTTTATTTATTTATCTTTTTTTTTTTTTTGTTGCTTTAACTCCTGGGTACAGTGTAATGGATTCAGGTTCTCACAACAGAAGATCCCACTATTCCATTAGTATCGTAGACGATACTAATGGAATAGTGGGACTCATATTTGAAAAAAAAGCTCACATTTCTCCAACACATTCTTCATCTACGCAAAACCCATGAGATGGTTGAACGTTCTCAGTGATCTCTCTCTCTCTCTCCCTCCCTCTTCTACTTCTTCGAGTGCAGACCGGTGCACTTCACTCAGTCCGTATCATACAGTTCTATGATGAATATTAGATTATGGCGTTCTTCGGTGGCTTGAAGGACCCCATTCACATGTTTTAAGCATATATATACAAATTTTATAAATGCACGTTTTAGCGCTTTTAACCATCTGAGTGAGTCATATAAACTCAGTCAGATGTTATCCGACAATGATGATGTGTCAGCAGTTTTTAAGTTTTTACAAGCTACGTATACGCATATATAAAATAGTCAGTTTATTTTTATTCTTATATTGCATTTTATTTATTTCTGTACACTATAAGTGATCTATAAGTACACTCTAATACATGCACTATAAGTGAACTTTTTGACGGGGTAACTTATTCAAAAGGTTAGTCACCAAAATTTCGATCATTTTTTAAATTTTAACTTTGCCTTCGCGCTATAACCTTAGTCGTTTTTGCGCCATTAAAACCGAAATAAATCGATCAATCTATCAGTTAATCCTGTAATATGATGATAATCCATAGAAACTAAGTGTTGTTGTTGGGTTTTAGGAGCATCAGCAACTAAGACCAGATTGCGCCATATATATGATGTCTGTAAATTGCGTGTTTTGAGGTCGATGTTCTGTTTGCTGGAAGAAAAACCCGAGTTTCCGGGAGAAAAAAACCATGCTATCCTTGCCTGAGACCGACTAAATCAGCCACGTTGTGAAAAAGGCCTATGATAATTCCTCACGCCATCGAACTCAGGTGAAAGTCAAACTCAGGACTCGAATTCAGGTCTTTTCTACTCTGTGTGGGGAGGAGAACAGTTTCTATCAACTGTTCTACCCTTATGGTAAAACTAAGTGAAAAGAGTGGTCGAAGACAACGACTCTCTTAGCAGCAAGGATTGTAGGTCTTATCTATAAGGACAAATGCAACATTATGTTGCATTTTAAAATTCTGTAGTTAATATTGGTGGATAGGAAATTGATTCATTTTTATCTGAATTTGTCAGCGTACAAAACTATTGAAAAGATTGCACAAGCAGCACAAGGAAATGATGTGGATTCCACGACACAGTGTCTGGTAATATGTGGGTGAATATTGAATGAGGTACACATAATAAATGAATATTAATATCTTGGTGTATTGCGTAATTTAAGTACTCTACAGAATGGGTAGATTCAATCCCTTCAATTCAGTATCATTTTAAAGTTCAACAGGGTTTATCTTTTCTTGCAGCCGGTTTCTATTTGGATTTTCTAGGAGCATTACTATTTATTCAGCGTTGTCACATAATAAAAATGTTTTCTTTTGTTTTTTGATTCGCTATTTGGTAACTGTTGACAGAAGCAATGGCAAGCTTCTTTGTTGGTTTCTATCTATAACTCTCCCTTGTACAAGCAAAGGAACTAGAACATTCTTCCTCTCTTGCTAACAGCAACCAGAGATAATTGGGATAGCTTAAGTGCACATTCATGTACTTACGTTCCAACAGTCGCTAAAGCAGGTAATTTTTTTCCATGTCTGATGTATGTGAGAGATTTAAGTGTGTGAAGAGGTTGGCATCTCTAAAAGCCGCTAATGGCTGCATATTGTAGAGACAAGGATGACTCAATGCATTCATTCATACAAGTAAAACACGATGTTAGAATGCCAGTCAGTGTAAGCTTGTCAATGTAAAACAAGTTTCAAATTGCCTCCTTAGTCTTTTAGAGTTTCTTTTTAGTCAGTGTCGGAGGTAGTGCGGCATTTCACATATTGACAAGCAGGTAATCAATATTCAGGGAATTCCCACCTGCCATCCTCAAGGCAGATTCTAAAACAATTATGCCTGTGTGACAGATAATTTCAAATATGAAGGAGAAAAGAATTCTTTGCTAAGCGTAAATGACTAAATTAAACTCAAATAGCAGGACTACTTTAAAGCCCAGTTTTAGTTTATTTTCTGCGATTACTCAATTCGTTTCTGAAAAGTCTAAAGCGCGTATGTTACCTTTCTCTATAGCTGCTGTTATTGCAGATAATTGTATTCGTCTTCTTATAGACTGTTTTAATGCTTGATTTTGCTTGTTTCTCTGATTTTTCTGCTGCTGCATGAAAATACGCAAAAATATCACAAAAAATTCTTCCATTTCATAAAACTAATAGAGACTATGATAAAATTTAAGACACCAACTAGGAGGATATGTACATATCTCGGAACGCTATATGAAAGGTGCAATATGGATTAAGAAGCTAATGTAACGAAAAAACACCAAAAACTACAAAGCCATGTTGTAGTCTTGCTAATCCAGCGTTAACCTAGATGGAGACTAGATCTAGCAGATAAGAAAAAATATAAAAATCGAGCAGTAAGTGAACAGCAAAAAATTCGACATTTAAATATGTAATAGATAAAATTAACCAAGCACCAGCACTACTTATATTAAAAACATCCACATCTTCTCTACATCAGCTTTATGGGAGAAGGAATACAATCAAGCGAAACGAGCGAGAAATAAAGCGAGGAATATCTTTCGCAAGAATTGTACCACATATAATCTAATACATTATAGAAGAAATGCAAACGAGAGCGAGAGATGTTAGACGTGCATGTAATAAAGTATCCCGGATACTTTCTCCTGAACTATTAATTGCAGTAAGACAGCAAAGAATAAAATTAAAAAAAAATAAATATCAGATACCGAAATTTCACCATTTAATTATCAATGGCAATGATAAGTCACAGCAAAATCTAAAGGTGCAGCAAATGCCATAGGTGAAACTTTCGCTAAAATATCTGCCTCGGCATGAATTCGGCCCTGGAGGGAATGTGCAAGGTTCAAGGGGTAGAATTTTTTTTCAGCGTGGTCTGTGCTTGTTAACAGGAGAGACTGCTTCTACAGGGATGGGATACACTTAAATAGAAAGGGTGCAAGAATATTTGCTGATGCTATCGAGGCAATGTTAGGTGGGTCGGAAAACTGCTAGCTTGGGGGAATTCACAGACTAAAAGGTTAAACGTAGCCGCAGGCAGAGGTGAAGGTGGTTCTTGCACAACTTCTATTAGAATAAGTAGCGACCTGGAGCGAGGGTTGCTGGGGGTTTCAGGGATTGATGGCAGTCATCGTGAAACAGGCGGGTATATGGGATGTGTTATGGTAACTAATAATAAGGATAGGTACATGTATACTTGCATCTATACCAATGCTAGAAATATAGCAAATAAATTTGATGAATTCGAAGTGTTGGTGAAGACATCGAAGGCGGATATTGTTGGGATATCAGAGACGTGGTGTCACACAGAAATAAGGAATGCAGAACTGGAATTTGGGGAGTACAATGTGTACAGAAAGGATAGTCAGGATAGGAAGGGAGGAGGTGTTATGCTGTTAATTAACTATATAATATCGGTGTAAATACACCATAGTTAACCCATATATTTGAGCTACGATTGTAGCGTAGAAGGCATCGTTTTAAATGTATCTCATAATGTGGTTGCCTTCACAACAAGATAGCTACTATTGAATTACTTCAAATAAATAATTAAGAAAAACATAAAATCAAAAGAAGTGTATCCAGTTGATATAGATGAACTGTTGAGTCAGTTTGGTGTGCACTGCGAAAATTAAGCACTGCGAAAGCAAAAATAAGAATAGGAGTGTGTTATAGGCCTAATGACTCGAATGAGTACAATGAACAATTGTACAGAGAAATAGACTGGGCTAGTAGTTCAGAATGTCTTATAATGGGGGATTTTAACTTCCCAGATATTGACTGGAACTTGTGGGTTGGTCACTCACACACTAGTAAGACTTTTGTGGATTTATTGGATGATTGTTTTCTGCAGCAGTGATCATTCGTGTATTAAGAATTTGCAGATAAAGGAACCACTAGATGGCAGTGATCACAGTATAGTGGGATCAACTGACGATGTTACCAACAGTAAATTCTAAGTGGGAAGCATTCAAGGAATTATTCATGGATGCTACTAAAAGTTTCATACCTATTAAGAAATATTGTTCAAGGTTTAGGCCTAAATGGCTATCTAATGAGACTCGTGACAGAAAAGAAAAATGCATGGGATGCATATAAATTATCAAGCGACTCAGAAGCCTATGGCAGATATAAGCTAGTCTGTAATAAGGTCACAAAGGAGGTTAGGCAAGCGAAGGCAGATTACGAGAAATCTTTGGCAAAAGATGCTAAGAAAAACAGCAAGGATTTCTTTACTTATATAAACTCTAAAAGGAAGGGGATGAATCTGATTGGTCCACTTGACATCGATGGTTCGACTGTTGATGATCCTGCTCAGATAGCAAACAAACTGAATGAGTATTTTGCATCTACATTCACACATGAGGAGTTATTAAGGTTTGAAAGTGCCAGAAGGTTATCAAATTGTAGCAGGGTGCCTAATGATTTTGTAATAACTGAGAGCAAAGTGGAGGAGAAATTGTTGAAGTTAAACATAAGAAAGGCACCTGGGGTGGATGGGATCTATCCAGTTATATTAAAGGAGGCGGCAAAGCAACTAAGCAAACCCTTAGCCATAATTATGAGAGCATCCTTGGACTCATGGGAGGTCCCCACGGACTGGAGATGTTGTGCAAATCTTTCCCAATTCACAAAGGGGGATCGAATGGTGACATGAGTAATTACAGACCAGTTAGTTTAACTTCTGTTCCGGGTAAAATAATGGATTCACTGGTTAAAGATGCATTTCAGGATCATCTGGACAAGACTGCAGCAATAATTCAGACACAGCATGGGTTTGTTAAGGGAAAGTCTTGTCTGACAAATTTGATAGGATATTATGATGTGGTTACAAAGGAACTGGATGCAAAAAATAATTTTGATATCATATATTTGGATTTCAGGAAAGCTTTTGACACTGTTGCGCATGGAAGACTATTGTACAAATTGGAGCAGAATGGTATTAAGTGTAAGTTGCTACAATGGATAAAAGGATGGTTGAGTGGGAGCGGACAGATGGTGGTAATTAATGGGTGCTGCTCTTCGTGGACTAATGCTATTAGTGGAGTCCCACAGGGTTCGGTGTTGGGTCCTCTGTTGTTTTGTATATTTGTCAATGGTATTGATGAAGGTATATCAGGCTTAATATCGAAGTTTGCAGATGATACAAAGGTTCGCAGGGTTGTTAATGACAGTAATGGCAGTGCGCTACTGCAACATGATCTAGATAATTTGGGCAGATGGGCTAAGAAGTGGCAACTGACGTTTAACCTTGACAAATGCAAAGTACTGCATATGGGTAGAAGTAACCCCAGAGAAAAGTACCAACTGTGTGGTAATACACTTAAGGTGGTAGAAAATGAAAAAGACCTGGGAGTAATTGTGCAGTCAGATATTAAGTTTTCTGAGCAATGCAGACAGGCTGCCAGGGCAGGTCATGGGGTTTTGTCAATGATATATAGGAATTTTGCTAGCAGGGAAAAGGAGGTGATTGTCCCTCTGTATAAGGCAGCGGTCAGGCCATTTCCGCACATCTATTGATTGTGCGGAAATTTGCCTTTAGCCAGGGTGTGGTTAATTGCTGGAACAAACTTCCATCTGTCGTTGTGGAAGTTGATAGGTTAAATAAATTTAAGGAGGAACTGGACAGGTATTTGGAGGGAATGGTGTGATTTTTTTTCCGGCTGATGCTGCATACACTTGCTTTCTTGCATCACATGCCACTACTACAACTACTACTCTCCAGTTAAATTTACAGCAATATAAGTACAGTACAGAAAAATGCATAAATTTCTCCGCAAAATGAAAAAAATCAACCGCCTAAAATATCAGATCATAAACAGTTATCATGAACCAGACAAAACGCGGAAGGCTTTGACGGAATCCATTATATTACTCTAAAGAAAGTAGAGACGAATCGGTATGATCTCTACTCCTTTGATACCACAAAATCTATATGGAATACAAGTTTCCTGATAAATGGCATCACACAAGCCTTCTTTCTTTCTCAAACGTCCTTCAAACCCTATCCTCAGGTAGCTGTCGCCAGCTGCCTAGGAAAATTTAAGGTCATAAATCCAAATGTTATCTGGCATCTGGAAAATCATAATCTCTTGGATCTGGCACAATGCGGTTTCAGCAGATATAGGTCAACGTCAGACGTCTTAATAAAAATCGAAGAAAACATCGGAATGCTTTCGTCATGAAAGAGCATTTAGTCAGGTTTTTATATCGAGAAAGCATATGGTACCTTGGCGTTTTAGTATAATCTATGACATGTATTCGAGACTTGAGTCTAAGAGGGCACCTCCCACTTTTTTTTTTTTTCTGCGCGCGTAGCACAGTGGTATCGACGGGATTGGAACCTGGGCCTTTTCCACCGGGTGGAAAAGGCCCAGGTTCCAATCCCGTCGATAACGCGGGGAACTTTAATGAACTTTTTTCACTCTGTGGCCCTGAGTTAGTCAGTCTCAGGCGTAGATAGCAAGTTTCCCCAACCCCCCGGAAACTCGGGTATTTCATCCAGCAAAAACAGGAAAATCGACCATAGAACACACAATTTACGGATATAATACACAATGAACGGCAGATGAATTTAACTGTTTGGGTGGCCTAAAAATAATAGTTTGGAAACTTCCAAGTACGAATATAAACCACTCTCTCAAAGGTCTTTCAGCAAGAAGAAGGGCTAACACAGGATTCAGTTCTCAGCATCATCCTATTTGTTATAAAAATAAACTCGATAACCCAAAGATACTATCTACCATAAACAGGCTCTCTATGATGATGATTTCAGTATCTCCTTCTAATTCTATAAAATAAGCCCAACATAACACAGTACAGAGGGTGCAATAAATAAAGTCATCAATTGGTCCCAGACAAATCGCTTCGCAATCTTTACATAAAAGAGACAGTGGGCCTGCACTTAGACCCTGACCTAAAACTTGATTAGATAATCCTAATTTAAACTTGGCATAATATTTCTCAAACTCATTGCTAATGATAATAATAATAAACATAACTGACGTTCTTAGCACGTAAGAAGCAACAAAGAACAAACTAGCTCAAGATAGTACTGATAACACTTATTTTGAGAGCGTTATCGGCAACAACGAGGGGTATAGGCCGCTACATCTTATTGAAACTATACAGAACAATGATAAGACTGGACTAGGCTGCGGAGCACCAATGTATAGCTTAGCCAAACAGAGTGCCCTAAGATGGCTGGATCCAGTGCGTCATAGCGCTCTGCTTACAGCTTTAAGAGCACATCGCACATTGGTCCTCTTATAAAAATATATAGAGTACACCTAAATGACTATAAAAATATATAGAGTACACCCAACTACGGAGACAGAACTTGCTGTTGTACTAGGCTGTGGAAGTAAGATCAGTACTTCCCTCTATGAATAACCTTATATGAACCAAGGTTGCAAAACATATATAGATTACACTAAGTACAGTATCAATAAACTAGCAAGAGTATAAAAGAATTACAATATAATCTTATAACGTAATTTAAATCTATACGATTGATAGCAACTCCATTTAAAGTTCATATCGCCCTATTCATGTAACATGCAATTCTTGTTCTACTTACTCATTTGTGTAAGTAGAACAAGAATTTCTTACCTGAACATAATTTCGAACAATTACATACGGCCAATGAAGACCAATATTGCCATTTCATCCTGATATACACACACAGATGATTCCAAAACAAAAACCACAACTGGAATAGCAGACAAGTTCTCGAATACTATCAACACACAACCACTCCAAGCAGAATGAAGTATTTATACCGTCGAACTCGAAGCAATACAGCAAGCAATGAATTATATACGGCTAACCAACATACCCAATGGTATAATGTTTACTGGCACGCTAAGTTCTCCACAAGCATTAAGACAGTGCGCTACGAATATCCATTTGATTCTATAGAGCAGACCAGAAAAAGCTAATAAAACAAATAGAACGGAATAAAAACATAACATTCCGCTGCGTACTGGGATATGTAGAAATCGGCAGAGACGAACAAGTAGACCATGCAGAAAGACGAAAGATCGGTCAGACTAATGTAACTATAAGGTACCATACCTATATTATAAAATCACGAGTCGAAATAGCAGTACTGTATATGACATAATAAAAGAGGCCTACGTGCTCCGGATTCATAATGCGAAAAAATTTTATTTTGTTGCACAGAGCATTAAACTACAATACATGAATAAGCTTTCGGCTGGGTGGCAGCCTTCATCGGATTAAAATACTTGAAGTATTTTAATCCGATGAAGGCTGCCACCCAGCCGAAAGCTTATTTATGTATTGTAGTTTAATGCTCTGTGCAACAAAATAAAAATTTTTCGCACTGTATATGACAATGGCAACAAAATGGCAGAAAAAAGCCAATAAAAACTATTTTAAATAAAACCAGGCATTACAACACTGGAACACCCGTACGAAAACAAACAAATAAAAAAGAAGAATTTATACTGAGAAGATTGAGAATAAGAAACGCAAATTTCACCCACTTCTACTTTTCTCAGATTTACTCAGAGATTTACGTATTACGGAAGAGAAAATTATCCCGTCGCCAAAGAAAACCTCCTTCACCCTGCTACATCCGCGACTGGAGAAGGCTGGCACTCCTTCTTCTGTCTTCCCTTAGGTATACTCAGTACCTTTCTTGTCGATCTGTACAGATGGTTCGAAGTCAGAACTGTCAGTGGGATCTGCTGTTGATGTCGTTCCAGACGTCACGGTATCCTAGAAGATTCCCCTTAAATGTAGCATACACTGCACAGTTGCACGTTGTGTAGCTTTGGATCACATACAAACCCACCACTACCAAAAATATATTGTGTATGCCAATTCTCTCAGTTCATTGCAGGCTTTAGTATTGAAAATAGTTAAAATGCAGTTGGTGTTACTCTACGGATACAGCCTGCATTCAATATGGGTATGCAGCTTTTGCGCGTTCATCTAGCCGCTTTGCATCCTGCATGTACCTTCTCTTCTTCACTGATATGTATAGATGTATATCATTCTTAAATGCACTGTTATTTAATTTGACTTGTAATACTGTACATATAAACTGTCATTGGAGTTAACTCTGTAATGTATATTATTGAATAAATACTTATACTTAGAAAAATACTTGTACTCTGCTGACTGACTACTGAGCTAAGTGGCCGATCACTCAATACAAACAATATAACCAACTCCACCCTACGGTACACATGCATTACAACACTAATTGACCTTCCTTCTGGGTATAGGATCTTCACAAATACATGAAGTGCCATAGTGTAGCTAGGATCGACCACCCATAAGAAAAAAAAAATAATAATAATAATAAAAACTGTCTATGGTGCAGCAGAGGCAATATTACCTTTTGGAATCAGATTTCTATATTGGCTTCTGCAAGATCCAAGCCGCGCCGCATTGAGATCACGGGTAATGACTGGACTTACATTGCAGCCAAATGAACAGTGATTGTAAATATCGCTTGCCTGATACTTCCCTATAGCCGACCGGGCTAGCCGAGTGGGTAAAGTACCTGCCCGGCAACCCAAAGGTCGCGGGTTCGATTCGCGCCTCGGGCTTGGATCAAAGTACTGCAAAAACCTTGGGAGGTGCAATATGGCCACAGAAGCCGATGCGCCAACAACTACCAAATCAAAAAAAAAAAAAAAAAAACTTCCCTATATTATACTGGCAAGCAATACGAAAGAATTTGTTTTCCCAATGGTAACGCTCATGATATGAATTGGCTTCAATCGGATTATACGAGCTGAAGCCTTTACTCTAACAATAGCAGTCCTGTCTGCACAGGAATCGTAAAGAAGCTGTTCCACTCAGCTCCTTTTAGGGCACTTTTTTTATTATTTATTTGTGTAGTCGGTCCCAGCCATAAGAATGGCAACACAATAGTGTTGCCATTCTTATGGCTGGGACCTTCTAGCATTGCTAGCATCTTATCCTCCCACTTGTAATTGCCCAAAAAATCAGTGGTATTTATTATTATTATTATTTTAGAGTTACCCCTAATTAAATACATTAACCCGTATTTGTGTCTGTAAATTGCGTATGTTCTATGGTTGATTTGCCTGTTTTGCTGGACGAAAAAACCCCAGTTACTGAGGAGAAAAACCTGCTATCTACGCCTGAGACCAACTAACTCAGCCACGGAGTGAAAAAAGCCCATTAAATTTCCTCGCGTCATCGACGGGATTCGAACCCAGGCCTTTTCCACCCGGTGAGGGGAGGACGGTGACGATACCACTGTGATACCCGCGCAGACAAATCAGTGGTATGTTAACAAAAAGTCCTCAGTTTCTGCTGAAGACTATTTATTTATTTATTGTACTAGGCGTTCTCAGCCAGCTTTCGGCAACCCCGCCGCCATATTTTTACAATATCATACAATTAATGAGGTGCATATATTTTTCTCTGGTTTTACAAAAAAGGCTAATCAGTGAAGTAGTGTGCATGCCTCCGTTGTTTAGTATTGGGTAATGTTGCTATATTGATTGACTGGCCCAAGGAAACCACAGAGTGTGAATCCAGTTGGTGTCCATTCCTATCCAGCAGAGACAGGCCAGAACTATTTATAGTGTTAATTCACGTACCTTCTGATGCATTTTCTCACCGTGATATAATCAGAGTCAGTCAGACTCTGATACCATCAGTCAGCCACATCCTGCCGTTTTCTACTGTCACGGATGGCTGCTGGCCCTACCGTTTCTAACAGCAATCCTCCATGACAGTATTGTGGATTCCCTACTTGTCACTCGTTTAGAGAGGCCTGGATTCGAGTCCCATATACGATTGGAGTAATTTCTAAAGTCCTCTTCAATTGAGGAAGTAATTGACAGATTTCATGGGACGCGAGTAGGGTTTTCCCCGTGATTTATTCCGAGGTTTTTAACCCAGAAGCACTTGCTGGTTGGTTGGCTGTTGTTCGGTTTTTGGTGCATCATAAACTTGGAACATATTGCGCTGTACGTATTGTGTCTGTAAAATTGCTTGTATTCTGTGTTTGATTTGCAATTTGCAGTTTGCTGGACAAAATACCCGAGTTTCGGGGAGAAGAAACCGTGCTACTCTAGCCTGAGACCGATTAACTCAGACGTGTTGAGATAAATACCCATACAAATTGCTTGCGTCATTGACGGGATTCAATTTGAAGTCTTTTTTCCACCCGGCGTGGGGAGAAGACAGTGATGATACCAACTATATTACCCACGAAGGCTCCGCCCCACATACAAATCGGCCACACACTTGTACTGACATAATACACACATACGGATATGAGCTTGGTCAGGTTTTGTTAAAATAATAGTTATAATTAATTATAACTATAAGCGCCACGAACTGCCCACAATCATTACACGAACTCCTTAGTAAGATATGCCGGGATTCATATGCAGCGCCAATCTTTCTGATGACTCTCCTATTTGCGAGTAGTGCAAATAGGAGAGTCATCAGAACTTATTGAATAATAAGTTCTGATGACTTATTGAATAATAAGTTCTGATGACTACCCCAAATTTATTGAATACCACAAATTCTAATTTTGCATGGCTTGTATGTATGTACACCTCTCCGATTTTATTTGACAGACAGGATGTCTGAATTGCTTCAATTTTAACAGACTGTAAACTTATGCAAATGTATAGAAATGCATTTTAATGCTTACCATATATACTCTTATTCTTTACTTGTTTTTATAGATATTTAATGCTTGTTTTATATACACTGACATGGTAATCTATTTGTAGATTGCTGTAGTTTTTGATTTTTTTTTTAATTTTTGGGTTGGATCATCATAGCCTAAGTTTTTAATAGGTCATTACCATTGACCTATTAAAATCATATTAAATTAAATCGAAACCTACTTGTTCAGGCCCGAATCTCCACCTTGCTGCTCTGACTAACAATGCCAACAGTCCAAAATCTTCTACTTGACTGTCAAAACGCTGCACGAGAACGATCGTGCAGAGTTTAAGAGATCGTGCCTGCCTTTAAAACCTTGCTCGTGACATCAAAACTATTTCCTTACAAACAACGTTAACAAACAGACTGGTGCAGCCGAAGTTTTCCAGTTCATAAAACTTATAAACTATTATAACCTAATATAAAACATAGTCCTCTATTTATATTAAATACTCCTACTATAAAACAGAATCTTTGATTTATATTAAATCCTCCTTAAAATGAGGCTTTTTAATCTTAAATATGCCTATTTTTTAAGGAGGTATCAGTTACGCAGAAACTACAAGAGTGGGTATTTTAAGCAAGTATCAAATCACCACAAAACTCATCCGTAAATTAATCATAAGAATGGCTCACTATAGCCATCGAAGCTCGTGTGCGAAAATACTAAATCAGAAACAACACAGCCTCCACAGTGGGGGTGAGTTATTTAAGATTTGGGCTGAGTTAAGTTAAGCTATGCAAGCGTATAATATGTATGTAAATTAATTGCATTCTGTGATCGATCCACGTGTTTTGAGGGATGGAAAACTATAGTTTTCAGAAGGAATAAACGAGCGCCCTCTATCCAGTGTTAAAATAACCTAATAAATTGCCTCACCTTCACAAGAAGTATTTTGCAATTTTAACTCACTGCGAGGAAGTAATTTGCACCTTTTCCGCACTATATGAGAGAGAGAGGAGAGGCAATAACGCTATTTACTGCGCTACCCCCATATCCATTCAACATTTCTCAAATGCTTAAACAAAGGGTTTCAAACGGGGGTTGCGACCCACAGTATGAGAAATCATGGCTTAAAGAATTAGCACATATCCTTAAATGAAGTACAGTATATGAAGTCGCGCAATTCTACTTCGATCATATCAAAATCAGAGCTATGCATAAGTAGGAATAGCGTAACATTCGTCTTGACATCTTTCATGTCGCAATATCTGAAGAACCTCAAATATTTTGGACAATATATGTATTTTCTGCAGATAGGGACGCGGTCGCTTTTTAAATGGCCATATCGCTCGTAGTTATGCGAGAGAAAATCAGGTAGTCTACTCAGAACTGTGTGGCCATTCACGAAATGACTGAGAATAAGAGTTTAACTTTAGTAAAATAATATTTTATCGGGTGAGCCAAAGGAAAAATAAAGTTGTCTCTCTCTCAAGCGAAATAAAGCATTCGCACTGTGCAGCAGCAAAAATGCGTTACATTGGTTTCTTTTTTGTTAACAAGTACTCTCGTTGTTCATCGCACACTGTCAGCAAGAGCGCCCGTATGTTCCAACACTTAAAAAGTAAAATATCTTCTTACAGCAGCAGTTTATCTGGAGAATCCTACGGAAAAATAAGATTTTTTTTTCAATCGATTGTGGGGAAACGCTATTATGAATACAAATCTACATACGAATACATCAGGTGAAAAATAAGGACTTTTTCTGGTTTGATATCTGCTGGCTCAGAAAAATACCTTTCGGTATGTCAGAACGTTTTGTGCAAAGAAACATTAATGCGATATGTGTGTTCTCTTAGCTACATCTCGCGCCTTAGAAAGCGACACTGCTCTCGAACCAAAGAAAGGACTATTGCAAGACACGAAAGAGAGAGCAAATATTTCTTAAATTTTCCACTAAAAAACAATAAAGAGAAACCGTAGCTAAAATCAGCGACCTTTTCGTTCTTTTTTTTTTTTTTTTCCTCTGTGAAGTGTACCAGAATTCTGAAAAAATCCTGTTTTTTGGGTGACGATTTGCATTGAAATTCCCAATTCTTCAATTCTCAGAATGTTTTATAAGTTTGTTTTAATCCTTTTCGTGGAATAGAGAAATGTTAGAAATGTGAAATACCGGTTAGAAAGTTCAGCATACAAGAAAGCCGACCGGGCTAGCCGAGTGGGTAAAGTACCTGCCCGGCAACCCAAAGGTCGCGGGTTCGATTCCCGCCTCGGGCTTGGATCAAAGTACTGCAAAAACCTTGGGAGGTGCAATATGGCCACAGAAGCCGATGCGCCAATAACTACCAAATCAAAAAAAAAAAAAAAAGCATACAAGAAAAGCAAGAAATCTTGTTTAAAGCCACCAGCACAAAACTTCTGCTTCACTTCACCTCGTGTGGTCTCTTCGGTCTTGGCTGGCCTTCGCAAGTCCGCTTGGGGCATTACATTTTCGAACGCGATTTAAGGATCCGAAAACGTTGTTCATTTCCTATTTTTGCACAGGCAAAATAAAAGAGAAGTGAGCTTGCTTGGGGCGGCAAAGTACCTCCCACCACACTCTTGGACATGGTTGCTGTCTTATAGGATATGAAGTGAACGCTAAATCAGCATTTTAGACCAGTATTTGGTTAATGCTTATTGTTAGCCGACTCAATCGGCTAATTGCATTTGAAGTCCAAACATTTAAATCCGTAGGAACGCACATTAAATAAATTAGATTGCTGAGAGAACTTACTTTGTTACATTGAGGTTGTCCTATTTTATCTAAGTTTTTATAGATAAGATAAATTTCCTTGAAATTTTTATAAGGTGCCAGTTTTAACGACATTCCTTTAAAATGTAATAGTGAAGATGCTATAAAATATAAAGCCGCTTTCATTATTGGGGAGACCCCCTTAGATTAATATCATAACAGTATTGAGAGTAATGTTATAAGAAACAACATAATGTACTTGCAGTTTTTGCTTAAATATTTCTTTCTGTAGCCACACACGTCACATAACCTGCACATGATATGGAAAAATTTGATAATTGTTTGCTTTCTCTCTTGATTTATTTGAATAGTTCTTTCATTCTGTAGGTCACAATATTATAAATGTCGCACTGAAATTCCCAATAATGTACGATAGTAAAGCACTGTACTAATTTAATGCAGTAAGCCATTGTTGTTGGCAAATCAGGTTCGGGTTTATCATCCCTCAAATCCAACTACAGTCAATGATAACTGACGCCTCGTGTCCTTAGCTGCCTCAGTACTTATTGCAACCAATCTAACCTAATCAAATTCAAGCAGGCAGCAACAATTATGCAAGCTATTAACGGTTTTGTTCAGCGTTCAATCTCTCTTCTCTCTCTCTCTCTCTGTCTCGGGTTTTAATTTTCTTGTACAGTGGGTTTATGGGTACAGCAATATCTCCAACAGTTCTAATTAATTTTAATAGCGCGCAAACACTGCGCACTAATTCATTACTAAGGCTACTTATAGAAGATGCAATCATTCAAAATAACGTCAGAGGTTATAGAAACGATCAGAACTAAATTGCTTTGTTAGATTGAAGAATAAGCTTAATAATCCATATTAATTACGTCAGCTTCATTAAAGTTAATTAATTGATTTAATTAAAATGACCTAAATCGTTTAAGTATAAAGATTGAAGTCGATCAGGGCAGCAAGATCGTAATTTCGCAAACTTTTCCACGTTTGTAGCGATTTCATTCTGCACACTGAAATAAAATTATTAAACAGAAAGGAAAGTTTTCGTTAAAAAAAAAGCAGTTTTCACGAGAAAAGAAATGTAATCAAGGAAATAGATGTAATAATAATGGTTGTAATGAGATTCTGGATAATTAATGGATTTATTTGAATTCTCATTTCTGACTGCGAAATTACACCACAAACACGCAGGACAAAAACTACGTTAGTCAATGATTACTGAGCGAATTTGATAGATGTGCGTAAGATAAGTTTATGTGAAATGAAAAATTATGACTTTCTCGAAACTTCAAAAGAAAAAAAAAGTTAAAAATAACAAACCACATTACAGTTGAAAAATTTATTCACATTACTACAAGTAGACATTTATTTTTGCTATCTGAAGAAACTTAAAGATATAGCTTGAAAATGGAGGGTTCATTATTAACAAAATCAAAATTAATATTATTTGATTTGCATTGACATATATTGTCCAAGTAAAGAAAATGATGACGTTGCAGTATGGCTTAGAAGCATCAGCGACTAAGGCTATATTGTTCCATGTACACCGATGAGCCAAACCATTATGGCCACCTACCTAATATGATGTTGGTCCTCCACGTGCAGCCGAAACAGCTCGTACCCGGGGAGGCATGGACGCTACAAGATACCTAATTGTGTCTTGTGGTATCTGATACCAGCACCTCCTTTAACTCCTGTAAGGTCCGTGGTTGAGACGCCGTAGATCGGAGTTGCTGTTCCAACACAAACCACAGATGCTCGATGGGATTGATGCCTGGGGAATTTGGAGGCCAGGGCAATACCCGGAAGTCTTCCTCATGTTCCTCAAACCAGTCTCGAACAATCCGGGCGGTGTGGCATGGTGCATTATCCTGCTGAAAGACGACACCTCCAGAAAGGAAGACCGTTGCCCATGAAAGGGTATACCTAGTCAGCAATGATGTTTAGGTAACTATTATTTTTAAAATTATTATTTTTAGGCCACCCGAATAATTAAATTCATCTGCCGTGCTGTGAGTCTTATGTCTGTTAATTGAGTGTGATCTCTGATCGATTTGTCTGTTTTGCTGGACGAAAAACCCCAGTTTCTGGGAGAAAAAAACCTTGCAATCTACGTCTGAGACCGACTAACTCAGTCACGGAGTGAAAAAAGCCCAATAAATTTCATTCCGTCATCGACGGGATTCGAACCCAGGTCTTTTTCACCAGGTGTGGGGTGTAGGTGATGATACCATTGTGCTACCTGCGCAGGTGGTAGACCCCAGACACACACGTACCCGGCCTTCCACATGGTGCAATAAGAAACGAACCAGACAACCTTCTTCCAATCACTCAAGGTCCAGCTTGGATGCTCGCGTGCCCATTGTAGGCACGCGAGCCTACAATGTCACCGGTGAACCGTGGTTAGCATGGGAACTCGGAGCGGCCTGCAGCTACGCAGCCCCATTTTCAGCAGGGTTCGAGGTACTGTGCGAGTGTGTTTATACTATGTCGGGTTGGTTCCTATGCATGTGCCCATCTCCACCTAATTCATAAATAGTTAACAGAAAAACTGTAAAGCGGACTTGATAAATAGAAAAGAAACAGAATTTTCAAAACAAGAGAAATTTTGAGTTGATAACAATTTTGAGCGAATATCTAAAATTAATAATAAAAATTTTGTATAGGAAAGATTAAAAATGTGTTAAAGAAATGTTTGTGAGTGTAGTATGTTGTTAATATCAGGTCACTTTGCCATCAGGAAGCAGCTGACACCAAAGCAGCTGCTAACTGATGCCCGTTCCCGGCACGTGGAACCGGACCTGCTTCTACTATTTTGTAGTGCAAAAGCACAATCCCGCACTCACCAGAGGAAGTGCAATACTGGTGGGTGCCCGCATTCCCGGTCTCAGGCCGTCCAAACCCGAGAACCGGAAAAAAAAAAAAAAAAAACCCACCATAGTGGTACATGCTCGGGAGCCACAGACCAAACAAGGCACTGCCAGGTATGAAGCGCCCAAGCCCAGATGCATTCATACGTTGATCATATACGCTGCCAATTCAATAACCGATAGATTTCTTATGATCAGTCTCTTAGCAAATACAGCAGCAGCAAAAGTCTGTAAAGCCTGAAAACTAGATACTCCACTAAGAAGAACTTGTACATTATCAAGCAAGATCAGAAATCTCTCCAATAAGCCACCGCCGTTCAACACCATAAAGAGGACAAAGAAACAGTACATGGGACGAAGACTCCGCCTCACCAAAAGAACGCCACGGAGACGGCTCCAATCCCCTTGAATACAATTTGTCACGAAAGGAACCATGTCCTGTCAGTATATAACTGGTAAATACCGAAGGATAAAACCATGGTGAAACTGTTTTCGAAATGGCAAAAGCCGCCAATGGAATAACTTTCCTTGTTATCTCTCCAACCTCAGAAGAGTTCCAACGAGTCCTCCATATTTCAATTAGACCGTTCCAGATTCTCTTCTTTAATACCAGTAGCCAGATCAATAGAAATATCCAGATAATGAGTAGGAATTGCTTTTCTCAGTGCATAAAGCATTCCACGATAAACAATGTACAAGTCAAGAGGAATGGACCCCGCAATCACCTGCAGCGCAGCCGTAGATACAGTTCTCGGAGCAAGCAACGAAGCCAACAACATTGATCTCTGAAGCGACATGAGTTTATTTCTAATTCTACCTTTGACCACTGCTCTCATCCACACCCCTGCAGCATAGGCAACGATTGGCAAAAAGATAATTTTATAGTACAAGGACATAGTTCTTTTATTAAGTCCCCATTCTTTCTTTGAAATACGAATCACAGAGGAAGTAAATTTCTTGAGTTTGTCAGACAGATGCAACACATGTAGATGAAAGCCTAATCTGTCATCCAATATTACTCCTATATGCTTAATATTAGACACAAAAGGAACTTGATTTCCATTTAATAGCACTCTGGGCAGACGATTGTAGTCAAAATGTTTTTGAATACCATGAACTTTGTTTTCTTAGACGAAATTTTTAACTTATTGAAGGCAGCCCGCTAGGAGAGGTCCTCCAAAATTTCTTGTATTTTCTGCTCCAACACTATTCTAGATCCTCCGGAAACTCCCACAACCAAATCATCTGCATAAGCCACTTGCAGGCACTGTGAATCACTCGTTCTGTTTAGCCACTGATCCAGAACCGCATTCCAAAATGTCGGCCCCAGGACGGATTCCTGAGGACATCCCCGACTAAGGCCCCACTACATTATACCAAACAAATGAGATTTAACGCAAGGGCATGTTCCCATGTTTAGTATAATGTAGTGGGGCCTTATGACCTGCGACCAAAAAAAAAAAATAATAAATAGATAAAAAGAAACATTTGCGGTATCTGCTTAGTAAATTCAGAATAAATTCGTGATAAATAACTGAAAAAAATATACGTATCTGCCGTTATAGATCAATTTATATTTAGCCAATAAAAACATAAACATTAATCTGGTTACCTTTTGTTTATTCTCTTTTATAAAAATAGCTGTCGTCCTCTGCTTCCTCTATATATTATTTAAAGTTTATCTAAACTTCCATACAACACGCGCTCACTTCTCTTCCATTTGCCAACTGATGACGGTTTACTCAACGAAAGTCCTTCGCAACGACTATTGGCACCACCGGTCTTCTCCCTTTTTTCATTTACGTCTTTTAACCTCTTTATGACAACCAAGGATTGGAGATTTGCATTTCTACTTCCTTGCGCTCATTTTAAAATCTGTTTAAAATATTTTCACCCCATTCCCCGGCTTAGTTCTTTTTATTGCTTCTTCCAACCTAAATTTAACCACCATCTACCAAAAAAAAAAAAAAAAAATTATTGCAGATTTATACAAGGTGAGTACCGTTTTCTAAGCATTTGCTATTCAATAAGATCGTTATATTTGCTATTCATTTTTTAGTCAGATTTATCACGGTATTATAAGGTTACTACAATTTCACTATCGTACCGTTTAAAATATTGGATGTTATTCGTTATAGGATTATCATAATGGTTATTTTTTCATGGACGGGGGTATTATTTGAGGGAATATATTTGAAGGAAAACACTATTACCACTTTAAATTATTTATAAACTGCAGTTTATTGGGATAGGGGGAACACTTCAAGAACTTTCGCACTTAAATATACAATTTGTTTACCTTAATGGATTCTTACTGAATCCAACCTCAGATCAGTATTGGGAGAGGGGCAGGAATCTGAAAGTATACATAAGGAAATCCAAGCAACACCAATGAGTCATTTCGTCTTCCATTAATAATATTTTTTAGTGTAAAATCAAAGAAACTTAATGTTAATTTATTCTTTTTTGGGTGTGCAGGAGTCAATGTTTTGCAATATTTCAATTCAACAAAAGTTTTATATATAAGCGTTAAAAAACAAATTATTGCGGGTAAATTTTGCTATTAGGTACAAGGTGGAGCTCATTTATGGGCCACAATGGCTGGCGCGTGATTCAATGGTATCATGTGTATTCTACTGCTCTATCTTGTGTTAGAATATCTCTCAATTGTCTTATATATATATATATGTATATTACTCTGGAAAGTTAATATTCTTTATTAATATATTTTCTCATTAGTAATCGTGACAAAATGAATATAAGAATATACTTTGACACTTTCTGTTGCATACTGCAGTGCTTTTCATCACTCTATAACTGGCCCAACTTTTTTTGCTCTGTTAACTTGGTCAGCGCCTTATGCGTACATCTTGACATTCTCCTTATGCTTTATACGTATTTGGGGTTTCCGTTATAGCGAATTTAAAGTTATTCGATAATTAACGTATACACCATCACCGCCTTCATGTGTTCCCAAATAAAAGCCATGTACCACTAATATAGCCCACTTGTTCTAAATTAAAAAAAAAAAAAGACTCCTTCATCGATAATATTGATGAAGGATATCATGCTTAATATCTAAGTTTGCAAATGATACAAATATTGGCATGGTGATTAACGACATTCATCAAGGTGAGCTACTGCAACCAGATCTAGGAAAATTGGGCCTATGGGCTGATAAATGGCAGTTGAAAATTAAAATTGACAAATTCAAGTTATTGAACTTGGGTAGCAGTAACTCCAGAGTAACTTATCAACTGTGTAGTACTACACGAAAAATACATCTCTGAGCAGTGCAGACATGTTTCCAGGACAGATCATGGGGTTTTGTCAATGATATACAGAAACTTTTCTAGCAGGGATAAGGAGGTGATTATCTCTTTGTATAAGGCCATGGTTAGGCCGCATCTAGAGTACTGCATACTGGTCTGAAGGCCTCACTTTAGGAAGGATGTAGATCTGCTGGAACGGATGCAGAGAAGGGAAACCAGATTGGTGAAAGAAACAAAAGGATGCTGTTACCTAGAAAGGCTTCAGTTCTGAAATTGCAGCGTCTCGAGACCCGCAAAATGCGGGAGAGATCTGATTGAGGTGTATAAAGCCTTGACTCGATTAAGTAAGCTGAATGTTAATGGTGTTCTGCCACTTATTGATACTACACACATGAGGGGGTCATAAATTCAAGTTGATGAAGGTTGGTTGTAGGATAAGATGTCCAAAAATTTGCCTTCAGTAAGCGGGTGGCTGATTGTTGGAACAGGCTTCCATCGGTTGTTGTGGAAGTGGATGGGTTGAACAAATTCAAGAGAGAACTAGACAAATTATTGGAGGGTACGAATGTCTGAACTTTTTTTTTCTTTTGGCTGATGCTATATAAACTTGCTTTCTTGCATCAATTGCCATTACTTCTATTACTACTAAAACAATTTGTTGCAAGATAGTTTGGTGCATGACAATTCGCTGTATGCGATAATTCGATGTATGATGGTTCGGTGTATGAGACAAATTGACGCATGAAATTTCGTTGTAGGTAAAAATTTGGTGACGTTTCAGTGAGTTATAGAGTGGATTAAAAGCTTCGTTTTCAGGGGCGTTTGCATATATGCGAAAAGCGCCTGTTGTCTTCACCATGTCCGTCTGCCGGTCCATCCGTTCTGATGTAATAACTCGACTTCTAGTAGATGGATCTTCAAAATATTTTATATTTGGCTTATAGAAGCAGAAAATTCAGTAGGGGTGCCACAAAATAAAATAAATTACTTGGGGGTGCCGTTATTAAAAAACGGTCGAAAATCACTAGTGACTTTGATCGTTCTTTCCCTGCATCTTTCACTTGTGAACACGAAAAATATGTTGGCCACTTAAATCATGTTTATCCGAAAGTATATATTAAGTATTTCCGCTGCTCCTTTAACTTTATGAAAAGTTTATTTGATTTTTAGAATTTTATTTTGTAAAGAAATTTTTCTGTCAACAAATATGTCTAGAATATCGCTTGAGCATTTTTGTAATGAGGGTTATATACGCGTAAGTACGTCAGCAGTAGGTGAAGGTGATGTGCTTGTTCAAGATGAACCTTGGTTCCACCAAGGTTCATCTTGAACAAGTACATCATTTAATTGCATTCCTTCAAAAATAGGCCAATATCAGCGGTTCGCTGATATTAACCTATTTTTGAAGGAATGCAAGTAAAACCTTTTTCAATAATTTTTGGGACTTTCTGATTTTTGTAATAAGTTGATGTCTCCTTGGAATTGATCTGCCTTGGAATGAAATTAATTTTTCAGATTCCTCAAATTTCAGGAAGTTATGTTTGATAATGAGCCTTTTGATCACGTGCTAACGTGCGCCAGAAAAATGTGGAAATTGGGAGCTTTAGTAACGAAGATTAATATGCCGTCGGAGCCAGATATGCATATGTTTTCTTGTTGTAGGAAGTACATTATTTGTTGAAATGGTATACTGGTTGACCAGCCGATTTAAGTTTTGTTAACTTTCTCCAGGAAGATAATTTTGAGTAGTAGCTGTGAGGCTGTGCAGATGTTGGCTGGATCTATTTGGTTTCTTCATTCAGACTAAGTTTTTATTCGGGATGGGTCGCAGGTTAGTACTTACTTTATGTACGAATGTAATCCAATTGAGAAATTCATGTTGGTATTTTCGATAAGACTGAATGGGTTGTAGGAATTTTTGAAGAAATATAAATAGTTCGTGATTAGAACCATTGAGTACAAACGTATTAAGATTCCTTAAGAGTCTGTTCAGTTGTGTGAATCGGAGCTGTATGTTTGGTTGATGGCTAGATCGCTGTAAGTTTTCACGTCAGATATCACCCATTGTATCATATGCCTCAGTGAAGTGTGGACAAACTGTGCACAGTGTCCTCAAGTGTAGAGTTTGTCAACGTTCAACAAGACATATGATTTATGGACGATACCTATTAGCTTTACCCAAGAGGATAGGAAATTTATAGCTAATGCTTCGTATATTTTACGTAGAGGTCGAAATTGACGGACAGACTGATAACTTGTCTATCAGGTGTGCAGAAGACAACAGAGAATGATCTGATACCGGCTTCGATGCAAGTAGCTTTGCAGCTAAAGGATAGGCCTCTCCCTTGCTATGTTACATGTTTATTTCAATGGTTCCTATCTGGCCATAATATGGCATGATGTCAGTTGAAAGATGTTCCAGTAATTAAAATTGAAGGCACGGGTTTTAACTTCAGAATAGAGGACGCTGATAGTTTAAGGCGCTATATGGTATCTCTTAATTGGGTGGAATTCCGAGTGAGGGTAAATACATTTGAATTATGGCATACTTTTAAAGCAAAAATCACAGAAGCCATGAACGCATACATGCCATTAAAAAAAATATTGCAGGAGAATGATGCCGAAATGGATGATTGCAGAGCTGGCCGGTCAAATTGAACAGAAAAAGATAGCATGGGACAGTTGCTTCGCGATGAAAAGTAACGAAGCCTACAACAGTTATAAGTTGATTTGTAATGGTATCACAGATAAGGTTGGTGAGGCCAAGGCTGCATAAGAAAGCACTGGCTAAGAGAGCAAAGAATGGGGACAAGGAATTTTTCATGTATGTGAATACAATGCCGGAAAAAGTCAATCAGATCGGAACAGTCTTAGAACAGTCTGTGCACTCGGTGTGGAGCAGTCTTAGATAAGCCAACTGACATTGCAATTGAATTGAATGGGTACTTTGCATTTGTCTTTAATGAAGAAAGAACCTTCTTAGTAAGAAGACGCTGTGCGAGTGAGGCTGTCATATGAAATTAATGGTTTCGAAATTACAGATGAATGACTTTTTATTAGCAAAACCTTCGAGCATAAAGCATAAAGTGTAAGACTCCTGGAGCTGACGGCATGTACCAGGTAATTTTGAGATAGGGCGATAGGGAGTGCATAGATACACTGAAGTTAACTATGAGGACATTTTAAGACTCGGGAGAGATTCCTTTGGATTGGAGAAGTGGCAACGTATCACTAATATATAAAGGCGGTTCTAAGAGCGAAGTTGGTAACTACAGAACGGTTAGTCTGACTT
The DNA here is from genome assembly GCF_048544385.1 of Mastigoproctus giganteus. Classification (NCBI taxonomy): domain Eukaryota; kingdom Metazoa; phylum Arthropoda; class Arachnida; order Uropygi; family Thelyphonidae; genus Mastigoproctus; species Mastigoproctus giganteus. The sequence continues at coordinate 116,657,290 of NC_143575.1, read as the reverse complement.
CAGCGGGGGAAAATCTTAGAAGCATTGATTAAGAGTGCAATCCAGGGAGATATTTAGATACATATGGCATTCTGAATAGCACATAACATGGTTTTGTTAAGCGAAAAATCTCGTTTAACTAACTTAGTAGGCTATTTTGATACATTTACTCATTAGCTGGACGTAGGGGACAATTTTGACATACTTTATTTGGATTTTAGCAAGGCATTTGACTCTGTCCCTCACATGTTGGGATGACTGGAAAGATGGATTGCTGGGTGGCTTCAAGGCAGAGGGCTCTCATTAATGGATATTCTTCAGATTGATGTAAAGTCAGAAGTAGGGTCGTACAGTTCTTGGATCACGGTTGTTTCTAATTTTCATAAACGACATCGACGATGAGATAGAAGGATTGAAGTCAAAATTTGCAGACGAAGTAAAGATTGCTAGAGTAGTTAATGATCATTACCAAGCAAGTTAATGATCATTACCAAGCAAGAACGATCAGCCTGCAAGAACGATTAGAAAAGTGGCGCTATATTTTAATGCAGCAAAATACAAGCAAAAGGCTTATATATTATTATTATGGTAACTCTAAAATAAATTATACGCTTAGTAGTTTTGAATTAAAAACAGCAGAGGAACAAAGGGATGTGGGAGTTATAATACGGGGAGAAATGAAGTTTTCTGAACGGTGTTAACAGGAAAGCTCATGGTGTCCTGGTTGGCTGTTTAGACTGCTGATTTATCGAACAATATCGTGTAGAGATATAAAGGTGATAGTCCCATTGTATAAGTTTTCTGTGTTCAAGTTTGGAGACCTCATCTGAAAAAAAAAGACATTGAACTTCTTGAAAAGTTCCAAAGGCGCGCAACTTTCTATTGTAGTAGAGTCTTATGGTCATCGGCGACTAAGGCCATATTGCCTCGTATATATTATCTGTAAATTGCATGTGTTCTGCGGTCGATTTTCTGTTTGCTGGACGAAAAACCAGAGTTTCTGGGAGAAAGAAACCTTGCTACCCTCGCCTGATCCCGACCAACTCAGCCAGGTTGTGAAAAAGGCCCATAATATTCCTCATGTTATCGATGGGACTCGAACTCAAGTCTTTTCCACTCTGTGTGGGGGATGACGGCGATTCTACCAACTGTGCTACCCACGAAGGCGAAAACTTTGATGGTGAGATCAGCAAAAGGGTGACCATACGAGTAAAGACTGATTATGTGGGTTACAGAGCTTGGTAACCAGACACCTCAGAGGTAACCTAATTGAGGCTCTGAGAGTGGTTTAAAATGAATGAAGGCGAAATTTTTACTGTTAAAGAGAATTCTACAACTCGGGGGCATAAATTCAAATTACAGGGGAAGAGGTTTAACCTAGATTGTAGGAAGTTTCCTTTTAGTCAGCGAGTCGTTGATTGCTGGAACAGTTTGCTTTCGCAGGCTGACAGTTTGAATAAATTCAAAGGTCAACTTGACCCATGTGAGGGGGAAGCAAGTATTATTTTTAATTTATTTACAGGTTTTTTGTTTTTTTTTCGTCAATGCAGCAAAAGCCTCTTGCTTCCTTGCACTGTATCGCTATTACTACTAGTATTTCTATTACCATTAAATGACGCGTATGGCAAAGGCTTGGGGTGAGGTACCAACGAATATTAGCTCATCGGTTTTTTTTTTTCTTCACACAATGAGATAGAGTAATCACTATTTGCACTATCACTCCCCACTACATCGAAATTTTTCTTAAGAGTGGAATCCTAGTGTGGAATTTGTTATTATAGCATTTATGGGGAGCAAAAAAATTAACTTCTTATGCTGGTAAATTAATCTGGATCCTTTTAATCGAGTTCCAGCAATTATAAACATAATGATTTAACTAAAAAAAAAAAATCGTGAAATTTAAGACTAGTTCCTAATACGCCACGTAAAGGTGGCGCTGCCTGTTCAACTGTTGCGGTTAGTTCGAAATTTAGATTTGTGCCGTACGGATGTGTCGTGCTGTGTAAAGGTAACTTAAAATTTATTTTTTTGCTTTTATTTCAATTATATTAATTTTCGTTTAACATGATTGGAGTGTTCATATTCGGCTTTATATTATTTCGAAAGGCGAAATGCGAGGAGACAAACCTTAATTACGGTTCTTAAAAGTGTAAATTTTCAAATTGTGAAAAAACAAGTCTTTGAACTCCTCGTTACTTTCAGATTAAAGTAGACAAAGGCTTATAGATACAGGATGACAAAAGTAATAAGGTTCCGGTTTGTAACTATTAGTAAAATCTAATATATACTTGGCATTTGTTTTTCTCTAAGCTTGAGGTATTCCATGACGTCCATTTGAAGGAATTTTCAGTATTTTTCTAACTTAATAATTATAGGACTAATTACTAATTGACGGTAAACTGCTAATTATTTGATAAAGGCCAGACAGTATCATTTGAGTTACCCCTTACATTTGTGCAAAGCGGTGTGTAAATTCGAGGGCTTAGCATCAGACAACGTTAACTTCAAAATTGAGTTAACTACAAATAACATTTCATATCATGTCATAGAAATGTATTTCTTTGGTAGTTACAAGTTAGCTTGGGCTATAAGCACATTTTCGGTAAACCAAGAAAACGTCAAAATGACTTTTTCTTGGTTAATTACAAAAAAAGTTTACATAAAAATGATTTTGTACTTAACGTTGTCTGACACTAAACCCTCTAAATACAATAAGGGAAGGAGTGAAAAAAAAAAAAAAAAAACTGCTGTCAAGAGCAATTAGCCTAGTGTGAATGCAAAATTTACATAATAGCTACGGTATATCTTAATACTTCACGAAATATATAACCTTGTTTTACTGTATTTTTAAAACGAATAGAGAGTTAGAATAAAGATTTCGATGAACTGTTATTTTCTGTAATATGAATTTAGCAAGTTCCCTCCCCCCTGCACTTTTCAAGATAAGTTCGTGAAGGAATGGACAGTTCTGCATAACAGCAATGCAGTGCAGAGATTGCTACGGGTCAAAATATTGCCCAAGTAGCGAGCTGGAATGAAATGTTTAGAGAAGAATGTTTAAATAACAATGCTTGTACGACATAAAATATTTTATTCTAAGAAAAAGTATAATAAAATAAAAATATCAGCACAGCTTGGCGGTAAAAACTAACTGTAATTTGTGAAAAATTACATCAACAGTTTATTTTATAAAAAGAATACTGTAGTTACTAATTTTAAGTATATATATATATATTTTTTTTTTGTTTTGTTTTTTTAAGCTTATTTTTGACAAGTAGGGTGAAAAAAGTTCTCCTTATGAGATTAATCATTTTTCACGTTGTGAAAGCCTAATAAAAAAATTACTTAGTGAGGATGATACTAGCGCTCTTAACTGGTAATATTTATCAGTAATATGAGAAGAAAATAATATTTACGGTATACTTATACATTTTACATTTAATACTTCATTTCATAAAGTGGTAGAAGTAGTGCAGGACTTCAATCAAAAAAAAAAGTTTATTTTAAGAAGCAAACTGAAAAGAAAATGATTTAAAAGCAGTACAGCATTTCAACTGTAGGCACGTTTGTGCCTAAAGTTGAATTTTTGAAATGCTGTACTATTAAATTTTGTTTCATTTTCTTTTTCGGTTTGCTTCAGAAAATGAACTTTTTTCTTTTTTTTTTTTTGTTTAATTTTTTGTCACCCTTAATACAATGAATATTTTTTCTATGGGGAGTAAGGAATACCCTGTCCAGTCGGGTAGTTTCCCCTTGAAAATTCAATACACCCAAAAACGGGTGTGTTGAATTATGTATGTAGGGGTCTGTATTCGTGTATGGTTCTTCGGTCGGTTTTGGTTTGTGAGCGGTTAATCCCCACCTGAGACCAACTAACTCAACACGGTTATCCGAGGAGAGCTAGGAAAAACTTCCTTTATGCTTCCTTATGAGGTACGAGCCCACACACAGGCGCCTCCGTAGCCAGGTGGGAAGGAGCAGCAGTGCGTAGCACACGCTTCTTGATTTAGACCGGGGTTCGAGCCCGTCACCACCAAATACGGAGGATGCGGAAAGGTCAGGGAATGACCACTGCATATCCCCGGAGCAATATGGCCTTAGTTGCTAATGCTCCTAAAAACCAAATAACAAACAAACAAACAAACGAGCCCACATCCTACAGTTCCGTAAGCAAGCACGTTACGCGCTGGCTACCGTGCGGTATTCAAGCTAATTTTTTTTTTTTTTTTTGGTAGTTGTTAGCATGTGCCAACAACTACCAAAAAAAAGTGTGTGGCCATAATGCACCTCCCAAGGTTTTTGCAGTGCTTTGATCCAAGCCCGAGGCGGAATTCGAACCCGCGACCTTTGGGTTGCCAGGCAGGCACCTGGCTAGCCCGGTCGGCAGCTAATGTACTGTGGGGAATAAAAAAAAAGTTTATTTATTTTTTGTTTTGACTTCCACCCTACTGATGTTACAAGCCCACCCCACAAACGCAAATCTGACTGTAATTCACAGAAAATTCTAGATTCTAGTGTGTAAAGCGGGTGTTAGCAGGACATTAAAGACGCATTTATTTACAAAAAAAAATTACAACCTTTAATGAACATTATATACAGCATTTACATAAAAAAACCAAATAAATACAAGCACACCAATTTCCATATGCACATTTCATTTTTATTGTACCATACTAGTACAATACACTGTCTCTCATCAACTATTCTCAATTTACAAATTATTAACATCAGTTTGTATCAGTTGTATCTTACTGAATGTGAATCCTCGATGATTACTCAATCATTCTCTTACATTACCAATTTCTATCAATTACATCAATAAAACTCATTTCAACTCTTATTACCCTTTTGGCGCCTCCGTGGGCAGGAGCAGCAGTGCGTAGTACACGCTTCTTGATTAGACCGAGGTTCGAGCCCGTAACCACCAAATACGGAGGAAGCGGAAAGGTGAGGGAATGACCACCGCATATCCTAGGAGCAATATGGCCTTAGTTGTTAATGCTCCTAAAAACCAAATAACAAACAACTTTATTACTCTTTTTGTATATTTGTTTATAGCCTTTAACACATGAAATGTATTACAACTGGTGTCCTTTTACCTCAGTAATGTTCGCTATAAATCCCCCATTCTACCTTAATTACTCTCTAGTTATCATCTTGGTCATCCCCTTTACCACCCTTACGTTATTTCATTATCATTAACATTTATAACGAATTGTCTCAACCTTAGTACTAACTTGCCTATACAACAGGAATGTTTTTTTTTTTTTTTTTTAAGGACTATCACTCAGTTCCTTACAGAGCTAGATTACGAGTCTTTGAGTTCGGGTTCAATAAAAAACAGGAACAGACTTGCGTTCCGGAATGGGCGCTACTTCCAATTTCCTTGCGTTCAGGCTTCCTTCGTGGCAGACAGGCTTTCTTCCATTTCTTGGGCACTCTGCTTTCCTTAGAGGCGGACAGGCGTTCTTTCTTTTCTTGGCTCACATATCTGCACAACTGGCTATTTCTCAACGGGCCGGACACAAGCGTAGGCTCTTACACGACAAAACTACGGAGGTTATCTTGCAATTTCGTTGCTAGGGGACGCAGATCACCCTATCATTGCCCTACAATGCTGGACCAGGCTTTCTTTCTATCTTGTTCTACCCTTAAACTTAACCACCGCCTTCACGGCCTATCACTCCGATGCCAGACAAGGCTTTCGTTCTTGCATGTTTGTTTTTTTTTCTTCTTCTTACTACCACGAGATGCGAACTCCCACCACCAAAAAATTTACTTCAACCCGCAACTCACGACTTTCTCTCCTGGACCACAGAGAAGTCAGACACAGAGTGGACACTTGCTCAATTACCACTAGTGGTAGAGAGTGAAAAGGACCTGGGGGGTAATTGTGCAGGCAGATATGAAGTTTTCTGAGCAGTGCAGACGGTCTGCAAGAGTATACAGGAATATACAGGAGTTTATCTAGCAGAGATAAGGAGGTGATCATCCCGTTGTATAAGGCAATGGTCAGGCGACACTTTGAGTACTGTATACAGGTCTGGAGGCCTCATTTTAGGCTTCATTACATGAAAACTAAATATCCAGTCTTAATACTTACTCTCTCTAACTTAATATTTCCTTTCCATCGCCCTTCCTGGATTTATTTTAGCAAAACAGATGTAGAGCTGTTGGAACGACTACAGAGAAGGGCAACAAGATTAGTGAATGTAACAAAGGGCTGCTCTTACAAAGAAAGGCTTAAATTTTGCAAATTACAGTGTCTGGAGACTAGGCACCAGCGAGGTGATCTGAATGAGGTGTATAAAGCCTTAAATTGTTTGAGCATGCTCAATGCTGATGGGATTCTTCCTCAGAATAATCGCCAGAGAGGGCATAAATGCAAATTGAGGAAATACAGTTGTAGGATAGATGTACGGAGGTTTGCCTTTAGCCAGCGGGTAGTTGATTGCTGGAATAAACTTCCATCTGTCGTTGTAGAAGTTGATGGTGAAATGAGAAGGGTGTGTCTTTTTTTTTTTTTTTTTTTTTTGCCTGATCCTATATAAGCTTGCTTTCTTGCATCATGTGCCCATGCTAATGCTAATTACTCCCCCCGATCTTTTCTTTTTCCCTCAAGTTTGGAATGCCTCCCCCAAGGTCTCGTAACCAATCCCCATACTGTTTAATTTTTCATTTCGTCCTATTTGCCAAAAAATCGGACCACAGCTGTCTCCGTAGCGCACAAACCAACCTTTCTCTAGAAATTTCTTATTTTTTTCACACGGCAGTATGACCTTTTCATGTTTGCCATTCACCTCCAAAACATTCATTTTTGTGTTCACACCTCTGCTAAATATGGTCAACTTGCCAAAATATCATTCACACTGACGCCGTTTTCTTTTGACGCGAACACTGGACTCCCTCTAATTTCCTGTTTACTTCCTAACGGTGGCTTAGGAAGAGACACTTCATAATCCCATTTCACGGTACTATTGTTCTTGCCTTCAGCAACCCTTTCACGCCCCTGTTCGCTAATGGAACCCCTTCCGTAGTGCTTACCGCTGTCCCTCGAAATTACTTGTTTTCATTTAGCCGCTATTTAACATATACGTCTATAATTTTCCTATCCCCAAATCCAGCGTTTCTCTAACTTTAACCTTATTTACATTAAAACTTAATATTCAGTCTTAATACTTACTATCTCTAACTTAATATTCCTTTTCCATCGCCCTTCCTGGATTTATTTTAGCAAAACAGATATTTCTATTATATTTGTAAGATCTTAAAGTATCATCGCCATTCTGCCGGGCGGAGAAAGCGTCCTATTCTCAGTTAAATGAGTCAGGTTTTTTAGTTGGCCATTTTAAAACTGCTTAATAAATAACACAGCATAGGTTTTTCATGTACTTCCAAGATTAAAATTTCAGTCATCTGAGATTTTTTTTCGCTTAAGCTAAATTTCGTTGAAATGTGTTGAGTTGAAAGGCTTACGTGGGAATTAAGATTCTAAGATTTTGCTTCACTAAAGAACTGGATTTGTTGATGCTGGTAATTTCAAACCCATTGCTGCTTATACCTGCTGGTTCTTTAAAAACACTAGTAGTATTTGCTACTTAGATCACTGCTTGTCTTGCATTTGTTAACTGCTATGTTAACTTTAATAATTGTAACATGACTGAAACACAAGAGTTTCCCGCTGCTAAGGCAAAACGCAATGTCCTAGTGCTTTGTTTTTCAGGTTCGCAAATGTTAAACATGTCCGTTCGTTCATATGTAGCAACTCGTCTTTTGTGAAGAACCGGTATTGGGCTATTTCAGACATTTGTCCAGCCATTCCAACTTTAAATGATTTTTTTTTTTTTTTTTATGTGAAAACATCTTTGGCTGCACCTACTACATGTTCTGACTGAATCAAAATCAATTGGTAACGAAATTTTCTTATAGAAGTGATGCAAATGACGTCACTTCCTAAATGGCTTTAACGATGCTAAGTCAGTGACTAACGTTAATTCGGTAGAGAAAGTGGCTGACATGAGAATAAAACTTTACATTGTTCATATTAAAAGACGGAAATTGCGTAATTTCCTAAATAACGCTAACTCAGTCACTGACGTTGATTCGGTAGAGTAAGTAGCATATGTTATGCAAGAAAGAAGCTTTCCCCCGCTTAACCCGGCCCGTTCCGAAGTCTAGACGGCCCGGCCCGTTTCGAAGTCTAGACGGCCCGACCCAATTTGTTTTTCAAATTCATTACACATACCCGACCCCAGTCGAACCGAATTTTATCCTGGCCTGACTGAAACTTTTTATATAAAATATGATCGTCAACATTAGTTTCTGAAGTTTCATAATAATAAATAAACTTTCAGATTCAAAATTCAATATTAATAATTATATAGCAATAATAATTATCAATATTAATTATAAAAACAGAAAATAAAATAAATTTTCAATTCAACATACTTAATATAATTTCAAAACGAATATCGATATCCACCAACCACCTCTTCACACGCTTTTTGTTGTGCAGAATTAAAATCGAGTCAACATTGTCGCTACTTTCGACTCTCTTGCATCGCTGTTCAGGCTGCACTAAAATTTCTTTCTGAGCTTACACTGCTGGCGGGTTATTTCCACGAAAGAGTGCAAATTTTCGATATATTTTGGAGACGTTGGCGAATGCGCCTTTAAAAACCTTTAAAATTTTAAATACATACAAATATTTTAAAAAAATACGTAAGAAATAGCCCGAAATGTTTGAAATAATTCATTTCGATTATTTGTACATCGTTACCGAACGTCGTTCGTGTTACCCGACCCAAGGCCCTGGTCCGTGGAGACCTCTAGTATATGGTTAGTAATTATAGTGTATGGTATTAATACTAATATAGTAGTATACAGTTAACTATTAATAGGTGTATATGGTTAGTAGTTATATTCCTAAAACTAGTAATGTATAGTATAGTTTTCACTACTAACATTAAGTTTATAGTTAACTAGGAATATAATATATACACTATGGACTCTCTCTCTCTCTCCCTCTCCTCACATCCTCTCTGATCTTATCTCTTAACCCGTCTTTCGTAAACTGCCACAGGAATAAACCGAATGAACATAAACCTGCTGGAATCAGATTGAAAAACGTAATGCAGAATTGGAGTGACCCACTGGACAATATCCACCAACACGCTGGGAAGATGGAGCCACCATGATCCACATTTAAACCTTAAGTGGGGAAAACAAGCGTTGGACAATCAAAATATACAGCAACTACATTCAGCTCATGCATCAGCAAACACGCACTGTCTGCAAATATATACTGATGGATCCAAATCTGATACATGTGTAGGTGCTTCAGTGGTTCTCCCAACTTGTATTATATCGAAACAATTTCCCCTGTTGCTGTATTTACACCGCTAAACCTCGTATAATCGAAATAGCTATTGAGCACGTCAACAATATGTCTAATCAAGAGATAATAATCTATACAGATTCCTAGAGTGCAGTAACTGCTTTACAACATAAATGTCCCAACTGTCATTCTATTTTGAAAGAAATCAGAGCACAGTTGATATATCTCACAGAATACAACACAGCGGTAAGGTTTTGCTGGAATACAGGGAAATGAGAAGGCAGGTCAAGCACCTAAAAATCCAGTCAACCGCCGTGTCTTCACTTGCCTCGATCCCTATAAAGAGTGCAAACTCATTATGAAACAGGGATATTGACCAATGGGCATCAGTAATGCAGCAACAAACCCATAAACTCTTCCAAATAAAGAAAATGACACAATACTGGAAATCTATTGCACGATTAAACAAACGAGAAGAGGTTGTGCTTGCAAGGACAAATCATCGGGCATACCCATCTCACCCACCTTCGCTTGTTAACTGTGAGAAACCTCCTCATTGTTGTCATTGTCCCGCTGTACTAACAGTGAAACATATCCTTCTTGACTGTCCCCACAATCATGCTGCTCGATTAACAAATTCTAATCAAAATATACAGCAGTTCATTACAGATGAACCATATTCTCTCAGTGATGATGTAAATCAGTTGGACCTATTTAATTTTTTAAAGAAAATTCATTTATACGAACTTAACTGACCCGGGACCGAAAAAAAAACAAAAAAAACTTGATTTGCAGAATTACTGTGACAGGCACAATTTGGCCTTAGATGACCTTGTGCCAATAAACCACCTTCACCTAATGACCATAATGATCTTGTACCAATAAAACACCATTAAAACCAACCAAACAACCTTCCATATACTTGCCATTGTGTTAACTCGTTCAAATTATTATTGTTGAATACAAGATTAATTATTGCATATTTTTGCGATAGACTTCGTTGAAATTTATAGATAAGCAAGCTTTTAGTTTCGGGCGATTTTAACTGAAATGTATCACAAGATTCAAATATAAAGAACTTACACATCGTATACATTATATCTCTGCGCCTGGGGAAAAGGATTTCATACAGCAATTTTCCCTCATTCAGGTCTCTTAATACGGAGACTCCTTTGAAAATTTATCTGAATGGCATTATGCATTCATGGTTTAAATGTCGAGTGTTTATGACGAACATCATCCTTTTGGTGTCAGGTAACATGTCATCTTCTAAATAGAATATTCATTCACCAAGTCTGTAGGGGGGGGGTATTATTACCTGATATAAGGTTAACATTGCCATGACTCTTGCTGCAGTAACCGACTCTTGTGCCTATTTAGGAATCGACTTCCTTAAATGTTGAAACTAATTTCTCATGGAAAATTACAATTTATGAGTGTAATTTTCGCCTTTCTTTCTTCCTCGACAGTGCAATAAAATTTTCTTTCAACGTCTTATCTGTTATGATGAATGACTATTTATCACGAGAACATCTGAAAATACCCAGGTGGATGCTTTTTAATAACATTTACTTGTCAGAAGCACTCGTGGACGGTTTGAATGACCGTTCTTCCTCACTGCGGATGGTCATTTTTATCAGCCGAGGTTCGAATTGCTTCTAGACCGAAGCGACTTTTGTCGGCTTTGTAACACCATGTCTGAATTAATCAGGCTAAAATAATAAAAGAAGAAATATAACAGCTTACGTAGGGCGGTACCAGGACGATTGTTCAACTCGCTATGGTACATGTGATATTACAGGATTCTAAAACAGCCAGAAATGTGTGTTGTTCAATTATTTCTGGCCACTTTTCCACCAGGAGTTGATTGCCCAGTGCCCGTATAGACCACGAGGAGGTGAACCAACCACAAACTCAGAGTTAGTCGTGGTAGACCCGACAATCCATACAGAATGCCCAAAGCGAGTGTGGGATTCTTAATAAAACGTCCACATCCACTGGTGGTGCTAAGGACCATTGGATGTCAGCAATCTCGTACCCAGGGAGCACCAGCGAAATCCAGCATGAGGCTGAAGGTAAGCAAAAAAGTAAAATAAAATAAAAATAAATTCGTCCCAAGCAAACTGAGGGGTTCTGAAAATGGCTAACAGCGAAAAATAAATAATAAAATAAACTTCATAAAATTGGGGGAAAGAAATAAAAATCCAGCACTGAGACTCAAAGCTCAGCGCGATGTAAAAGATAGATACCATATGAACCCTAGTACCAAAAAGAAGCACGTCAGTATCAATGAGAAGAGAGGAAAGTAGAAAATTAAGAAAGAATATTAAAAAGGATATAGTTAAGTTGCATAATAACAGTGAAGATTCTAAGATGCAATTGGAGGATGTCACAATCGGCACAGGAGTGCTACTTTTAGGCACAGCGCCTTTGAACGGTCCAAAGTGTGCATCCCTGAGTGTTAATATTCTTGTTTTAATCAAAAAAATATGCAAATTTTATATTATGTGAAACGTTTTCATTTTGTTCAAACCGTATTACGTTTATGTTTACGTGACTATTATTTAATGGCATTAATATTGCTTTATTTAAACTTTCAGGCGAAATATGTATTAAAGTGTCAAAATTTACTTCTGAAACGCCCCAGAGGAGGACAAAGTCAGTTTCCACTCGGTCATCACAAAAGCCAGCAGGTGAGTAAAAAGTTCAAATAAAATTTCGGAATAGTTTCTAGTTTTCACAATTTAGTGCGAGCTTGCGAGTTTGAAGTATCCGGCCAGTCTTCTTATATTTCATACCTGCTGTGTATTTTAAATTCTCTATATAGAAAACTATTGAGAGATTTGATACTGCGCTTTCGTTCTGCTAAGCCAGTCTGTTTCAATCACCCACTTCGAAAAATTTATTTTCAGAGTAGGTTTATCGATTCCTCCAAAATGAAATTTATACATGAGGAAAATCTTTTTGCCCAACTAAGTTCCTCGACGTAAATAGAGAAATCAGTGTCTGCAGAAACTTTCATATTTCTAAACTTCTCAAGTTTTAGTAACTTATTCAATATTTTATTTTTGTTAACTAATGGATTTTTATATATTTTTCCTTTGTATGATAAGACGGAGATCTATACAGTAAATAACGCACGAGAGACTCAAAGATATTCGTTCCATGAAACGATATGCAGAGCCTGCTTCCGGATTTGGGAAACTTTATACATAATAGTATCTAGGCGTCATTTCGAAACATTTTCGATAGTTGTAACCTGAGCTTCGAACGTTGAATGAAACTCAGACGAATTGAGCAGAACACGTTCCTAAGTTCAGAAGTAAAAAAACAGGTTTAAAATATTCTTAACGTGAGTGGACTTACACTGAAGACAAATAAACCATGAATCTGAAGAAATTAACTTGTTTTTGTGACAAAATCGTTGGTTAATTAATGGAATATGTTATGAATAATAATGCAGCCTTCGCTACAAAATTGGAACCATACACAGAGACGAGAGAAGGAAGTCCATTCCTAGGTAGAAACGTAATTTTATTATGTCAGATATTATCCCTAGAAAAGTGAATTTAAATCTCAAATCAAGCGAACAACTTAAACGTCAGTACTGTACTTAAAAAAAAATATATTATCAAGTGAACCGGGAGGGACAATCATTCTAATCAGTGTTTAAACTTAAGGTATTAATTTATAGACAGGAAGAACGTAATGCCGTATTTAGACAGTCACTATATCCTATCAGCACTGGCATGATGATTCAAAAAAAGGGAACTTATTCTGCATCTGCAAAAACAGCTCTTCCTTAAATTTTGGAAAATTCTTCGTCTCCGCTGCCCGAAGGTAAACTTCATGAGATCAAGGTTACCTAATAATACCTAAGATTTCATAGTTCTACTCTCTAGACCTTGATCCATTCACCACTGAGAACATTCATTCTACTAATCCTCCGCAGGGCCTGATAGACTTCATTCAAAATATAGCTTACCGACCCAAAGTTTACACTACCCGATGCATCATGTGTGCCGATATCACTAAAAATTATTGCTATGATATTATGCAATAAATTCGTTCACAAAGAAACTTGTTGATACCTGTTCATCATTAACAGCCATTAATCAGGAGAAATTTAGATTTAATGTCATATAGACGTTAAAACCAAACTTTTTTTTTTTAACATTTTAGAATGTTAATATTCCCTTTGTGATAAATAAAAGAAGTTACGATTTGTTTCTTTGACATAGAATTTGCCTAGCAGTGGACATTACTAATTATTCAACTGCTTTCCATTCAATTATATACAATAGTTTTATTAAATGTCGGTTAAGGAAATTTGTAAAGACTCTAATATGACGTGCAGTTTGATTGATAGTAGCTATCAGTCATGATTACTGACAACGAATGAGAAATGTGTCACAAATATTATCAACAGATCATCTAATAATATCCTGTGATGATTTTGATTGACATCGTCAAAGGAGCTGCTTAGGAAACCAAAATATTAGTGTCAATAACTTGCATATGGCCGATATTTCAAGTATGATCATACCAGAGGGATACTTTCTTCTCTCTATTCGCAAAATTCTCCAATAAATCATAAAAAGAACGATGCGTGCCTTTTCGCCTGTTTACACTGCATGTTGAATTTCGTCTTTCTCATCCTAATCGGTATACCCCTAATCTATAAATTATTTCTGGGTTTACGTTCTACAAGTGCAGTACTTTGCATTAAATAACTTTTTGTTTTTCAGTCATTCAAAACTTCCTAAACTGTCGGCTACCAAGAGTGATGACTTAATATCGTCTGCTTATCTAAATTTACTTCTCATTCCTATCATACAGCAGTAAAATACTAAACTGTTACACTGATCTGCATATATTTTATGTTTCTGGGTGTATTTTAGTGCAAATTCTAAAATACAAAACGGTTTTTCCTATCAAGTACAGCTTTTTGTTTTTCGCAAACTGTTTTGTTTGTTTTCTTAGATACGCGTACTACTTCCTTTTTGAGTGACAGGTATATACATGTCCAAATGAGTGTAGACATCTAGAGGTCTGCAAGTCTGTTAGCTGTATTAATCCTTGAAGTAAACTGTTTTCTGGTACAATCGTACTAACTAGTATTTGCTTCTAAAGTGATTTTCATAATTTGTATCTCTAACAGTGGTTAGTAAACAATCCAAATGTATTTTGTTACATTTGCAGTAACTGCGTTGTGGCGAAACAAGGTAAGATATAACATCATTTGTAAAAAAAAAAAGTATACGTCTCATATTTTATTTTGTAATTAAAGTAAATGCCCACCCGCATAAAATGTGCCATACATGTGTGGAGGGTTTGAATTGTGGAAATGGTACGAAGAAAGCTATGATATTTGCCATTCCCATGTTGGAGTAACCGCGACTCTTATTAATAACTGCTGTTGTTCGACAACTGTAGCAGGCTATAACACAAAGAACAAGCAAAAAATTGAGTACCCAAACAATGAATTGTAGGTAGAAAGAATCTGTTTTGTAGGGATGGTATTCATTTGAACAAAGGTGGCGCAAAGACTTGCCGGTAATACCTTAAGGGTTCAGGGAAACTAATAGTCAGGGGTGGAAGGGTAATATAGATCCGCTTTTATCTGACGATATGAGTCAAAGTAATGCTTGCATTGACCTCAAAAATTCTTGTTTGCTGACACAACAGCTTATATTGGCAAAAGATGTTCTAAGTGAGAGGGATGTAAAGATAGGGAAACAGGCCTAAATAATTTCAAAGGGTGTGTCAGGGTAGTAAACTATAGAAGAATACTTAGTTTTAACTGTGTCTGCAATAATGTCTCGAGTGTTTTCAATGGCTGAATGTGAACTCCTAGTTAGGAAATATAATGCTGACATAATACACCTAACAAAAACGTGGTGCCACCCGGAAATTGGGAATGACGAGTTCCACTGTGGCATGTATAAAGTATTTAGGAAAGATAGGAGAGGTGATGGTGTTGTACTTCTCATCAAAAGCAAGCTGAGCGCAAAAAGAGCTTTTGCTGACTCTGAAGTTACCTCTGATAGCAAAGAATCTGTGTGATGTTAGTTGGAAGCAAAGGTATAATGAGAGGACGGGTATACAGACCAGAAGAATATGACGACAGCCTTTACATACAAATAGAATGCGCAAGCAAGCGGGAACATCTTATTATGGGTGACCTTAATCTGCCCCAGATTCATTGGAATAAGTGTGAGGGAAACTTACCTTGGGGAAATCTTTTTCTAAAGAACAGATGATTATTATTTGTACCAGCATGTTAGAGTTAATACTAGGAGTGAGAATATTCTTGACATCCTGATTACTCACGAATTAAATGACATCACAGAGCTTAAAATACAAGAACCATTGGCAGGTAGTGATCATGCAATCGTCAGACGGAAAATGAAGAAAGATGTTGTAGTACTTAAAAGTAAAGACACGGATTTTAATTTTAGAACGTATTGCAAGAGGATCCTGAAATGGATGAATTGGGAGCTGGCCAGCCAAATAGAGCAGAAAACATAGCATGGGATAGTTACAGAGCGATTAATAGTGCTGAAGCCTACAAAAGTTACAAGCTGATTTGTAATAGTACAACGGATAAAGTCGGAGAGACTAAGGCCAAGAGAAGTTTTCATGTATGTGAATAAAAGGAAGAAAAAAGCGAATCAGATTGGACCCTTGTGTACTGGGTTTCGAAAAGTCTTAGACAACCCAGCTGATGTTGTCAATGAATTGAACGGGAACTTTGTATTTGTCTTTACTGAAGAAAGACCGTGCTGAAAAGAGGCTGTGCAGGTGACGCTCCGGCAAATAAAATTAGTGATGTCAAAATTACAGATTACTTTATTCGAAAAGCTTTCGAGCATAAAGGAAAGTAAGGCTCCTGGTGTCGATGGCAATACCCACTTAATTGTTCAATTTTCCCAAGTTTGGGAAACTGTAAGCGCCTGGCTTTATTGCCGTGAAGGGTAATAAAGATTCTCTCTCTCTTTAGTTTTGAGCTAGGCCTCCAGGGAATGCATAGAACTATTGAAGTTATTTATGACTGCATTTACGTCCTCGGGAAAGATTCTTTTGGATTGGAGAAGTGCCACCGTATCACCACTACATAAAGGCGGTTATAAGAGCGACGTAAGCAACTACAAACCGGTTAGTTGAACTTCAGTGGTAGGGAAAATCTTAGAAACAATGATTAAGAGTGCAACATAGTGTCATTTAGATAGATATGGAATATCACAAAACATGGTTTTTAAGAGAAAATCACTTACTTACTTAGTAAAATCACTTACTTTAATTTACTTAGTAGGCTATTTTGACAGTTGCTCATGAGTTGGATGTAGGGAACAATTGCGCCATAGTTTATTAGGATTTTAAGAAGGCATTTCACTCTGTCCATCTCATGATGGACAGAGTCAAATCCCCCCCCCCCTTCAGAGTGGGTTCTTAAGGGTCAGTTCTTGTACTACTCTTGTTTCTGATTTTCATAAACGACATCGAAGATGGGATAGAAGTCTTGATGTAAAAATTTGCAGACGACGTAAAGATTGCTAGAGTAATTAATGATCAATACCAAGCAGCGCGCTTTCAGGATGACTTGAACAGGCTGCAAGACTTGTCAGAAAAGTGGAATTTGTGTTTTTGTGCAGCAAAATGTAAGGTCTTAAAATTGGTGAATAGTAACCCCAAAAAATTATACATTTGATAGGATTGAATTAAAATTAGCAGAGGAAAAAAAGCTATTTGGGAGTTATAATACGGGCAGATATGAAGTTGTCTGACCAGAGTACACAAGTAGTCAAGAAAGGCCATAGTGTTCTTTCAACGATTTTTCAAATATTATCCTGTAGAAATATGAAGGGTTTGAGATTTATAGTGGTGTAAGTCTAGTCTATTCTGATTTTTGAGAACAAGGTGTTTTTGTTCGCATTCATAAAAAACTCAAAACATTTAATTTAATGAATTGTGATTCACCTGGAGGTTAAAAAACCTTTAAAAAATTTACATGAGCTTGACAATTTTTGTTAATATTCAATTTTTTCGTCAGCCGTGTTTATGTAATTGACTTACACCTTTATGTTCCTAAGTAGTTTACCTATTTTAAAATGGTAAATTACTGTAAGGAGATGATTGTGCTATCAAAACTATGATTTTCATACAGAAGTGATTGTTTTTACTCTATAAAAAGTACACTAACAAAATTTAAAAAAACGAGCGTAGGCACATTGGGAATGTTTTGTCCAAATAGTTAAGATTGTCTCAGTTGTTGCAGAATGATCATAAAAAAAACTAAGATGAACATAATAAATTTAATTATTATGTAAAAAAAAAATTAGTTGCTTTTTGTTGAAGTTCTCATTTTAAAAAAAACTATTAAAAAGTCATCACTAATTCGATAATCATAAAACACTGTCACCACAAACAAACTACTGTTTATGCTTCATCTTCTTCCTCGTAGCCAGATAAGGGACCTAGATCATCAAATTATTTGAGCTTCTTTTGACCTTTATAGAAGGCGTGGTGAACTGGAGGGACGAATTTCAGAAGGTATGGCATGTATCTTTTCTTTAGAAAGTTCAGCACTCTAGGACCATCATACAACTTTTGTTATTCAGCTTTTCAAGCTCTTAGCTCGACCCTGCTTATTAGGTTTGATATTAAGTTCCCTGAAAGGGATGTCTTTATCCAATGTGCATTTGTAGAAAATCGTGAACGGGTTTACCTTTTTCATAATGGAGCTACTTCAACCAGTTTATATTTTCACCTTACATTCTTCTCCCTTCCGTTTTGTTATGCATTTTTAAAGAGCTTCTGTTTTCAAAACGTCATCTTGTTGCATCTTTGCAACCATAAACCTGTTGTGTCTTCTAGCAGACTTCATAATATCATACCATCCATCCAGAACATAGATAATCTTGTTTTTTTCCGGCTTGCTCAATCAGCCCAAAATTTGAGTCATTTGGAAGGTATGAGTGGCCAGAAAACATGAATTTGTGGTCTCTGACTTCAACTGAAGTTTCTTGAATCAGTTTCATTAATGATAAGGATACCTTGACATTCTGATTTTGGCCAGTGCATTTTTTTTTTTTTTTTTTTTTGGTTCAACTTAATATCATGATAGTCAGGCAAGAAGCAATCTTTTGTGAACCTCTGGATGCAATGATCTCATCACAAACTTACATGTAGCCAAAGTTATTTGTGACATCATGCAAACCTAAATTATAGTAGTACATATTGCGCGTATATTGGTCTCAGAAATAGTTAATTATGGGAATGGTAGGACTTTTTATAAATCAATCGTGATTGTATAGATGTCAGAATTTTCTCGGGCCTTTTCCCCATCAGCCGTTTAGTTGATTTCTTGCTTTCTCTGCTTTTGCCAAATGCAAAACATGTTGCCCCTCCAAATAACCTGTCCTTTCTTTGTCCTTTTCTACATCAATCGACTGTTTATACTTGCCACAGGCCTTCCAAGTGTCCTTCCGAGGAACGTGTAAATTTAAATTCTGTATTGAAGACATGTCTATAGTAATACTATTTATGAGGTTCAGTCTCGTTTTGCTCACACTCTTCACAATAAGAGCACATACATTTTTCTTACGTTCAAATCAGAGCTAAGAAACTTCCTGTTCGGATTAACTTTTCGAGTGTAATGATTTTGAAATGCTAGGAAAATATTAATGTGATCCTTAAGTAACTGTTTTTGTTTGTCAGTTATTTTTTGTACCGTTACATGTTTACCCCTTAAATCTTCTCCTGCAGACTTCTCCTTCCTTACTTTTTCTAAAGCTCATGTCACCCTTCCATCAAATACAACAAAAGGATCGGGAAAGAAGTTTTTACAAACATGTACTGTGGTATTTTCTTTTGAATGTAAGACAGGTTTGTACATTGCTTTCCTCTCTAACTGCTATTTCTTGGCCACCTTTTCTTTATAGGTTCATGATGTATAGGACTGCATAAATATGCATTCTGTCGAGAAAAATAGGCCGTGGATATAAAATTATCAAATTGTTTTCTCCTTTCCTCTTCTGTTAAGGACTCTATGCATATTTTTTTTTTACAACCACAATCTAAGTTTTCAAACCGCTTACACTCAATTTGTGTTCCTTTTGAGTTCACATACGCCTGAGCTGAATTGCGAAGTCTTCTCTCAACAGCTCTTTTTGACTCTTTCCTTTTACGTTTTCTGGGTCTGAAGGAAGTTTCCTGGCATGCTTCTTCTACTTGGTTCGCGTCTTGACGTGCTCCTTTGCTAGAGATTTCAACTTAAAGACAACTTAAAATCCTCCATTTATTGAGATTTCAACTTAAAAAGACATCTTGCTATATGAAAAGACTTGCTGCAACAATACAAACTTGAAACATAACCTCCATCATACAAGCTGTTTAGGGATAGAATGGTGTAAGTCAGATTTGCTTCACTATGATTCTAAACCTTTTACTCATATTGCTAACTATTCAAAATAAGTGAGAGCATCTCTTGTTAGAACTGCAATTTTGACTTACTTTGCTATGAAACTAAACAGTGGACACCTAGAGAAGGTCACCACCAAATACGGAGGATGCGGAAAGGTCAGGGAATGACCACCGCACATCCCCGGAGCAATATGGCCTTAGTTGCTAATGCTCCTAAAAACCAAATAACAACAACAACCTAGAGAAGCCGGAAAATATGAACTGCTCTTAATTATAAAAATAATGACTTATACCGCTGATTCTCAACACCCCATATGGTGGTCATAATCCCACTATATAAGGCAATTGTAAGACCACATTTGGAATACTGTTTTCAAGTATGGCGACCTCATTTGAAAACAGACATTGAGCTTCTTGAAGGGGTCCAAAGAGGGACAACTCGTGTGGTGAGATCAATAAAAGGGTGATCATAGGAGGAAAGACTTCGATTATGTGGGCTATAGAGCTTGGCAACGAAGCACCTTAGAGGTGACCTGGTTGAGGTTTACAAGGCTATGAGAGGTTTTATTAAAATGAAAGGAAGGCGGAATTTTCACTGTTATAGAGAATTCCAGAAGACGTGGGTATAAATTCAAATTACAGACTGTAGGAAGTTTTTTTTTTTTAGCCAGCGAGTCGTGGATTGGTAGAATAACCTAAACAAAATAACATCAAATAACCTTGAAGGTTATCTGAGGCCTGACAGTTTCAGTAAATTAAAAAGTCAGTTGGATAGTTACCTTTCTGAGGAGGAAATCAAATAATTTGTGTATTCTTATTCTACTTTTTTTTTTTTTTTGTTTCTAGTAGCGAACTCCTCTGGCTTCTTTGCATTATATGGCTATTATTACTATAACCCGAACTATTGGTACCAACAACCACACCAGCACCAGTTCTCGGATATTATGCCATGAAGTCCCAAAATTCACATTATTAGAAGTAGTGGAAACTGATGCAAGAATACAAGATTTAACAAAAAAAATGAGTCAACACTTCCCATTTCACCTGCTCCTTCCCTGTAACAGTTTATCCAGTTCTTCCTTGAATTTATTCAAATTATTGATCGCTACAACACCAGATGGGAGGTTGTTCGAACAATCATCCTCCCTGCTGCTGAAAGCAAATTTCCGCTCATCCAAACTGCCACAATTCTTCCGCAATTTGAATTTATGGCCTACCCATGTGTGTATAGTCTGAGCACGAGGAAGATTTGCGTCAGCAATGGGCTTATTGAATCCATTCAAGGCATTAAACATTTCAATCATAGCTCGCCGGTGTCTAGTCTCCAGACGCTGTAATTTGCTAAACTGAAAAGTTTCTTTGTAAGAGCACTCTTTTTTTTTCCCTCACAAACCTTGTTTTTTTCTGCATCCGTTACAACAGATCCACGTCCTTCCTAAAAATGAAGCATCCAGATCTGAATGCTGCTCAAGATATGGTCAAACCATTTCTTTCTCCAATGGGATAATCACCTCCTTATAACTGATCATAAGCTATATTATATTATTGTCCACCGATAAGCCAAAACATTATAACCATCTACCTAATAAGACGTTGGTCCTCCAAGTGCAGCCAAAACAGCTCCTAACCCGGCGAGGCATGGACGGTAGAAGATTTCTAAATGTGTCTTGTGGTATCTGGTACTAACACGTAACCAGCAGATCCTTTAACTTCTGTAAAGTCCGTGGTTCAGACGCCGCAGATCGGAGTTGCTGTTCCAACACAAACCACAGATGCTCGATGGGATTGATGTCTGGGGAATTTAGAGGCCAGGAAGTCTTCCGCATGTTCTGGAAGTCTTCCGCATGTTTCGCGAACCAGTCTCAAACAATTCGGGCAGTGTGGCATGGGGCATTATCCTACTGAAAGACGGCACCGCCAGAGGGGAGGCCCATTGCCATGAAAGGGTGTACCTGGTCAGCAATGATGTTTAGGTATAGGTATATTTGAGTCTAATAGCTCCTGGGATATCTCCGCGTCTGTATCGGACAAGCCAGGGATTTAAAAGTATATGGATCATATGGTATGAAGCATGTTGTGCCCTTTGTTCATCCGGCCTGTTAGCCGTCGGGCCCCGAATGGCACCCAACGTTACCATACCGTGTCACGGGGAGGCCAGCCGGGTTTTACCTGTAATATATAGTACTCTGGTGGGTCCTGCCACCTACTTTCCTGGGATTTCAGTGGCTAGGACCAAAAAAAGAAATGCTCCCAGTTAGTCATTGGCGTTTGTTAGGATAATTTAGAAGAAGCTTACCAATTGGCTATATGCTGAAATATTTTCTATATGCCTAAATGGGTCGGGCAAGAAATTTTGATGTAGTTAAATTTGGACGCGTAGGACTGAAAGCACTGTAAAAGTCAACAGTAGAGGGGGGGTGGAGAGACTGAAGAGTGGAAGGAAGAAATGGAAGTAAGGGGCCAATAGAGAGGATGGCCTCGCGTTTGCAGTGGAGCAGGCCCGTGCTTCACCAGAGGGAACAGATTTGGGAAAGGGGTTGGTGTTGAGGGCAACGTCCCCTCTCCTCATGGGAAGGGAAAGAAAGCACTGTTCAAGAAAGAAACAGTATGATTAGTCATATGATCACCTTGGATGTCCTTTAGTCTAGGTGCCCAACAAGGCGAGATAAGAGGCTTCTGTGGGTCTCTGACTGAGTTGAGTCGCAGTTACTATCACAGTGGAGGACATTGATATGTCCTACCTCCAGTCTTTATTGCTGTGTTTTCTTTGTCTCTATGATGTTTAGAGATTGATGATATTAGGGTCCCCTGTAAATGATTACATCTACCCATATATTTATTTTGTCTCTGGTCGATTTGCCTGTTTGCTGGACGAAAAAACCTCAGTTTCTGGGAGGGGTTTGCTATCTATGCCTGAGATGATGATTAGGTAGGCGATAAGCCGACCGGGCTAGCCGAGTGGGTAAAGTACCTGCCCGGCAACCCAAAGGTCGCGGGTTCGATTCCCGCCTCGGGCTTGGATCAAAGTACTGCAAAAACCTTGGGAGGTGCAATATGGCCACAGAAGCCGATGCGCCAACAACTACCAAATCAAAAAAAAAAAAAAAAAAAAAAAAGGTAGGCGATAGACATTACAGTGCCTGGCACTTGGATGACTGGTACCAGGGTAACCCAGCAGAACATCGCGGAAAGCATAACACAGCCGCCACCGGCTTGTTTTCGTCTCATGGTGCATCCAGGCGCCATCACTTCATCAAGTAAACGACGCACCCGTACCCGGCCGTCCATATGGTGCAACGGGAAATGCCATTCATCAGACCAGACTACCTTCTTCCAATCACTCAAGGTCCAGTTTCGATGCTCGCGTGCCCATTGTAAGCGCGGTCGCTGGTGAACCGTGTTGAGCATGGACACTCGAAGCGGCCTGCGGCTACGCAACCCCATTTTCAGCAAGGTCCAATGTACTATGTGTTGTGACACATTACTCCCGTCACCAGCATTCCAATTACCGGCTAGTTGCGCCACAGTCGGCCTTCTGTTGCCACGTACCATTCGGTAGAGCCTTCGCTCACCTCGAGCATCGATGAGCTGTGGTCATCCAACACCTCGGTTCGTGTGTTTCCCCTCCTCGGACCAATTTCGGTAGGCACTAAACACGGCTGACCTTGAGCATCCCACCAGCCATGCCATTTCGGATAATGACCCAATCGTCTGGCCATTACAACTTGGCCTTTGTCAAACTCGGTTAAGTCCGCTGCTATTCCCATCTGAAGAACAAGAGTAACACTGATTAACGGAGCTCAGTATCAAATGTTTTTTTTTTATACCGTGTCCCGACTCGCACAGTTGCTTCGATTTGCATAACGACTCGCTGGTCATAATGTCTTGGCTCATCGCATATTATTGACAAAATAAATGTGCTGGCAGCCTGTCTGCACTGCCCAGACAGCTGCATAATTATCTCCAGGTTGTTTTCATTCTCCCACTAGCCTAAGCGTGGTATCACAAAGTTGATATGTTATTCTTGGCCAACCAGGTCAAGTGCCTTACGTCTATTAACATTAAACTTCAATTACTACTTGTTAGCACAACTTCCTAATTTTTTTAGGTTTTTCTAGTTGCAGTCTCGTTGTCATTAACTATCCTAACAACCTTCGTATCATCTGCAAACTTATGCATTACGCCTGATATGCCTTGATCAATATCATTAATAATTATAGAAAACAACAATAGGCCCAGCACAGAATCCTGGATGACACCACTCACATTAGTTCAATAAAAGCAGTGTCCCTTTGATAACCAGTCTCTACCTTCTCCCCCTCAACCATCCCTTTATCCAGAGCAGCAATGTACCATTAATGCCACACTGTTCCAATTTGAACATTTAATAGCCTTTTATGTGTAACATTAACAAAAGCTTCTGTGAAATCTAATACTTAGATTTCAGAAAAAAATTAGATATTGGAATTGTTTTTTTCATCCGGTTCCTTTGTTACTATGCCATAATATCCAGTAACAATGGCCAGACAAGATCTACTCTTAACAAATTCATGCTGTGACTATAACTGCATTCCTGTCTAAATCATCTTACATTAGTTTAGCCAGAGACGCCATTATTTTCTCTGGAACAGAAGTCAACCTAACAGGTCTATAATTTCTCATGGCTTCCTTTCATCTCATATGTGTATTGGGAATGCATTTGCACGTCTGCAATCCATAGGGACTTCCTCTGAATCCAGGGATGCTCTCGTAATCATGGCTAAAGGTTTTTGCTTACCTCTTCTGCTGCGTCCTTTATTATAAGAGAAGAGATCCCATCCACCCCAAGTGCATTTTTTTACGTTTTAGCTTTTTTCTTTTCAGAGCAATTTCTCCTCTACTTTTTTCTCACTTGTCACAAATCATTCAAGCAGCTTTGCGCCAGAATTGACTCACTTCTGGCTTCCGTAAGAAATTCCATCCCCATTCAGTTTTTCGGCAACCTGAGCAGGATCATCAACGTTTAATCCATTTATATTTAGTGTACCAACGTAATTCAACCCCCTTCTTTATACTGTTTACGTGCGTAAAGAAGTCTTTGCAGCTTTTCTGTGCCAGAGACATATCATAGTCTGGCTTAGTTTGCCTAACCTCCTTTGTGACTTGATTACAGACTACTTTATATTTACTGCAGGCATCTGTGATACCCGTATGCATCTCACGCATTTCCATTCTGTGCCACGAACTCATCTGACAACCATTTATGTCTCTGCTTTGAACTGCATCTTTTAGTTGGTATAAAATGCCTAGTAGCTTCTACGATAACATCCCCAAATGCTTCCCATTTAGTATTTGTATGACAGCACTGTAGTTACCGTTCCGAAAGAGAAAGTCCTTGCATTTGACAGTAGTTACATCAATGCATCGTGATTACTGCCACCTAGTGGTTCTTTTATCTGCAGATCCTTAATGCATGAAAGGTTCCTTCTGATAATCGGATCAAGTATTGCTTCCTATCGTTGCCTCTCTAACATGCTGCTATAAAAAAATAAAAAAACACAGCCATCTAATAAATCTAGGAAAGTCTTGTTTCAGTGACCAACCCCCAAGTTCCAGTCAATATCTGGAAAGTTAAAATCCCCCAATATAAGACATTCTGATTTACTGTTCCTCTCTTTCTGCGCAGTTGTTCATTAAACTAACCACGGTCATTAAGCCTATAACACTGCTTATATCGCACTAAATTGATTCAACATTACACTGGCCACCCATGTCGACTGGTTGCGCTGCCTTAGATTTAATATGCTTCTTAAAGAATAGCGGAACCACTTCCCTATCAACAGATCCTTAATGCATGGGAGTAAAATGTGTCCTTTCTGTACTCCGGTACTGAAATTCTGCATCCCTTATGTCTGAGTGATACTATATTCAGGTCTACTGTATTCCTACCATGTCTATATTTGATGACTTAATCAGTACTTCAAATTCACGAAATTTATTTTCTGTACTAGCATTAGTGTAGTATTATGCCAACAAAAAGGTGCAGTTCAAAGCAGAGACATAAATGGAGGTCAGATGAACTGATGAGATTCGTGGCACGGATTGAAATACGTGATATCCATATAAGTTATCAGGTGTTACAAATGCCTGCAGTAAATATAAAGTAGTCTGAAAGGAAGTGGATGCATACATACAATTATACTTGTACCTGTTCTTACTATTAATTATCCTAACACATTCCATGTATTTACTTGTTCCATGATAAAACACAACAGAGCTTGAAATCCTGACACCTTTCCTGGCTGCTGCATTTTCCAATAGAAGCAGAGCAAGAATCACTTCTAGCTCTAGTTAATCCATTAGTCTGTGTATTTCCCATTAAAATATCAGTTTTCCGACCCACATAACATTGCCTCGATAGCATCAGTGTATATTCTAGCAACCCTTTCTATTTAAGTGTATGCCGTCCCTGTAAAAACAAGTAAGCAGAGACAACGTTGGGAAAAATTATAGCCCATGAGCGTTGTATATATTTTCTCCAGGGCCAAATCGATTTCCAAGGCTGTCAATATATGTACACTCTCCTATGATGTCTCGGAAGAATTGCACACACTGTTAAGTTAATCCTAACTTGCGATTTTAGATCTCCTGCTGTTAACATCATTAGTGCTCTTAAAATATAACTTCTCTACAACGCCATCTACTTTAGCGGGACGAAGTCATACCCGGTTTTATTCTACCTTCCATTTTCACAATATTTTCCTCACTTTTCTAACAATCGACTCACCGAATATAGCTACTTCCCGTGTGACCAAGGATCTCTGCTTAGGAGGATGCCTTTGTATTGTCTGATGCTGGAGCATGGGTGCAAGCGTTGGGTTGGGTGACTGAGCTTGATGGGTTCCTCCCTCTTAATCCTTCGAAAGCCCTCATATAATACCATCAGAAGTCCGAGTTTGCGCTTAATCTCATAATCTTTGCAACGAAGACACAAAGGCATGCTCTCTGGCTGTATCATGGCCTGCTAGAGGGAGCTTCACAAAAAGAGCACAGGAAAGACAACATAATCCCGAATTCATACAACTGCCCTCAGAAGTCTCCCTAAACCAAAGCATTCTCGCTGCTTTGAGCCCTTTGCTTTGTTCTTATTGTTTGTGGAATGATTTTAGTTTAAATTTAATTTAAAACCAACAGGAAAACTAAGAGATTGAAAAGAATAATGCAACACTAATCGCGCTTATTTAATGGCAGTACAAATTACTGCCTTCTTTTTACGTTACGTACTACTTGATAAAGTCAAGTTATAAAAAAAAATGTAATTTATCCCAATACAAAACACGTTTGTACTGCTATAAATTATAGTTTATAGGTCTCCTCTGGTTATTTGTAGCATTGATTACAATGCTACAAAATTACGTAGAATACTTCAAGTTTTGCCTATAACAATGACGGCAGAATTTAAACGTTCTTATCGAGAGAACACAATGGTGGCAGAAGTTGAATGCAGTTTTTAAGCAATTAAAAATGCCAAATGGAAGAATGCAAATGCCGAATTCACGAAATGGCATTCTTATTGTTGCTGAGACCCACATGAGGATGGTTGCAGGATAGATGTGCGAAAGTTTGCCTTCAACCAACGGGTGGTTGATTGTTGGAATAAGCCTCCATCCGTTGTTGAGGAAGCGGATGGGTTGAATAAATTCAAGAGAGAACTAGACAAATACTTGGAGGATATGGATGACTGAAATATTGTGTACGCTTTTTTTTTTTAACTGATTTCATATGAGGTTGCTTCTTGCATCATTTACCACTACTGCTATTAATCAATCAGGTAATGAAATTTAATAACTACATTACTCATTTTAAATCACAAGTTAACAAAAAAATTATGCAATGAAGAAAGTCACAGGTAGCATTTCCTGAAAATGTTGCCGGTCCAGATAGAATCGTCAACAAAGTGAACTGGACGACCGTGTGAGAGATTTAAATCTACCGAAATGTCTCTACGTTCAAGACTGAAATCCAAGAATGTTGGCCCCAGAACAGTCTTTTCGTGGTACAGACATCGTGTGAACGTGTTTCAGATTTCTTATCAACATTAAAACATATGAGAACTTTTATTAAAATGCACACCGGTTAACAAACCATACTTCACTGAAATAGAATCCACCAACTGCTAAACGTTTCTGTTAGAAACAGTCATTACATACCAGTGATGTTGGTAACATTGCCTGATTCCTCAATGGCAGTTGTTTTCGAAAAACCATTTTCGGTAGTGGAAATTTTTCTATTACTTCATTCTGTAACAAAATATTTTATGACTTTATTTTTTATTCCTTGAAAGTTTTCTACAAGCAAATGATATATCCTAGTAAAGGAAAACTAAATTGTCAGTGATAGAGAATATTAATGTCTGCGATAAGGAGCTAAGTTTATTATGTATGCGTATAGAAAAATATTTTATTTCCTATAAATGTATACTCTTCGATAAACAAAACGGTACAATATCAGCGAGAGTCGCAACTTAAAAAATCTTGATGTCCGCGTTTTCATTATGTAGATTGAAATGACTAATTTAGTTACGATGGTGGAATTGCTTTAAGAATGATAATCGGGAGCCAGGCTCTCTGCTTCTAGATCGCCGTCCGGACTGCCAAGACAGAAGCAGTGTCATTGCAATAACTCTGTTTATATATATATATAATATCTGTAGACTGCTGGGACTAAATTTGTTTTGAGAAGATGTCGCAAAAATAGCTTAATCGTTTTGCGAAGTGCAAGTATGCACGTGCCGATAATACAGCATTCTAGAAACCGCAAACTGTGATGGAAACCACAGACATTGAAACTGTATTCGTGATTCTTATCTTATCCAAACTTCTACAATTCCCTTTACTGTAAGTTATTTTTTTCTGTTTGAATTTTGAATAAAATCGTATAATATAACAAAACCCATTGACAATAAGGAGTTTGTTAAATTGATAAATGCTGAGCACTAGGTGAAAACTAATAATCATTCGTAGTCTTAATAGAAATTAAGACTACGAATGGCTAAATTAATGGAAATTACAAAACTCGAACTTTTAAAGCAGAGCATCTTCTCAATGAAAGATGTATTAAAAATGAAAATGCTATAAAACTTGTGCATTGTAAGAATAAATGCTTAAGGTCAGTATTATGAATAAAATAGGCAAAAATAATGATAAACACAAAATAATTATTACTATATTTTCATCGGGGTATTTGTTCAACTCCACTTTAAATTTACGATAAGTTATGGCACAGCGTACTCCAATAACTAATTTCTCTGGAAAGAATTAACTAAACAATATTTTAAGACTACTGAGTACTTTTCAATAAATTTCCTAATATAGGTCGTTAGCTTGATAATCTTGCTGCTTTCTACTAATCATGAATGTCAGTCAGACTGTCACTATTGATGGATTACTCAAAATCGAACTTTACATAATAAACTTGGAGGGTTTTTCCTTTAATCCATTTTAGTGTTAAGAAGTGTTTTCTTTAATTCACCTTAACTGATTTAATAACATTGTTTCATAAATTCTTAACTAAACACTAAGCATTAATTATTTTGTTTTAAGTAGCTCAATCTCATTAAATGAGATAATAGTTTGATTGACAGCAATGTGACGTAATTGATTGATTTCACTGTGTGACGAACATCGTACAGTGAAACGTTCAAGCTATCAATCTATCACATGGAAATCACATGCAAGTTTTCCTTGGAGTTAAAATAGCCAGTTAGTTAACTCCTGCCATTATTTTCTTTTAACGAAAGCGTTAAAAGAAAATTTTCTTATATATCTAGAGTACCCTTTCTCAAGTGGCACAAACTAAACATGTGTAGTTTGTGCCACTTGAGAAAGAGATAACGTATCTCTAAAAAAATATTCGCACATCCTTGTTTCATAGTCCATTGAATCTCTGATAATATACGCCTTATATACTGGTCTGAGTGATTTTTTTATCCTGAAATATCAGAATACGTTTTAGAGGATAGTGTATTTTGCTCCCTAAGACTTGTCACAGCATTGTTCCTGACATTACTGGCTTGGGCTTGCTTCGTTGGAATTTAAGGCACTGACAGAACTGATATTCAAGTGATACTCATGAGTCAGGTGGACAGAATTTCAATGAATTCCAGTAGTTCTGCAACGACCAAATCCTGAGGCTGCACCTTCATGATGGTGACACTATTACTAACTCGCGGCATACCCCCATGTACAAATCCTGAAACACTATGCCTAGTTTACTGGAGGCGACCACCAATCAACACCAATGTGAATCAACGTAAACAGGGATCGAGGTGTAGCGTTCACATCACACAGGGCAATGTTGCCACTCTGTAACCAGACAATGCTAGGTGGTAGATAACTCATCAATTTGCAATACCACCACTTTTCTTATTGGAGGTCTTAAGTAGTGAAACCCATAAAGCAAAGCTGCTGTTCCCATCTCTTCTATCATGCAATATGAGTAGATGTCTGTTGAGGTTACGATGGGGGGATTATGGCAAGATCCAATATTCCTCACATTTCGAGGGTTCATCTTTGAAACGGTTTCCGCAGGCCTGTGTCGCTAGATAGTCCAACGGACTGAGCCTACTGGTAACCCTTTAGGAGCATCGGGATCAGCTGATGTATAAATCTCGCCGCCTCTATCACACCAAGCCACTGACTGGATGGGATGCAGTCAACCTCACGCTATGTCAAGGAGCTGACTATATTCCTGCAACATGTTCGCCATATTCAAAAATTGCATTCATCCATACATGTTTCCCGTCTACTTCCACTTTTTTTGCTGAATGCTCATTAAATGCCAGACTAATATAATATAAACTTATCTGAAAAAAAATTTAACCTCCCGAAAACTTCCTCATTCGTTTTTCAAATATACTTGATTTTAATTCTGGCGTCAGTGATATCTAGATGTCTATTTACACCTACAGTTTGCCAAGCTTCATTTACTTCTTCGGACACAATAAAAATTTTCGATTGCTTTAGCCAAAACTCATCTTAGTTTCCTCTGTCAACTAATCACTCCAAACACTTTTTTTTCTTTCTTTTTTTTTTTTTTTTTTTTGAAAATCGATTTTCTCCCCTCCACCTTTCTTACCAGTAAGCCAAATTCCCTTGGTGATTTTAAGTTCACAACTCCAGTTAGGTTCAGTTTCCTAGCACGAACCCAGCTGGACAAGATGCCGAGGCTTTTGAATTGCTAATGACCTCGCATAGATCAGATTGTTCGTTTACCTATCAGAATACCAGACAATTTTAAGCATACTCCCAACAGCTTGATCTTTTTTCTCTCAAACAAACATTCAAAGTACACAGACGGTTATCAATCCATCTTCATAAGCGGAACCAAATCACTGTTCAATGCTGGAGTCTCTACCAATGTACACATCCCTATTAGAACAAACTCGGATATTTATATTTCTGTATGCATTCCAGTCTATCCTCTTATTGACGGGACAATTTCAAATAGTGCTCTAAGGACTATCTGAAATTGTCCCATCTAAGTGATCACTACCCAGCGATTTGCACCAATTTAATTAGTACCCTTCACTAATTTAAATAAAAATAAATAAATGGAGATTTCATAATACCAATTGGAATAAAATCAAGAATTAGCTATATTTGATGAGAAACTGTAGAACTTCTCCATTGACTCTGCAGTAACCAATATCACAAGAACTGGTGAAATAAATTTTCGAATGATGCAAAAAGTAGTCT
Source organism: Mastigoproctus giganteus (assembly GCF_048544385.1). Taxonomy (NCBI): domain Eukaryota; kingdom Metazoa; phylum Arthropoda; class Arachnida; order Uropygi; family Thelyphonidae; genus Mastigoproctus; species Mastigoproctus giganteus. Next base: position 116,625,814 of record NC_143575.1, on the reverse strand, counting down.
GCAACGTACTCGTTAAGCATCCTACCACCTCCAATTTAACATAATACTGTATATGAAACAATGGCAAATGTCCGTTATATGACGCCGAAGAGGATTTCGATTTGTCTCCTTCTATTTATGATGGAAGATATACAGATATTACTTCTATTTATCGTCTGGAAGAAATCAGAAAGCTGCTGCAATCCATTTTTTCAGAAAATGAAAAATGCACCTTACCCAGAAATATTCAAGTCCGATCCCTGTAAGCTCTAGAATCAAATTCCTTGGCATTTTGTTAGACCCCAAATTGGACTTCTTGAATCATTTATAACACCCCAGCATGACCAGCCCAAAAAAAAAAAAAAAAAAATCATTCTGTGATTCAGCCTGACCAAAGCATCTTAAAATAGCTCGACCCAATTCATCATAACGGCGCACGAATTGCTTTAGGAGCCAATTGCATGCCGTCAGTTCGGAGTCTATATATGCTGAAGCCTTGAGTTCTCACTTACTTTTGGACTACAAGGCCTCTTTTAAATTACGGTATAAAGATAAGAAGTCTGCCAAGTCATCAAATTTGTCAATACCTCTATACCCCATAAATGGGGACAAAGAAGTATATTTATGTGTGTATAAAGAAAACGCCCAACATAAAGAAGCCTGTTGCAGTTTAACTACAGAAGTAATTATTTCCCTTGATTGGATAGATAACATAATTCCAGATTCTCATAGTAGATCCATTGTGGCAGAAGTATTGGATAGAACATGAATACTTCGAACAGTGAGGAAAGAACACCGTTTCAAATATAGTCAGTTACATGCCCACTCAAGTAATTTATCTTGTTATACCCAAAAATCACACACTAAAGTAGGTGCAGCAGTCGTTGGACCATTGCATTATCACGACAACTTCCCTTAGAATGCATCGCTTCCACCGCAGAATTATATTCAATTATTTTAGCTTTGGATTATATCGACATTTTCGTTCTGTAAACCTTAATATATACAGATTTTCCGAGTTAATATAATACCAACTTAATATGTGTGGTTCCATATGAATATTGCTGTGCCCACTCTCTTTAAAGAAAATTTTGTAGTGGTTATTATAGTTCAGTGAAAAACAGCAAAAACTGAAATTCTGCTGGGTCCCAGAGAATGCAGATCATGCTGCAAAAAATGGGACGAGCTCAACTTTCATCCAAGTGGGCACTCTTGTTATCGAACAAATCTGTACAGAACAATACGTAACCGTTTAACAGGATCAAGAAAATAATAATCTTGAGTATCAAACCTAAACCGGAACAATGGATGTCATGTTTAAGCGCGAACAGGAAAGAAAGAATTATTCTAGTCAGCATACGCATTGGACATACATGTATGTATCTCACTCATTTTCATTTGCTAACCACAGACTCTCCCCAACAGTACCCAAATTGCCAACTTAGCTAAACATCTAATCATTGATTGTCCACTATATATCAAAGAGCGACAAACAACATTCGTCTCCCTCTCATATCTATTAAACTCGTAGAACATACAGCAAGTTCTTGATCTTTCTTAAGAAATCTATAAATGAGATGACATTTAAAATAGTATGTCACTGTAAACGATTAATTCATTTTTTATATATTTATTGTTCGACTTGTGAAAGGTGCAATATAGTCTTAGATGCTTTTGAGCCACTAACCTTAACAACAACTTATGGCGCTGGAGAGAGCCTCGGTTTTCATGGAAGTGCGGCAAAGTCATAAGTCAGACAACGTCAACCGCAATGAGCAATCTCGACATGATTAGTCCATATAACATTGAAATCAGTTCTGTGCAGTGATGAATCTCTCTATACCGTATTCCAGATATATGGTACAGTGTGTAAAACGCATGTATAACATTTGTTGCCAGAGTACGTTGTGCCAAAAATTAAGTTCTAGGGAGGTGGAGTTCTTTCTTGTGTTACTGAATAGAACCTTTCGATGGTTGTGAGGGGAATCATAATAGCCGAAGCCAACCATAAAATTTTAGACAAATGCATGCTCCCTACGATGTGGAAGATTTTTGGTGAAGACATATTTGTTTCTACAGGATATCCCCTATGTCATCGGTGCTTTCTTAAGAAATTGTTCATGGACATGAATGTACAAAAGATGGAATGGAGCAGAGTTCCGACTTGAACTCTATGAAACATCTATGGGATGAACTGGAAAGTTGGATAAGAGCTAAACCAAAGTTTCTCACATCGTTAGCACGACTGGCTGTTCTAAAAGAGGAATGAGGACTATACTGCTGAAGTCTATCTTTCGTTGGTGAAAGACATGTCTAAGAGGAAAATATTGCGTATCAGAGCGGCTGGGGGAGGATATTGCAGTCGATTCCTAATTGACCGCAATTGGAGTTAGGTGGCAGTAGCGCCAATGTGAATCTAGTGTGTGTCCCGATGCTTTTTGGAGAGTAGTGTGTATGTCCTTACTGCTTACTTTATTTGAAAAGTAGATTTTAATACTGTACTTGAAAAGAAGTGAATCCTTTTCAAGTATTAAAATCCTCGGGCGTATCATGAAGTAGCTCTTTCGTCCTTATTTTGTCAGGAATAAAGAATAGAAATTTATTTGAATGAGTTTTTCTTACAAAATGATGTTTGAAATATCCAGTTCTTCCGCCCCCCCCCCCCCGAACATTATGAATGCATGATTTGAGAGAACAAAAGATGATAATCTGACAGTTATAAACCTATATAGTTAAATGATGATACAACTAAAGAAATGGCTATCTGGTGCTTTCCCTAAAGAGATATATATGTTGTAGCATGGCCTTTAAAATTTGTATAGTGAATTCAGAGTAAATATAATTTAACAATAACCGCTTTCTGCTTTGCGATAGTGAAAGATAAATTTAAACTGCACGAAACGACACTGAGCATGTGACGATAGCAAATATGCGGTAAGGATCTAATAGACTTAATTTCAAAGAAATTTTAACTTTGTTCTTTTCGTTGCGACTGAATACGATTGAGAAAAATGTATAAAAAAACGTTCGCATAACTGAAATTTCGTTGTATGATTTGACTTGCTTCCACAGTAGAATTTACAATTACAGAAAGTAGTCCTCAGCATTTTTATAGTGACTGGTAATAGTAATAGCTAATAATAACATTCAACATTTATCGTGTAGGACATAACTTCATTGCAGTTCGTTTCAATGTTTTTTAATTTAATTTTGTTGAAGAAGAGTTTCTTAAAAAAATAACTTTCCGTTCGTTGCTGCTTTAATTCCTTTAACCTTGGATTAATTAATTTTATACGTTTTTACCTAATTATTTATTTGTTCATTTGCATCTTAAAACTCCGAATCTCAGCCATATGACAAACGCCGCATTCTATTACCATCCGGTCTATTACACTAAAACAGGAAAGTTGTAACAACTAACATTAGTCGAACAAAAGTATAAAATTATCTTGAGAGGGAAGGAGCAATCGCTTGCAGTGCCTCAGGGAAAAAGAGATTTCTTCGGAAAATGCAACTTACTGCTTTGTATTTCTTCGCAGCACGCCACATGGATGCCGTAAATATTTTACATAATAATTTAATTTAAGTTTCTCAGTGAGAAACCTTTTTTTTTTTTAAAACCGATGTTGTAGGATATTTATTATTTAAAACTTTTTTGTCAAAGAATGAAATGAATACCACGAAAAGTTTGATCACGAAAGCAAAAGACAAACAAAAGTCTTAACTCAAAAAATTAGCAACGTTCGAAAGAAAGGCTGAAATAATAAGCGGCCCAATTTTTATTTCTTCTCTCTTCAACTGATAAGGAAAATCCGTATGTTTACCACTAGGAAACTTAGCAAAATTGGAGCTAATAGAATTAATGTCTGTGGCTAGTTGCCTGCAGACTGTCAAATAAAAAGTTAGATGGAAAAATTAAAATTGTTGTTATGAAATGTACTTAGCGCCACTTTTTTTAGTTAAAAAAAAACTTCCCCCACCCACAGTTTTCAGCGTGTATGTTAAATTAGTGTTAGACAAATCACAGATCGCTCGCTGAAAATTTGGTAACAAAGATATGATAAAAGGCCTAATTATCGGATAAATTAGTTCCTATTTGCTGCGAGGAACTCTGTTAAATTTTATGCCTCCTCAGAAGGAACTTTAATTAATTACTGATCTCGATTAATTGCAATATCGACTAAAATATAAAAAAGCTCCAAGCCGTCAGTTAACTCATATAAAAAATACACAATTATTTCGATTTCAATCTTGAGAATGTAAAGGAAGGCGGCGAATAGAGACATAAAACTAAGCGAAACAAAGTACAGTAACTTATCTATTTTTTGATGTTTAATTATAATCTTACTACAGGCCGTCTTCATTTTACTTATATAAAAGGCAAAGACAATAGGGGAAGGGAGCTTGAATTGGACCACTGAACTTTTAGGTTGAGTGGTTTACGAAATATGAATCGAATGAAGTAAAGCTAGGCTTTACTTCATTCGATTCATATTTCGTAAACCACTCTAAATATAATTTAAATTATTAATACAAAATATATGAAAGTGCGATTGAATAATGACTACACTACCCAACATGATTTATACTTCCAGAAAATCAATGCTTGTTTCTGGTCAAGTTTTATGTATAGGATTTAAAATCAATCATAAAAATTTCCTATCGGGTATCGGTTTTAAGATATAGACAGATAACTGGATTCTGTACAAAGATATCGTTACTGTTTGAAATAATTTTTTTTAATTTATTAATTTTGTTGGTTTTGTTTATTGGGCTAAAAGTCAAGCAAGTACATCATTACTGTTCTTGCAATATAGTATATTTTGATGCACTTTTCCAGACAAGTCAGTATTTTTATTAATTTTATTACACTGTGATAAACTACGCTACAAGAATTCACCTTCTGTTCAAATTTACCAATTGCTTTTACTGTTTTTATGTTAATGCATTGTTAAAATGGAGAAGACAAAGCACAGAACTTGCGTCAATCACCCAGACAACTTCTGTTATGTTTGTGGACACTTAACCCCAAAAACGTAGAGGAAGAAAATATACAATGTCATGAAAGTTGCATATTCATTGTACTTCGGCTGCAAGATCGGTGACCAAGAAAAAAATTGGGCTCCACATATCTGTTGTACATATCTCCACATATCTGTATTACTTGTACAACGAACTTAAGGCTGTGATTATATGGCAAGCTGAGAGCGTTACTTTTTGCCTTTCCTATGGTGTCGCGCGAGCCCAAGAATCATTTCAACGACTGCTATTTCTGCATGACAAAAATAAAAGGTATTCCAAAAAGAGCACGCACTGCATCAAATATCCCATCAGTCGACAACTACATCCAACAATATCCATACACTTTTAAATCTCTGGCCTTTACAGTGTTCTGTAACACACTGTGGGGGGGGTGGAAAAGATGTCCTTAATTAGACAATGTAGACTACGTGGAGATGGGGGAAACCCCTGGTGCCGTTAGACTCTAAACACTCTTTACACTTTTATCCCATCAGCAATTAGGCCAGTGCCACACGGTAAAGAACTGCCAGTAGCTGTGCCACCAAAATCTTGTGGTATTGGAAGCAGTGATGAAGGGCCAGAAGAAATCGTTTTACCGGATGTCGTGGAACCATGTACTTCATTTGATTTGGACTACGAACCAGAAAGAGAAAAGCCTCCACACTACATTGAACAAGAAGAATTAAGCGACTTGATCAGAGACTTGGGCTTACCCAAAGAAGGCTGAATTACTCGGATCCAGACTACAACAGTGGAACTTGCCCGCCAAAGGTACAAACATTGCAATATACCTTAAGCGAAATTAAGAGTTTTCAAGATATTTTGCAATGGAAAAAACATGAGTGTCTGCAATGACGTCGTTGGTCTTATGCACGAACTGAACATTGATCACAATACCTCTGAATGGCGTTTGTTCATTGATGTGTCAAAGCTGAGTTTGAAAGCAGTATTGATTCATAATGGAAATACTTTACCATCAATTCCTCTTGTTCATGCTGTTTGCCTACAACACTGGGAAAGGAGAGATGAATATATTCCCGGCAAAAGCAATGTAAAGTATGTTCCATTGGTTGATCCACAAAAGGTTTTTTTTCCTCCTTTACACATCAAGCTTGGACTGATAAAGAATTTCCCTAAGGCACTGGATAAAGAAAGCAAAGGATTCGCATATTTACTGAAAATTTTTCCAAATTTATCTCATGCAAAGCTAAAGGAAGGAATTTTCATAGGTCCTCAAATAAGAAAGTTCCTAAAAGATGAAGAATTTCAGAGAAACCTGAAAGATGTTGAACTGGCTGCATATGAAGATCTTTCAAGGCTGCGGTACACGGATTCGTCGGAAAGAGAAAAGAAGAGAACTATGAGCAACCGGTGAAAACCTTGCTGAAATGTTACAAGAATATCATGGCGCCGAATGTCATTGAAAATGCATTTCCTTCATTCCCATCTGGATTTCTTTCCTGAAAACTTAGCATATGTCAGTGTTGAACAAGGAGGGCGCTTCCACAAGGTCTTATCTGCAATGTAAAAACGATACCAAGGTCGCTGGGACTCTGCTATGATTGGAGATTACTATTGGTTCCTTAAACGGGAAAGCAATCTGGAGTATAAAAGGAAATCATTGAGTGGGAAACATGTCTAAGTAACATATATTGTGTGTAATAATTACAACCACGTATGCTGATATTATATAAAAACAAGGAATTTAAAAAATGCTTATGGTTTGATGTAGATGTGACAGACGTAAAAGATTGATATTTTCATAATCAGGACATTAATTTTGTTCAGAATAACCAACTTTCGTTCCAGAGGTATGACGAAAAAAATATTGTCAGGTAATGCTATTAAACAACATACCCATAAACGACAACTTCGGCCCATTTTAAAATGCAGGCGCCTAGATGGGACCAATAAATTACTGATAATTGGACCACTACCGTTATTATTATTAATCATCTAAATTCTTCTTAGTGAGTAATTATAAAATAAAATAAATTAAACTAACGTTTTGTATTATAGAAGTAACTTTCAACCACATTTAAGGACATATTTTATGCTTTTTAGAAATACTACATAAACATGCAAAAAGTATTGTATAATACAGTATTTTTAATCCAAACCTAACTAGCTGACGGTGAAAATTAAAACATTTTTATTAATTTGTTGAAAAGGTAAACTGTTAACATTATTGAAAAAGTTTTTCTTAATTGTAATTTAAAAAAAAATCTTTAGCTAAGAAAACAATATTTCGAGGGTGATAACCTGTTTCCGCCGTTTCAGTATGATACAAGTCTACACAGTGCAGGTACTTTATTAGGCTACACCTATCTAATGGAGAGTAGGTCCCCTATTGTGTTAAGAAAAGTTTGGATTTTCGTAGCATGGACCCGTCGGGTTGTCGAAAGAGTACCACATGGATGCGATTCGTGTTACCTCAAGTGCTTCACACAGTTATTGCAAATTGAATGGATGCAGATTATACCTGCGAAGAGTTAGTTCCACCTCATCCTGCGAGCGGTCAGTTTAATTGAGAAAACATTCTCCTACTGTAGTGCTTTCTACCCCAGTAGGCTAAATCCACTCTTATTTTCCTGAAACCAGTTCTGGTCTTGTAACATTGCATTATCCTGTTGAAAGTACCTCTGAAAGAAGAACCGTCATGGCTGCACTGCAGACATGAAGGGATGCGCCTGGTTAGAACCAATTTCCAGATAAACGGTGGCATCCAAATGTTGCTCCACGTGTATCAAGGTGTCCAAGTGCACACCACAAATCACCATCACAACACCGCAGAGATCATCACCCTGCATTGGAAACCTAATGTTTACTTTGAAGAGAAGACAATTTCTTAGCTTTTGTCATCACAGTCATCAAATATTTGTCTGACCTTCAACAGTTGCGTTTCATGGACTACTTTACGCAGGAGTTTCCAGGTCTAAATAATTCTTTGTAATAATTGTAAATTTTTAGGGTCTGTAGTCTAAAGAAGGACCCTTATGTCACTCGGTTGTCTGTCTGTCTGTCACAGCATTATATCTCTGGAACCACTCAACCTATTGACTCGAAATTTTGCATGGGTTTATACATCGTATGGGCCAATACTGTATAATGCCATATTGATCGTTGTTGACAAAAATTTGTCTGAGAAATAAGGGGGGCAAAAGTGTTGTTGACAAACTGTAACTTATTATACACCCTTGGAAAGAGCTGGACGAGTAGATTTAAAATATAATTTTAAAATATTTTTTAAATTATTAAAATTAATAATTTTAAAAATGGCAGCGCCAGACAGGAAAATGGGAGTGATTTTCGTGTCTTCCTAATCCGTATCATTTTATTTGCGTCGCTAATGGAGCTAAAAATTTAAAAATCACATTAGCTATGCGTTATTCGATGCTAAAGGTTATAATGATTTATGCACCAACATCGAGCCATGATGATGAAGAGGTTGAAGAAATGTACACCGAAATTGAGAATCTTCTAGATAAGCAGAAAACCCACTACACTATCATTATGGGGGACTTCAATGTTAAGGTTGAAAAGAGACAAAACAGCACAGAAAGGGGAACTATAAGGAATTTTGAAATTAGTGAAAGAAAAGAAAGAGGTGAAAGACTTGTGGAATTTGCAGAATCGCGAGAAATGTCAGTAATGAACACTTTTTTCAAGAAAAGGGTAAATAGAAAGTGGATATGGATTAACAACTAATGAAATCGACTTCACCCTCACTAACAGAAGATATATCATGAATGATGTTACCGTCCTGAACAAGGCAAACGTTGGAAGTGATCACAGAATGGTAAGATGCACACATGATATAGTTGTAAGAAAAGAAAGTAAAAAAACTGACTCGAGTGAATAATAAGGTCTTTGAGATAACAGAAGAGCAGAAAAAGCAGTATGCACTGGAACTTAAGAACAAGTCTGAGCTTCTGCAGACGGCTCAGGACCAAGATATCGACGAGTAATATTACAATTTTTTTCTGAAAGTGATAAAACCCAAGAAACCTATAGGTAAAAAGAAATCCAAAGAAGAAAAAATTAGTCAAGAAACACTTGTCATGATGAACCGAAGACAACAAATGAAGAGCAAGATAAACACTGACAAGGAGAAAATTGAGTATAGTGAGTTATGCAAAGTTATTAGAAAGAGACTCAGAGAGGACATAAGAAGATTTAACACAAGAAAAGTAGAACAAGAATTAAGGGAAAACAAAGGACTTAAATTAGTAGCCATGAGCAGAAATACAGAAAGACAAATGATACTGAAACTGAAGAATAGCGATGGTGTACATATAAATAGCAGAGAAGGCATAATTCAAATAGCAGAAGACTACTATAAAGAATTCTACAAGGAGCGAGGGAATGATGCCAGTAGTGGGGAAGATGGATCGCAAGTTATTAACACATATGACATACCCAATATCCTTCCTGATGAGGTAGAACATGCGTTGAAGAAAATGAAGAATTAGCAAACCAAGGGGAAGATGAAGTTACTGTGGAGTTGTTAAAATTGGGAGGAAGAGACATAACACGAAAACTGGCAAGGCTATTCACAAAGTGCATTAGAAAAGGTGTGACGCCTAAGCAGTGGAATAATGCAATCATAGTTTTGCTGCATAAGAAAGGAGATAAATCAGAAATTGGAAATTATAGACCAATTAGCTTGTTATTCCACATCTACAAGTTGTTCACAAGGGTTATTACTAACAGATTAGAAAGAATACTTGATGAGAATCAACCGAAAGAGCAAGCTGGCTTGAGGACAGGATTCTCAACTATGGATCACCTTCATGTAATATCACAGCTAATGGAGAAAGCAAATGAATATGAAACACCATTATGCCTGGCATTTGTGGATTACGAAAAGGCATTTGACTCCATACAGCATAAGTCAATGTTTCGGGAACTGGAGAGACAAGGCATAGATACCCCATATATTATGATTTTGAAGAAAATATATGAGAACGCTACCTCCTTTATTAGATTAGACTAGACAAAGACGGTAGTAAATTCAAAAATGAGAAGGGAGTTCGACAGGGGAAGACAATATCTCCGAAGCTGTTTACTACTGCTGCCCTTGAGGAAACTTTCAGAAGATTAGACTGGTCGCAGAAAGGAGTCAATGTGAATGGAGAGTACCTAAACCATTTACGATTTGCAGATGACATTGTGATCATAAGCCATGATCCCAAAGAATTAGAGGAAAATCTTGATCAGTTATGCACGGTTAGTAAGGATTTTGGACTAAAGATGAATATGGCTAAAACAAAACTAATGATGAACAAGTATACCATAGAAAGGGATATAATGATTGAAGGAGCAGTAATTGAAAAGGTGGAGTCATATACTTATCTGGGACAAGTCGTCAGCTGTAATAATTATAAATGGCTGGAAGTTAAGAGAAGAATAAATTTCGGATGGATAGCATTCAGGAAATCGTCACATACTGAGGAGCAATATTCCAATTTGTCTGAAACGTAAATTAATGAACCAATGTATACTACCCACCATGACTTATGGAAGTGAAACTTGGGCACTCACTAAAAGAATGGAAGAGAAGCTGAGAACTACACAGTGAAGAATGGAACGAGTCTATATTGGGAATCAGACTGTTAGATAAGAAGAGAAACACATGGATTAGGCAGCAAACTCAAGAAAAGGACATTCTTATCAAAACTAAAGAACTAAAATGGTCTTGGGCAGGACACATAGCTCGAAGACATGATGATGACAGATGGATTGAGAATAACAGAATGGTACCCAAGAGGAGCTAGAAGAAAACTTGGAAGACAACGACGGAGATGGACAGAAGAAATTCATGAGTTTGTGGGTAGTAAATGGATGACCATTGTACAAAACAGAAGGAACCAGAAAGTTTCTGGAGAGGCCTTCATCTTGCAGTGGATTGAAAATGGCTTATGATGATGATATTCGATGCTTAATTCTAACACGAAAAGTAAATGATCGATTTAAATCGGAATAGTTTTCCCTTGATAATCAAGGGAAAACTATTCCGATTTAAATCGATCATTTACTTTTTGTGTTAGAATTAAAACAATTTTTTTGCACTTCGATAACGCGCTTCTTTGTCATAAGTAACTCTCCTTTTGGTGACAATGTTGCTAAATAGTTAGTTAATAATTTTATAAAGGTCATTTATAAATTTCGCGACGAAGTATTTTTTAACAATTTTCAAAGCTGGAGTTGTCTCTGCAATGAGGTACTCAGAGAGCCAGCGGTGACGAGGAGCCGCCTGCGCGGAGTCTTTCACGGCCCTCACTTGCTAGTTGCTTATCCCACCCTTGTCATTCACAACAACTGGAAAGACTCAAATGGACAACGTTTTCGTTAGTTCCTCAGTTTTAGGCCACAAGCCGGGGTACTAGAAACTTTTTCAGTTACCATAAAGCTCTCTATTTGAGATACTACACTAATGACCATTCGTGACTATGGATCCTTCATCCTGAGTGGCCGGCACTTAGTAGTTGACCGATTTTTTTTTTATTTTTATTAAATGATGATATAGTTAATAATATATGCAAAAAAATTAACAAATTGCATTTTTACCCGAATCCGCCTCACTGACATTTTAGCTAGCAGCAAAGGGAGCCAAGAGAAAGGTTTTTGTAATTCTTTCAATGTTAATCTTCACTTCTCTGAAAAGTTTTGACAAAATACAAATATACGTGTATTCTAGTTGGTCTTTATTTCACTATTACTGTTATTGAGAGCATCATTTGATGAGAATAGGTTATATGGCTGGCTTAAAAAGAGGATGGTTTCTTGTCATAACTTTTCAATAAGGTACAGGTTCATTTCAAATATGCTCGTATTCCGTCAAACTGAATTTCATTACTTATTGCAGAAGTACTTTTCATCGTTGTCCATTATAGGACAGAATCTAGAAAAGTTGAGCAGATAGTCTGGAAAGTGGCAACTGAAGTTTAACATTGACAACTGCAAAGTATTGTATATGGGTAAAATGGTCTGCTCCCAGGTTGTGGACATGCCTCCTTGGGTCAATGTGGTGGCGGCAATAACTTCTCCTCGGGGGAGTTTATTCATGGTGAGTTTGTAGACGATTCCCCAGGGGTTCTCGTTTCCCATAGTGGAGACCATGCGCTCCCAAGATTGCTGTTTACAGCTTCTGATTTGGGCTGTGTAAGTGTTCCTTGCTTCTTTGTAGCGTTGTCGGAGTACTTCAACCTCTGCCGTCGTCCAGGAGCGCCTGGCCCGCTGAAAGGCCTTTCTTCTGGTTTGTGTTTCTTTCCGGAGTCGTTGCAGTTCTAGGTTCCACCAGGGCACAGCCCCAGGGGTTGGATTTTTCTTTATAATAGCAATGTCACTTGTGTGCGTTATGATCTCTGTTACCTTGCTTTGGAGGTGATCTGGGTCTTCGAGGCGCTCAAGCTCGCTCTGTCTCTGTTGTATGCTGGTTTTTAAGGTACTCTGGAAGAGTTCCCAGTTTGCTTTGGATATGAAGTATCTGTGAGTGGCTTGTCTAGCTGCCGGTACCCTAGTCAGTGATCTGTTGAGTTGGAATGTAATGGCTCGATGATCAGATGTTGTCCAGGCCTCTTGGACGGACCAGTCAGTAGTATTATTAGCAATGTTCCTGGAAGCCAAGGAGACATCTATGGTGGCCTCCCACAGTGTATTACTAAATGTGGGCAGATTGTTTGGTTGGTTTAACACTGTCAACGTTGAATTTGCAAGGAACTCTTCCAATATAGTTCCGTTTCTGGTGCCATGTCTGTCTGGCGTGTGACTATGCCACATTGGTGACCGGCAGTTCACGTCTGCACCTATTATAATTTTTGCGTTGGGAAGGGTGTCAGCAGCCAGTTGGAGGTATCTTGTGGCGAAAGTTATGTCTTCGCCCGGTCGACAGTAGAGGGCAATAACATAAAATGCCCCCAGAGCTGTGGTGAGGTGGGCACATGCAGCCCAGGCTGTGCAAAGCTGTGTGATTTTTGTCACCGTAATATCCGGATTTCTGACCGCGACTGCGGCCCAGGGGGTGTCATCCTCGAATTGTACTACATTTCTAGGTTACACAGGAGTAGTTCCCCTTATTCATTTTGGCGTTACTTTATTTCTATCATTTTAATTGTGTGTGTGTGTGTGTGTGTGTGTGTGTGTGTGTGTGAGTGTGAGTGAGAGAGAGAGATCAGTTTAATCATGAAAATCCCTAAAGTTCATTTACTGAAATTTTAAGCTAAAGAAGATAAAAGTTGAAATGAAATTGTTTTGTAACTTTGAAATTGTGTTAACTTTTCTGCATTACTATTATTTGTGGATTTATTTCCTGCATGGAAAATTTCCTCTCTTTCTTCAATAGTGAAATATATTCACTATTGTGACTGCACAATTGGTTGTTTAGTGATCCCAATAGCATTGAAATTGGTAATTTTTCTTTGGCAACACTTTTTCAAGAATTCCATATTATCCAAATTACATTGATTCCTATAATTTTTTATCCAAGTCGCTTGTTTTTTTTCACCACCCTTTACATATATTATTTCATAAGGTTGAACGATCCCTTTTATTCAGGGTTTTGAACAGCTTAGGGAAGAATACCCCTCGCCCCCAAGGCAGTCTCAGAAGTTTGTCACAGAGCCAGTTATTCTGTGATACTGGTCCACATCAATCTAAACCCTGAAATAATTTCCACAGATTCTCGTTGGAAATATGTTCAAACACCGAAGATGAGCTTGAAAATTTCAAATCACCTTCAGTTTTCAAATATAGCGTAGATTAATGAACGAAAGCCAAGATCTGTAATTGGTTTAATCATCTTTTCCATCTATTTTTATTGTTTTTCTAGAACATTCGAGAATGTTCCAAAACATTCTAGAATATTGTTTCGTGCAGAAGAAAGGTCGGGATGTTTCTGGAAGGTTCTAGAACTTTCGACGGAGTTCTGTAGGAACATTGTGAGCCTTCTAGAAACTTCTCTACCGGTATATTTAGTGGAAGTGAGGAAGTGCTTGCCTCACCAAGCAAGCACTTCCTTATTTCAAAATGTATGTTTCAGAGAGCGAGTGGTGAACCAGTGATTCAATGAATTAGTTTTTGTAAACAAGTGCTGTATGCATAAGTGTTTAAATTAGAAATAAAAATTTACAATTTTTTAATTGTGTTCTTATGTGCGCGTACCTCAACCGTACATGTAATATGTCGCGTTCTTTCCGAAATAAGCTTGACAGCTACATTTGGGAAGAAGTGGTACTAAAATCACAGCGGAAACCACTGTCACAACTTGTGAGAAAAGCCTATGAACTCTATCTTAGATGTAAGGTCGGAGATCAAAATAAAGCATGGGCTCCAAAGATTTCATCTAGCTCATGTTCAAGGATATTAACGAGTTGGCTTGGAGGCAGTCATAAATCGACGCTTTTTGCTGTTCCGGTGATATGAGGGAAAGAAATGTCGAGACCTCATAAACGATTGTTACTTTTGCAGGGCCAATATTTCTGGTTTTTCTGGCAAATCCAAGCATAAAGTAGTGTATCTCAACATACCTTCTGCTCTTAGGCCGGTTCCTCAAGAAGATATAATGCTAATACCAAACTTTACGATCGAATTACAATGTTCGATAGTAAGTTGACATCGTTCCGCATATATGTGAACTGCAGACCAAATGCACAAAGAGGAGTGAACCCTCTTCGTTCCATCTCATAGTACTGGAGCAGACCGCTGTACTCCGCCTCTATCGTGCACTGATTCGATCTAAATAGGACTATGGGTCTGAAGTGTACGCATTTGCTAGAAACAGCGACCTACGATGGCTAGATTTAGTTCACCACCAAGCCATTAGCAATGCTACTGGAGCATTTTGAACATCACCTGTCCACAATTTATATGTCGAAGCAAACTGAACCACCTCTCTAGCTTTGACGAATGCAATTGTCGCTAAAATATACCTTTAAAATGAAATCTCTGCCAGACCACCGCAAGTGGACATCTGTTTTCGAGCCAAGATGGGAAAATCTACATAACACACTTCAGACAGCCAAACATCCCTTTAGTATTCATGTTCAAGAGCTGCTCAGACAGCTTAATATCACGGTTGACAATGTTGCCGAGTCACCGTGACAACCCATTCCACCCTGGCATGCTCACATTTCACCATGCGAATTCTCCATTCACTTCACCATCTGTTTACTTCCAACTGTGCTTACTCTGAAGCCTGTCTTCACTGATGGCTCGAAATCAGAATCATCATCATCCGTGGGATCTGCTGCAGTCTTACCAGGCAGTACTGAGATGATATCCCACGAGTGCAGTATAATTATTATAATCATTAGCGAAGGTTTATGGCATACAGATTCCTTAAGTGCATTACAGGCTCTATCAATGATGAGATATAATCCTCCTCCAGTCTTGTCCGTGTTTTCAGCAGAAACTTTACTCTTTTTATGAATCTAGATTTGAAATCAGAGGTACTGATCTGGCAGATGCCACAGTCAGATCACCACAATCGCAGAATAGTCTAAGCCTGGCAGACCCCTATACAGACTATATATGATGCACTCCAAATTCTTCTCCCAGTGGCAAAAATCTTGGTATGCGCAGATCACGAATGAACTATATCAGATAAAGCCTGTAATCCAACACTTAACGGTCGAGGCTGCGCAGAAACCGTATAGAGGAAATCGTGCTCGCCTCCGCATTGGACACAGCTATCTTATCTCACTCACTATTTCATGCTGAGGGAAGATGTCTCCTATGCGTGATAATTGTGAGAATGTTTTAAGCATTCCGCATATTTTAATGAGTGTCCACGTTATAGACATGAATGTGTGCTTTACTTTTTATTCACCTGACTGAGCATTATACACTGTCAGGTTCTATCTGACAAAGACCAAGTGTCAGCCATTTTTAATTATTTAAAGTCCTAAAATATTTTTAGTCTTAATTAAAAATATATATTTTATACTGCTAATATACCTTTATCGTTATAACTTTTGACAAAGTGACCTAATGTTTAGATCACTGAAATATTTTAACCGTATTCTTTTCCATAACGTGGTTTTGAATCATTATAGCCTTATATGCTAATTCGCCAATAAATCCTAAATACCTGTGATACAGGGTTTTCTAAAGTCTTAATGGATCAATAAAGGTTCAGTTGAACCTTTATCTTCTGCTTCACTGTTTTTGGAGCAAGACTGCGCTTAATAGCAGAAATGTTATTCAAGTCCGGGCTAACTCCATCTGAACTGAGAAGATATCCCAAGCAGATGATCTCCTATTTCAAAACGTCACTCTTGGATGGCTTAATATTCAAGACATATTGATCCATGCTTTGTAACAACAAATATAATTTGCATAGGTGATCTGTAATGGTTTCACTTGCTATCACAATGGCATCCAGATGACAGAAAATAGATATTTGTTTTAAAGTTTTGAGGTACAAAGACATGGTCCTCAAAAAGCCGAAAAGGTTGTTTCTTAGTTCAAATAGCAATCTGTTAAACTGGTAAAATTCGGAGAGAGTGGTGGAAGCAGTCTTATGTTCATCAGCTTGGATGCACGGGTAGACAACTGTGCACCTGTGATGTAAGATTATCATGAGATTAAGTGTACGTACTGAACATGTGTGCTCTTCCTACAGCTTTAAGGTGTTTGAAGTTAACAGAAGCGGAAAATTGTCTGTAACGTTTTAGCATTTAATTTCCAAAAGTCAAGACACATGTGCAAAATGACCATCCTTTTTATTCGCCATAACCATTGGAGCTGCAAAAAGGAGATGGGAAGTTATTCGAAGGGAAATTATTCCTGCCTCTAACAGTTCCTACTTTCTCCACTTGCCTACTCACCTCTTTCTGGAAAGCATAAGGAGTGCAATATACTCTTTGTTTGATTGACGTGACATCAGTTAATTTTATGCAATGTTGCAGAACTGAATGCGAAGTAACTATAAAGGTGATTTAGCAGAACCATTCTAATACCTGTGTAATAAATCAGTCAACTGGTGTTACTGGCCAGCTGTAAAATCATTTCATTGGAAATCATGCTTGAATACTTGTAAAATTAACTGGTCCTTTAAATATTCCAATAAATCTGCTGCTGTCTTTCCACACACAATTGTATCCCAGCAGATTCTCTCTGAGTGCAGCATATACCTACAGAGCTGCGCACTATAGAGTTAGTCTTGGATCGCAGGACCTGCCAATACGGTTTATTGTATATTCTAATTCTCTAAGTGTATTTCAGACTTTAATAACGTTGAGATACAATTCTCACCCAGTTCTGTCTCAGATTCAGCAGAAGATTTATTCCCTCTATGAACATAATTTTGATATCCCCTCTTGCTGGATTCTTAGGCACATTGGGATCATAGGAAATGATTTGTCCGATATGGCAGCCAAATCAGCAATTCCTAGTAATCATCATCATGGCCTCGTTAGTCCCCTGTATACAGGGTGATTCCCTACCAGTGCGACAAACTTTCAGGAGGTGTAGGGGGCGCAAAGATGAATCGGAATCACATAGCATTGCAGGGTCCGAAATGCCTTCGTCATGCGGTAGGTCACGTGAACAGTGATCCCGCTAGAAGTCAGCATTTGCGAACCGTTTCTGTTGAAGAAACCAAGCAGCAAAAGTCCTCCGGAGTGGATAATCCGCAGGCTCCAATGATTGGACGCGTAGCAGATGGTATGAACTCATTTGGTTTGTTGACAGTATCCTCCATACAGTGGATTGGGAAATACCCAATCGTTGGCCTATCGCTCGAGTACTCGTACTACGCCTTCTGAAAGACGTAGGACATTCTCCTCATTATCTGCCGTCCTCGTCGTTCGCTCTCGATTCATGGCACCTCTCGTGAAACAATCAGTCTCACGTAACCTTCTGTGCACAAGTGCGAAAATCGTATGATGAGGAGCACGCCTGTGCGGGAAACGTTCCTGGTACAAGCGCAGAGCGGCGCGCCCGTTACAGTCCACAGCTCCATACGCGAGGTGCATGTCGGCCAGTTCAACGTTTGAGTACTCCTCCATCCTACTGCCTCGGGAACGGGATCGCTGTTCACGCGACCTCCCGTTCAACGTCCTCTACCGCATGACGAAGGCATTTCGGACCCTGCAATACTATGTGATTCCGATTCGCCTTTGTGCCCCCTACACCTCCTGCAAGTTTGTCGTACTGGTAGTGAATCACCCTGTATATACTACAGGCAAATTCTACACAAAAAGATTCACTCGTAGTGGCAGAATTCATAGTATGGAGAGACTTCAAATAAATTACATCGAATAAAGACTAATTAAACAATGGCAGTCTTCTCTATACAAGAATCATAAAGAAGAAGTTATTCATAGGAGAGCATTTGACATATTCCTCTTTGCTAGGGGCTGGTGTCCTATATGCTAGCCCTGTGACACCATTTTATCCAGTACAGCTTTTAATGATATACGTTTCACTGCTTATCACGCTATGACTGAGTCTATGCATCCAGTCAGATTTTATCCGACAATGACGTGTAAGCTGTTTTTAACTTTTTTACAATGTATTCATTTATATACCCATTTGTAGATCTGACTTTTCCAGGGGTTCCCCCGTCTCCACGTAGTATACATTTTCGTGTGTTACAGTACACTGTAAGGGCTAGAGATTTATAAGTGTACGGATATTAAGTGTAGCGTCGTGTACAGTTGTTCATGCACTGTAAGCACCCACTCCCTCCAGGTTCTTGTGGGAACACTCCCCTTGACCTGGAAATCATCTGCTGTGGGCTGGTCTATCAACTGTCCAAGGGCAGAGAATCCACCTGCCTTGAATTTACAACTGATCCGAAGAATGACATCAAATTCGAAAAGAAACGCCTCCTTGCCCGTGCAGAGAGCCTGGCAGACCCATTGGGTAGGATCAATGAAAGGAGAGGTCACCAGAAGATTTCCGGACATCCAAAAGCCCAACTTGGTTCTATCCGAAACTCCTGACATCCTACTTACTAACAGGACATAGAGCAATAAGAGGAAAACTCTCGACACTTGGAATAAGTGATACCCCTCTCTGTCATTGTGAACAGCCAGAGAATTGGGAGTATCTCATGCACCACTGCACACTCTCTACGAGGATCTACGATGCTGCCTCATCACTAGACTTCGCTTCACACCACAAAACCAAGAATATTACCTCCTGGAAAGTGAGGACAACTACAAAGCCTTAATGCAATATGCACAAGACCTCTTTACCTGAAGGACATATCCACAGTCGCCATAGTCCCTAAAACTATGTCGGCTGTGGCTCAGAAAACAGACACTGACTCTCATCTGACTCAGTACTACATCGTGCTCCAACCCAGAAAACAAGATATTCCCAAAGAGAGGAGCAGCAAAGTGGCAGCTTCCTCCGATTGACTACCAACAAACAGCACCAACATCTGACTCGACCACACTGAAACAGACAACGGACAGGACCTTGTGTACCAGGAATGATTGACGAATTGAAATAGACAACAGACTCATAAAACTGGACGCTAGAATATCACTTATTATCTCAATACCGTGAACAAAGAGAGAACCCTTGACAAGAGACGAATCGGCATTACCTATCTCGCTGATCACCTCCTTAATGGCTATCGATGTACGACAGACACTGGAATCGGCGCCTCACTAAACTGGACTCCAGAGATTAGACACTGCAGCCTTGCTGCCAACACGCTATATTGGCGTTCTGATCCAGGCACCTTGCCTGGCTCCTGTCTTTCCCTTTCTCCGGGGGGAAGGGGAGGGGACGGTTTTCTTCTCCCCCCGTTTTTCCTTCTGGTAGGGCATACCCCACTGACCATCATTGGGGTCGCCTTCTCTTTTGTCTCCATTCTTCTAACTTTACCCCCCAGTCTTCAGTCCTCCTCACTCTACCTGTATTGCCAGCGAAGGCCCCACACAATATAAAATTTAAAATATCCAAATTCAAACTGCACATATAGACATAGACTTTTTTTTTAGGATCTAGCCACTGGAAACTAGGTGGTAGGGCCTGCTAGTATGAAATAAAATAAAAATACTGGTGTACCTGATCTGCCTCCGTGGGCAACGTTGGGTCCCAACAGCTAAATGGGCAGATGAACAACGATACAAAACGCAACACATACAATATCCACACACTTTTAAATCTCTTTCTCGGCAGTGTTCTGTTTCACATAACAATGTGTACTACGCAGAAATGGGGGAATCCCTGGTGCCGTCTGACAACTAACACACTTTACACTTACCGTTCTTCATCTGGCCATTAGCTGTTGGACCCATATTGGGGCTCACCGTTGCATTCACTTGGCCCTGTGGTGGCAGAACAGGTACAGCAGTATTTTAAGTAAGTACTCTGGCAGGTCTTGCCACCTAGTTTCCTGAGATTTGAATGGCTAACCTCTTCAAATAAAAGGTAATATTTTATGATTAGCAGAATTTATTTTATCATGCTATTACCTTGTCTTGACGAATAATAGTGCTTGTCGCTAATGCGCCAGCCAAAAAAAAAAAAATCTCGAAAACCTAACCTAGCCTATCTGCCTCCACTGATCTATTCGTAAAATCATTAGTTCATTATCTCCTGAAGAACTCTTCAAAACTAGCATGTTATTGTAGTAATAACCCTTTTCCTGTTAACCTCTAAGAATGTTTGAGGATAAATGGTTCCCATTTTTGGTGTGAAAACATACAGTGAAACCATGTAGGTACTCATTATTCGTTTGCAGGACTTGACCTGCCCTCTGTGACTTAGCATTTAGGAATGTTTGATCAGCGATATTATGATTTCTCAATATCTCCGTCTTGTGTAAAGAAGTGGGATATCGTGAAGCTACAGCGATTATTCTGTTACCGAATTAATTGCTGGAGCTGATGATCAGTTCCCATTACATACCGTTGGAATTCATTACTCGTAGAACTTAATTGTCTCTCTAAACCTGAACTATTTTTTTATAGATCTAATGAATGTCCTAAAGCATGAATTTGTTTTTGTACTGGTCATAAACATGTTTAAAAATGTCTTCCCAGGCTTGTAACTATATTCAGTGTAGCTTTCCTACCGTGTGTTAACTCTTCATTCTGTTCGTTGTAAACCAACTTCAGAGCTGGCTGAAATATCATTGAATGTTGGCCCAGTACTAGCGTTAATTTATAATTTAAACGGGCCAAAAATTGAGCTAAGATGGTTTAGCCTCAAGGGTTACTCTGTTTTATAAGCGGATCTACATACATTTCTGAAACGAGCACATATTTGCCGTTTAAATGCTGCGTTTTAGCTACTTAATAATGGATCCTGGTCTTTCGAAACAACTAATAAATGTTTCTTTGAATTATGTTGAAATCTGCCTCTGTTTGAAGTTTAATGAGGTGGAAAAGATATTCTGCCACTGGACAATTCAATATGGATTGGTAATTGCTAATTTTTCTCTATAAGTCACGAATTTAAATCTTCTCCAAAAAAAAAGACTAATTTTTATTTGATCAAGGTTATACTGGATGATTCAAAATTCGCACAACCCTATTATCAGGAATTAAAATGCGTTAATTTTTTTTAAATATCAGAATATGAAATAAAAACAACTATGATAGTAAAAATAAAAAAAAAACATTTTGTACATGTTAATGTACAAAATGTTTTTTTTTTAAATATAATTAAAAAAAATAAATTCGATGATTCAAACTTTATAAAGGTTTCAATCAAGAATGAACTAATTAAACATTTTATGGGGGAGCAAGGAACTACCCCCTCCCGGGCGGGATAGCTCCCGTAGGAGAAACTTGAAAGTTCAATACCCCTTAAACGGGGCGTTGAAATTTCAAGAAACGCGAAGTGTAATGGTCTGTAACGTCGTGTGTAACCGACGGTCGATTTTAGGTCTGTGAGGGGAAACCGGAGTACCCGGAGAAAACCTCACTCCACGGCCTGAGATCGACTAACTCAGCACCGAGTGGAAGAAGGCAGGAAAACTTCCCGAATACCTTCTGCTGGATTCGAACCCAGGCCCTTCCACTCGGCGAACAAGCACGCTACAACTGTGCTACCGTGGACCGCACGAACAGCGAGCGCAAGTCAAGTTATATACGTGACAATTTCCCCGTAATAGTGGGATCGTTATAGGGTAAACGAATCATTCATCTTGCGATGCTACAGGCAGTTTTAAATTGCGAAACTCAAATATCATTAATTAAAATGTGCTAATTCTTTTTTTACTTTTAGGTTATGTAATTATAAAAAAAAAAACTGTAAATGTCAAACTTCTTGAATAAATGCACGAAATCTTTTCATCATATTCGATGATATCTTTTGTATAATTTTTTTTTTTTTTGTGTGCCTGTAACCTATTTAACGAAAACGGATTAACAATTATGAAATTGTTGATTTGTTTGAATCTTGATATTTGCTCGAAATTCCGCGTTTTCATTTATGCGATTTTGGATGAGTTTGTTTAAGTGGAACCTTACAACCTCTGATCTGCATACGTTGATATACGGTGTTGCCCAAGATGTGGTTTTGTACGAATTGGCTATGATTATCAAAATGGGAGAAACAGATTGTTCATGAATGTCCTTAGTACTTTTATATTAAATTGTTACCCTATCGCAGATTTCTTCAAGAGTGCACACCGGACTTCAAACACCGTATACTGGTTCAGCTGAAATAATCCTCTTTCAATAGTGCAAAAAAGTTGCCTTGTTGTAATGAAGCTGTAATTTAACTGTAATTTTTTTTTTGTACTTAACTGTAATTTTCAGGTAAACTTGATATAACAATGTTAAAAGAGTTAGGTGCCATAGCTGGAGAGCAGATGGGAATAGCGGAAGAAGGAGGAGATTGTGCTGCGCAAAGCTAAACCTATATTACGTTTCTCCATATTACTCATTACTTCTGACACTAACTAGAAATAAAGTAAAATCAGGTCTCTTTAATTAATTACTAGGAATAAGCGACAACAGCATGTTATAGGAGAAAGAAGTCTATAGTTATAATTTCAGATCGACATCTTATCGCGAAAATAATTTAATACACATGATTTTAAACAAATTTATAATTTTTCTTTTTATAAAACGAAATACTAATATTACTTGTTCTCTCTTTTTTTTATGTATAACCAAATAAAGAGGTTATTGCTACTCCTTACTTCAAAATAGCAGTTTCATTAAAACTAATTACTACTGATTTGCAATATAAATCGCAATTAATAAACGAAAGTTCCTTCTGCTATGCCCTTAACACATGCCACAACATTCCATTTTTCACTTTAATTAAATACCGGAATTTCATGATTCTCCTTCATCTGAAAACAATATTAGCTTGACTTTTAAACAAGCCAAAATTAGCTCAAAACAGATCTCGTTGAAAAAATGCTAGCAACAGTAAGCACTTTTGTCCTTGCTATAAATAATAACTATTAAGCAGTTTTGTTGAACAACAAAAAAAGGAGTACTAGCTCCACAGAATCAATTTACTAATGCGTAGTTTAAGAAAATAATTAGACATCCTGCCTTCACGGAATCACTTTTCATTGTAATCATAAAGAACTATCCTGACTCAAGGCAACTAATTTTGTTGGGAGGGTTCCCCTCGAAAGGGAGGACACTCTTTCTATAATTCGGTTCCGTTTAAAAGCGTTGCCACTGCTAGATGTTCAATTTGAGTGTTTCTTCCCAGAAAGGGAATAAACACTCAAAGTGAACGTCTGGTATTATTGACAGGACTAATCCCTGTACTCTAAAATGCTGCTGGTGAATTTTGACACCGCAGTTTAAAGATGAGTTGTGTTTTTCTTTAAAGCCCTAGTGATTCTAAGTTGTATAACTATTCTAGTTTTCTCGCAATGTACGAGGTGGTACTTAGAGGGACGCAATTTTGAAAATCAAAACAATCATTTATCTTGATATGTTCAATGAAGAGACATTTGGGCTTTATTCTGAAATAAACTTTACTGTTTACATAAAACTCCATTACTTCGAAATATCAGAGCATTTTCTCAGTAATAAAGAAATTGTTATTCCACAGATGTCTGTAAGTGACTGCCATCAAGATACGCTTATTCGTCCTGCATTAGCAGTTAAATTAAATAGCCCTTATAATATCAAAGGAAGGAAGGGGAGACTAGCCGAGTGGTCAGCGCACGCTCTTTTAGTGGACCGGGGTTCAAGCCCGTGGCTACTAAATACGATTAATGTTTTTACTGGTGATTTATTGTGAACTCCACTGACCTGGCAGTCGTGCCAGAGTATAAACAAGAGACAGAGAGAAGCCATCTAGTTATTCTATATTTTTAATACATAATTACATGCTTTTATATATCGCTCCTTGAAGGAGAATATTCTTTTGCGCTTACAACTTCAAAAGGGTTCCTTAACTCTTTCAAAATCTTCACGACACTCTGTGCGGCGTCTTCTTTTCTACTGAATCTTGGCTGCTATGATCGACGAATTTTCAGAATTCAGTTATAACGCACACTAAATAAAACATAAAGACACTATCGCTAACAGAAATACCAAGATTACCGTGCTGCTGTCCACTTTCACTCTACTCTCTAAGCGGTCCAAGAGCCCTCCTTTTACAGCTGGGCCCCTAGAGTTTGCATGTTCTCGATTTATAATTGGATGTAGCCCCTAGGATTCGCATTCCTAGCACCCAAAAAAGAAGTGATGGAAAAATGTGGCATGTGCTCTGACTAGCCGTTAAGTTTAAACAGCTCTCCTCTTTGCCTTTTTAGTAGAATGGGGGAAATCGATATTGGTACATGAACACTTCCACTTCAGTATCATGACAGTCTGTTCCGTTAATAATAGCACAGGATGTGGTTTTTATAAATGCTGTTATAATTTAAGCAACCGGGTTCAATGCATTAACATTTTGCCCCATTAACTGCTTGCGGTAAATATGAAAGCCAAGTATTCCTTATACACGTATAACATTTTTAGCAGTTACGAAAGTTGGTGTTTCGACCTTATCTTAGATATGCTTAGAGTAAGTTTTTTTAGGAAAATCACATTACTCAAGATAACCGTCCCTTTTGCTGGCAAGCTATAAAAGGAATTAATTCCTAAGAAAATCAAACTGATGTAATTTAACAAAAGGTAGGTGGGAAAAGAGGTCGAAATTCTAAATTAATAACATTTCAAACAGATTGGGGACTCCTACTAGATGAGTCAGCTCCAACTACAAATAAATGGAGCTGATATATAGCTACAAGAGGTCTCCGTAGCCGAGTGGGCAGGAGCGGGAGTGCAGTAGCACACGCTCTTTGAGTAGACCGGGGTTCAAGCTCCTGACTGCTGAATGCGGTCGATCTGCCAACCCGCACTGGACCAGCGTGGCAGATTATGGTCCATTTCCCTCAACATGAATTGTTGAGGAGGCTTCCATCCTGCAGTGGGTTGATAATGGCTGCACTTTACTTTTTTACTTTTATATAGCTACATATCAAAATCTCTTTTAAACTGCTTTTGATTAGCTCTCTGTAAAACAGTGAGTATACATGAGATCAGCCACGTTACTAAAACTAACGTGGCTTCTTAGACCATAATCAAACTCAGTTATAAGAGCTTTTGGAACTGGTAAGAGTGAATTATATGCTTGTGGGAAGAATGAAGAGGAAAACGTTTTCTGTATATTTTGAAAGCTCATGCCAGTTAATTTTTTCCATTCAAATGCGTATAAACACTAGAAAAAAATTGCAACAGAAAAACCTGGAGAGTGTCTTGCACTGGATAAGATCGTGGATTCAGATTTTTTTAAGTTGGACTATTTAAATAGTCTGAACATCTCTGTTTAGAATTTTGTGAGAAGGTTGAAACATAAGAGTACATAACTGGTAGATGGAATAACAATGCATTGTAAAAAGATCAGATCAGTATAGGACCCTTAAAGAGATACTTGCTTTTCGTGTAATCCATTCTTGGATTGTTTTTTTTTTTTTTTTTTTTGATGCAGTGCTCGTCCAATGCACAATTATACGTTATGCAAACGTCCACAAAGTAGAAACAGAATTCTCCCTTAAATGGAAAATCCACGAATATTACCGAGATTTTCAACTTGGAGGGTATCACAAGAACATTTCTGTAGATCCACTGATTTAAACAAAAGTATCAACAGGAATTATGTGGAATTAATGATATTGAAAAGTTCCAAATATTTTCTAACAAATTTATTTCGATTGCAGGTACTAAGATACGAGTAGTTGAGTTCATGAAAGTAGCTTAAATAGCGCAATATGCAGTTGCAGGATATTTCCCAATAATTAGCTGGAATTGGGAAAATGCGCTATCTGGTGATTGAACCCTGCATTTTAATTCGGAAATGATGGTATTAGCCGCAGACTGTAAAATCTAAGATAAGGGAAAATCTGTGATAAGAAACGCGTGTAGTGAACAAGATTTCTTCGTAACTGTTCTTGGAAAAGTTACGCTGCATGCATGCTGCATAAAAGAAAGCACTGACGGCCGAAGTACCTCATTACATGCTGCTGATCTGCATTACGGCAACGTAAATGAGCTACCAACAGCGGTTCCTACATGAACAAGACGCTGCGTAAGCGAACTATTGACTTCTAACGAGGGTTACTATATAAGATACAAAAGTAGCAAGGTGAAGTCTCAAAAACTGATTTAAATACATGCAGGACAAAGTGTGGGATGCCTTATCAGCGGAAGGCTAAATAGAAAGTTAACATCAGTGGATCACCAGCTTCTCGAGGCAGATGACAAACTTATACCTCCTCCACTTGTTGATTTAGATGGTAACATAAATGTCAATACTTATATTTTGAACTTTGTCCTTTTAAATGTAAAACTTTTTGCCATTGAATTGAGAGAAATACAGTACTTCGATTTGAAGCGAAACTACGAAATCGAGGAAATTTTTATTCATTTAATTATTGGTGTCTCCACGATAAACGTGGGCATGATTTGATCATTAACTTTTAACGACTTCTATAATGGGAAACTTCGAGTACGTTGTCACTTTTCTCTCTTCTAGTGTTTCTGCATAAAGAATTAATCCGATCCTTCAACGTCTTCAATGGAAAATCTGGAATTTAAATTCAAAGTAATGAAATCGTGTTCATCTTTAGCGGAAACATTGTCGACATAACAAGAGCTGTCATAAAGCGTGCTCCCCGAAACCGCAAGGGGTTCCTTGGCACCTGCTTCAAGCACCGAAGTAATCCAAATCGATCACTAGTGAAGCCAACTGGAACGACTGGCACGGACTTCATGCAAGATTATTCAAATTCCCGCTTGATATCAGCATCTTATTTCGCGGAAATGAGGTGGTTTTCTTTATTATTCGGCGTAACGTCTTCACTAGTGATTGTTCAGTACTATTTTTGTTCTTGAGCCTGCCATTATGCTTACATGGATAGGCTACAGATATCCAGTTGAAATCTCAAGATGCAACAATTTGGAAACCGTGAAACAAAAATAAAATGAAGAGAGTGGACTATGAAGAACAGAGAACAAGCGATAAAGATAATATGACAGTAGAATGCAATGCATATGAAATGGTTCAATTATGTGGGAAAAGAGGTATATTAAATCTGAAAGAGCAATTTTTATATTAATAAATAATACTAGTTGATTTTCTTTTTTACGTAATAATAAATATATAAAGTTATGTACTAATAGAGTAATAAATAAATAAACTGATACTTATTTTGTTAAGTACGTTTTGGTAATATGGGAAATCTGCTATAAAGAGTTAAAGGGGAGGTGATGTTTATAAAAAATAAAAAATACAGTTAAGTAATTTCGAAAGTTTTATTATGGAGTCGTGGCAAGAGCCATAAAATTAGTCTGCTAGTTAGTACGTAAACTACGTCATCATGACAGTTGTCACCGTCGTGTAAGACTTCATATTGTTATATTCAAAGTAGATATTGGGTTTCTTCAGAAAATAAATTGGAAGATGTTCATTTAGTGGCATGATTCTGAAGTAAAACGAAATGCAGACAAGTGGAAATTAAGTACTTGCGTGTTAAAATCGGTTTAATTCCAGAGATAATTTAAGATCACAGATAATTCTCAGTTCTCTTGACAGGCGGTACATTAAGTACGTACCATGAAACATCTGAGAATCATCTATGATCCATTTAAGAAATTAAAGTCACATTTTATTCTACGCAGACTGCAATGTTTAATTTTCCACTTGTCTCCAAATGGAAGATACCAGCCAATTCATTTGACAGAAATAGATTTAAGTGTGAGAAAGGTAAACTGTAGATGGACAACACACGTTTTTAATATTCCTTAGGAACATTAAAAACTTGTGTATATTTCTATTAGAATTTATGTATACAATGGAACTTACCGACGTGAGAGATTCTTCTCTCCCTTGCAAGGGAGAGAAGAATCTCTCACGTAGGATTTGCCATTTTAACAGAAAGAGTTTAGTTTTTTTCAGTAAGTTATTCAAAGTTTCTCATCCTACTGCAAATCGGCCTTGAACTCATATTTGTACCGACATAATACACGATAAAAACTATACCAAAAATAACGTATGAAATAAAGTACTATACCGCAGTGAATTGAATAAATTTTTGTTTTATTTTCCGGAACAACTACATAGGGGTTTGGGTTCACGACTGCAAGGATATTACCGTATTTGTGGCATCACCTGGATTTGCACAGTGGTCGAGCCACACGAAAAGTTTTAACAGAAAAATCGAAATGTGAGCCTAGTATTTTAATTTTTGTGTTCAGGTTAGTACCAGCTAAGAGGAAAATCTTTTGGATCTCTTCACAATCAGAGATAAATGTTGCAATAGCTACTGGTTTCCACAATTATTGGAAAGATGGTGAAAAATTCTCTGTAATATTGCATCATGAATGAATTGAAAATTCAAGAATAATTTCCTTTATTTCAGTAGTGGTTTTTTGAAATATAACAGTAATATCAGATTGATTTTAGTTCATTCAGAACACGAAGTATGAAACGAGATTCTAGACTGCATCATCTATAGGATTTGCCAAAACACATTTAATGTTCAGAAGACCAATGATATTTAAGAAAAGTATCGCGGTTTGTTGAGAGACCATATTCCATTCCTCTCTTCTATGCTTTCGTTTTAACGATAGGTGTTGATATCTGAGGACGTAAATGCCTATAAATTCGTCCCATCTTCTAGTAGCGTTTTTATTAGAATGGTAAAGATGACATTATATTGTCAAGCAGCCACAGAAATATCTAATTTGTCATTGCTTCTTTATCCTGTTCATAGGTGATAGCAATTCTATGAAATGCTGGTATGTTATTCTGAGATTATGGGTAGCAAACCCATATGCAGTACTTTGCATTTGTCAATGTTAAACTTCAATTGCCAATTCTCATCCCATCTGCCTAATTTTTTATAGATATTGCTGTAGTAGCATTCTGATTATTGTCAGTAACCACCATGCCGACCTTCGTATCATCTGCACACTTAGACGTTACGCCTAATGTAATTTCGCAATGTCATTTATAAATACTGCAGTCTGAAAACAACAATGGGCTTAGTAATGAACCTGGTGAACTCCATTAATAACATTAGTTCAACAGCAGCAATGCCCATTGATAACCTTTGTATTCTCCCACTGAACCATCGCAGTAACTGTCCGATAATGCCACACTGCTCCAATTTGTATGGCACTTTCATACGGTACACTATCGAAAGTCTTATCTGCAGTCTTAAGTGTATGATGGCAAAATTATTTTTTGCATCCAATTCCTTTCTCATTACATCATAGTATCCAATCAGATTGGTGAGACACGATCACCCTTCAGAGGTTAGGCAACCCTTATCTTGCCTAATCTCCTTTGTGACTTGACTACAGACTATTTTATACCTAACGTTGGTTTCTTTTTTTTTTCCCCTGATAATTCTTAATCGTCGGTTCGTTTTACATCGATTTGGATCTAAGTCTCGTACAGTATCTCTTGATGAGTACAAAAAGCCTAGTGGCGTCTACGATTACTTCCCAGAATGCTCCAATTTAGAATTTGTTATTGGTAACAACGGTAGTTCGCCCTACCGAATAGAATTTGAAAACTGTCAAAAACATTGTAATCACCATTACGAATCAAAAGTCCTTCCTTTTTCTCTTAACGTTAGTTACATCTTTAGATAAATCCACATAGTAATAAATGCAATGCGATCACTGCCACTTAGTGGATTTTTATATGCGGATTCATGAAGAATCGGTGCTGGTAACCAGATCAAGAGTATTGCTCTCTCTCGTGTCTGTCTAACATGCTGGTGTTCAAGAGAGTAATCCATTAAACCCCCAAAAATCCTATGCACACTGAGTGACCTATCCACAAATTGCAGTTAATATCCGAAAAGTTAAAATCTCTATCATAAGACAGTTTGATTTACTGGTTCACGCTTAATTTTTATTTTCCTAGTGCTTAAGTTACACCAAACAGACTCAACATTGCCTTGCCAACCAAGTCGATTAAGTGTACTGAATATACTATATGTTATACTACATTGCTGTGAATCAACTCACCTGGATCAAAAATGATGGAACGTTTTTCATATTAAATACGGAGATCCACGAGATTTCCACTAGCGTCTCGTTTCGGTTTTTTTTCAGTTAGCATTGAAATAAAACATCCCTCTTTTAGTAATGAAGTTTCTTTTAATTCATTTACTAATGTACATTCCGTAATTTCTCGTGTTTTTTTTAATAAAGTCGACTAAATTTGTTTCCTTCGGAACTGGCAAAGTAGTTATGTTCACCATTCTTCCATGCCATATGAAAAAATACGGAAGGAAAAGCCATTATCGAATTTGTGGGTCTCGAGCGGTAGTTGAAAAATTTTTAGTGTCTGGGGAATTAGTTTATTGTCCAGCAAATGGGAACGCTAACCGATGCATACACGCAATATATTTACGCCTCGTGGCCTTATCCGCCTGGCGTTTAACGCACACGGCACAATACTAAATATACTAGCATTTTACTACAAAGAAAGCAGCAAGTGAAATTATTATACTTCTTTACAAAGCTCAGGGAAATCAAATCCGAAACATACAGCCAAAGACAATCACGTGACACCACTCTTATCACAAGCTTACATGTGAAGCTTAAGTTCGATAATTAGCTTTATAAAGTAATAACAAAATCTTTGGTTTTGCATTATGATGACTAAAGATATTTAAGCAGTTATACATAGCTCAATAGCAGCTACAACATCTGATAAAAGAAAATATGGTATGAATGGTTAAAAGAAGAGTCAATTAAAAATAAATGGCCTTTTGTCGCTCTTCCCCGATACTTCGTCTTGAAGACCAGCAAAATAGACATTCCCAATTAAGTAAAGTATTCTTTCATGTTTTGAGACTTGTATCGCTATAGCAAAATAACCCTCAATCTACCACATTTAAAGTAATATTAACTATGACATGGAGTGCAGATAGATACTCTACTTGTACCATACACTTATTAGATCTCGACTGGACTACCGTGCGCCTATATATGATTGTGATAGATAGAGTGCCTTAAAGCGGCTTAACCAAATTCATCATTGTGCCTTACCAAAAGCTCTTGGAGCGTTCCAGACATACTCTGCTGTTCAGAGTTAATACATAGAAGCAAACGAACCACTAATTCATCTTAGGAGAAAATTACTTCTAACTATCGAAAATAGTGAGTAAACCAGCTCATCCCATATGGCCATATCTCTTTTATCCGCAGTTAAGAAATAAATAAAATAAACCTGCGGGAATAAGGCTGCAAAAACTAACAAAACACTTGAGTATTCAGCTAGATAATGTATTCCAAGAAACTTCTGAATCAGAACTCACCATCTTGTGATAATTATTTTTAAATAGGGAAAGCAATCCACAGCATATATGAATACTAAGCAACTTCACGTAGCACATGTAACATCATCTCATCGCATACAGATATATATCTATATTGACGGATCGATCGAAACGACCGTGGGTGTGATAGCAGTCTTTCCTACTTTCATAATTTTTACATCACTGTGAGTAGAATGCAGCGTGTACACTGCCAAACAGTACACAATTAAAAGGTCATCATTTATACTGATTCCGAGTGCAGTGAATGCACTACAGAATGCAAATCTCCACCTTCCCATCCGGTTATACAATAATTCCGATCCTGGTTCATTCAGAACGATGTTAATTTACAATCAGTGAAATTCTGTTGGACTCCCGTGAACCACTACTTTGGAATTCCAGTTTTCGGAAAAATCGACATGAAGTTCTTGCTACTTCATGTCGATTTTTGCGAATTGGGCAAACCCATCTGCGGAATCTTTCTGCTAGCATGGAAAGATCCTCCGTAGTGTTTTCACTGTCACGCCTTGTTAACAGTAAAATACATCTTATTGACTGCCCTCATTACCAAGCTTACAGGACTGCAGCTTTCAAATCTTTGTCGACATTATCTGAACCGAATTCTACACCTATATAATCGCTTTTAACTACCTATATCAGTTTGTACGAGTATATAATGAACAGGCGCAATATGGCCGCTTCAGCTCTATTAAACCCTAATAACAAAAACATCACATTTTTACCAGAATTCAACTTTTTTTTTTTTTTTTTTAACTGATCTTTATCATGTACTATTTAGTGTCGTGTCGATCAAAATGAGATGTTGTTTGTGCCCTATTTCTCTGTCATTTTAAATAAAAGTTCGAAATTATATTTCTGGAATTCTGATTTTTTTTTAAATTCCGAAAATATGAATTATGATAGGATGGCAACGTAATGTTAAATCAGAATTAATTCCTGCATTGTATTCAGGAATCGTTGCAATTTTTATTTAACATTGCGCTTTTTTAGCATGTAAAAGAACGAATTTAATTTTAAGTCTATTTACTAATAGGGTATAATGAGGAAAGTTTTGTTGGGGGTCTGTAATTGTGTCCATCTGTCGATTTGGGTAGGTGAGGGGCGGAAACACTTCTCCTCATGGGAGTCGGCCCAAGATCGACTAACTTGGTACTGAAAGAAAAAACTTCTGGAAAGTCCTCCAGCGGGAATGGAACACAAGTTCTTTCAATCAGCAAGCGCAAGCCGAAAGCACTACGCTATCGAGGCCCTGTGTGAAATGTGTAACTTCTCTTATTTATAGTGATACTGGCCACACATGTAGTTAGCACTTAAGTTCTAACACATAATTATACTCTGTTTTTTCAAGGAAAACTTAAATATTAGTTATTATTGAATTTTGAGTCATCTTAATTGAAGCATTAGTTCTCTAACATGTATTTAATGTTTACAATGAATAAATTGTATCGCTGATTAATGCCCTGAAACTGACGTTAGTTTCATGCTACCTTGCCCTCCAGTGAAGATCATTGGTCTATTAATGAGTTAAGCCGCAATGAAGAGTTTGATTACGCATTGTTGTTTGCGGTTTATTTGCAGAGAGGATTGTACGAAGATACGACTAGCGCTGTCAGCAAGCGGCACATTGCTCGTTGGCATTTTGATTCGACCCGTGATAAGAAGTCATGGGGCACTGAAAGGGCGACACACGCAGTTGTTTCGGTACTATAGTGGCGCTTCAGAGGGATTTTCAAAGTGATACTCATGGGCAACTTCAAGCCAGAGCAGTGAATGTTCGTATACAACTGTTAGAGCTGTATAATTTTAGTAAGAACTTTCCCGTTATTCGCTTTCCACACAGGAATACTTTTCATAACTTAGTAACTCAAGTGGGAATGAAAGGCGTATTATTGGAACAAAGCCAAAGGAGCCGGAATTTAATCAAGGTAAATCGATATCAATAAATAATTAATTAAATGAATAAAAGAAAATAATGAAGCTACTAGCCTAATTGGCACGATATCGCCGCTTTACACTCGTTTGGAGAAGGCTGTGTTTGATTCCCGGGAACCAGTGGAGCAATTTCTAGTCTTCTCCATTCCAAAGTATAGTAACTTGACCTCGGGCGAAGGCTATAGTTTTTTTTTTTCATGAGTCAGTCCTGGTTTTTCATAATAAAACGTAAACAGCACATGAACACACATATATGGTTGTAAACGCACGCTTAGGGACCGTTAAATTTGACAGCCAGTTTATGCGGAAAGAAATATGTCCGCAAACAGACTTGTTCAGCAGTCGACTTGGCAAAAAGTTTCACCAAGAGAAATTTGATATGAAAAGGCTCTACCAATGAAATGGAAATCGAAACATGCTAGCCGACTGCTGTTGGACATTTTCATTAGAATAAGTTGCAAATGCAAGTATAAAGTAAAACGTGAATTGAATATGTTGTATTAATTTGTTCTGATAAAGGCATTTACCAAGAAAATTTAATATTAATTGCTATAATAGTCTATTAGTACAGGAGTATTTAATTTCATTTCTGTTGAAAATGGCGGTTGATACTAAAGTTTCATGCTCAGATTAATTGTTTGCGCATTCAGAGATTTATTAGAATAAATATTTTTAGTTTTGTTGCTCAATGTAATCTTTATTGCAACTGCGATGGAAAAGAATTGCATAAAATGATGCTGCAGTCAACCTGCAAAAGAGCCACGGATTTCAGATCAAGATATAAAAATGTCACATACGATTACTACATACACAAATTAGAAGATAAAGGATCTTACGAAGAAAATTAACTTGTCACGATATTTCACATCGTATCATATATTAACATGCCATGTAACTAAAAATGACACGAGCCGAATGATACAGGATGAAAATAAAACAAAAATTATGTAACTTAATCATTGATGACAATGACGCTCTCATCAGTTTCTTCGTCACATCTCATTCAGAAATCCTACCCTCCTATTTCAATTATTTTTTCTTTGTTCA